>NC_092378.1:120412067-121662067 GCF_030028105.1 Mobula birostris
TGACTGTTGACATGCCCAATGTGTCAAGAATGCCTGAACCACTTTCAGACTGAGGCCACGGGAATGCTTTAATGATGGAAGGACCAACAAGATATTATAATATACCTTAAATTTGACCTGTAATCGAGGAAGGAGTGTGGTGCAGAGAGGGAATGGTTTCTGCCAGTTAATTGCTAGAGAACTGATAAGTTTTCTCGTGATATTGTCAATATTATATTAGCAATGATGCCACTAAGTTTCCTCCATTTTCTCACACATCACCATATTTGGGTTTCCGACAGTATAACAGAGGAGGACGACGATAGCATCTGCTGCTACAACTTCGATACCAACCAAACAGAGACAGATGGTGAGTTGAGTTTGGTTCCAAATATCCTGATTAGTAAGTTACAGACTGTTAGTGTCAAACATTGCTAATGGATTGAAGGTGAAGAGAGCATATACGATCTACATGCCCTGAGGGATTCCGCTTAAATAAAGGTTACATAGCAGTTGTTTTAATTTTCGTATAGATCCTACTTAATGCTATATTTACTTCTTGTTACTGGATACCTGAGAAGGTATAAGGCCTTCAAAATATCCCAGACCAATGCGTAAAATGATCTTGTATTTCCTCAATTATGAAAGCTGATATAATGTAGTTACTTACGATAATCAAGGAAGATAATGATATAGATTCAAGGAAATTAATTTGTCTTATAGTAAAGTCCAGAGCAGCCTCAAAATTAGAGCCAGGATATTGCGGTGATATGAAAAAAATTATTTATTTATTGAGATACAGCACAGAATAGGCTCTTCCAGCCCTTCGAACCACGTCGCCTAGCAATCGCTGGATTTAACCCTAGCCTAATCATGGAACAATTTACAGAGACAAATTAACCTAGAAACTGGTATGTCTTTGGATTGTGGGAGGAAACCGGTAAAAGCACCTCTTAATAAAGAGACTGTACTGTGGAATCCTCTCCCTCTAAAGCAGGTTTACTGGCACATTGGTTTATTAGTGTCACATGTACCAAGATAATGTGAAAAACTTTGTTTACACGCCATCCAAGCAGGTCATGCCATACATGGAAGAAAGCAGAAGACAGACTGTAGCATAGTAGCTACTGCGAAAGTGCAGTACTGGTAAACAGATACAGTGCAAGAATCACAACAAGGCAGAATGGAGATCGAGATTTCAAATTTAGCATATGAGAGGTCATTTCAAGAGTTTGATAATAGCAGGGTAGAAGCTGTCCTTGACTCTGGTGGTATGTGCTTTCAAGAATTTATATGTTCTTCCCATAGGGAGAGGGGAGAAGAGAGAATGATCTGGGTGGGACAGGGTCCCTGATTATTTTGGCTGACTTCATGAGGCAGTGGGAAATGTAGTTGGAGTCAGTGGAGCAATCAAATCACAAAAAAGAGAAAATCTGCAGATACTGGAAATCTGAGCAACACACACAAAATGCTAGAGGAACTCAGCAGGCCGGGCAGCATCTATGGAAAAAAAGTACAGTCGATGTTTTGAGCTGAAACCCTTCGATAGTCCTGCTAAAAGGTTTCGGCCCGAAATGTCAACTGTACTTCTTTCCATAGATGCTGCCTGGCCTGCTGAGTTCCTCCAGCATTTTGTGTTTGTTGCTTGGAGTCAAGGGAGTCTCGATGATGCACTGGGCTGTGTTCATACTTCACTGCATTTTCTTACAGTCTTGAGCGGAGCAGTTGTCATGCCAGGCTGTGACCCATCCGGATAGGATGTTTCCCTGGTGCATCTATAAAAATTGATATGAGTCAATGGGAACAGAGTAAATTTCTTTAGTCTTCTAAACAAGTGCAGGCATTGATGTAGTTCTTTTTTGGCCATGGTACAATGTGGCTAGACCAGGATAAATTCTGGTGATATTTATACCCGGAAACCTGGAGCTCTCAACCATCACCACCTCAGCACAACTGACACAGACAGGGGCGCGTACTCCATCCTGTTTCCTGAAGTCAGTGACCAGCTCCTTTGTTTTGCAGACACTGAGGAAAAGGTTGCTGTCTTGATACCGTGCCGATAGATATTCTGTCTCCTTCTTGTTCTCATTCTTGCTGTTTGAGATCCAGCCCAGTACAATGATATTGTCTGCAAACCTGTAAATGGAGCAGATACTGGCCCTGCAATTGAGAGTGCATGGACTGTATAGTAGAGAATCCGTGAACATGGCCTTCTGGGGTATAACTGCTAAGGAGGTGGTGTTGTCACTTACCATTACTGATTGTGGTCTGTTGGTCAGACGGTTAAAGATCTGAGAGGTAAAAACTGAAAATAATAAACTTCAGACAGACAAGGATAAGCATTGATAGAGTTAAAGTACAGATCCACCATCATATAATTTAATGTGAAACAGGGTCTCGAGGTTAAATGACTTCTTCTGTACGTACATTCCAATGATGTGTTGGTATTGGTTTTGGTTCGTTATTGTCACGTGTACAAAATACTGTGAAAACTTGCCTTGCATACTGTTCATGTGGATCAAATCGTGACACAGTGCATTGAGGCAGAATAAGGTAAAACAGTAACAATGCAGCAGAGAATTTAAATTAAAAATAGTAGAACAATTATTTAATAGAAGTAATGAGTAGATCTGCAGGGAGCAGCTTGGAACAAATCGCCATGCTCTGGGACCATCTTGGAAAGAAAAGTAATTTAAGAATATTTAAAGCAAGGAAATGAAACCTCAGCTGGTGTCAGCATCCCTGAAGATGTGTGTCCGTAGCAATAGCAATAGCAATCTTGAATAAATACAGGACTACCACACCATATCCTCAGCATCTTTTCATATGCCTCCAATAACTAATTGGTCTATTGTTGTGAACCAGATGAATATCAGGAGAGGACCTCCCATGGACCACCATCTGTCCATTCATCATCATCTTCCTATCAGTCTGAAGCATTAGATGCATGTGATTTGGATCATGTCAACTCCATATTCAGAAAATTCTCCTTGGAAAGGTAAGGGTGAACAAATAATATATTTGCCGAAGTAAGCTGAGCATATCTACAACACGCTGCAGCACTCTGGCAACAAGCATTATTGTTTTTTTCCATTTTCATTTTCTCCATTTATTTTCCTGTTTAGCAAGAGCCGCAGCTCTGTTTATACTGTGCAATTGTTGACAATACCTCCCAATTATTGGTCAATCTTTAATAGACTAATATATTCACAGTCAGATTTAGCTGGTGCAGTGTATCTTGCAGCATACATCATTAGTTAGAAATGTTTCTGCATTTCTCAGTTCAAAATCTAATTTGCTGGAATTGCATGACGATAATGGGATATTAAAGACAGCAAGCCTTGATGAGCAATAGGCTGACTTGTCCAACTCCTCACCCAAACAGACTACGAAAAGAGTTCAGAGTTCAAAGTTAATTTATTATCAATGTTCTTGAACGTCACCATATACTACCCTGAGTTTCATTTTGTTGCGGGCAAGAAATTAATCTCAGAGAAGGGGAAGACCTATCTCAATGAAATATTGTGAATTAGAGTCAAATAAGGGACAAAAAGAGAAATAAAGAAAGGGAAAGAGAAAAACAACAGAGGTAAGAACAAAATTAAAAAATTACATTTAAAAAAACATCTGACAATAATTTATTATCTGAAATCGGTGGAAATTTGTTGAACCTCTAAACTAGCGAGGTTGATTGACAGTTATTCATAATTATCCGCCAGTAAGATCTGGTTCAATAATTCAAATCTCCCTTGTGTCTTGGTTGAGAACTGATTAAATTCACTAGAAATAACTTTCACCTTGTACAGTAATGATAATATGTGATTGTGTATGATCATGAATCAGCAATTTGAACCTCTTCCAAATTTCTCTCAATTTCAACTTCCATTAAGCTCACCCTAAATATGAAGGGAAAGATGCAAATCAAGTTGTTTCCACCCATTCTCTGCTATTGCACATTGCCAATATATCAGCAATGGGAAAATTCTTCTGAGAAAGCTACAAATGTGATGTAATAAAGCAGGCTCATTTGGCAATATTTTTACTCTTTTCATGTCAAAATGATTAAGACCGTTGTATCATTGAAAGTGTTAGCATATTATTGGAAATGCCATTATTTCAGTGAGACAGTAAACTTACTAATTAGTCAGATGCCAACATGGAAAATGTCAGGTGAGATGTTCAACTGACTGCCAATTCTGCATTGTCCATTCTTTGCCTTGAGGTAATTTTCCAGCTCCTGCCATCACTGCCATGATTTGTTATGTAAAACAGTAGAAGAGATTGAAATTTTATTTAATATTAATAAAAATAGATGGTGTTCTGTTTAGCAGTTCCCAAAGGAGAAATTTCAGATCTATGACCTACATTTGAAATAATCTAATAAGAATGAGTGATTGATTATTTTCTCTTTTTCACAATGTGTCTCTGTAGACCTTTTCGTCCATCTGTGACCTCTGCCTCCCAGATCAGTAACCCTCCGAAACAAATGCTGCATACAACGCTCGACGGTGACAAATTGGTGTCAGAAATCTCTTTTGTTGGCGGAAATGAGAGAGGTCTTTTCATCCAGTCTGTACAGCCAGGCTCCACAGCTGAGAAGGCAGGACTGAAGGAAGGGCAACAGCTGATTTTGGTAGGAATCATTGTGTTGAACAATTGGAGAAGAGGCAGGCTTTAAAATCTAGTGCTGCTAACACAGTCCAACAGTACTCTTGTGGCCGAAACAGAGACATGAGGAATTTATTAATGGAAATGCTAATTCACACCTGTGTCAGTATTTAGAACAATGATTGCTTTGGAAATGGAAAATATGACTGCATTTTGAAAACTATACAGATGACTGGATGTTCTTGAGTTCTCTGAGACTATAGGGAAATACTTATTCTCGTGCTGTTACATCTTTGCTGATGGATATATGATATTATTCATAATCCAGTACCAGATACTAATCTGTTCATAAACAACTGTAATTTGAAACCTACCATTTACATTACAAGCAAACTGTCAAAGCTGAGAGCTGGATAAAGTGGGCTCAAGCTATATCAGCTAGAAAGCATTTGAAACGAGCTGTGATCATCCTTTTTCTAAAACTAATCCAAATTCTCACCCATTTTTGGGAACTTCGAGGTGTCAGCCTGGCTCAGAGGTTTGCGTATTGTTCTGTAAGTCAGAGCATTGTGGAATGAACTACTTGAATAGCTACTCTAGACCGATTCTTCAACATGGTACTAAAGGAATTTTACAACACAAGAGGGTCAGCCTTTTGAGATTAAATCTACTTGTGTCCCCTTATGTTACTAAAGAACAGCAGGCATTCTCAGAAATTTATGGCCAATATTCATCCCTCAACACTGACCATCTCATTGCTCCATTTATCTTTCTGCTCACAAATTCACTACCTATATGGACCCACCTCACAACAGTGATCATGCTTTTAAAGTGATTTGTTATATGTGAAGTGCATTGGGACATCCTGATGACATGAAGAGCTTGTTGGGTAAATGGGAAGATGGCAAAGTCACTTTAGTCCTGCAGTGCTTTCACTGAAACAATGCTGGCTTTAATATCTCAACAATAATGACAACACTACATTGCCCAATAATCCTTTCTACCAAACACATTGGCAGAATTTTCCATTTATTCCTCCCCTATTCCTATCTACATTCTCCTTAAATGTAACCATGTTATTCATTTAAAGTACTCTCTATTGTAGAAAGTTCTATGTTCTCACTTAATGTTGTAAAATGTAAGGTCCGTGAGTCATATCTAAATCGAAGAGGATTTCAATCCATCTGACTACACCTACTACTCTCTTCACCGACCCAAAACCATAACACATTATAGTCCTTGAAGACGTCTCCTGATCGGTGAGGCCTTACCTCCTGCTGTATTTGGCAACAAATACTTTGACAGCTGGCTAAACACACCTTCAATTTTATCAGTTGTCAAAACTTCACAAACATTGAAAAAAAAATCCAAAAATATAGTAAAATTATTCATCCTAATATTAAAAATGCAAATTGGAAGTAAAAAATTTAGACAATAAACACTTTAAAAAATTATATGCACTCTCTAGTTTTAAAAAAATGTAAGTTACTTCAAACGTATCTTTCTCCTTTAGAATTGTTCTTAAATGGAGTCACAGAACATGCAACTGGTCTCAGTACGAGTAGTGGGAAACTGCCAGACATTGTATTCTATGAAAAGTTCAAAGTTGGGTCACAATAACGGTGGGGACTCTCAAGGAATATTGGACTTCCCAGTTCATGTGATATATATCTCATTTGGCTTGCCAGTGTGGCCTGCCCCATAAAAAGGCATCTGCATCATTGTTCCAAGCACTACAATTAAAGACATTTCTCCCAAAATTCAGATTGGAATTGGGAATTACTGTATTTTAGTTATGGTCCCAATTTTGGTCCACCCCCACCTTTGTATAAATTGCTAAATACAATCTTCCAATTCCCCTTCACTCTTTTAAGCTTGAGTCTGTACGCTAACTGTAGAGTTTATAATTAGTTGCCGTGTGTTCATTCATACCCTTAAAATCCTGTGCATGCCAATCAGATTTACGACATTTTTCATTCCAAGTAAGCAGGTATATTTCAGAAAGATTGTTAATATTATAAATATTTTATCTCTAGCTCACTTTATAATTATTAATTAGATGGGAATTAACTCTTAGCAAAGGTACTTTTATTGCTTAGGAATTTGAAAAAAGGCCTTAATTAATCTTGAACGACAGGATTCAAAATAGAGTAGAGGTTGAAAGTCTTATCTGTGGAATTAAAACTCATTTTCCATTCAATCCTTCTGCACAGTTTGCTAGTCCTGGGAAAAGCCCCTTTGAGAAATTAAGGCAACTCTACCTTACTATATTTATTGCCATAGCAACAATAGATCACATTGCCTTTGCAAAGACCTGTCAACTTTCTTAAACATAATGATGGAAATGAATTGAGTTGGGTCCTCTCAGATGTCTTTCTCTTGGGTTTACCTTTTGCGTGGATTGATAAAAATACTGATCCACAGCTATTGCAAGTTTAATGTTTAGTATCTTCTGAGGGAAAGTACAAAATGAGTATGGTTAAATAAAGACCCCAGTGTTCCCATCAGATGGCAGTTTTCATGTCTGGGGCTGTTTGTTACAGTTTGCGTTCCACAGTTAAATTACCAGATTGGTACTCGAGAGGCCTGACCCAACAATCAAAATACTGGAGTTCAAATTCCATTGTACAGTACTATGGAATTTAGATTCAGCTAATAATCTGGCATGTGGAAAAACAATATCAATTAATCTTAGCAATGATGACCTAAACACTGTATTAGATTCTTGTTAATAGGATCTTGATTCACTAATGTCCTTCATGGAGGAACTCTGCCATTCTCTTCTGGCCAGGGGTTCCCAACCTGGGGTGCACAGACCCCTCAGTCCATGGTAAAGGTCCATGGCATAAAATGGTTGGGAACCCCTGCTCTAGATATTTCCCATGTGGTTAATGTCAAAATGGCTGAGCATGCTGCTTACTTGTACCAATACTCTTATGGACAGAGGAATAATTGAAGCCAAACAGATCACCTAGGATAGACCGAGTCACGAAATTAAGTCCCTGCAAAGCAGTATCCAGCCTAGCTGACTGTACAAGATCCTCTTTTAAAACATCTGGAGATAGGACAGAGCTTGGCGTAGTCCTAGAAGTCCTCCACATTGAAATCAGAGCCCATGCAGTCTCATTGGCATCGGGTTAAACAGGGTCAAAGAAACCTCAAATAATGAAATAAAAACAAAAAATGCTGGAACTATTCAGGATGTCAGATCACATATATGAGAAGGAAAACAGGCAATGTTTCAGGTTGAAGACCTCCTGATTATTACATTTATCCTCCTCAGCCAATGAACCTATGCTCCTCCATGGTGGAAAGAGCACAAAATATTCCCTGGGTGTGACAGTTCAATCCAAGAGAGGGTTGCTAGCACTATCAATAGCCAAGCTCAAATCCTGAAGGACATAGATGCCAGACTGTAGAATCTTGTGTAAGTGTAGTTCCAACAATTTTCAAGAAGCTTGTCACCTGACAAGCCAAACCATTTTGGTTGATTAGTACGCTCCCACCAACCTAAACATTCATTCCTGATGTGGTGGTTGCATGTGTATCACTGAACAGTTACTCAGATAGTTAGCTTTGGTGGCACCTGTCAAACTCACAACCTCTATCACCAAGAAAGACAGGGCAATGAGCACTGGGGATGTCACCATTTATAGGTTCCCCTCCAAATTGCACAAGTCTTAGAAATGCAACAGATCATCAGAGGATGCTGTTACGTACCCTATAACTGGGTTGCCAAACCAGCAGAAATGGATCACTCCGTTGGAGTCTGGATTACTAGAACTAAGAAAGTTTTATTAAAGAAACAAGCAACACAGTACTCTAGTCAAAAGGATAATAAATGCAACAGTTCAGCGATGATAAACACACATGTACACAGAATTAGGATAACAGGATCAATCAAGCTCTATCGTCGTCTAGGGGTAAAAGACCAGTTTCAAAGTGACGCAAAGTTCAGTTCAATTGAATTCAATTCAGTTCGCAGTAATCACTGCCGTGGGAGATGGACAGTGTGGGGGAAGGAGAGAGAGAGCAAAACGAATGAATATTCAAACGGCTTCCACACAGACCTTCGATATTCTTTGCAGTCAGCTTTCGGGCAAGCCCTTTGTGATGTCTTCTGAGGTCACCGACCATGACCCCTCCGTTTCCAGATACGATCGTTTCTCTGCGGTGAACCTGGCACCCAGGCAAGAGCGGACACACACCAGGTTCCCACTGATCGTGCCTTTCTACCCTGTGCATCTATGGCTTGGTCCCGCGACCAGCCTTCCAAAACTTCCTACCGACTTGTGGGAGACGCACCACTTCCAGGGTCTCGTTACCTTGGGGTGTCATGTGTATCTTGCCTTAACGAACCTGTCCCTTTTTATCCCCCTGCTGGGGTATCGCCCGTCCATCACTTCAAACAGTTCAGGGTTCAAAGGGGGAGCCGATCTTGACAGCTCTCCTTTCGTTAAACTCTCCCGTCCCTTCATTAACATCTCCAAATGCTGCTTCATTGTTTTCCTTATCTCTCTTTCTCCTGAAGACAGGTGGCAGACCAACTGCTGATCCCACTGGTGCCAGCACAGCCAGCTAACATCTTAATCTATGTGTATTCTCGTCACAATGCCAAACTCTTTCAGGTTCAGACATTCCTCCTCCCCTGATAATCAGTTAATTATTTCCACCTGTGCCTCCCATGTTGTTTGGTGTTTTCTTTTGCTCAGTCTTGAGTTTACCTATCCTGGGTGTGGTGATGTTTGAGTTCTCTGCGAACCAATCTTGTAGCAAAGAATTTTTTTTTGTTCAACTCCATCCTCATCTTTGATCTTCTCTGCACTCGAGTTTACCTGGTCTACGTCTCTCCTGGTAGTCCACAGGTTAATGAAACTGAACTTTGCCATAACTACCTCAGTTCAACCCAGCCAGGCAATCACCCCTTGTCACAGTCCTGTGTTGGTTCTAAATTCTGGATGTCCTTCCTTAAGAGCACTGTGGTTGTACATTCACCACAAGGGCTGCAACAATTCAACAGGGCCATTCACCATCATCTTCTCCAGGCACTGATGAATAAATACTAGCCTTGGTAGGGCCAGATCCAAAGTAGGAAATAAATGGATTATAACTAAGTATGACAGCCCTAAGTAATATAATCTTACTCTGTCTTAAGTGTGACCCAAGTTTTGGTCATTTTGGTTGCAGTTGTATTCTTAAATCATGATTCATGGTCTCCTTTATTCTGCCTGACCACAGTAATAAGCTAACAAGCAACCTCAGTGCTCTCGAGTGCATGCATTTTAGTTATTAGATCAGCTAATGTAAACTTGCTTGTATTGCAGTATAAAGAAGTGCAAAGTTATCTGAGGTGCTTAAAACATTAGCATTATTCAAATGAGATGTTTATGGAGGAATAATTCCAAAGACATTATTGTGCAGTAGCAGGCTGATGTTTCTTTTTGTTTATGGGATATTGTTTTAAAATCTGTTAGCTGCTGAATTGGCCACGGTTGTGTTATCTTCTTGTGGGAAAACACCTCTGAAAAGGCTGCGGATTAGAACAGTAATTAGTGAGGTTGGAAGAAAAGTCAGCTGCCGGCGACGAGAATAGGATTGGGAAATAGCAAGCAGCTGCAGACTGGCACATAGGGATGGAGCCCCCTGGTAAGCCTCAGGCTCACTCAGCTCACTTCCGTCTAGGGGGAGCAGCCTTTGGCTGCTCCAAACTCAGTAACCAAGTTTGTGTAGTTGCTGTGTGATTTGCCCACCAAGCCAAATAACAGATAGTACACCATATGCGATTTACAGAATACAATTTATAGATCTTACTGGAACTATGTAATTAACAGAGATACAATATAAAAGGAAAGTAAAAGGCGCCAAACTTACCAGAGTTCAACCACTTTGTGCACAACCATTGGAGCTCAATGAATGGGGTCCTCTTTCCACTATGCAATCTCCTCCAACCCCCTCGACCTGCCACCTGGGACCAACCACGGTGGTCGACCAGAGCGCGTCCAGCACGTCCTTCCTCTTCGGTTCTCCTCCCAAGAACCCTGGGCGTCGGATTCCTGCTTGGGGTCCGTTCCGCCGCCCAGCTTATAACATCACGTCTCCTCTCTCTGACCCCATCGCGCCTTCTGCCCCAAAGCCCGCGAAAACAATAGCTTACCGACACACAAGAAAGAATATCATCTATCCCAATTGGTTAGCAAATGCATACAATTCTCATTATCAGTAATATAACCCAAACAAGCTGCTAGAGAGAGAACCACTGTCTCAGCAGTTAACATCACAGAGAAACCATTTTATTTTTAACATAACAAAGAAGCCATTTTGTTAGCCTTAGCAATAACATAAAAAAAAACCCTTACACAGAGAGGGCAGATTATAGCATAGAATATATGGGTTACTTGAGGAAAAGAAAGAAAGAGACCTTACAGAGTTGGGGTTACAGCTGTGGCCTTGGTTCTACTCAGGAAGGTCATCTCAGATTTGCATTGAAGCAGGCTTCAGAGACAAAGTGAAAACTGCTTATTTTGCTCAATGCAGGTATAACAGAAAGTTATAGAAACAGTAGCTAAACATCTGTCACCGTACATTAAACCGTTAGTGGTTCTGGGGGTTTGGAGTGAAAATCATTCACCAATTGTGTCCTTAGCAATCAGAAGGATCTGTGGAGGATAACATGGAGTTTAAAAACAAATTGTGTTGGAGGAAAACAGCCAGTGACATACTGTTCATGTGTGACTGTGTGAGAACACAGAATGCAGAATTGGGAGGAATGATTCTCGGTGACTTTCTGAAACGCTGCATGGTGGAAGTAGACTTTCAAAATGAAAATCCCAAATTTTGTGCAATTCATTTAAACTCATTAACATTTTCCATAATGTTACATTTTTTCATGAAAATTGAATCATGTAGCAAATGAAAACATAGCACAAGCCAATATATGATATTTTCTTGACAACCGTACTTTTGTTAAATTTGCAAGGTTGTTACTCTTGTGTGGCTTCATTGAGATCTTTCTCGTTAAAGCTAGAAGGATGCATCAGGGGAGAAATTCAAACTGTTGCATTGGAGACCTCCACGAAAGAAGATGCCCATTGGACATTACAACGTTGCAACGGATCAGTGACACTGCACTTTAAATCAAACTTTGACGGTAAGCCTAAAGCAATTAGTTTAGTGTATTTAATGGATAAAGTATGTAAATCCAAAGACCAAAAAATGGAGTGAATATGCAGTCTCCTTATAACAATTAACCACAAAAATTTCCTTCCAAAGTAAAACCTAATTTCCATGAGGAGGGTCTGATGGAAAACTTACACAATAGTGCAATTGGGTATTCAAACTTAAGAAGAGAAAAAAAAAACATTTATTGCTGTTGCATCTGTATTGAAAGTGTTTCAATGCTGAATACAATTTGGGAAATGCTGAAAGTCACCAATATTTCTCCAACTCAGTAAATCATTCATGTAAGCTGTTTTTCTCTCAGAACTAGACCAAGATGATGAAATAGGTGGTGAGATATAACATGGTGTAAACTACAATATTACGCTATAAAGTGGGATGCAAGTTGAACCTTGCTTTCATCGTTCACTGAGATATCAAGAAATGAAACAGCAGTCTAGAAGGCATCATCCATAAAATGAAGGGTCAAGAGTGAAAGTATCCATTAGGGACACCACCGGACCTTTTATAGCTAGCTATATCCTCTTTCTAGTTTCTGTTCGTCAGTAGAATTTTTTCCCCAAGTAGCAAGTTCTGCTCTTGTATTGCATGATTAAGGCAATAGAAGATTTCTAAACTCCTACTTCATCTTTGGCAACCAAAAGGATATTTAGAGGATAATATGTAACTTCGATAAACATATTGTATCTGAAACAATATGCCAGTAACATGCAAATGTGAATATATAAGTAAACAGAATCCCAGAGTCAGTTTAACATTGGACATAAACTCACAATATCTGTCATCCTGGCACTAGTAGTCAATTTGATTCAGTTTTGAAAAGCTTGCTGTGCATGTTTCTTGCTGATCACCAGTTCTTTAGTGGCATGCTTCCAACCTAAGCAAAAGAAAAAAAATGTTATTTGTGAGTATTTCGAAAAAGCTGCAGAAAGTTTCGTCTGTTTACTCAAGCATGGATACAATTTTAAATTTAACCTGTAAACCACAATAGATGAAGTTTTAGTTATAGGCTGAAGTGTGAAACTCCTTATTAAAACCTGTGTATTGAATTTGATAACGTACACTGAAGCATGAAAATCTTTTTCAAAGGTGAATTGCGGTCATGCCTTGCATGGAGAAAACAGACATTCAACAAATCAAAAACAGCAGCAGACACCAAATTCATAACATTCATTTTGGACTTTGAAAGGGTTAATTATAGAATTTCCAATTAGAGGTTGCTATAATGAGAGTATTCCTTTGAAATTCAAAGGAATTGCTTTGTATTTCAGTTGCTTTCTCTTTAATGATCCCAAAATGAACTACTTAAGTTGTAGATTCGGAGAGGTAGACCAGTTGGAAATCTTCAGAATTCTCTAGCTCTGAGGTGGTGGTGGAAGTAAAACTGTTTCTTGAATTTAATTGACTACCTGAATTGATTTGCAATAAAGTTGAGATGAGCGCAACAGCACAAAACACTGACCTATCACACTTGCAATTTATCACATGAAGATGTTAATCATATTTTACCCATACTGGAAGGGAAGGAAGCCAAATGCAATACTAACTGGGAAGAACATTGAAAGGAGTTGATAGGACGTCATTCCATAGTCCCCCTGCATGTATCCCAATAGTTGGTTGGTTATTTATCGGTGCTGTGAAGTACTCGTAAGCAGGACACTTCAGGCATTTAGGCTGGGCATCAACGCGACAGTGGAAACATTTAAAATATCAGTGGAGCAATCACCAGGAGCAAACAACAATATTGGACTTTGTGAGGTTTAGATGATATCAAATGTAAGGCACTTGGTCATAGTGATTCCGATCAGTTGGAAGCTGACAAAAAAAACTTGTGCTTGATTCTGAAGGGTACGAGAAGCTGCAAAAGGACATGGAAGATGGTTCCATCGTGTCTGGTGATTCTTTCTACGTTCGAGTCAATCTAAGTATCTCTGGACAGACAGACAGCTGCTCGATGTGTGTGAAATGTGATGAGATTATTCACGTTTTAGACACCATGTACCAGGGCAAATGCGAATGGCTGTGTGCTCGAGTCGATCTATTCACTGACAGAGACCTGGAAAAAGGCACTATTCCTAGTTACTGCAGGTAATTATGGCTTGATTCGATGCATCTGATTTACAATGATTTGAAATGTCATGACTACGGAGATATTCTTGGCCAAACGGTTAAGTCAATGTCTTGAACAGTGTAACCTGAGGACATAATAGCTGAAGTGGACTCAATTCAAACCAAGTCCACAGAATGTGAATGGTTGAAACCAATAAGTACCCTTTCTTGCACGAGAGTGAATCAGCTAGTGTTATTTCAATTGGATGCAATTTGGATATTAAGATAATAATAGATACATAATGGCAATAAGACATTGTCTTTGATACATGTTAAACTTACGAGATAAACAACGACTGAGACATGAGATTCCCATGGTTCTTCATGAAAAGCTCCTAACTGAAGGTGATGAGACTTGTTCAATTTTCAAGCAGCTATGAAGATAGTGTGTGAAGAAGTTGGTCATCTTTGGTCATTATAGATCTTGCTCCTGCAACATTCCTACCCTGCTAAACGGCCACCGAGTGTAAAAGGGATTAAGTGATATTTAATGTCATAAAACAATGTGGTTCCATGGATGACTGCTCATGTTAATGCTTCAACTGGAGAATGCTTTGCAGACTGTAGGCATGATCCTTACAGAGTTAAACTGTTAAACATGTCATCCGTGGCCTGCTTGTGGAGCTCATGTTGAACAACAACATAGCTAAGTGTACAAAAGCAGTAGAGCGTACAAGCTAAAATTTGCACCAGTCACACAACATAGAAAAGGCCCCCCTTTGCAGATGGGTGATTAATGGAACTGTTGAAGCAGTGGAAGTACCAGATGCCAAATATGCATCCTACAATCCTTTCAGGGACACTTGCCAGCTAATCTGCATACAGTAATCTGAGGGTTAAGTATTGCTAATATCACTAGGACAGCTTCACAGCAAGGAATTGGGCATGGTAGTGCCCTGGGAGCCCTAAAATGGCACCTCCTGTACAAAAATAACTCTGCAGGCTGCGAAATTTAGATATGAGTGCCAAATTAACAAGGAAACAGTGGAGTTAGGTGTGAGTCTTCGCTGATAATAAGTGAATGACAGGGCTGTGGTGAATTAATTGGAATCTGAGGCTAGTGGTGTAATTGTGGCACTCAACATTGTGTTTACTGACCTTGATTGATGTTGTGAGATTATTGCCAATGAACAGCATGGTTAGCACTGGCTAGATCAAGAAATCTTTGCATGCTCACCTGGCAGCACAAAGCTGGCCTCTTGCCTGCATTACAATCAATAGACGCTCTTTATCAGACCTTGGATGCTCCAGACTTTAGCCCTTCCATACTCTTCTGCACCTTGAGATCTTTAAGGTCAGGGAATGAGACAGACACAGCCTCAATGTATCATTGCATCCTATATGACTGGACTGTAATATTACACAAAATGCTGGTGGAATGCAGCAGGACAGGCAGCATCTATAGGAAGAAGTACAGTCGATGTTTCGGACCGAGACCCTTCGTTAGGACTGATGAAGAGTCCTGATGAAGGGTCTCGGCCCAAAACATTGACCGTACTTCTTCCTATAGATGCTGCCTGTCCTGCTGCGTTCCACCAGCATTTTGTGTGTGTTGCTTGAATTTCCAGCATCTGCAGATTTCCTCTTGTTTGTGGACTGTAATATTTGTCGAAAACAATATGCTCAAGTATTTTGAGTAGGGTCTGAAGATCTGATCTTTGAAATTAGTGTTATTCCTGAGCGAAGATTAACACTGAAAAGTAATCCTTTTTATTTTCCCCTGGAAATAGCATATAATAAAAATGAAAGGTGTACAGTGCCTTGAAAAAGTGTTCAGTCCCCACAACTTACTTCACATTTTACTGTCTCATTTGCTAAATTTAAAATATATTGAAGTAGGATTTTTGAGGTAATCTACAAAACATCGTGCATCATGTCAATTCAAAAGAAAAACTCCAAAACCTGTCAAGAATCTACTAAACATTAAAAACTAAAATTGTGAAGCTGAATAAGTATTCATCCCCTTTGTATTTACTAATTTTCCTCAAGTGTAATACTGTGTATTACCTTACCAACTCACCTGATTTGTTACTGTAGAAAATTGGAGGATTGCCTGTTTTCAATGAATTCATAAGAATAAGTACCCCCCTCCTCCCTCTGTAAGGCCCAGCAGTATGGTAGATTTTCAACAGACCAACCCAAAATGAAGACAAAAAAGCATTCAAAGCAAGTCAGGGAAATGTTAATAGAGAAGCACAAATCTGGGAAAGGGTACAAGATCACCTCTAATACATCGAAGATACCTTGGAGCTCAGTGCAGTCCATCGTGAAAAAGTGGGAAAAATATGAAATAACAGCCATACTGCTTAGGTCAGGCTTCCTTTCTAAACATAGTTGCCGGAGAAGAATGGCACTTTTAAGAGAGGCTAGGTAATGCCAACAGTCACTCTGAGTGAGTTCCAGAAGAGAATGGCTCTAACTGGAGATCGCAGCACAATCTCTAAGGCCTTGCACAAAAAGAGTATTTATGAAAGAGTGGCAAAAAAGAAGCCCTGGTTACTAAAAAAAAAGCAAATGCTTGTCCTTAAGGACTTTGAAAAAAGTCACCTAGAAGATACTGTAAAGATCTGGAAGAAGGTTTTGTGGTTGGAAAAAGTGGAACTTCTTTGGCCTCAACACTAAGTGGAATGGCATAAATCTAATGGTGTGCATCAACCATCGTCCCTACTGTAAAGTATGGTCAAGGTAGCATCATGCTATGGGGATTCTTTTCAGCAGCAGAGACTGGAAATGTGGTCGGGACTGATGGGAAGATGAATGCAGAGAGATCCTGGGTAAAAACCTGCTAGCTTCTGTGAGAAAGCTTAAACTGGGGAGGAAGTTCATTTTTCAGCAGGACAACAACCAAGAGCAAACATGGAGTGGCTTCAAATGAAGAAAACTGATGTCCTTGAGTGGCCCAGTCAGAGTTCTGACTTTAACCCAATCTAACAGCTCTAGAAAGACGTCAAGTCTACTGTTTACCATCACTCCCCAGCTAACCTGGCACAGCTTGAGCAATTTTGCTAAGAGCAATGGGCAAATCTTGCTCCACCATGTTGTACAAAGCTAAGAGACTTATCCAGAAAGACTACTGGCTCTAAGAGCTGTGACCAGTGGTTCAACTAAGGACTAATCAAAGGGGTTGAATACTTTTGAACTGCTGACATTTCAGTCTTTCAATTTTAATTTTTTCATGCTTTACAATTTTCCCTGTTTTTTTGCGCCCTACTGTGAAAAAAGGAGCATGTGATTCACAAATAAAAATTCTCAGTTAAATTGATCAAAATCCTTGTTCCTTCATTTATGTGAATAAAGGGCTGGGGGATGAATATTTTTGCAGGGCACTGTATATTAAGATACAATTGTAAATGAAAATTCTTCAGAATTCATTTTTTAAAATAATTTTGTAGAAGCCAGTTGCCAATTAATTCCCCTTTAAGCTGGAAGAAATCAATCTGCCAATGCTTGCAACATGCATGATACATCATCTGGGTAAGGACCATCAATAATGAGCATTGAATCAGCCAATCAGAACACACTGGGTAATCAAAATAGCAGCCCATTTAAAATGGTTTAAACACAGCTCAGTTGTTGCGTCCTATGGGGGCAGATTAGAAGGAGGCACTATTATAGTCATGCCATAGAGTAGGAGACCATTTGGCTTATAAATACCTGTGCTAGCCCTTTGTAAAAGTGTCACGTTTCTCTCCTTACTCTCTTCTCTTTCCCTGAAGCACTTCAGCATTTTTTCAGATGCATCCACTTTTGAAAGTTACTATTGGACACAGGTAATTGGTGACTGTCAATAAAATATAATTATCCATGAAGCAAATGAAACCCACACAGAGATAGTTATCTCTCAAAGGTACTGAATATAATTATTGCCTTGTTTAAAAAGCGCTTGTGCATTTAAAAAGGAAGGTAGTGCCACCCAGAGGATAAACATGTGCAGGGCGGCAGTTCAAATCTGACTTTAATGCTATTTCAAATATTTCCTTACTATTGCCATTGATCTTAAGAATTCTTGAAGTACAACAAAAATAGTCTGTGCACACAGAAAATGGCCTGGTTCGTAGTGAATGAATGATTATTTAGGCTTGAGAGCTTTTTAATTAATCAATACTAGTTAATAGGATTTCTGACAAGAAAGTGAGATGAACTTTGAGGTTGAATCCCTCCGCTGCTTGGATCTTAGCCTATGTTTTGCTGAGAATATGGTGGGTTTTAGGTATATGTATGCTGGATATGGTAGGAAGAATGTTCTACATCATTTTAATTTTTGTATGCAGTTTTTCTGAATTATTACTTTTGAACCTTACCTTGAAAGCCAAGGTTAAGCAGCCAAATGGCATAAAAAGCCCAAGCCCGACTCACTCAGGTGGTTGGACTTCATGACGTCAGATGGTAGCAGCCTTGCCTCTGAGATGGGCGGCTTTGGGTGCAACATGACTGAAACCCAGTTCAGAGCGATGCTATTGATTCAAGCAGATCCTCACCTTACATTACTGAGCAACTGTTGTGCTGTTGGAAGGGTTGTCCTTTGAGTTAGATGTGAAACCAAATTCCCAACTGTTTTGTTAGGAGGATCTGAAAGATCCCTTGGCAGTTTGTTCACAAAGAGCAGAGAAATTATCATCAGTGCCCTAATCAATATTTATCCCATAATTCTATCGGGACGCAGTATATCACCCCAGCCGACTCACAGGTGAAGTGTCGTCTCACCTGGAAGGACTGTCTGGGGCCCTGAATGGTGCTGAGGGAGGAAGTGTAAGGGCATGTGTAGCACTTGTTCCGCTTGCAAGGATAAGTGCCAGGACGGAGATCGGTGGGAAGGGATGGGAGGGTGGGGGAACGAATGGACAAGGATGCGGCCTTCTATATATTGGCAAGAACCGACGCAGGCTGGGAGACCGTTTCGCTGAACACCTACGCTCTGTCTACCAGAGAAAGCAGGATCTCCCAGTAGCCACACATTTTAATTCCACATCCCATTCCCATTCTGATATGTCTATCCACGGCCTCCTCTACTGTCAAGATGAAGCCACACTCAGGTTGGAGGAACAACACCTTATATTCCGTCTGGGTAGCCTCCAACCTGATGGCATGAACATTGCCTTCTCCAACTACCGTTAATGCCCCACCTCCCCTTCGTACCCCATCCCTTATTTATTTTTTTAAATTTTTTTTCTCATTCTCCTTTTTCTTTCTCTGTCCCTCTCACTATATTCCTTGCCCACCCTCTGGGCTTCACCCCTCCCCCTTTCTTTCTCCATAGGCTTCCCATCCCATGATCCTCTCATATTCCTTTTGCCAATCAACTTTCCAGCTCTTGGCTCCATTCCTCCCTCTCCTGTCTTCTCCTATCATTTTGGATCTCCCCCTCCCCCTCCCACTTTCAAATCTCTGACTATCTCTTCTTTCAGTTAATCCTGACGAAGGGTTTCGGCTCAAAACGTCGACTGTACCTCTTCCTACAGATGCTGCCTGGTCTGCTGCGTTCACCAGCAATTTTTATGTGTGTTGCTTGAAATTCCAGCATCTGCAGAATTCTTCGTGTTTGTGACTTCTAAGCTGGTCGGTTGTGCATTCTTGTTCTGTTCTGGAGCCTTGAGCAAGTATTCGAGACTGAACATCACAGTATTGTTTTCTCAGAGGTGCTGTCTAAATGGAGTGTAGCCAGCAACTCAAACGAACCAGCTGGGGGTACTAATCCTTGTATGATGCGCCTTCTGACCAATCCAATGATAATGATCCTCAAAGTCAATGGAATGTATTCAATCCTTCATTAGTAAAACATACAATCTTGAAGCAATATAACTTATGAAACTAAACTAGTGATACTAAATGTACCTAATCAAAGTTAAGTAGAGTTTAGCGCTTTCAAATGTAATTAAGCAAAGCTAAGTGGTCAACAAGAGATATGATACCCATAAGTCCCCAGCTCTAAAACTGCCCAGAATAAAGCATGAATATGTAACTTATTCCCTTTGCTTTTACCATGCCCCCACCCACGTGACTAGCTACCATAATAAACAAAATAAACGCACAACACAGAACACAATACAGGTAGAAAACAGAAGCATGGTTCTTGCATGGAGTATTAGGCCAATGTAGTGTTCATTTTATCTGAAAATATCCTTTGTCCCTGCTGAAGGAAGAGCAATCTCTGATGCTAATGCGATTCTTTATCTACAATCACGCTTTCTCGAAACAGGTTATATGTGCATTATCTGAAATCGGATTGAGGGACCTTGCTGTGGGTAATCTGTTGCATCATTCTACAGATTACAGTAGTGACTACATCTGGAATGCATCTTTGAGTGGAAATGCTTAGAATATTCTGGGACCAGGACACTATATAAATATATGTTCTCTATTTCCTGTTTTGTGCTTATCAGGAGCAAGCTTCCTCGCCAATATTTTCCTGCATCAGAGAAGCACAAATGAACAGTACATTTCCAGTGCTATCAGAGTTTATTGTACTTAAGAAAGATGAATTGGGATGAAGTATGGAAAGGTCCCAGTACCTTCCCTTTCTGATGCATTGTTACTAGACACCATGAGCTGCAGTGGGATTGATTGTCTCACACTGCAGCAATTCGTAGACGAAGGCAGAATTATAAAGAAACCCAGAGTGGACGTTCTGCAATGCGGCGGTTCTCAAACTTTTTCTGCTCGTGGCCCACTTGTGACTTTCATTTACCTCTGTGGCCCCCACCCTCCAAAGTCTCCGTTAGTGCTAAAGAACACACATAAAAGTTGCTGGTGAACGCAGCAGGCCAGGCAGCATCTCTAGGAAGAGGTGCAGTCAACGTTTCAGGCCGAGACCCTTCGTCCTGACCTGCTGCGTTCACCAGCAACTTTTATGTGTGTTGCTTGAATTTCCAGCATCTGCAGAATTCCTGTTGTTAGTGCTAAGGTTTCTTTTTGGTCAACTGTACTAATTATTTTAATATTCAGTCAATATTTATGTTGTAAAAGGTTATAGGTATTATTTTATGTTAAATATAATGTTTCAAGTGTGTATGAAAAGAGAACGATTTCAAAGTGCTGAATAGGGTACGTTATTTATAATATATATAATATTCTTCCGACCAGCAACAAAAAAACACTCAAATTGTTGCTTTGGGTGTTTAGTGAGATACTTGTGACTGATGAAAACTAGTGACTCTTTGACTATCTGGTTGCAACTTGGTTAAAGATAACCAAATATTGCTTCTTTTCACAACATCAAGATGATTACAAGCTTTTGATTGCAGTTGAGGAGTTTGACTAAAACCACATTCAACTAGATAAAGAGGTGGGAAATCCAATTAAAAACAGCTTTGCTTTTTCCCAGAGCTGTGGAAACTTATTTTGAATATCACTAGTTATCCAGAAATTTTGCTTCCTGTGCTTGAATTTTGTTTTGAGCTGTTATGTCACTCTGCAGCTCAATAAGACATTGTTCCAATGGGGTGTCAACAACATTCACATTCACCCCAAATGGATCCACCACCCAATCCGGAATATATATCTCCAGCAGGTCTCTGACTGAAATTTCATATTAGTTGAGCAGTTGTTTCAATTGATCAAGGTACACAATCAGATCATCATCTTGCAATTCTATTTTAAGAGTGGCCAGTGAAGGTAATTGTATAAACCTGCGACTTCTAATATTGCCAATATTGCTGCTGAAAAGCTTGAGTTTCCCAAAGAAAGTGGCAATAGATTCGTTGCACGATGTGCCGCAGTAGACGTAGGTAATCAGATATATAAAACACATTTAAAAAATACACACACACACACACACACACACACACACACACACACACACACACACACACACACACACACACACACACACTCACACTTTCACTCAATAATACAATTGTGTGAGTAGGCTCTCTAGAACATAAGTAAGTGCCGAATAATTATAAGTATAATCTCATGTGAGGAAGTATCAGTATTGATTATAAATCTAAAAATAAAACTAGCCTTTTAGGAAGTAACACACATCAAAGTTGCTGGTGAACGCAGCAGGCCAGGCAGCATCTCTAGGAAGAGGTACAGTCGATGTTTCAGGCCGAGACCCTTCGTCAGGACTAACTGAAGAAAGAGCTAGTAAGAGATTTGAAAGTGGGAGGGGGAGATCCGAAATGATAGGAGAAGACAGGAGGGGGAGGGATGGAGCCAAGAGCTGGACAGGTGATTGGCAAAGGGGATATGTGAGGATCATGGGACAGGAGGCCCAGAGAGAAAGACGGGGGGGGGGGGAACCCAGAGGATGGGCAAGGAGTATAGTCAGAGGGTATTTTTAGGCAAATATTTTAAATGCTATTATATATGCAAATTCTGATTGGCAATAAAGAGCATGCAGTCACCAAGAAAAATGAATTGAACTTCCTTTCAAAATATAATGTATCAAGGATTTAATGGGGGTTACAGTGGTAGATAGTGATGCAGTGGAGACTTCGCACATTCTTGCTTCCCTGTAGTTGAGCCATTTCTAGCAGATGACCCACGACAGTAACTGCAGCCTTCATGTTACTTTTTATAAATATTATCACACGCACGTATGTGGAAGGCAAACGGAAGCAGCCTCCTGCTGCGTACTCACTGATTCACCTTGCTGCAGACAGCCCCACCCAATCTGCAGTTTGTGGTTTGGGGTGGCTGTGGAGCGGGTCACAGCGGACCGCCCTGCAGGGTGTGAATGGTGATTTGTGCGTGGTCAAGCAGGAGTAGAGATAACGATGGCTGTGCCAAACCCTCCTACCACACACTCACTCACTCACTCATTCCACAGGCTAAGCTGTGTTGCTGCTACCTTACTTGCATCATCTAGCATATTTTCCCTTTCATTTCATTAAGGGTTCCAAATAAATTGCATATATATAAATCATTAAAACAGTAAACTTATCAGGGTCCATTTAGAAACTCCCGTGGCCCCCAGTTTTTTGTTTTTTACTTGTGGCCCCCATGAAATCTGGCATGGCCCCCTGGGGTGTGCATATGCCCCACGTTGAGAACCACTGCTATAATGTACAAACATTTCCAGGCCTCTTTGTCAAAACTGAGCTTTTGATATCTGCCGTCTCATGTGAAGCAGATGCACACATCCCCACCTGTGACTGATATTTGGACAAGGATTAATATTTTGTTCCACTTGCTAATGTTAGCAGCAGAACTGGCATGCCTGTAAGATGAAGAAATCTGTTTTGTATTTATGGCAACATTTTTCTTGGCATTAGTGGCCATATCTCATCATGCGGCGCATTCAGACAATTTTTGGAGCAGAATAAGAGAAATAAACTGCACAGAAGAAAGCTGTCGAGACCATCATGTACCATGCTAGTCTTTAAATGATCTTTTTAAATTGGTTCCACTGCCTCTCCTCTTCCCAAAGGCACAGCAATTATATTTTTCTTTGTATTTATGCAATAATTCATATTTCCTTATTTTGGATATGACATTATTGGCAAGGGCAGCACTTATTATCATCCTGATTGCCCTGGATGAATGGTGGTAATGTGTCTTTTTGAACTGCTGCCGTCTATTTAGTAAAGACGTTTCTAGAGTTTTGTTGGGTAGGGAATATCTGGGTTTAGACTCAATAACAATGAAAAAAAGCAGTAGATTTCCATGTCAGGATGATGTGCAACTTAGATCACAACTTACAAATGGAATGCTCTCATACGCTCTGTCCGCCAGAGAAAGCAGGATCTCCCAGTGGCCACACATTTTAATTCCACGTCCCATTCCCATTCCGATATGTCTATCCACAGCCTCCTCTACTGTCAAGATGAAGCCACACTCAGGTTGGAGGAACAACACCTTGTATTCTATCTGGGTAGCCTCCAACCTGATGGCATGAACAATGACTTCTCTAACTTCTGCTAATGCCCCACCTCCCCCTCGTACCCCATCCATTATTTATTTATATACACACATTCTTTTTCTCTCTCTCCTTTTTCTCCCTCTGTCCCTCTCACTATACCTCTTGCCCATCCTCTGGGCTTCCTCCCTCCCCCTTTTCCTTCTCCCTGGGCCTCCTGCCCCATGATCCTCTCGTATCCCTTTTGCCAATCAACTGTCCAGCTCTTGACTCCATCCTTCCCCCTCCTGTCTTCTCCTATCATTTTGGATCTCCCCCTCCCCCCCCCACATTCAAATCTCTTACTAGTTCTTCTTTCAGTTAGTCCTGACAAAGGGTCTCGGCCCGAAACGTCGACTAAGCCTCTTCCTAGAGATGCTGCCTGGCTTGTTGCGTTCACCAGCAACTTTTATGTGTGTTGCTTGAAATTCGAGCATCTGCAGATTTCCTCGTGTTTGCTCTCATACACCTTCAGCCCATGTTCTTCCTGCTGGTGAAGACCATGGGAGGTGTTGTTGGTGTAGCTTAGACAAATACCTGCAGTGCATTCCATTTTTGCAACACAGTGCAGCTACTGGGAGCAGACAGATGGGTATCCATCCAGAAGGCCAGCTTGTCCTAGTTGATGTCGGTCTGATTGAGTGTTGTTGGAGCTGCACTCACACATGAAACTGGAGACTATTGCACCATTGCCCTGACCTGTGCAATGCAATGGATGTAAAGACTTAGATGTATCAAGAGATAAGCCACTTGCCACTGGATTCCCTGCATTTCTTCTTGCAACTACAACACGTAGTAGCCGGTTCATTTCAGGAGGTGACCCCCAAGATGTTGAAAGCCTGGTGTTTGGCAATGGTATCCTTGAATATCAAGGGTATGTGGTTAGACTACTTCTTGTTGGAGATGGTTGTACACTAGGACTTCTGAAAATTATTTTTGATTTTTTAACGTAGAACAAAGAACAGTATAGGGCAGGAATAGGCCCTTTGGTCCATAATTTCTGTTCTGACCGTAATGCCAACTTAAACTGCACATCTGTCTGCACGTAGTCTATATTCCTCTATTCCCTGTTTGTTATGTATAAGAATAAAGCTTGCCTTATAAATCTCTTTTAACCCCCTCCCCAACCCTAATATGATACTCTCTAGTATTTAGCATTTTCACCCTGGGGTAAAAAGTTAAAAGGTCTCTGACTACACTCTATGTACCTGTCAGGTGTCCATTTATCCTCCGGTATCTAGAGGAAACAATCCAAATCAGTCCAGCCTATCCTTAGAACTAATACACTCCAACCTAGGCAACATCCTAGAGAACCTCTCTTGCCCCCTCTCCAAAGTCTTAACAGTAATATTTCTAATGCGGCCTAACAAGAGTTTTGCATGGCTGTAACATGACTTTCCCACTTTTACACTCAACACAGGTTTGGAAGTAAATTTCAGTTAAGTACAAGGTGAAGAATATGTAAAAATATTATTTGTTTCTCTATGTTATTTTCCCACCACCCCCACACCCATTCCCCAAAAGCCCTCTGCCTCACTCATGTTGCAATTTTGCCTTTTTCAAAGAGGTGTTATGAAGTCTACAGGTTCAGCATATAATTACTGATGCAAGTTTGCCTTCTGATATTCAGTTAGCTGAACAGTGGCCAGTCAGAACATTAATTTATTGAAAAATTTTAATTGGATTTATAGTTCCAACTAAGATAGTACTCTGTTGTAGCATTTGAAAGCCACTGTCTATTTTAATCTCCTTTGTTTAGATCATTTATTGTGTTAGATGTAGTGTGAAGAGTTATGTGTAGGTGTCGATTTCCTTTCTGGAGATATTTGAGAGATATTGCAAGTGTAGCCTCTTCACTGAGCTGTCAGCTTGAATAGAGTTAAATATATTTCAGAGACACAGTTACCTTTGCACAGCAAGAACCTCCCAGCAACTTAATGCCCTCACAGCCTGCATCTACTCACTGGAAAACTGCAATTTAAAGTACAAGCGTAAAAGAATCTAAAGTTAGTTACAGAAAAATGCATTCATGATTTCATTTTCTTTGGGTATGGTATGCTGTGCAGTATCTTAAGGCTGCTGAGAGAATGTGATAGGGAAGGAATTTAACAGAAGAGAATGGAAGAACATTTATTATGTAGCTTTAATGGTCTCAAATTGTTCTGAGGGCTTTAATGGCCACTGAATTTGCTCTAAATTGCAGTTCCTATGTAAAGTATGAAACAAGGAGCGAAGCAAAATGAATGTTGTTGGATAGAAGAAATGTCGACTACATCCTGAGGTTAATACTGGAACCATTTTGTTCTCAACAGATGGATGAATTGGACTTAAGTATAGGGAACGCAATCACAAACTTTGCTGATGGCACTAAAGCAGCAACTGTGAAAAATGCTGTTAAATAATTCAGGCCAGCGTGCGAAAGTTAGTCAAACAGCTGGCAGATTCAATTTCATGTGAGTAGTTGTCAGGTGATGTATTTTTGGGAGGAAAGCAAGATGGACATGCACGCTTAATGGAAAGAAACACAGGAGCCTGTCGTGTAAGTTTTATGTATATAATTTCCATAAAGAAGCATGCAGGTACGGGGAGATGAAGTCACAAAAAAGAAAACATTTTTAATGTTTCAATATGCATTTAGGTAGCATCTTCCATCATCTCAGATGGTCTGGTTTCCAGCAAGTGACTTTGAGAAGATGCAGCAGTCCCTTTGTAGACATTTCTCGCAGCTGGCAATGTGATAGTGAATGGATGATCAATTTAAAGCTCTTGAGTATTAACTGGGGCTAAAACAATAAAGAAGATATGGTAAAAGTTTGAGGGCAGTTAATATGGTCTGTACATTTTCAACACTATGGAAGTGACATCAGAAAGTGCAGCAGGATGCCAAGTATCAGAATTAACAAATATGAGGAAAGTGCTAAAACACTAGAAGCATCTAGGTAATAAGGATAAAAGGTTACTTAAAAATGATCATTGTCATCGTTATGTGCCATGTCATATAACATGGGCGATCATGGTCTGACCAATGCTAAACTAGGCATGACAACCCGCCTCAGAGTATTGAAATGTTACATTTATCTAGTTATGTTGTATGGCTCAGAATGTTGGACAATATCTAGTAACATGAGGAAAGGAATTGAAGGAGCAGAGATGTGGTTTTCGAGGAGGATGCAAAGAATATCATGGACGAAACGAATATCTAACAAGGATGTCAAGAATAGAGCAAACACAAAAAGAAAAGTAATGTATGAGATCATGAAAAGGCAACATAACTTCATTGGACATGTGATTAGGAAAGAAGAGTTAGAATGCACTGTAATTATGGGAAAGATTGAAGGGAAGAAAGCAAGGGGAAGACAAAGACAAATGATGATGGAGACAGCAGCCAGCGAACTGGAAATGAATACCAATGAATTGATCCACTTGACCTGAAACAGGAGTGTAGGGGCCATGGCAGGGCACCTGATGATGATCATCATCATCATCATGGTCTATGACCATAATTGGTCTTGGCAAATGTTTCAATATAAATAGTCTTTACAAGACAGGTGACCCCAGCCATTATCAATACTCTTCAGAGATTGTCTGCCTGGTGTCAGTGGTCACATCACCAGGACTTGTGATATGCACCAACTGCTCATGCGACCATCCACCACCTGCTCCCATGGCTTCACATGACCCTGATTGGGGGGGCTAAACAAGTGCTACACCTTGCCCAAAGGTGGCCTGCAGGCTTGTGGGGGGAAGGAGCTCCTTTCACCTCCTTTGGTAGAGACTTATCTCCAACCCACCACTCAAAAGTGATATGAAAGTTATAAATAGCCTTTAATCAGGTGAATAGGGAAAAACTCATAGTAGTAGGAATGGGGTTGGCATGATACTCCAAGTAAGGTGAGGGCCAGGTTTTGCTCGCAGGGTCTATAGAGGTATATAGTACCTCTATCTCCTGCAATTCAGACAATGAAAAAAAACATAAAATTAGCCCCCTCTCCTCTGGGTCTCTCCCTGCCATCACGGACGTCTTCAGGAGGTGGTGCCTCAGAAAGGTGGCATCAATCATTAAGAACCATCACCATCTGGAACATGCTCTTTTCTTACTACCATCAGGGAGGGGGTATGGGAGCCTGAAGACCCACCTACAATGATTTAAGAACAGCTTCTTCCCATCTGCCATCAGATTTCTAATGCATGAAAACAATTTAATTATCCTTTTTTAAAGTTTGCGCAAAACAACATATTTCATGTCATATGTAAGTGATAATAGTTATGATCTGATTTTCTTCTTGCCCTACTCCTTGCCACTAGATTGATATTTTGGATGGATGGCACTGAGAATTCCCAATTGATGTCTTTAGTTAAAATTCCAGTGTTATCCTGCGAAGATAAGAAATTTAATACTCAGTATTTCAAAGAAAACCCGAATCAATTTGAAACACAAGAGATCTGCAGATGCTGGCAGTCTAGAGCAACACACACAAACAGACATCTCACCCTGCAAAAACTCATTTCAGGAAGGTATCACCACCATTTCAGGGAGGTAGGACCCCCACCCCCTGTCGACCTCCAAGGATGTATGTAATACTTTGTTTAGTGATTTTGTCTAATCTGTAAACCAAGTTGGTATATGCAGCAAATGTGACATTAAGATATGTACTTATATTATATTATCATGTTTATTCTATTACAACTTTAAGCAAGTCTACAGGGAGTTTGGCCTCATCACGTAGGACATCAATAGTATAGCTCCTTAGCAGCCAGCCAGCTAGTTTAAATAACGTTAGCTATGCTGTAATGACACCTGTTAAACTCATCTCAACATGTCTTTTACATTTTAATCCACCATGGGCAATAGAAAAGTCACTGTTGCAAACAGTGCAGCGAGCAGCGCTGTCATTATTTTTGAGGTCGACTGTAAAGCCCGCCCACAGAGAAAACTGATAGGTCTACTTAGCAGGGGACCCCAACATTTTTTGCACCGCAGACCGGTTTAATATTGACAATATTCTTGCGGACCAGCCGACCGGGGGAGGGTTGGTGGTGGGGGGGTGGGTGTTAATCACCACTGGAATATAGGTGATAAGTCAATAGCATCATAACGTTTTAAGTAACGTTTGGATATTAAACACACAGCGCATATTTTCCCCGTATGAACATATAAAATCATTACAACACACCAACATCACTGAATCAGTGGGAGCCCTGGGCTTGTTTTCATGCAGCAAGACGGTCCTATCGAGGGGTAATGGGAGACAGCGATACTCGAAGGGGGTTCCTTATGTCCAGTCTATTCCGCAATTTAGTTTTCGTTACATTCATTGCAGAAAACTCCGCTTCGCAGCGATATGATGTTGGAAATGGAAGCAACGTTTTCAGTGCTTTCGTGGCTATCTCGAGATATTTAGCCTTGACTTTGATCCAGAATGGCGGCAGAGATGTTATGTCAAACAAACTTTCCAGCCCACCGTCATTTACAAGCTCGAGGAGTTGATCTTTTTCCCGCGCTGACATGGATGACGCGTGGGTAATGACCTCGCATGCGTTCAAGTTCAACAGTGGGCGTGACAGGGAATGAGGAAAGGTGCAAATGACTCATATCGCCAAATCATATTGTTTCCTCACGGCCCGGTGGTTGGGGACCTACTCTTAGCACGAAGAGAGACCAATCAGGATGCCCGCTCTCCCTCTCCCTCTCCCTTTCAAAAAAATCTACTTCCGGGATATTGTATATAATTTCCGGGCGTCAGGGAGCCACTATCGATGTGCGGGAGACTCCTGGATCTTACGGGAGATGTGGGATGTCTGCACAAATTGCTGGAGAAACTCAGCAGATGAAGCAGCATCTACAGTATGGAGAACAACAAAAAATCGATGTTTTGGGCCAAGACCCTTCAGCATGACTGGAAAAAAGCAGGACGCAGCCAGAGTAAGAAAATGGGCGGGAGAAGTGCAAGCTGGAAAGTTATTGGTGAAGCCAGGGGTAAGGGAGAAGGGAGATAGGTGGGGGAGGGATAATGAAGTGAGAAGCTGGAAGGTGATAGGTGGAAAAAGTAAAAGGCTAAAGAAGAAGGGATTTGATTTTAACCAGATTGATTCCTGGGATGGCAGGACTTTCATATGAAGAAAGACTGGATGAACTGGGCTTGTACTCGTTGGAATTTAGAAGATTGAGGGGGGATCTGATTGAAACGTATAAAATCCTAAAGGGATTGGACAGGCTAGATGCAGGAAGATTGTTCCCGATGTTGGGGAAGTCCAGAACGAGGGGTCACAGTTTGAGGATAAAGGGGAAGCCTTTTAGGACTGAGATTAGGAAAAACTTCTTCACACAGAGAGTGGTGAATCTGTGGAATTCTCTGCCACAGGAAACAGTTGAGGCCAGTTCATTGGCTATATTTAAGAGGGAGTTAGATATGGCCCTTGTGGCTACGGGGATCAGGGGGTATGGAGGGAAGGCTGGGGCGGTGTTCTGAGTTGGATGATCAGCCATGATCATGATAAATGGTGGTGCAGGCTCGAAGGGCCGAATGGCCTACTCCTGCACCTATTTTCTATGTTTCTATAGGATAAGAGAGTGGACCATGGAAGAAAAGGAAAGAAGAGAGGCACCAGAGGGAGGTGATGGACAAGTAAGGAGGAGGGGTTAAAGGGAAGCCAGAATGGGGAATGGAAAGGGAGAAAGGGGAAGGGGGTAGAAATTACTGGAAGTTGGAGAAATTGATATCGATGCTGTCAGGTAGGATTTGCCAGATTGTTAATCTCTCCTCTGATTAAAATAGCTAGTTAAAATGACTATCCTTAGAAAGGCACTGGAATCTGTGTAGGTAAGCTGCATGAGCAGCTTTGCCTCTGATGTTTCTACAGATTTTAGATAGTACTCCTCTTTCACCTTGGTTTCTGAAAAACTGAAGTGGTGGGAGGGGCATTCCTGACATTCAATATATCATCTTCAACCATCGGTTCTGTTTGCCTTTTCTATTTAACCGCCTTTAACTCATCTTGGTCAGTATCTCAACCTGAAACGTTGACTGTACTTTTCCCTCGACGAATACTCCTTCACCCACTGCTTTTTTCCACTATTTTGCTTATACGTGCACTTTTTCTTTCCTAATATGACTGAAAATCATGGTTAGTCACCTGAGTCAATAGTTAACAGTCAAGCACTTTTTTAAAATATTTGCAATATTTTTGCAGCTGATCAATATTTTCAAAAGAATTGGAAAGAAAGCACTCTTTTTTTCCTGATCACTTCTAGGATGTTTCTCTTGGCTTGCTTGCTAATGTACCCAGGAGATTAATGTGTAACCGTTGAGACTCCAGGGCAGTCCTGGGCTCTGCAGTACATTTCAGGTAAAATACAGGTGAAAGGTATCCAGTCAAGTCATTCAAATTGATTACATGGTCTGATTGGGTCTTTAAAATGTTGGCCCCTGCTACGTAGTCAAGTTCTGATGGTTTTTTTCATTAAAATAAATTGCAAACTGAATTTTGCCAGCTTCATGATAAAAGTGCCAGCACAAGCAAACAGCTGCTCTCATCCCAAGAGAAACATTTCCATCTACTTCTTTACAGTGATCTCTGGGGAAGAGTCTGATGAATACCTGGCTGCAAATGCTGAATCAAAAAGTTTTGTTTCTGTGTGTGTGTGTGTGTGTGTGTGTATTTCATATGTGTTGATTCATGGCCTATGGGGGTCAACAAAGCGACATCTGAAAAATTGCCACTGGAGATAGAGATCACTGAGTTTGTCAACTTGATTGTGCTTATCAGAAATGAAGAGGATGATGTTTTGTCACAGGGGTCTAACCCGCAGCATCGTTATTAAAGGTGAAACACGCTGAGATCACCTGTACTCAACCAGGGTCGTACAAGTCTAATCCTTGGCCTTCATCTTTCTGTTACAGAGCTCAGCAGCTGCTCTTGGTGAAGATTCAGAGATTGATGTACCGTGGCAGCAGAGATGAGACAGACAATCAATATAGCACACTCCGAGGATTATGGGTCTGTCTTCCTATCACTCTGAATAATTTATACTGTTTTGTACAATGAATTTCTATTAAGTGAATAACCTATTTTGCCTTAAAACTTCTGCTGTTTATCTAAGTTGTTGACATTACTGAAATTGTGTATATTTTGGTACAATACTTACTGGACCGCACAGCGGCAATGCACTAAAATCTTTTAATGTATAATTGCTACCTAAATATTAAGTCTAAGGGCAAGACCACTGCTGAATGTGGATTCAAAGAGTTTCCAGAAATAAACTACAGTTGTGCTTATGCTGAGAAGTTATCTATTTAGCTGTGAGTTGTCAAAAGAAAATAAAAGCTATTGAGAGCTCCAGACGCCTACTCCAGCGTTTTGGTCACCTAGCTAACTCCAACATTTTCAATTTGCATATTCCATCTATTCCCTAATAGTCAAGTTCCTAGACATACAGAGCAACTTGTCAAGTTCCTCCTCAAATCTTTTATTTTTCCCCAGTGAAAGCAAACTTGTCTGATGCTATAAATTCCTGATACACCAAGATATGGAAAGTTTTGAGAATGATATTGAGACATTTAACAAGTAAGCGTGACAATGACGATCCAAATAAGATTTTGCTCAACTAAGGAAAAATGACCCAGCTGAGAGGCAGTAGTGAGGAACGTGCTGAAAAGCTGAAAGAGCCTATAATCCCAATATTTTGCTTAACTGTGCTGACTAGCATGAAAGTGAGATGGGACATAATTGTCAGTATTTGATTTCTTAATGTAAGTCTCCACTTGCCTGAGATTAATTAAATTGTGTTGTATTTTGATGTTCTCTGCATTTATATCTCCTGTACCTACTTAAACTTTTGCTGTAATTGATTAAAGAAAATACTGGATTTTTACAAAACAAAAATCAGAATTGAAATTGTTTTTCACAACAGCTGTAAACATGTAATGATACATTCAAAATAACTGATTGGTTGGGGGACCTACAAGGCACTAATGAAATCAAACGATCAAAATAATGACATAGAGCCAAATTAGTTTAACTTGCCCACTGAAGTGAGCTTGTAATGTATTTGAGTAACCATTGAACTCCCTGAAAATAGCTAGATACGATGTGTAGTAATTTAGCCAGTTCCAAGTAATGAGACCAGCCAGTGACACCTGTGATTTCTTTTCTCTTCCAGAATATCTTCCAGCCTGAAGAACAGCCTCCTATTGACCCCAAGGCTCCCCGTCTCTCACGAGCAAGTATCTTCCTCGGTCAGATATTACAGGTGATTATTTCAAATCGCGCGTCAGGATCACCATAGTAACCATTACATTAGGGACATGATGTTCAGCACAGTTACAGGCCATTCAGTTCCACAAATACTTTCTCCCACCCTATCAAAGTAAAATTGTTTTTCTCTTGCTGTGATCATACCATAAAATATTAAAAACTTACAGGAAAGAAGGCAGCTATTCCATCAAAAGTGTACCTGCAACCCAAGAAAGAAATACTCAAGTGTACTCCCATTTCCTAGCTCTTGATTCATGCCACCTATCCTCAAATTGTCATCCATGTACTTCTAAATGTGGTCTTAATGCATCACTCTACCACAGTGCTTCCCAGACTGCCCCATTCACATTTTCCTCAACCGCCCTTAAACTCTCCCACCTATTATCTTAAATCAATGCCTACTCCATTATTATCTCTGCTGAGAGAAATTCCTCACCCCTCAGATAGTTTAATGTCAACTAACTCTCTCTGCTGTTCCATAGAAAATCATCCCAATGCCTACCTTCTCCACACGTCTATATCTTTGTTTCTTTCCCTAGATTTACTCACCAATATTTTATGCTTTTTTTTCTTCGAAATTTCCTTAATAATTTAATGACTGCATTTTATCCATTCCATTCTGTGATATTGAGATCTTGGTATCTGGCATAAACTCTATATTTATACATTATTATACACTGCATGCTCTTTGACATCTATGGAGGTCCAACTTTGGCTGTCGCAACATTAATCAGCAGGAATATGTTTGAGTTGAGTCATTACTATCTCCTCCTTGAATGCCTCTCGCTGTTCTTACACTGGTTTTATGATCAGGTCTATCTCCTGTTTTTTACTCACGTGTCATCATTTTATTAATTCAAGGGATGTGGTTGACTCAGCATTCTTTTGTTAATTGACTTATCTTTCTCAAGCTTTTCTCTCTCATGCATTTATCCAGCTTGAATTTTAAATACATCTATGCCACACTATATGATTGTGAGTTTCACATTTCAAATATCCTCTGCATTTAGACCTTCCCTGAGTTCTGCATTCAATTTATTGACAGGTTCCTTATTATTGAAATTCACCGTTAGTGATTAGCACGACGCCTGACAGACAGTACAAGCAACTTGGGTTCATTTCCTGCCACTGCCTGTGAGGAGTTTGTACATTCTCCCCATGACAGCATGGGTTTCTTCCTACAGTCCAAAGACATCCTGGTTGGTATGTTAATTGGTCATTGTAAATTGTCCTGTGATTAGGCGAGAATTAAATCCAGGTATTTGCTGGGCAGCCCAGTGCAAAATGCCGGAGGGGCCTTTTCTGTGCTGTATCCCAATAAATAAATGAATGAATTGAGCATTGCAAAGCAACTAACTGTGTAATATCTCAAAACAGCATGTTTTAAAAAAAGAAGCCCTTTCCCCTTTTGGCATATGACACAGTACATAGCCGTGCATAAGTAATGGAGAAAGGCATGACTATTGAACACCTGCAAGATACTCCTACACAGAACTGAACAGTATCACAAAGATCAATGCTACATGTCTCACAGTGACAGCTTATTTACATTGAAGAATTATTACAGCAGAATAGTAAATTGTATTTGAAAGGTCAAATCAAATCATGGGTAATTGCTTGAAGAAGGTCACTTCCTACAGAATATCTGAAAATAGATTTTCTGTATCACATTTAATAAAAGAGTTTATATGGAAAGGAGCCCATTGTTTTTGAAAGATGTTTTCATTAGAATCACCAAAGCAGGGACAGATTATAGGAACATTAGGCTATTCATTATTACCCGTTTAGATTTTGCTCACGCTTTGCTTCCATTGAAAGACCATTTTTATTAGTGAGCCCTTGCTTCCAAGAAACTTTTATAAATACAATATCTGGTAATGTAGAGGTTGAATAGAAAACCTCATTATTGTTTTTAATCTATTGCAAACAGCACGTGATCCCTACAGACTACCAAATATTTCGCTATTGGATTAAGCTTAGTCAAACGCAAATGACTATTATTGGAAAAACGTTTTATTAGACTAAATTATTTAACTCCCAATGCCCTGACCAAAGTCAGTTAAGAATTTTTTTTATTGCTGCTTAAGGGAGATTTCTATATTTAAATTGGCTACGTTATGTCCTACATTACTAAAGCAAATGCACTTCACAGTGTACTTCATTGGCCACAGATTGCATTGGAGCATCTTGTGTGTTATGAAAGATGTTAAAAACGGAAACCTTTCTTTTCCCTTTCTGCCTTTCATGTGAAAATTGGCCAATATGTTACATTCCTTTCATCATAGATCGTTGCTCATCATTCAATAAAATTCTATCAAGCGTATAAAGATATCTAATCAAGAGAACTATGATTAGCTGAGATTTAATCTAGCTCTCCAGAGATGCAAAGAAAAATACTTCAGGAACAAATAGCAGTGGATTCATTTTAGTGCTTTAGCACACACATATATCCTGCTGGATGCCTTCTTTGCAGGTAACTCTACACTACCCAGAAAAGATCTACATTTTGGCTTTGATGCACATGTGCTCCTCATTGACCCCCTAAACATTTATTTTGCTCCAATTTAGTAAATGTACTCTGCTGGCCACCTTCATGGTGCTGAGGCTGTGAAGACTGCACCGGCTGTTGTGCTCTGCGCCCATTAATTACGATGAACTGATAAGCGAGGCTTTGGGCCTACTCCAGGCTTTTCTGGGGTTCAGATCTGAGGACTCAGTTTTGGTTCTGAATGCTGTTGTTGTTCCCTTCAATTACTTGCATGATCTATTTTTCTTTCTCTTGGGCATCGAGTGTTGGCCTTTGATTTCTATTTTTATTCTTTTTTCCTTAATTGAGTTCTCTTGGGCTTCCTGTTCTGTGGCTACCTATGAGCAAGCAAATCTCAAGATTGTGTAACTTATGCATTCTTTGATAATAAATTAACCTTGAATCGTGAATCTGTTAAACACAGACTTGACTAGGAGCCCATGAATGGGAGTTTTCCTGACTGACTGCATAAGAGCTCTGCTCTAATGCCCCGACATGACATCATTATTGGTTTTATGTTGAAGATGGGGCAGCACGGTGGCATAGTGGTTGGCACAACATTTAGTACCAGTTGGCCGCGACAAGTCTCACAGCTGTCCGTAAGGAGTTTGTATGTTCTCCCCGTAACCGTGTGGGCTTCCTCCAGGTGCTCCGGTTTCCTCCCACAGCCCAAAGGCGTACCTGTTGATCGCTTGATTGGTCATTGCAAGTTGTCTCATGATTAGCTAGATTAGTGAGATAAGGCTGTATCCGTAAATAATTAAATAACCACACAGATTCCACCTTCATATCATCACCCTATTCTTTATAACCCCTTTGTGAAACCATGCTGTTGCATATGTGAACTTCAGGTTGAAGGTAAAGTTTGGCCATCAGAGTGTTGACATTTGCTGGCTTTCTGCATGTGGCAGGGAGATCCATGAAAAAAGTTGCATTAATTAGTTCAGTTAAGAATGCAATGTTGAACCATTTTCTAGAATCCCTTTAGTCCATGTGGTGCACCTATTCCCATATTACTGTTTAATGTGATTTTTGCCCCAGAAATACTTAGTGTCAATAAAATAAACATGATTTGTATTTATACAACGAAGGTAATAAAAAGAAGTCTTGAGGCTCCTCATGGGAGTAATGGCAGACAAAATATGAGGTTATAATCTGGTCAACCATAGTTTTATGAAATAAGGTGCAGGTTTGAAGAGCTGAATAGCCTACTCCTGCTCCTCATTCATTTATCTATAAAATTTTACACTGATTCATATATTGAAACAGGAGTGGGGGTAGGGGAGCAAAGATAAAGCCAAAACTTAGTAAAAGAAGTAGGTCTTGAGGCGAATCTCAAAAGAGGAGAGTGAAGTAATGGAGGCTAGTGAAGGATTTACTGAAGTAGGTATAGCTGTCAGTGAAGGAGAAATAGAAATTTAGAATGTAGAGGAAGCCAAATTGGTGAACAGATTTTTGACTACAACTCACTGTTCAACACAATCATACCCTCAGTTCTAATCAACAAGCTCCAAAACCAGGGCCTCTGTACCTCCCTCTGCAACTGGATCATCGCATCTTCTCCGGGAGACCAGTCAGTACAGGTCAGAAATAACATCTCCTCCTCACTGACAATCAACACTGCTGCACCTCAATGATGCATGCCTAGGACACTGCTCTTCTCTCTCTATGACTGTGTGGTTCATCACAGCTCAAACAGCATTTACAACTTTACCGATGGCGCAACTAACAGCAAAATTTCAGATGGTGACGAGGAGGCATACAGGGGCAAGACAGATCAGATGGTTGAGAGGTGTCACAGCAACAACCTTGCACTCAATGTCAGTAAGACCGAAGAATTGATTGTGGACTTCAGGAAGAGGGAGTCAAGGGAACCAGTCCTCATCGAGGGATCAGATGTGGAAAGGGTGAGCAGTTTCAAGTTCCTGGGTGTTAGTGTCTCTGAGAATCTATCCTGGGCACCATATTGATGCAATTAAAAAGAAGGCAGATCAGCAGTTATACTTCATTAGGAGTTTGAGGAGAGTTGGTCTTCCACTGAAGACTCTTGAAAATTTCTACAGATGTACCATGGAGAGTATTCAAATTGGTTGCATGGTCATCTGGTATGGAGAAGACACTGCACAGGATCGGAAAAAGCTGCAGAAAGTTGACGGCATATCTATCATGGGCACTAGCCTCTCCAGCATCCAGGACACCTTCAAAAGGTGATGCCTCTAAAGTGTGGCATCCATCATTAACAACCCCTATCATCCAGGATATACTTTCTTCTCATCAAGGAGGTACAGGAGCCTGAAGACACACTCAACGTTTCAGAAATAGCTTCTTCCCCTCCGCCATCAGATTTCTGAATGAGCAATGAACCCGTGAACACTACCTCAGTGCTTTTCCCCTCAGTGTTAGCATTCCTTATTTAATTTAATTTTTTATATATACTTACAGGTTTCCCCCACTATCCGAAGGTAGAGCATTGCTATGAAATGGTTCATAAGCCGGAATGTCGTAAAGTGAATAAGCAATTACCATTTATTAATATGGGAAAAATTTTTGAGCATTTCCAGACCCAAAAAATAACCTACAAAATCATGCCAAATAACACATAAAACCTAAAATAACAGTAACATATAGTAAAAGCCGGAATGATATGATAAATACACAGCCTATATAAAGTAGAAATGCTTTTCTGCAGGACTGTCTAGCGCAGCGAAAATCTCACGGCAGCACTCTCAGCGGAAGCGCTCTCAGCAGAAACACTCTCTCCAGTAACCTTTAAGCTATGAAGTTGCCAGATCATACCAAATAACACATAAAAACACACAGCCTATATAAAGTAGAAATACTTTTCTGCAGCACTGCCTAGCGCAGCAAAAATCTCACGGCAGCACTCTGGGCGGAAGTGCTCTCGGCAGAAACATGGCGCAAGTGCTCTCGGCAGACACACTCTCTCCAGTAACCTTTAAGCTGTGAAGCTGCCAAATCATACCAAATAACACATAAAAATACACAGCCTATATAAAGTAGAAATAATGTATGTACAGTGTAGTTTCACTTACCGGAATGGGGAAGACTCCAATAATTTGCAGTTTCGTCACAGTTAAACATTTGCTTATGTGAATAACCACCTTCTGTAATTATTTTCTTCGGTTCTGCTGGGAACTTTTCAGCAGCTTCAGTATCAGCTGAAGCACTCTCTCCGGTAAACGTTCAACTATGAAGATGCCCTCTCCTCAGAAACCGATCAAACCACCCATGACTACCTTTAAATTCCACTCTCGCAACACTTTCATCACCATCGTCCGGTGCTTTCTGTTTCAGATTATTAAACAGATTGACTGTTTTCTCCTTAAGTATAAGAAAACTTAATGGAACACCATGCTTTGTACACCCATCAATCCACTCAAGCAATAGACTTTCCATTTTATCCATTATTGGATGCCGACTAAGAGAGACCACTTGCCTCAAGCAGGACCAACAGTAACATCGGCAGCTTTCAAAATTCTTTCTCTCTGCGTATAAATAGTGCGAATGGTGGACGCAGGCAAGTTCAACGCGCAGACAGTGTCCTTACTTCATTCACCACGATCGAAACGCTTAACTATGTCTAGTTTTACGCTAAGTGTAACACCCTTACGAGCTCTTTTAGGCTTTTCCGATACCTTAGAACTCATCTTGCTAACGGATGCACAAAATAAATCGAGATAAAGCGCGTGTTTAAGCAATGGCGGCTAGAATGCACTTCCGGGGGAGGAGCTTGGCTGCTCGGGGTGCGTGCTGCCTTTTTTCGTAACAGTGAAAACACCTTCTGTTAGCGAAAACAGGTAACGTAGGTCTTTTGTAACAGCGAGGTGTCGTAAAGCGAACGTTTGGAAAACGGGCCACTTTTATTGTAATTTATAGTTAGTATTATTATGTATGGTGATGTCATGTTGCCGCAAAACTACAAATTTTGTGACATATGCAAATGATATTAAACCTGATTGTGATTCTGAACTATAATTCTATTTTCCATTTTAATGTGTGAAGTGAGTTCTTTCTATAATATAATCTTTCCGTGGTCCTGTATGTTGAAGACATTCCTGCACAATACAATCTCAGTCTATTCTTTGAAATTAATGGGCCAGTGTTGGTTTGTAAGTTATGTTCTTACTTTGTCCATTTCTTTTGATAGTTTGTCAGCAGGTCCGATAACAAGTACAAAAGACTCAACAGCAGTGAGCGTGTGCGAATTGTCACCAGCTCCCCATCTGGTCCAGTGAAAGCCTCCTTTGAAACACTGAAACTCGCAGCTGACAAGCAAGATGGTAAAAGAAAGAAACATATTGCATTAGTTTTCTCTTTTTTTGGCAGTCTCTTCAGATCAGTCGTGGTCTAGTTCCACTCAGGTGGCTGAAGTGGGAATCAGACTCTTCCACAAATATGGCAGGAAGCACCAGACCAAGTAGTGAGGGTTAGTTTGTGAGGTGATATGCTCCTCCTGCTGCTTACACAGGATTTCAGTGTGCTCCTTCTGTGTGAACTTAATGTCGCTCTTGAATGCTCCTTCTCCATTTTGTCTGGTCATGGGCCAGAGGTTCTCAGTGTTAGTAGGGATGTTGTGTTTAACCAAATGCTTTGAGCACACCTTGATTCTTTCCCTTTATTCACCTTGTCATCCCTTCCCATGACAACTCAGAATAGGTTGTTGGTTACGAAGCCTGCTGTAGGGTGTTTTTCAATGCCACCACGGAGTGTAACTAGAGCCTCAATATCCACGAGAGGACACTGAAATTAGTTCACTTTTCATTCCAGTAAATTGGAAGGATTTTGAAGGCCTAGATGGAACGGATGTGGAGAGAATGTTTCCAATATTTGGGAAAGTCCAGGATCAGAGGGCACAGCCTCAGAATAGAAGGGAGTCCCTTCAGAACAGAATGAGGAGGAATTTCTTTAGCCAGAGCGTGGTGAATCTGTGGACTTCATTGCCACAGATGGTTGTGAAGGCTCAGTCATTGGGTGTATTTGAAGTAGAGTTTGATAGGTTCTTGACAAGAGCTTCAAAGGTTACAGGGAGAGGACAGAAGAATAGGGTTGAGGGGGAAAACAGATCAATCACATTTGATTACTGGAGCAGACTCAATGGGTAATGTTCTCTACAGCAATGGTAGAATCTTCCCAGTGCTTTGAGTGTCTTCTGTAGGTATTCCATATCTCAGAAGTTTATAGAAAATCAGGGGTCAATGCTGTCCATTAGACAATGAGTTTCGTGCCTCAATACTAAGGATTGCAACTTCAAATATCCTTTTCCTCTAATATCCAAAGACTGTGCTGGTGCAGTAAAGGCACTGGTAAATTCTTCACTGATTTCTACTTTCTCAAAAATTGGGAAGTATTTCAGGACCTCAGTAATTCCTAAAATGATCTGTTTATTATTATTATCTTTGTCCATCAGTGAAATTTAACGTTGATCTGGGCAAAATCCCGAACAGTGCAGTGATGCTTCCCAAAGACTGACCTGACCATAAGGGTTGCCTCTCCCTGTGCTGTCAGGTCTCACTTCATCTTGTCACCTCCTAACTGGCAGATTTAAGTACAAAGATAGCCTGGGGGTCTTTCAAGTGTTTCTTTTTTCCTCTTCCCCACCACAGGAAGCTGCTCTATTTCCTAATGGCCACTGCGAGGGTCTGGAGCTGCTCCTGACAGTATTTCTCATAGGTGGTTGCAAGAAGGATCATGCACAATTCCAGGCATTCATTGACAGTGCTGTGATTGTAATGACATATTTTTCTGAACTCCTGCTATTGTTGTAATAAATAGAACAGTCGACGTCCATATCACAAAATTGTACAGACAATATTGAGTTATTGCACAAATAATCTGTTTTGTGCAAAATAAATATTGAATTGCAAGATTCATGTATGTAAATTAAGATTAATACTACTTTCCCTTTTTAATTCTGTTTTTATTTTTTAAGATGTAGATGCAGAAGGTGACATCAAAAAGAGTTTCAGCCTGATACCATACAGCCTGGTTCATCCATATCACACCCAGCAGAAGCGCCCTGTGCTGTTCTCACCCACTCCACTAGCCAAAATGCTTGTGTATAGGTTGCTTAATTCCGGAGAAGCCATGGAATTTGATATCTGCAAACCAGGTAAAGCAAGTTACCTCTTGGTCACAAAGATTTCAGGCAAACAGGTGGTGAAATTTGCTCATTCAGTCATATTATTAGGCGTTTTCTTCATAGATAGTTCATTTCTACTTGAATAGTTCCAATCTGTAAAAAAAAGAAAAAAATTCCTCTGGCAGAAGATCAATTAAAGGGAACAGTGTCAATCTAATCAGCAAAAGAATCAGAGACGAGGTAAAAACAATATTGTCTTACACGCACTCACACAATGCTGGAGGAACTCAGGTCAGTCAGCGCCTGTCAAGAGGAATAAACTGTTGATGAAGGCTCTCGACACAAAACATCAAGTGTGTTACCCTGGAGTCCCAGCATCTGCAGAATCTCTTGTGTGGAAGAAAATAGTGTGTTGTGGACTCGAGCTCTTGATGGAAAGGATAGCAAAATCAGATCTTTCAAAAGAAGTTGGGTATGTACTTGAAATGGAACATTTTGCAACACCAGGAGGTGAAGAAATTCCATATTCTTAACATACTTCCTCAAAACCCAACAGAAATCCATTTAGAACCAAGCAAGGTTTCAACCATTCTAGATGTAGCTGTGAGTTTTGTCACTCATTCAATGAGAACAATGTAAAATGTAAGAGGAATGCTTTCCTTAGAGGAAGAATGAAGTAGAGCAGGAACAGTTATTTAGATTAATCGAGTTTTGGAAAGATGTGGTCCTGTAAGAAATGGTTAATCCATTGGTTTCATTGACTGTAGAATAGTCCATACTGTGTTCAGTTCTGGTCACCTCACTACAGGAAGGATGTAGATATTATAGAAAGGGTGCAGAGGAGATTTACAAGGATGGTGCCTGGATTGGAGAGCATGCCTTATGAGAATAGGTTGAATGAACTTGGCCTTTTCTCCTTGGAGTGATGGAGGATAAGAGGTCACCTGATAGAGGTGAAAAGATGATGAGAGGCATTGATTGTGTGGATAACCAGAGGCTTTTTCCCAATGCTGAAATGGCTGACACGAGGGGGCATAGTTTTAAGGTGTTTGGAAGTAGGTACGAGGGATGTCAGAGGCAAGTTTTTCACACAGAGTGGTAGGTGTGTGGAATGCGCTGCCAGCAATGGTGGTAGAGGCGAATACAATAGGATCTTTTAAGAGACTCTTTGATAGGTACGTGGAGCTCAGAAAAGTAGAGGACTATGTGGTAAGGAAATTTTGGGCAGCTTCTCGAATAGGTTACATGGTTGCTACAACATTGTGGGCCGAAGGGCCTGTAATGTGCTGTAGGTTTCTATGTATATGATAGTGTAGCATTTTTTTTCTTATAAAAACTCAGATTTTAGCTGTGATTAAATGAGAAACATATTCATGACCATGATTTACTTATTTATTAACTTACTTACCCATCCGTGGAAATGATATGAACTTATCTTGACCTACAATTATGAGAGATGCATGTTTTTGGCCCTCTTTGCTCAAAGTACAATTTGCATGATGTTTAGTTGTAGCATACTTGTTTAGTTACTCTCCGGTTTGTACCCTGAGGCTACTTAGTGTGACGTAGGCAGGAGTATCCATGTTCATTGCCTGCAGGCTCATATTTTTCCGTGCCTGAAGACAGAAGCCAATCCATTTAGATGGTTTATTGCCTGGAGGCTGTTTAGCAGACCTGGAGGCATCAGTCTCTCAGTTCTCTAAGGGGCACTCATTGTAGCTGAATTGAAAGAATGCGACACGCTGATTTTTTTTTCAAAAATAAACTTCAGCCTTCTATTTCCATGTATATATTATTCATTATCACTATATTGCCTTTTAGAGGACCACACATTGGTGTGAGATTGCAAGAACATGGTCCTTTGATCATCTTGTTGAGATGTAGTTTTTGCATTGTTTAATTAATTTTTTTTTCCCCCGGAGTGCTCCTTCCCTTCAAATCCACCTTCATGTACAAATCATAGCTCTGGCTTTCAGAAGGATAATGAATGGAACTGAATGTGGGTTCAGATGTGAATCAAGAGTTCCATCTTCTTGCCCTATCACTGATCAAGTTATCTGTCTTACCATCTGTTTACAAAAGCAATATCAAAATGCAGATGCTGGAAATCTGAAACTAAAGAAAGCAGAAATGCTGCAAGATATTCAGTGAGTTAGACTGTATCTGTGAGAAGAGGAGCAGGGTTTCTGTTTGATCACAAGCAGGAGATTTAACAATGCATAAGTGCAGGCAGATGATAAGGATGAGGTGGGGCACGGTGAGAGGGAAAGGGTAGGTCTCTGAAAGGGTGGAGTAGATTTAAAGGCTAACTTCATTTGTCACATGTGCAATGAAAGGCATTGTTGGTATCAAAGCAAATTGTTAAGAAATGTTCTGGACAGCCCGTACGTGCCACCATGCTTTCAGCGCCAACATAACATGCTCACAATTTGCTAACCATAACCATACATCTTTGGAATGTGGGAAGAAACCCACACAGTTATGGGGAGAATGTACAACTCCTTACAGACAGCGACAGGAAATGAACCCCAATCTTACAGCAAGTGCAGTAATCGCATTACGCTAACTGCTGCACAACCATACCACCTCAAGGGTAATGTCAGAATCAGTACCAGCTCTGGGAAATCAGGTTTGGTGATTATGATCTCAACCAGAATTCTGAAAGAAACATAGTTGTCCCCTCAGTTCCTTTGAAGGAGATCAAGAGTGCTAGGTGAAGGGCAATGGAAATACATTTTTATCGTGAATTTGTGTTGGATCATACAAGTTCCAATAAAGTGCATGGCCATTATTGATAATTTTAACTGTATATACAGTGTTTACTTTGGAATCAAGTGACAGGACTCAACAATGTCTTAGTTGCATTTTGTTCTTTTTTGATGGATGGAGTTTTATTGATCTTTTTGACAAAGCAAAAAAATGGACTGAGATCTTCTGGACTAACTGATAAAAATAGAGAATTTGAATCAGAATTGGAGCTTGCACACTCCTGACAGATTCTGGGGTGGGCATTGACCACATAACATAGGCAGGCAACTTTAAGGCCTGAAGTTATTTCAAAAATGTGCGCTAAAACAAAACTTGCATGCATGTTTGATATCGCTGTCAACAAGTTCTAGATTAAAATAAAACCAGCTTGAATAAAGTTTCCATGATTTCGGAAGCGATTAGGTTCAGATCTGTCAACAAAAAAAGTGATACATCAGCTCTCTGTAAGTATGACAGATATACGACTGCAAGTTTTCAGAACTGGATTAAGATACAAAACACATAGGGATAGAAAGCCATTCACTATCATATATCCTAAATCTAAAACTTTGCTCCTCTGTATTGAATTAAATTCATTTTGAAGACCAGCGTTCAAAGCACCTACACAAACGTATTGTGCATTAAGCATGTGACAGAAGACTAATTTCTATCCCTTTACAGTAAAAAGCTAGATAAACAATTACAAATACATGGAAATAATCCTTTGATCATCAATTGAATAGGCCCTTTTCACTAGTAAAGGAATGACCAGACTGGAGACTTTCTAAACTGGAGACATGAGAGAGTGCAGATGCTGAACTTTCGATGCTGATGTAAAGGTTCGCTTTGTATAGTAGATATTGAGGGATCTCTCCTTTTGTAGAAAAGCCTAAAATATGACGCCAATAAGATTTAACATAACAAGGAAAGTTATGTATCTGGATGATCTCGAATGCAGCATAAAGAGTAATTGACTTGAATTTAGCATTTTAAAGTGAAACAAATAAAATCTTTAGAAAGGAATGGAAATGATGCTGATGGGGAAATATGTGTGTGGAGCATAAAGCTTGAATTGTTGACCTGAATGATGGCCTGTACTGAATTGTAGTTTTATGTGATAGGTGAAATTTGAGTCAATACAGTATATACATAGGTTATAACCTGCCAATTTACAAGAAAATGATTCTTCCTAATACCTTTCATGAGTCATGTAGCATAGCAGTTGGCGCAATGCACCTTGGGGCATTCAGGAGTCTCTGTGGAGCCTGTGAAATCCGTCGGTTTTCCCCTAGGTGCTCCGTTTTCCTCCCACAGTCCAAAGAGCTGCTGGGTAGGTGAATTGGTCATTGTAAATTGCCCCATGGTTAGGTTAAGGATAATCAGGGTTGGGGGATCGCTGGGGTGGGGAGGCTCGAGGGGCTGGAAGGGGCCTACTCTGCAGTGTATCGCCAAATAAAATAAATATACTTTGCTGAATCCTACAGAAGAATAATGTAGCTAGGTGCACTCGCCAAGATTTACTCTTTGAATCTTTATTATTAAAGTAAATGCTGGTGAATCAAATCCAGAAAAAATCATCCAAGGTTTGCATTTTCGATCACTGTTACTGCTCTCTGCTGGAAACTGTATATTTATGGCTATAAGATTGGATTCTAATGTTTCTGCACGGTTGAGTAGCCTGATGACACTGAGGTTCAACACACAGCCAAGACACTAATATTTAACAAAGTCTTTAATATTAACTAGAGAGAACGAAGGAGAAAATGTAGGGAAGGGTGGAGGGTAGCATATCAAAATGTTATATTTAACCATTTTATTAACATTAGTGTTTGCCCTTCAGATATTTTAAACAAAGAAGAGTATTTACAGAAACAGAAATCTGAGCCAATCATTTTCTCCCGAGAAAAACATTTAAACGCCTTTGAATGCATCTTGCCTGGCAACATCAAAGCGGTAACCTCCAAGGTAAAGGAAAGTTTTCTTTCTTTTAGTTTTGTTTGTTACATAATGTGGGTTACAAAGCATTTGTTTTAGTTCAGTGGCATAATGTCCAAGCATGTTTCCAAGGTAAATAACTGGAATAAGGGATCCCCTCAGAGCATCGCTCCACTTTTCGAACGGGTGATAGAGCAGTGGGAAATAACAATTCAGTAGACATTGTAGTGAAATCAGCAGGGGATAAACTGGGGAACAGCCAAGTTATTATTATTCATTATCTGCAGGTGATAATTTCACTCCCCGGAGTTTATAATAACTATCAAATGAAACTTGTTAGGAGGGGATGAAGTTGCATCTCGCTCCATAAGTTCCCTCTAATGCAGGGAAATGCATGATTTCTCTACTGATACAGGCACTACATGATTATTCATACATAGAAACATAGAAAACCTACAGCACAGTACAGGCCCCTCGGCCCGCAATGGTGTGCCAAACATGTACTTAATTTAGAAATTACCTAGGGTTACCCATAGCCCTCTATTTTTCTAAGCTCCATGTAATTATCCAGGAGTCTCTTAAAAAAAAACCCTATCATATCTGTCTGCACCACCATTGCCAGCAGCCCATTCCATGCATTTGCTACTCTCTGCGTAAAAAAACTTATCCCTGACATCTGCTCTGTACCTACTTCCAAGCACCTTAAACCTGTGTACTCTCATGTTAGCCATTTCAGCCCTGGGAAAAAGCCTCTGACTATCCACATGATCAATGCTTCTCATCATCTTATACACCTCTATCAGGTCATCTCTCATCCTCCATCGCTCCAAGGAGAAAAGGACAAGTTCACTCAACCTATTCTCACAGGCATGCTCCCCAATCCAGGCAACATCCTTGTAAATCTCCTTTGCACCCTTTCTATAGTTTCCACATTCTTCCTGTAGTGAGGTGACCAGAACTGAGCACAGTTCTCCAAGTGGAGTCTGACCAGGGTCCTATATAGCTACATTATTACCTCTCAATTCCTAAACTCAATCCCACGGTTGATGAAGGCCAGTGCACCATATGCCTTCTTAACCATAGAGTCGATCTGCGCAGCAGCTTTGAGTGTCCTGTGGAGTCAGACCCCAAGATCCCTCTGACCCTCCACACTGCCAAGAGTCTTGCCATTAATACTATATTCTGCATCATATTGGACCAACCAAAATGAACCACCTCACACTTACCTGAGTAGAACTCCATCTGCCACTTCTCAGCCCAGTTTAGCATTCTATCAATGTCCCACTATAACCTCTGACAGCCCTCCACACTATCCACAACAACCCCAACCTTTGTGTCATCAGCAAATTTACTAACTCATCCCTCCACTTCCTCATTCAGGTCATTAATAAAAATCACAAAGAGTAGGGGTCCCAGAACAGATTTCTGAGGCACACCACTGGTCACCAACCTCCATGCAGAATATGACCTGTCTACAACCACTCTTTGCCTTCTGTGAGCAAGCCAATTCTGGATCAACAAAGCAAGGTCGCATTGGATCCCATGCCTCCTTACTTTCTCAATAAGCCTTGCATGAGGTACCTTATCAAATACCTTTCTGAAATCCATATACACTACATCTACTGCTCTACCATCATCAATGTGTTCAGTCACATCGTCAAAAAATTCAATCAGGCTTGTAAGGCACAACCTGCTTTTCGCAAAGCCATGCTGACTATTCCTAATCATATGATGCCTCTCCAAATGTTCATAAATCCTGCCTCTCAGAATCTTTTCCATCAACTTACCAACCACTGAAGTAAGACTCGCTGGTCTATAATTTCCTGGGCTATCTCTACTCCCTTTCTTGAATAAGGGAACATCTGCAATCCTCCAATTCATCAGAACCTCTCCTGTCCCCATTGATGATGCAAAGATAAATTGCCAGAGTGTCAGCAATCTCCTCCCTCGCCTCCCACAGTAGCCTGGGGTACACTCCATCCGGTCCTGGAGACTTATCCAACTTGATGCTTTCTAAAAGCTCCAGCACATCCTCTTTCTTAATGTCTATATGCTCAAGCTTTTCAATCTGCTGTAAGTCATCCCTACAATCGCCAAGATCCTTTTCCATAGTGAATACTGAAGCATTCATATTAGCAGGAAATCCTACCTTTGAAAGAACATAAGGTTGAAAATATCACATTACTGTGGAATGAATCATTAATCCTCAGAAACTCAAAGAAGACTTTCAGCTGGGAGTGTTTTCCTTGGAATATAGAAGATAAGGTGAGATTTAGTAGAGAAATTAAAAACGTTAAGGGAGTTCTGATAATGTAGATGTAGAGAAGCAAATTCTGGAGTCAATAACCATTGGACAGGAATTTAAGATTACAGGCAAAAATGTAGGTTAAAATTTTGATTGTTTTGTAATTACAAGTTTTATGAATTTACAGTAGTTGTAGACGGCTTCAAACTATATTACCAATCAATGACAGTGTGACTGATTGTAGAGCTTGATGCTATCATACCAGCCCAAAACCCTTTTATATGCAAAAAAGCTTAAAGGGGATATACTGATGACAAACTGAGTGAGTGAGCAAGATCACACAAGATGAAATATTATGCACATAAATCAAAACGGCACAGTATTTTATAGATGAAGAACATTTGAGTAATATTGGTGTTTAAAGAGACTTTGACATTCTCGTTGAAAGCCAATACAGGGGTGCAGCAAGTAATTAGAAAGGCAAATAGCAATTGACATTTCATACAGAAGGATGTAAGAACGGGCACTAAGACATCTTACTGAAATTATGTAGTAACACTGCCAAGACAATTGTGTACAGGACATACTTACCCTAGCAGAAGTGCAGCAAAGTCTGGTTGCAGAGGTAGTGGATTGCTTTATGAGGAGCGATTGAGAAGACCAGGCATATATTCTCTAGAGTTTAGAAAAATGAGAAAAGATCTCATTGAAACTTAAAAAATTCTTACAGTTCTCAACGTGTTGGATGCAAGGATATTTCCTCTGACTGAATCTAGAAGTAGGGCTTACACATTTAAGAAACATGTAGGATGTTTAGATCTGAGGTGAGAAACTTCCTTCTGTTAAGGGTTGTGAATCTGGGGAATTCTCTGCTCCAGGGGACTATGGATACTTAATCATTGAACTCATTCAAAGAGAAATTGATTGATCGCAGGACGAAACAAACTGCTGGAGGAAATCAGTGGGTCAAGCAGCGTCTGTGGAGGCAGAGGATTAGCCAATATTTTGGGCCATGACCCTGCATCAAAAGTTGCATGTCTCAATATCTTGATGAAAGGCAGAGCAGGCTCAAATGGGCCATGCCTAATCTTAGTTCTTATGATCATTCCGTACCAAGTCAAAAATTTAATGATCTTGTATTTAAATGGACCAAGTGAATAATCATCCTCTGCCTTCATCTGAGCAAATTACAAAGATACACAAATTCCTGAGTAAAGAAATTTCTCCTCATTTCAATACTAAATTGCTTATTCTTTACACTGAAACCAGGGCTTGTAATTCTGTTTCTGTTCATTATGCTGTCAATTATCTTGCCAAGATTTCTTGGAACGTTTGTTCTCTGAATTCTGAACAGCAGAGTTGATGTACTCAATCTTTCCTCATAGAACAAGCTTCACATTCCCAGTAAACATTCCTGTAATCTTTGTCTCACTGCTTCACATCACTTGCAAAAAAATCTATTCTTCCCAAAAGGATTAATAATCTCACATTTCCCCATATTGTCTTGCGATATCTTGCCCATTCTACTAAACCTTCCTGTATCCTTTGCTGGAGAAACAAATAGGGAATTAAGATCATGGAGCCAGGGCTGAAACAGCAATTTTTTTGTTAATTAATAAAGGAAGAGAGTATACAGAAGAGGGTAGATTCAAATGATGGAAATAGGGAGGTGCAGGTTAACAGAAGTATGAAGACTTGCATGTGAGTGCAGTACCTTTTGGGCGTGCCCTAGAACAGAAAGGATTCATCCTAGTTTCTAGGCCAAAACGCACCCTTTGTGCCGTTGAATAGATGACTCAATCACTGTTCTAAGTAGGATGCTGTTGGACACACAATAATGACTATATTTGCCTACATTATGAGATTGATTGTATATAATGTGCTTCAGTAATTACATGTTACTGGTGGATTAACAACATAGTTAAAATAGCACAGGGGAATCTCACAGAAATGCAAAGAAGGCATTAGTCCGTAGCAACATAAGTTACTTTCATGACATCCCACTCCACCACCCTCTGCTCTAATAATATGCAGCAATAATTTTCTACTGTTCTTTTGGCAGAATTGGCTGAAAATTTGTTAGAATATTGAATGTAATAATGTTATGCTTCACATAACTTCCGTTCTAATGGAGTTTAAATATGCCATCATTCAACAGAATCCTGGGTCATCAGAATGTACAGAACAAAATTTTCCTATTTACCCTTTGAGGATCAGTGACAGTGATACTGACTCCCTGGTAATGCCAGCAAGCTGGGGATGTTGCTTATATTGTGCCCATGGGCTTTTGGGAGTGAGCCAGTGCAACCTTGCCTTAATCTTTAATCGATGTCTATTTATTTCAGCCAGTTCTGATCACAATGGGCCCCAAGGGCTTTATCTCATTAATCAGATGTCAGGTTCAATCAATTAACAGCCATTATCACCGTAAGCCTTCATTTCCTAGCACATCAATCTGATATGTATCAAAATAGTTGCCTTTACCGTGACTCTCAAATCAACAGTTTTTTTTTGGGGAGAGGTACCTGTGTTATCAGCACTATCTTTTCATTTCTGAAATTGAGTTTTAAAACTAGTTTCATGTTCAGTTTTTGCCTCTGTGAGTTCCAGTTCTAGATTCCTCAGCCTGGCACACATCCTCTCTACATATACCCTCTCTATATCCTTAAAGTTTAGTTTCATAGAGCTCTTCTATTGTTATTATTTTGAACTCAATCTAATGGAAGTTTCGCCAACTTGGTCTCTCCTTATGAGTGACCCACTGCCCCAGGAAACCAGGCCGGTGATTTGTAGCTTTTATCTGTCGAGCAAGCATATGCTTTATCAGTCAAGGAGACCAAAGTTGCACACCATATGTCCATACTCCATGTGGTGTTTCACAAGGACCCTGTACAGTATTATTGTGGTTACACACCTTTATTCTTCAAATAGTCTTTTTTATTGCTTGCTTGTACCATTATGTTAGTTTTCAATGACTTGTGTTTAAGGATGCAGTAGGTCCTTTAAACATCAATATTTCTTGATTGTTTACCATTCAAAAATACTTGTCTTATCTGTTTTCTCTACCCAAGTGGATAACTTCAAATTTTCTGCATTATAGGACATCTGCCATACTGTTGCCACTCACTCAGCTTGTCTATATCCCTCTGGGATCCAATTATTTGTGCTCTTTGTTTTCTACCAGTTAAACAACTTGCATTCTAGTATATTATCCTTCATTTCACATTCTCCAGCCTTGTTCAACAAGCTTCCAGTGGAGATCATATCAGAAGCATTCTGAAAATCCATTTATCCTACACCCTAGTTAACTTAGGAGTGGGTAATGGAGGCAGCAGTTAGGGCAGTCGAGTGCGCCTTTTGCAGTATGTGGAAACTCAGGGCGAGCACAATTGTCCCTGATGACTACACCTATGAAAGGTGCATCCAGCTGCAGCTCCTGACAAACCGAGTTAGGGAACTGGATGAACTTCGGATCATTTGTGAGGCAGAGGCAGAAATAAACTAGAGTTACAGGGAGATAGTCACCCCTAAAAGTCAGGAGGCAGGTAGCTGGGTGACTGTCGAGAGAGGGAAGGGGAATAGACAGAATGAGCAGAGCACCCCTGTGGCAGTTCCCATCCATAATATGTATACCATTTTGGATACTGTTGGTGGGGATGACCTCCCAGGGACAAGTTGCAGTGGTTGCGTCTCTGGCACCGAGACTGGACCCTCATCTCAGAAGAGAAGGAGGGAAAAGAGAAGGCAATAGTGATAGGGGATTCGATAGTTAGGGGGACAGATAAGAGGTTCTGTGGAAGAAATCGAAAATTCCAGATGGTCTGTTGCCTCCCTGGTGCCAGGGTCCGTGATATCTCAGATCGAGTTCTCAGTATTCTCAAGAGGGAGGGTGAACAGCCAGATGTCGTGGTCCATGTAGGGACCAATGACGTGGGTAGGAAGAGTGAGGAGGTCCTGAAAGGTGAGTTTAGGGAGTTAGGCGCCAAGTTAAAGGACAGGACCTCCAGGATAGCAATCTCGGGATTGCTACCAGTGCCACGTGCAGGCGGGTTTAGAAATATTGAGATAGAGCAGATCAACACGTGGCTGAAGACATGGTGCAGGAGGGAGGGCTTCAGATTTATAGATAATTAGGCAGTTTTCCAAGGAAGGTGGGACCTGTTCCGTGGTATGGTTTACATCTGAACTGGAGGGAGACAAATATTCTTGCAGGTAGGTTTGCTAGTGAGAGGCTCCAGTGGATTTAAACTAGATACAAGGAGGGAGGGGAACAAGAGTGTAGGAACAGATGTAGGGGAGAAGGAAGAAAAAGAAGATAGTTAAGTTGTTTGCACCGTTAGTGATAAACAGAGAGTAAGAGGTGGAGAATTTCTTAAATGCATTTATTTTAATGCTAGGAGCATCGTAAGAAAGGTGGATGAGCTTAGAGCATGGATTGATACCTGGAAATATGATGTTGAGGCTATTAGTGAAACATGGTTGCAGGAGGGGTGTGATTGGCAACTAAATATTCCTGGATTTTGTTGCTTCAGGTGTGATAGAATCGGAGGGACAAGAGGGGGAGTTGTTGCATTGCTTGTCAGAAAAAAATATTGCAGCGTGTTCTGGCAGGATAAATTAGAGGGCGCATTTAGAGAGGCTATTTGGGTGGAATTGAGGAATGGGAAAGGTGTAGTAACACTTATAGGGGTGTATTATAGACCACCTAATGGGAAGTGAGAATTTGAGGAGCAAATTTGTAAGGAGATAGCAGATATTTGTAGTAAACACAAGGTGGTGATTGTGGGAGATTTTAATTTTCCACACATAGACTGGAAAGCCCATACTGTAAAAGGGGGGATGGTTTGGAGTTTGTAAAATGTGTGCAGGATAGTTTTTTGCAGCAATACATAGAGGTACCTACTAGACAAGGGGCAGTGTTGGATCTCTTGTTAGGGAATGAGATAGGTCAGGTGACGGGGGTATCTACTGGGGAGCACTTTGGGTCCAGTGATCACAATGCCATTAGTTTGAATATAATTATGGAGAAGGATAGGTCTGGACCCAGGGTTGGGATTCTTGATTGGAGAAAAGCTAACTTTGAGGAGATGCGAAAGGACTTAGGAGTGGATTGGGACAAATTATTTTATGGGAAGGGTGTAATAGAGAAATGGAGGTCATTTAAAGGTGAAATTTTGAGGGTACAGGATCTTTATGTTTCTGTTAGGTTGAAAGGAAAGGTTAAAAGTTTGAAAGAGCCATAGTTTTCAAGGGATATTGGAAACTTGGTTGCAGTTCGGAAAGCGAGAGATATCTACATATATAGGCAGTATGGAGTAAATGAGGTGCTCGAGGGATATAAAGAATGTAAAAAGAATCTTAAGAAAGAAATTAGAACAGCTAAAAGAAGATACGAGGTTGCTTTAGCAAGAAGGTGAAAATAAATCCGAAGGGTTTCTACAGTTATATTAATAGCAAAAGGATAGTGAGGGATAAAATTGGTCCCTTAGAGAATCAGAGTGGACAGCTATGTATGGAGCCAAAAGAGATGGGGGAGATTTTGAACAGTTTCTTTTCTTCAGTATTCACTAAGGAGAAGGATATTGAATTGTGTAAGGTAAGGGAAACAAGTAGGGAAGTTATGGAAACTATGATGATTAAAGAAGAGGAAGTACTGGCGCTTTTAAGGAATATAAAAGTGGATAAGTCTCTGGGTCCTGACAGGATATTCCCTAGGACCTTGAGGGAAGTTAGTGTAGAAATAGCAGGGGCTCTGACAGAAATATTTCAAATGTCATTAGGAACGGGGATGGTGCTGGAGAATTGGTGTGTTGCTCATGTTGTTCCACTGTTTAAAAGGGGTTCTAAGAGTAAACCTAGTAATTATCGGCCTGTAAGTTTGACGTCAGTGGTGGATAACTTAATGGAAAGTATTCTTAGGGATGGTATATATAATTATCTGGATAGACAGGGTCTGATTAGGAACAGTCAACATGGATTCGTGCATGGAAGGTCATGTTTGGCAAATCTTATTGAACTTTTTGAAGAGGTTACTAGGAAGGTTGACGAGGGTAAAGCGGTGGATGTTGTCTGTATGGACTTCAGTAAGGTCTTTGACAAGGTTCCACACAGAAGGTTAGTTAGGAATGTTCAACCATTAGGTATTAATATTGAAGTAGTAAAATGGATTCAACAGTGGCTGGATGGGAGATGCCAGAGAGTAGTGGTGGATAACTGTTTGTGAGATTGGAGGCCAGTGACTAGTGGAGTGCCTCAGGGATCTGTTCTGGGTCCAATGTTGTTTGTCAAATACATTAATGATCTGGATGATGGGGTGGTAAATTGGATTAGTAAGTATGCAGATGATACTAAGATAGGTGGCGTTGTGGATAATGAAGCAGGTTTTCAAAGCTTGCAGAAAGATTTAGGCCAGTTAGAAGAGTGGGCTGAAAGATGGCAAATGGAGCTTAATGCTGATAAGTGTGAGGTGCTACAGTTTGGTAGGACTAATCAAAATAGGACACACATGGTAAATGGTAGGGCATTGAAGAATGCAGTAGAACAGAGGGATCTAGGAATAATGGTGCATAGTTCCCTGAAGGTGGAATCTCATGTGGATAGGGTGGTGAAGAAAGCTTTTGGTATGCTGGCCTTTATAAATCAGAGCATTGAGTATAGGAGTTGGGATGTAATGTTGAAATTGTACAAGGCATTGGTAAGGCCAAATTTGGAGTATTGTGTACAGCTCTGGTCACCGAATTATAGGAAAGACGTCAACAAAATAGAGAGAGTACAGGGGAGATTTACTAGAATGTTACCTGGGTTTTATCTCCTAAGTTACAGAGAAAGGTTGAACAAGTGGGGTCTTCATTCTTTGGTGCATAGAAGGTTGAGGGGGGACTTGATAGAGGTATTTAAAATTATGAGGGGGATAGATAGAGTTGACGTGGATAGGCTTTTTTCCATTGAGAGTAGGGGAGATTCAAACAAGAGGACATGAGTTGAGAGTTAGGGGGCAAAAGTTTAGGGGTAACATGAGGGGGAACTTCTTTACTTAGAGAGTGGTGGCTGTGTGGAATAAAGTTCCAGTAGAAGTGGTAGAGGCAGGTTCAATGTTGTCATTTAAAGAAAAATTGGATAGGTATATGGACAGGAAAGGAATGGAGGGTTATGGGGTGAGTACAGGTCGGTGGGACTAGGTGAGAGTAAGCGTTCGGCATGGACTAGAAGGGCTGAGATGGCCTGTTTCCATGCTGTAATTGTTATATGGTTATATACATTCATTGAACTAAAGAAATGCTCAAGGAACTCTGTCTCCAAGAGGACCACTAACTTGTCGTAGGGTTAGGAGGCTTGCATGCCTCAGTGGCCTGGAGGGCTATGTTGGCTGGAGTCAGGGCCTTGTGCATTGACTCTGTGTAGGACCACCCATGCCAAATAGGTCAAAGGATAGAGGCCATCAGTCCTCCATGGTTGGGGGTTCAGCTCAGGGCGAGCAACCCTGACTGGTCAAAAAAAAATTGTTATGGAAACAGTTTCTGCCCTAAATGCCAGTGGTGTAACAGGCAGTAACTTGTAATGGAGATTACTGTCTGTCAAGGATGCCACACAAAGAGCTCCAGTTGATTCAATTAAAATGCATAACCTTCCATAAATCTAAATTGATTCTCATCAATCATATAATGTTTCTACTGGCTTGAAATTAAATCTTTGTTATAAATTCCAGTATTTTCCCAGCTACAAGAGCCTAGCTTCCTGTTTTCTCTCACTGCTTTCTCTGAAATAGTAGGGTCATGCTTGCTATCCACAGACACCTGTTCAAGATTTACAGAACGTTGCAAGTTGAAAACTGAAACATGCATTGTTTCCATGACCACCTCTTTCAAAATCCTGGGTGTGGATCATCATGTTCTTGGATTTATTGATTTGTTAACTTCTCTAATATGCCATTGTTTATCTTCACTTCCACATTTGCACTGGATCCTTTGTTTTCCAGTATCTTCTGAGGGTTTTCTGGAATTGGAACAAGTTCATTGCTTATGTCTACTATCAATGCAGGGACAGAATACTTGTTCCAATGCCATCTGCTTATTTCCCCATTATAAATTATCCTGTCTCTGTCCATAAGAAATAATGCATTAAAGTTTATAGTGAAAATTAAGCTCAAATAAGTTTCCCTACCAGGCAGAGTTTATTGAGAAGAAGAGACACTCATTTCAAAGAAGTGCTTCCTTTTAATGATAATCAGACTTACGGCAATATAATCCGGGCATTTTACGATGCTGGCTTGTAGCTCTGGTGCCTCAGATGAAATTATTTTGGGCTCATGTGGAGCATAAACCTTGGCAATGGTCCAGGAACAGAAAAGCATTTCAGTGCTGTAAATTCTGTTTTATTCCATGTAATCCACAGATGGAATATTTTCCCTCTGTTCATCTCTTCTCGCTTCAGCATTCTCATATTTCCTCATTTATTTGTTTAGGGAAAGGATTAGTGCAGGATGTAGAGTGGCTGCCATGAAAGACAATTTTCGCCCTTTGTTTTTATTTCCAATCGCTTTAGTTCTCTCTTTTGAACAAACAAATTACACACATAGTTATTCCAATTGCTATTCTCTCTCTTTGGATAATATGGGCACAGGATACGGGTAGTGAATGGATCATGGCATGTCTAACATCTGCAGTGCCCTTTATCCAACCTTTAGATTGCATAGTGGACACTGAAAGTTGGAACGATATGGTCAAAGTTCCACTTTACATATTTCAAAGATGTATAACTGCAACTGCATTATAAATGTAAAACTGGTGGAATGGTGGTGAATGACTAAAAAAATATTTTGTTGATTTTAATCAGATATGGAGCATGGATGAGAGTAATTGCATCATCATAAATCTTTTACTGTCTGAGAATACTTTAACTGGAAGGCAAATGCAGTTCTCAATGTGTTTCTGAGCTACGTAGGAAGAAGTATGATAGAAATAACAATCTAGCATATCAAAGTATCTCATTTCAAACTCTGGTCTCCTTCAGTGTTCCTTATTCAGAATGGTTAAAGTCCATAGATCTGTTGCTGGCTGATCACCTCCAAAAGATTGTATTAGAAATGAGGCGCTGGAACGAAGGTTCCTGAGTTCGAACCCAGCTGGGTCTGCTCCCGAGTACACTTTCCATCCGTGCCGGGTTGAGTGTTGAGATTGCAACTCGACCTCGTAAAATAAAGGGAAAAATGTTGCAAAATGTGTGTGTGAGGAGTGGCGCGCCACACACTCTCTCTCTCTCGCTCCGCGCCTTGTAAAGGCATGAAAAAGACATCGTCCCGCTAACATTGCGCACACACGGACGCACGCATGCACAGAAAAGAAATGAGGCCACTATTGGCCATTGGATAAGGATGCAGTCACTCAGCAATGGTGTCTTATCATCCCACCTTCCAGACCCCTGTCAAGTATCCTGGTGACATTTGCTGACTTGATTGATACATTCCATACAAGCTCTTGGATGGTTGTCAAATGAAGTATTTCCAATAATCTACAGAAATGCTGAGAAGAAAATTAGGTGGAGGTAGATTGAAAAAGGACATGAAAGAATGCAATTGGAATGTGTATGGTGCCTGAGGGACCTTTTATGTTAATCACTTCAAAGTATAATCCAATCAATGTATTATCAGGCACACGCAGTCTGCTTAAAATAGTGACTAGAATGTACCCTCATTCCTTTCCCTCTTCCCACTTTGGATTACGTACTGATGAAGAAAAGTTGTGGAAATGGTGTGACATTCATTTTATATTTTTTTTCCTCCTGCACATAGAACAAACATTGTTTATTGGAAGCTGGACTGAGCTGCACAAGAGATTTAATTAAGAAAGACATCTATCCAATTATAATTGTCATTAGAGTCTGTGAGAAGAACATCAAACGATTCAGGTATTGTCTTATGCTTTTCATGCTGCTGCCTTTAATTAGTTAAAGTTGCCACCTCGAATCAATGTTCATGAATTAAACTTGCCTGAGGATCCAAAAATACTGAGCTTCTGTTATTAAAAATGTTCTTCACAACACCTTCCCAGGTTGAGATTCTCACTTTAAATTTTCAATTTCAATGGTTAGTTGAACAATTTCAGTAGTTCTGACAACAGGTTTCAGACAGGAAAGCAGAAACTCTCTCAGTAAAAAATGGTCTGCGATTCAGTCAGCCACTTTATAAACATCTTCTCTAGCACTGAATCACTAGGCCTACAAGGTTTTTTTTGAAGTGATACCTTGTGGAATCGGCCCTTCTGACCCATTGAACAGCACTGCCCAGCTATCCCCAAAACCCCCGATTTAACCCTAGTTTAATCACGGCACAATTTACAATAACCAATTAACCTACTAACTAGTATGTCTGTGGACTTTCAGGGTGAATGTACTAACTCTTTACAGAGGACACCAAGATTGAGCTCTGACACCCCAAGCTGTAATAGAGTCGCACTAACTGCTACACTAGCGTGGCATTTTCCTGGTGGGCATGAGACTGTGCGTGGATTTAGATGTTCTGATTTGGACAACTTGGCTTATGCACATCTCATATAGAGTCATAGAGTACTACAACACAGACACTGGCCCTTTGGTCTGTCTAGTCCATGCCGAACTATTTCTCAGCCTGGTTCCATTGATCTGCAACCCTTCCTATCCAAATTTCTCTTAAATGTTGAAACTGACCACTTCTGCTACCAGCTCATTGGGCGCTCTCACTGTTCCCCGAGTGAAGAAGATCCCCCCATGTTCCCCTTAAATTTTTCACCCTTAATCTATGACCTCCAGTTCGAGACTCACCCAACCTCAGTGGAAAAAGCCTGCTTGCATTTATCCTCTCTATGCCCCTGACAATTTTGTATATCTCTATCAAATTTAAAGTTTAATTTTTAGAAAGTGTTTGGATGTGGGAAAACAGTATCACAATTTTCAAGGGGTATAAAACTGTATTACAGATTAGTGGATTGCCTACAGAGGCACTGGATGAAATTTAATGCAGTGAAATGTGAATAAATAACCTTCTGAAGGATACCTACTGAAAGAAAATATAAATGAAATGGTAAAAAAGTGAAAGGATTAAAGGAGCAGAAAGTAATAATGGTTGAAGTGCTGCCATTTATGAAAATAGCTGGTAATTGATTTAGGTCTACAATAGTGGAGTTGCAAATGTTATAAAGATGGACATAAAATGAAAAAAAAAACAAAGGCAATGATAAACTTTTCCAGTTCATTGATTAGTGTTTGGGGTTTAATAAATCATAACACTCAAGCCTTTGATTTAGGAAGTTGTGGTTTGAGTGCAAATTTAGGCTGACATATCCATGCTTCATCAATGAAGGAAGACCTGGGAAACTGGGCCCATTTCATCAGAACAGAGTGTTCGAGGATTCAAAATGAAGAAGATTTTGATGAAATAAATAAGAAGAACTACTTCACTGATCTGAGGCTAGAAGGCATAAATTTATGGATGTCAGCCACAGAAATAAGGACGATATTAAGAAAGGAAATTCTCATGAGGCAAAATGTTATATAGAAAAGAATTCTCTACCAGAATAAAGATTGGAGGCAGAACCCAAAATATTAAATATATTTTTTAAAGATATTAAAGGAAAGGACAGTGAAATAAAGCTGGGGGATAATTTTCAGAGATATCATGGAATGGAGCACTATTTATGCTTGGAAGATTAAGTTTTGGCCAAGTACTCTCCAAAAAGGAGGATAATTTTGATGAACTCTCCACCAAGGCTATTTTTTCAATTCTGGTTGATAATTATACACCAGCATAAGGTGAAGCTTCGATCCATACAGTATTTGTATTACTTTATTATTGTCACATGTACCAAGAAACAGTGAAAAGTTTGTCTTGCATACTGTTTATACAGATCAAATCATTACATAGTGCATTGAGCTAGAATAAGGTAAAATAATAACGATGCAGAATAACGTGTAAAAGCTACTGAAAAAGTGCAGTGCAAGTAAATAGTAAAATGCAAGATCATAATGAGGTAAATAGTGAGGCCGAGGGTCCATCTTGTCATACAAGAGGTTAGTTCGGGAGTCTGATAACAGTGGGATAGAAGCTGTCCTTCAGCCTGGTCATAATTGCTTTCAGGCTTTTATATTTTCTGCCTGATGGGAGATGGGTGAAGAGAAAATATCTGGGGTGGGTGGGGTATTTGACTATGTTGCTTTACTGAGGCAATAAGAAGTGTAGAGAGTCCATAGGGAGGAAGCTGGTATGGGGTATTAGGCAGAGGCAGCATAGACCAAATGGGAGACAGTTAGTCCTCTGAGCACTGTTTCTATTTATAGTGTTGGCATATTTTACTGTTGATCCTAAAACAAAATATAAAGCATTCATAAATGGAATGAATATCTCATTGCAGGAGACTTCCAGCAAAACCGGACAGTGGTGAGGAAGAATTATTGAAAAGCTGTCGTTCAAATGAGACTGAGCTAGAGGCTCTTCCCTGTTTGTACACCACAGTGGAAGTTGATTCATGGAGTAACATTAAGGAGCTCATTAAAATCATCAAGGAGAAAATCGTTGAAGAGCAAAAGAAGACAATTTGGATTGATCAGGACTAGCTCTAAAGTTACTACAAGCCTGCTACCACTAGGCCTTGACTAAGTAATAACGCACCCACTGCATCTGGACCTGCAAGCAGAAAATCAAAGCTTTGAGAGGTGATAGGTGGGCAGCCATCTCCAGAAAAATGTTTTTTTTTACATGGTTGATTCATCTCAGTGGTCACATAGCTCAGGGACTTGTGCACGTAACAATATTCATTGTTTACAAGTTGCCTCCTCACCTGCCTGTCATCTCCCTGTGGTGCCCCTTCTCCTTCCCTTTCTCCTATGGTCCACTTTCCTATCAGATTCCTTCTTATCCAGCCCTTTGCCTTTTCCACCTATCACCTCCCAGCTTTTTACTTTATTCCCTCTCCTGCACCTACCTGGCTTCACCTATCACATTCTAGTTTTTCCTCCTTCTCCTCCCCTTACCTTCATATTCTGGCATCTTTCCCCTTACATTCCAGTCCTGTTGAAGGGTCGGGGCCCGAAATGTCGACTGTTTATTCATTTCCGTAGACACTGCCTGACCTGCCGAGTTCCTCCAGCATTTTGTGTATGTTGCTCGGGATTTTCAGCATCTGCAGAATCTTGTGTTTATGAAATTTAATATGTTGTCACAGTGGATTCTCTCATTTTGTTCTTCCTGACCTAACTGTGGTGTTCACTTAATTAATCACATCATTCTCTATCAACAACCGTCATCAGCTGAATGGGACTAGCTTTGCTAGATTCCTCCCCTGGTCCATTCATAGTCAAGTATCTCTACAAGTGGCTTGTCTTGCCATCCCCCTGTATCCATCTCATTCAACCCCAATCTACTTTTAGTTCTAGAAGATTATTTCTACCTTCTTACTTTTCCTTGGTTGCCTTTGGACATCTGCTTCCATGTATGGTGAGGACACCAAGGTCTTCTTTTCAATTAGCTCTTTTGACCCATTCCCTGCCTTTGTATGGTCTGTCTACTTGTCCAACATTTATCCATGATGTAATAAAATTTGGAAAAGAGCTAAGCCTTCATTTTCAATACCCACTGTCTGCTCTAATTTCTTACCTTCAATACTTTCCAACTCTACAACTACTGTCTCAGATTGAAGTCAATTTTTGTAACATAAGAAACCCTTAAGGATTGAAGCAACACACATCAAAGTTGCTGGTGAACGCAGCAGGCCGGGCAGCATCTCTAGGAAGAGGTACAGTCGACGTTTCAGGCCGAGACCCTTTGTCAGACCCCCTTAAGGATTGAAGCTGAGTTTCTGACTCGGCATCTTTTAGAACTCAATCACTGCTATTTTCTACATTCCATCCTCAAAAACCTACCTCTACAACCAAGCGTTCAGTTATTTCTCCGAATATCTTCATTGATTTAGACACAATTTTTATTTGATTGCACTCCTGTGAAGTGCCTTTAGATGCCTCAACATATTAAAGACACTGTATTGATATTAAAACAAAATTGGTATTGAAATACAATGTAAAATTGCTTAGCAGGTCAGGTGGTATCTATAGATAAAATGAATCAGCCTCTGGATTCGGGTGGTGCTCTCTAAGTTGCATTAGAGGGCTCCAGATTTGAATCCCACTCCAGAAATGTGAGTACAAAAATGTAGGCTGATGCTTTAGTGCAGCATTGGAGAAGTGAATGGGGAAAAAGTCCAATAGCACTATTGTGAAAATGATCATGGAAGAAACCCCTGATGTTGTGACCATTGTTTACTCTTCAATCAACATTTCTCACAAAACATTGATTGCCCTCTCACTTGCTGCCCATGGGCTCTAGATTTATTGAGCTCTTTATATTCCAAATGGAACTTCACATCAAAAGTAGTTCATTGACTTTAAATGACTTTGGAATATTCTGAAGGGGACATGAAGGGTGCTATATGAACATGTCATTCATTTTCTCAGAGCTCATCAATCTTCTCTACAGATGCTGCTTAAATATGAATGCATGATGTTATGAAAATCTATATGAATGCATGTTTTGTTCAACCCAACAGAAATATACTGTATATCAAAAGTCCTCTTCCAGCCATATAAAGACTGATGTGATGGGATGCTAAAATAAAACATAATAATATACATTTTTTTAATGTATCTTGCAAATAAGTAAGTGTTATTTTGTACTTTAAACTTGTGTACTTGTAACTTATGTGTTAATTAAGTGCTGAGTAATAATTCCCAGGTATTGTAGTTACTAATTTGTTTGTGGATAGATATTAACTTCCTATGATTTTTTCTGAAATTATATGTACTCAAAGCATTGTTTTATGTGTTTGGTATGAGTGGTTCTAAGATTATGAACTGAAGAATGTATAAAATGTGCAGCTTGGAGTGTACTATGTAAGTAATGCAATACGACAAATGACCTGAGAGCTTGTATAACTAATTATTGCCTGTTCCTTGGTAAATCTTAATGTTGCGACAGCATCAAAATGAATGTAGTTTCAGCAATTGTCAAAACCATCTATTTTCACAATTTTCAGTGAGCACCATTTCCCATTCTGTGAATATGGGTCATATTCTTTCTCAGAAGAAACCGTAAAGGGTTTTTCATAACAAAAGCTTATGAAAGTCACAAGGATGCTATTTTAGCAACAAAACCATTAGCTCTAATTTGGCTGGTGTCATTAGATTTGATTCTTTTGCCCTTTTTAAAAACAGAAATACTAAATGAGACAACTGCATTAAAATTCCATACATGTTCCATTTATTGCCATAAATCTGTTTTATGCTCATAGCAGTGCTCTTACACAAAAATGTGAAAATATGATTAATTTGGAGACAACTGACCTCATCATAAGAATATGATTGCTGAAAATTCTCTGGTTTTCCATCATGCCCAGAATACGTTGTGTAACACAATGTGAAACTTTCCCTTCAACATGAATGTAAGCAAGAGCACACATTCCAATTAATTTCTGTAGCATTATTTGTCACGTGTATGTCAACAAATGAATGTGTTTAAAGTATGAAAATATGCACAGGGAGTTTTCAGAAAATACTTTTGTCAAAGAACTCTCTGTTTGTAATGTTAAACAATTTGAGTGTTTGTGAATTTTGTTCACAAGATTCGGATTACACTGTGCAAGTCTATTCTAACAGAAGGTTGCTTTTGTGAACAGTTAAATAATAAGCAAAAATGTAGATCTGAATTTGAGTGATGTGCAATCCTACTACCATATACAGCCTTGCAACTCTCCAAGATTTCTGTGCACCTCCAACTTTAGCCTTTTGCAAATCCTAACTTCATTGATCCACCTTTGGCAAATACCTTTTAGTTTCCTGGGTCCTAAGGTCTAGAAGTTCTTTCCCAAACCTTTCAATCTAACAACTACTCTTTACTTTTAAGAAGCTCCTTAAAAACTACCTCTCTGACTGTATAGTGAACTTCCCTGATGTAATCATTCATAACTGAGTATCAAATTTTGTTTTGATAATGCTTCTTGTCAAATGTCTTGAAATGTTTCATTTGTGTTAAAGGCACTATATAAATGCAAGTTGCTATTGTTATATTTAGTAATATTATAATGTAGTAGAACCAATTAACAATTCATAGACATTTTTGGGAAAAAAAGTTTAAAAAATGACAAAAAGTTTAGTTCTCAAAGGGTCCAAGAAACTTATTGTTATGTTACATATCATTTTCTGAAGCCAGTTACAGTCTGAATTAATAGTGATGCTTGCCGTACTGAGGTGCCTTTAATGTTAATAAAGAAAATGATAAAGGAACATATCAATTGGAGTAAATGTTACTTCAATTCTTCAAGCTTTCAGGATCTTCCGTCCCGTGACCTAGCAGTCAATTCTGGGTCAATTAGAAAAATATTTACCAGTCTGTTTTTCTTCTCCGTCGTTGAACAATTCCTTTTTCATCAGTGTTTGGGTTCGGAAGGAGAATTCTTCAAACAACTACACAACACTTTGGAAACCTATCTCCAGGTAATTTGCATTCCTTTGGCAAATCAAGAACAATTTATTCAGAACTCTCCCAAATTCAGTTTACTTATTGATTTTTCCATTTGCTGAAATAAAGGGAATGGCAGAACTCATTCCAGCGATATTAGCTGTTTATTTTATCATTAGTAACTTCTGATGATTCATTAGCCATTAATGAAAGAACAAGTACACAAGTAAAAGAAGCATGATTCGGCCTCATGCCTCCTCAAACATATTCTGTCATTCCATAATAGGCAATCTGATGTAGACATTAGCTCCTCTCTCTTGTTCCCCCCATATCTGTTGTTTCTCCCATATCTCAGCATTAGATATATTTAAATACAGCCTCCACACCTCTCTGAGGTAAACTTTAAAGACTCATGATCTCCTGAGAGAAAATGCTTTCCCATATGTGTCTTAAATGGGCAACACTTTATTTTTAAATCATGACCCAGAATATAATATTACAGGTAAGACGCTCGGCAATGTGGAGGATCTGAGAGATCTTGGGGTTGGGGTCCGTGTCCAGAGGATACTTAAAGCTGCTGCGTAGGTTAGCAGTGTTGTTAAGAAGGCATATGGTGTGTTGGCATTCATCAACCATAGGATTAATTTCAAGAGCTGTGAGGTAATGTTACAGCTATATAAGACCTTGGTCAGACCCCACTTGGAATACTGTGTTCAGTTCTGGTCACCTCACTACAGGAAGGATGTGGATACTATAGAAAGAGTGCAGAGGAGACTTACAAGGTTGTTGCCTGGATCGGAGGGCGTACCTTATGAGAATAGGTTGAGTGAACTTGGCCTTTTCTCCTTGGAGCAACGGAGGATGAGAGGTGACCTGATAGAGGTGTATAACGAGGGGTCACAGTTTGAGGATAAAGGGGAAGCCTTTTAGGACCGAGATTAGGAAAAACTTCTTCACACAGAGTGGTAAATCTGTGGAATTCTCTGCCACAGGAAGCAGTTCATTGGCTATATTTAAAAGGGAGTTAGATATGGCCCTTGTGGCTACAGGGATCAGTGGGTATGGAGGGAAGGCTGGGGCGGGGTTCTGAGTTGGATGATAAGCCATGATCATAATAAATGGCGGTGCAAGCTCGAAGGGCCGAGTAGCCTCCTGCACCTATTTTCTATGTTTCTATAAGATGATGGATAGCCAGAGGCTTTTTCCCAGGGCTGAAATTACAAACACGAGGGGGCATAGTTTTAAGGTGCTTGGAAATAGGTACCAAGGGGATATCGGGGTAAGTTTTTCTCACAGAGAGTGGTGGGTGTGTGGAATGCACTGCCGGTGGAAGCGGATACAATAGGATCTTTTAAGAGCCTCTTAGATAGGTTATGGAGCTTAGAAAAATAAAGGGCTAGGCGCTAGGGAAATTCTAGGCAGTTTCTAGAGTAGGTTACATGGTCGGCAAAACATTGTGGGCCAAAAAGCCTGTAATGTGCTGTAGATTTCTACGTTCTATGTTCTAGATTCCTCCATGAAGTATAGCATCCTGTCCGTGCCTATCCTGTCAGGTCCCCTTAGAACTTTTAAGAAGATTATCTCCAATTTGATAAACTCCAATGAGGCATAACCTGCTGAATTACTCCCCAAAGAAAACACCTTAAAATCGTAGGAATCAACCGAGTGAACCTCTAAACTGCCTCTAATGTAAGTTTAACCCTCCTTCATTAAAGAAATAAATAAGATGAACAAACAACCAAGGTGGAAAAGACAACAAATCGCAAATACAAAAAAAACAAATAAGTAATAAATATCAAAACACAAGATGAAAAGTTCTTGAAAGTGAGTCCATAAGTTGTGGGAACAGTTCAGTAATGGAGCAAGTGAAGTTATCCCCACTGGATTAAGAGGCAGATGGTTGAGGGGTAGTAACTGTTCCTGCACCTGACGGCGTGGATCCTGAGACTCCTGTTCCTTCTCCCTGATGGCAGCAGCAAGAAGAGAGCATGGCCTGGATGGTGGGGGTCCTTGATGAGGGATGCTGCTTTTCTTCAACAGCACTCTACGCTGAGCCTCATAGTCATAAGTATGCTGACGTGCTGTTGGAGATTGTGGAGGAGAGGTTGTTGGCAATCTGAATTGATTGAGGTGAGGAAGTCAAGGATCTAGTTGCACAAGGAGGTATTGAGGTGAAGATTTTGAAGCTTATTGATTAGTTTTGAGTGGGTGATAGTATTGAATGCCAAGTTGTAGTCAACAAAGAGCATCCTGAAATATGCATCTTCGCTGTCCAGATATTCCAGGGTTGTGTGAAGAGCAAGTGAAATGGCATCTGATGTGGACCTTGTTGGTCAGAAAGACTGCAGAAAGAGGTGGCCATTTTGTGAAACTGTCCATGTATTTGCGATTTTTCTAAGTGTTTGATGATCTGATTCTTGCTCTGGGATAACTTAATCAGAGCAATTGAATGTGGACACAAGGAGTTTCAGCTGATGACTTGCTAAGCCTGAAACCATTCTCAGACAAGTAGTTATCTAGTATGTAAAGTGGCAGGCTTGCAGGAGAAGCAATCTGTAATCTTGTTAGACTGTAACTGGGTCATGTGATTTGACTGGTTTGAACCAGGAAGAATTGAAGAGAACAAAAGCACAAGGCTGAGGGCAGAGGACATAAAGCAATGCTGGTTGTAGTCCTGGAACAGAGCCAATAAGGTTACCCAGGTAGGTCAGGTGACTTTGAGTCAACAGGATAAGAATGTATCATTTGAACTTAAGGGGAACATGAGAAGAGTTCACTATAAGAGCTTCCATCATGGATGTGGAGAACTCTAAGGACATATGGATATCAGAGCAGGACTACAAGGAACACATGGTCACAATTCACTGCTTTTACTGGTATTACCTTTTCTATTTTTGACTGTTCATGGAGGGTCAGGAAATATTAGTAGGTATGCACAAAGGTATTTGGTTGTGTAAACTCATGAGCTCTTCTGTTAAGACAGAAAAGGTACTTGTTGGCAAATACAGATTCTCTCTATGTCTCTCAAATCAGTAAGAAGAGGAAGAGCCTTGTAACAGAATTGGCATCTCTGGGTGGATCTTGTTTGTGTTCCTTTATTTGGTGTCTGTGCAATTGATTTTAGACTGAGCTGGATTCTACACTGGCCATGTGAAATCCAGATTAAGGAGATGGAAATCTATGCATCTTTATTCCAGATATGAGATATCCACATTTCAGAGGGAAATGGGCACTTGGGGAAATTGCTCTTTGGTAGACAGTTAAATTGGGAATTTCAAATTAACAATTTAGGAAAGATTGGCATTTTGGGGAGTGATCCTAAAAGTTATTAATAAGACTGCTTTTTATAGAACAAAAATATATTGCTCAAGACTTTTGACATATTGATTTTGAGTTTGAGATCCCTCGAAAAATAGTTTTGATGCAATCAGTGTTTTGCCATGTAAATTACAATTGAAGGTTCAGTTTAACCATTAGATTAGTCCAAACATCATTTCAGCATCAATTCCCTCACCTTCTGAAAGCACATGTTTATTTAGCTGTTGCTGGATGTTTGAATTAAAATGACTTGGTCAGTCAGTCCAGACAATGTGAGGTTGGGGTGTAGTTGTAAAGGTCATAAAGTTTCTACCTTTCTTGCAGATCATCTTCTTTGTGCTGGAGAAGTGCATGGGTGTCAGGATGGCCATAATAAGATTAGTTCAGTGGGGTTACACTCATGTGAATGTGAGTGGGGTTGTGATTCACTCAAGATACCTTTTGAGGTGGTTATTGCAAATGATCCAAAGGAACCCTTTGAATCAAATAATAAGGGTTGGGGGAGGAGATCAGAAAGCAATATCCGAGAACAAAGACACAAACAAAAGAACAATTTTTTTTCTGTAGATGGTTGCTCACCTGTACAGGATGGTGAGAGGAGAGCTAACTGTGGTACATTTGAAATGTATAAAATCCTAAAGGGATTGGACAGGCTAGATGCAGGAAGATTGTTCCCGATGTTGGAGAAGTCCAGAACGAGGGGCCACAGTTTGAGGATAGAGGGGAAGCCTTTTAGGACCGAGATTAGGAAAAACTTCTTCACACAGAGAGTGGTGAATCTGTGGAATTCTCTGCCACAGGAAACAGTTGAGGCCAGTTCATTGGCTATATTTAAGAGGGAGTTAGATATGGCCCTTGTGGCTATGGGGGTCAGGGGGTATGGAGGGAAGGCTGGGGCGGTGTTCTGAGTTGGATGATCAGCCATGATCATAATAAATGGCGGTGCAGGCTTGAAGGGCCGAATGGCCTACTCCTGCACCTATTTTCTATGTTTCTATATGAACACAGTCACAATGGTGAAAGCTCAGATCAAGTACCCTGAGGGAATAATATTCCGTTTTTAGGTCCAGTTACTGACCAGCCCTTGGTAATGGCGGCCATAGTAGGATTACACTCGTGTGAATGTGAGTGGGGTAGTGATTTGCTCAAGGTATCAGTTGGAGAGGTTATTGGCAAGCTTTTTCCAAAGGATACTTTGATCATTATCTGTTCACAGAACATTGTATTGGGGGAGGGGGGGAGAGTAAGTTCACAACGCAGGCAGGTATCATGAGAATATTTGGATATCCTTAAGTAACCCACCAAAACACATTGCTATGAATGGTAAAGGGAGTGGGATAGATTTATCAAGATGTCATCAAAAGGAAGACTACTGGTCTTGCCTGGAAAAAATGACAAAGCAGAAACTTGCGTATTGTGGTTTCAGTACTAATGACAATTTTTTGTCCATTTTGCTATGAATAATCATTCTTTCTTACAATACAAATTGGTGGGATAGGAGCAGTAGCCACTAGTTATACCAAGGGATGAAAACAATGCCCTTTGGAAGACACCATCTCGCCAGAGGAAATATGAGTTTAGAGTTCGCCACTGGAGGACAAACTTTGCCTTAGCCTGCAGGAGACACAGTAATGAAGGAGAACTTCAAGATCCAACTCACTGATATGATTCAATATTTGTGGGGACTATGTTGTTACTGAGTTGCCACTAATTCCTCACTTGACTGCAGACTGGACATGTGTTATGGAGGAGGCAAGGGAGAGAATCCAGCAATGGCTGAAATGCACTGAACTAGTTAAAGCACATGCTGGTAAGGCAAATGAAACACTGAGTGGCTCCGACTTTTGGAACAAGTTTTGGAATTGGGAAACAAATGTTCCAATACATCTGTGGGTGAGAATAATACCACATGCTGCTGTAATACTAATTTTATGTACCCTGATAACAGTATTGCTCAATGTTTATCAGCTTAGAAGTTGGAAGGCTGAAATAATGCGAAAATTAGAGTTTGACATTTTTATGAACAGCAGAAATGATTGACAGTATAAAGTGTGTGAATTTAGTAAGTAAATGTTAGCATTATTTATATAATGTAAGTACCGCACACCTACTGGGGTCCATGGCAGTCCAATGGGCAATCAACAGAAGGAGAGGAGGATAATGATCCTAAGATAAATATCTTTGGATCAAGAAAAGGGAGATGTTAGTCAGAAAGAATGCAGGAATGGAGGTGGCCATTTTGTGAGAATGTCGGTGCATCTGCCATTTTGTAAAGTGTTTGAACTGATACTTTGGGATAACTTAATAAAAGCAATTAAATGTGGACACAAGGAGTTTCAGCTGATGACCTGCTAAACCCAAGATTATTCTCAGACAAGTAGCTATTTATTTTGTAAAGTGACAGCTTGCAGGAGAAGCAATCTGTAATCTCGTTAGACTCAGGGTCTGAGTCACCTGGTTTGAACCAGTCAGAGTTGAAAAGAACAAAAGCACGAGGCTGAGGGCAGAGACCACAGAACAGTATTGGTTGTAGCCCTGGACCAGAGCCAATAAGAAGGTGACCCAGGCAGGTCAGGTGACCTTGATGCAACAGGATGAAAATGTATTATTTAAACTGTTGAGGAACACTATAAGAGCTAGGAACTTCAAATACAGAACAATAACTCTCCAAAGATCAACAATTAAGGATGTGAAGGACTCAATGGACACAGAGATCAGAGTGGGACCATAAGGAATACATGGCCAGCATTGACTCCTTTTACTGGTATTACCTTTTCTATTCTGACTGTTCTTAGAGGTTCAGGAAAACTTAGTAGACATGCTCTTATATAATCAAAGAGTCTCACTTCTTTGCTAACTACAAGTACCAGTCAACAATAACTCTAAAACTAGATGGGCTGAATGGCCTAATTCTACTCCCCACCCCCACCCCCCCAGAGCATGATTGTCAAATACTAGAGGGCATAGGTTTAAGGAGAGAGGATTATATTTAAGGATAGGTGCTAGGCAGATTTTTTTCTTCCCCCATGGAGTGGTGGGTGTTTGGAATAGGTAGCCGAGGGAATGACAGAATCAGATGCAGCCGCAATGTTTCTGTGATATTTAAACAGATACGTGAACTGATATGGAAAAGAGGAACACAGAATATAGTCAGAGGGTTTAGTTAGGTCAAATTCATGATTGGTGCAGATATGGTGGGGCAAAGGGCCTGTGCTGTATTGGCCTATTTTCAATTACTAGTGGTGTGCTTCTGCTGGTTTTTCAGAAAAGTTGGTTTCCCAGTATCAAGCAATATTGAACAACGAATTTTCATTTCGGATACAGAAAGTTGACAACCATAGTGCCTGTAATGAGAGGGTTAAAAACAGATCTCTTTACTTTTCATGGAGTTGTTTGCTCACAGTGCTCATAATGAGCAGGTGTGTTAATTAGAAAGATAAGTAAAACATAAGGTTTTGATTAATGGGGTCCACAAGGCCTTGAAACATACAAATGTAAGACATAAAATTCTGCGAGATTATAAGACAAAGATGTTTATGGGAGATGAATGAGATTGGTTCAGTTGATGTGTAAAGACTTGCTTATGCATCTATCATTAAGAAAAATGACTAGTTTTATACACCATAAGTCATAAGCCATAGAATTTATTTACTGAGGTGCAGTGTAGAATAGGCCCTTCCAGTCCTTCAAGCTACGTCACCCAGCAATTCCCCAATTTAGCCTAATCATGGGACAATTCACAATGATCGATTAACCTGCCAATCAGTACATCTCTGGACCGTGGGAGAAAACCAGAGCATCCAGAGGAAACTCATGCTGTCACAGGTAAACATACAAATTCCTTACAGGCAGTGGCGGGAATTGAACCTGGGTCGCTGGTACTGTAAAGCATTGTGCTAACCACTACGCTACTGTGTTGCCTCTTAACATGTCCAAAACCCCTTAGTTTGTTACAGATGGATCAGACTTCTTGTGCAACCTTAATTTCTCAATAACATATATACAGTACATAGTTCATAGAACAGTACAGCACAGGAACGGCCTTTCTGTCCATAATGTCTCTTCCGACCAAGATGCCAAATTCAACTAAACCCAGCTGCCTGCTTATCCTTAAGCAGTCTTCATTGATTCTATTATGGACATTGGACTTATTGAGTATGCCTGGAAGAAAATGAATCTCAGTTGTACATGTTGACATGTGTGCGCTTTGATAATAAATTTACTTTGAACTTTGATCCACATTCCTCCACCACTACACGTTCATGTAGCTGTTGGGAATTTTGATAGATCTGTTTAAAGATCTATCATACCTTATCTATTGTATTACTTTTCATAAATATAAATTGAATTTGCCAGGAATCTCCACACAGACCCTTACAAGAAATGGCTGGCTGGTGATATCATTACAGTTTACAGGCAGTCCCCAGTTTAAGTAGTGGTTCAGTTCCTGAGAACTGTTCCTAACCTGATTTTCTTGCTCGTCTGAAATACACCATTTCAACGAGGATTGATTTACATGAACATTTATTATCCTTCCCTATGTAATTACAATTGTTGAGAATCAGAATATCTCGCATTCAATGGCTAGTTTCAATGGCCTTAGAGTATCAAAGGATAGTATCTTTGATATTTTTTTAAATGAGGTAGAGATTTATTTCATCAGTTTGCCAAGCAAATCTCTTAAGCAGCCTCCCACTGTGAACCAGTAGCTGTGTTCATAAATACAATGTATCAATTTGATTACTGCAGGAGGCTATGAGTCAACAGTTCTTTCCTGAAGGTTGGTTGTCATTTGAATTAGCTAGCTGCTAACCCTATTCCATTAGTTCTTCAAGATGTTTGAATTTCTGTAACTATTCCATCTTTGAAACAACTTTTAAAATTTTATTGGAGAATTTGCATAAAATCAGATTTCCATAATTCAGGTCCCAGGGAGCACCTACAATGGGAACTTAGTATGGGTAACCAGTAGCCTGTGGATATAGGTAGATGATGATACCAGGCCCAATCCCTGGGTCCCACCTAATGTCAGGCTTAGCTCCCAGGGCCTTGGGACCAAACTGGATCTAGCAGACATCCCACATCTCCCGGAAGTTCCGGGAGTCTCCCGCAAATTAATAGTGGCCCTCTGATGCCCGCAAATTATATACAATGTCCCGGAAATTGATTTTTTTGAGAGCGAGCGTGAGAGAACACACGAGAGAGAGTGAGCGAGCGAGTGCAAGAGCAAGAAAGCAAGCGCGAGTGAGAGTGAGAGCAAGAGCAAGAAAGCAAGCGTGAGAGAGCGACCACGAGTGAGAGCGACCAAAAGACAGAGCAAGAAAGCGACCACGGGAGAGAGAGCGAGAAAGCAAACGCGAGTGAGAGTGACCACGAGCGAGAGAGCGCGCGATAGAGAGCAAGAGAGTTCCAAAAAAAGTCAGAGTGGCAGAGTGTTGCAAAAAAAAAATAAAACGTACGTCACCCAGACTACACTAAAGTGTACCCCCGCCTGACAGGGGTCAAAAATAATGACAGTGTTGCTCGCTGCACTGTTTGCAACAGTGACTTTTCTATTGCCCATGGTGGGTTAAGACTGTAAAAGACATGGTGAGGTGAGTTTAATGGGTGTCATTCATAGCTAACGTTATTTAAACTAGCTGGCTAGCTGCTAAGGAGCTACTCCATTGCAGACATCCCACCTCTCCCGCAAATTGATGGTGCTACCTCCCTGAAATGAATTTTTGCAGGGTGGGATGTCTGATCTAGCATCCAGAGACGTGTAACATGTTGGGTCTGAGCCTAAATTTGGACATAGGTCCATAATGGGCTCTGGACTAGTTTGCCAAATTGGTGGGCACAGGTCCGACAACATATAAAACTATGATACTACATAACATTTTATTGCAGCATTGGTGGGTTCGAGTCTGTAAATGTCTCAGAGTTGCAATACTGCTGGAGGCAGTTCCAGTACTGTTTAACCACAGTAAGGACAAATCTGTCACCGTCAAACTCTGGAGTTATCTTTGCCCTCAGAGTAAAGTGTGAACACCTTTCTTTTTTTCAAAAAAATAGCTTTTATGTTGATCTTCTGAACACCCTGTTGCCTTTAGTATATCTCTGAATGTGTTGGCAGACATTTTGCAGTTTGTTGTGAGCAGATTTCAGGAAAGGCAAGTTGACAGTGCCATGATTATATTTTCCTTTTCCTTTATCCCTCGTTTGAGATCATTGTATCTAATGTTTGTGATTTCTGGAGTGAGTGTGAATTTTACACCACAGGAACAGAACCTCCAGCCCAATTCCTCCATGCTGACTAAGATATCTGTCCAAGCCAGCCTCATTTGTCTGTGTTTGGCTGTCTATTAAGCCTAGAGTAGAGTTGTCGGAAATCAATATGATCTGTCCCTTATCGTTGGGATACAATAAAGGCATTCCCTATAATATTGGGACAAACATGAGTTTAAAATATTAATTGAAATATCATGAACAAACTACCAGTAAAACAGTTACTAATTATTTCCAAAATAAAATAATTTTGAAGTGTTTATTCTGAGGGAATATATAAAATGAGTTTTGTTTTAGGAGCATCTTCCTCAATAGTACTTTTAAAAAAAAAAAAGTAAAATATATATTCACCTAGTAAGTTTAATGGGGTTTCCAGGAATTCAATAATGCTTCATGCAAAGGAGGAGGGTGCCATTTACAGCAGCTTCTGTACTGTCATGTTTAACTCAAACATGAGCAGATTTCTGGAGCTGCTGCAAGTATCACAATGAACGTTCTCAGTCTCACCTTCACTACAACTGCTGAATCACCGGTCATTGCATTACATAAGGGTATTGAGACCATGCACACTGACCAACAATGTTAATTTGGTAAATTGTGTCATGACATGGTATGGTTATCCATGCAAAGGAGATGCTGTAAATGGAATTGGTCCTCTACTAAAAAAACAGAAATTGCAAGATACATTCAATGGGTCAGACAGTACTTGGGGAAAGAGAACAGAGTTAATGCTTCAGATCAAAGATTCTTCATCAGAATAGCCCCTGACGTCAACCCACACTGCGATTACTGCCATGTTCAAGTGGAAGCAAAGAGAGGCTTTCTGTTGTTATGCTCAGGGTGGTAGTGGTTTGAGGGAAGTCGCATTATAGAGAAGAAAATTTTCTTAGTGACAATCTGCCCCAAGCGCTTCCCGCACATTTCACACAGAATATCATATAGTGCATGAAGTACTGGTTGTGCAGAGAGTAGCATGGTGCAAATACTAGAGTTACTCTTATACAGCTCCAGCGACCTAAATCAATCCTGGCCTCTGGTGGTTTCTGTAAGGAGTTTGCATGCTTTCTGTTTTGACGACATGGGTTTCCCTCCAGTGCTCAGCCGTCTTCCCAGATGGGTGGGTTCGTAGTTCATTGGCAACCACAATTTGCCTTTGTTCTGGAAGTGAATCATGGGGCTGTGTAGGGAGAACAGGTTACAGCAAAAATTACTGCAGGGAATCTAATTGCACTGTGAGCCAAAATGGACTTTCTGTTGCAAGGGATATGAAATAGTTGATAATCAAATAATAAAGACAAAATATCCCATATTTAGCTTTAAAATATATATTTTTAAGAGGAGTTAATTTGCAATTGCCCAAAATCAATTATAAATCAGCTTTCAAGCTCAAAAGCCTTTACGCTGCAGATCTGTACACACCAGGGTCCTAGAATGTGCACTTATTGCCCTCTGTTGGTTAAACCATGGAATTTCAAGATAAATTCTATTCAACACGTCAAGTCTGAATGGAGTAAAATAAATGTCTTTCCAGCACAGGCGAACAAAAACCTATTTCCATTTGATAGCTGTCGTTTAATTCATTGTTCTCAGTTTTGTGTCATTTCTAAATGACAATTTTGTTGTTTTCAGTGAATTTCCCAGTCAGTATATCAAATAAATTTATCATTTCATGTGTTATTTTGTATGCTATGAAAGCTTACCAGATAAATCAGTCATATAGCTGACACTACCAGTACAATCTCTTTAGTTGTGTGTCTTTTTCTTTACACCTCTTTCCAGTTTTCTCCCCCAAATGTGTTGGTTCAGCCATTCGACTGTATCCACACAGAAAGAGCCTCCAAGTTGACCACAACCTTGTTGTGGCTTGGTGGTTTGCGTGCCTCAGTGATACAGATAGCTGTGTTGGCTGGAGTCAGGGTTTTGTGCTTTGGCTCTTGGTAGGATCACCCATGACAAACAGGTCAAAGTGTAGAGGCCAAACTAAGAGTGGTCCACAGGTTCAAGGGTTCAACTCAAGGCTAGCAACCCTGACTGGCAAAACAAAATTGTTACAGAAACAGCAATGGAAATCCTTCTACATTTGTGTGCAGCAGCATTCCCGAGTCTCCATCCGGAACTTGCATGACTGACAGTAGTGAAAACCCAGTTACTGACATGATGAAGAAAGCCCAGAACACCACCAGAGATGGAGGACCTTCATTGCTGCCCTAAACACCTGCAGCATTACAGGCAGTAGAGACACTGAAAGAGAATATTTGACCTGACATTTTTTTTTATTCTGCAAATTATTCTATGACAGCAATATAAACAATTCCCTTTTGAAAGTTATTATTGAGACTGCTTCATCCAATTCAATAACAAGGTTTACAGTGGGAATACCTTCCAAATATTTCACTCAAAATGAACTGAGGAATTGAGTAGAGAGAACCAGTGGGTATGTTCATTCTTAACGCTATATCTGTTACTATATACACAAACTCAATTTCTCTGAGCAATGATAATATTTTTTCAATTTATCCAACCAGACTATACTGTATTGATCTCCAGTAAGATAAATTCTAGATTGTCACTCCTGACCAATGAAATCATTTATTTTAATGATTTCCTTAATAATCAACTTACCATGCATTTATCAGATCAGTATTGCCCTAACTGCAAATAACTCGATGTTCATTTAATGATTAATAATTGAAATATTATATTGAGCCTTGTAATTTTTTCAATTACAACAGCAATACTTCATTAGCTGCAATGAATCTCAGGACATCCTGGGGTGGAAAAACACAGGGTATACGTGTTTTTTTTTAGATTGAGGACACACAGTCCTCTTTTATTGTCATTTAGTAATGCATGCATTAAGAAATGATACAATGTTCCTCCAGAATGATACCACAGAAACACAAGACAAACCAAGACTAAAAAACTGACAAAAACCACACAATTATAACATATAGTTACAACAGTACAAAGCAATACCATAATTTGATGAAGAACAGACCATGGGCACGGTAAAAAAGAAGTCTCAAAGTCTCTTGAAAGTCCCATCATCTCACGCAGACGGTGGAAGGAAGAAAAACTCTCCCTGCCATGAGCTTCCAGCACCGCAAACTTGCTGATGCAGCACGCTGGAAGCACCTGACCACAGCCGACTCTTGAGTCCATCTGAAAACTTCGAGCCTCCGACACCGAGCACCATCTCTGCCGAGTGCTTCGACCCCGGCCCCGGCAATAGGCAAAGCCGAAGAATTGGGGCCTTCCCCTCTGGAGATTCTCGATCGCACAGTAGCAGCGGCAGCAAAGCGGGCATTTCAGAAGTTTCTCCAGATATAACTCCGTGCTTCTCATGTCTACTTCCATCAAATCAGGATTGTGCACGGTACCTACTTACAAATATGACATCATTTTGGTGCGGCTGCACATGCTGTGTCACGCCGCCATCTTCTCCTCCCCCCCCCCCCCCTGTTGTAGCAATACAAAAAGTGCTGGAGGAACTCAGGTAGCATCTATGGAGATGAATAGACATTTAGTCTTTCAGGTCAAAGTCCTTCATCAGGACTGGAAAGAAAGAGCAGAGGAGAAAGTATAAAAGGGTAGAGGATGGGGTAATGCAAGAACTGATGGGCGATAGGTGAATCCAGATGGGGGGGGTGTGGGAAGATGGGGGAGAGGGAGAGTGGAGACGATGCAAGAAGCTGGGAGGTGATAGGCGAAAGTGACAAAGGGTTGAAGAAGATGGAATCTGATAGGAGAGGGCAGTGTACCATGGAATGAAGGGAAGAAATTGAAGAGGAGAACCAGAGGAAGGAATGTAGGAGTGATGAATCATTAACCATAAAATGAAGACTTAGTCATTTGTAACTAGAAAAGACACTACTGATCGAAGGGGCAGGGTAGGGGAAGATGGAGCAAGAGGGATAATGGAAAATCCAGGAGGGGATCGAGGGGACTAGATGTCAGAGAAATTGACATTCATGCTGCCAGGTTGGAGACTACCAACGTGAAATATGAGCTATTGCTCCTCTAGTCTGCACCTAGCCAGCTGGTGTAGGAATAGGAAGTGGACTGAAATTGGCTGGTCACCAGGAGATCCTAGCTGTTACAGGGAATGGAGTAATACTTAGCATAGTTGGAGGGATAAGCATCTGGAAGGTGATTAGCGAGAAGGGTCAGGTAGATTAAGGAGTCACAAAGAGAGCTGAAAGCAGAGAGGGGCGAGGAGGGGAAAATGTACCTAGTGCTAGGATTCCACTGGAGACAGCGGAAGTTCTGAAGAATGCTATGTTGGATGTGGAGGCTTGTAGGGTGGTAGGTGAGAACAAGGGGAATTCTTCTCCACACTTACAAACACAACAGGAAGCAGACATGAAAACAGAAGAGATGCAGGTAAAGACTACATTGATAGTGAGGAGGAATTCCTGTTTTCTGGAAAAAAAAGGGGACATCTCAGATATCCTCATTTAAAAAGCCTCATCATGAGAACAGATACAGTGGAAACAGAGGATCTGAGGGAAGGAAGTAGCATCCTTGCAAGAGACAGGGCAGGAAGAGGTGTAGTTGAGGAGACTGTGGGAGGTTTGTAAAAGATGCCAGAGGATAATTTGTCTCTTGCGATGCAGATGGAGAGATCAAGGAAGGGGAGAGAGGTATCAGTGAAGGGCCAAGTAAATTTGAGGGTGGGTGGAAGTTAGCAGGGAAGCTGCTGAAATTGATGAGTTCCACTTGGGTGCAGGAAGTTGCACCACTGCAGCCATCAGAGTAGCAGAGAAATCGGGGCAATGAGTTTGTTATTCCTTCATCCCTTTCCTTTTCACTATCATATTTGAAATTAATTGAGCAATAGACATATCCAAAATGTTGGCTAATTTCAGTTAATAACTGACTTCCAATTTCCCTGATTTTACTGTTGCATTGATCAGCCTTCATCAATAATGTTTAAAAATTCATCTGGGCAGGTATGTTCTCATACTATGTGTGTTTGATTAAATACCCACTTCTGATTGATTCCTTATGTTGCAATTCTTTATATAAACTGTCACATAAAACTTTATGTTAAATTATACATTTACCAGCCACTGACATCCACTCAGTTTTTTTAACTTTATTGTTTTGCCAATAACAGAACAAACAGGATAAAAACAAACAGACAGACAGGGTCATTATAGGTGAAGTAAAATCCATATCTTATAATATAAAAAATGAATAGCGAAATGGGTTACATTGCTGTATCAAGCTTAACCAAACTCTTATGTCCATACAACACACATAAAAGTTGCTGGTGAACGCAGTAGGCCAGGCAGCATCTCTAGGAAGAGGTGCAGTCGATGTTTCAGGCCGAGACCCTTCGTCGGGACAGTCCTGACGAAGGGTCTCGGCCTGAAACATCGACTGCACCTCTTCCTAGAGATGCTGCCTGGCCTGCTGCGTTCACCAGCAACTTTTATGTGTGTTGCTTGAATTTCCAGCATCTGCAGAATTCCTGTTCTTATGTCCATAATTGTCCTTCAAAGTCTCAGGGGACTTTAAGATCCATAGCTCTAAAGTCCATTCTACAGGTTCCCTCATAAGAAGAAATAAAACAAAGTTCTTCAAACCAAATAAATGTGCAGTGAAGAAGGCATTTCAGGCTCAAGTAAAATGTCCAATTTTCCCAGTATCTTTCAAATTTTTTAGTGGCATGTCTCAGAGAGAAAGTCAATCGTTCCATAACATAAATTTCTTGGGATCCATTATTATAACCCCATTGTAGATTGATTGCATTACTCTTTATGCTATTAAGAACTATAGACCAAATGTTTATCACTGCTGACAAGAATTTTATCAGGGGAGATAGAGAGAAACTAATTTCAGACTGGGACTTGAACTCACACTAATGGGAGGTGAGAGTATTAGCTGCTGGCCACAGCTCATGCCTTTTAAGGGACTGCAACAGTGCAGTCTTTAAAACAACGTAATTGAACTGGACACCTTGATTCCTCCCCTCTGCCTTTGTGCTACACAGTGCATCTCATAAATCCATTGAGGAAATGAATTTACATACTAGTGCTTTCCCAGCATATATTGCACACAAACTCTTCTCAGGCTTCCAGCTGTCAATTTTAACCGACATTTCGATGACAAACTCCACCACCTTCATCAGGAATGACGCTTAGGTACGTGCACTCAACTCAAGTCATCCGTCCCTTTTGATTGCTTAATCCTCAACCAATCAGGTTTCCGCTGTCCCTTGTTTAAAATCATATTCTAGTTCTTACTTAAATGGAGTCCTTTGTCTTTGTTGAAATTCTTACTCTTCAGCCTAATTTTAATGGCTTCCTTCACCAGGCTGTCCCAAGAGCCATTGGTGCGGCACAGTAGCTCTGTGCCGTCAAAGGCAATTCTGTGGTCGTTGCGTACCTGCAACCGCCGATTTCTCCGGGTACACTTCCTACGCTCCTTAATGCGGTTTTCCACCGTGCGCCCCGTGATATATGCTGCTCTGCATTCACAGGGAATCCCATAAACACCAGCCGTCCTGAGTCCCAGCCCATCTTTTTCCTGCATAAACTGGGATTTGAGCTTCCTTACAGGTTTGTAGATGCTATTTATCCGGTATTTCTTCAGGATCCTGGTGATCCTTCCAGAAACCGTGGAAATATAGGGAAGACGGGCGGTAGGAGAACATTGCATATGCAAGGATCGCAGGATTGACTTTGATGGCACAGTAGAATCCTGTCTGACTGAGGACTAACCAATGAGGAGGGATGGACGACGGGAGCTGAGTATATATTACCACCGGACTAGTCATGCCTAGGCATCATCTCTGATGAAGATGACAGAGTTTGACCTCAAAAAGTCAGTTAAAACCGACACCTAGACCCGGCTGGAAGCCCAAGAAGAGCTTGTGTAAATTAAAATACATTATATATTGGGAATATTCTATTAGACTGAAGACATTGGCTAACATTGTGGTGCATGAATTTCAACAAAACTTGCAAATATGTTACTTGACTCTTGTACCATTGTACCATTTACTACAGTGTTTTCATTTAAGTAAAAAAAAACTGCCGATAGAAAACATAGAAAATAGGTGCAGGAGTGGGCTATTCGGCCCTTCGAGCCTGCACCGCCATTCAGTATGGTCATGGCTGATCATCCAACTCAGAACTCTGTACCAGCCTTCCCTCCATACCCCCGATCCCTTTAGCCACAAGGGCCATATCTAACTCCCTCTTAAATATAGCCAATGAACTGGCCTCAACTGTTTCCTTTGGCAGAGAATTCCACAGATTCACCACTCTCTGTGTGAAGAAGTTTTTCCTCATCTCAGTCCTAAAAGGCTTCCCCTTTATCCTCAAACTGTGACCCCTCGTTCTGGACTTCCCCAGCATCAGGAACAATCTTCCTGCATCTAGCCTGTCCAATCCCTTTAGGATTTTATACGTTTCAATAAGGTCCCCCCTCAATCTTCTAAATTCCAACGAGTATAAGCCTAGTCGATCCAGTCTTTCCTCATATGAAAGTCCTGCCATCCCAGGAATCAATCTGGTGAACCTTCTTTGTACTCCCTCTATGGCAAGGAGGCAAGGCACACTGCGCGCATGCGCCGGTCGTGTATGCAGCCTGGTACAGCCGTTCCAATCTATTCTTACTTTCTTCTTCTTACTTTTTAATTTACGTTACTTTTTTGTATTTTTTTCTCACAGTAACATGTCGAAGTTGCACCCTCTCTAACATGCTAGTAGAGAGAGTTTTATTTGGGTTTTCTTTAGCGCTGGAAATGGTTACATCCCGACACGCAGGACAGAAGCAAGGTCGCATTGTGTATTCCACGGACCAGCAAAGACCGGCCGGCTTAGTGAACAGAGCAGTGGATACCCCTGCTGAAATCCGGAGGAAAACACACAGAGGATGCAGAGGGGGATCACAAAACTGAGGAAAGAGGACTGGGTTGAGACAACAGAGACTTTTGGAGAAGAGGAGTTCGGTGGGTAATACCGTTCCGGCTGACCAGAAGTGCACTGAGAGCGGTAAGCGTAAAGGAGTTCGGTGCTTACTGTTCTGGCTAACAACGGATGGTGCAATCCGGGGCATATTACGATCGAGGAACGTGTTTGCAGACTGGATACTGAACATTTTACTGTTGGACTTCGGCTACATTTCACCATGATACAACACTTGGCAGCATGGGAGGTCGTTCCTGCCTGTGGCCATCGAATGTGCAGTTCCTCCCGTGGAGGGTCAGACACCCTGAGCCAATAGATTGGTCCTGGACTTATTTTCCATCTGGCATAGTTTGCATTTTGGTGTTTGATTGTTGGGGTTTTTTGTATTGCTATATTTACACTCTATTCTTGGTTGGTGCGGCTGTAACGAAACTAAGTTTCCCTCGGGATTAATAAAGTATATCTATCTATCTAAGAATGTCTTTCCTCAGATTAGGGGATCAAAACTGCACACAATACTCCAGGTGTGGTCTCACCAAGGCCTTGTACAACTGCAGTAGTACCTCCCTGCTCCTGTACTCGAATCCTCTTGCTATGAATGCCAGCAGACCATTCGCCTTTTTCACCGCCTGATGTACCACCTGATGTTCAAAACTTGAAGCAAAAGGGGAAAAAAGTTTGCAGGTGTTCACAATGGGCTACCTCGATTTTGAAGACATGAAACACACACTGAATGGCCGTAATGTGAAGCACCAGTGCTCAGTGTGCAGGAATACTCAGAGCTTCCAGTTGCCTGACATTCTAATTCACCATCCCACTCCCAATCTGATCTCTCTGCCTCTGTCGACTCTGACACAACACTTAGCTTAGCCTTGAGGAACAACACTTCTATCTGGACCCATCTCAGCCTTCGGACTTTAGTACCGAATTTTCTAACCTTAGATAACATGCTTTTTCTTCTTGTCCATGCAAGAACCATTTTCACCTTTCACACATTTTCCTTTTCCTTTTTGTGCATAGTTTGGCCGGATGAATATATCCAGTATGCCAGAATCTCCTCAGCAACAAATTACGCAGCCATTGTACCTTATCAAATCAGCCATGTATTCACTCCATTAGAGAAATTTCCTTGGATTTGTCCGCATTCACTACTACACAGACCAACTTACTCTATTTCCTGGTTTCTCAGTTCTGGTGAGGGATCCCTCATCCAAAATATTAACTATTTCATCTCCCATAGATGCTGTTTCCACTGCTTCATTTATCCAGCATTTTCCATTTTCTATTTCTCTTATTCTATATACATGAACTCTAGCCCAAAAGCAGATTCCACCAATATTTCTATAACAATTCATTATAACAACTTTTCTGTAACAATTTTCTATATCATCCGAGAAGGTTTGTATGTTGATATCTGTCCCTACAAAGCCATTTTGACTCGCCCTGTAACAAACGCTCGGACACCTCACCTTTTTTTTGCTACTGAAAACTGACTTTCCTCTCTCCTTTTTCCAGTTCTGACAAAGGCTAACTAATCCACAGTGCTGCTTCTCTTTCCACAGGTGCTGCTTGGTCTGACCACACCCGGAGTATTGAGATCACACCTGGAGTATTGTGTGCAGTTTTGGTCCCCTAATCTGAGAAAAGACATCCTTGCCATAGATGGGGTACAAAGAAGGTTCACCAGATTGACTCCTGGGATGGCAGGTCTTTCATATGATGGAAGACTGGATCGACTAGGCTTATATTCTCTGGAATTTAGAAGATTGAGGGGATATCTAATTGAAATGTATAAAATTCTAAAGGGATTGGACAGGCTAGATGCAGGAAGATTGTTTCCAATGTTGGGGAAGTCCAGAACGAGGGGTCACAGTTTGAAGATAAAGGGGAAGCCTTTTAAGACCAAGATGAGGAAAAACTTCTTCACACAGAGAGTGGTGAATCTGTGGAATTCACTGCCACAGGAAACAGTTGAGGCCAGTTCATTTGCTATATTTAAGAGGGAGTTAGATATGGCCCTTGTGGCTAAAGGGATCAGGGGTATGGAGAGAAGGCAGGTACAGGGTTCTGAGTTGGATGATCAGCCATGATCATACTGAATGGCGATGCAGGCTTGAAGGGCTGAATGGCCTACTCCTGCACCTATTTTCTATGTCTCAATGTCTGCTGGGTTTTTCCAGCATTTACGGTTCTTCATTGTCACTTGCGTTTTGGGGCTGGGTGTTGTTGGCAAGGTCATTACATTTTGCTTGTGGCTAATTGCCCATGAGAAGGTGGCAGAGAGCCACCTTCCTGAACTACATTGCTGTTGTGTATAGAATTCCAGAATTTGGACCAAATGACAATGAAGAACTGGTCATGCTGATATTTTGAAGTTAAGCTGGTGGGCAGACTGGAGGAGATTCGGGAGAAAAGAAGGGATATAGCATTTGAGCATAGAATAGTACAGCACAGTACAGGCCCTTTGGCCCACAGTGTTATGCCGACCCTCAAACCCTGCCTCCCATATAACCCCCCACCTTAAATTCCTCCATATACCTGTCTAGTAGTTTCTTAAACTTCACTAGTGTATCTGCCTCCACCACCGACTCAGGCAGTGCATTCCATGCACCAACCACTCTCTGAGTAAAAAAACCTTCCTCTAATATCCCCCTTTGAACTTCCCACCCCTTACCTTAAAGCCATATCCTCCTGTATTGAGCAGTAGTGCCCTAGGGAAGAGGTGCTGGCTATCCACTCAATCTATTCCTCTTAATATCTTGTACACCTCTATCATGTCTCCTCTCATCCTCCTTCTCTCCAAAGAGTAAAGTCTAGCTCCCTTAATCTCTGATCATAATGCCAGCATCCTGGTAAATCACCTCTGTCATTTGGAGGAGATTATGAAGATAGGAAGGGGTATAGAGACTGGAGGAGGTTACAAAGTTTAGGAATGGTATATGAGAAGAAGAACATAAGTGAAAACAAAGTTGAGAATGTGAAAGTTGAACAGTTGCCTGCCCACAACTCAATATAAGCAATAAGCATTGAAATGATGAGCAAATAAAATTGAAATGTGTTTTTTAAACAGAAGCAAACAGGGACCCTGTGTAAAATAAAATGATAAAGGGACTAAGACTAAAAATGATAAAGGACATACCCCAATACTTAATTTCTAAATTTGCAGAACTTGAGATAAGTCAGATGAACTATTTGGGAAATTCGATAGAAAAAATATCAAATAATTGGAATTATGGAGACCAAGGAAAGAAGCTAAATCTACAGAGGTGTTCAAAGCTTAATTAATTTCTCCACATTTAACAAATCTGCCTTCAACTATCAAAGCTCTAGGATTCACTTCTGAAACTTTTCTGTTCTCTGCCCATTTTTCCTGCCTTAAAATACTCTTTAAAATTACAATTTTAGTAATTCTCCTTAATAAATTATTTAGACTTTTTTCCTTTGATAATGTTTCTATGATGCACCTTCAACATGTTTTGCCATGTTAAAGCTCCTGCAAAAAATATTCAAAACAAAACCCAGAATCTTCCATGGTCCTCAAATACTTTACCATGAGGTAACTTAACTTTGACAACCATTCCACAAAACAACCAAAAACAATCTTTAAAATAATAGATTTTTATCTTATTTCTTAATTTTTAAAATGCTATAGTTCCTTCAAGGCAACTCAGCCTCTGGTCCACTTCATTCTGTGTAGCTATTAATTGTTCTAGCACTGCAAAGACATCATTCATAATATAAAATGGTGCTAAATAAGTGGCCGCCTTCTCCTTTTGATTGAAGAGCTTCCTCTTACACTGTGAAATCTACCCAATTATTTAATTCATTGTTCTTTTAAAACATTGAGAAACGATCTGTTGGCAACCCATTGTGGTTAACCATTTCCATTAGAGCATTCCTTTCAATTACATACCGACCAATTTCAAAAGCTCTGAGCAAACCAAAAAATAATTCTCACTAAGATGAACAACCCGCCACACGGAAGGAACATTAACCCTATACTTGCTCATTTGTAACAAAGAAACAACTCTTAGATCTTCCGTTGTAAATGCAGTGTGGTATTACTTCAGTGGATTCTTGGTCATGCTCAGTATTAAATAAATGTCAGCACTTCCTTAGTTCATTCTCAGAAAAGAATTGTGTGGCACAGAATGTTTCAACTCAATTTATTCCAGCAATTCCTTCCTCTGCTAGAGTCAACAGGTTGAACAGTCTGGAGGTCTTTTCTCTAAGTGAGAAGACTGAGGTGACATAATAGGAGTCTAAAAATTATAAGGGACTTTTCTCCTTTTGAGAAGATAGTTATACTATTGGGAATGAGTTCCATAATACGGCCACAAGTGTAAGTATTTACTAATCAACCCAGTAAGAAACTTCTTCATGTAAAATGTATGAGTGTTAAACTTGTGGCTACCACAGGGTCTCTTCTGACAAAGATGTAAATGTCCATTTCGTTCCGATGCAAAGAAGCAAAACACCACCAATGGGCATGAATCAGGAAGTAAAGAGATGAAGATAGAACAGAATTTGCTGAACATTCTCAATTGATAAGGTTATTAATACAATGAAAATATATTAGTCATCACCTCATCAATTGGGAATCCTATAATCAGAGTGTGTATTGATAATACAGCAAAAGGTGGTCACCTATAGGCTGAGGGTTGCATTGAATAGGCATCAAATACTTTCTATTGAGGCAAACTAAATTAATAGTGGGCAAATATGCAAGATTATTTGAGTTGTGTGGGAGGTAAAATGTTTAGTTGCCAAAAGATACAAACGAGTCCTGCTATGTATCATAGTTACAGTCCAGAACTATGTAGTAGCAATCAATTGGATTGATTTAGATGGATTGAGAAATAGCGTGTTTCCAGTAAATGTCTTGGGCAGATGTGGTGTGCACTAATCCTGCTCAAATAATCCATTGTCAGGCAGTTAAGAATGTCAAGAGGTCTAAAGTTCACAGATAATGACAGCCCAGTGGCACTGGCTGCGGCTTCAGCAGACTCTTCATTAAGAAGTAGGTATACTGTGGGAGGAAAATAGGGTGAAGGTAAGCAATCCTTCCTTGGAAATAGAAGACAAAGGTACAGGTAGCAATGCACCTGTTTTGTGACATATGGAGTATAATTTGAAGAGGGATGTGAAATTTGCATCCAAAAGCAAAAGAAACAGATGAATGAAAGGGCTTCCTAATAGCAGGTAAGCCAGAAGTGAGTCTATTGCATGTAAAAGTTGTGCAATAGAGAATTTACTAGAAGATAGAGGAATGAATTTCCAAAGATTGTGGTAAAATCAAATGGTGTATCGTTCCAGTGTGTGTGGGAAATATTAACAGTGGATACATTTTGAGTTATCTATAGAATTGTAAGAATAAGTTTGAATTCCAGCAGTGTTTGGAATAATCAGCAGCATAGGTGCAAAAAAAACCCTGCAAAATCCTCCAAAAATATCACTATGGATAAGCAAACCAACATCAGTGCCTCTCCCATACATTTACGTCACCACAGGACAGCAAACTAAATAACTACTGCCAGACAGTGATCATGAGATATTTGGCATGAAATGTCCATTGTGGAAGCATCTGGAAGTTGCTCCATGGGGTGGAAAGAACAATGGAGTACAGTATCAAGCCAGTTGGCAAGATGTTCCACAGATGGGTTCAGTTTGAGTCACCCAAGCTCATTTTGTCTTTTGAGAAAATATTAGAAAATTACCTGCTATTTTCTAATATTTGCAGTTCTCATTACAAACAGCTCAGAAAAGGAATCTGTGTGCAGTTTGTATGATAAGACGGCAAGGTCACTGGACAGCTATACCATTGACAGAATCCACTGAGAAGGTAGAATGTGAGAATTTCAGCACAGGGTTCTGCAGAAAGGAGGTCAAATGATTCTGCTGTGGTGGATGAGATTATACAAATCCTGAATATAGTGTTTACACGACCCCTATTGTTCATGGACTCTAAATCAGGTTCAAATGGAACTGGATGCCTTGAGGGAAGTTTGTATTGTGATGTGAAGGTGATTTAAAGATCCCATAAATAATGTTACACATGGGCTAGGCTGACTTATGTTCACTCAATACAACATGGGCGAGGTGTAGCAAAAGACATTAAAAGCAATAAAGGCTGTGTTGCCTGCTCTGGAAACAATCCAAAGAGTGAGATCAGAGGTAATAACTTTCTCACTACAATAAATCAACCACAATGCCCATAAATCTAGTGCTCATGGAAAGCCAAGATACGAGACTGCAAGGGAAGAAAGTAAGGAATCTTAAAGTATTCAAATCTGAACATAATTTTATGGCAATCAGGTATACTGTATATTCAAAATAAAATGCAATATTATTTACTGCAGTGGTGAATGAATACATTAGTTTGTCTAAACATTACAACTGATACTTTGAAATGTATGTACTGTACATGATCAAATATTATGTGCAGACATTGATAACAATACCAATTGTGGATGAAAAATGAGGTATATATGAAGTATTTTGGAGAAGTGATCCTTCGAGATTATCAGTACTGGGCACAGATACTGTTAGGGATGTTAAAGTTAAAGTGTCAAATTTTTGCTGAGAGGTTATGAAAATGTTTAGATTTATGGTTTAATTAAATGTATAGCTGCTGACTGTGTATCTTAAATAATTATATAATTTCAGATGTATATACATAATTGAACAAGTAATGTTGGTATACACTCAGACTTGCTTTAAAGGTAAAATAATATTGTATATTCAAATCTACCATGTGGCATAACCTTTGATGCACTACTGTACCAACTACTGTTGTTAGCTTAGTGTTGACTGCCTTCAGTAAAGGATACTTCTTTAGTCTTCTGTATTTCCACTTTTGGTCTACCTTGCTGAAAGAGAAATGCCTGGACATTACTTCCATAATTTTCAATTACACATGTAACCATGGGTTCTGTGGGCCATTTGTATGAAACACCCTCATGGCATTGCTCTCCTGTCTGCGTGATCTAAATGGGAACTACCTGAGCTGACTTCAGGTCAACACAATGAATCTGACTGAGTTCAGCCCCTTTTAAAGTAAATGTAACCTGCCCTCAAATGGGTGCAAACCCTTCCCACAACCACTGGAGCAACCTCCAGATCCGCCAACACCCTCTCCCAACCATCATTACCAACTCTCACTGATATTTCAGTATGCCCTGAAATTGACAAAAAGTACCCTTGACCGTCAACTACCCAAAGCAAACCTGCACACAACAACCAAGCTTATGTCTTTTCATAAACACAAGAGTTTCTGCAGATGCTGCAAGGGTCTCAGACCAAAACCTTGACTGTTTAATCCCCTTCTTGTTGAGCTGCTGAGTTCCTCCAACTCCTGCTGTCCCCACTAAGAGTAACATTGTCTACAATCCTAGATCTCCCCAAATAAAAAGACTTGCTAATATCCCCCAATGAGCAATATTTTCTCTGCAACTACAGCCAATGAATCTTTATTCATTGATGCTGCCTACTAATTGGTCCTAATTCTTACTCCTTTCCTTTGCCCCTCAGTCACCCCACCCTCCACCACCTCCACCAAGAGTAAAGGGTATGGATTTGACTGGAACTGTTGTGATTTCCTTTACAACAGTGGAATGAAGGAAAGAAAGGCCCTGAATGTATAAACCTTGTTCAGTGATGCTTAATACCTTAGAGTCTAAGGCTTAGACCATAAGAACATCATAAGCAGGAGGTGGTAGGTCATCCAGCACCTTAAAACTGCTCCACCATTCATTAACATGACTAATCTACTCAGTACTAGCTTCCTGCATTATCCCCATTTCCCTTGAATCCCAGAAATCTGTGATCTTTGCTCCTCAACCCTCATTGCAACAGAATCCTAGATTCATCACCCTTTGAGTGCAGAAATTTCTGCTCATCTCAGCGACATATAGCCTACCCCTTATTCAGATTGCTGGTCCTCGTCAAATCAGAGACAGGAGATGTCCTGCTTTCATCCAGCCATGTAAGAATATTGTAAATGTCAAAGAGATGTCCCCTCATTCTTCTATGCTCTATAAAACACAAGCACTGCCTGTTCAGTCCGTTCTCTAATGGCAACCTAATCATGCCTGGATGCAGTTTAATGAATTTTCATTGTACTCCCTCTATGATAATAAGTACATTCTTTCTAATGTAAGGAGATTAGTACACAATACTCTGGGTGTGTAAAGTCTAATACAAAGGTGATGCAATTTTGTCAAATCCACTTGTGATAAAAGGTTATTTAAAATGTGCCTTCCTATTTACATCTGTGTATTGGGTTTCAGTGCAACTTCAGCGGAATTATAACTGGAATCCTTTGAATAAAAACACGACAAGTTTCTCAACATTTAAAAAAAATCTCGTGTTTTTGCACCAAAACGCATAACTTTAAGATTAGCATAGAGATATTGAAACATGCAGGGAGATGTGTCATTGACCAACACAGTCTGAGGGTTGTACTAGGCTAGCCCACGAGTGTTGCCAAGCTTCCAGCACCACAACCTACTTGCCCTAACCTTGTGCCTTTGGAATGTCGAAAGAAGCTGGTGCACCCAGAGAAAACCCACATGCTCACAGGAAGAATGTACAAACTCCTTACAAATTACAGTTGGAATTGAACCTCAGTTGATGAATGACGGCGTTGTAAAGCAATTAATTGTGCTAACCGCTGCTCTGTCATGCCATGCTCATACTTTTTCACATTGGATTGTCACATTCTTTTCCCCTCTGTCAGCTTGTCCAATTCTTCCTGAAACTTCTTTACATCCTCCTTAGCTGATGACACAATGTATTGTGAGTGCAAATCAGGAATTGAGACATTTTTCCCCCGTCGGCCATATCATTGATATAGAACATGAATTGTCAGAGCACCTGCAATATCTTACTAGTCGAAGACTGAAAAATAACTTATTTCTATTCGTTGCCTATTGTCTGATAACATATTCCCAATCTATACTAGTACGTTATCCCCAAATTCTGTGTGCTCTAGCCTTGCTGACTAAATCCTGCTGGTTCCACTTTATTCACCACACAAGATACTGCAGGTGCTTGAAATCTTGAGCAACACACACACACACACACAAATACGCTGAAGGATTTTTAGAGCATCCATGGTTGAAATAAATGGCCAGCATTTCAGCCTAAGAAGTCAACTGTTTATTCCCCTCCATAGATGCTGCCTGACCTGCTCAGGTACTCCAGCATTCTGTGTGTACTCTTTATTCAGAGACCTCTTGGGACCTTCTGCATAAAACAGAACTTTTGAGCAGCATTATGATCAAAAGATTCTTCAGTTTGCTGGAAACTGGTTGAATAGTGCATACTAAGAAGCACCAACCAATTTCTAGAAAACACTCTGCAGCTCTTCTTTGAATTATTAACATTAGAGCTGAACGAGCAAATTAATAGTGAAGTGGCTGGAGATAAAAATCATGTGTTTAATTCTCCAGCAAAACATCCGTTCAGTATTGGAAACCTCAATCACAATGCATTAGAAATCATCCTGCATTTTCTCACAAGGGTCACAGAAATGATCGTTTCAACATTACAATTTCAAAAGGACTGGCTCAGTCTTTGGATATAATTATCTCACTGCTTAGTTAAGGAGAACCTCAGACAGAGATCATAAACAGCACTGTTCTTTGCTTATTGATTGCAGAGTTCATGTATAGGGCTGTTCTTAGACATACAAGACAGGAACAGAGCCATTCCTTTATCATTCACAGGCTGCTCTTTAAACAGCCAGGTCACACACAAGCTTGATATGTAAATGTGAGACTTTGTCAGAAATGTCTCTCAACTCAGTTTCTGCTGTAACTCAATGTACTTCTATCTGTTTGTTATTAGCTTGATAATAGAAAGTGAAAGGTGAAGATAAATGGAAAATGTCCTGTGCAGGAAGTACTGGATAATAGATCTTGGTTAGCTATTCTTTCATAGGGTTTTGTACTTTGCTGTGGAGGAGGAAGAATGTTTGTATACAGTCAAATTTCTCAGTATTGATCAAGGAAAAGCTGGTACAATTATAAGTTATACAAGGCCCATTGGCCAGGGCATATCAGTTAGCATTTAACATGGAATAATACAAGAACAGTGTGATCAGTGATCATAATCATTGGGTATCAGCAACCACTATCAATGAATATTGACAAAAGTAAAATGGACAAAATCTGACGAGTATTGATCTTACCTAAAAACCTCAAATCAACACAAGGCTTTTATCATCAAAACTAATTAGCCTAATTTTTTGAATAAATGTGGCAGTTATTAATTTTACAGAGAAAGTTACTGTCCTATATGATCTCAATCCACTTTTGCTCAACACATTTTCCAGTGGATGTCTGCAGCAATGAGTAAATTCCGACCGCATACAGATGTCAAACAGGGGAATCTGCACACTGGTTCCTGCAGCTCTGGTATGCAAAGATTGCCAAAGGTTAATTGAGTCTATTTGAAATAGGTATCCAAGGTTGCTAGGTGATGACAAGTTTACCTGAGGTCACAAAAAGGACATTATACTGTGGAGGTGAGCACAAGTTGCAGCACTTCATAACTTTATTCTTTTTTGACATTCTTACTCCTTCCTTCCAGTTGTGTGCCTGGAATCTGGATTTCATGATCTTTTTGAAAATGGAAAAAAATGGGCTATGCTCATCTTATTGTTCAATGGGTTCCCTATAAGTAATCGCATAATTGGCCAAAATCTAGTTTGATAAGGACATGCAGCATCAAATAATAAAGTGGGATTACTGACTGACTGGCCGTTGCTCAGCACAGCTGCTGACCCGTTGTTCTGTAGCAATCAAAGAAGGACATTAGCTCCTAAAGTAACACACTCAGCAGACAGCAATTTTACATTTGACACGATATCAAGCTCCAAAGGCAGGATAATGAAACCAACTCAGATATAGTGGAATAACTGAGCTAGACAGTTCACCACTCCATAGGAAAAAGAAAGTTAGTGTTTCAGCGTGAAGATCCTTCATTAGAATTCAACAAAAAGTGAATCAATATCCATCATCTCTTCTATACAGACTCAGGCAGCAGTGAATAGTAAAAAGCTACTCACATTGGAGCCAGCACTTTGCAAACTCAGTGCCACACTGGGCTAGAGAGAGGCCTAAGAGCCCTAAATTATTTCATAGCAGAGGGTATAGAAAACTACCAGATATCAATATTCAGTCGTAATGACTATATCCCCTTTAGATTTCCCATTATAATTTGTGCTGCCGAATACTGCAAAGCTACTTCAGGTACTACCGCCAGGTGAAACTCTCTTCTATTCGAGCTTTGCATTGTTTGAGGATAATCATCCCGTTTCCCCCTCTCATCAGAACACTGTCACTGTTTGCAGAGGAGCAGAAGAAGATACTAGAATAAGTGGGGAAGGAAGGGAGAGTGCTCTTGATGTTGATGAAGAGCAGAGGATGTTGCTGTGCTTGAGACCTTACTGCACCGCCTCTTTTGTAGCCTGCGGAAAATACACACGCAGGGCAACAAATACTTTTTCAGGTCTTAAATTCCTCTTTTTTTGCAGAAAGAAGGAATCAAAATAAAAATGACAAAATACATTTTTTTAAAAAGTTCCCGCTATTACAATCTCAATTTAACTTCGGACCACACCCTTGTTAGGTATGCAGTATGAAAATAACTAAAATATACAAAACCAATACACTAGTGGCAATTCAAAAAAAACAATACAATGTTAGAAACCCGCCAACCCTGTACCTTATATACATCAAAAATATGAATAAATATATCTCATCTTAACTAAGAGATATACTCACATTTGGCACACACGTGCTTAACTGCCAAACACATCTAGTCTAGACCTTGAAATGAGTTCTCCTCGCTCATGCTACGTGAACAGAGATTAACACATTCATAATACTCTGTTACATTCACATTCAGTCAAGAAACAATAAAGAAAGACAAATAAGCTTTTGCAATATATTGCCTTGTAGTTGAATTACTAAAAAGACTAACCTAGTAGGCCAATTAAGGAACTTCACCCAATCTTGCAATCCAGCGCTGATCAATTTACTCGTGAAAATCTAAATCATCCACATGCAAAACATGTCAAATTACCAATATTCTAGATTCACAAACAAGTGTAAATGAATTTACATGGATATTATGACATATTATTCACTTTTCCTCGCCAAACCTGGGAAAAGCACTCGAACGTTGTTCTCTCTGGAACATGGTAACTCTTCATTTGACTCCACTTGTGCAAAGTGATGTCACGGCTTTTTATTAAGGGCACAGGTAGCTATTTCAGTATTACCTAGGTGAATACGTAAGTGCACTTTAACAATAAAAAATGATATCCAACGGTCACCTGGTTACACCTCAAAGACAGGCTCCATAAGAACTGAGTAGATTAGGTTGGAGAAATAAGGGTAATGAGAAAATATATGAGGCACAATTTTGTAGAGGACACAGATTAAAAAAACAACATTTTTGGATAGTTTCATGATAAGGCTGATGATGAACAATGAAAGGGAAAAATCCACTGCCTGGCCATATGCAAAAGGCAACAGGAAATTAGACATTTCCATCTTCATACCCTCAGTGAAGACTGTGTGGAGGTAAGAAACGATGATGTCCACTCTAAAATTCATGTGTATTTTACAATGGCTCGGTAACAATTTCACACAGAGCTGACTGATGCAGGTGACAATTGCTTAAGAGGCATAGTGGGAAGCCACACAAGGGATTTCAGTCTCTGTGGTCTCATCCTGATCCAGCTAGAGTTATAGAGTCATAGGACACAACAACTCAGAAACAGGCCCTTTGGCCCATCGAGCCCATGGGAAACTATTATTCTATCTAGTCTTATCGAGCTGCACCTGGACAATAGCCTCATGTACTCCAGGCATCCATGTACCTATCCAAATTTCTCTTAGATGTTGACACTGAACCCACATCCAGCACTTCCGCTTGCAGCTTGTTCCACGCTCTGACTACGCTCAAGTGAAGAAGTTCCTCCTCATATACCCCTTAAGCATTTCACCTTTTACCTTTAACCCTTGACCTCTAGTTCCAGTCTCTCCCTATCTAAAAAGAGCTTTGACCAGCGGCCAATCTAGACATCAGAGGCTTTGAGAAGAAGGGAATTCAATCAGGGCCACTGCCGGAGTACAAAAGGTAGCAGCTGGTCGCTACAACAGAAAAAGTACTTGCACCAGTGACCAATTAGTATTTGGGATTGATTAGCAATAACGAATTAAAGGAAGACAGGCAAACGCTGCAGGCTCATTGATGCAGCCATCATCTGAGTGGGCAGAGTCAGAGTGGTGATCTTGAGGCTTTAGCTCTTCAAGGTTACAACAAAGAGGGGCTTCAGTCAGAGAAAGCAAAAGAAGAAATAAGTTCTTTTTTCCTTCCCTTCTTTACAGTTGCTCAGCTAGGGTAGTAGAGATGCCAGGCAGGATTGTTAAACACTCCTCTTGTGGGATGTAGGAAGGCGGGGATACCTCCAGTACCCCTGATGACTACAACTGCGAGATGTGTATCCAGCTGAGGCTGAGGCGAGAGTACTTCCACCCAAGGTGCAGGACAAAGGAACACAAAATAATCTGCAGATGCTGGGGTCAAAGCAACACTCAACATGCTGGAGGAACTCAGCAGGTCGGGCAGCATCCGTGGAAATGATCAGTCAGCGTTTCCACGGATGCTGCCCAACCTGCTGAGTTCCTCCAGCATGTCAGGTGTTGCAGGACAAAGGAAAATGGATGACAGTCAGGAAGGGGAAAGTGGTCAAGCAGTCAGTACAAAGTACCCCTGTAACCACCCCCCCCCCAACAACAGGTACATCACTTTGAATACTGTCCAGGGGAATGACCTAACAGAGGAAAGTCACAGTGGTCGGGTCTCTGGCACTGAGTCTGCCTCTGTGACTCAGAAGGGAAGGGGGAGAAGAGGCACGCTGAGGTGATAAGGGATTCATTAGTTAGGGGAATGGACAGGAGCTTCTGTGGGCGAGAACAAGATTCCCAGATGGTATGTAACCTCCTGGGTGCCAAGGTCCAGGATATCACGGATTGAGTCCTCAGCATTCTTACGTGGGAGGGTGAACAGCCAGAAGTCATGATCCATGTTGGTACCAATGACATGGGTAGAATGAGTGATGAGGTTCTGCATAGGGAGGTCAGGGAGTCAGGTGCTAATTCAAAGGGCTTGACCTCCAGGGTTGTGATCTCAAGACTGCTACCTGTTCAATGTGCTAGTGAGGCCAGAACTATGAATATTATATAGTTTAATACATGGCTAAGGAATTGGTGTAGGAGGGAGGACATAAGATTTTTGGATCCTTGGGTTCTCTTCCAGGGAAGGTTGGACCTGTACAGAAGGGACAGTTTGCACCTAAACAGCAGGGGGAGTAATATCCTTGCAGGAAGGCTTGTTAATGCTGCATGGTGGGGTTTAAACTAGAGTTGCAGGGGGATGGGAACCAGAATGCCAGAACAGTTAGTGGAGATATTGTGGAGGCAGAAGGTGGTAAGACCTCAGACAGAATCGGAAATCATAAGGTTGATCATGGTGTGACTAGTGTCCAGAGCTGCCTAAATTTTAATGCAGTAAGTATTGCAAGAAAGGGGACGTTAGTGCTGAAGGCAAGGTAGCTGGCTTACAAACAGGCAATGTGTAGTGAGAAGAGGCTGTTGATAGGGCAAAATTACAGTCAACAGGAGAGTTGCAACACAAAAGGCAGACAAAATCGAAAAGGGTGAATACGGAACTGAAGGTGTTGTATATGAATGCGCACAGTTTGTGGAATAAGGTCAATGAACTTGCAGCACAGTTGCAGATTGGCAGGTGTAATGATGTCGGCATCACTGAATCATGGCTGAAAGAAGATTATAGCTAGGAGCTTAATGCCCAAGGATACACATTGTTAAAAAGAACAGGCAGAACGGCAGAGGAGGCGACATTGCTCTGTTGGTAAAAAATGAAGTCAAATCATCAGAAACAGGTGACATAGGGTCAGAAGGTGTTGAAACATTGTGGATAAAGCTAAGGAACTACAAGGGTAAAAAGTCCTTGATGGGAACTGTACACAGACCCCCAAAACAGGAGTAAGGATGTGGTCTACAAATATTTCAATATGTAGGTAGATTGGGAAAATCAGGTTGCAGCTGGATTCCAAGAAGGGGAGTTTCTAGAATGCCCATGAGTTAGCTTTTTAGAGAAGCTTATGGTTGAGCCCACTCGGAGATCAGCTATTCTGGATTGAGTGTTGTACAATGAATCAGAATTGATTAGACAGCTTAAGATAAAAGAACCCTTAGGACCAAGTCATCATAATGTGGTTGAATTCACCCTGAAATCTGAGAAGGAAGCTGTAGTCAGATGTATCAATATTACAGTAAAGGAAATTACATAAGACTGAGAGAGGAGTTGGCCAGAATTTATTGGAAAAGAACACTGGCAAAGATGATAGCAGAGTAGCAATGGCTGGAATTTCCAGAAGCAATTCAGAAGATATATACATCCCAAAGAGGAAGAAGTGTTCTAAAGGCAAAATGACACAACTGTGGCTAACAAGAGAAGTCAAAGCCAACATAAAAGCCAAAGAGAGGGCGTATAATCAAGCAAAAATTAGTGGGAAATTAAAGGATTGGGAAGTTTTAAAAACCAACAGAAGGCAACTAAAAAGACATTAAGAAGGTAAAGATGGAATACAAAAGTAAGCTAGCCAAATATTAAAGAGGATACCAAAAGTTTCTTCAGATACATAAAGTGTAAAAGAGAGGCAAGAGCGGATATTGTACCACTGGAAAATGATACTGGAGAGGTTGTAAAGGGGGGCGGGGAGACAAAGAAATGGCGGACAAACTGAATAAGTATTTTACATCTGTCTACACTGTGGAAGGCAACAGCAGTATGGTGGAAGTTCCAGGTGTCGGGTTCATGAAGTATGTGAAGTTATCATAACTAGAGAGAAGGTTCTTGTGAACTGAAAGGTTTTAAGGTAGTCCAATCTCAAACAAGAGAAAATCTGTAGATGCTGGAAATCCAAGCAACACACACACAGTGCTGGAGGCAGGCAGTCCTGCTGAAGGGTCTCAGCCTGAAACATCGACTGTACTCTTCCATAGATGCTTTCTGGCCTGCTGAATTCCTCCAGCATTGTGTGTGTGTGTGTGTGTGTGTGTGTGTGTGTGTGTGTGTGTGTGTGTGTTGGTCTGAAGGTAGATAACTCACCTGGACCAAATGGTGTACACCCTAGGGTTATGAAAGAGGTGGCTAAAGAGATTGTGGAGGCATTGATAATGATTTTTCAAGAATAATTAGATTCTGGAGTGGTTCTGGAAGACTGGAAAATTGCAAATGTCATTCCATTCTTCAAGAAGGGAGAAGGACAGAAGAAATAAAACTACAGGCCAATTAGTCTGACCTCAGTGGCTGGGAAGATGTTGGAGTCAATTGTAAGGATGTGGTTTCGGTGTATTTGGAGCCATATGATAAAATACGCCATATTCAGCATGGTTTCTTCAAGGGAAAATCTCATCTGACAAATCTGTTGGAATCCTTTGAAGAAAGAACAAGTATGATATGGATGATGGAATTCATGGCTTTGTTGCAAAGTTTGAAGATGATAGGTGGAGGGGTAGGTAGTTTTGAGGAAGTGGAAAAGCTACAGAAGGACATCGACGGACTAAGGGAATGAGCAAATAAATGGCAAATACAATACAGTTTCAGAAAGTTTATGGTTATTTACTTTGGTAGAAGAAATGAAGGGGTTGACTATTTCCTAAATGGAGATAAAATACAAAAAACTGAGGCACAAAGGGACTTCGGAGTCCTTATGCAGGATTCCCTAAAGGTTAGTTTGCAGGTTGCAAATTAAAAGCAAGGATGTAATGTTGAAACTTTATAAAATACTGGTGAGGCCTCACTTGGAGTATAGTGAGCATATTTTAGCCCCTTATTTTAGAAAGGATGTGCCGAAACTTCTCAGCAAAGGAGGTTCACGAAAATGATTCCGGGAATGAATGGCTTCTCATATTAAGAGCATTTGATTGGTCTGGTCCTGTATTCACAGGAATTCAGAAGAATGAGGTGTGACCTCACTGAAACCTATCGAACGGTGAAAAGCCTTGATTGAGAGGATGCGGAGAGGATATTTCCTATGGTGGGAGAGTCTACAACCAGAGGATCCAGCCTCAGAGTAGAGGGCCATCATTTTAGAATGATGAGGAGGAATTTCTTGAGGCAGAGAGTGGTGAATCTGTGGAATTCTTTCCCACTGGCAGCTGTGGAGGCCAAGCCTTTATGTATATTTAAGGCAGAGATTCCTGATTGGTCAGAGCATGAAGGGTATGGGGAGAAGGAAGTAGATTGGGGCTGAGAGGAAAAATGGATCATCCATGATGAAATGCGGAGCAGACTCAATGGGCCAGATGACCTAATTCTGTTCCTATATCTTATGGTCTTATACCCCTCATAATTTTGTAAACCTAAATATAGTATAAAAATCTGGTCTCTGCCACACAGGAGAAGATTCAAGCTCAAAGGAACAGTGATATGTCACTAAGGACATTTGTGCTCAAGAAAGGCTTAATGTTCTCCAGGAACATGACCAGCTAGGAGTTCTGGAACACGGGCCTACTGGACGTCACCAGAAGGATAACATGCATGAACAGTCATTCCCCTACAGGAACAGAGGATTGGCACATTATAACACATCTCTCTTCTTCAGGAACTGAAACATGATTCCCTTATTTACAGGTCAAGCAGCATCTGTGAGAGGGAAAGGTATTATTGATGTATCAGGTTGAAACTCTGCAAAAGGACACTTTTGTACATCCCAATTCCAGCATCTGCTTTATTTACATATCTTCTCATTGTAACTGTCTGACACAGAACAGACTAGAGATCTTTTCTGGATAAAAAAATCACGAGACACAAAGTTAGATTGAATGCTTCTTTCTACTAATCATATTAGTATGTCTGGCGATAGGTGTGCAGCAAGTAATTTCATTTCCCACATTATGCACATTTGTGTCAATATCAATCCAGATTGGAGCTCAGAGCTCTACACCACACCATCATGGAACAATTCCAGTAGAATTGGGGACCATTATGCTATTTAGTGGCTTTCCTTGTCATTTAAACAGACCCCTTCTGTCATCTGAAGCCCAGACTAGACATATGCAGAAGTGCCCAAAACTACACAGAAACCATCCAAAATACACAGTTTTTTTTTTCTTCCCCAGCATTTGGCTGCTGAGATAAGCATGCAGAGTGTGACTTGGCAGAGATTACACTGCCAGCACTCCATTTCCAACATCTGACCCCCAAAGCAGACATTCTGTTCTGAGTTCTGTCAAGGGAAGCAGTTACTAGTCAGACAGAGGAAAAAAATTCAAGGGTTTTCTCAAAGATCATTAGAGAAATGCAACATCCACACTGACCCCTGAGAACCCTTGCCCACTTTGGCCAATTATCAGCGCAATGGACTTTGATTAAAGAGTTCTTTCTCATTGAAAATGTGATTAATTTACATTTATTTTGTGTTTTTCATGTTAATGCTCTTACGGTATGTAATGCTTTTTGGCTGTGATGTTGCTCCAAGTGTGTTTTCATTGCACATGAGCATACATGTTCTTGTAGACACAACAATGAACTTGACTTTGACCATGACCACTCGGAGTGGAGAAAGAGCATCTTAAACTCTTCAAACCATGAACATACCACAGCTTAAAGTGTGTTGCAGCACACCACCTCACAATTTACTTGGCTGCCCACAGTGATCACTAACCCCTATTGTTCAGAGTGGCTTGGAGACACTCGTAGGATGCGGTTGAATGGGAGTTCATCAAATTGGGACAGTGCTTAGACCAACTGGAAAATATCACGTTGCCCCACTCCTCATCTTCCCTTGCCTCCATGGCAGTCTTTTCCATATAAATGAGTTTAAACATATAGTCAACATATTGAAAGTGCGCCCAATTGTGATCAATATAATCTTGCACCTTATCGTTTACCTGCACTGTACTATTTCTGCAGGGTGTTTCTTTGTTTTGTGGCTGTCTGTGGGAAGACAAATCTCAGGGTTGTGTACTGCATACATACTTGGATAATAAATGTACTTGGAATCTTTTGAATCTTTGTACAGTATGCAAGACAAGCTTTTTACTCTACATCAGAACATGTGCCAATAATAAACCAATTCCATTTCTAACTCTGAAAAGTGCAATTGTGACAGAAGGCCCAAAATGAAATTCACTGTCCTTGAAGCAATCACCACAGAGTGGAGCAATGAATGCAAGGGTTATATTCGGTGGCAACCATGCAGAGAGTTCTTTGAGCACTGACTTCCAGTTAGCAGTTAGAAAGTCAGTCACACAGCAGATGTAATGTCTGCATACAGGAACATATGAATCTGTGTGCAAATCCTGTAGCATTACTTTAATTGCATTTTGCCCAATTTTGTGACTCTAAGAGATCAGGGTATATGGTTAGCATACCAAAAGAGATTGAACTATAAGTTTCTTGACCTGGCATGGATCTAATTAACTAGTACTTGCATGTCCCTTTAAGGTGGGTGTTGATTTCCTCTCTCCTGTGATCTCTCTGGGTTTGGAGTCATACTGGGGAAAACAGAAGTGAAAAGTAGAGAAGAAAAGGGACTGTCAAAAAACTTGGACTATTTTTTCCTGCAAAGCTCAAGGGCATATCTCCGTCATCCTGTGTGTAACACGTATTGAAACTTCATCAAGTACACAAAGATGACTTACACAATGAAGGATCCAGTCAAATTTTCAGAGTGGAGCAAAATAACCTGAAAAAAGTTGCAATTGGGTTCACTCTGGCTAAGTCAATTTTCAATTACATAACACTGAAAGAAAATATTGCAGTGCAGTTGAATTTCTAGGCCAGCAATTTGAGATCGGAGTAGGTCAATCAGATTCCCATCTGTTTCAATTTTTTTTGTCATGCGCTAATCAGAGGATATTAAAGATGTTTAAGGATGCACAGGATTGGAAAAAGCTGCAGAAGGTTGTGAACTCAGTCATCTCCATCATGGACACTAGCCTCCTCATCTTCAAAGAGCAATGCCTCAAAAAGGTGACATCCATCAGTAAAGACATCCATCACCCAGGACATGCCCTCTTCTCATTACTTCCAGGGAGGAGGTGAGGAGCCAAAAGGCACACACTCAGCTGTTACAGTACACACACAACCATGCCTGCATCCAGGGGTTTAGATGCTCCCATTCTCCAGAGTATGGATAATTTTAAGATTCAGGCCCGCTCCGCTAATTGGTGGCCATGTTTTGGCGCCAAGATTTGGATATTTAAAGAGCACCTGAACTCAGATTCGGTACTCAATCATCAACTCAATTCTGGCTCAGTCTGCGATTGGGTTTAGGGTTGAATTCTCATACAGACTTATCAGGTTCTCATCTAGCATCTAGTAAAGAACCCGGTTCTCGATTCAGTCTTGAAATCTCACCTTGATTCTAGTCTCAGATATTCCAGCATTGGGTCCTTAGCAGTTAGAAAGTCAGTCACAATGAATGAATGGACATTGAACACTATCTCACCACTTCTTTTTTGCACTATTTATTTAATTTAACTATTCTATATATACTTACTGTAATTCAGTTTTTATTGTTATGTATTGCTGCCACAAAACAACAAATGTCACAACATATACCAGTGATATTAAACCTGACTCTGATTTTGAAATTTGGATGCAATTTGGAGAAGATGGGCAAGTTGAATGCTAACAAACGACGTAAGTGAATAGTGCATGCACACACAGAATGCAGTTCAATGTGCAGTCACCGGTTCCTGACTGGCACAGATTAATGGTAGTGAGAAAGATAATGCCTTGCCTGTTTTCAAAACCTCCAGGAATCAGTAATCAATGGATCAAACAAAATGTTGAAAGAAAGTTGATAAACAACCTTTAAGACACAGCAAAGTAGCTTACAAATTTACAGCACATTCCACCACCATAAAATAGAAGAACAGCATTTGATGTCAATATATCTTCTTGTGGAAAGAAGCCAGGCCACGCATCAGTCTTTCCAGTGGAGCATGTATGAAGGCTGGATGTGAAGCTATTTATAAATTTGGACTACAGCTAAAAATACCCTTGCTGGTGATTAGTCAGTCAGCAATGTGCTAGTTTGGATAGTTAATTACCTAAGGTCAAAGTAATGTGATCAAAAGTGAAAGCTCATTTTGGTAAGGTTGTGTTTCCTTTTTTGTTGATTTACGGATTGTTTTTACAAAACTGGATCTATTGTTTAACCATGTTATTTATTGACTGACATAATTTGAGCATGAGAAATATTCAAAGCTTCTTTGAATAAAAAACTCCATGAGGAAAGTCATGCAGACATATTTTAGAGTATAGATGCTGAGGGGATTATTGGCAAACAAATTCACAACCTAAGTGAGTGAATTAACAGTTCACTCCTCCATGTGGCCCAAGAAGATGGTTAGTGTGTGTTTTGTTTACCCACCTACAACCTCCTGTCCCATTTCCAGCCCCCACCTCCCTTTATTATCTCATTCTGGGTTTAAAGCCATTCAGTTCTTAAGACAGTCTTCAGTCAAAAATATTGGACTAACATTTCCAAACACTGCTACGATTATGTAGTAACAAGTATGTCTAAAAGTCTCTTACAGAAGAGTCAGGACAAAGGTGAGAATTCATAACTTCCTGCACAATGACTTCCCAAGGATAGACCCTTCAGACACCAAGTGGAAGGCAGCCCTTGACCATGTCTCTCAGGAAACAAGGTTATAAAGTCAGATCATCTTTTCCAGTTTCATGTAGGCAGACTGACAAGAAAGGGAAAGAGAAGGTAAAATGTCTTGCTGCAAGAAAGTGACTAGTTTACTGTGAGGTTATTATTTTATCTGAAAGTTTTCCACAGAGTTATTTCACAATCTATGTCCGCTAAAGACTTGATGCATTATAGTATTTTCCAAGATCCCAAGAGACCTTTCATTTGACAACTATCACCGACAATGCCCAATACATTCTGGAACTGGGATGCAAATCAAAGCAAGCCAATGCCAGCTGCATAATCATTACAACAGAAGCTCTGATTTATCCACACAACAATCACATTTTGTGTGATGCAGTTTTGGGTTTTGGGCTCCTTTGCCTGCATACTGATTTACTGTTTACAGGATTGTCCCTACCTACAGTCTGTATGGAGTCCTGGCATTATTGAAATGATTAATAGTGGAAAGAGTGGCATGTTAATCACTGACTTGCTGATCTAACAAAAAAAGCCCACCGTGGGAGATGCAAATCTGTGGGGTGAAGACATTTCCTCTGAACATTAATATTAAAAAATTCTAGTGGAACATGAAAAGCACTTGTCAAATACAAACATTTGTAGTATTGTTTGGCAAGTCAAAATTAAAGTTCATGTATCCATAACTGAATAAATTGAGGACAAGACTACATTGCAACACTGAAGTCATATAACTGTGCCTTGACATTCCCAACAATTGTTGGTTCGAATTTATTATTGTTATTAATATTTGCCAGGACACGAAACATGGCTCTGAAGCAAATTAAGAGGCAAAGTTTCAGTTTAAATGAAAAGGGACTGATCTTCTCAAGTATGGTCCCATGGACTCTGGCACACTACTTACCACTCTTTCCCAACCCTAGTCCTTGATGTCGGCTTCCTTCAGGACACGCAGCAACTGACCCCAGCCCTCAACTGATCCCAAGGCAACTACCACCACCACCCATCCCCCCTCCACCCGCCAACTCCGACAAGCCAATTGTATCACTGATCATTATTGGCTGGTCACAGCAACTCCCCCTTCCTTTCCAGTCCTGAAGAAGGGTCTCAGCCCAGAACGTTGACTCTTTATATATTTTCATAGATACTGCCTGGCCAGCTGAATTCCTCCAGCATTTTGGGTGTGTTGCATTGGAGTCTGAAATGTTGAAATGTCCTGGTAAATTCTGACAGCAGTTTTATTATCTACTAAATTTTAAACAAGGTTAAACTAAATAATCATCAGGATCTAAATTATGTCCAAACTGAATTGTTCTACTAATCGTTATTGACTCAATTATGTTTCCATCTCATTTAGATAAGTCATCTAAGACAGGGGTCCCCAACCTTTTTCGCACTGCGGACCGGCTTAATATTGACGATATTCTTGCAGACCGGCCAACCGGGGTGGGGGGGGGGGGCGGATGTAGGGTTGCCAACGGACAAGAGTAGCAGTCAAATACATTGAGTTTACCCAAAGAAAGACTACAATGACCATGAAGCCTTGCGCGGGCACCAGTGCGCAAGTGCACCTGCCGATTTTTTCCCACAAATCGTTTTTGGCGATTCTGTTCGGGGTGGGGTTAATCGCGACTGGAATAGAGTTGATAAGTGGCTAATACACTCAATTTCGTTTCTAAAAGGGTTTATCTAATGAATTTAATATTAAACACACAGCGCATATTTTCCTGGCATGAATATAGTGATGTCAATTATCGGGGAGGACAGGGGAGCTTGAAGTAAGTGTTGAACGAATTTCGAGTAGAAGTGGTAGAGGCAGGTTTGATATTATCATTTAAAGAAAAATTGGATAGGTATATGGACAGGAAAGGAATGGAGGGTTATGGGCTGAGTGCAGGTCGGTGGGACTAGGTGAGAGTAGCGTTCGGCACGGACTAGAAGGGCAGAGATGGCCTGTTTCTGTGCTGTAATTGTTATATGGTTATATAAGTCAATAGCATCATAACATTTTAAGTAACGTTTGGATATTAAACACACAGCACATATTTTCCCGTATGAACATACAAATTCATTGCAACACACCAATACCACTGAATCAGTGAGAGCCCAGAGCTTGTTTTCCTGCAACAACACGCTGCCTTCGAGGGGTGATGGGAGAAAGCGATAGTCGAAGGGGGTTCCTTATGTCCAGTCTATTCCGCAATTTAGTTTCCGTTGCATTCATTGCAGAGATATGTTGGAAATGGAAGTAACGTTTTCAGTGCTTTCGTGGCTATCTCAGGATATTCAGCCTTGACTTTGATCCAGAATGCCGGCAGAGATGTTATGTCAAACATACTTTTCAGCCCACTGTCATTTGCAAGCTTGAGGAGTTAACCTCTTTCCCGCTCTGACATGGATGACGCACGGGTAATGACCATGCATGCGTTCAAGCTCAACAGTGCGTGACAGGGAATGAGGAAAGATGCAGCTGACTCATAACACCAAATCATATCGTTTCCTCGCGGCCTGCTAGCACAAGCTTTGCAGCCCAGTACCGGTCCGCGGCCTGGTGGTTGGGGACTGCTGATCTAAGATAACTGGGTATTTTCTAGTAATTTTCTACTGGATAACTGGGTCTCTTCAGTATCTGGAAATTTGGATAAACATCCATTACCTGCTTTCCAATTACCCCTCCAAATTACCTTCAGAGGAAAGATCGTGCAAGAAGTCTCATAGCACAGACCTATTGAAGCACCTTCAATAACTCCAAAAGACTGAAGCTGGGTAAAATACTGAAAGGCTTTTATTCGCTGTACAATATGACCTCCATGGTGAGTGTCTGCCCCCAGACTGAGGGGGAGGGGCAAGGCGAACACCTTTATACAGGACTCTGTGGGAGGAGCCGCAGGGGCAGTCAGCAGAGGGGTGTGTCCAGACAGGTAACCCAGTTACAACATATATATGGTTTACCACATTCACCCCTCCTTTTTTTAAAAAAGAGTCCCGCGGGGTGAAGTGACTGACAATATTTAAAACGAGTATATTTACAGGTCAAGTCTATCAGGCGGTCGAGTCCGTCACTGTGATCTGCGTAGCACTAGTGGTGATTGCATCGGCGACAGCGGTTGTGCTGGCTCCGGCCTGACTTGAGATGCCAGCACGTTAGGCATTGTTAATCCCTCCTGCGTGTGTATCGCACCCGGTATGGGAGTGTCGTGTGGTGTCTGTGTAGGGTTTGGAGTGCGCCGTGTCTTGTGGGTACATACATCGGTGGGTACGGGGTTAATAGTCACCACGGAGTGTTCAGGGTGGGGCCCACTGCTCCTGCGGGCGCCAGGTCACGGATGGAGACCGTGTCCTCCCGCACATCAGGTAAAACCACATAGGCATACTGAGGGTTTGCATGAAGTAAGTGAACCCTCTCGACCATCGGGGAGTATTTATTGCTCCTCGCATGTTTCCGGAGCAGCACTGGCCCTGGGGACGTCAGCCAAATTGGTAGGGTGGTCCCAGTGGTCGACTTTCTGGGAAATGAAAAGTGCCGCTCATGAGGGGTGGCATTGGTGGCTGTGCATAACAAGGAGCGGATGGAGTGGAGTGCCTCGGGAAGGACCTCCTGCCAGCGAGAGACTGGTAGTCCCTTTGACCTGAGGGCTAAGAGTGTGGCTTTCCACACTGTGCCATTCTCCTTCTCTACCTGTCCATTCCCCCGGGGATATAGCTCGTGGTCCTACTAGTTGCAATTCCCCTACACAGTAGATATTGGCGCAGCTCGTCACTCATAAACAAGGACCCTCTGTCACCGTGGATATAGCATGGGTATCCGAACAGAGTGAAGAGCTTGCGCAGGGCTTTTATAACTGACGTGGTAGTGGTGTCGGGGCAGGGGATGGCGAAAGTGAACCACGAGTACTCGTCGATAACGTTAAGAAAGTACACATTGCGGTCGGTGGGGGAAAGGGGGCCCTTAAAGTCAACACTCAATCGCTCAAAGGGGCGGGTGGCCTTGATGAGTTGTGCCTTTTCGGGTCGGTAAAAGTGCGGTTTGCACTCTGCGCAGACTTGGCAGTCCCTGGTCATCATCCTGATCTCCTCAAGGGAGTAAGGCAGGTTCCGGGCTTTCACGAAGTGGAAAAGCCGGGTGACTCCCGGGTGGCAAAGGTCTACATGTAGGGCATATAGCCAGTCGATCTGCGTGCTGGTGCACGTTCCCCGGGATAGGGCATCGGAGGGCTCGTTGAGCTTCCCAGGCCTGTACATGATGTCATAGTTGTAGGTGGAGAGTTCGATTCTCCACCTCAGAATTTTATCGTTTTTGATTTTTCCCCGCTGTTGGTTATTAAACATGAATGCGACTGAGCGCTGGTCAGTTAGCAGGGTGAACCTTCTGCCGGCGAGATAGTGCCTCCAGTGCCTAATAGCTTCCACTATGGCCTGAGCCTCTTGCTCCACTGCGGAGTGCCATAGTTCAGGGCCTTGAAGAGTACGGGAGAAGAACGCCACTGGTCTTCCAGCCTGGTTGAGGGTAGCAGCCAGTGCAAAGTTGGAAGCATCACTCTCCAGTTGGAAGGGAATGGCCTCATCCACCGCATGCATTGCTGCTTTGGTAATGTCCCCTTTTATGCGGCTGAAGGCCGCGCGGGCCTCGGCTAAGAGGGGGAATGTGGTGGACTTGACCAGGGGACGGGCCTTGTCTGTGTAGTTAGAGACTCATTGGGTGTAATATGAAAAGAAGCCCAGGCACCTTTTGAGGACTCTGAGGGTGTTGGGAAGAGGGAGTTCCAACGGGGGGCACATACGGTCGGGGTCAGGGCCAATGACTCCATTCTCCACGGCACACCCAAGGATAGCAAGTCGGGTGGTCCCGAATACACACTTGTCCTTGTTATAGGTGAGATTGAAAGCTTTGGCCGCTTGGAGAAATTCTTGGAGGTTGTAGTCGTGATCCTGCCAGTCGTGACCGCAGATGGTGATGTTATCCAGATATGGGAACGTGGCCTTCAGTTGGCACTGGTCCACCATCCGGTCCATTGCCCTCTGGAAGACAGATACACTATTCGTGACACCGAAGGGGACGCGCAGGAATTGATAAAGCCTGCCGTCCGCCTCGAAGGCAGTGTAAGAGCGGTCTTCCCGGCGGATGGGGAGCTGATGGTAAGCGGATTTTAGGTCTATGATCAAGTACACCTTGTACTGTGCTATCTGATTGACCATATCCGCGATGCCGGGTAGAGGGTACGCGTCGAGCTGTGTGAACCTATTGATGGTCTGGCTATAGTCCACAACCATCCTATTCTTCTCCCCGTTCCGAACAACCACCACCTGCGCCCTCCAAGGACTTGTGCTTGCCTCAATGACCCCCTCCCTGAGCAGCCGCTGCACCTCAGACTTAATGAAAGCTCTGTCCCCCGCGCTGTACCTCCTGCTTTTAGTTGCCACAGGTTTACAGTCAGGGGTCAGGTTGGCGGACAGCGGTGGGGGAGGGATCCTGAGGGTGGAGAGGCCGCAAGTGGCGTCGGTGGTGCGGCAGTTGGCATGATGTTGGGTGGAATGTGCGGGTTGGTGTGTGTGTGTGGTCAGTAGTGGGGTATGTGACGTATCCCTACAAAACTGGGGATTTACGACAGTAATTGGCGGGAGGGGCCCATCATACTTCATTGTCACGCTTTTCAGGTGGCTCTGGAAGTCGAGCCCCAATAGCACAGGGGCACACAGTTGAGGCATGACCAGTAACGTAAAGTCTCGATATCCTGTGCCCTGCACCACTAGCGTTGCTACACAACCTCTCCGGATGTCTGTTGTATGCGACCCAGAAGCCATGGTGACCCTCTGACTTACCGGCCGTATCACGAGTCCACAATGCTGCACCGTGTCCGGGTGGATAAAACTCTCCGTGCTGCCTGTGTCAAACAGGCAGCTTTCTCCTGTGCCCCTCCACCAGGATGTCCATCATTGACCTTGCGAGGTGGTGGGAAGCGCTTTGGTCGAGGGTCACGGAAGCCAGGGTTGAGTCGCTGTCTTGGTCCGGCGTGGTGGGGTGCCCTGTGAGCATCCATTGGTTGTAGGATGTGGGAGGTGGCACCGACTAAGATGGCCGCCCCCATGTCTCACATGTGGTGGCGGCGTGCAAGGAAGATGGCGGCCCCCGTGTCTTGCATGTGGTGGCGACATTCAGGGAAGATGGCGATTCATCGGCAGGTTGTGGGGACTTGCGACTGGCAGCAGCCTAGGTCGATACGCCGGTGGGTTGCAGGGTCTGCGGCGCCCACGAGGTCATTGGGGGATCGCGTGCCTGGAGAGCCTCATAGTTATGCAGAGCGGCCTCCAGCATGTCGGCCAGCTCGATCGCCGAACTTAAGGTAAGATTGGCTTTTTCCAACAGCCGTTGGCGCACATACACTGACCTGGTCCCCGTGACAAAGACATCTCTCGCTAGGAGTTCTGCATGCTGCGCTGCCGTCAGCTCCTGGCAATTGCAGGCCCGCACGAGCGACCGTAGGGCCTGGAGAAACTCAGCACTTGAATCCCCAGGCCATTGTTGCCTTGTCGCTAAGCGGTGCCAAGCATAGACACTGTTTATCAGCCACAGGTATTGTCTTTTGAGGGAGCTCATTGCGCCATCGCAGCTTGGGTGGTCTCTGATCAGCGAATAGACCTGTGGACTGACCCTGGAGAGTAGAACTCTGCGCTTCGCTACGGGGTTGGTTGCCTTAATCTCCTCTAGGTACACTTTGAAGCAGGCCAGCCAGAGTTCGAAAGCGTTTCCAGCTTCTGGTGTTTGCGGATCAAGGTCTAATTTGTCGGGTCTCAGTGCGTGTTCCATGCTTTAAAACGTACAGCGAATAAACTTGAAGTGCCTTCAATAACTCTAAAAGACTGAGGTTGGGTAAAATACTGAAAGGCTTTTATTCGCTGTACAATACGTCCTCCATGGTGAGTGTCTGCCACCGGACTGAGGGGGAGGGGCAAGGCGAAACACCTTTATACAGGAATCTGTGGGAGGAGCCACAGGGGCAGTCAGCAGAGGGGCGTGTCCAGACAATTAACCCAGTTACAACATATATATGGTTTACCACACCATTGAAACCAAACTCTCCCCCCTCTGACTCAGAGAAAAGAAAATCAATACAGTGAAAGACTAAAATCAACTAAACTTATTTGTAAACTCACAAACAAGAGAAAATCTGCAGATGCCCAAAATGTCGACTGTACTTTTTTCCATAGATGCTGACTGGTCTGCTAAGTTCCTCCAGCATTTTGTGTGTGTGTTATTTATAACCTCTTTATTTCCAAGATAAGACATTGCTTCACATTGTTTACCAGTCTGACAATACATCATTTAAAAAAAAACTCAACTTTTTTTTATTCCATATACTTCTTGGCTTTAGCTCTCTGTGTCTCTGTCACATCCTCATTGACCATAACCCCAACATCAAACCCCTGGTGGCAGGGGTCTTGAGCTTTGGAAATACATCAACCCCAAATGTGTAACGTTCTCATTCATCTTTGAAGCTTCTTGAAGCTTACAACTTTGACCAAGCTTTTGATCTCCTATAGTAATATCTCCCAACACACTGGGTTGTAGAAGGAGGCAGAAATCATCATTTCTGGCTTATCTGCCATCCAGGACATCTCAAATGTCCTCTTTCTTTAAGGATCATGGTTTCCCTTCCGCCGTCATCAATGATGTCCTCACCCGCATCTCCCCCATTTCCCGCACTTCGGCCCTCACCCCATCCTCCCACCACCACAACAGGGACAGAGTCCCCCTTGTCCACATCTACCACCCCACCAGCCTCCGGATCCAGCATATTATCCTCCGCAACTTCCACTGCCTTCAACAGGACCCCACCACTAAACACATCTTTCCCTCTCCACCCCTCTCCGCTTTCTGCAGGGATCGTCACCTCCACGACTCCCTGGTTCACACGTCTCTCCCCACGGATCTCCCACCTGGCACTTATCCCTGTAAGCATAAGTGCTACGCCTGTGCCTACACCTCCTCTCTTGCCACCATTCAGGGCCCCAAACAGTCCTTCCAGGTGAGGCAACACTTCACTTGTGAGTCTGTTGGGGTCATCTATTGCATCCGGTGCTCCCGGTGCCGCCTCCCCTACATCGGTGAAACCCGATGCAGATTGGGCGACTGCTTCGTCGAGCACCTCCGCTCCATCCGCCATAACAGACAAGATCTCCCAGTTGCCACCCACTTCAACTCTGCTTCACATTCCCATTCGGATATGTCCATACATGGCCTCTTCTACTGCCATGATGAGGCTAAACTCAGGTTGGAGGAGCAACACCTCATATACCATCTGGGTAGTCTCCAGCCCCTTGGTATGAATATTGAATTCTCCAACTTCTGGTAATTCCCTCCCCCTCCCTTCCCCTATCCTAGTTTCACTCTACCCCCTCCCCCAGCTGCCTACTACCTCCCTTTTGGTTCCGCCTCCTTCTACTACCCATTGTGTTTTCCCCTATTCCTTCTTCACCTTTCCTGCCTACCACATCCCTGTTTCCCCTCCCCCACCCCTTTTCCCCTTACTGGTTTTTCACCTGGAACCTTCCAGCCTTCTCCTACCCACCCTCTCCCCACCTTCTTTATAGGGCCTGTGCCCCTTCCCTCTTCAGACCTGATGAAGGGTTCCAGCCCGAAACGTTGACTGATCGTTTCCACGGATGCTGCCTGACCTGCTGAGTTCCTCCAGCATGTTGTGAGTGTTGCTTTGACCCCAGCATCTGCAGAATATTTTGTGTTTGTAGTAATATCTCCATTGGGCCATTCAGATTCTGCTTGATCATTACCCCAGTGAAGTGCGTTGGAACTCAGATCAAAAATCAATGTTGAGTATTGTTGAACTACTGACAAAATATGGGCTCCCTAAATTACAGCCAGTGTCCATCATAATGTGGAATGGAGCTTCCACTACAGGGGTGATTAAAATCTTTTGACATTCAATGCTACTGGACTTGGAACAGAAGGCTGTAACAAACTTTTTTTGGAAAAAAAATGATCCTCATCATGCAACTAACATTGAAGATCAGTAAAATACTGATAAAGGTGAAGAGTAAGTGCTAGGCAGACACACACAAAATGCTGGAGGAGCTCATCAGGCCAGGCAGCATCTATGGAAAAGAGTACAGTCGACATTTCAGACCAAGACCCTTCAGCAGGACTGTAGTCTTTTGCTCCAGCATTTTGTGTGTGTTGCTTGGATTTCCTGCATCTGCAGATTTCCTCTTGCTTGTGATCTTAAGGTCAAAGGCTGATCTCTTGAATCAAGGGTGTTATACTTCATTTAAAAAAAACTTGGTTTCACCAATGTCAATGGGACCTCATTTCAATGGGCAAATATATTGTGCAATGCACTTCTTCATTTGTCAAAGGAACAAGAGGGGTTTTAATGGGATGGTTAAAAGCAAGCTGCCACTATCTGAAAGGGGCCTAGTAATCAAAATATGCTGATAGAAATTATTTGGCAAAGATGCCACAGGAAGTTAAGGTGTCTTCTTTTGTTAATCAATGAGTCATAAACAGGAAAATGCAGGAATGCACAACTGGGTACACAATTTTAAAAACTGTAGTTCTCCAGAAAAGAAACAACTTGAACTCAGAAAGGATCTTTCATGTTGCAAAGGTCATTTGAAACTTTTCAGAGGTATCATCAAACAAAGTTTTACAGTATGTCACAAAGGTGGAACCTTGTAATGAGGAAGGCAAATGTGATGTTTGCATTCATTTTGAGAGGACTAGAATATCAAAGCAAAGATGTAATGTTAAGGCTTTATAAGGCACTGGTGAAGCCTCACGGAGTATTGTGTGCAGTTTTGGGCCCCTTATCTAAGAAAGGATACACTGACATTGGAGAGGGTTCAAAAATGTTACGTGAAGATGATTCTGGAATTGACTGGCTTATCACATGAGGAGTGTTTGATAACTCTGGGCCTATATTCATTGGAATTTAGAAGAATGGTCGGGGGGAATCTCACTGAAACCTATTGAATGTTGAAAGGCCTCAAAAGAATGGATGTGGAAAGGATGTTTCCTATGGTGGGGGAGTCTAAGACCAGAGAACACAGCTTCAGAATAGAGGGATGTCCATTTAGAACAGAGATGAGAAGGAATTTCTTCAGCCAGAGAGTAATGATTCTGTGAAAATCATTGCCACAGGTGGCTGTGGAGGCCAAGTCATTGGGTATATTTCAGGCAGAGGTTGATAGATTCTTGATTAGTCAGGGCATGAAGGGATACTGGGAGAAGACAGGAGATTGAGGCTGAGAGGGAAAGGGATCAGCCATGATGAAATGGTGCAGCAGACTCAATGAGCCAAATTACCTAATTCTGCTCCTATATCTTATAGTCTTATGGTGTTATGAATATGAGAACAGTTGGCCAAATGCTTGGCTAACAAGGTAAGTTTGAAGAAGTCTCTCAAAGGGAGTCAAAGAGCTGAAGTGATTTAGGAAGGAAAAAGGTTCCAGAGCTTAGAATACAGTATCAGCAGCTGAAGACTTGGCTGTGAATGGTGGAGCAACGAAAAGCAGAGATGCTTGAAAGGCTAGAAATGGGTGATTGAGTGAGAGGAAATTCCAAAAACAAAAGTTAATGGGTGAAACCTTGAGAGAACTTGAAATTAAAGATGAGAAGTTTAAGATAAAGATAGTGCATTGAGTAGAAGACAAAATTGATCATCTTGGTAAGTTAAAGGTATGAATTATAAAATTACCTTAAGAAACAGAAGCAGTTGTAACTTATTTGACCACTCAAATTTGCTCTAACATTCAATAAAATCAGGAATAATCTTTTACCTCAGTGCCGCTGTCCAACACTGAAGTTATATCCTTTAATTTTTTTTAATATCTAAACATTTTGGATACCTCTATTTTTCAGCCATGTAGACCATGGGAGGTTTGGCCAGACATTCTTTGAAACAGTTGGATCGGTAGATGACAAAGCTATGGATGAGAACTTTAGCAGTAGATGAACTAAGACAAGAGCATCGTAAGATGATTTTTATAAAGATTTATAAAATGCTCCTGAAAGCAGAGTTCTAAGATAAGAACTCTTCTGGGGATCAAAAATCACTGAAATAAATCAACTACTTGGCCCTTACGAGATGTGGCTGAAAGTCAAATTGACAGCATTGTTCCTTCAAATTGAAACATTATTACAGTGCTTACACTTTAAACGTACACTATTGACTTTAAAACATGTTGAAACTTCCTGACATTATAAAAGAGGCTACTTATACACAAAATTTATTCTATTGTCATTCAAAAATGGTTCTTACCAAATTTTTCATTATTTAACGGTATTTGAAACACTGCTGTTTTAAAAAATCAATTCTATTCAATGCTTTCTCTCCTCTATCTATTATTTGCTGCTTTTTGTTGGAATTCCATAATCAACCATCCAATCCTCAGGACATCACCGCAGAAGTTCTCCAAGACAGTACTCTATGCCTAACCATATTCAGTTGTTTCATCATCGGTTCAGAAGTGGAGGTGCCAGTAGATGATAACATAATGTTTATTTCTATAAGACCAGGTCAGGGGCTGAGAATTCTGCAGTGAGCGACTTGCCTTCTTTACACTCCAAGGTTTTCCCACCCATCCAAAAGGCGCAGAATAATGGAACACTTTTCACTTGCCTGGATGAATGCAGCTCCAACAATTCTCAATGCCATCCAAGGCAAAGAATCCCATCAACCATGCTGAATATTCATTCCCTCCACCACTACCGCACAGTGGTTGCAGTACCACCTATTATACACTCAGGACACCTTTGCGGCATCAACCAAATCACTGGCCCTGTCCACCATGGAGCTCAAGGACAGCAGATCAATGAAGCACCTCCAACTGCAGACTCCCCTCCACCTCACATACCAAATATACCACAGGCCCTTTGTCAATGCTGGGTTGAAACGTTGAACTCCTCACTCAAAGGCACTTTAGGAGCACCCTCTCTTGAAGGTGGATTGCTTAAGAAAATGGATTACCATTACCAAGGGCAGTTAGATATGAAAATAAATGCCGACCTACCCAGCAATGCTCAGAGGCTGAAAAATAAATAAAAGAAAATCATTGTAGACCTTTAGTTCTCTGCTTTTTCCAGTATATTGTGTCTTTTTCATGAATAGAGCATTTATTTAATTTCTCTTATATGTCTTTATTCCCCAATATAATCTCTTATGTTTCAGTGTGCAAGAAACTCATGTTAATTTAGCTAAGCATTTCCTTTTCACATATGTATGGTACCTCTTACAATCTGTTTTTATGTTTCTCTATAATCTACTGTTGTATTTGACCTTCCCTTTCATTGTCAATGCTTTTGTCCTACTTTTCCCAATCATCACACTGGCTGCTTTTTCTCTAATCATTATGTACCTATTCCTTTGATCAATACCATCCCTAATTCCTTTTGATGGTCATGGCTAGGGAACTTTCCCTTAAGAATTTTTTTTTGTCCTAAGGTGATGAAATTTAAATGTTAACTTTAAACATTGGCCATCATTATACTTTTTAATGTATATTCCCAATCGACCAAGACCAGTTTATTCCTCATGCCTTTGACATTTGCTTATTTTCTAGTCAATACCCTTTAATTCAAACTTCCAATTGAATTAATACACAAGAGACTGCAGATTCTGAATTACCTGTTGATTCAGACTGAATTAGATCTCTTCCAATTTTTTGTATTATAATTTATCATATTGAGACTGCTTTTCTCTTGAAGCCCCATAACTACCAGATCATCAATTTACACTTTCCCATTATACAACATTAGATTTAAAATATTGTGTCCAGTGTTGGTTCCTCAACATGAGGATCCAGAAATATACACTCAATGAATTCATCCTTAAAGTTATTAGTGCATGTGTAGAATAAAGAGACCAGAATTTGTATTATCCATATTACATGCACCTCTAATTCCTTGATTTAGATTATGTCCTGCATTATCGTTACTGTTTGAGACATGAGACCCAGTTTTATCAGAGTTCTCAGTGTCGTGGTCTTGCCCTATAATTTTATTTACCCTTTCCGGATTTGCACATGGTTCAGATAGCAATCCAGAGATCATTATATAAATGGTTCTGCTTTATAAATTTGAATCAAGCTGCTCGTATTCTTTCAGTGGAACCTCATTTGTATTGATTTTAGTTACATTCAGATAAGCATGTAAATTTATTCAAGGTTAGCCTTGTCTAATCCCAATCTCAAAACTGGAATAGCAGAAACCATCATCAATATTAATCTACACTTATTGAAACTCATCTGACTGTCTTCCACATCCCTTGATAAATTAAGATGGTAATGTTTCAATGGGAATTTCTATGTGTGACGTAATTTTCTTTAATTCAATTTAGAAAATAAGGACATATTGTAGTTCAGGTGGAGAAGTGTCAGCTTTTGATGCTGTATGATTGACTTACGAACATATAAACAATGGCAGAAAAGACTTAAAAATCCACTTATGATTTCTGCACAACTACTTATCAAATTCCTTTCAGAATGTCTTGAAACAGCTTTCTAAAATTAAATAGTTTTGCATTGTGACCATTGCCTTAACATAGGAAACTCAACACACAGTTTGTGTATATCATTCTCCCAATATGATAATGACCTGATAATCTGTTTCAGCAATGATTGAGTGATAAATTTTGGATGAGACATCAGAAATAACTCCCCAACTTCTCTTCAAAATAGTGTCATAGGATCTTATACATTTACTGAGAAAATGTGAGGGTCTGATCTGCCCAGATCTCTCAGTGGAAAAGCCTACAAGTGAGCAACTTCTGAATGTATGCTAAGCCTTTAACCTAGCAGAGCGTTAGCCCGAGGTATCTATGTTGCATGCTGAAGGAGTCCTCAGAGTCACAAATAATCAATAGCATTGACGTGCTTCACAGTCAGAGTAGTAAGTGTATGTTTATTCACCTTTAGGAATTGAATGTACAATGTAGTTTGTATTTTAATACATCATCATACAATCTATGGCTATTTGTTATGACTTAACACACTGACTTCAACAAAGAATGTTCTGTTGATAGAGCCACCTTTTATTTATAAAAGTAAGCAGTTGGCGCGTGGCCAAGTGGTTAACGCGTTCGTCTAGAGATCTTAAGGTCGCTAGTTCGAGCCTTTGAGCAAGGTACTTAACCACACATTGCTCTGCGACGACACCGGTGCCAAGCTGTATGGGTCCTAATGCCCTTCCCTTGGACAACATCGGTGGTGTGGAGAGGGGAGACTTGCAGTATGGGCAACTGCTGGTCCTCCATACAACCTTACCCTGGTAACCTTCCAAGGCGCAAACCCATGGTCTCATGAGACTAACGGATACCTATAAAAAGCAGAAACAGTAACTGCTGCCACAAAACAACAAATTTCATGACATGCAGTTTGTCACTGATAATATACATGATCCTGATGCTGATGAGGAAGCAGTCAAGATGTGCAAGTAGAGCATTGACAATGGCAAGTAAGGTAGTATAGATGTTACAAATACATTAATGACTTTCTGGTGGGAGGAACCAGAGCAGAGCAGTGCAGCCACACGTGAAAAGATGAAAAAACAAAAACTGTAACTATGAAATAAAGATGAAATAACATTAAAATAATCAGCAGTCAGGCAAAATCTGTAGATGGTGTAGCAGAAATAAGATTTCAAGTTGACAACCTTTCATTAGGTGCTGCCTGACCTGCTGAAGCTCTACTGCTGTTGCTGGTAATGTTGGACAAATGTGAAACATTTGCACTACAAGCTGCAGATTAACTCCAAGAAAGGGAATTTCAATTCAGCACCACAAGCTATTTTGAATTGCCAGCGGAAATAGAAAATGCGCAGTCAGGCAAAAGACTGGTACATCTTCAAGACTTTTTTTTTAAGCAACACACATCAAAGTTGCTGGTGAACGCAGCAGGCCAGGCAGCATCTCTAGGAAGAGGTACAGTCCACGTTTCAGGCCGAGACCCTTCGTCAGGACTAACTGAAGGAAGAGCTAGTAAGAAAGTGGGAGGGGGAGGGGGAGATCCAAATGATGCATCTGCAGAATTCCTCGTGTTTACTTTTTTTTAAGATTGTTTGCTGTGAAACAGTGTGTGGAGAATAACTAGCAGTATGGAGATAGCTCTTAAAATGTGAAACTCGGGCATGAGGTACTAGCAGGGAGCAAGCCAAAGAGCAAGCACTAGCTGTGTGGTCTTCCACATTAAACCAGTCACATGGATGCCACAGTTTGGTTCTGTGGGAAATAGTAGGTTATGCAAGTGTAGAAGGCAGGTATGCTATAAGTTCTGTTAGTGAAAATGGGAGGAGGCTCAGAATGTCTCAAATGGCATAATGGTACAATTTGTACATGGTAAAACATTTTGCATCAAGACATAAAAGACTGCAGTGTCAGGATGTGGAGCAACAAACAACCTGCTGGAAGGACTCAGCAGGTCAGGCAGGGAAAGGAAATAAATTATAGATATAGAGGTCAAAACCTTGCATTAGGTGCAATCAATATAGGCTGCATGCTGCACAAGGACAGATACAGTATAATGATGAGGTATATTTCATGATGTACCCTGGCTCTTTTAGACATGGAGAAAATTAAATACAATAAAAAGGCAAGCTAGGCAGCTAAATATGACACTTTCTTTAGAGGTGGTGCAGATACTTAACAGTTAGGAGATAGAGAAAAGTTTGAATAATAGAAACCAAAGACAAGTATGAAACTGCAAGGAAGAATGGAATGTATTACCAGAAAAAGTATGTTTGTAATGGAACACACATAAAAGTTGCTGGTGAACACAGCAGGCCAGGCAGCATCTCTAGGAAGAGGTACAGTCGACGTTTCGGGCCAAGACCCTTCGTCAGGACTAACTGAAAGAAGAGCTAGTAAGCATAGTTGAATGCATCAGCAAGGGAGGTGAGGCTGAGTACAGGGCTATGGTAGGAAACTTTGTCACATGGTGTGAGCAGAATTATCTGCAGCTTAATGTGAAAAAGACTAAGGAACTGGTGGTAGACCTGAGGAGAGCTAAGGTACCGGTGACCCCTGTTTCCATCCAGGTGGTCAGTGTGGACATGGTGGAGGATTACAAACACCTGGGGATATGAATTGACAATAAACTGGACTGGTCAAAGAACACTGAGGCTGTCTACAAGAAGGGTCAGAGCCGTCTCTATTTCCTGAGGAGACTGAGGTCCTTTAACATCTGCCAGACGATGCTGAGGATATTCTACGAGTCTGTGGTGGCCAGTGCTATCATGTTTGCTGTTGTGTGCTGGGGCAGCAGACTGAGGGTAGCAGACACCAATGGAATCAACAAACTCATTCATAAAGCCAGTGATGTTGCGGGGTTGGAACTGGACTCTCTCACGGTGGTGTCTGAAAAGAGGATGCTGTCTAAGTTGCATGCCATCTTGGACAATGTCTCCCATCCACTACATAATGTACTGGGTGGGCACAGGAGTACACTCAGCCAGAGACTCATTCCACCGAGATGCAGCACAGAGCGTCATAGGAAGTCATTCCTGCCTGTGGCCGGCAAACTTTACAACTCCTCCCTTGGAGGGTCAGACACCCCGAGCCAATAGGCTGGTCCTGGACTTATTTCATAATTTACTGGCATAATTTACACATTACTATTTAACTATTTATGGTTCTATTACTATTTATTATTTATGGTGCAACTGTAACGAAAACCAATTTCCCCTGGGATCAATAAGGTATGACTATGACTATGTAAGAGGTTTGAAAGTGGGAGGGGGAGGGGGAGATCCAAAATGATAGGAGAAGACTGGGGGGGGGGGGCCGGGGGATGGAGCCAAGAGCTGGACAGTTGATTGGCAAAAGGGATATGAGAGGATCATGGGACGGGAGGCCTAGGGAGACTGTACCTCTTCCTAGAGATGCTGCCTGGCCTGTTGCGTTCACCAGCAACTTTTATGTGTGTTGCTTGAAATTCCAGCATCTGCAGATTTCATCGTGTTTGTATTTGTAATGTAAGTTGGTAATATTGACGAGACTATACTTTCATATGACATAAGAAGAATTTTGAGGACACATGTAATGCTGACTGTTTAGTGATTGCCAGCAAGAGCTGGGGACTTGTAAATAGCTGCAGATCCACAAGTCAATGATTGCAGCAAGATAGTAGGATAGGATGGGCCCATTACTGAAGTATCTGCTGAGGTTACACAAGATTAAGCAACTAATATGTGAACAAAAGTAACAATCAAACCAGGGAGAGACATCCAGGCTGTGGTGATGAACCTATGGCACATGCAACAATTTTGTTGGCATGCAGCATTTAGTGCCACCCCTCGATTCCTTAAGATCGTAAGAGATAGGAAAAGAATTAGGCCATTTGGCCCATTGAGTCTGCTCCGGCATGTCATCATGGCAGATCCACTTTCCTTCTCAACCCCATTTTCCTGCCTTCTCCCTGTAATCTTTCATGCACTGACTAATCAAGAACGTATCAACCTCCACCTTAAATACACCCAGTGACCTGACCTCCACAGCCACCTGTGGCAATAAATTTCACATATTCACCACCCTCTGGTTAAAGAAATTCCTTCTCATCTCTATTCTAAATGGATGTTTCTCTATTTTGAGCTGTGCCCTTTGGTCCTAGACTGCCTCACTACAGGAACCATCCTCTTTAAACTCCACCCGTACTAGAAAAGATAAATAATGACTAATTTTACTGTAGAATGAACCTGCAAATGATTTTTACAACCTGTGAACTGTGAGTTGTTTTTACAGGAAAAGTTTCACACCAGCTTAGTGCCAGCTAGACGATTGTAAGAACACGTTATGTCAGGAGCTACATTTTGAAATCCTTACAAACCTAGTGTACACATCAGTATTTGGACAGTAATTAGTTCGGCCAGTTGGCTTTGGCTTCCCTCTACTTATATTTTTTCTTCTGACATTTGTGAGTGAACACTGGATATTCAGTGATAATAATACCAAATATGTATGTAGCTTAGTACCTCCTTGAATATTTGTTTTATAATAAACATATTTTATTTATATTAGTAAAACTACATTATTGAAGTTTATTGGTAAAATATTTTTTTAAAGTTGTGTTTAACTTTTTCAGTTTGTTCAGAATGTCAAATATTGCAGCAAAGAGAAAAATGATCAAATGATGGGAGAAGCAGCAGAAATTTTCAAGAGGTGGAGTGTAAGATTTGATATGATTGAAAAGGGTGATAAAGCATTCTGTATCTCATATTCTGAAACAGAAGTGTGCAAGACGAAGCAGGGGTGCTTAGCCCCCCGCTCTACTCGCTTTACACTTATGACTGTATGGCTGAGCACAGCTCCAATGCCATATTCAAGTTTGCTGATGACACCACTGTCATAGGCCAAATCAAAGGTGTTGATGAGTCAGCATATACAGAGGAAGACTGAAAATCTGGCTGAGTGAGTGGTGCCACAACAACAACCATTTATTCAATGTCAGGAAGACCAAAGAGCTGATTATTGATTTCAGGAGGGAGGTGGAGAGGGTCAGCAACTTTAAATTCCTCGGTGTTATTATTTTGGAGGACCTGTTCTAGGCCCAGCACATAAGTGCAATTACGAAGAAAGCATAGCAGAGTATCTACTTCCTTAGGAGTTTGCAAAGATTCAGCATGGCATCTAAAATTTTGACAAACCTCTCTAGATGTGTAGTGGAGAACATATTGACTGGCTGCATCACAGCCTGGTGTGGAAACACCAATGCCTTCGAAATGGAAATTCCTACAAAAAGTAATGGATACAGCCCAGTCCATCCCGGGTAAAGCCCTCCCAACCATCGAGCACATTTACATGAAATCTGGCGCAGGAAAGCAGCATCTATCATCAGGAACCCCCACCACCCAGGCCACCTCTCTTCTGACTGCTGCCATCAGAAAGAAGGTACAGGAGCCTTGGGACTCACACCAAAAGGTTCAAGAACAGTTATTACCCCTCAACCATCAGACTCTTGAACCAAAGGAGATAAACTTCACTCAAATTCACTAACCCCATTATTGAAATGTTCTCACAACCTATAGACTCACTTTCAAGTAATCTTCATCTCATGTTCTCGATATATTGCCTATTTACTTATTATCTTTTTTTCTTTTTATATTTGCATCACTTGTTGACTTTTGCACACTGGTTTAACAAGTAAGTTTGTGGGGTCTTTCACTGATTCCATTTTGGTTATTATTCTATTATGGATTTATTGAGTATGCCCTCAAGAAAATGAATCTCAGGGTTGTATATGGTGACATATATGTACTTTGATAATAAATTTACATTGAACTTTAAAATGACATTACAAAACTTCATAAATGGCTTTGTGATAAAAGTGAGCATAAAGAAGAACATATTTCTTGAGAAACCAGCATCAAAAAAATGCAAATCACATATCTTGACTTCAGCTAGTTTGAAATTGGTTTTGGAGTTTCAATATTGCTCAACATGGAAAACCACTCAGTGATATGTTAAAGAATCATGGCTAGAGTGTGTTCCTTTCTTTTTAGACTGCTTTTTAGAAAAGAATTTTAAAAAAGGATTAAATATTTGCCAGTGAGCAGAAACATAGTAAAAGATAAAATATTAATGATGGGAACAAATATAACAGAACAACTGACAAAAGATATTAGTTCATATAAATTTCTTCCCATTTGGCTTGATAAGAGACTGACGTTACGTCATCCTCCAGGTTAGCTTTTGCTCGATTTTGCAGGGGTGATGAAATATGCACAGACTGGTTAACTTGTAACATTACCTGAGCACACCACAGGGGTTGAAAAAAGGATTGTCAGGTCAACAAATAAATCTTTCAATAAAGTTTCCTTGACATCTGATGAGGCACCCATAACGACAGGTAAAGAGGCAGGTTTTGTAAATACGTTTGCAAAATATGTTGGATATCCACTGGTAGGCTTTCTTTGTATCCTATATGATGAGGCTTTCTGTGCAAAAACTGGTCTTAAGGAACTTGAAGAAATGATGAAATTGTAGCCTAGGTAATTAATTTTATTTCTGGATGTGATTTGAATAAAAGACAATTTCAGAATTTACTGATCTAGGTGAATTCGATGTACACAGGACTACTTATAAACAGCAATGTTCATTGGCTTAGTTGGGTCAAACAATTTGTTGAGTATTTGGATTAACATCATCTGCTTCGTCAAATGAAATATTTGCTTTACAAAAATTATAGGGCATTTTGTGAATTAGTAGACTTTTTTTTTGCAGATTTCTCTTCTCATTTAAAGATTTTGAACACCAAATTATGGGGATCCTACAAAACATTTGATGTGATCTCTGATAATATAAAAACCCTTTAAATCTAGCTGGGAGTATTTAAATATGATACCAAAAATTGCACTTCTAAATATTTTTCAAACCTAAAAAAAATGATAGAAAGGAAGGACGGACATTCAGAACCTTCCAATGCAATTTTTGAGCATAAATGGTTCAACCATTGAAACAGTTTTCTTTAAGAGTCATGACGTTCAGATCATTTGAAGAAATGAACAAAATCATAAAGTATGCAGACAATGTAACATTAGACCAGATGAATTTGGAAATGTTTCAGTGGATTAATTCCGATAATTTTGAAATGAAATTGATTGATTTACAAAGCAGCTCAATTTGGAGGCAAAAAATTGCTGACATAAGAGCTGAACTGGAAAATATTGAAAGAAATCAGTTAGTGATGGGATCAAAACATAAAAATCTGTACAATAAAATACTGAAACTCAAAACTTAAAGCCTATAGCTTCATATTCACATTTCTTAGGTTATATATGAGATACAATAACAATACTATTTAGAAATGATGTTATTTTCAATAGCTGTTTAAAAATATTAATTTGGTATTAATAATTTTTAAATGAATTTTCTAAAATTCTTCATTTATTTCAAACTTTTTCTGTTATACTTTATTAATAGTAAACAATAAATACATGTAAATAAGCAACAGGACTCATCTTTCTTTAAAAAGTCCATAATGATTGTTGTTTAATTATTATTATATTTTAATATTGTATTACAATATAATAATAAATGTTATAATTATCAATTAATTATTGTTACTGGGGTGTGTGGGGAGGAATAGCACCTCTGGTAAAAGGGCTTGTTGTGTTAGTTCTGGGGTAGCTCACTCTCCTTAGGATCCCCACCAGACACTCAGCTCTCATCTGTGGCTCCAATTGGCTGATTTGTATCCAACCATGGCCACACCCCAGTGCACTGCTTTGACAGGTGGGCTAAACCAGGTGAAGGTAGCCAGGCGCCTCAAACCCTGGTGACATAGGGAAGTGCAGTCCCAGCAAGTGAAGTCAGCTCCTTTGGACAGGGCGGATGAGATCAACAGTGAGACCTAACGGACAAGGGGACGGTTCTGCAATGCTTCATGAAGAGTGAAGAGCATGACCAGGCACAGAAGAATTGAAGAAGTCATGGCCATCTAGAGCGAGCAGAGAAAACCCCAATTTCTGACAACTACTCATACCACTGGACCCAGACTTCCGAGATCAAGAAAGTGGAACCACCCCAGTGCAAATTTCACATCACATGCTGGTGATAATAAACCTGATTCTGATTCTGGCTTAAAACTCTGCCACACGTCTCCTGTCATTGTTGGATATGATGGACAACCAGCAATTATTTTTATTAATTCTTTAATCAATAATAATTTCTGCTCAAATTCACCTTGGCATATGAGAGAATTTTTTTTAGAAGATTATTGCCAATTTGGATAAACACTCTTAAAATAGTTTGCCACCCCTTCCAGAGAGAAGGTGAGTCCATTTTAAGAACTACTCTCCGTAGGCCATCTCATCGTTGTTGGTGATGAGCCCCACCACTGTTCTGTCATTGGTGAATTTGACAATGTGATTACTCGGGTGTTTGGCCATGCAATTGTGTAGGAGCAGAGTGTATAGTAATGGGGGAGCACTCAGCTCTGGGAAGCACTCAAGCTGAGGATGATGGGGATGGAGGAGCAGTTGTGCATCCTGACAACTGTTTTTTAAGAAGTCCAACACCCAATTGCATAGTGCCATATTTGGACCAAGGAGTAGGAGTTTGTTCACCGAGGGCAGTGGACAACAGTGTTGAATGCCAAAACGAAATCCAGAAAAAGCATTCTGGCATAAGTGTCCTTGTTTTCTACGTGTGCCGACATGAGGGATGATTGCATACAAGATTATTGAATAGTAAGGATCAAGAGCAGATTGAGTTTGATGTGTTAAGAGAGCGCTGCATTGTAATGTGAAAACTGTTTAAAAGCTTCAAAGATCTATTGAGAAATGTCATATTGAACCAATACTCATTCAAATCAATATTGCTAGGGGATGGTACAATTGACTGAATGCAGTCATGGCCAAATTATGAGCAATGGAAACACACGAGAAGGGGAAGGTTATAACATCTCAAGGGTCTGCAGGAAAGAGGAGAGGCCTTAAGTGTACAGTCATGATGCAATATAACTATTGAAAGCAAAGGAACAACAAAAGAAAACAGAGACCTTTATGAAGTTATGTAAAAATTGGTACAGAAAAGCAAAATGCTGCAGATAGTGAAAATGTGAAATAGCATATCAAAAGAATTGCTGAAAGTAATCAGCTGGTCACACATTTATGAAAAAAGATATAACGCTAACAATCCATGCTCTTGATCCTTCATCAGAACTCTAATTGTCATGCTGCAGATACAGCCAAACCTGCTGAATATTTCCATCCTCTACAAAAAAATGTAATTAAGTTCATAGTATCCAGTATTGTACAAAATAAATAATTTTAACCTCTGCAGATATTGGCAAGTGTAATTGGCCTCTGTGAAGTTTATTATTAACAATGTACTGTATATGTAGGAATGCATAGATATGGAGATACATTGCTACATTAAGGTAACAATTGTGGTAAAGGCTGTGAATTGAGTTGTATATGAAGCCTTTCTACAGAAGTATCAGTACCTGGAGTGGTCACTGCACAGATGGAAATGGCAGCAATAAGCAAAAAAACTGTAATCAAGAGGGACGCAATGTAGATATGTTAATACAAAAATGTAGTGGAGAGATGTTAATATACCTTTTAGGTTAAAATTTAAATGATTTGAAACATTGTTGTACCAGCCACTGCTGCTGGCTAAGTTGATAGACTTCCACTTTGCACACATCTGCCCTCACTTCATCACACGAGGGATAGGGTTCCTCTTGTCCTCACCTGCTACCCCATTAGGCTCCGCGTCCAGCACCTAATTCTCAGAAACTTCCACTATCTCCAATGCGATCCCACCACCACGCACATCTTTCTCTACCCCCAACTTTCCGCAGGGATTGCTCCCTATATAACTCCCTTGTCCACTTGTCCCTCTCCACTAACCCCCCTCCCAGTACTTATCCTTGCAAATGGAACAAGTGGCACACCTCCCCCTACAGCTCATCTCTCACTACCATTCAAGGCCTCATACAGTCCCTTGAGCCTGTTGGGGTCACCTACTGTATCTGGTGCTCCCAGTGTGGCCTCCTCTCAATATAGACTGGGAGACCACTTGGCAGAGCACCTATGCTCCATCCACCAGAAAAAGTGGGATCTCCCGGTAGCCACCCATTTCAATTCTACTTCCCATTCCCTTCCCAACATGTCAGTCCATGGCCTCCTCTACTGCCACAATGAGGCCACACTCAGGTTGGAGGAGCAACAGCATATATTCTGACTAGGTAGCCTCCAACTAGATGGTATGAACATTAATTACTTGAATTTCCAGTAACTGTTCCCCCCCCCAGCCCCACTTCACCATTCTCCATTCCTGTTTCCCTCTCACCTTCTCTTTTTACCTGCCCGTCACCTCCTTCTGAAGCTCCTCCCTCCTCCATTTCTTCCACGGTCTTCAATCCTCTCCTATCAGATACCCCCTCCTCCACCCCTTTATCTCTTTCACCAATCAACTTCTGAGCTCTTTACTTCACTCCCTTCACTCTCCGTTTCACCTACCACCCTGTACTTCTTCCTCCCCTTCCCCACCCCCCCCACCTTACTCTGTCTTCTCGTCTTTCTTTCCAGTCATGATGAAGGATTTCGGCCTGAAATGTCGACTGTTTACTCTTTTCCATGGGTGCTGCCTGGCCTGCTGGGTTCCTCCTGCAATGTGTGTGTGTTGCTTTGGATTTACAGCGTCTGCAGATTTCCTCTTGTTTGCGAGACTTCCATATTTTTTAAAATGGTAACACTAACCTCTTCCTCGCCTTGATGAAAACAACACCAAATAGTCTGCAGGTGGAAAGGCCGCACCATTTGTCAAAGCGTCGCTGCCAACACCACTCACGGTGTGTTGTGAGAGTCCCTGCTCCAAACGCACCTCAGAGAAACGGGAGCTGGGACTCTCACAACATGCTGGAAAAAGGGCATCTGCCAATTGTCTCAAAGTAGCAGAAGATCTGTCCCACTCGCCCCATCCCTCCTCTAATGCGCTGATGTACCTGTATTTTTAAAAATTATGTACGTTATGTAAATACAAGTTTTTAAAGACATAAATCCTCCAGTCCCATGGGTAAGGCGATGAGGCAGAATGTAAAAAGAGATAAAATCTAGGATAGGCATTTACGGTCCCCACTTGTCCTTCCCTGAGAAATGACAAGAATCTCAAAAACCAAGCTTTGTATAGTTCTGGCGACTTCGGGCACAACTTCTGCTTAAGCACTGGAGGAAAATTGAATGCCCGGCGAATGTTTACTTCCATTTGAAAGCAGAATTACTGTTTGATTGATGGATTCAGCGATTCGTTTATTGGCTGCGCTATCCCGAACGTTTGACAAATAATCGCTCCAGCCTAGAGACTGGCCGTGATTGAGGTGGTGCTTCCTCTCAAAGAAGGGTGTGGCACTACCCACGTTGAAATCTAACTCAGATTCTCGGTGAACGCTTACAAGAAACTATCGTTATTGAAATATATAAAGTAACGTGAAATATATAAAGTAACGTTCAAAAAGCAAATTTAACGGTCATGATCATAGACACATTTTAAAAGTACAATGAGATTTGGAAGATTGGCAGAAGGCTATCCAATTACTGACTGATCCAGCCTTGGTTGACAGTAGAATTGACCAATCTTACAGGGATATCCCCTCCCTTTAAGCCCTACCTTTCTTAAAAGAAATCATGATTGAGAACACAACTAGCCAATAAAAAGTTCAGCTGTCTGAAAATTGGTCCACCCATTTGTTTGATGGATATTGCAGATATCGAATGAATGTTGGCATCTAAGTTGATTGACAAATGGATTAACCAATCAATAATTGAAATTGGACGAATAGGTTGGTAGTCGCCAGAAACATTCTGCCCTCTTGATAAGTGAAGTTTTCGTCCGTCAGTTGGTGAATGAATGGAGAGTTGTTGGGTTTTTGTGTGAAGTGGACTGATCATTTTAAACCATCCTTTCAAAATTAGGTTTTTTTAAAATTTGAGACTGGATTTATTCGAAACCGAGATTCGATAAAGATTTGTTGCAGAAGCACAGCTGCGGTGACGACGATGGCTGAGTTTGTCCAGCGCCTGAGCGCTTGTTTCCCGGCCTGTCAGTCGAGTCAGAGTGACCGGGCGCAGCGCAGAAGGAGCCGGGAAATCGACGCCTTACTGGCCCGGGAGAGGCGCTACGTGCGGCGGCTGGTGAAGATTCTGCTGCTGGGCGCCGGCGAGAGCGGCAAAAGCACTTTCCTCAAACAAATGAGGATTATTCATGGCAAGGACTTCGACAGCAAGGCGCTGGAGGAGTTCAGGGACACCATCTTCGAGAATGTTATTAAGGTATATCTTGGGAGTGGGCGTGGGAATTATAAGCCAAGGTTTCTTACTTATCATTTAGCACTTTTTTTTTAAGATGCCTCTCTCACCCCGCTTTAAAAGAGTTTAAGAAGATGCTTGTCTAGGTTATTGATTTTTATTAGCTGGCTGTTTAAAACGTAAAAACGTATTACAATAAAAAAAACCTGTTAGGCGAAATAAAATATAATATTTTGCCTCTATATTTTCTTTCCTGGAATATATGGTATTGGAAGTATCTCGTTAAAATCGACAATGTTTTAGATCTTCTCAGTAGCGGGTTCTATCAGTGTTTTCCTTTGTCATCGGCCGAAGGGAATCTTAACTCTGCTTTCTTTGTGATGATCAGTCAGTAGAAGTATACCACTCCCGAGGGTGTGTTCTGAGTTAAAATCATAAACTGTTCCTTGCCGTGCTTATTTAACAAAGTTGCCTCAATATCGACTGAAACTATGATGAATGTGTTCAATGTACAGCAAGCTTCTGTTGCTGCTATAACAGGTTTGTTATACTTCACGTTGTAGACAAAATACTATTTGTGCGTGCTCTTTGATACATACTATATGGTGGCAATTAAATCTTCATCTCAAAAGGCCTGGTATATTCGAATGTTGGAAGGCTTGGCTAAACGTATTTTTTTTTATAAATCGTGCTCTTTTTGAAGGAAGGAGTGATTCATTTAGAATTTTAAACCCTTTGCTTTTGTGATGACTCTGTACTTTAGGAACATTTCTGATGTATTTAACTGTATCCCTATTGGAAATTTTTGCTGATACAATTAACAGTAAATCCCAAGTAAAATCGCATCATGAAAATATTTAATATTCTGAGGGAAAATCTCCAGTTTATATTTTCAGTAGTTTTCTTTCTGGTATCAAAATATTTTTTAAATATTTGGAAACATGAAGGACCAAAACTGAATTACTTCTCTGATTTGGTGATATTTCCAATCTTTTTGAAAGCCTGTAGTGTGTTTGATATCAATAAGACCTCTGAATATACTTGTAAAATATGCTGTTTGCTTGTTGTGACTCTATTTAATGCCAAGATTTTTATTATTGAATTAAGGCACTTTACTGCTAAATTGTACTCCATTAGGTAGATACCATCAGTGTTGGGGGAGGAACAAAATAAGAAAACAGTGCAAATTGGAAAAACATTAAGTTGAGGCTGTGTGCTTTGATTTAGAAGGAAGTGAAGTTGTTGAGATCTTATTAGTATTAGTGATACAAACTTTTGAGTTACAGGGAAGAACCAGCATGTAGTACTGCTCAGGATGCATGCGAAGTGTCTGAGAGGATATGTAGTAACTAAAGTCACCTTTTCGTTGTTGTCAGATGATTGAATATGTGTAAACTACGTGGGGTTCTGTGACTTTACTGGTGTTAACAGATTGTAATTAATTTTAAAAAGTTATAAATGAATGAGCCTGGTGCAAAGATTCAGCACAGAAGTTCAGTGTTTTTACTGCTGTCCCTCCAAAGAGCATCTGCAGTGGTTCCATTTCTGTCCTCCTTCTCCAAAGTCCAGGGGGAATAAAACACCTTCAACTTTTTATGGAGGTAGTTCTTGAAAGTTTCTGGATCAGTTTCTGCTGTGCTTGTGGTACAGTCCAAATTTTAGTGGTTTTCTGCCTCTTTGTAAATATTTTTATTCACAATGACACAGTGAGGCCTTTCTGCGTTGATTGCTACTGATCCTTCTATAGTTGGAAAACCAGTTTCTTCAAGATTCTTGGAGCATATCCTTTGGAGCTAATCTATTTACCCTTCTCTGCTCACTGTTGGTACTGATTCCACATAATGAGAGATCCTAGTTCTTGTTATTAGCCTCTGCTTCTTCGGGGCCAGGATATTCTTACGGTATATATTTTTGGAGATAAGTATTTTTCTATCTTTCTATCTTTCCATCTTTCCAAGAAGGCTTAACAAGACCTTCCATGAATGAAATAATGGTGTAACTCTCTGAGTTTGTTAAAAAGACAAGAATAATGAAAGGGAACAACTTGCAGGAGAATTTGTTGTGAAAGTAAAAATGGAAGTTCTCTTTGAGTTCAAGTGAAATAGTGGCACTAAAATGTACAAATGTGACCTGAGAGAAGTTAGTTCAAGCAAGGTACCTTTGTCTTGTATTAGTGGCAGTTATTTGTCAAACATTTAAATGAAGCCATAATGACTAGCAAAATATTTCAGTAACTTGTGAAGTACATATACAGTAGATAAGGATAGAAACCTTGGTTTGCTCATTGAATATATCTTGTGTTTATGCAAAGATGTAACTACATAAAAATAATCTATTGTTAACTGTGCCAAACAGCTGCACCCAGAACAAAGGCAAAATATCTAGATATCTTGAGGCTGAACTCATAAAAGGTGAAGGAAGTCCAGAGGGAGTACATTTTGTTCATTGTGTTTATTTTAAATGACCTTGCTTTCAATTTTTTGTCAATTTTATTACCTCATTTCTTTTGTAACCTCTGGATATAACTATTTGAATGCTCTTTGAGCTAGCCTCGGATCTTGGGTTCTCCACTGAGCATCTCCTAAACTGGGCTGCTGGTAGCCTAACTAACATTCACCAAAAATCTCCAAGACTGTGGTTGGTGGTGAGCAGGACCCACCCAGTCAAATCTTTCCTGCATAGTCCACATACTATCCACAGCACACACTGCCCCCACGGGATGGCTGCAGTGGGGAGGAGATTGTCACACACTTGTTTGTTTAGGGGGTGTGGAGAAGGATACAAGGGTCCTTGTCTCAGTTAATCCCAAGCAGCTGCTAAGCAAGAGGATCTGCAGACTGTTGTTCTGGAGACATGACATCAAGTGCTATGGGGAGGTCATCAACTCAGTGAAAGGTGTCTGCCTGAAACTTGACGAATATTCCAGTGCAGCAAGATGTCTGCAAGGATTTGCTGCTGACTTGCACATTCCAGGATGCAGGAGCACTGAAACTTGGTGTAACCAAACTAAGAGCTATGGTGGAGGGACCACAGTCTAGCCTCCTTCCACTACTGATCATGGAGGGGCTGAGTCGGGTTGGGAAGCCACGCAAACATTGAAATGGTATGTCATCTGCGTGGCAATGGTGCTGTTTCTTTTTTATGAAAAAATGTTTAACATGACTAAATATATTGGCCAAATCACCTAAATGTAAGATTATTTTGCAATGTTTTTATGTTATGATGAATAAAGTTCATTTTTTAAATAAACAGAAAACAAACTAATATCATGTCAATTTCATTGTATCTGTACTTGCTGACCCATGTTAATTCCAAATCTGACAGTCATTTTAAAAAATCTTTCACTTATACATTCTCATTTCTATCTTGTCTCTTACTCCCTCCAGTTGAAAATTTCTCGCATATCTCTATTGTGCAATCTTTGACTTCTTTCTTTGTCTCTCTTTTCAATTGCTTTACGATTGGATATTTCTTGGTGTTGTGTTTTGGAATTCCACCCTCCACCAGCACCTTTTATTCATGTTTTTTTAAGATATTTGTTGACAAAAAACTTTCAACATTTGATCTAATATCCCTTTAATGGGGCACTTTGTTAAATTTAGTTCTGAGGTGCTTTCAATTAAATGGTAAAGACTTAATGCAAATTATTAATGCCTAGTAGGTTCTTTCTCGTGCTGAATACTTGTTCTGAGTTGACTGATCCAGGTGAGGGACATGGATAGATTTACTTTTGCCCCAAATATTCTTTCATTCAGGAGTGGAAAAACAGCCAGAAACCAGTATACGTTTGGTGATGATGGTAACTCACTTCAGTTTTGCTGTCATATTCTCTTCAGTTGAATAGCGTAAACTCCAGAAAATTGTTGACCTGGGGGAACTTGATGATAAAGTGGTTGGGCTTTGTTGTTTGAGCTGACTGTTTCTTGGTGCTTGTATGACATGTCTGTTGCCTGCCCAAGTGTGGGTATTACTTGATGTAGATGTGGACTGCATTTATTATCAGATGATTTGTCTGTAGAGCTGAACCTTGCCTATCATGTCTACACTGTATGATAGGTTAATAAAGGACACTAATGGTCTCCAATAATTAAAAGTATCTTCCATGGCTTAAGATACATCTCCAAGTTTGCAGGGGATCCCACCGGAGGGTTCATGGACCAAAATCATTGAGCAAGAAGTCCATGGTATAAAAGTTCGAAAACCCCTGCTTTAAAAGCTGTGCAGTGTTTTGTTCATTCCACATTTTTTTTCCCCAAGTGAGCCTGTTGCTAGAGTGCCTGCTTTCACATGTGGTCTGGCTCTTGGCTGGTATCTCCATGGTTGTTAAGTGGTCTGACATGTGCCCCACATTTTTTTTTGTGTGTATTTTGGCTATGGTGGAGGCAGTCAGCCCATCAAGTTAAGACTGGCTCTTGGAGCAATCCTAAAAATTCCATTCTCTCCTACCACTCTACACTAGGGGTAATTTGGCACCTGGGGGGTGGGGGGAGTCCATACGGTCACAGGGAGAAGGGGAAAAGGCACGCAAGTAGCGCTGGAGGTCAGGGTTAAACTGAAGTTGCTGGAGCTACAAAGCAACAGCTCAATATACGGACTTGTCCCTTAGCTGAACAGTGCTGGTCAAAGCAAGCAACTGGTGAACAATTCTTGTTTGACTTGGATGATGCCTTCATCACTTACAGATTTGAAAGGTGTTTGTGTGGAACTTGACTATTTTATTATTTAAAAAGTAACAACTATAGGAAGGTGATGTACATTGTTTCTGCCACAGTGGATTATGAAATAATGTGGTCCCTCTCATTCTGGCCACTTTATCCCCCTTTGTGTAGATTTTTTTGTCATTTCCTTTAGTGAGCTTCCCAATTAATTTTCAACCAGGTTAATTTCAGTGCTTGCAGAAAGTAGTTGCTGGGATTTTGGCATATTGTAGAATTCTACAGATTTTCAAGTCGGGAATCTTTTTGCATGTATGTTTCACGTAGGTTAGGGCTGACTCCTTTGTGGAGATTTGGATCTCACTTTTGTATGTGCCCCACTTGAGTGCTGCAATATAAAGCACCCCAAAATATATTCTAAGGCACTGGTAGGCTATCTAATGTCAGGACATCCTCTCGGGATCCCCACAGCACTCAGAGACCCTATGATCTCTGTCTCGGAGGCCGACATCAGGCTGTCTTTCAGGAGGATGATGAGTCTTTGCAAGGCAGGCCCGTTGAAGTACTTGATAAGGCTCTGAAAACCAAAATCGCTCTCTCTGGCTCTCCATGAGGCCTTGCATCACCTGGACAATTCAAACACCTATGTCAGGATACTGTTTATTGCTCAGCATTTAACAGCACCATTCCTACAGTTCTGATTGAAAAGCTACAGAGTATGGGCCTCTACCTCCCTCTCCAGCTGGATCCTTGACTTCCTAACCAGAAGAGCACTATCTGCGGATTGGTAATAACATCTCCACCTTGCTGACAATCAACACTGGTGCATCTCAGATGTATGCTTAGCTCACTACTCTGTCTACACCCACGACCGCGCAGCTAGGCACAGCCCAAATGCCATCTAGAAATTTGATGGTGATGCAACTGTTGTTGGCAGAATCTCAGATGGTGTTGAGAGGGTGTTCAGGAATGAGATCTATAGTTGAGTGGTGTCGCTGCAACAACCTTGTACTCAATGTCAGTACAACCAAAGAGCTGATTTGTGGACTTCAGGAAGGGTAAGATGAGGGAACACAAACCAATCCTCATAGAGGGATCAGAAGTGGAGAGAGGTGGAACAATTTCAAGTTTCTGGGTATCAAGATCTCTGAGGACCTAAATTGGTCCAAATATATCCCAAATGCAGCTATAAAGAAGGAAAGACTGTGTCTATATTTCATTATGATTTTGAGGAGATTTGGTTTGTCACCTAAAACACTTGACAATTTCTATAGATGTATCATGGGGAACATTCTGACAGGCTGCATCATGGTCCGGTATGGAGGAGGGCTACTGCACAGGATCAAAAGAAGCTTCAGAAAGTTGTAAAATTAGTCAGCTCCATCTTGGGTATTAGCCTCTATGGTATCCAAGACATCTTCAAGGAGCGGAAAGACAGTGTCCAATATTAAGGACCCCCACCACCCAGGACGTGCCCTCTTTTCATTATTACCATCAGGAAGGAGGTCCAGAAGGCTGAAGGCATACACTCGGTGAATGAGGAACAGCTTCTTCCCTTCTGCCATCCGATCTCTGTATGGATATTGAATACATGAACGCTTACCTCTTTTTATTTCTGTTTTTGCATTGCTAATTGTAATATATACACACACACCCACTGTAATTTAGTTTTTTCTGTACTTGTGCTGCTACCACTAAGTTAACAGATGTAACGATATATACTGGTGATAATAACTGATTGTGAATCTTTCACTACTGCATTCTTCAGATGTTCCCACCTGCTTCAAAAGGGCATCAAATCATACTAGTGCCCAAGAGTGGGGTGACCTGCCTCAATGACTACAGCCAGTTGTATGCGTATCTACAGTGCTGAAGTGCATCAGAGGTTGGTCGTGACTAGAACTGACTGCTGCCTAAGCAATGGCCTAGCCCTGGACCCTCTGCAATTTGCCTACTGCCACAATAGGTCTACAGCAGATGCAATCTAACTGGCTTTCCACTCAGCCTCGCACCACCTGGACAATACCAATACTTGTGTCAGGCTGCTGTTAATTAAAGATCAGCATTCAACACTATCGGCCCCTCAGTACTAATCAATGCAGTCCAGAATCTGGCCCTAGTGCCTCCCTATGCAAACTGATATTTGACTTCCTCATCAGTGTGGATTGGAAATAATAACGCCTCCTCGGTAGCAAACCATGCAGGCAAACATCAAGAATGTGTGCTTAGCTCACTGCTCTACCATCTCTGTATTCATGACGATGTGGCTAGGCACTGCTCAAATGCCATCTATAAATTTGCTGATGACACAACTGTTGCTGACAGAATCTCAGATAGTGATGAATTGCCCTCAGCATCAGTAAGACCAAAGAATTGATTGTCTTCAGGAAGAGGAAGTTGGAAGAACGCACACCAGTCCTCGTCAAGAGTTCAGCAGTAGAAAGAGTGTCAACGTCTCTGAAGATCTATATTGATCACAACATATTGATAAAATTACAAAGAAGGTATGCCAGCTATGATATTCCATTGGGTATTTGAGGAGATTTGGTATCTCAGCAAAGACTCTAGCAAATTTCTGCAGATGTACTGTAGAGGGCATTCTGACCAGCTGCATCACCATCTGATATAGGGAACAGTTTCTTCCCTGCCACCATCAGATTTCTGAAAGGACCACGAGCACCACCTCACTTTTTGCGTTACTTATTTATTTTTGTAAATTTATATTAACTTCTGGTAATTTATATTTTGCACTGTACAGCTGCTGCAAAAGAAGTTTCACAATGTCAGTAACAATAAACCTTATTCTGATGGTTCTAAATATTAATCTTGTAGCTGGAGGTTTAATAGCAAATGTCTTGATGGATTAAATTTTGGTCACCTGAGGTAATTAAATCCATCTTCCTTCCTTCCGAGACATGTATCCTGTTCTTATTTCTTGGTTCGCACTTACAGTGGATTCCAGTTAATTGGGCCATCACTTAATTGAGCCAGCTGCTTATTTGGGATGACCCTTAAAGGACAAAAAATAATTGAGAAAATAGCCAGGATTCACTTCATTTATTTGGGATACTGTGCTGCTTAATTTGGACAAAAACTTGCTAAACAGTTTCTAACTAGCATCAGTCACTTGCACTTATGTGGCTTTTAGACACTGCACCATGCTTAGTGTAAGCAGGTTTTAAATAGTTATGTATGCTTGTTAGGTTATCAATTTTGTCCAATGGATGCTGATTCAAAAAGAGGTGATATTTGATCACTTTGTTTTGTAGTCTGACTTAAAAATTCAGACACTTGCCAAGATGCCATGAAAAGATTTGACACTAGCTGGCGGGGGTGGGGGGGGGGTGTGGAAGGAAATGCACATCTGAGTTTAAGCTACTAACTACACAGGAAGGCTATGAAGGCAGTCCATTTTCTGCCCTAGGTGTCTGTGCTAACTTTGTTCACCTACAGTTGATCTAAACAACACAGTGCTGTGCACTCTGAATTCCTTTCCTAACTATTAGGAACTAATGCAGTTTTATGGTACTGTACTATTGGTAGTCTTCTAATTTGTTCTGTATTTCATTTAAATGCAGAATTTAATTCAGTTAAATGGTCATTTTTCTTAATACATTTTTAACTATTTCCTTGGCACCTGCTAATTGGAGCAGCTGATCAATTGGGCCATAATGTGTCCCAATTAACCGGAATTCACTGTAGTTCCTTTCAACTGTCCTTTTGTGTTTATGTATTCTTGATTTTACAAAGTTTATCACTAAAATGAACATCCCTTTTTTTGATAACTATGCAATAATTAGATTTTCAGACATTTGTGTCACCAAAGATTGCCATCCGCTTGACTAATGGCTATTCTGGAATTGTATTGATATTTATACTCTTCATAGAGGCTTTTCAAGAGGTTCTGTCAATGATGGGCTTCTTCAAAGAAAACAAGCACAACATTAGATATTCGCATATGATGGAAAATGTCATACTTTGCTAGAAGCAGCTTTCTTTTGCTGAGATGCATCTTAGGATGCACTGGGACATGCCATCAGTGATGTAACCCAAGGTCATTGGGTGTTTTGCGTCTTTCAACATCAGACGGTATCTCACAGAAAACCCCAGCCAGGATTGAAAAGGCACCGGCTTGTGTCCCAGCAGCATGGGTCCACGGGTTGCACCTCTTGATCCGTAGCCAGCTGGAGGCTCTCTCTGCAGCCTCTGTGATGGTCCTGATGGCTCGTTTCTAGTCCCTATAATGCCAAGGAGATCAGGTTCTGCAGAGTGAGCAGCCAGCTTAGAAAAAGAGCAATCTAGATGTGTATTGACACTCTTAAACTTTGTTAACAGCTGCCCAGAAACTTTCGGAGGTCGTCAGTGTAGAAAGCTCTGTCAAGCTCAAATTCATCAGCACCACTAACTGCACATCAAAGCTCCTCCCTCTACAGTACCACATGATATTAGAAAGCTACCTTTAGTAAGATATGGCTGATCTAATTGCTACCTCATCTGTTTTCTTGCACTCTTCTGAAAGTTTCTTTGCTATCAAAAGTCCCTTTATGCTGAGTCATTCTGGTGTAATTTCTTTTCGAAACTGCTTCTATCCTTTTAAATAGGCCAATACTGTGTGTGGTACTTCACGTGTGTCTCACCAATGTCATTTCATTTTAAAATCTTTTTATTAATATAATCTTCTACAACTATAAAATACAGAGATTCAACACTGTGTGTGTATGTATGTGTATGTGTGTGTGTATATATATAATAAGCTGAAGAAAAAAACCATATATATGCTAACAAAAAAGAAAATTATAAAAGAAAAAGAAGGAAAAAAAGATAACCCCAGCTAACTTTAAAAAAAAAACCCACTAACTATAAAACAAAAAAAAGAGGGGAAAAAAAACCATTAGGAACCAACTCCTGGAGCGATACATCTTACTTTTTTTTTATTTTTATATAAAACCACCACCAAATCACAATTATATAACATAAAATTGGAAGGAAACCATGTAAATTGATTCAAATTAAATGATAATATATAGCAAAAGAGCCCCACCTTCTCTCAAAATCAAATCGGCAATCAAAAGTTCATATATATGTCATATATTTAAAATTGCAATACAAGGTCACAAGCAAACAAAATGCACAGTCATCAAAAATAAAGTATTACAATTGGTGATTTGAGGCAGTTCAGCTCCAACTTTCTTCATACATCTCAGCTAATGTCATTTTTTTGTTTTTCTCTAGAAGGGTTTGGATGTAATCTCATCCTTACTAATAGAATCACTGACTTAGCAGTATTCACACTTGTAAAAGTTCAAACGTTTGGATTGGTCAGGGTGAAGATAGAATGGTAGCATTCATGGCAGGGAAAAAGAGATGACTAGCTCTGAAGATGGGGGAAATGATGAGACGAGCTGTGTATTTGGTGGGCAGTGTGGAAGTGAAGAGAAACAAAGGGAATGGGTGGAACAGGAGCTCAGGGAGGGGTTGGAATGTGGGGCATGATTACCCTAAAGGTTATGATATGTGTGTTTTTAAATATTTTATCTCCTCAGGTACCTGTTTTAATGTATTGTTTGACTAATTTGTGAGCTCTGGAATGTAATCTGACATTTTGCTCTGAAACTCCAACAATATAAACAAACAAAATACTGTTTAAGATGTGCAGACTTTCATGTAACTAAGCATTTTCTCACAACAGTCCCCTTGGAAAAACAAAGGATACCTGCATATAGTTTGTAGTTTCTAGAAAAAGATGCAACTTTTGAAAATGTTGCATTGCAGAATCTTTCTTGCTGTGGTTTTCAATCCAATCTAGTCCCTGTGACTCTAACATCCCCATTTGAATTAATGGGCTTCCAGATCATGTGACCTGGATCCTTTGCTGGTTTCCAGGAATGATCCAGAGGCAGCTAGTATTATTTGCCACGGTGTCCAAGCTTCAGCATTTACAAGGTAATGTACTGGCACTTGCATTGAGAATTGCTGAGGATTCCTTGGTGAGTTGCTGGCTTACCATTAGCATTACTGGTTTTTTCCAGTTGCAAGAGATGACTTTGTGACTGAGACTAATAATTTTCCACCACGAAGTTATTACCTTGGAGTATGATTTTTTTTTCTTGTTTTTTGCATTTACAGAAGATGAGTGGTTCTTATCCTGCTTCCCTCAAAGTAATGTTATGTTTTCAAATTAAGTTGCCATTGTTTGGTACACCACCATAATCATTGGTAGTTGATACATTTCAACGATATTGAGAGGAATTTATTTATTTGGATTTTTCTCTTTTTTTAAAAAAACACATCCATAGGGTTAGAGAATTGTTTATCTTGTTTAGATTTTAATTTTATTTATCACCTGGAGGAGGCAGACCAGAATTAATGTGGGGATGGAATTATAATTCTTTTGGGAAAGGAATTTTATTTTGCCTGACTAATAAAATTCTTGCACTTGCTCCTGTATCCTTCTGCGTCCTTGTTGGAAAACATTATGTATCTGGTGAAAATAAAGGATTCTTTCTTTTTCCTTTTGAATAATGTTTATTCCAGAATTTGGGTATTTTCATAACTTCCCAATTCATCACAGGTTCTTATTTTCTTGGGAGCATGTTCCAATTGCAGTTTAGGGGGTGAGTTATGAAGCATGAGACGGCATTTTTAAGGGAAATTGATCTTTTTTTTAAAAGTAAGATATTCAGCTAATTGTACCATTGTTTCCTGTTGCAATTCATAGTTTTGCTCGTAATTGAGTTATCAGACTTTAATCAAGGAAATATTCTGATGAGATTTGAACTATGTTAATTTAAAGTAGCATTTTTAGTCATATGCATTCAAAGGATCATAGTATCAAAATTACTAAAATGTGGTGGCTGGTGTGTTTTATCAGGTGAGGCACAGCAGATTTCTAACAGAAAGTTGTACTTTGTTTGAAATTGAAGTGTATACTTCAATGACTACTGTGCCTTTTTAGGGAAAATTGTAAATTCAAATGCTCCACTGATACTTTTTTGACACTTGGTAAAACCCAAGCACATATATTGAAGTTTTATTGATTAAATCTGAAGTTGGTTGGAAGCCTGTGACTGTTGGCCCATGTATTGATCAGTAACAGATGGAGACTGCTAATTCAGAAAAGAATATGCATTGGTGATGGCAAGGTTGGACATCGCTAACACTTTAATTTTGCTGCTTTAGTATTACAAGTTGAAGAAATATGAACACTTTGGGCCCTTTAATTACACAAATGGGTAGCAACTGTGTAATTAAAGTCTGAAATTTTTCAGCTATAGACAAAAATATGCAAATGTTCCACGTATTTACATATGTGAACATAATGTGACATGGGTTGAATGTTTGCTGGTATTATGTTCTAAATCACTGTTTTGTTCTTTCAAACAAGGAAGGTATGGAATATGGTTCTGGAGGTACTATTTGTGCTGCAGTAATCTAGGTTAACATCTCAGTATAGTGATTAGCATATTGCCTAACATAACTCATGTGTTGATTGTTACTCATGTGTTATACTTCACACCAACAGTAACAATTACCAGATTGGTTCAGATTTCGTGTATGTAGGCACAAGTAATTAATATTTTTGCCATCTCTAGACAAGTTTGTTTACAGTTCAAGAAAAATTACAGCATTGCAAATCATATTTTCATCATTTCACTACAACTTTGTTTACATAAGGTATAGTTTCTTTAAAATATAAGACTCCTTGGCCCCAGCTTCTCTATTCTTAATGTGGAAACATTTTCTTTTCCAAAAAAATCCTGAAATGTGACTGGCTGTAGTGGTACTTTCAAATGTGGGGCTGTACCTCCAGTAAAGGTGCAGATTAGAAATTACATAGGTCCTTTAGTCAATATTCCTGGCTGAGAATGATCAGTCAATTGGTGGCAAGTATTTCCAGCGTACTGTTTTGCCTAGAACGTGTAAAAATACAGCACAGATTTGCAGCACAATTGAGTATTCTGAGCATGCAAGTTTTGCTGTTGGCAAGCCAAGATTACCTTCTTAATAGTCCATGAGCAACATCTACCAAAGTTTTTCTTTTGAAGAAGTTAAAGTAACAAGATCATTATTTCATAAAAGGTGAAATGGGAATTAAAATTTTGACTATCTGTTGCATCAGCTGATAAATTACGGATGTAGCCACTTTCTGTTGTAAAATTGTCTCAAATCAATATGGTTTTAAAAATGGGTCAGGTCTTGGATTCCTTAATGTATTCAAATTGCAACTCAATTTGTTTCTTAAAATCAACTGTGCCACTTTTTTGTGTTGGTGGTTTTAATTACATCTGAACTTGAGCAGAGAATAATTAAATACAAATTCAAATTATTGCAAGGACATTTTACAGAGCAATGCTCAAGAAGATTTCCTTTTGATGTTTTTTTTGAACTTGGCCAACATATTTAGCATGAAGACATGTTGATAGTAAATTGCAAAGTTTCTTTTATTTTAGACTGATTAGAATCATATTTAAGTTTATTATCACATACTGTGTGAAATGTTTTGCCATATAGTGCAATATGTAAATTACTTCAGTTTACAATAAGAATTATAAAAGTAATGAAAAATAGTGAAGTAGTGTTCATGGACTGTTCAGAAATCTGGCAGAGGAAGAAGTTGTTACCAAAATGTTCAGTTTGTGTCGAAGGCTCTATGCTTTCTTCCTGAAATAGTATGAGAAGAGGCCATGTCCTGGATGGTGAGGGCCCTTAATGATGGATGCTGCTGCCTTGAGGCACTGCCTTATGAAGATCTCTTCTAGTGCTCATGATGGAGTTGGCTGAGTCCACAGCCCAGCTTCTTTGATCCTATGCAGTGGCCCCTTCATACCAGGTGGTGATGTAACCCATCAGAATGCTCTTCATAGTATATCTGTAGAAATGTTCCGGGGATCTTTGACAAATCAAACCTCCTAATGAAGCAAAGCCCTCTGTGTGCTGCTTTTGTGATTGCATCATATGTTGGACCCAGGATAGATCCTCTGAGACGCTGACATGCAAAAATTTGTAGCTGCTCACTCTTTCCACTGCTGACCGCTTGATGAGAATGGGTGTGTGGTCTCCCAGTTCCCTTTCCTGAAGTGCACAATTCATTAGTCTCACTGCTATTGGGTGCAGACCACTCAACCAGCTGATCTAGGTCACACCTGATTAGAAGAAAATCTGGTTCTATGTTCCTACGCCTGTGATATTTTTGGAAGGTGATTATTTTAACGTGAGCAAGTGTAACACTTTTGCCATACAATTCTTAGCCCCTCAAATGGTATGTTCTTCCTGTTCATGCTGCCCTTCAAATAAAAGAGGAAGCAGTCAGTTCATGGTGCATATTCCAGGCAAATATACTCTTGTGGATTATTTTAGATAGAATCTCTGGCTTGGCAGTAAAAGTGATGGAGCAGCAATAAATCTTGGCAGTTTACCCTCTGCATTGTGAATTACATTTGTGTTGGCCTAATTTTACCACCATGGATATTTCATTTTATGGAAAATTTTATGATATCTGTGAGCTGCCTAAGGATGTTGGTATATCCAGTACTGTTTTTAAACTCCTTGCTTGTCTCCAAATAACTCTGTGATAGTAGACTGGTGCCACAGTAGTAAAATCAATTAGACATTGATAGCAGCATGCAATGAACGTTACTGTGGCTTTCTAGAAACTGAGAGTTCAGGTCCGAATGTCAAGCTATTCTGAAGTACAGAGTGAAATTTCACAAACGTGGAAAGAACTTAGGCCATACAGCCTAAGTTGAGCTCTACCAATTCAAAAAAAGTCTTGGATTGCTTTCTGACCACTCTACCTCTTTAGTGCATTAATCAATCAATATCAGGCTTGAATGTACTCATGATCATTTGCAGGTCCCAGTTGAGACTCTTTCAGACTTGTGGTTTTTATATTCTGCTTTTATCCTCCTTTTTCTTTTCCACTTTTTTGTACAATGGGAGGGTGTTTGGAGGTTGATCTGTTTTTTTATGTGGAGGAGGGGTTTTTTGGGGGGGTCGATGTTCTTGTATGGTGAGGGGGTTGATGGTGGCTTTAATGTTTCTCTGAATGACTTTTATGCTCACTCTTTGTTTCATGGCTATCTGGATAAATACAAATTTCAGAGTTGTATATGGATATGTGCTTTGATAATGATAAATGAGCCTATGGATGTGATTTGCCACTTAACAGCCCAGTCTGAATATTGTCCAGATTTCACTGCATTTTCATGCGGGCTGCTTCATTATCTGAACAGAATTGTAAATATTGCAATAACCATTGAACATTTCTATTTCTGCTCCTGTGATTTTTAAAATAATCATTTGCTTGGGCCTAGAACACCAACCTGAGGAACCCCTACAAGGAAGCTCCATGGCTGAGATGATTAACCTCCAACCTACCACCGTCACTTTGTTTCTCATCAGCAAAGGACTTTCCCCGTTACCCATTGTACATCCAGGGATCCTTGATGCTGCCTGTGATTAATGTTCCTTGATGTCAAGGGCAGTTACTGTCACTTCATCTCTAGCATTCAGCACTTCCATTTGTATTTGGGTCAAGTTTCTATGGTCAGCAGCTGAGTGGCTTTTGTGGAACTGAGCTTTTGTGTGCAGGTTGGTGCTAAGTAAGTTCAGCTTGACTGCACTTTTGATTGTCCCTTCCATTGTGCTGATTGAGAGTAGATGGAGTGGTAATTGGCTGAGTTGGATTGTCATCCTTGTGGATAGAACAGAACTGCAATTTTCCAGCTTATTAGATAGATGTCAAATTTACAGTTGAAATGTAACAGTTTGGTAAATAGTGCGGTAAGTTCTGGAGCACGTTTTCAGTACCATTGCTAGAATGTCATCAGAGCCCATAGACTTTGCTGTATCCAAAGCCTTTCCCTTATCTTTATTTGACTCTATATAACATCAGTAACAATATCTACTTTGCCGTGCACCACTCGAGGAGGCCAAGATGGATCAGCCACTGTGACTGGCAATTTTTGCAACTACTTCAGTTTTTTTTTCCCTTTACAAATGTGCCGGGCTCACTTGTTATTGAGCATAAAGGTGTTTGTGAAGCTACAGCATCTCTGCATTGTTTAAATTATTCACCACCATTCACAACTGGATGTGGCATGGCGGGGTGGGGTGCAGATGGGGCAAGCTTGCTAGGCAACACATTTGGTGGGATTGAGTTGGGCCAAAGGGCCTTTTCCCATTCTCTATGGTTCCGTGACTGTAGAACTTGGATGAGGTAAACACTTGGTTCTGTTTATTGCATGCTGTGTGTGGTGTTAGGCATGCATATAATAAGCCTGTTTTATAGCTTCACCAGGTTGACCTCTCATTTGGTGCTGCTACTGGTATGCCTTCCTGCTCTCCATTGAACTGTTAACAATTTTATGCAATTAAGTAGTTTCTTTCTGTGTATTTATTAGCTTACCATTAGTTTGGTTTTTCTGGTGTTTAATATTTGCTTGGAATGGAATTGACCTGAACTACTTCCCAGATAATGTCTCCTAGCTTTCCTCCTTGACTCTCAACGCACCCACATTCATTGAGAACAGCAGGGTAAAAATCTATTAACTTGTGTAAGGTGAAATGTACACTGGGATTTGTAGGATGATACACTTGTACGAGGGGTGATTGATAAGTTCGTGACCTAAGGTAGAAGGAGTCAATTTTAGAAAACCTAGCACACTTATTTTTCAACATAGTCTCCTATTACATTTACACACTTAGCCCAGCGGTCGTGGAGCACATGGACCCCTTCTTTGTAGAAGTGGCCCACAGCAGGGGTGATTGATAAGTTTGTGGCCTAAGGCAAAAGGAGATGAGTTATTAACTTCAAACTTTCTGCATAATCACTTAGAGTTGAGCTGCACGTGCGTGTAAAGAGAGTGTCTTGAACCTCCAGGTGGTCCACAGCAAGGGTGATTGATAAGTTCGTGGCCTAGGGTAGAAGGAGATGAATTATACAGCTCTCATTACATACACATGCCGTTCAACTCTGAGTGAAAATGCAGGAAGTTTGAAGTTAACAACTCACCTCCTTCTACCTTAGGCCACAAACTTATCAATCACCCCATGCTGTGGACCACTTCTGGAGATCAAAGACGCCGACTTCTACAAAGAAGGGATCCGTATGCTCCACGACCACTGGACTAAAGGTGTAAACGTAGTAAAAATGAGCTAGGTTTTCTAAAATTGACTCCATTTACCTTGGGCCACGAACTTATCAATCACCCCTCGTAAAGCCTGGTGCAAAACTGCAGTGTCATTTGTTCCAGAGCAAATTTTAATCAGATTTCTATTTGAAAGTATTAAGTGTTTATCCTAAACTTTTCTATGATGTTTTGTTTTTCACCATTGAACTGACTTATTTTTAATTGAGAACAGATGACATTTGCTGTGTACTTAACCAGTTAATAAACTGATTGTAATGAGAGGTTGCTACCAGATGAGCTAACCCTACTTGTTTACAATAGCTTTCTTGACGTCAATCTGTAATTGACATGAGTAAAGTCTACAGCTGCAAAATAATGCAAAAATCTGTAAAAAGCTGATCTTTCAGATCATGCAGGAATACATGATGCTTTTTATAGTTGTATGTGTTGTAGGATTAGTATGACAATGATATAGAAGCTTGAGTTATGCAGTTAGCTTTCCAATTGATTTACAGTTTAATTTTTGAATCTGTGCAAATGATTTTAAAACTAATGAATGAATAACCTCTTTGTTTGCTAGTAATTTGCAAGCCAGGCCAGTAGTACAGAAACCAGATTACCACAATTAAATTTACTGTAATGCTTGCAGAAATTTTTGGCCAGGACAATGTCATTTCTATTTTCCCTTTTCAGTTCTTTAATTTTGATGAATACAGAAATTGGATGTCAGGGAAAAATGGATCTTGAGGCTTCTACTTAACCTGAAGGAATATCTCAGCAAGTCTGAAAATGGGTCAGATTGTGTACTTTGGTTATAGCTTGAAGATACAGTTTTTAAAAAAAGTGTAATTTAGGTTTAATCTAATGTTTCAGTTGAAAGGAAATGTGCAATCGATGTTGTTTTGAATTATCTTGAAATTGGGTAATTTTGACTCTTATTTTACCATTGGATCTAGTTTGCTGTCCTCAGTCAATCTCATTATAGTCTTCCATGGTTCTCAGACTTATCTCCCTGAATGTTCTGAAAATATTTTGTTAATTAATGTTATTGAATTCAAGTATTTTGAGACAAGACCAAGGAAATTGATGCCCTTCAATAGAGAAAAAGCAAGATCATGCAGTTATAGTTCTTCAAAATTGAACCCCAACCTTCCATATTCTTAATGAAATACTTAGAGAAAGGATTCAAAATATATTTATTATCAAATTATATATGCTGTATACATCTTCTGAGATTCATCTTCCCCACACAGTGAGAAAACAAAGAACAACCATAGTACCCGTTCAAGAAGGGGGGGGGGAATCAACCCCCTCCCCCACACGCAAACAGAAACAAATCATGAAAACAGCAACAAAAGAAATGAGCGCAAACACAGGATATAAAACATAAAAGGCATATTCCACTTCAGCTATTTCAGTTTTTTAATCTGCAGACCGCCCCAATCCAAAATTACCCAAACTAGCAACGAAAAAGGAGTGACCAGAAAAGAGAACTAGAACACATCCTAAAAATGTATTAGAATCCACAAACTGCGTTGATTAAACCTTGCTCCAGCATCATCCTCCGACAGCATAAAGGGAAAGAGAGATCATTCAAATGCAAGGACCTTTCTCTTAGAGCAGCGGACAAGTGGGAGAGAGAGATCGTCACACGCAGACACCCTGCTCCGGCAGCAGCAAGTGAGAGGCTGGTAGATGGCATTGAACACTGGCTTGCCTTCTTTACCTGCCAATGCCAGTCCTTGGCACTTTAGTTGGTGAGATCAGCGAGAGATGGAGTTGATCATGGTCGCTGGCCCCATCTCCAGGCTTCCATGCTACACGCTTTGGTCATCGAACGCACTATAAGAGACAACAAAACACCAGATTGCCTGAACGCTGGAACACATTGCCATGATGTAGATAACAGGCTGTAACAGTAGAACCACATCTGAAATAAAAAGATGTAAAAGAACTAAACTAAGTCCTTCTGTCACCTATCTTAAGGATATTACCCGAAGTAACGTTGTTCGTTGGTGCCATCTTCTTTCAGAGTAAATCTGGGCACTAAGCTCATTACCAAAAGAACAAAGAAAAAGATTATAGGAAAAGTTTTCATGGAGGATTATTGTGATATAAATGCCACATTCAATTGTTGGTGGAAGGAGAGTTATAATAGCTTATCCAGGACAGCAGTAAACATTTTTTTTTTTTTTTTTTGCAGGTTATGAGAAAGGGGAAAAAAAAACAGTTGCTCCTATGTCCACTCTCCTCTCCTATCAGATTCCTTCTTCTCCAGCCCTTTTCATTTTCCACCAATCACCTTCTAGCTTCTTGCTTCATTCTCTTCCCCCATCCACCGGGCTTCACCTGTCACCTTCTAGTTTGCCTTCCTTCCCCTCTACCCCCACACCCCACCACCATTTTATTCTGGCATCTTCCTCTCAAGTCCTGATGAAGAGTCTAGGCTCAAAATGTCAACTGTTTATTCCATAGATGATGCCTTACTGCTGGGTTACTTCAGTATTTAGTGGGTGTTGCAAAAAAAAACAGTTGCTGTTCTGGTAATGCTTTATAGACTTGCAGCCTGGGCCTCAAGAGTTATTCAACTTGCTGCACATAAGAATAGAAAACTTGTGCAATTTCAAGAGGTATGAACTTCAGAAAGCAGAGCAGTATTTATGTATTATTGACATCAGTTTTTTTTTTAACCCTACCCCTACTGAAAATCTCAATTTGGCATGTCGGCGGTTTTTGCAGTAAATATTCATAATGTGCTTAAATTCCTTTGCCATCAAGAGCTTTTCAGTTCATTGTGGAAGCTTGCCCCTTAGTAAGAACACCTTGTTGAAGGAGTTAAAGTTGGTGTCCAGGTTTAATAGCTTGGCCGTTCACCAAAAGCGGTGGGAGCTGAATAGTTAGACTTCCTGTGGTTTAAAATCAGCAACATGATCTCTAGTTTCACTTTGTACTGTACAATGATCATGAAAGCAGTGTAGATCACAGATGACTGTACGTGTTACCTGATGCGTTACTATTTTATGTGCTTGCATCCTGAATAGAAAGTAGCAGATTTTAACCATGAATCTAAAATATTCAGCTTTGCTAATGTTACCAGCATTTCTTTTATAATACTCACAGGGTTATTTGCCACAATGTAGCAGTTAAATTCGCCCCTTCAGAACTCTCAGCAGACGCTTTTAACTTCAATTGGCTGCACTAGCTGGACAAATAGGTAGCCAACATATGTAAAGAAGTTTCACTGTCATGCAGTAGATTCTGCAGTACCAGAATGTGCAAATGAGTAATTCTAAGAATCCTAAGCTACATGATTCTTTCAGCTGTTAGATTTTACTCAATCATGCTATTGATCTAGGTAACTCAAAAGATGGCTACTGTAGAAGCTAAAATAACTGTGCTGGTTGGTAATGCTAATTGGTCAAGTCAAAAGAGGAAAAATTGCCACCTCATTTATACTTGCAGTGTAACTGTTTGTTTCTTTTATTAATTGAATGGGCATTAAGTTGTAACTAGGATGAGCAACTAAGGCTACATCCACACTAGACCAGATAATTTTGAAAACGCCGGTTTCACGTAAAAACGATAGATGTCAAAACACCAGGCGTTTTTGAAAATACCTCCATCCACATTAAAACGGATATTTGGGCGAATCTCCTCCTACTGGGCATACGCAGGACACACAGAAAACAAGCAAAGAGAAAACAGTATACTTGGAGCGTGTTTGTCCAGTTACAGACTAGAAAAACTTGAAAGGAAATTGCCAAGCGAAAGACTTGGTGCGCATTTGTCCAGAAACATTTCCTACAGCCATAGTCTCTTCACCGATGAAAGGGACAACAGCTACAACTAAATGCAATAAGGCTTGTTACTGGGCAAAAGTGAAATTTCCTGTTACCTCATTTGTTTGCCTTTTGCCATGTCTTTGTGTGTGTATTATTTTGCTGTATTTAACATGCAATAAAACGAGTTACTGGGCAAAAGTGACAGTTGCATCTATTGAATGTTTGCACAAGTAATACATTAATGAAGCACCTTGTTAAATGTATAAAACATGTCTGCATCAGTGTTATCAGGGGTCCCCAACCTCTTTTGCACCACGGACCAGTTTAGTATTGACAATATTCTTGTGGACCGGCTGACCAGGGGCGGGGTTGTTCAAGTAGGGTTAAGCTCACCTCAACATGTCTTTCACAGTTAGGGTCGCCAACTTTCTCACTCCCAAATAGGGGACAAAAGTAGCAGTCAAATCCTGGGACACTTTACCCCAGGAAAGACTACCATGACCATGAAGCCTTGCGTGGGCACCTGTGTGCGCATGCATGACATGCACATGTGATGTGCGCATGCACGTACGTGACGATATTTTTCCCCCAACAAATCGGTTTCGCCTTCATCTTCCCAACTATACTGTACATACATTATTTCTACTTTATATAGGCTGTGTATTTATCATATCATTCCTGCTTTTACTATATGTTAGTGTTATTTTAGGTTTTATGTGTTATTTAGTAGGTTTTTTTTGGGTCTGAAAACGCTCAAAAATTTTACCCATATAAATTAATGGTAATTGCTTCTTTGCTTTACACCATTTTGGCACGAAAGGTTTCATAGGAACGCTCTACCTTAGCGGGGGAAATACAGGACGGGGTGGTCCCGTATGGGACAAATCAGTTTAGCCCGAAATACAGGATGTCCCGGCAAATATGGGACAGTTGGCAACCCAATGTTCAAGTTCAACAGTGCATGACAGAATGAGGAAAGGTACAGCTAACTGATATCGTTTCCTCATGGCCCAGTAGCACACGCTTTGCAGCCCGGTACCAGTCCGCGACCCGGTGGTTGGGGACCACTGCCATACAATGTTACTTCAGGCTGTTACACATCTATTGTCAGATATTGTTGTGGTGTTGGAGGCTGCGTTCAAGAAAACAATGAAATGCCGCGCTGCCGCCACCATTTGTTCTGGCACGTCATGACAGTGTTTTAAAAATAGCCAGTTACCCCGTACACACTACACCAGATATTAGGCGTTTTCAGATTTATTCACTCTGGAGAGTGCTTCTGAAAAGCTCCATTTTCGGGGGAGGAAAATGCTGTTTCAATGTGGACAGAGGGTCAAAACGAAGAGAGAAAGCTTCGGTTATGGATTTATCTGGTCTAGTGTGGACGTAGCCTGACTGTGCTTTTTGTCTGTTTTTAACAAGCTCTTATACAGTAGTGTAGTGGTTAGCACAATGCTTTACAGTACCAGTGACCCTGGTTCAATTCCCACTACTGTCTGTGAGGAGATTGTACCTTCTCCCTATGACCCTGTGGTTTCCTTTGGGTGTATTGGTTTTCTCCCACAGTCCAAGGATGTACCAGTTCCTAGGTTAATTGGTCACTGTAAATGGCCTGTGATTAGGCTAGGGTTAAATTGGGGGTTGTGGGGCGATGTGGCTTGAAGTTCCAGACAGGCCTGGCCCTTGCTGTATCCCAGTTTTTTAAAAATAAATAAATAAATAAATAATGTTGCTTTGAAAATTTTCCAGAGTAGTATAGTGGAGAAGTGAGTTTGTTTTAACCACTTTGCCAAAGTTTTGAATTAGTTGTGTGGCATCAGTACCCCTAGGTAGGGATGCAGATTGGCTGTATTCCAAAGATGGTTTCTGTGGTGAATCTAAGAAGCAAGAGTAGTCAAATGACCTCCTTGTGCTTGCATTGCCATCCAATATGGTTTAGCTTTTCTAATCCTGGCCTCAGCACCACTTTCTTACTTTGTTTTCCCCCCCTTCCCCGTTTTCCTCCTCCCATATTTTTCCTCCACTCCCTTTTTATAACTAAAGTGCCTGTCAGTCTCCATTTTGAAATTTCAGTATCTTTGCCTCAACAGCTGTCTGGGATAGAATTTCAAGGATTCTCAAATCTCCATCTTGGAATTGTCTTTGGTAAGAGTCTTATGTTGGTAATGTGGCCTGTGGATGAAGGGAGATGATATTAGGGGTAACCCTCTCTTGATGCTTACAGATGCCTACTGTCACTTATCCTTGTCTCACCAAGTTTAGAGGAGGAACTGGGTTCATTTCAGCCTGGTAAACCGTGAACTTCGTGTGGTACTTGAGGTATTAATCTTCAAATACACACTTCTCCCGAAATGAGTAGAGGGGTGAAATTCACCTCTCTCTCGGATGTGGGATGTTGTCCATGTTTTGTGTGGTCTTGAAGGCTTCTGTTGTTAGAGGAGTTTAGTGGGGACACGTTGATAGAGCACCTTAAATGTAGGATCTGTTGGCTCAGTACTTTTGTCATGAGTTGCTTGTCATCCCGGTGTTTTCCCTAAATTGGAATCTGGATTCCTTCCATCTAGAGACAAAATAGAATTGATCTTCATTCATCAACTTCAGTAGAAATGCAGGGAACAACAATGACCTTGGTCTGCAGCATTTTAAAAAAAATTTCTGAAGTCTCTGACCATCACTTTAAAAAGGCTTTGGGAGTCCTCTTCAGATGTTGGCTACATGCAGAAATACATGCAACACACATCAAAGTTGCTGGTGAACGCAGCAGGCCAGGCAGCATCTCGAGGAAGAGGTACAGTGGACGTTTCGGGCCGAGACCCTTTGTCAGGACTAACTGAAGGAAGAGCTAGTAAGAGATTTGAAAGGGGGAGGGGGAGATCCAAAATGATAGGGGAAGACAGGAGGGGGAGGGATGGAGCCAAGAGCTGGACAGGTGATTGGCAAAAGGGATATGAGAGGATCATGGGACAGGAGGCCCAGGGAGAAGGAAAGGGGGGAGGGGGGAAAAAAACCCAGAGGATGGGAAAGGGGTATAGTCAGAGGGTCAGAGGGAGAAAAAGGAGAGAGAGAGAAAAAGAATGTGTGTATATAAATAAGTAACGGATAGGGTACGGGGGGAGGTGGGCATTAGTGGAAGGTAGAGAAGTCAAAGTTCTTGCCATCAGGTTGGAGGCTATCCAGATGGAATATAAGGTGTTGTTCCTCCAACCTGAGTGTGGCTTCACCTTTACAATAGAGGAGGCCATGGATAGACATATCAGAATGGGAATGGGATGTGGAATTAAAATGTGTGGCCACTGGGAGATCCTGCTTTCTCTGGCGGACAGAGCGTAGGTGTTCAGCAAAATGATCTCCGAGTCGACGTCGGGTCTCGCCAGTATATAGAAGGCCATTTCGGGAGCATCGAATGCAGTATATCACCTCAGCCGACTCACAGGTGAAGTGTCGCCTCACCTGGAAGGACTGTCTGGGGCCCTGAATGGTGGTAAGGGAGGAAGTGTAAGGGCATGTGCAGCACTTGTTCCGCTTACACGGATAGGTGCCAGGAGGGAGATCAGTGGGAAGGGATAGGGAGGATGAATGGACAAGGGAGTCACGTAGGGAGCGATCCCTGCAGAAAGCAGAGGGGGGGGAGGGAACGATGTGCTTAGTGGTGGGATCTCGTTGGAGGTGGCAGAAGTTACAGAGAATAATATGTTGGACCCGGAGGCTGGTGGGTTGGTAGGTGAGGACCAGGGGAACCCTATTCCTATCCACGGCCTCCTCTACTGTTGTCTATCAACAGCCTCCTCTACTGTAAAGATGAAGCCACACTTGGAGGAACAGCACCTTGTATTCCGTCTGGGTAGCCTCCAACCTGATGGAATGAACATTGACTTCTCTAACTTCCGTTAATGCCCCACCTCCCCTTCGTACCCCATCCGTTATTTATTTATATACACACATTCTTTCGCTTACTCTCCTTTTTCTCCCCTTGCCCCTCTGACTATACCCCTTTCCCATCCTCTGGGTTTCTTCCCCCCCCATCCCCTCCCCCTTCCTTCTCCCTGGGCCTCCTGTCCCATGATCCTCTCATATCCCTTTTGCCAATCACCTGTCCAGCTCTTGGCTCCATTCCTCCCCCTCCTGTCTTCTCCTATCATTTTGGATCTCTTTCTCCCCCCCCCCCCCCCACTTTCAAATCTCTTACTAGCTCTTCCTTCAGTTAGTCCTGACGAAGGGTCTCTGCCTGAAATGTCGACTGTACCTCTTCCTAGAGAAGCTGTCTGACCTGCTGCGTTCACCAGCAAATTTGATGTGTGTTGCTTGAATTTCCAGCATCTGCAGAATTTCTCGTGTTTACGAACCCTATTCCTAGTGGGGTGATGGGAGGATGGAATGAGAGCAGATGTACGTGAAATGGGGGAGATGCGTTTCAAAGCAGAGTTGATGGTAGAGGAAGGGAAGCCCCTTTCTTTTTTAAAAAAAAAAAGAGGAGGACATCTCCCTCGTCCTGGAATGAAAAGCCTCATCCTGACAGCAGATGCAGCGGAGACGGAGGAATTGCGAGAAGGGGATGGCATTTTTGCAGGAGACAGGGTGAGAAGAGGAATAGTCCAGATAGCTGTGAGAGTCACTATTCCTCTTCTCACCTTGTCTCTTGCAAAAATGCCATCCCCTTCTCGCAATTCCTCCGTCTCCGCCGCATCTGCAACCTACCTACCCACCAGCCTCCCGGTCCAACATATTGTTCTCCGTAACTTACACCACCTCCAACGGGATCCCACCACTAAGCACATCTTTCCCTCCCCCACCTCTCTGCTTTCTACAGAGTCCCTACGTGACTCCCTTGTCCATTCGTCCTCCCCATCCCTCCCCACTGATCTCCCTCCTGGCACCTATCCTTGTAAGCGGAACAAGTGCTACACATGCCCTTATACTTCCTCCCTTACCACCATTCAGGGCCCCAGATAGTCCTTCCAGGTGAGGCGACACTTCACCTGTGAGTTGGCTGGGGTGATGTACTGCGTCCAGTGCTCCTGATGTGGCCTTTTGGTGAGACCGGATGCAGACTGGGAGATTGTTTTGCTGAACACCTACGTTCTGTCCGCCAGAGAAAGCAGGATCTCCCAGTGGCCACACATTTTAATTCCACATCCCATTCCCATTCTGCTATGTCTATCCGTGGCCTCCTCTACTGTAAAGGTGAAGCCACACTCAAGTTGGGGGAACAACACCTTATATTCCGTCTGGGTAGCCTCCAACCTGATGGCATGAACATTGACTTCTCTACCTTCCACTAATGCCCCACCTCCCCCTCGTACTCCATCTGTTACTTATTTATATACACACATCCTTTCTCTCTCTCTCCTTTTTCTCCCTCTGTCCCTCTGACTATACCCCTTTCCCATCCTCTGGGTTTCTTCCCCCCCCACCCCCCCCCCTTCCTTCTCCCTGGGCCTCCTGTCCCATGATCCTCTCATATCCCTTTTGCCAATCAACTGTCCAGCTCTTGGCTCCATCCCTTCCCCTCCTGTCTTCTCCTATCATTTTGGATCTCCCCTCCCCCTCCCACTTTCAAATCTTTTACTAGCTCTTCCTTCAGTTAGTCCTGACGAAGGGTCTCGGCCTGAAACGTGGACTGTACCTCTTCCTAGAGATGCTGCCTGGCCTGCTGCGTTCACCAGCAACTTTGATGGGTGTTGCTTGAATTTCCAGCATCTACAGAATTCCTCATGTTTATGCAGAAATGCATCTCCATATTGTATCTGATACACAATGGCCTGAAAGCTGTGAGTTCAGCCTGTGGTATGTAGTTGGCATATGCACTTCAACGTGGTTGAGCTCCTAATCATCGAGTTAATAATATACGTGCAATTATTCAAGGTTCTAAAAAGCCTGCAGTAAGATGTCACACAATATGCTAATAAGTTTGGAATGCTCGCTCAGTTATGAACAGACAAATTATTAAATAGCTGTAAGCAAAGTCAGGCCAGGAGCAATAGTAATTGTTTGGAATAGTGGCAAGTGAGACTCATTTGTTAATGCTTGTACCACTGTTTACAATTTATGTTGACAATTTTGATGTTTAGAACCAAACACATATAAATTACAAATGCCACCAAATATAGGCAAAACTGAGGGGGAACAGCAAGAAATTGTAAGTCACATGCATGGTGTATACAAACTTGCACACTAGCCATGTAATTGCCAAATGTACTTCAGCATGATGATTAAGCATTTGTGTAAGAAAATGATAATTGTATTGAGAAATAATCTGAACAAATCAAAGTAGATTTAGGACAAATATTACAAATTATGTGGCCATAATGGTGGTTATTAATGTTGATTTTTTTTTTAATAGCTTTATTTGCGGAGGAGTAAAATTCAGTACTGAGCAAAAATGATTCTAGAAGGCTTATTATGAAATGTGCAGAGAAGCACCAGGAAAGGTATTATGTTTTGTAACTTCAAAACATTGAACTAATTCAAAGGAAGGTGTGGGGAGTCCAAGATACGGGCATAACTTCAAGCTTACTTTCAATGAGGCACGTACATATCACATGATGTATGCAATTAACATTTTTGCGTCTAACCCATAACTAACTAAGCAAACAAGAATGCTTAATTAAACAATATATACAAGATTACTCAAGTATTTTTGAAATATCAAATGTACAACAAAGGGGGTGGGAGGATGAATTGCAGCTGGAACAGTAGAACCATATCTATCATGAAATGACCAGCGACCATCTGTTTTACAGTAAGGAGAGCTGAGCATTAACCTTGTAGAAAAGACTTAAGATTCAGATGGTGTTTTTAAAAAAGTACAAAGATTGTTTCTCATATGTTTGGGGGTGGGAGTAAGAGGAATAAAATAAAGCCATCAATGAGATTTATCACAAGAAGTCTAGGTAGAATTTTTTTAAAAATAGCTTTACCAGAAAGTAGTGAAAATGTGGAACTTACCACCTTGTAGAAAGTTTAATTTGATCCATTTTATAGATGCAAGAGGCATGTTTAAAGCAGACATTGATAGGTTTTTAATTAGTAAAGGTATTAAGTGTTACAGGAAGAAGGCAGGAGAATGAGATTTGTGGGGGGGGGGGAATAAATCAGCCTTGATTAAGTCTGCTTTGCCACTCAATAAACCGCGTAGCCTAATTCTGCTCCTATGTCTTGTGATCTAACACAGTGGTTCCTAAAATGGGCACTGTCATTCTCTCCCCCCCCCCGCCGCCCCAAGAGGCAGTGGGAGTTTCTGAGGGAGTGATAATGTTAAAAGGAACAGTGAGGGAGTGCTTTGTAGCAAGGGGACAGCTTGGGGATTACAGGCTTGATTTGAGAAATGAGCAACTTAGGAGCATTTGATTCTCAGTGCCTCATAATTGATTACCATGATCAAGTAATCAGCTCATCTCTTGCTAACTCAGTGCTCCTTTAGACTTTACTTGAAGCATGCTATCATTGTTGAAAAGCAATGTGACACTAGAGATTTCTCATGATATGCCAAATACAGGACTGAAGAAATCATGTTATTTTTGGGACTGGTCCGCATGTTATTGTCGTTTACGACTGGAGTGCAGTGTTAACTAGTATGATTCCCATACTCTAATCATGCTGTTATATAATTCCTGAATTAGGGTAATGGCATTCAGTGGGGTGATTCAGAATATGCCCTTTTGAATGGTCTTGACTGCATTTTTCTAGCCCACAGCCCGACTGAGATATCGCTGCCCCACTTTATGTATCTTCAGGCAGAGAGTCGGGTTTTGCCTGATCTATGATGATATCATAACTTCCCATTTTATTGATTGTAGTGCTTGAGGTTGGACTTAAACAATAAGCAATTGGCCATGCTCATTAATCCGTACAAAAATGGCAGAAATATAGCAGACGAAAAAGTGTAGATAGTTTATTGTGGAGTATTTGAAATGTAGATTTATACCATCATCCAGCAGCCTGTTCTGTGAAAAAACTTTTTCAGGTGAGGCAATGAATTTAGCCAGGCTCCTTGAACATTTTGAAGAGAATACACTAAGATAAAGCAAACATGAACATGACTTATTTTCAGTCACTTTGTGAAAAATTTCAGAAATGGAAAAACATTTCAAAATGTGATTCCAGCACCTCACAACAAAACACTGATGGCTCGCATGCTTCATACATTTCATTGCTCACTACAAAATTTGGGAAGCCCCAGACAGTTGGAGAAGAACTGATTCTGGTAGCAGTAAGGGAGGTTCTGAGTATGGTTTTGTATAAGTCACCAGAACAAACAATTAAAGTGATTCCGCTCAGCAACAACTGCCCCCCTCACTGGGCCCCCTGCAGTTTGCGTACCGTCCCAACCATTCAACAGACGATGCCATTTCCATCACCCTCCACCTGGGCAAAAAAGACGTACGTTCGAATGCTGTTCATAGACTTCAGTTCAGCATTCAACACAATCATTCCTCAGAAACTGATTGGAAAGCTGAGCCTACTGGGCCTGAACACCTCCCTCTGCAACTGGATCCTAGACTTCCTGACTGGGAGACCTCAGTCAATCCGGATTGGAAGCAGCATCTCCGACACCATCACACTGAGCATGGGGACCCCCCCAGGGCTCTGTGCCCAGTCCACTGCTGTTCACTCTGCTGACCCACAACTGTGCTGCAACACACAACTCAAACCACATCATCAAGTTCGCCGATGACACGACCGTGGTGGGTCTCATCAGCAAGAACAATGAGTCAGCATACAGAGAGGAGGTGCAGTGGCTAACAGACTGGTGCAGAGCCAACAAACTGTCTCTGAATGTAAACAAAACAAAAGAGATGGTTGTTAACTTCAGGAGGACGTGGAGCGACCACTCTCCGCTGAACATCAACGACTCCTCCATAGAGATCATTAAGAGCACCAAATTTCTTGCTATTCACCTGGCGGTGAATCTCACCTGGTCCCTCAACACCACCTCCATAGCAAAGAAAGCCCAACAGCGTCTCTACTTCCTGCGAAGGCTGAGAAAAGTCTATTTCCCACCCCCCATCCTCACGACATTCTACAGAGGTTGTATTGAGAGCATCCTGAGCAGATGCATCACTGCCTGGTTTGGAAATTGCACCATCTCGGATCGCAAGACCCTGCAGCGGATAGTGAGGTCGGCTGAGAAAATCATCGGGGTCTCTCTTCCCGCCATTACAGACATTTACACCACATGTTGCATCTGTAAAGCAAACAGCATTATGAAGGATCCCTCGCACCCCTCATATAAACTCTTCTTCCTCCTGCCATCTGAAAAAAGGCACTGAAGCATTCGGGCTGTCACGACCAGACTATGTAACAGTTTGTTCCCCTAAGCCATCAGACTCAATACCCAGAGCCTGGCTTGACACCAACCTACTATACCCTGTAATGTGCCTACTGTCTTTATTATTTATTGTGATGCCTGCACTGTTTTGTGCACTTTATGCAGTCCTGGATAGGTCTATAGTCTAGTGTAGTTCTTGTGTGTTTTTTTTTCCTTGCGTAGTTCAGTGTAGTTTTTGTATTGTTTCATGTAGCACCCATGGTCTTGGAAAACGTTGTCTCATTTTTACTATGTTCTGTACCAACAGTTATGGTTGAAATGACAATAAAAAGTGACTTGACTGGACTTGACTTTTCAACGATGAATAAACAGATACCTGAGAATGTGGAAGACGCACTGTGCAGTATACTGAGGACAACAGAATTTGCTCTGTAGTTGGATTAGTCAAAGTTGCCAGGCAATGAATCACTTCTTAAAAGATGAAACCATGGTTCAGAGTGATTTGCAAGGAGACTGGAAACGGATACAAAGGGGCAGCCAGTATTTCAGTTTGAGCAATTTTTGAAAGAGAAGGGCATTCCACTCCCCAACATTCTTGCTTGTGCAACAATGATCGGGCCCTGCTGTGGGCTTATTATTTTCTTGAGAAAAGCTGTACCTATTATATCTACCATTCACCGTGTATTTCATAGACAGCATCTTGTTCCAAAAAAAAACGAAGTTATCAGCTGCACAAATCATTAAATACTGTTATCACAGCGGTAAATAAAATCAAGTCCCATGCTCTCAATTCGCAACTATTTCGAGAGCTTTGCATGGAGAGTGATTAACAGTTTGAACGCTTGCTATTGCACACATATGTCAGATGGCTCTCAAAAGTAATCTACCTGAGATGGTTTTATGCACTTTTTGAAGAGACTGCTTCATTCAGTAATCATCTTGAGTATATTAGACATGGCATTGCTTAGTGATCAGAATTATTCACACAAGTTAATTGAAATCAGTCTTCAATTGTAAGGAAATTATGTGAATCTTATCAAAGTCAAATCAGTTGTCTTCACATTTTTGTTCAAGTTAATGTTATTTAAGTGCAACGTTATTTAAGTGCAACATTGGCTGTTGCGACCTTTTCCAATTTCCAAGCCTCTCTTGAGTTGGAAGAAGAAGAAAGAATACTAGATGATTATCTTCAAGAATACTGTCCCTATCTGGATGAGCTGCATAAAGACATGTCAGAGAGACTTTAGGATCTTTAGATAGTCTCAGATTGGGCAATAAATCCATTCCTGAGCATTTGTTATGAGGAATTAACAGAAAGGATAGAGGACGAACTGAACTTAGTACAGAATGACATTGAGCAGAAGCTGAGTTTCAAAAAATCATTATGTTGTAGAAAGAAATCTCTGAACTCTATCCTGCACTAAGGAGAATGGTCAAGATATTCTTTATTACCTTTCCAACATATTTAGTGGAATGCAGTTACAGCGCAGTCACCCAACTTTTGAAAGTGATGAAACAGACTGAAAATTACTGAACGTAGATATTTCAGTAATAGGATGATTTGGCGGGTGAATGTGTGGCTGAGGAACAGGGGTCCAGATTTATGGATCATTGCGATCCCTTAGGAAGGTACAGCTTGTACAAAAGGGACGAGTTATACCTGAACCCAAGAGGGTCCAATATCCTTGCGGGCAGGTTGGCTAGAGTTGTTTGAGAAAGTTTAAACTAACTTGGCATGGGGGTGATGGGGCAAAATTGCAGTTCAAAAGGATGAGTTGCAATGTAAAAGGCGGACAAAATCGAAAGGGGTGACTATAGGACCGGAGGTGTCATATTTGACTACACACGGTAGGAATAAGGTAGATGAACTTGTGGCACAGTCACAGATTGGCAAATATAATGTAGTCATTACTGAATCATGGTTAGAAGAAGATGATAGCTGGGAGCTTAATGTCCAAGAATACACATTGAATCAAAAGGTCAGGCAGGAAGGCAGACAGGATGGCGTTGCTCTGGTTTTAAAAAATGAAATCAAATCATTAGTGAGCGATGTCTTTCAAATCCATGTAATCGAATCATTGTGGATAAAGCCAAGGAATTGCAAGGATACAAAAATCCCTGATGGGGATTGGATACAGACCCCCAAAACAGTAGTAGGTGTAGTGGTCTACAAATTACAATGGGAGATAAAAAACACATGCCAAAAGGGCAATGTTACAATGGTCGTGAGGGATTCCAATATGCAGGTAGATTAGAGAAATTTGGTTGGTGCTGCATCCCAAGGGGGGGATTTCTAGAATGCCTATGAAACCTTTCTCGAGCAGCTCATGGTTGAATCCACTAGGGGACCAGCTATTGTTTTGGTGTTGTACAGTGAACCAGAACTGATCAGAGATTAAGGTAAAAGAACTCTTGGGGGCAAGTTATCATCTATGAATGAATTTACCCTGGAAATTGAAAAGCTAAAGTAAGATATATCATATTACAGTAGAATAAATGGAATCTCTTCTGCTTTTATGTTGGCTTTGACTTCTCTTGTTAGCCATGGAATATGACTTCCTCTTTCGGATGTATATATCTTGTGCCTTCTGAATTGCTTCCAGAAATTCTAGCTGTTGCTGCTCTACCTTCATCCCTACCAGTGTTCTTTTCCATTCATTTCTGGCCAACTCCTCTTTCATGCCTCTGCAATTTCCTTTTCTCCATTGTAGTACTGATACATCTGTCTTTAGCTTATCAAATTTTAGGGTGAATTTGATCATATTATGATCATTTGGTCCTAAAGGTGTTTTTTTTACCTTGAGCTCTCTAATCAATACTGGTTCGTTGTACAACACCCAATCCAGAATAGCCGATCAAGAAAACCCTTTTCCTTCAATTCCAGCAGAAATTTGCAAAAAAAAAAGTTATAATTATCTTTTGTGTGTCTGGTTTTAGTGGGCTTCATTTGGAAATTAATTCCATGATTTAAAATCTACTTCAAAGCAATAGTGGCTGAAATGGGTAGAAGTTGTTCTGTAGAACATTCTGAACATCAACTTTTCCTATTAAATACTTTCGTTACTGTTTTATCCTTTTTTTCATTACAGGATGACTTTTTTTGTCTTTGTGTTTGATGTGGTAGAATGTCAAACATTTACCTTGAGTTGCTGAGCCAATTGGTGTCAGTGACTGAATTGTATGGGCAGTCACCCCATGATTCAGCTTCACACCATGAGTTCCGATTTGTATATTAACTTACAACTTTTAAAATGTTCCATTTGAATTTTCAGTGTCTTTATCCTGTTCAAGACCTTGTTTTCAGTTTTTCCATTAAACTTTAGTCCATACATGCTTTCTCTGCAGTTGCAGAGGTATTAATTAGCAGATGGCAACACCACAGCATTATTCAATCACAAACGAGAAAATATGTAGATGCTGGAAATCTAAGCAACATACACAAAATGCTGGAGGAGCTCAGCATGCCAGGCAGCATCTATGGAAAAGAGTACAGTCGAAATTTCATGCCGAGACCCTTCAATAGGACTGGAGGAGGGGAAAAAAAGCTTCATTAAATCCTTGATTATTCATTCCCTTTTAGTGGTAGAGTAAATGTGCGTTGAAGTAAAGTTTCAAAGGTCTAATTTAATGTCAGAGAAATGTATATAATACACATCCCGAAGTGCATTTTCTTTGCAAACATCCATGAAAACAGAAGTGCTTCAAAGAATGAATGACAGTTAAACGTGAGAACCCCGAAGTATCCCCTGCCCCCCCCAAGCTCACCCTCCTGTGCGTAAGCGGCAGCAAGCAACGATCCCCGCAACAAAAAAAAAAGCGCACCTGCTACCAAGTACAAGCGTGTGTCAGGTGATAGCAAAGACACAGACTTTGCGGTTGCCCCAAAAACTATTACATTTCAACGGGCATTCGATGAACCACAGGTTCTCTCTCTCTCTCCCTAATAAGGGAAAAGGAGGTGTCCCCCATTTTCACAGCGAGCGGGAAGACATAACAACAACCCACTGGTTTACGATGTTTTAAAAAGTCCATTTCATCGCTTTTTACAAGCTCTGTGCCCAAAGATCTCAGGCCTTTGGGCCCACAGTGAAAGATTTTCCGGCCTCCCTGACAACACACAAGTTTCCTGCCATGACACTGACGCTAATCCGCCCGTCTCTAGGGCCCTGAGATCTTAGGCTTTCGAATTTGAGTCAGACTCTCAGGCCAAACCCTTGGTGTGCCGAACAATGACGGTCGGTCCTGAAACCCCAAGAATGGGTCCCATTCCCGCAAAGAACTGAAGTCTGCTTGTAACTCCAGGTCATGGTCTTCAAAAGAACCCTGAAAGGGAAAAACAGACATTAAAGATGGAAATAGAGCTGTTTCCAAAGATGCAAGCAAAGGAGTTGCCGTTTAGTGCCATCTTAACTCTGCCTGCAAGATAGTTCCTGTAAAAGGAAAGGCTGGGAGGTTGAATTCCATTGTACTATATTACTGTAATTCATACTGTCAAGTCTAGGAAAATTTATTTTCCATACTTTTTTTTTGTATGAGCTGTGTTGGAGAAAATGAGGAAGCAGATAAGGGGAGCCAGCTATTTCAAATTTTCTAGTGCACAGTGGCAAATGGTTGTCAATTTTGAGATTGGTAATGAGTTTCATCCCAGGTTACTTCAGCCTTTTTCAAGATGCCATTGGGACTATTGAAGATGAATGCATTCACATCCTTGTTTGGCTGGCAGAAATAAACCACTTTACACTTTTTTTTAAAACACAAATTTTTTGATATTCTGAAGCAATAGGATAGAGGTATTCCTAGTTATTCTTAGTGTTAGCGCATGGCCAAGTGGTTAAGGTATCGGTCTAGTGACCTGAAGGTCACTAGTTCAAGCCTCAGCTGAGGCAGCGTGTTGTGTCCTTGAGCAAGGCACTTAACCACGCATTGCTCTGCAACGACACTGGTGCCAAGTTGTATCGGCCCTACTGCTCTTCCCTTGGACAACATTGGTGTCGGGTGTCGTGGAGAGGGGAGACTTGCAGCATGGGCAACTGCTGGTCTTCCATACAACCTTGCCCAGGCCTGCACCCTGGAGAGTGAAGACTTTCCAGGTGCAGATCCATGGTCCCGCAAGACTAACGGATGCCTTAAATACCTTTTGAGAAGGTATTGGTGAACTAATTGAACTAACTTCATGAACAATTTTTTGTCTCCACGTGGAGGTATACTCAGTGCATTTTGGGGAGTTCCAGGATTCAGAAACTGTCATATTTTGTTGCCTGGGTTTAATTCAGTAATATGTGCAACTTGGAGGATGGGAGAACTGTTCCCACGCATCATAAATTATTGCTGGTAGCGGCTGCAGGTTTTGGAAAAAGTGATGTTGGGGTGGCCAGGGTGAGCAATTGCAGAGCAATTTTATGGATGATAGATTGAATAATCACTGTATTAGTTAAGGAAATACATGTTTGACCTAACAAGTGAGGAACCAAATCAAGCAGGCCTGCATCCTGGAAACCTTCCAAGGGGCAAATTCATGGTCTCACGAGACTAATGGATGCCTATTTATTCCTAGTTAATGCTGTATCTTGCAGAATGGAGGTGACATTAGGCCCCATTGATTTTCACTCCTTGCATTCATCAGTTTTGTAGAACAGCTGCTTTTTGTGGTTTTTGTTTTGTTTAAAAGGGCAGCAGATGAGGATGCTGGAGTGAAATACAGCAATATCTATATTTGTAACCCTTCTCGCCTTCCACCCATCCATCCATCCAAGCCACCATCTGAAACTTGCAATGATTCTTGTTGGTTTTGGAAATTCGCCAGAGGATGTAGTTGCTTTCATAGCCAGCTTGGGCAGTAATGATTTCTCTGGTTTAAGATGGCTGCAAACAGTGGCCTATGGTTTCCCTGTCAGAGTTAAGCTTAATTGCCTGTGCAATATGGCTTTTTCTTTTGTTTGCTGTGTGGCTGGAATCTCACTGGGGCAGGACAGTTGCAGACTGTCTGGGCTGGAGTGGATTTGGAGGTCATTTGAGTGGGCAGCGGCAAGGAAAGATCGGAGGTTTTGATCGGTTTAAGAGCCGAGCTGAATTGGAAAGGTCAGGTGAGGTTTGGGTGATTTAAGCACTGGGTCAGATTGAAATGGTAGCAGTGTTGGGGTTGGGTGATAAACGGGCTGGTTTTGCTCACTGCTCTGTGAGGTTTGCTCATCTCTGTGCTGGACTGAGGCTATTGCCTTCAACTAGTAGTCTTCTGGATTGGCTGCAGTAATGCCTAGCATTGTGAACTTGAGTTTTTCAATGCTATTTGCTTGCTTTTATTTGCACAGTTCTGTCTCTGTGAATTCCTCCATTCTTTTGGACAGTCTTGCTTTTAATGGGTTCTGTTGTGGTTCTTTGTTTCGTGGATGCCTCTAAGGAGACTAATCTCAAGGTTGTATAAAGTATACACTTCAATATTAAAATATATTTTGAACTTTGTACCTGATCTACTTGAAGTAAAATAAAATAAATAAATGTTGTGTATGTGTGTGCCATTAAGTTTCAAAGCATATTTCATGACACAGTGCTAGAGACCAATTTCAGTCCTGACCTTGAGTGCCATCTATTTGGAATTTGCGCATTCTCCCAGGGACCACCTGGGCTCCCTCACACAATGCAAAGATGTTCAGGTTGGTAGGTTAATTGGCCTCTATATTGTTCTGAGCGCATAAGTGAGCAGTAGAACTTGGAGAGAGATGTTGGAATGTGGGATAAATGTAAGCTTAGTGTAAGTGGGTGGTTGATGGACTGGGGCCAATAAGGGATACTGCAAAGTACAGGCTCTATGACATTAATGTATCAGTCTTGGGCTCATCTATCCAAACTCAAACCTAAGAAAAGGCCTCAGTTGAACTCTATCATGTCGTCACTGACAAAGCCAGTGTTTATTGACCATTTCAAAAGCAGTAGTGTTTTTTTTTAAAGAATTGACCACTTTTGCTGGGTTCGAGTTAGCAGACCCAAATACGATTCCTCTCCTCCCCTGGAATAAATGAGTTTATTGCAGCAGTCCTTGCTTTTTTGTTCACTTGTTTCATTTTTTTTGAAATTTCAGATTGAGTTGAATTTGTATTTTGCAGCTGAGATTTAAACACTGGCGTTTGGATAGTTAGTCCAGGCCTTTGGGTTATTTTGCTGCTATGCCATCACTGAATTCTCGTATCTCATTGGGGAGCTTTAATTCTTTAGATTTTCTCATGAAGACCTGCAAACAGAGAATGCTTCCCCTTTCTCATAACCTATAATTGTAACTATACCAATAGATATTGTTCATTTTGCATTCTGATTTGAACACAAGTTTAAAAAAAAACACAAATTTGGAAGCAGCTGTTTTTCAAAGGCAGGGCATTCGGATAATGATGCTTTACTGGAGGTTTTAGATGGCCTCAATGGACATTTGGTGAGGTTGGTTTATGAAGATAGATGTAATAACCTGTTGGAAGGAGGATGATTTGCTGAAGTAGTATCCTTCAATGGGTATCTGATGGACAAAATAATACTTCTACAATAGTTGATTGTTGGAAGAGCGGATAGATGGGGCTGTGAGTAGATAGATTTGGCTCCATTTGATGTTTGTCAATATATTTCTTCACACTGATGCCTTGAGCTACTACCAAGGCATGGTGTTGTAGAGAAATGAATACATTCTCTGCTTTTGGGCTGGAAATTATGAACGTGAGGTCATGCAGAAGTTTTAAAGTGAACTTAGCTGTGTGAGTTTGTGCTTAAGTGAGGGCAAGTAGGACTTCAAGCACATATTGGGATATGTAACAAAATTTGAAATTGCCTGTGCTTTATGGAGGGAGGAGATTGGGAAGCTAATCCTGAGTACTTAGAGCCAATGTTTGCATCGATTGGCACTTGTAATCTAACTTTTAAACTTTGAACATGGGCCAATATAGCATGGGAGGTGAAGATAGCATTGGATTGTCCCTTTCAATGATCTTTTCAACGACAGAGTTAAATGAAGACCGAGTCTTGGAATTTGACATTCTAGTCATGAATTTAAAAAAGCAATGTGGAGGTAAAAATATCTCATTGTGGCGCAATGATGATTTTTTTATTTATTCCTGTCCTTTTTAGGGTATGAAGGTCTTGGTGGATGCAAGAAACAAGCTGGGCATTCCTTGGGAAAATACTGAAAATGAAAAGCATGGAATGTTTGTTATGGCATTTGAAAACAAATGTGGAATGCCAGTGGAACCAGCCACATTTCAATTATATGTGCCAGCACTGAGAGCCCTCTGGCAAGATTCTGGAATCCAGGAAGCGTACAACAGAAGGCGAGAATTTCAACTGGTAAGACCGATCCTAATGTGATAAATGCATTGAAGATCAGTATTTGGGAGAGAGATCAGTTGAATGACCTTCACCCATACTCTCCTATTTAGCGTTGGGTTAAAGGTCTTCCAGTATCCTCACTATAAAAAAGAATACGTTCATCAACTGACAGATAAGTCAAGTGTCACAATCGTGTAGCAGTTAGCGCAGTGTTATTACAGATCAGGGTGTTTCAGAGTTCAATTCCGGTGCTGTATGTAAGGCTCCGTTTTCCTCCCATAGTCCAAAGAGTGGTCATTGTAAACTGTCTTGTGATTTAGCTTGAGTTAGATAAGTGGGCTGCTGAGTGGTGTGGCTGGTTGGGTAGAAGGGCCTGTTCCGTATTGGATCTCTAAATAAGTAAAAGCCAAAACAGTTCCTTCATTAAAGTTATCCGTTTCTGTTTATTATGTTTTTCTGCCTTTATTGCTTGTCAATTTCCTTAACTTAATATTAGCAAACACAGAATGTTATGTATTTAATAATTCAGTATTTGAGTAATATTGTCAATGTATTTTTGATTTTAAGCATTCTTTGTTTACATAATACATTGCGGATTATATGTAAAAAAAACATAAATAGCATGCGTCATTACACCGCCACATAAGGTAAAAGCAAGGCTAGACTCTCATTCCCAGCTCCTTTTTTCCCCCTTTCAGTTAGTTTTGTGTTTTGTAGTTGTAAAACATAAGTGTTCACAAGGAAGTTTGAAATAAACCTTAGATGACTGTCTACCTGTTGAAGTGCAGTGAGGACATTTGAGTTTTGTTTTAAACTGCAGCAAGAAATGTTAGAGTTTTTTTAAAAAAAAAAGCAGCACGGCACATGCATCTTCAGTAACAGGCAGAGACGGTCAAGAAACAGGGACAAGTTCATGGGTTCATAAGCAGTGAATTCCAGGTGGTAATAATCATTAAAATAAAGCAGAAATGGCTGACCATAGTGGAAAGGTTGATGTGTTTGATTACACAAAAGATAACTGGATATTGTATATGGAGTGGATTGAGCTGTATTTTAAAGTAATTGAAATAGCTGATGGAAAAACAAGTACCTGTATTGCTGAGTGCATCGGGTTTAAAGACACACAGTTTGCTTCAAAGTTTAATTGCTTCAACTAAACCAGCTGAAATGAGCTTTGCTGATGTTGTGAAAGAAATGCAAGAGCATTGGAATCAAAACTGTTGTTGATTGTAGAAGACTTTGGGTTTCATAAGTGGAATTAAAAGGGAGACCACCTAAGCATGCGTGGTTGAATTGGAAAAAATGATCTGAGCATTGACAGTTCAGTAATGGGGTTAATGACGCACTGAGAGAGTGTTTAGTTTTGCAAGCTTACAAGAAAACATTTTAAAATGGCTCCTAGCTGAAGCGCAACTCAAATTTTAAAAGAGCAGTTGTAATAGCCATATCAATGGAAATAGGTAGACACAGTTGAGTTGCAATCAGGAATGAAAGTGAGCATGAGCAAAACTGCATCATCTAGGCTCTAGACGGAGGCCTACCTGGCCTAATAAATTGTGTTACTGTTGTGGCAGGGTCTCACACTAGACCAGCCGTCCCCACCCACCAGGCCGCGAGGAAACAATATGATTTGGCGATATGAGTCAGCTGCACCTTTCCTCATTCCCTGTCACGGCCACTGTTGAGCTTGAACACACGTGAGGTCATTACCCACGCGTCATCCATGTCAGCGCGGGAAGGAGTTCAACTCCTTGAACTTGCAAATGACGGCGGGCTGAAAAGTATGTTTGATATAACATCTCTGCCGGCATTCCGGACCAAAGTCAAGGCTAAATATCCTGAGGTAGCCGCGAAAGCACTGAAACCGTTGCTTCCATTTCCAACATATCTCTGCAATGAATGCAATGAAAACTAAATTGTGGAATAGACTGGACATAAGAAACCCTGTTCGAGTATCGCTGTCTCCCATCACCCCTCGATGTTGCAGGGAAACAAGCCCAGAGCTCCCACTGATTCAGCGATATTGGTGTGTTGCAATGATTTTATATGTTCATATGGGGAGAATATGTGCTGTGTGTTTAATATCCAAACATTACTTAAAATGTTATGATGCTATTGACTTATATAACCATATAACAATTACAGCACGGAAACAGGCCATCTCGGCCCTTCTAGTCTGTGCCGAACACTACTCTCACCTAGTCCCACCGACCTGCACTCAGCCCATAACCCTCCATTCCTTTCCTGTCCATATACCTATTCAATTTTTCTTTAAATGATAATATCGAACCTGCCTCTACCACTACTACTGGAAGTTCGTTCAATACTTACTTCAAGCTCCCCTGTCCTCCCCTGATAATTGACTTACCACTATATTCATGCAAGGAAAATGTGTGCTGTGTGTTTAATAATAAATTCGTTAGATAAACCCTTTTAGAAACAAAATTGAGTGTATTAGCCACTTATCACCTATATTCCGGTCGTGATGAACTGCACCCCCCTCCCAAACTCCCGAACAGAATCGCCAAAAACGATTTGTAGAAAAAATCAGCATGTACATGCATGTGCACTGGTGCGCATGCAAGGCTTCATGGTCATTGTAGTCTTTCTCAAGGTAAACACAACGTATTTGACTGCTACTCTTGTCCGTTGGCAACCCTACCCCCTCCCCGCCCCCGGGTCAGCTGGTCTGCATTGCAAAAAAGGTTGGGGACCCCTGCACTAGACCAATGCAGGTTTAAAGGCAAACCTTGCAGAAAATGCAATAAAGCAGGTCATGTGCAAAGAGCACATTGGGCAGACAAAAATAAATGGGCTGCACAAGGAAGAGAAAGATTAAAAAGTCAACATGGAGTTTCAAAAAGAGCACTAATCTGCATGCTGTTAAAGGAAAATCTGATAATGATGAGAGTTCCACAGGACAGTGTAGCCTTGAGATCTATAATGTAAAAACTAACAATAAACAAGCAAACAACAAACAACGAGTCCTGAATCCTGACGAAGGGTCTCGGCCTGAAATGTCGACTGCACCTCTTCCTAGAGATGCTGCCTGGCCTGCTGCGTTCACCAGCAACTTTGATGTGTGTTGGTTGAATAAACAAGCAATATGTCTTATACCAGAAGTGAACGGCCAATTAACTAAAATGGAATTGAACACTGGTTTGGTTGTTTCAGTCATCCCACAAAATTAGTTTGAAAGGAATTTTTAAGATGCTGAACTGAGCGCTGCAGATATCCAACTAAGAAATTATACTGAAGAAAAGCTAATTTCTGTGGGAATGACATTCCTAACAGTGAAATACAACAACCAACAAGCCACATTGGGCTTGTATGTGGTAAAATCAGGAGGGCCAACATTGTAGCGGTATGGTTGGCTGAGACAGTAATAACTTGATTGGAGATCCATTTGCATGCCACACCCCTGCAATAGTCAACAGAAAATGAATTAAGAAAGGTATTGGATAATGCCATAACAGCTTACTTGTGTTATGAAGGAGGTTCATGGGTTTGGTAAGTGAGACAGAAGACACAGATTACAAATAAGAACATTGACCATTTACTTAGAGACAAACAGTAAAACATTCAGCCAGATATCTAAGCCAACTAAGTTGCGAAATCCACAATACTAAACATTCAGTAATACTTCAAACTCAACAGGTACTTCATTAATTCTCCCCAAGTTACACAACTACAAAATTAAACATTCAAAAAACAGATGGTTGGCCAAGTGTGCACGTGGCCCCTCCTATAACTGCAGTATACTTTCCCAATGATTCTTCAGCATGGGTCGTGGCCCCAATGTGAAGATGAGCCCTTGGAAACAAAGGAAAGACAGCCAGTCTCTTGTACGTGCTATTCTTGTACCCCCGAGGAGCCCAGATCCATTGACTGGTGCCATGGCACACAAAGCAACCGATGGAAAAGAGCTGCTGCATCCTTCAAATTGACTAATCAATGACTGGCACGGTGGAAGTGGCTTTTGACCAGCAAGTAAACCATCCCTTTACATTACACCATGACCTATTGCCCTTCAGGGGACAAGTAAGTGTGGGTACCAACCTCTGTACTTCTGATTGGAAGGCATATTGGACCGAGATAGGGCCATGATGCTCAGTAGGAATATGGAAGTGATGAAAGCAGTGGTCTGACTACAGTGGTTTTTGTAGGTGACATATCTGAGAAAGCTTTTGATATGTTAATCAGGCTTGGTATTAATCTGGAAGAGAGTTCAAGAAGCTTCAGAAAAGCTGCAAACATTTGGTGAATGTAAAGAACCAGAATCTGTTCTGCATTTATTAAGCTGCATGCATGAACTTCAAGTAGGAGACAAAAAGCTGCTTGTAAAAGTAGATGCCAGGATCAAAGTCCAGCTGGGTGAATGGAAAGTCAAAAAGCCAATGGAGATAAGAAAACAGGATTAGTCAAATCTTGTGGATCATGAAACCAAAAGGAAATATCAGTTTGTAAAGGGAGCAATAGAAGGATTAATAAAAGAATACTTCACCGAACTAAATCCACCTTCTCAAGATCAAGATGCACATCCTAGAAAAAAGGAAAAGAAAGAGGATGACATGCAAGTGTGATGGGAATGGAAGAGGATAAATAAGACCTAATTTCTCAATTGGCAAATTTAGAGATGCTCAAGAAACTAGAAGAAGAAAAAAGAATGCAAGGGAAAGATGAAGGTGTTGGAGAGTTTAAAAAAAAAACTGGGACCTGGAGAAAATCAAGGATTGAAGTAGATCCAGAGAGAAAAGCTGAGAAAAGAAGAAAGGTGCCCAAAGCAGGGAGCTGTGGTGTGTATTTAATATTTGAATAGTATTGTAAATTTGTTTAAGCATTCGTTTCACGGGTATAATACATTGTGGGTTATATGTAAAAGTACGTAAATGTCATACATCATTACGCCACCATGTCATATGTGCACACCTCACTGAAAATAAAAGCAAAGTTATACTTGCATTCCCACCTCCTGTTTCCTTTTCAATTAGTTTATTTTTGGAGTTACAAAGCAGCCAAAGGTGGTTAAGTGGATGGGTTTGCATGTGAACTGCTTTTAGTGAATGTTTAATAGATAATTTAAAATAGAATTGTTATTATCATGTTTTGTCATTATACTTTGGTTGTGCATTTTGGTTAAGAGCAGAATATTCTCATAGTTCCAAGTATTGCCAAGTGCTGTTGGTCTCTTGTTATATTTAAGCAATTGATTAATACAGTGTTATTCTTGATTATGTTAGCATTTATTTTAACCTTTAGAATTCAAAAGTGCCACTATTGAAGGAATAATAGACTGTAGCAGTGCATGATGCCAAGTGCAGTGGTCTTCTAGAATGTTGGATCCTGGACTGGCAACCAAAGTTAGATTCCAAGTCTTCACTGATCCTTGCACTAAGTCTCTTCTATTAATAAATTTGGAGGGAAGGGAAACTGTCTAGACTATGTTTCTTCCCACACACCAAGGATGCCTCCTTGTGGCTTGTCCTAAGTTGAAGCATTGATGAGCTGTGAGGATTTTTGCCAGCTGTACTGCAGCAAGCAAGAGACTTAATTTGTAACTTGGCACAGATCAAGTTTTCAATCTGGGACTTTCCTGATTGTGTTTGGTTTACTAGTACATGGCAAGAAAATGTGCGCACTAAACTTTTATGGGGCGGGGGTGTTTTTTTTTTATCCTCTATCTTTAACTATTTCTCCTTTTAAAAAATCATTTCTGTACACAAAGTTTTGTCTAATCAAGAGTGTAGTGGTTTACTACATGTGAATAAGTTCTTGTGGCACACAGCTTTGGACTTGTTATGAAATTTTCACCTCTGTGAAATGACACTGAAAATTGAAGAAAATCCCTTTTTGCAGAAGCCCATCTCGATGATTGTTATCTTTAGTGCTGTACCATGGATGTACTTATATTAACATGAGTGTTTATAACAATTCTTCTGCAATATGAATGTACAAAAATACTTCACAACTAGCATGCTTGAGAGATCCAGAGTTCGAGACAACTTGGAAACTGGCCATTCAGCCCACTGATTCTATACCCACTATCAAGAAAAACCCATCTATACGAATCCTGTTTGGTTTTTTTTCCCCCCAGTTCTTGGCCCAAAGTTTAATGTGCTTTGGGAATTCAAGTGCTCATCCATAGACAGGGGCTCACAAAGTTATGGATGATCTGACTTGTAGAAATCCAATGTGATGCAAATTCTCTCGTTCAATTTTGTGAAGCATTTTACAAGCTGTTATTAATTTTAAGGTCCTGTGGTATTAATGATTGGATACAGTATATTCTATTGGTTTAATTATGCCTAGTGCAAGGGTAATTCAAATAAAAAAAATTATATCAAGTATTTGTAGAGCAATACGATATGGGTAATAGTAGAAAGCGGATGGTGTGTTATGCTGCGGGCAGTCTGGAGGCAATTTATTCCAGACAAACACTAGGTGGGGAAAGAAAAACTCTTCTTCAGATCCCATCTAAAGCTTCAACCCTTTAAGCATGTACTCTTGTAAGTATATCTGCAATGAGGAAAAATTTATTAACCTCTTTACCCTGGTTTCAGCCAAGCAGCTGACATTTATCACTCATCCATGCAAGACATCTTGAGTGAATCATCTCACAAAAGCTTCCTCGTTGAAACTGCTCAAGCTTGGTGGAGAGGCTTCCATAGGCATGGGCCCTTTGGAGGGTGGGGGGGCATGGTGTCACATGGTAGGCCCTGAACGTGCTCTTAATATGAATGCAGAAAGGGCCACTCTTCTGTCTCAGTGGGTTATCAAAACTGTCAGTTTGATGGAAACAGTCGGAAATGTAGAAACAGTCAAGTTACTAAAATAATATTGAATTGAAAATACAAATTGCTGTAAAGCAGAAAACAACATTTAAAAATTGAAGTCTTAATGCAAATGACTTGAATTTGCCTTTCTCCCTTGCATCCATTTTTCATCGGCATTAATACTAGGTCTGCACCAAGTTAATTTGAATAAAGTTCATTAGACGGATTCCTACTGTAATTGCTGAGGAATTGTTGGATGTTTGCCTCCTGGGCAGCTAATTCTCTGAAGTATAGTGGTGGAATATGATTAGCAAGACTGCAGTAAATAGGAAGTTTGAAACTTGTTTATTTCCTTTTGCTCATGAACGAAACTTTGAGCTCCCTGATGTCCACAAAGGGAGATGTTATCAATTCCATGTGTAACTGCTGGTATTTATAACTTAAAAATTATAACCCCATTCTCTAAGATTTTGTATCCTCTATCACCCCAAAACTGAAATTAGCCCTTCAAATCATCCAGCACCCAAATTTGTGTATGACTCTTCACTACAATTTTGTCATTTTAGTGCTATTCTTAGGGAATCCTAATCTTATTTTAACACCTTCTGAACATTGACTTGGCATCTGATTGGCAAAGTTGGTTATTGGCTGCTTTCAGAAGGTTAATTCTTGGTGTGAAGGACAAGATGGTGCCAGTGACCAACAGCCACATCCTGCCGACAGCTCATGAAACAACAAGATACTCTTCTTCTTTTAAATATACTTCTCCTGAACTGTGATCACTTGCAGCCTGTAATTTCCATTTTAAGGGTATGTATTTTTTTTTGAGCTAGTTAAATGATTTGGCACTTTTGTGATCTCCTGAGGTACTCTGCGAGGTTGAGAGCAGAGTGTGCAGGGACAGCCATCGGTTCCTGATGGCTGAATACAAAACCCATGGTCAGCTCTATTACTCCGTACTGATTTAAAATATCAAACAAATTTAAAATTGACAAGGATGAGAACAGAAAACAAATGGGTGTTCTATGCAGTCTGCCTGCGTTTGACCCTCTTGCTGCTGCCGGCAGAAGGTGCAGGAGCCTTGGGTCCTACGCTGCAAGGTTTGATTGTCTTGGCAGCTCTTGGCTGTAGATTCTTTATCAGGGACCTTGTGATTTGATTCTTAATGTCCTCTATACTGAACACAGCTGTGGACTCACATTTGGGGACTCTGAATTTCATGTTCCATGTGTTTTTGCTTACTCTTTCTTTTTAACTACTTGCATAATTTGATTGAGGTGCTTCAGCACAGAACTGGCATAGTGCTGAGCTGACAAACTTGGTGGACCATTTCGGGGACTTTGTGGTTTGATGCTTAATGTTGTGTGTTTTTATTTGCTCACTTTTTGCTGTTTGCGCAATTTGTACTTTTTTTTGTGTGTTGGGTGTTTCATGGTCTTCATTCTGTTGGGTTTTTCTTTAATCAATGGTGTTCCTTTGTTTTGTGGCTACCTGTGGGAAGACTTATCAGGGTTGTATACCTTGAAACTTCTTGCTGGCTTGAGTTTTGCTATAGGTGTTCAAAAGTGAATGTGACCAGATTTAAAAAACCCAAACACGAGGAAATCTGCAGATGCTGGAATTTCAAGCAACACACACATAAAAATGCTGGTGAACGCAACAGGCCAGGCAGCATCAATAGGAAGAGGTACTTTCCAGCTCTTGGCTCCATCCCTCCCCCTCCTGTCTTCTATCATTTCGGATCTCCCTCTGCCCCTCCCACTTTCAAATCTCTTACTATCTCTTCTTTCAGTTAGTCCTGATAAAGGGCCTTAGCCCGAAATGTTGACTGTACCTCTTCCTATAGATGCTGCCTGGCCTGCTGCGTTCACCAGCATTTTTTGTGCGTGTTGCTTGACCAAATTTTGATTGATGCTGATATAGTTGCATGCAAATGTTAGGTGATCGGCCTCTGGGTCACTGATCCTCTGGAATTTGTTTTCATGATTTTAGGGTTCAAATTAATTTCTTGAACCTGGTAAGCACAATAGGAATGTTATCTTGTCTCCTAGGTAATTTATTTGGGTTATTAGTTGGAATGAAGGAAATTAAGAGGGAATCTCTTTGGACCTTGTGGTCTTTTGCTTGCAGCTTATGAGTACTGCTGCATATAGGAGTAATTGAACATCGTGACCAAAGGTGACATCCTGCAGGCAGTTCGCGAACTACTTTTATTACTGCTTTCAAATATAATTCTACTACTAAACTGTGTGTGATTTGGAACCTATGATTTGCAATTTGATGGTGCATTTTTGGGGCCGATTGTGCGATCTGGCACTTGGCTGTTTCTGAGAGAGTTCAGTGAAGTTAGGAGCGGTGTGTGCAGCCTGGAAGCATGGAGACAGTGCACGACCCCAAGATCGACTCTGTTGCTTCTCTCCGATTCGGGCATTGAGCAAGGTTGAATTTGCCGAAGACGAGAGCGGAGGATAGAAGGGTGTTCAGTGGTCTTCCTCTCCCTCTCGCAAGTTGCTGTCAGAGGAAAGCGTAGGAATCTTGGGTTCCACATTGCAAGGATTGATTGCCAAATCTCATGGTTGTGGACTCATTTTGGGGGACTTTGAGGTTCATGTTGCATGTGTTACTTCATTCTGCTTACTGCTTTTCTCCCCCCCTCTTTTTTGTGGTTTTTGAGTGGTTTGATCAGGGTGATCGGTGAGGATGGGATGTTTTGAAGGCTTGCTCTGCAGCCTACAGTCAGCTAATGGCACTGAACTGAACTAAACTGAATACTCCTGGTTTGATGATAATCTCTGTCTTGTTTACTCATTTTTTTGCTGTTTGCGATATTTGTTCTTTTTCCCTGTGTTGAGTGTTCGTTGTTTTTCTAGGAACCAGTTCTGTGGTGTTTCTTTGTTTCATGGCTGCCTGCAGGAAGACTAATCTCAGTTGTATTCTGTATGTATATTTTGATATTAAATGTAATTTGAACTTTGGAATAGTTCAGCATGATCTTTTAATAAAATGGTTGTTGGGTTTTCTCTTTTCCTTGGATTTTTATCTGCTTTCCTTTAGCTCTACCAGAATGTTCACTCAGCAATTGCTGTTGGGTTGATTTTTCAAATTATTGGTAGTTGGTATGTCCATCCACATTTTCACTGACTGTTTTAACAGTCAAACCAGGAGGTAGGTTTCTTTAGATGCTAATAGGGGACTGGAAGGATTTTTGCTTTTAACTTTCTTATGTTGGCCTGTAAGATACAAATCTTGAATTTTGCTATGACGTGAGGTTGAGCAAACTTGGGTTGTTTTCTCTCGAGCGGCAGTAGCTGAGAGGAGATCTGATAGAGGTTTATAAGGTCGTGGGAGGCATTGGTAGAGTAGACAGACAGTATCACTTTCTGATGTTGAAATTGCTAATACCAGAGGGTATGCACTTAAGGCAAAAAGGGGGTAATTTCAAAGGAGATGTGAGGGGCAAGTTTTTTTTTTAACAGTGGGTGATGGGTGCCTGGAATGCGCAGCCTGGGGTGGTAGTAGAGGCAGAAACATGAACTTTTTAAGAGACATTTGGATAGACACATGATTGAGATAAATGAAAGGAAATGGTAATTGTGTGGGCAGAAGGGATTAGTTTAGTTGGCCTTTTGATTACTAATTTAATTGGTTTGGAACAACATTGTGGGCCTGTACAGTCCTATGTTCTATAGTTGTTGTCGCATCGCAAATAAAGATCATTGTAATATTTGTAAGTTAATTATTCCAGACCAGGAACATCACTGCAGGGAGTTCTTGAGTGTAATCTCAAACCTAGTTATCTTGGGCTTTATCAATGACCTTCCTTCTGTCATCAGGTTAGAAGTGAGCATATGTGCTGGCTGCACGGTATTTAAGTCAATGTCCTCATATGTCATGAGCTAGACAACATCCAGACAGGGGCCGATAAGTGACAAGTTACATTTGTGTCACAAAAGTAACATAGAATGATTTTCTTGAATAAAAGAGTCTGAGTTTTTAACCTTGACATTCAGTAGCATAGGGGGAGAGATTGCCATTGACCAGGAACTCAGCTGAATTAGCATCATGTATACAACGGCTACAAGAGCCAGTCAGAGGCCTGGTGTCCTGTGTGACTCATCTCATGATATGAAATGCTCTTTACTTGCACCTCAACAAAATAGAAGAATGTACTATCAACTAGCATAAGATGCCCTCTTGATTTGGTTCCTCACTTGTTAGGCCAAACATGTATTTCCTTAACTAATACAGTGATTATTCGATCTATCATCCATAAACTTGCTCTGCAGTTGCTCACCCCGGCCACCCCAACATCACTTTTTCCAAAACCTGCAGCCTCTACTAGCAATAATTTATGATGCATGGGAACAGTTCTCCCATCCTCCAAGTTGCACATATTACTGAATTAGACCCAGGCAACAAAATATGACAGTTTCTGAATCCTGGAGCTCCCCAAAATGCATTGAAATTACCTCCACGTGGAGACAAAAAATTGTTCATGAAGTTAGTTCAATTAGTTCACCAATACCTTCTCAAAAGGTATTTAGAGAGCAATAAATGTGGCAAGCAGCATTTTAGTTTGGTAAAAATCAGGTGGAGTGCCCCTTATCCAAAATGCTGGGGCTGGAAGTGTTTTGGATTTTGGAATATTTGCAGCTATATAATGAGATACTTTAGGGATGGGACCCAAGTCTAAACACAAAATCCATTTACGTTACATGTACAGCTTGCACATATACCTTGAAGGTAGTTTTATATAATTTTAATAATTTTGTGCATGAAACAATTTGTACATTGAACGATCAGAAAGGTCAGCTATCACTACCTTATCCATCCAGGTGGACAGTAGCTGTTTGGCATCACCATCATTCCTGATCAATGAATTTCTCAGCTGCTTCGCAATCAGCGGACACTTTATCAGCAAAAAATCTTTAAAAACATAATGCCATGCCTTTGCTTAAATTTCAGCAACCAGCGTGATGAATATTCACAATTGTGTTCCATTTTCAATTTGTCATGATAAATCTTTTGTCTGATTCATGATCAGCATACTGTTAAGTGGCATATGTTCACTCCAAAGCTGATGAATTCACTCTTTCAGTACACAATCAAGATCTTCAATTTTTTTTTTGCTTTATCTAGTGTTTTTCTATTTTTCATTAACTTCTGTTCATTACTTTCAGTGTAGGACTTACACAGTTAGTGCTTCTGTTTCTTCAGGCCCTAGAGGGTTGTTGTTCCAACATCGTACTGCTCTGTACTGCTTCAAACTTGTACTGCTGTCAGGTTTTCCCAACAGCTTTACTGTGTTGTAGATAAACATGTGCTTCATTTTCTTTTCATTACTGACCATGGAAGTAGCTGCAGGCCTGTTTGACATTTTCAACAATATCTTAACACCGAGCAGAGAATGAGTGCAAAACTCATGGTAATCAGAGTAATGCACGGTCTAACTCTGACAACTGAAAACAAATTGGTGCCAACAGGGCTGCACTCAGGGTATGTGAAATCACTTCTCAGAACTGTCTGTGGTGTGCAAATACCTGCACCTCACCTGCGAACCTTCTCAGCTCTATGTGGAATTTTCCATTTAAGGTATCATGTCCCTGCTCAAAAAAAAAAAAAAAAAAAATTTGGGGGGTGCGGTTTCAGTGTTTTTCTGATTTTGGATTTTTGGATAAGAGGTGCTCAACCTGTAATATCTGAACATGATGCTTGCTAACAATTCATGTTCACTCTTTTTTGTGTTTTTTAATATGACCTAATGTTGCAGCACATTTTAAGAAAAAAAAATCTACTACAGTAAGAATTACCATACTTTAAGTGCATGCAAAGGAAGATTAAGCTTACTTTCTAATTTGAATGAAGGGTTTTGATACAGTTGCTAGCTGGCTAATAACTCCTTTTTTTTTCAGGTCGAATTCAATTAAGCTGTAGTATAATTATTCAAGAATGACCATATCTGTTAGTGGAACCTTAAAATACTAACAATTTGGCGTTTGTGGTTCCTCAGTACCTTCATTTTCACACGAACTTTTGCAATTCTAAGTATTTGTCTGTAGGTCTGGTTTTCATTAAATACCACTGTGTCTGCAAGCTGCAGTAGAAAGATTGTATCTTTTTAGATGCAGGAATCATTATTGCCTTAAAACTAAAGGTTTTGTCCATCTTAAGGTATTTGAAAGTGAATTGGTGTATTGTAATATTTCCTCCATCTTGTTTCTCCACTTATATTCAACAAAGTTAAAAGCAGGCTTAAGGAACACTGCATCCAGCGAGGCATCTTGCAGTCTTCCAGGCACAGTTGCATAGAATGAGTATTTCTAACATTTTATTCCAGATTTCCACTATTCCTCAATTGTTTCAGGTTGATCATTGTGTATTTATAGTCCCTGTAGGTTCTTGTAATCTTGTATTATCGCTTATTTATTAACTTCTCTAATTGTCCAACAAAGTCCAGCGAGGATGTAGGGAGGAGAAGATGGTGGCGCGACGCAGTTTGCAGTGGCCTCTCCGGTGAATGATATGTGTTATTTGTCAAGTAGGATGCCGTGCACAATCGTGATTTGATGGAGGCAGACGTGAGAGTACGGAGGAACATCTGGTGAAACTTCTGAAATGCCTGTTTCGCCGCCGCTGCTACTGTGTGATCCAGAATCTCCGGAGGGGAAGGCCCCAAATCCTCGGCTTTGCTTGTTGCTCGGCGGCCAGGGTGGGGTCGAAGCGCTCGGCAGAGGATGGTGCTCAGTGTCAGAGGGCTGGTCGGAGGCTCGAAGTTTTCGGACGGACTCGGAGTCGGCTGCGGTCGGGTGCTCCAATGCATCGACAAGTTTGTGGCGCTTCCGTCGGCGTGAGATGATGGGGCTGTCAGGACTTGAGACTTGTTTTTACCGTGCCCATGGTCTGCTCTTTATCAAATTACAGTATTGCTTTGCATTGTCGTAACTATATGTTATAATTATGTAGTTTTGTCAGTTAGTCTTGGTTTGTCCGGTGTTTCTGTGATATCTTTCTGGAGGAACATAGTATCATTTTTTTTTTAATGCATGCATTTCTAAATGACAATAAACGAGGTCTGAGTGTCCTCATAATCTTAAAAAAAAAAAGTATTTCTATTCCTTGTTGAATTTCCAGCATCTATAGTATGATTTCTAATTAATTTTCCAGCTTGGCCACTCTTCTAAATGACCTATTCTTTGATTTCAAGTACTAGCTTGTTTGAAGCTTTACTTTGACTGAAATAGCAAGGAAATCTAGAAGTAACTGAATCCTTTAAATAAACTGGTACACACTATTATTACAAGTAAAGCTAGTCAAATGCATGTTTTCTTCCAGTCACATATGCACAAAGATGACCACTAGCTTTCACAACTGCTGGGATCAATCAGTATTCAGCTTTATTCTGCTGTAAGGTCGTACATTTTTTTTAAAAAAACCCTCCTTGTTCCTTTTTCTATTCAACTTTCTGTTTTTGAATGGGTGACTTACAATACCAGCATTATTTCACTGCTGGTGAATCTTGTCTGCGCCGCCTTCAGAAAGCTCTCATTTGTTCTGTTAGAGATCTTGAGGTTCAATAATGCTTCTATTTCCTAATTATCTCTTAACTCCATTGACCATTACTATACCATCACCCCCCCCCCCAATTGTCATTTGTTCTGGGCCAGCAATTTCAATTTGCCTTCTGACCATTACACAGAAAAGGTACAAGTTTCTAACTAGCAAGATGAAGTGAATCACCTTTTTTACCATTTAGATTCTTAATCATCTTCTTGATTTCATAGTATCATTTGCAGAATATCCCCATGCTAAACATCCTGTTTGTCAGAATTGATTAGAAACCTGGTTGGGTCAGCTGCATAAATTGTGTGGCTCTCGGAGCAGGTCAGAGGCTCGGTATTGTTTAGCAAATGGCTTGCCTCCTTCTGCCATCCCAAAACCTTTCTTGTATCCACAACACACATTGGGAGCATAACTGGGTGAGTACGGTGTCAAAGGCACAAAGCTTGATACCATATAGTATTGCATCCTGCACAATTGTCACTCCAGCCAGCATAAACATTCACTTCTTCCTTTATTGGCGCACTCTAGCTATGGTATGTGCTCTCTGTATACAGTTATTTGCTAAAGTGACTTGAGTCACAAAGAATCAAAATCAAGAATCAAAATGATTAACAGTGCTTCCCTTCAACATGGTAAGCAGGACAAATGCAATTTTTTTGCTCAACTGTAAACGCATCTTTTGGACTCATTCGTACAGTAAAATTACGAGAGCTGCGGATGTGGGAATATGCAGATTCTACTAATGGAGATATGAAGGAGGTCTAATATAATTCCAAGTAGGAAGATGTGGGTGATGAATCAAGAATCTGTTGTACCTTTTGCTGACCATCTGGTCCTAGTACGTTGGAAAATGATGGCAGTGTGTGATTATGCAGCAGGTGGTGGTGATAAAACCAGAGCAAAATGCTGATACCTAATGACTTTTATCTGAACTACTGTATCCCTATCACCAAGTTATTTTCTAGCTTTGACTGGAGACCAGGTTGATTTGTTACCTCCTCTAACTTTTAAGGATATCTGAGTGGTGGAAAATAATTATACAAAGACCATGAACTTGTCTAGCAGCAGTGGCCTGAAGGCAACAAAGCTGAAATGTTGAAATATGAGGAAAGAGGAATGGGTAAAATTAATTTAAATCAGTCAGGTTTTGAGTGGTATCCATGTGAGCAGAAAGTACTCAAAATTGGTTTGAGGAGGGGGAGAGAAGTTATCACCTGGGATCATACTTAGAAATTTTGCTTCATGGGCCGGCTGGTGGCGCAATGACATCAGTGGTGGACTCTGGAACAGAGGTTCCTGAGTACGCTTTCCATCTGTGTCGTGTTGAGTGTCGAGATTGCAACTCGACCTCTTAAAATAAAGGGGAAAATGCTGCGAAATGTCTGTGTGAGGAACGGCGCACCACACAGTCACTCTCTCGCTCTCTCGTGCTCTCTCTCTCTCTCTCTCGCTCCGTGCCTTGTAAAGGCATGAAGAAGGCATCATCCTGCCAACATTGCGCACGGACGCACACGCACGCACGCGCCAAAAAAAAAAGGAAATTTTGCTTCATTTTGGGTAAGATAGGAAACTTATTATTTCAGACTCTTACAAAGGCTTTCCTGAAAGAGGTTGCTTTGATTATGAAGTAATTTGATGCTTGGCCAATAAAAAGCTATTAAAAGAGATGGTGTTGTGTATCAAAACATAAACTGTTGTGTTCCTAGCTCCAATGTGAACAGATGCCTTATTCGATTTTACTTTGAAATGCGAGTGGAGTGGGGAAAGTGAGAAATAGTGCACAACACTGTTGGACTGTGTATGAAATTAGAAGGTAATGGTCAAAGATTGGAACACTAAAGACACGGTGCTGGAGGAACTTGGCAGGTCACAGGATCTGTCGAGAGAAAGGGATAGTCAACATTTCAGGTTGAGGCCTTGCATCAGAACGAGGAGTGTAAGGGGAGATGACAGTATAAAATGGTGAAGAGAAGGTGATGAGACAGGATCTGGTGAGCATTAGGTGAGACGGTGTTCATGGGCAGTTGGAGCCAGGTACATGGAGGGAGAAGGATGATGAGGATGACATAGGGCTGCAGGTTATGTAATCTGATAAAAGAAGGTGGTATGGAATCGAATAAGGGAGTATCCTTGGCTAAAGGGAGACTATGAAGGGATAGGATAGGGGATGGGGTGTGTGGGTGATGGCCAGACCAGGTGGAGTGGGGAAGAATGTTGGGGGGTTTGGATATAAAGGGGAATGGGGGTGGGGGTGGGAGCCTGAAGTATGTTTAAGTGACATTGGAAAATTAATTGTTTATGCCATGAGGTTAGTAAATTATCCAGGCAGACTCAGATATAGTTCCTCTTGTGTGGTTGGTCTTGCCCTAGCAGTGGTGAATGCTTTTCAATGAGACAATTGATATAACAAAAAGCTCGCAGACGAGAAACTTGAAGTATAGGGTGTAGTGAGATCCTATCAAGTTGAGTGTGGTTAAAGTTGGAATTCCTTTCTCGTGTCTGTTTCAAGTCGAATAGTAAAGCAGTTAACTTCATAGGAGATTAATGATAAATAAGTAACTCTGAGCAAAGCATTGGTTGTATAATCATGAATTTTAACTTATTCTGGGGAAAAATGTAAAAGGATAACGGAGATGAGGATATTTGTGCAGGACAGAGTGACGTTTAATGAGATTAGGAAGGATCTTATAGAAATTGTGAAGTAAAATTTGATGAGCTCAATAAGTTCTTAAATTAGTAAATGTATTCTTCATTGAGGAATAAAAAGAAAACGGAAGAAGGTAAAGTGCTCAAAACTAAAATTGCTTAAATGGTTTTGGATCTTAAAACAAGTGTTAGAATCATTTGAATTTAGTTTTGGAAGGCAAAGGAATAGTGATAATGAGTTTTTAAATAGTGTAAATGTTGAATTTATTAGAGATCAATATAGAAAAGAATTTGGCCCTGGACAATGCTTGAAATATTAATTGGCACCCCAATTTTAAAGCCATTTATGTCTACTAGCATATTTTACAACAATTCTTGTTAGCTAGCATCTATGAGGAAGTTCCCAGTAAGCATTCATTAATTAATCAGAGGTAGAAAACCTCAGCAATACACATTCTAGTATTTTCTGTCTTTTGCCTCTGCACCTTGTAGTTCTGATCACCCATATTATTAAATACCATGCAAGCCATTAATTGAACTATATTTTTCTGAAGTTGTCTCTTAACATTTAAAAAAAGTTGGACCAAAATAAAATGGAGAATATTTCAAGCCTGCTGGATTTGAAATGGTTGTCTTTTAATGTATGTGTAGTAGATGCAAATAGTGATTGTATCTTATGGTCTCAAAATTTGGACTTTTTGTTGGGTACATTTTCTTTGGCATCTACAATACAGTATTCATTGATCTTGTACTTGGAATTTTTTTCCGCTAGTATAATTCAAGCTGTTTTTCTTGGGTCTGGAATTCGTGAATTAATCTCTTGTTGAGCTTGTGTTGGCGGTGCATGGAAGACTTGAATAATAAATCCTGTGACTTGCCAGCTGATAGCAATTTAATTTTAAAACTTGTTTTACTGGGTACCTAGTAGCTTATGAGAAAAGTTTGTATCCTCATAGGATTTATTGAAACAGAAATTTTTAATCTTGGAAAGATGACCAAGTCCCTTTGGATTGAGGCTTCAAGATAAAGAACTGAATTGATGTTGAAACTGGCACAGGCAAGTAACAGAACACAAGAGCAAGTGTTTCACTGATCAGCTAATGGGTATATAAATATCTATGATTTGTTGAAAATTGTTTCCTACATGATGCATACATTTTATTTTGCTGATAAGGAAGTATTTTTTAGGATCCTATCTGCTGCTGAAGGTCCAAAAGCTTGCCATTTTCTGCATTTTTGTCATGTGGTGAGTAGAACGAAGCAGGAGTAAGCTTTTGTAAAAGCTGTTGTGTAATTAAGGCAATATAATATTACTGTCATTCAGTTCCACTGGATTATGAAGAAATTGGAGTTTGTACACTAAATTTATTTGAATTTTATCTATACTATTTCAATGCCTACCTTGGAGTCTTGCCAACAGTATAGGAAATTTGTGCCATGCTACCTGAAATGTCATTAGCAGTGCCAGGCTAAGATAAATTGCACGTGGAAGTGGTTGTGCCAGTCACCATTTTGCAATTATGTAAATATGTTCACTTTCTTGGTAGAAAACTCTCATGGAAGACCAAAGCATTTTGAATGATCTGGTTTTGTTAAGGCAACACCTATACTCACCACTGATCAAAGAAAAGTTTGTTTTGCAGATGGTAGTGAAATATGTATGTGCAGGTTGGCTTATTTTATGTGGGGGTGGATTTTACAGTGGTCTGGATTGAATGAATGCAAACGTATTCTGATGTGAAAGGTTTTATCCTATAGATGATTAAATCCTTTAGCCATGTTGTCATGGGCTAATGTAGCACTGCATAGAATTAAGGTGCTGAATGTGTGCATAGGTCCCCCTGACTGCATTAGGAAAGGCAGATAAAGGAGTGGCAGAAGCTGAAAGTGTTGAGGATGTTCAGTGAGGCACAGGTACCAGTGTACAGGCAGGAAAGAGCTACAGTGTTGGAGCAGGACCTACCAAAACTGAGCTAAAATCAAAATCACAGCAAAAAAGATGGTCCTGGGGACTTGTGGTATGTGAGGGCTCCAGTGGCAAAATAGAATTACTGCGGTCTGCTAAAATGATGACAATGTGATGGTCAGAAATTCTGCTTTACAAATAAAGAGAATATTGAAAACGTAAGATGAAATTAAACCATGTGGGAGAAATAACTCAACAGAAATAATAGCTGAGGTGAATGACCAAAATGAAGTGAATTTATTGAATTTGCATATTAATTTGAAGGGTAGTGCTGGTAACCATTATAGAAGCATTGCTGCAAATTGGTTTGGAGACTAAATATGTCAGGTTATAATTAGAGGAATGAGGAGAAATTGGTGGAAAAGATGGTGTGGTCGTAATGATTTTAAGAATGCAATTACAATGAAAGTGAACTTGTCAAAGAAGAGTATTTAAACTAGATTGCAGGAGCCTCCTAGCAACTGTAAAATGCATAAATCAAGTGTTTTAATAACTGTTTTAATGTAGAATTTTAACTAGTATAGATTTTAAAATAAGCGGACAGACCCATATTAGAAGAGTTGATAATTTTATGACTAGCACATACTGGACAGCTATAGAAAAGCAAACTGCACTTTTTTGCAAACCTGAAGTAAAACTTGAAAATGCTGGACATATTCAGTTTTGGTTTTAAAAAGGTCATCAATTTGAAATGCTAACTCTGTTTTCTTACATTGAGTGTAAGCATTTTGCTTACAAATCGGGCAAGATCTTGTTGGATGGCAGTATAAATAACCAAACCCTATTTATTTGAGAGGAGCAAAACAAGTGGAGGATAAATAGTGGCCACAACATTAATGATATTCTCAGTCTCAGTGCAGTATTGTCATCAAATCATTTAAATTCACCTGAAAACTGCAGAGGGCCCAAATTTAAAACTGGAATGATGGTCAGGTGTGCAATGCAGAACGGTTTCAGCATCTGTTGCGTGTAACTGTACACACAACCTTCCAACTCTAATAACAGCGTTATCCAGTGGACCACAGATGATCTAGCAGTTGAGCCGAAATATGTTTGCTTCGTGTAGTTGCCCAATTTGAGTAAAATTTTGAACATTAATTTAAAGTTCTCAGCTTTTTGAGGTTAGTTATTAATCTTGAAATCAGTCTTGCTTTCTCAAGGTAATTTTTAAAAATTGGTGTTGACCAGTATTAATCATTCGGATCTGTCGTATACATTTTAAATATTTTTTCACTAAAAAATAAACATGGTGCTTATAGTACTTGCTTGATTGTTGTACCATCACCTGAGTAATCTGAAGTTAACATACACTCATTGGTAACATTTACGTACCTACTAAAGCCGGCTGGTGGCGTAGTGGCATCGGCACCAGACTTCGGAGTGAAGGCTCCTGAGTTCGAATCCAGCCGGCTCCCTTGCACGCTTTCCATCTGTGCTGGGTTGAGCATCAAGCTAGCAACTCGGCCTCGTAAAAATAAGAAAGCCGGCTTAAAAAAATGCTGTCATGACGGTGTCCTGATGACTTCACTCAGAATTAAGGGCTTTCTTCTTCTTTTGTACCTAATAAAGTAACCTCTGAGTATATGCTTTAGGTCTTCTGCTGTAGCCCATCCACTTCAAGGTTTGACATGTTATATGTTCAGAGATGCTCTTCTGCACACTGCTGCTATAACATGTGGGTATTTGAGTTGGTCATCTTCCAAACAGTTTGAGCTAGTCTGGCCACTCTCCTCTGACCTCTCTCATTAACAAGGTATTTTCACCCACAGAACTGCCACCCACCCACTGGATATCTTTTGCTTTTTGCACCATTCTCTGTAAAATGTAGAGATTGTTGTGTGTGAACATCTTGGGAGATTAACAATTTCTGAGCTCCTCAAGCCACCCCATCTGGCACCAATTATCATTTCATGGTCAGTGTCACTTAGTCACATTCCTTCCCCATTCTGATGTTTGGTCTGAACAACAACTGAACCCTTGACTGTGTCTGCATGCTTTTACACATTGATTTGCTGCCACATGATTGACTGATTAGGTATTTGCATCAACAAGCAGGTTCACAGGTGTACCTAGTACATATTTGTACTTTTAAATGAGCAGTTAACCTAGATATATTATGCAATCCTTAGCTGCGACATTTTCTTAAAAATAAAAATTGATTTTTGCCCAAAGGGCTCTTGTGTAAACTAGATCAAGTAATTGGATTTTTGTTCTTAATAAGTGATAACTTAGTAAATACCTACTGCAGATTTTGAAAGTTTTGAAGGGTTCAAGGGTCCTATCACGTGTTTGAGAAACAATTTTTCAAGTGCGTAGTATTTCTGTTAAAATTGTACAACTATGTATAAATGTTCTTCAGCATGGGTTTTGCACCACTGAAACCAAAAGACCAATTTTGTAGATTACGGTAGTGACGGGCAAGGAAAGATAAATATTTTACATTGGTTTTTAATTTGATGCTTAATGTAATGTTCAAAGCACATTCTTTACAAAGTACATATGTCACCATGTACAAATCTGAAATTGTTTTCTTGTGGGCATACTCAGTAAATCCAATAGCCATAATAGAATCAGTGGAAGACCACACCCAGCAAGGCGGCAAACAGCATGCAAAAGACCGCAAACTGAGTAAACACAAAAGGGGGAGAAAAGCAATAAATATTGAGAACATGAGATGAAGAGTCCTTGAAAGTGAGTTCATAGGTTGTGGGAACAGTTCAGTAATGGGACAAGTGAAGTTATTCCCCCTGGTTCAGGAGCCTAATGGTTGAGGGGTAATAACTGTTCTTGAATCTGGTAGTGAGTCCTGGGGCTCCTGTACCACCTTCCTGATGGCAGCAGCAAGAAGAGAGCATGACCTGGGTGTTGGGGGTTGCTGATGGCGGATGCTGCTTTCCTGAACCAGTGTTGTGTATGGATGTGCTTGTTGGTGGGGAGGGCTTGACCCATGAAGGACTAGGCTTTATCCATTACTTTTTGTAGCATTTTTGTAGGACCAGGCTGTGATACAGCCAGTCAATATTCTCTCTGCTTCACATCTATTTAGAGTGTTTCAGTTTTCGAACTTTTAAATACATTTTTGAACTTGTTTTCCCATTTCAGTATAGTTTCCTGTGGAGTTCCAAGCAGAAAGGCACACATCTCTTCAAGACATCAAGTGACACTCTATCCTACAGCTATTACAAAGTTTGTGATCATTAAAATGAACCTCATTCTAAGTCTGAGTCAGCTTTTGGCACATTAATTTGTTTTGAGATTGCTGCTATCCTTTTACAGTCGACCTAGAGTCTATCTGGGTTATTTATTGAGACTTTTCCATAATTGTACTTCCTCTTACTTCCCTTGTGGGTTGATGAACAGTTTAATTCAAGGGTTTGTCAACTTGTACTAGGAATCTGACCATTAACTTCAGTGGTGGCAAATAGGCAGATATTTGAGAAGAGGAGTCCTGCATTTGGTTGATTTTTTAAATTGTTATTTATATTATTAAGCTTTTAATATTACACATTTTCCATTTTGTTTTTGGATTCTGTGTACAAGGTTTTGGAAGTGGAGGAGCTTGTATTGACATTAATTTTTTTTAAATCTTTTGGTCAAAGATGAAGTAAATAAGGTAACCACAATTATAATCATTTGCTGCTGTGTAGGGAACAAGTTCAAAGCGAAATGTTGATCTGATGTGAACAGTAGTCTATAGTGGGGTGAGTAAGGAAATTTTCAAGATATTATGAGGAACTGATTGGACAGAGAAAATATCTTTGCTATTAATTAGAGGCTCTGAAACAGAATACAAAAGTTAGAAGTTTGGCCCTTTTAAATGATCCATCCTTAGTATGTTCCAATCCCTGAGAAATAAATCATGCCCCTGTGGTCAGCTCGTCAATTTCATCAACTTTGCCTCCAACCTCCACCCTGCCCTTAATTCACTTGGTCCACTCACGACGCCTCCCTTCCCTTTCTTGATCTTTCTGATTCCTTTCTGGATGTAGACCGTCTACTGATATTTTTTTTTTTTTTTTTTTTTTTTTTTTAGTATATATAAACCTGATTCTCACAGCTCTCTTCCCATCCCATCACTTGTAAAAACGCCGTTCCCTTTTGTCATTGTCTCTGCCTTCACTGCATCAGTTTGCAGAACATCTGAGATGTCCGCCTTCAAAGAATGGAGTTTTCCTTCCACTACCATAAAATGCTTCCCTCACCCCATCTTCCTACTGCCTAGGATAGAGTTCCACTTGTCCTTCCCTACCACTCCTGGGGTTTCTGCAAGCAGCACGTCATTCTCCACAACTTCTGCAATTTGCAAAAGTATCCTACCACCAAACGTATCTTTACCATGCCCCGTCCCCACTCTGCTTTCTGCAGGATTGCTCCCTACATGATTCCTTTTGTCCATTCATCCCTCCTGGCACTTATCCCTGTAAGTAGCACAAGTACTACACCTACATATTCACCTCCCCCCTCAACCACCATTCAGGGCTCTAAACAGTCCTTTCAGGAGAGGCAACATTTCACCTTTAACTTTGTTGGGATCATCTATTGTATTTAACACTCCCAGTGTGGCCTCCTCTACATCAGTGTGACCGGACGTAGATTGGGGGATTATTTTGTCGATCAACTTTGCTCCATCCACAACGGGGAGAATTCTGGGTTGCCAACCATTTTAATTCTGCTCCCGATTCCCATTCTGACATGTCACAATAAGGCCACTGTCAGGTTGGAGGAACAACACCTCATGTTCCATCTGGGTGGCCTCCAACCTGATGGCATGAGTGTCAATTTCTCCAACATGCCCTTTCTTACCTACCTATCAACTCACTCTGGTGCCCCTCCTCATTCCTTTTCTCCCATAATCCACTTGCCTCTCCTATCATATTCTTTATTCCTTTAGCCTTTAACTCTTCCATCTATCACTTCCTCAGCTTTATTTCCTCTACCGCCCCACCCACCTACCTGCCTTCTCACCTGACTTCACCTTCACCTATCACCCTCCAGCTTGCAGCTTATACTCCTTACCCACCCCCGCCCCCCCCCACCCCCAGCCACCTTATTCTGGCTTCTTCCCCCTTCTTTTCCAGTCCTGATGAAGGGTCTCTGCCTGAAATTTTGACTTTTTATTCCTTTCCATGGATGTTGCCTGACCTGCAGAGTTCCCTCAACGTGTTGCGTGTTGCCCTGAGAGACAAAGGCCACTGCTCTATTCCTTTAGTAAAAATTATCATTTACAGGATTCAAGTACCTCTGTATGGACTATGTAACTTGTTGCACCATTTTAGAAAGTGCTTTTTGAAAGTGCTTTGAAGTTTGATAACAGCAGCAATTTTTCTTACCTAAAGTACTTTAATGAGCCAGGGGCTTTTTATTTAATGATAGTCCCATTTTTATTTAATCACTTGTTTAAATTCTCTTCCAGCAATGATGGCATTTGAACTGTGATTCCAAAGTGAACTTTAATCAGTTCTTCCCAAAGCCCCTACTCAAATACTATCCCTCCCTCTCCCCTCTCCCCCACCATACCACTGATCTCCCAGCAAGTCCAGTAGTTCTATACTGCAAGCTTTGAGTTCCTGTACTTTATGCCATCTTGTTTGTACTTGCATCAACACTAAATTTGATAAGGACCAACAAGCTTCATTTAAAAGGGTATGTTCACATTTAGATTGGTTCTCATTGTTTTACATTAATTGGTTTCCAATTTACAAATGCATTTTAAACTTGTCTCCAAGCATCCTGGAGTAATCCCTCTGTTTCCACTGCACCAGATCTGGTCTTCATCCACTCCCTGGTGGCCCCATTTGGAGTGGAATGAAACCTGTGAAAGTTTAATGTACTGTATGGATTGTAGAGAAGAGCAATACAACACCCAAGTTGGGTCATGCACAATCAAGCTCCATTTCAGTGATCCAGCTTCTCTTCCCAGTTCAATTTATTAATTTCAAGTTCATGTGATGTAATAAAGTGATGCTCAAAAAGGTTACTTTCCTTGTTTTGATTCCAACATCAGAATACGTTTGTGGAACATCATTTTTGGACTTACATGGCCTTGGTCTGCAGTGATAGCTGCTTTGCAATTACCTATTGTTAAATTAATTTGTTTTTCTAAAACTATGGACTATTTTTGTGTTGTCATGTTTAAGTGTATCTGTTAAACAAGAATAGCGTTTCCTCTGCCAATTTTTAAGGTGATGTCTCCAAGTCTTTACCTTGACTAGCTTCCACTGGAATGGAGAGTAGACAGAGCAGTACTATTTTTGCAGTAACATACTTTTCATAGTGGAAGTTAACAGTAGTCCACTGTGGTTCAGCACCAAGCTCCCTGAGCTCCATTTCCAATTCTCTTCCCTTCCCCCACCCAACTCCTGTCTCTGCTCCCTTTAAATTTACTGAATTCATGAGAGTATTATACCACCTACAGCACCAAGAAGTATTGTGTTTTTTGCTAGGAGTAATATCCAATAGTTATCAAGTTCTTGATTATTAAGAATATCAAAGGTTACAGGGAGAAGACAGGGGAATGGTGTTAAGAAGGAAAAATAAATCTGCCATGATCGAGTGGTGGACCAGACTCAGTGGGTTGAATGACCTAATTCTGCTCTTATGTCTTGTAGCTTAAAATCCATAAGTCCTAATAAATATTAAAAGATAATTGGGTTTATTGTCAACTGCTTGAGATGCCATATATTAAGAATTGGTGGCATTTAACCATCACAACAGTGGCTCTCAAAATAGATTAAATAGAATGGTTTGAGTTGATATATTTCGACTGTGATCACCATTTTCATGCCGTTGAGCTCAAACTCCCAAGTGCTACAACCCTATAATTTTTTTCCTAAGGTTTCAAAGGTACATTTAATAATGTCAGAGAAATGTATACAATATACATCCTGAAATGCTTTTTCTTTGCAACTATCCATGAAAACAGAGGAGTGCCCCTAAAGAGTGAACGACAGTTAAATGTTAGAACCCCAAAGTGCCCCCAGCTCCCCTCCCTCCCGCGCGTAAGCAGCAGCAAGCAGCGATATTTTGTTTTCTTTCTCCCCCTCCGCTCCCATTTTTATGAAAATTTTGATGTGTTGTACAGATGATGTAAAACATTCTGACAGATAATGGGAATTTCAATAACAAAGTAACTTGATTGGCTTGTGACAAAGACACCTTTTCATAGTCTTGCAGCAAAGGAGCAGGCCCTTTCGGTCAGCCCTCAGTTCGCCTTTCTATACTAATCCTATATATATAGATGTGTGTACTTGACCTATAGCTTCTATATCTTGGTTGTTCAAGTGCTGGCCCAGATGCTGCTTAAAAGTAAAGTGTGGGAGTATCTGCCTCTAATACCTTCTCGGGCAGTGTCTTCCAAACTGCAATCACCTTTTAGGTGAAATGGTTCTTGCCAGCTGATCAGTATCATTCTGCATTCTGACTATCAACAACCAATGACAGATCTTGGTTTGAAACATCAGATGTTTATTCCCCTCCATAGATGCTGCCCGACTTGCTGAGCTCCTGCAGCATTTTGTGTATGTTGCTCCGGATCTCCAGTATCTGTCATTTTGTCATGTGCATACATACTAATCATATGTCCTACAGTTGTACCAAAGCTATTAATATGTAACAAATGGCAAGGGTCTTGGTGTTGAAAGCTGTCATACACAGCTGAGCAGAGATTTCCAATGACAAAAACAACCCTCCACCATCACTTTCTAGCTCCCTGTTACCTGCTAAGCTTGGTTCCAATTTTGCAACTTAGCTTGAGTTTCTTTTGAAACCCCTTCCAAGTGGGATCCTGTTAAGTCTTGCTCAAGCCAATAAAAACAGCATCAACCTTGTTGCCCTCAATATATTTACTACTTCAGAAAAAAAAATTCTCAATCAAATTAGTCCGCCAGGATTTCCCACTAATAAATCTGTGCTATTTCTTGATTAATCCCTGTATTTCCAAGTACGGATCACTCCTCAATTTTTTTCCAATAACTTGCCCTGCCATTGATGTTAGACCAACTAATCTATAATTTCTGTTGCCCTTCTTGAATAAAGATACAAAATTGGCTGGCTTTTAGTTAAATGGCATCTTGCCTGTGACCAATGAAAATTTAAGCCATCTTCTCCACTGCCTGTCACTGCAACCTTGGAATCATTTCATCAGACACTGGAAATTTATCAACCTTTATGCCTGCTAAGACTTCAAATTGCTCCTTTTTAATATTAACATAACTCAAATCTTCAATGATAATGTATTTCTATAAATGAAAATGGATGAAAAGTATTCCTTTAAGGTCTTGCCCATATCCGCTGGCTTCACTTTCAGATTACTCCTTTGGTCCTTAATTGGCCATCCATTCTTGTCCTGCTTGCTTTTTGCTTTTAAGATGAATGTCAGGCCATTTCATGATGTATAATCCACCAGTTGTATTTTCTGGTCCTCCTTTACTCTCCCATTTTTTTTCTAAGTAACTCCCTAATTCTATTTCCTCCTGAAGGTCTTCAGGCCTTGTTTTCAGTGTTCTGTACCTCTGTAGTTACCATGTGTTTTTTAGTAACTAAAATCCTCCATATCCCTTGATATTCAGGGTTCCTTGACCTTGCCTTGCCTTTCATGCTTATGAGAATATGTCGGCCTTGGACTTTCACTACTTCACTTTTGGAAGACTTCAGTATTGGATTTCTTAGAATATTGGACATGAATATAGATTATCCTACAAGAAGCTACTCTCAGTCTCTCTTGCCAGATCTGTCTACAGATACTGAAATTTGCCTTCTCACACAGGCTATTCCTCTTTTCCAAAAATACCTTGAACTTAGTGAGGTATAGTTACCATTCCCAAATTGCTAACCCACTGACACCTCACCCACATATCTAGCTTCATTTCCTAGGATTAGAACTATTAAGTCCATCCCTATATCATTATTTATGCACTGGCACCAAAGGGTTATGATGGATTTTAAAAGTTCCCTTCTATCTAGTGGTATACTACTCTTGACTTTAGATATAAAAATGAAGTAATATATCTTCCTAGACTCAAATAAATCTGAGCATCACTGTGACAATGTAATTTGTATTCTATTATGAATCCACAACAGTGTAAATGCCAATTTCAGAAGTAGTACTTACAGAATCTTAATTGCCCTATCTTGTCCAGGAATGATTGTGCATGCTAAGCAGATCGCATTTGATTTGTGTGCACTCAGAGCATAAGCCTTTTTAAAATAGCATCTCCTGAGATGTATTGAGCAATTGTGAATGTTTTGTTTTGAAGATTTAAGAATTCATATAGTTTCTACTAGTTAGCTGAATAATCCTATTTGACATTCATAACATGACAAATTCCTGTATTTGGTTTCAGATTGGATACAAAATTCTGTATTGTGTATAATTGTAGAAAGGTTTTTAATGTATAAATGTTAGTTGTTTATCAAGTGGAATGACAACTGACTTTTATTTAACCGCACAAAATTTCCACCAGTAAATGTATGGTCCCTGAGATGTAACTATAAGGTATTTATCTCTTCTGGCTTTGGATCAACAGTGCTGTGTACTAAATATCTCCTAGGGTTGGTTAAAGGCTGCTCGTTAAATCAATTCAGGATAAAGTTGATTAGGAAAGGGCAATTTTGCTGGCTATAAAATAGGTTTGATTGCACAAATAAACTCCCAAATAAGGATCTGCATGTGAGTAGCACCTTACTGTTGCCACAGGCAGTTGTGGAGGCCAGCCATGACTGAATGGCAGAGTAGACTCTGCTCCTATGTCTTAATGACATACACTCAGTGGTTACTTTATTAGATACTTCCTGTACCTAATAAAGTTCCCACTGTGTGTATGCTTGTGGTCTTCTGCAGCTGTAGCCCATCCACTTCCAGGTTGGACATACAGTGCATGCAGAGATGCTCTTCTGCACACCTCTGTTGTAATGCATGGTTATGAGTTAGTTGTCGTCTTGTCAGCATGAACCAGCTGATCACTGTCCTCTGACCTCATTACCAAGGCATTTTTGTCTACAGAACTGCAGCTTACTGGATTTTTTTTTTGTTTTGTTTTTCATGCCATTCTCTGTAAACTCTAGAGATTCTGTGTGTGAAAATCCCAGGAGATCAGCAGTTTCTGACATAATTAAACAACCTCAACTGGAGAAAATTCATAGGAGCTTCACGAAAATGATTCCGGAATTGAAAGGCTTGTCATATGAGGAGCATTTGATGGCTCTGGACCTGTATACACTGAAATTCAGAAGAATGAGGAGTGACCTCATTGAAAGCTATTGAATAGTGAAAGTCCTTGATAGAGTGGATGTGGAGAAGATGTTTCCTACGATGGCAGAGTCTAAGACCACAGGACACAGCCTCAGAATAGAGCGGTGTTCTTTTAGAATGGAGATGAGGACGAATTTCTTTAGCCAGAGAGTGGTAAACCTGTGGAATTCTTTGCCACAGGCAGCTGTGGAGACCAAGTCATTGGGTATATTTAAGGCGGAGGTTGATAGATTCTTGATTGGTCAGTGTATAAAGGGATACGGAGAGAAGGCAGGAGATGGGTACTGGGAGGAAAATTGGATCAGGCATAATGGCAGAGCAGACGTGATGGGCCAAATGGCCTAATTCTGCTTCTATATCTTATAGTCTTATGGCAACAACAATCATTCCACAGTCAAAGTCACCTAGATCTCATTTCTTCCCCATTCTGATGTTTGGTCGGAACAGCAACTGAACCTCTTGACCATGTCTGCATACTTCTATGCATTGATTTGCTGCCACATGATTCACTGATTAGAAACTTGCATTAACAAGCAGATTTCAGTAAGAGCTTTGTGGATGCCATTGTGAAATCTGCAAACTATCACAAGTCGGCAGGAAATCATAAACACAAGAGATTCTGCGGATGGTGGAAATTCAGTGTAACAAAATGCTGGAGGAACTCAACAGGTCAGGCAGCATCAGTGGAGGGGAATAAATGGTTCTTGTTGCAGGCCAAGATCCTTTATCAGGACTGGAAAGGAAGGGGGCAAGAAGCCAGAAGAAAGTGGTTGGGGGGGAGGAGTACAAGCTGGAAGTTGATAGGTGAAGCCAGGTGATGGGCAAGGCAAGCGGGTGGGGAGGGGTATGATTCTCAGTAGCTCCAAGAAGATCTAAAATGGTAACTTTTTAGAAAAATATTCTGTCCTAAGTATCTTTTTTTTTGGTTCTATCCAATTTTATTCAACAATACCAATAAAGGTTCTTTAGATCATTTACTATTTCAGTGTACAATATACATTCATTTTAAACTGGGAGGTATTGCATTTCTCGAAAATAAATTGCAGAATAATTATCTTTGGTCCAAATTATAGAATCTATAGATATTCTGGGTTTCAAAAGAAAGGCCATTATGATTCCCTGTGTATAGTTTATTGATTGTATGAATAAAGTTACTTTAATACATGAAGGATATAAAACATTTGGAGGAATATCTTCCATGAAAAAGAAGTTCAAGATTTTAAAACAAACTATTGGGTTTTGTATTGTACATGGTTTACAATAATGCTATTCAAATATTGGTGGCTATTTGTCAGAAGAATTTCTGCACTGGAATACCAGTAAGGTTAGAATTTTAATTGCTGCCATCTGAGTCCTGAAAAAGATCAAGCATAGTTAATCTTCAATCTTAGGAGCAATGTGATTTTAGGTTAAACAGGTGTAACATTTCACCCCTTGTTTCCCCAGATATCACGTTTGAGCTGACAAAATGTACTGCCATTTTATTTTGGATGTTTGCTATAACTTCGCAAGTGATATTATAAATATTGCAACTGTCAAAGATGTAGAATACTTTGAATTGTGAATTTAAAAACAATGGCCAATTCCCCTTTCTGTTTTATAGAAACTTCAATTGTTTCTTTCTAATGTGGTACAGTAATAATCAGGTACATAAACACAAATATTGATTACGGGAAATAATCAAAAAAAATTTTTTTGGATTTGCATCCACCTTCAGTGTGAGGATCTATAGTTTTAAAGACCACCATCTTTTTGTTTTGAAATATTAAATGGTCTGGTCAGTTTTGGTTGAAGCTTGAAAATGTTGCTTGAGCTATTTTCTGGCCCAGACCTGGCAAGAGTGAGGTGGCAATATTGGGAATATTTTTTTCCAAAAATATCAAGTTGCAGGGAACCTCTGCATCATAATGTGATTTGGAGGAAAAGTGCTGTGAAGGTGAATTTTATTCTGTACTAGACAACGGGGTGACCCATTGGGGCACCTTTTGAGAGAAGGGTGGTGCAGTCTGATGTGACCAGAATGAACATTAACTTTTCCTGAATGCTATTGGTATCGCTTTGCTTTGGAAACTGAAGTAGAAAACCTCAGTTTATTAAAGAAGAACGACACATAGCAAAGCAAATATAGCTGCTCTTCGTTTAATGAAGGACACTTTTGATGGCATCATTTCTGGTTTATCTGCCACCCTTGTGCCTCCCGTTGTCATTCTGGAGACGTGCAGCCCTTTCATCTCCCGTCTCTTCATCTCTTCTGTTTATTCTTTCTCTCTGATCCTGGAGACGTGCATGCCTCTCCTCCTCTCTCTCTTCTTCTCTCATTTTTTTTGTCCTGATTCTTTGATCCTGGAGTTGTGCGGCCCTGGCCTCATCCAATTCTTGTTCTCTCTCTCTCCTTGCCACTCTCCAACGACGTTTGGCGTCATCTCTTGACCATAATGTCACCCTTCCCTTTCCACATGGCATAATTAGGCTGACTATTTTTTACCCTAATGCTGGATAGAAGATATGAAGCAGTAACACCAAAGGATGCTGATTATTCTTGATGATGTGGTTGGCGCTCTCCTAAATGGACTTGATATAGTCATCACTGTCCTTTGACTGCTGCAGCAAAGGGTTTTATGGGTGTCTCGAAGTACGTCATTGCAATAAGATTTAATTATCTCTTATTGATGGGTGGCAGTTAGATCTGTCCCAATCCTGCACATGCTGATGGTGATTAGCAGAATGTGACCCCTCGAAATAGAGCTGCCCTGCCCTTTTGCTCTGGTAGGTGTTGCTGCTGAGGCTGACCGTGTACATGCATCAGGCTGTCACGTCCCGATTTCCGTGATGGCCGATCGGGTCTCGGGTGAAAGCCAGCCTGTTGATTTTTGGGGGAATGAGCAATTTTATATGAATATATAACCTTGAATTTTGCCTACATTCTGTAAGTTAGCGCGTTTTAATGCGATTTAGCCAAAAAAAAAGTGCCGCTGTAATGTACCGTTTGCGGTAATTGGAGGTCACATACAGACAGAGCATGAGAGTTTTAGTATTATATATATCTCAGATTCCTGAGTAGTGACTACTGAGTACTGTTGCGGCTGATATCCTTTGCATACACAGCCGTAATACAAGTCACTTTTATATTTCTTTGTAATTTGAAGGTTTCAATTTATTATCTCCCTGCAGCAAATGACCAAAGATTATGGGAGTCATAAAACCATCATTCTTTCTCCAGCATCCCCACCAAACCAATGTTATCTTCTAAATGTTACTATGTCTAGCCTCTGCTGTCAACTGACTAAGGTAGGAGCGTGATTTTCATGATTGTTGGTTTTCAAAAGGAAATCCAACATTAGGTACCTGCAGCAGAAAGAAAAATTCTATTTTTTAAAAAACACATAAGATGTTGGAAACTTGAAACAAAAAAAATAACAAAATGCTGAAATCAGCACATCAAGCAGCATCTGTGGGAACATAGTGTTAATTGGGAATCTTTAACTAAACCTCTTCTCTGAAATAATGCAGCAGAAATACCTTGAATAAATCAATCTTGGTGTGCAGAAATCAGTTTTTTTTCATTGAAACTTCAATTTTTTTTTAAAATTCAACCTGCCACTTTACCATTGGTTCAAATCATTTATTGTCTTTATGGAATAAATACTTGAAATAAGGAGGACACTTTCATGATGCACGATGAAAAACACTGAATCTGTTAAAGGAAGTGGGAGGCGTCACAGTCCTCCTTCAGTAATGTATCAAATATACAAAACTATAAATGTGAGATCATTCAAAAATTGAGTTGATTTGATCTGACTGACACATACAAATGATGGAGGAACTCAAAGTCAGGCAGCATCTATGGAATGGAATAAACAGTTGATGTTACAGGCCGAGCCTCTTCGTTAACAGAGCAAAGGCAATGTCTGCTAATGTGCCATTGGGTTACTCTGGCGGCATCCTTGGGATATAACGCCAGAGATATTTACTGACGAAGGGTTCTGGCCCAAAACGTCGACCGATCTTTTCCACTGATGCTGTCCGACCTGCTGAGTTCCTCCAGTGTGTTGTGAGAGATATTTACTGTCTTTTAGATGCAGCGTATCCAATATTCTCCATGTAGATGAAAAATGTGGATGTTCAGAAACCACTAAGAGCAGGCTGGGTAGTCGGATGATATTCGGGTCACATGCCTTGATGTGTTCTCCACCGAGCGAATACTTTCAGATTGTCCCACTTCAACTCGGTACATTCAAGACACTTGCAGTAGAGAGAACTTACAAATACGAGCCTTAGGAATTCAGGCTATACATACCTAATTGTATATAATTTGTGGCAAAACAGTCAACCAGTTTAATATTTGCAGAAAATTTATTTGTCGTTCTCTTTCCAGGAAACTAAAATATTTAATGTCCTACATCTAAATATTTAAAAAAATAGTATTCAGAAACATGATTAACTTGCTGTTAAGCTCTCTCAGTGCTTGGACCTTTTTAAAATTCAGTAATCAAGTTTATCTGGCCCACCGTCTGCTCATTAATACACAATCCAGCCCAGAGAGGCAAAAAGGTTGCTGAACCCTGCTCTAGAAACTGTTGTGTCTGAAAATACCCAGAGATTAGCAGTTTTTGAGATACTCAAACCACTCTGTCTGACACTAACAGTCAGTTAGATCACATTTCTTCCCCATTCTGATGTTTGGTCTGAACAACATCTTGACAATGTCTGCATGCTTTTGTGCATTGATTTGCTGTCACGTGATTGGCTGATTAGATATTTCCATTAATGAGCAGCAATACCTACCTAAAAGTGGCCACTGAGTGGATTTCAACATGCATGTCGAGCAACTAATTGGTCTGTAGAAATAACAATGATCAGTTTCCAACACTTGGGTCAGTGCTATGCACTATTTTATTAGGGAACAACCTTTTGGTTTTTACATAGCTGCTTCTTGCAACTTGAAAACTAATCATTGCTTACAAGTTTCAATGGAAGTAGTTTGTTTACAAAAAATTTCTCCTGTTTACTTAAACATAGGTACAAAGGAAAAGACCTACATGGTGTCTGTGGTATATTTTTATCTGTGTCATTACCCTTCATGATTTTAGAGGGTTTTGATTGAGAGCCAGTAGTCAGAGCAGTGGGAAGTATTTCTGAAGTGTTTAAAATCAGGGTATCCATGATTATAAGAGGATGTTATAATAGAATCATTGTTTTATTTTCCATTCCGGAGGGGGTGGTGTAGTTTGGCAGGCTGCAGTTATTGGTCAAGGTGGTTTCCAGTATTTGAGAGTGGGAGAGTGTTGCAGCAGGAAGTCATTTGGAGGTTAAAGCTTGCAAATGAGAATCAGTCACTTTTTCTGATCAAGGCACATATAGAAGTTTGTGTCCGCATCTTAAAATCAAATGAAATACCATCTTTCCTACAGCCCTACAATCCATTCAGATGTGATAACTTCCTGATCCTCTTTGCAGTTTAAACATAAGCAAGGTCCTTGTGGTGGAGAGGAAACATTAGGAACAAGAGAAAATCTGCAGATGCTGGAAATCTGAGTAACACAAAAAATGCTGGAGGAACTCAGCGGGCCAGGCAGCATGTATGGAGCGGGGGTGGAATGAAAGTACGGTTGGCGTTTCAGGCCGAAACCCTTTGGCAGGAAAAATTTGGGCTGCTTTTCTTGTGCTGGTTGATACACATTGTCAGCCTGTTTACCTAGAGTATTTTGTCCGAACAAAACCAGCTTTAGGATTGGTTGATATGTTTGCCCATTAGTAATAAAAAGAGGGACCATGTGGATTTTGCACAGATTTTAACGATCCAGTGGCAGGAACAGTGGTAGGTAGGAAAGTGGCTAGAGTTTTTCTTTCCTGATTGTGATTTATCTGGAACAAAATTCAAAATTTATTATCAAAGTGCATACATAGTTACCATATGCTACCCTGAGATTCATTTCCTTGTAGGGATTTACAAAATACAATAGAACTTTATAAAAATACACATAAGCAGACAAAGGCTGACAACAACTAATGTACAAAAGAAGAAAAACTGCTAATGAAAATGGTATTGAGAACATGAGTTGTAAAGAGTCTTTGCAAGGCAATCTGTAGGTCATAGCAATCAATGCAGTTGTGGTGAATGAAGCTATCCACGCCAGCTCAAGAGCTTGATGGTTGTAGGGTAATAACTGTTCCTGAACCTGGTTGTGTGGGACCTAATCCTTTGTACCTGCTGCTTGATGGTGGTAGCATAAAGGGAACAATTTTTCTTGATGCTTTCTCGTGGCAGTGCTCAATATTGGCAAGGGCTTTTACTGTGATGGACTGTTCCGTCTCCAACAATTTATGTTGTCTTTGCCGTTCCTGGGCATTGGTATTTTGCTTTCTAGGCCAGAGCAGTCTTGCACTGTAGTGAGATGTGAGCATTCAACCCATTCAAGGGAAAGGCAGTTGACTAAAAGAACCCTCTTGGTGACTAATGTTCTTGCTTTGATTCGGTTAAGATTTTTGCCTGTGGCAATCAAGTAAGCCTGGGGTGACTTAATTGTTGCATTTTATCTGTGTGATCCGTTTCATTCAACTCTCCAGAACCAGGTACTAGGTAAATGATTGGAGAGGGTGAACATAAAACAGTAGAGCACAGGAAGCTGCCTGGCCTGCTGCGTTCACCAGCATTTTTTATGTGTGAGCACAGGAACAGCCCCTTAGGCCCATGTGTCTGTCGTGACCATGATGCTAATCTAAACTAATCCCATCTGCCATCACGTGGTCTGTATCTCTGCATTCCTTTCTGTTCATGTGCCTATAAAATGCCTCTGAGATGCCATCATATCTACTTTAGAGTTAATGGCCTTTATTTGTTTGTTGTAAATGTTACGTACCTTCAAGCTGGTTTGGTGATTCAGCTCCGACGTGCACATGATTACTGACCATTGGAATTTGTTTGGTGAGTTGCAGAATTGCATCAGGTCACAATAGCCTCCCTGATAATTTTATTGGTGTTTATAATGTTAAGAGTACACTGATAACCAACTTAAAGCTACTCTGTGGAGGTGCTGAGTCATTCAAGTGCTCTTAGTCCTCCATTGTAAACACAAGTCCCACATACTCATATTTGTAACTAAAATATGATGTTTGCAAACTGTTGTGCTGTTGTATTGGACCACGAACTGGATTTCTGCCCTCCCTACAGCTGCTATGTTGGGGACTTGGTATAAATACCTGCTCTTTTACTGCACACTGGAAAGAATTGCCCTGGATCTGGGGAAGGGAGGTTGCTTGTGGGGGTAGTGATGTGGTCACTCGGCACTAAGATGATGTTTGGGGTGCAGCCTGACTGGTATGCTGAGTGTGGGCCAGTACTGTGATTTCTTGCTGCTGCCCCATCCATTGTCAGATTGTACCAACCCTTTGTGTCTTACTGCCACCTGATTGGCTGAATCTCCCCCGTTTTGTTAGGCTGCACAGCCAGAAGAGTTCTTTTTTTGGTCCATCTTTGATCTGCTATGCTGCTCAAGCCCTTTTTGCACTATCACAAGAGCACTTGTGGAGGACGGAGTCCTGCTGGATTCCTAGCATCCAGGCTCCCACTACAGTCATGGGGGCACAGTGGTTTGTGCCAGATTCCCAGCACAGCAACGCTATTCAGTAACGTTGGCTCTTTATACAATATTATAATGAACTCTTTTATTGCCAATTCCATTAGTGCTGTCATTCTTGGAAAGGCACCCTGAGTACTAAGTAAAATACGAGTGTTATCTGTTTTTAAGGAATGCCTGCCTCATTGGATGTATTTCCCCTTTGTAGCTAGTGTAACCCTAAGCATTCTGACTTGATTCTGGCCTGTTGATTCATTGATCTATTGTTCTAAATGCTTTTATTTTGAGGAAAATAACAGTAAGAATGGCAAGATACCCCCATGTTCACGTTTTTACTGAACAGGAATTTTGTTCTGCAAAGCTACTTTATCCAAGTAAAGTACTTAAAACACTTCAAGTAATTACAATTCATTGTTAAGTGATTTTTTTGAAGTAGAAAAGCCTGTAAGTAGACTCGTGCAGAAATAGAGATAGTATCCCTTTTAAGAATTACTGCAGTGCTCTTTACATAGCTGCAGATGAAGTGTAAAATATTAAGATTATAAATGTGAAGAAATATAACATTTTATTGAACAATTGTTGAATTAGTTAATTATTGCTTATGAAACACAGAAGTAATTGGATCTACAGCTGAACTAAGTAGACAGAGATTAAAATGATTACTTGTAGTACCAACCACAAGTGGAAAATGTACAACTGTTAAGAGAAACAAGTAATGGGGAGCTTTTGCAAAAATAACTATTCTAGCATTACTGCAGCTAATCAAAGACCTCAAAAGATATGGTAAATTATATTTAGACAATACGCAAAAATACTACTGATTATTTTGTAAAGGGTGCAATCTTAAGTTTTTTAAATGTGTGCGTAGTATGTTCAGTGATATATAGTGGTGTCACACAGACACTTCCATTATGTTTTCTTTGTGAGGGTCTAGTGGCATGGTGCCAAGATTTAAAAACGACTCTCCCTCAACATCAGCAGAACAAACTGTCTGGTCACTGATATCATAAAAGGGGTCAGAACCAACTTGTTTGTGGATCCTTCCCACCCTAGTCATTGTCACGTTTATCCCACTACCCCCCCCTCCCTCCCCACCAGCAGAAGATTCAAAAGCTTGAGAAAATGTACCTACAAATTCAGACAGTTTCCACCCTGCTCTTATAGACAAGTTGAACAGACAAAGATGAACTGCTGATATCTCAGTGTACACTATCATGGGCTTGTACTTTAATCTACCTGCACTGCATTTTGTCTGTAAATGCAGCACTAAATTCTGAATTCCATTTTCATTTTTTTTCTACCGCATTGAACTTGTGTATGGAATAATCTGTCTGGATGACATGCAGACAAGTTTTTCACTATACAGTATCTTGGTGCATATGGCACTATTAGACCAATAATGAACTTGTATTAATCTTTTCAGAATTTAAACAACCCTGGTCTTCTGAAACCACTTTGTAATTTTGTTCCAGAACTAATAAGTTTTCATCCTCCTTCAAAGAAAGAGGCTTTCCTTCCTCCACCATCAACACTGCCCTCACCCACATCTTTCATTTTGCACATGTCTGCCCTCACCCTCCTGGCAACTCACCAGGGTTCCTCTTGTCCTCACCTACCACCCCAGTAGCCTCTGCATCCAGAACATAGTTCTCCATTACTTCTGCCACCTCTAACTGGATCACACCACCAAGCGCCTCTCCCCCACCAACTTTCCACAGTCGGAATTGGTCCCTATGCAACTCCCTCCCCACTGATCTCCCTCCTGGTACTTAACTTTGCAAGTGGAACAAGTGCCATACTTGCCCCGACACCACCTCCCTCAATACCATTCAGGGTCCCAAACAGCCCTTCCAGTTGAGGTGACACTTCACCTGTGAGTCTGTTGTGGTCAACTACTGTATCTGTTGCTCCTGGTGTGGCCTTCCTGTATATCGGTGGGACCCGATGTAGATTGGGAGACCGTTTCACCAATCACCTACTCTCCGCCTGCCAGAAAAAGTGATAGCTCCCCGCGGCCACTCACTTCAGTTCTACTTCCCATTCCCATTCCAACATGTCAGTCCACGACAGCCTCTACTGTCACAACAAGGCCACACTCGGGTTGAAGGAGCATCCCTCTGGATAGCCTCCAACCCAATGGCATGAACATTGATTTCTCAAACTTCTGGTAATTGCTTCCCACCCCCCCCACCATTCCCATTACTGTTTCCCTCTCTCACCTCATCTCCTTACCTACCCATCACCTCCCTCTGGTGCTCCTCTCCTTTCCATTCTTCCATGGTCTTCTACCCTTTCCTATCAGATTCCCCCTTCTCCAGCTCTTTATCTCTTCAACCTAACAATTTCCCAGCAATTTACTTCACCCCTCCCCCTCCCAGTTTCACCTATCACCCACTACCTTGTACAACTTCCTTCCTTCCTTCCTTCCCTCCCCCTACCTTGCTCTAACATCTCATCCTTTTTTCCCAGTTCTGATGAAGGGCCTCGGCCCAAAATGTAAACTGTTTTACTCTTTTCCATGGATGCTCATTGGCCTGCTGACTCCCTCCAGCATTTTGTCTGTGTTACTTTGCATTTCCAGCATCTGCAGATTTTCTTGTCTTTGTAATTTTGTTAGTGGTGATGTGTTTAAATGGTAAAGCCAGACAGTTTTGCCAGCATTTTAGGAAGAATACTGATTCAGACTTTAAGCACTTTGAACATTTTTTTTGTGATTTCAGCCTGAACTATAGATGCAAGTTTGGCAGGCGTTTGGGTATTGTGTCTCTGCATGACTCACCACTGATAATAGTCATTAGTGAATTCTTTGGCCCACCCAAATTAATTGTCTCAATTATGTATGTGCACATGCATCACATAATTGAGGTTGAAACATTAGACTTCTGTATCAGCATTCCTCTGATATCTCTGATTGTTGTCGATGTGAGGTCTACTTTGCTTTTTAGGAGTTGAAATATGGAGAATTTAGAGACTGTCAGCATCAATTATGTCTGTGAATCATAGGCTCTGGTCCAGAGACTTGAATGAGTGAATTACAGAGAGATCCAAGTGTTCTGGTGCCTGAATCTTTTCAAAAAAAACATTAGCTGCAGCAGGTCCAACAAGTAACTGGTTAAGAAGGTAAAATGTGTTTTCGCTTTTATTGCAAGGGGGCTGTAGGGAGTTTTTGTTACAGCTATACAGGGCATTAAGGTTTCGCTGAATACTGTGTATAGTTTTGGTCCTCTTACCTGAACAAAAGGATATAGCAACATTGGAAGCAGTACAAAGGAGATTTTACCAGGCCATTTCTTGAGATGAGAAGGTTGTCCTGCCAAATGAGACTAAATAGTTTGAATCTGATTCCTTTTGAGTTTTGTAAAATGAGGGATGACTTGTTCATACATATAATGTCATCAGGTTTGATGTAGGGGAAAAATACAAGGTTATACACCATGGAGAGAATGAAAAACAAGTAACTCAAAATCACGAAGTAATACTATGGAGGTTGTTGGGTCCTGCTACATGCATGAATTTAGCATTCAGAAAGAGATGAAGTATAAAAGTAGGAACGTTTTGATGTGATATTTAGGGGGTGTTGGTCAGATCATATCTAAAGTACTAGGTTTGCATATTTATAAATGTTCATTCAACTCTTGAACACTACCCACTCTGTTTTTGCACTATTTTTAATTTAACTATTATAAATATACACTTTGATATTTTTTCTATATTTATCATGTATTGCATTGTAGTGCTGCCGCTAAGTTAACAAATTTCAAGACGTACGTCGATGTTAAACCTGATTCTAATATTTAAGGATAGGTATGCAAACATTGAAGATAATTGCACCCCTCAACACAATTTATGAGAAAGATTAAGTAGGTTTGATCTACACTCATTGAAGTTTAGAAGAATGAGAGATGGGACTATTGGAATTGACAGGCTCGATCAGCGGATATTTCCCCTTGTGGAGATGTCCTTTGTAGTAAGAAGTTCAGAATAAGGGATTTCCTATTTCAGATAGCGCTGAGGAGAATTTTTTAGTCTAATGAATTTTCAGAATTCTGTATTTACAGATACTGTGGAGGTGCATTAAATATATATTAACAGACTATTTAACTACAAGGGCATATGGGAAAACTCGTGAGCCCAATATTAATTTACCTTGGATCTTGCCAAATGATGGAGCAGCCTGAAGGCACTGACTGGTCCATTCCTCCTCATGTTTCTTATTCTCTTGGCTAAATGATTAGTTTACACTCTTCTCACTCTCGAAGTGTAAAGGAGCCAACAGCAAGGTTTAAGGTTGCTTAAGAAAGATGTTGTCTTTCGAAGATTGAGGAGCAGAGTAAAAGAGTGGGGAATTCTAATACACTTGTATGAAACACTAGGTCACAACTAGTAATAGAAAACAATTCCAGTTACCATATCAGAAGTACAATGCAATTGCACTAGCGTGGATGCAGATGAGACTTCAGGATGTTTGAGGGCTGATGACTTATAAATTGATACTGGCTTTGATGACTGCCCCGGCTGCTGTGCTCTGTGCCTGCTAATATGATAAATTATAAGCGAAGCTTTAGACCTACTTTGGGGTTCAGATCTGAGGACTAATTTTTTGGTTTGAAATGCTGTTTGCATGATTTGTATTTTTTTTTCTCCTGTGCTTCGAGTGTTGGTCTTTCATTTTTATTCCTTTTTTTAAATTGGATTCTTTTGGGTTTCTTGCTTTGAGCAAGCAAATCTCATAGTTGTATAATTTATATTTTCTTTGCTAATAAATGTACTTGAAGATTTTTCTGTTGGGATACGTGCCATTGAGGAGACTTGGTTAGATTGTATCAAACTGAAATGCGTAGATAGTCTGAAAAGAAGTGATCCATTTTCCTTAACGTAACTATGGGTGTGGAGAGAGTTTTGACCATTCAAGAACCATAAACTATTGGTCTTTTTGACTGAGAGCAGGGGAATGGGATTATCCCCTCCGTTTTTATTTGGAATGTACAGTATGTGATGGGCTGGTTAGTTGTCTCCTACAGTCTAAATTTCTAAACAGTCATGAATATAAAAAGATAATGAATCTTTGGTAAGAAGCCATGGGATGTGTATACATGTTTTTAATTATATGAATAAATACTTTTTGTACATTCCTAATTTGTATATTCATTTAAATCTGAAATGCATTATCTTGGAGAAAGGTTGTTAAACGGATGATGGAAAAGATTATTTAAAATATGGAGAATGTGCAGTTTTAGAAAGCATTATAGCCGTATTTTAAAGACTTGTGTGACCAGAGAAGCAGTTAAATGTCTATAACATTGTTATTTAAAATATTCTTAATTTTTTTTAAACTGTAAAATCAAAGCCAAAGGTGATTTGGGGAGGGGGGGGGGAAGTGCAGGCTGAAATTATTAGACATTGAATGAAATCTGAGAATGGTCTTTTACTTTGAACAATTAATGGTGTTTTATTTTACATTTAATTTCAAAACCCATTGATGCAATGCTACTTTTAATTCACTAATGCAAAAGATTTCTAAGCACAGTTAAGAAACTGCATATGTTTGGACAAACTATCTCAGAAAAAAAATATTGCCAGTGGAACTTTTAGCCCAGTTATTAATAAGCTGCAGTTAATTTTATGAAATTGGAAACTGATTTCTTTTCATTTTATCCTGCCAACAGGGTGAATCTGTCAAATATTTTCTGGATAACCTTGACCAAATTGGACAACTGGTGAGTGTTAATCCTATTCTATTATAACATTAGAATTTGTGGTGTTTACCCCTGCTATTTTGGAAAGTAGATTAATTTTGGATTTAAAAATTTCTGTGTTCACAGTACAAAACCAATGGGGGGGGGGGATGGAGGGGAAATCATGAACTGTGTATCTGCCAGATGTTAATTGTTGGCGGAATGAGATTCTAACTTTGGGCCAAATTTCTCTCTCCTCCTGTTGGTTTGCATGCGTAATGCCTTGCTTGTGTGCCACAGTGCACCACATTTGATAGCACTGAAATATTGCACACTGAACTAGTTTTGTTATACGGTGATGTTCTGATGGAGTACTTAGCACCCAAATTGTTCATAGTAAGGTGTTGTTGCTAGTATTTGAATCTTTACTGAAGACTCAAGTGTCTTGGAGAATGGTATGAATATATTCTAGTAATAGAGGAAAATTTTCATGAAATGAATCTGAACTAGTCCTTTCTTGTGATATAGTCTAGAATTTTTGGAAAGAGGCATCCCTTAACTGCTAGGAACATCTGGTGGTCATGTCGTCCATTTTATCTGTTGAGTGAGTTTTCCCCCATCATTTTGGTAGCTCTGTACTTCTACCTCAGGTCAACATCAGGCAAGCACTTGAGGAGCAGTCATGCGGTCACCATGATCAGCAGTCATGAAATAGCACATCCGAATGCCTTCTCTATCATTGTGGGAGTTTACAACCAGACCAGCGTGAAGTTTCTCAGCAACTACCCCCAACATATCACCTGTGGAACCAAAGGAGCCGACACACTCGACCACTAATAAGAGAAAATTTGCAGATGCTGGAAATCCAGGCAATATGCAAAATGCTGGAGAAACCCAGCAGGCCAGTAGCATCTATGGGGGGAAAAGTATAGTCAGCATTTCAGGCCAAGACTCTTTGGTAGGACTGGACCACTGTTAGGCACATTCAAGAACAGTTATCATCCCATTCCATGCCTGTGCTTTAGAAAGTCCTAATACCTGTAAGGACATCCTGAATGCTAAAAAGAGGATGTTTAGAGATGGAAATAGGGAGGAGCTGAGGGCAATACAGAGGGACCTGAAAGCCAGGATCAGGGAGGCTAAAGACAGGTACAGGAGGAAGCTTGAGTGGAAACTCCAGCAGAACAACATGAGAGAGGTCTGGAGGGGGATGAGGACCATCACTGGGTTCTGGCAAACTAGCAACAGAGGAGCAGAAGGCAATGTGGACAGGGCCAATGAACTTAACCTGTTCTTTAACAGATTTGACATTGTGGCCCCTGCGCATCCCACACATGAGCCTTCTGTTGTCGGCCCCCAACCAACACATATTCCACTCTCCCCTCCTACCCCTCCTCACAATCCCCCACCCTGCTCTCATGACTATACCCCTCCCCCACATGAAACCACCATGGTGGGCTTCACAGCTGAACAGGTGAGAAGACAGCTGAGACGTCTCAACCCAAGCAAGGCTACAGGACCGGATGGTGTCAGTACCAGGGTGCTCAAAGCCTGTGCCCCTCAGCTATGTGGAGTACTTCGCCATGTATTCAACCTGAGCCTGAGGCTCCGGAGGGTTCCTGTACTGTGGAAGACGTCCTGCCTCGTCCCTGTGCCGATGAGGCCGCTGGGGCGCGGCATCTATGACCACAGACCGGTGGCATTGACCCCCCACATCATGAAGACCCTGGAGAGACTTGTTCTTGAGCTGCTTCGGCCTATGGTCAGGCCACACTTAGATCCCCTCCAGTTCGCCTACCAGCCCCGACTAGGAGTTGAGGATGCCATCGTCTACCTGCTGAACCATGTCTACGCCCACCTGGACAAGCCAGCGAGCACTGTGAGGGTCATGTTTTTTGATTTCCCCAGTGCTTTCAACACCATCTGCCCTGCTGTGCTGGGGGAGAAGCTGACAGCGATGCAGGTGGATGCTTCGCTGGTATCATGGATTCTCGATTACCTGACTGGCAGACCACAGTACGTGTGCTTGCGACACTGTGTGTCCGACAGAGTGATCAGCAGCACTGGGGCTCCACAGGGGACTGTCTTGTCTCCCTTTCTCTTCACCATTTACACCTCGGATTTCAACTACTGAACAGAGTCTTGTCACCTTCAGAAGTTTTTGGATGACTCTGCCATAGTTGGATACATCAGCAAGGGAGATGAGGCTGAGTACAGGGCTACGGTAGGAAACTTTGTCACGTGGTGTGAGCAGGATTATCTGCAGCTTAATGTGAAAAAGACTAAGGAGCTGGTGGTAGACCTGAGGAGAGCTAAGGTACCGGTGACCCCTGTTTCCATCCAGGGGGTCAGTGTGGACATGGTGGAGGGTTACAAATACCTGGGGATACGAATTGACAAAAAACTGGACTGGTCAAAGAACACTGAGGCTGTCTACAAGAAGGGTCAGAGCCGTCTCTATTCCCTGAGGAGACTGAGGTCCTTTAACATCTGCCAGACGATGCTGAGGATGTTCTACGAGTCTGTGGTGGCCAGTGCTATCATGTTTGCTATTGTGTGCTGGGGCAGCAGGCTGAGGGTAGCAGACACCAGCAGAATCAACAAACTCATTCGTAAGGCTAGTGATGTTGTGGGGATAGAACTGGACACTCTGAGGGTGGTGTCTGAAAAGAGGATGCTGCCTAAGTTGCATGCCATCTTGGTCAATGTCTCCCATCCACTACATAATGTACTGGGTGGGCACAGGAGTACGTTCAGCCAGAGACTCATTCCACCAAGATGCAGCACAGAGCGTCATAGGGAGTCATTCCTGCCTGTGGCCATCAAACTTTACAACTCCTCCCCTGGAGGGTCAGACACCCTGAGCCAATAGGCTGGTCCTGGACTTATTTCATAATTTACATATTACTATTTAACTATTTATGGTTCTATTACTATTTATTATTTATGGTGCATCTGTAACGAAAACAAATTTCCCCTGGGATCAATAAAGTATGACTATGACTCCAAGTGTATAGCCAGAGAGTAAAGACCACAGCACCAGTGGTGAGGGCCAAGAAGTTATCAAGGGAGGTGGAGGAGTCCTTACAAGACTGCTTTCAGAAGGAGGACTGGACAATATTCAGGGATTCATCTTCAAATCTGAATGAATACACCACGGTTATCACCAACTTCAATACCTGTGTGGATGTCAGGGCAAAATAGAGCTGTGGTGCTGTTAAAAAGCAACAAATACTGGACTGAAAGTGTTATATTTGAATGCATACAGCATAAGAAATAAAATGGATGATCTTGAAATTCAGCTACAGATTGGCAAATATGATGTTGTGGCCATCTCTGAAACTTGGCTCAAGGATGGCTGCCATTGGGAGCTGAACGTCCAAGGATATACAGTGTATCGGAAAGATAGGGTAGTAGGCAGAGGGAGTGGTGTGGCCCTGTGTATAAGAAATGATATTAAATCATTAGAAAGGGATGACATGGGATCGGAAGGTGTAGAGTCTTTATACGTTGGGTTAAGCAATGGCAAAGGTAAAAGAACCCTAATGGCAGTTGTACACAGGCCTCCAAACAGCAGCCGGGATGTGGATTACAAATTACAGCAGGAGATTGAAAAGGTGTGTCAGAAGGGTAATGTCATAATCATTGTTGAGGATTTTAACATGAAAGTGGATTGGGAAAACCAGGCCAAAACTGGACCACAAGAGAGAATTAGTGGAATGTCTAAGGGATGGCTTTTTGGAACAGCTTGTTGTTGAGCCCACTAGGGGATTGACTGTGCTGGATTGGATATTTGCAATGACCCAGAGGTGATAAGAGAGCTTAAGGTTAAGGAACTCTGAGGGAACAGTGATCACAATATGATCGAGTTCACTTTGAAATTTGAGAAGGAGAAACTAAATCCCAATGTATTTCAGTAGAATAAAGGAAATGGCAATGGCATGAGAGGGGAACTGGATAAAGTTGACTGGAAAGGGACACTAGCAGGAAGGACAGTAGAGCAGCATTGGCTGCAGTTTTTGCAAAAATGAGGGAAGTGTAGGACAGGTATATTCCAAATTAGAAGAAGTGTTCAAATGGAAGAAGGACACTACCGTGGCTGACGAGTGAAGTCCGAGCCAAAGTAAAAGCAAGAGAGGGCATACAAGGAAGCCAAAGCTGGTGGGAAGATAAAGGACTTGGAAGTTTTTTAAAAACTTGCAGAAGGAAAAGAAGAAGATGGTTAGAAGGAAAAGAAGAAGGTCGTTAGAAGGAAAAGATGAATTATGAAAGGAAGCTGGCGACGAATATCAAAGAAAATACTAAAAGCTTTTTTAAGTATATAAAGGGTAGAAGAGAGTTGAGGGTGGATATAGGACCAATATAAAATGACGGTGGAGATATTGTAATGAGAGACGCAGAATTGGCAGAGGAACTGAATGCGTATTTTGCATCAGTCTTCACAGTGGAAGACGTGCAGTATACTGGACATTCAAGAGTGTCAGGGAAGTGAAGCGTGCAGTGAAAATTATGACTGAGAAGCTGCTCAGGAAGCTTCATAGTCTGAGGGTGGATAAATCTCCTGGACCTGATAGAATGCACCCTGAGTTTCTGAAGAAAGTAGCTGGAGATATTGTGGAGGCATTAACAATGATCTTTCAAGAATCGATAGATTCTGGCATTGTACTGGATGACTAGAAAATTGCAAATGTTACTCTGCTATTTAAAAAGGGTGGGAGGCAGCAGAAAGGAAACTATAGACCTGTTAGCCTGACATCAGTGGTTGGGAAGTTGTTGGAATCGATTGTTAGGGATGAGATTATGGAGCACCTGGAGGCACATGACAAGATAGGCCAAAGCCAGCAAGGTTTCCTGAAAAGAAAATCCTGCCTGACTAACCTACTGCAATTTTTTGAGGAAATTACAAGCAGGGTAGACAAAAGAGATGTAGTAGATGTGGTGTACTTGGATTTTCAGAAGGTCTTTGACAAGGTGCTGCACATGAGGCTGCTTAGCAAGATAAGAGCCCAAGGAATTACAGGGGAGTTACTAGCATAGGTGGAGCATTGGCTGATCAGCAGAAAACAGAGTGGGAATAAAGGGATCCTATTCTGGTTGGCTGCCTATTACCAGTGGAGTTCCACAGGGGTCGGTGTTGGGACCACTGCTTCTTACGATGTATGTCAATGATTTGGATTATGGGATTAATAGATAAGTGGAGGAGCGGGTAGTGTTGAGGAAACAGAGAGCCTGCAGAGAGACTTAGATAGTTTAGGGGAATGGGCAAAGAAGTGGCAAATGAAATACAATGTTGGAAAGTGTGTGGTCATGCACTTTGATGGAAGAAATAAATGAGCAGATGGGGAGAGAATTCAAAATGCAGAGCTGTAAAGGAACTTGGGAGTCCTTGTGCAGGATCCCCAAAAGGTTAACCAGGTTGAGTCGGTGGTGAAGAAGGCGAATGCAATGTTGGCATTTATTTCTAGAGGTATAGAATATAAGAGCAGGGATGTGATGTTGAGGCTCTATAAGACACTCATGAAACCACACTTGGAGTATTGTGTGCAGTTTTGGGCTCCTTATTTTAGAAAGGATATACTGACATTGGAGAGTGTTCAGAGAAGATTCACGAGAATGATTCCAGGAATGAAAAGGTTACCGTATGAGGAATGGCTGGCAGCTCTTAGACTGTATTCCCTGGAGTTCAGGAGAATGAGGGGGGGATCTCATAGAAACATTCTAGAAACATGTGAGCTAGATCACATGGGGGCTGAAGTCATTCTTTCCAAGATTGAGTGGAGCCCATGGGCAATGCTAGTGGTCCCAGTAGCCAGGAAGGATGGGTCTTTCGGGATCTGTGGTAGTTTCAATGTCACTATCAACCCTGTAATAAACGTTGGTCAATAACCTCAGCCCAGGATGGAAGATAACTTTGCAAACCTTTCTAGAGGGAAGCACTTCAGCAAAGTGGACATAGTTGAGGCCTGTCTGTAGATGCAGGTGAAAAGAGTTCATAAGCACTCGCAGAAGGTATTATCACTATATATGCTTATTTTTGGAGTAGCATCTGCCCCTGGACTCTGGCAGAAAGCCATGGACCAAGTGCTGCAGAACTGCCTAGGCACGGAGTGTTACCAGTGAGGGATGACCAGGAACATCTCCAAAATCTCAAGATGCTGTTAAATAATTGGAAGATTATAGGCTCAAAGCCTGACACAACAACTGTGAATTCTTTAAACCTGGCATCACTTGCTGGGGTCACACCATTGACACACAAGATTTACACAAGTGTGTTGAGAAAATTTAAGCAGTGGTGGATGCCCCAAGGCCAAAAGACACCACGTTTGTGGTCCCTTTTAAGTCTTGTCAGTGGCTACAACAGGTTCCAGCCAAACATGGCTACTGTGCTTCACTGCTTGAACTCGTTACTACTGATCAGGAGGAAACAGTAATGGGAAAAGCAGTGTGGGGTGGCTTTCCAAAAGGAAAAGGAAACAGTAATGTCAGACACTATTCACACTTTATGATTCAGATTGCTCAGTGAAGCTTTCCTGTGACGCCTTGCCTTATTGTTTAGGTGAAGTCATGTCACATGTTATGAGTGATCAAAGTGAGCACCCCATTGCCTTTGCATCACGCTCCCTTAAAAATTACACACAGATTGACGGGGGCCTTGAGTACAGCTTTGGGATGAAAATGTTTCAACCAGTACTTGTATGGGAAAAGGTTTACCCTTGTTATTGGTAATCAACCACTCATGTCCATTTTCAGTCCACAAAAGATTGTTCTATTAACAGCAGCAGCACCCTAGAACATCTGGACAGCAAAGATGTATACATCAGGGTGCTCTTTATCGACTGACTACAGCTTGATATTCAATACTATCATCCCCTCAAAACTAATCAATAAGCTTCAGAACCTTGGCCTAATACCTCCTTGTACAATTGGATTCTCGATTTTTCCCCACACAGACCACAGTCATTTTGGATTGACAAAATTTTCTCCACAACCTCTATCAGCACAGGTGCTTGGCCCCTGCTTTAATCGCTTTACACTTGTGATTGTGTGGCTAAGTGCAGCTTCAATGACACTTTCAAGTTTTCTGATGACACCACTGCCATAAGCTGAATCAAAGGTGGTAATGAATCAGCATATAGGAGGGAAGTTGGAAAATTTCGCTGAGTGATGCCACAACTTCTTACTCAATGTCAGCAAGATGAAAGAGCGAGCTGATTCTGTAGGAGGAAACCAAAGGTCTATAAGCTGGTCTTCATCGGAGGATAAGAGGTGGAGAGGGTCAACAACTTTAAATTCCTTGGTATTATTATTTCAGAAAGGCTGTCCTGAGCTCAGCACGCAAGTGCAATTACAAAGAAAACGCTGTAGTACCTCTACTTCCTTAGGTGTTTGCAAAGATTTGGCATGACATCAAAACTTTGACAGGCTTCTATGGATGTGTGGTGGAGAATATATTGTCTGGTTGCATCACGGCCTGGTATGGAAACACCAATGCCTTGAATGGAAATTACTGCAAAAATTAATGGATACAGCCCAGTCCATCATGGGTAAAACCCTCCCCACCATTGAGTACACATAAAGGAGTGTTATTGCAGGAAAGCATCATCCATCATTAGGGACCCCCACCAACCAGGCCTGTTCTCTTTTAGCTGCTGCCATCAGGAACAAGGTAAAGGAGCCTCGAGACTCTCACCACCAGGTTCTGCAGCAGTTATTACCCTCAACCCATCAGGCCCTTGAACCAAAGGAGTTAACTTCACTCAACTTCACTTGCCCCATCATTGAAATGTTCTCTCAACCTGTGAACTCACTTGCAAGGGCTCTTCATTTCATGTTCTCTATTTATTGCTCTTTTTATTATTATTATTTATTTTTGTAGTTTCAGTTTGTTTTTTGTACACTGGTTGAACGCCCAGTGATGTGGCCTTTCAATCATTTTATTAGGATTATTCTACTAGGCCCAGCGGAACCGTTTCTACAGATAGGAGAAGGGGAAAATGCTGGTTACCAGTCGCTTTGGGAAGATGGGGCTCATCAGCTGTGGTTTGGCAGTTCATCTAGGAGAAGGAAAGCTCTGATATCAAACCTCCGCTGTCTTTCGCCTATACCCACTCAAGGGGAAGGCTTTGGGAGTAAACCCCAAGGGAACATCTGAAGATGGAGTCCCTAAGGCAGTCCTACATTGAGTTCAACACTGACTGCTGCAGCACTGCTGGTGCCAAACTGTATCAGTCTATGCTGTTCCTTTGGGTTCAGCAGATGTGTGGAGAGAGGGTGCTTGCTACATGGGCAACAGCTTGCTCTCCGTATCTAACTGTCCTGGCTTGTTTATCTAGACAGTTGGGACGCAACGTGGTCGACCCTGACCGACAGAGGCCTCAGATTCTCCCATTATGCATTTATTGAGTATGCCAGCAAGAAAATGTGGTGACATATGTACCTTGTTAATAAATTAACTATGAACAAATGCAGAGATGGGTTCTTTCTTGAAGGACATAATTACAATTGCTGATGGGTTGTCCTGTTTACCCTTGGAAATGGAAATATCTTAAAAAATTTACAAAAGAGGGCACTCCACTTGACATATTCTCCCAAATTCAAATGATCCCTGGTCAGGGAAAGCGAGGAGGTGACAGAGAGGAGCTATAGGCAAGTAGTCACACCAGGGCCTCAGGAGACAGATAAGTGGGTAACAGTCAGGAGAGGGAAGGGCAGGAGTCAGATACTAGAGAGACCCCTGTGGCTGTCCCCCTTAACAATAAGTACTCCTGCTTGAGTACTGTTAGCGGGGGAATGGTCTACCTGGGGGAAGCAACAATGGCCACGCCTCTGGCACAGAGTCTGGCCCTGTGGCTCAGAAGAGTAGGGAAAGGAAGAAGGCAGCAGTAATAGGGGACTCTATAGTTAAGCGTCAGACAGGCAATTCTGTGGACGCAGGAAAGAAATGTGGATGGTAGTTTGCCTCCCAGGTGCCAGGGCCTGAGATGTTTCTGATCATGTCCACGATATCCTGAAGTGGGAAGGTGAACAGCCAGAGCCCGTGGTACATATTGGTACCAATGACATAGGTAGGAAAAGGGAGGAGGTCCTGAAAACAGACTACAGGGAGTAGGAAGGAAGTTGAGAAGAGGACCTCAAAGGTAATAATCTCGAGATTACTGCCTGTGCCATGCAACAGTGAGTATAGGAATAGAGTGAGGTGGAGGATAAATAAGTGGCTGAGGGATTCAGATTTCTGGATCATTGGGACCTCTTTTGGGATGGGTTGCACTTGAATCTGAGGGGGATCAATATCCTGGCAGGGAGGTTTGCTAAGGCTATTGGGGAGAGTTTAAACTAGAATTGCTGGGGGGTGGGAACTGAACTGAAGAGACTGAGGAAGGGGCTGTTGGCTCACAAATGGAGAAAGCTTGAAGACATTGCAAGAGGGAGGATAGGCAGGTGATGGAGAAGGGATGTGCTTAAAATGATAGTTTGAGATGTGTCTATTTTAATGCAAGAAGCATCGTGAACAAAACGGATGAGCTCAGAGTGTGGGTCAGAACTTGGAACTATGATGTTGTAGCCATTACAGAGACTTGGATGGTTCAGGGGCAGGAATGGTTACTTAGAGTGCCAGGCTATAGATGTTTCAGAAAGGACAGAGAGGGAGTCAAGAAGTGGGGGCATGGCACTGCTGATCAGAGATAGTGTCACAGCTGCAGAAAAGGAGGAAGTCATGGAGGGGTTGTGTACAGAGTCTCTGTGGGTGGAAGTTAGAAACAGGAAGGGGTCAATAACTCTACTGGGTGCTTTTTATAAGCCACCCAGTAGTAACAGGGACATTGAGGAGCAGATAGGGAGACAGATTCTGGAAAGGTATAATAACAACAGTGTTGTAATGGTGGGAGATTTTAATTTCCTAAATATTGTTTGGCATCTCCCTGGAGCAAGAGGTTTAGATGGGGTGGAGTTTGTTAGGTGTGTTCGGGAAGGTTTCTTGACACAATATGTAGATAAGCCACTACAAGAGGAGGGGCTGTACTTGATCTGGTATTGGGAAGTGAACCTGGTCAGGTGTCAGATCTCTCAGTGGGAGCACATTTTGGAGATGGTGATCACAATTCTATCTCCTTTACTGTAGCTTTGGAGAGGGATAGGAACAGACAAGTTAGGAATGTGTTTAATTGGACTAAGGGGAAATATGAAGCTATCGGGCAGGAACTTGGAAGCATAAATTGGGAACAGATGTTCTCAGGGAAATGTACGGTGGAAATGTGCCAGATGTTCAGGGGATATTTGTGTGGCGTTCTGCATAACTGTGTTCCACTAGCCGGGGAAAGGATGGTAGGGTACAGGAACCGTGGTGTACAAAGGCTGTTGTAAGTCTAGTCAAGAAGGAAAACTTACGAAAGGTTCAAAAAAACAAGGTAATGATAGAGATCTAGAAGATTATAAGGCTGGCAGGAAGGGGCTTAAGAATGAAATTAGGAGAGCCAGAAGGGGCCATGAGAAGGCCTTTGGGAGCAGTATTAAGGAAAACCCCACAGCATTCTACAAGTACGTGAAGAGCAAGAGGATAAGACGTGAGGGAATAGGACAGCCAAGTATGACAGTGGAAAAGTGTGTATGGAACCGGAGGAGATAGCAGAGATACCTAATGAATACTTTAGTTCCGTATTCACTATGGAAAAGGATCTTGCCGATTGTAGGGATGAATTACAGCGGACTGAAGAACTTGAGCGTATAGTCATTAAGAAAAAGGATGTGCTGGAGCTTTTGGAAATCATCAACTTGGATAACCCCTGGAACTGCATGAGATGTACCGCAGGCTATTGCGGGAGACAAGGGAAGAGACAGCTGATCTTTGCATCATCATTGGGGACAGGAGAGATTCCAGAGGATTGGAGGGTTGCAGATGTTTTTCCCTTATTCAAGAAAGGGAGTAGAGATAGCCCAGGAAATTATAAACCAATGAGTCTTACTTCAGTGGTAAGTTGATGGAAAAGGTCCTGAGGCAGGATTTATGAACATTTGAAGAGGCATAATATGATTAGGAATAGTCAGCATGGCTTTGCCAAAGGCAGGTCATGCCTTACGAGCCTGATTGAATTTATTTTTTTTTTTTTTGAGGATGTGACTAAACATGATGAAGGTAGGGCAGTAGATGTAGTGTATATGGATTTCAGTAGGTATTTGATAAGGTACCCCATGCAAGGCTTATTGAGAAAGTAAGGAGGCATGGGATACAAGGGGACAAAAAATGCTGGTGAATGCAGCAGGCCAGGCAGCACCTATAGGAAGAGGTACAGTTGACGTTTCGGGCCAAGACTCTTCGTCAGGACTAACTGAAAGAAGAGATAGTAAGAGATTTGAAAGGGGGAGGGGAAAATCCAAAATGATAGGAGAAGACAGGAGGAGAAGGGATGAAGCTAAGAGCTGGAAAGTTGCTTGGCAAAAGGGATACAAGGCTGGAGTAGGGAGAGGATCATGGGATGGGAAGCCTAGGGAGAAAAAGGGGGAGGGAAGCCCAGAGGATGGAGAGCAGGCAAGGAGTTATAGTGAGAGGGACGGAGAGAGGAAAAAAAAAAAGAGGGGAAAAAAAGGGGAAGAAATAATAATAAGGGATGGGGTACGAAGGGGAAGTGGGGCATTAACAGAAGTTAGAGAAGTCAGTGTTCACGCCATCAGGTTGGAGGCTACCCAGAAGGGAATACAAGGTGTTGTTCCTCCATCCTGAGTGTGGCTTCTTCTTGACAGTAGAGGAGGCCGTGGATAGACATGGAATTAAAATGTGTGGCCTCTGGGAGATCCTACTTTCTCTGGCGAACAGAGCGTAGATGTTCAGCAAAATGGTCTCCCAGCTTGCGTCAGGTCTTGCCAATACATAGAAGGCCGCATTGGGAGCACTGGATGCAGTATATCATCCCAGCTGACTCACAGGTGAAGTGTCGCCTCACCTGGAAGGACTGTCTGGGGCCCTGAATTGTGGTGAGGGAGGAAGTATAAGGGCATGTGTAGCATTTGTTCCACTTACAAGGATAAGTCCCGGGAGGGAGATCAGTGGGAAGGTATGGGGGGTACGAATGGACAAAGGAGTCATGTAGGAAGTGATCCCTGTGGGAAGCGGAGAGAGGGGGAGAGGGAAAGATGTGCTTAGTGGTGGGATCCCGTTGGAGGTGGTGGAAGTTACGGAGAATTATATGTTGGACCCGGAGGCTCGTGGGGTGGTAGGTGAGGACCAGGGGAACCCTATTCCTAGTGGGGTGGCGGGAGGATGGGGTGAGAGCAGATGTGCGTGAAATGGGAGAGATGTGTTTGAGAGCAGTGTTGATGGTGGAGGAAGGGAAGCCCCTCCCCATCCTCCCGCCACCCCACTCGGAATAGGGTTCCCCTTGTCCTCACCTACCACCCCACCAGCCTCCGGGTCCAACATATAATTCAACGTAACTTCCACCACCTCCAACGGGATCTCACCACCAAGCACATCTTTCTTTCCCCCCCCACCATTTCTGCTTTCTGCAGGGATTGCTCCGTACGCGACCCCCTTGTCCGTTCCTCCCTCCCCATCCCTTCCCACTGATCTCCCTCCTGGCACTTATCCTTGTAAGCGGAACAAGTGCTACACATGCCCTTACACTTCCTCCCTCACCACCATTCAGGGCCCCAGACCGTCCTTCCAGGTGAGGTGACACTTCACCTGTGAGTCGGCTGGGGTGATATACTGTGACCAGTGCTCCCGATGTGGCCTTCTATATATTGGCGAGACCCAACGCAGGCTGGGAGATCGTTTTGCTGAACACCTACGCTCTGTCCGCCAGAGAAAGCAGGATCTCCCAGTGGCCACACATTTTAATTTCACGTCCCATTCCCTTTCTGATATGTCTATCCACGGCCTCTTCTACTGTAAAGATGAAGCCACACTCAGGTTGGAGGAACAATACCTTGTATTCCGTCTGGGTAGCCTCCAACCTGATGGCATGAACATTGACTTCTCTAACTTCTGTTAATGCCCCACCTCCCCTTCGTATCCCATCCATTATTTATTTATTTATTTATCTATCTCTTCCCCCCCCCCGCCCCTCTTTTTTTTCCTCCCTCTGTCCCTCTCACTATTACTCCTCGCCTGTTGTCCATTCTCTGGGTTCCCCTCCCCCTTTCTTTCTCCCTAGGCCTTCCGTCCCATGATCCTCTCCCTTCTCCAGCCTTGTATCCCTTTTGCCAATCAACTTTCCAGCTTTTAGCTTCACCCCTCCCCCTCCCCCTCCCCCTCCCCCTTTAAAATCTCTTACTATCTCTTCTTTCAGTTAGTCCTGACAAAGGGTCTCGGCCCGAAACGTCAACTGTGCCTCTTCCTATAGATGCTGCCTGGTCTGCTGTGTTCACCAGCACTTCTTGTGTGTGTTGTTTGAATTTCCAGCATCTGCAGATTTCCTCATGTTTGCAGATACAAGGGAACCTTGCTTTGTGGATCCAGAATTGGCTTGCTTACAGAAGACAGAGTAATTGTGGACAGGTGAGGTCGGTGACCAGTAGTGCGCCTCTGATCTGTTCCGGGACCCCCTTCTCTTGGTGATTTTTATAAGTGACCTGGATGAGGAAGTGGAAGGATGGGTTAGTAAATTTGCTTGTGACAAGAAAGTTGGGGGTGTTGTGGATAGTGTGGAGTGCTGTCAGAGGTTACAGCAGGACATTGATAGGATGCAAAACTGGGCTGAGAAGTGGTAGATCGAGTTCAACCCAGATAAGTGTGAGGTGGTTCATTTTGGTAGGTCAAATATGATGGCAGAATATAGCATTCATGGTAAGACTCTTGGCAGTGTGGAGGATCCGAGATCTTGGGGACTAAGTCCATAGGACACTCAAAGCTGCTGCTCAGGTTGACTCTGTGGTTAGGAAAGCATACGGTGTATTAGCCTTCATCAACCGTGGGACTGAGTTTAAGAGCAGAGAGGTAATGTTGCAGCTATATAGGACCCTGTTCAGACCCCACTTGGAGTACTGTGCTCAGTTCTGGTCACCTCACTACAAGGAAGATGTGGAAACTATAAGAAAGGGTGCAGAGGAGATTTACAAAGATGTTGCCTGGATCCGGGAGCATTGCTTATGGGAATAGGTTGAGTGAACTCGGCCTTTTCTCCTTGGAGCAACAGAGGATGAGAGGTGACCTGATAGAGGTGTATAAGATGATGAGAGGCATTGATCGTGTGGATAGTCAGAGGCTTTTTCCCAGGGCTGAAATGGCTAACACAAGAGGGCACAGTTTTAAGGTGCTTGGAAGCAGGTACAGAGGAGATGTCGGGGTAAGTTTTTTTACACAGAGTGGTGAGTGTGTGGAATGGGCTGCCGGTGACATTAGTGGAGGCAGAAATGATAGGATCTTTTAAGAGACTCCTGGATAGGTACATGGAGCTTAGGAAAATAGAGGGCTATGGGTAACCTTAGGTAATTTTCAAAGTAAGTACATATTCGGCACAGCATTGTGGGCTGAAGGGCCTGTATTGTGCTGTAGGTTTTCTGTATTGCATGTTTCTAAAAGTCTCCCTATTACAGCAGAAATGATCCAAAGGAAAACCAGAAAAGACCTTGCACTGTCTCAGTTGTACATGGCCTGCGGAAGTGGCTGGAAAATGTAACAGAATTCCAGTTCCACCTCTTTGCCTTGGCCAGGATGAATTTGCCCTTTAGAGGTTGCCTTGTGTGGGAATTGAGAGTTGTTGGACCATGCAAATTAAGAGCAAAGAGTTGGACGAGCTACATGCTGGTCACCAGGGCATTGTCAAAATGTCGAATGGTCAAGTGTTGGCTCGAAGCTTTGTTTGGTGGCCTGGGATAGATCAGCATATCAAGCATCTCTCCATGCACGATTTTGGATGCCAACACATTCAAAACAGTGTCCAACGCTTCATGCTTTATCTATTCAGCGCATGAACAGCAGAATCCCTGAAAGGGAGTCACAGCCACATAGCCAGATCAGTGCTGCAGCCAGTCCAAGAGCCCAATGCCTGCAGGCCACATCTGCAGAATGAGCTCAGTGCTGAGGGGAGTAAAGCTTTACAGAGTAATGTGCTGAACACCGATTAGTCCTACTCCCTTGGCATCAATGCCTTAATCTTTTAAATCTGGCTCAGCACTTAAATCAGCTAAATATCAATTTGCTTTTCGCTCTTGGTCCTGGGCCTCACCGCTTCGATGCAGCCCGAAGTCCACTTCAGCAATGGCTGCTGCAGCTGTATCCACATTCTCGAGAGTCCAGTTTTCCAAATTCTCCAAGATGCTGCAAAAACGCTAGTCTTGCACATGTTCATAAGCACATCTTCCTGAGGGATATTGCAAGCTGTGAATTGCAATAAATCATAGTCCAGAAAAAGTATATTTAATAGAATAGTTAGTAGTTTTGTTACCTGCCCACAAAACGTCGCAGTATCTCACCAGGTGCTATCTTTTTTTAAAAAAATTAGGAAAATTACTGACACATTCCATGAAAATACATAAATATCTTAGAAATTGGCAGGTTGTTAATTTGAAGCTTTTGCTAAAAACATAGAGTTAATCCAAAATAAGATTAATTATCACTTCTTTACAAATGCATTATTCACCTTACTACTGTCAGATAATATGTTTACATATCTTGTAATGCAACAAGTTTGCTGCCTAATTTATTATAGTGAGTCAGCAGAGAGCAACCAACAGGGCACAGATGAGGTGGAATTTGTACTAATTCAAAATTATACCAGCAGTGAAGACGATCAAAGCTATTCTCACCATCTTGAAGTTAAGATTATAAGTGTGGTGGGGTGGAGGAAATATTACCTTCTGTAATAAATGCAGAATACAATTTTGTTTGAAATTCGTTGCTGTGATCTCGACAGTGATCTTGATGCATTTTGCAAATTCAAAACCTCAGCTTTTGATCTCCTTGGAGATAACCATGCTTTCCAATTATGCGATGTGAAATGTCTGTTTGAGACTTGTAAACTTCAAATTAGGTCTATGCCTGCTGCTGTTTAGATTAAATTTGGTGTTTTCTTTAAATTGTAATTGTTCAGTGTCGAAGGGACTGAACAACAGCCATTAATGTGAGAGAATTTTGTGTGCTCGCAAATTTAATTTCAGTCATTTGAAATGAACAGCAAAACGATACCACTTTTTAAATATAGAACATGCCACCAACATCGTAGCATGGGAGCTATTGCAGGAAAAAGTGGTATGCATATCTTAAAAATAAATGCATCTGGTAAATGATTTACTTTTTCCTGCCCTCCGTCTCCTAAATGCAAATGATCAGTTCAGTTTTGACTGGTTGGTATCCTTTCAGTTTTAGGGTTTGAACTATCTGTGGCCATTAGATTATGAAATTAATTTAAATTAATATAACATATTGCTGTGTCTCTGGTGTCTTTTTAAGAAAAAAATATGCTCATCTAGATACCTATTTTGTGATATCTGTTTGGTTTCTTTTGTTTCAGAGATACCTTCCTAGCAGACATGATGTCCTCCTTGCAAGAAAGGCCACCAAAGGAATTGTGGAACATGATTTTATCATAAAAGGCATTCCTTTCAAAATGGTAGATGTAGGTGGTCAACGATCTCAACGACAGAAGTGGTTTCAGTGCTTTGATGGCATTACGTCAATTCTGTTCATGGTTTCCTCCAGTGAATATGACCAGGTTCTCATGGAAGACAGGCGGACAAACCGTCTGGTAGAATCGATGAACATTTTTGAGACTATTGTAAACAACAAATTATTTACTTCTGTCTCTGTTATTTTGTTCCTCAACAAAATGGACTTGCTTGTAGAGAAGGTGAAAACAGTGAATATTAAGAAATACTTCCCAGACTTTCAATGGAACCCTCACAGACTGGAGGATGTACAAAAATACTTGGTGCAGTGCTTCAATAACAAACGGCGAGATCGCAGCAAGCCACTGTTTCACCACTTCACAACGGCCATTGACACAGAAAACATTCGGTTTGTGTTTCATGCCGTGAAAGACACTATTCTGCAGGAGAATCTAAAAGATGTAATGCTGCAGTGAAGGGTGAAGAAGTGAGATAATTGTGTTTGGAATTGCTCCTTGGTATTCCCTGTGCCACTAGCACTTTCAATTCAGACTGGCGTGGAGTCTGGCCATGTGTAGAGAGATTGCAGTGATATTACATGGAAGCTTATTGGCATCAAGGAAGTGCTTATAAATGTCCTTTTTCCAGTTCTGTAAAAGTTCTCAGAAGCATAGTGAGCAGTAGTTCTAGACACTCATTGCACTAGGGCCTCTTTTTCTGATTTGTGCTGAATGGAAAAGGTGGGCAATGATCAATCTGAGTTTCAAGTACCAAATTGGCTTGTACCAAGGGTGCTTTACATGGAAGTCTGTATGGACAATAGTAGTAGGTTATTATCCAAGCTACTCAGTGGGTTCTGCCCCATTCTGGAATTCAGCTATTTACTGTTGCTGAATGTAAACTATCTAAGATGTGAAGTCTCTTGGCAGAGTGAATGGCATAAGTAAATGCTGGTTTTTAAGGAGAAAACTGGGTTGCAATAAAAAATGGGTTCAAATTACAGCCATACTACTTAGAAATTTGGAGCTGTAGTAAAACGGACTGAGCTTGTCAGTTGGTTCAATTGGTTTATAACCCTTCCATAGCCAGGTACAACTACTGTTTGGTACAGCACGGAATTCAACTTCATTGTGAATGTGTATTTGATATTTACAACTATTATTTTTTTTATAAAATTCCTTTGCAGACTTGTCTTGTGTTGAACATTCATGAGTTGCATGAATTGTTATTTGACCTTGATGAGCAGATAGAAACCTCTGCTATCAAAATCTAATAGTTTTGTGCCAGAAGACAGATTAGAAATATACCATCTTTTAGTTCAGGGTTTTTGAGTGTAGATTCTTGGCAAATCAAAGATTTTTTTTAAACTAAGAACTACTAGAAATAAACTGTGTTCTGTCTTAAAGCAGCATTGGAAAGTATTTTTATATGAAACGGCCCAAGTTCCTGTTTTGAAGTAGCTAATATACTGCCACCTAGCACACACCAGGAGTCTTTTGAAAATAGAAGTAACTAATCCAGATTCCAGTTGCATTTTCAGTAATGCTATCAGTGATACAGCACAATTGATTATAACCACTGGTGACCAGATGTAACCCAGCAGGCTTTCAGGTCTCATTATAGATCTGGACAATCCAGATCTTAGCTAACCTTTTATGTAGCAGAAAGTTGCACACAGAAGCTTCCTCCTAAGCCTATAGACAGGGTACTGATTTGGGCTGATTTCAGTATCATGTCACACTCTTTAAAAGATAAATGAAGCAGTTCAAAAGTATTAAGTATTCCTTTTTCATAAATTTTTGACCTACCTGTAGTTTTGAGCACTTTTCTTCATTTTTGTTTACTCTGGCACTATAATGTTTAGCTGGTTAGATATTCAACCTTTTGGATATAATCCTACTTCTGTGTTGCTGTTTTTTCTAAAAATTCAGATCTTAATTCCAGCCATTATAACTACTTCAGACTCATTAACTTGGAATCCCACATTTAATTTCTGTACCAATTTGCCTCACACACTTAGTAAGAAATAATTTTCAGCAATGAAATGGAAGCAAAACTAAGACACAATTGAGTTTTGATGCAATGGTTGTTGCATGTAGCATTAACACAACAAGAAAACTAGAAATGATAAATTTAAATAGTTAACTTCCTAACCTGAACAGTTTGATTTAGCCTGAGATTAAAATTTATTTGGGGCAACATTTTTTTAAAAAAAGGAATGCCCTTTAAAATGCAAAATTAAGCTAAATATGTTAATTCAGAAGGAATATGTTAATGCTGGCAAAAAGATAGAGACCTGTTGAATATTTGGGTTAACCTACCAAGAAATATGATTTTCAAACTAATTTTTACCAGTCTATTTCAAACAAACAAGTAGTTAGTTTTGATTTTTGGTGAATAAAACTAGATAATGCAAGTTTGCCAGCCTAAACAATGTGATTCTCAATTTGTTGGTGCATGTTTTTTCCCAGCTGACATCAATATTGTCAATATTTTATTCCATCTCTTCACTGTGAATTGTAAAGGAGTGGTTGCAGAGAAATCCAACCATTTTAAGATAACAAAGCATGGTATTTACAATGTTATATTTGAATTTCTACTGGGAATTTCTGCCTCAAGCTGCCATCCCCTCACTGTCCAACCTTGGATTTTACTGTAGATTCATAATTTCAATTAATTCTCTAGAAAAATGAAGAAAAATTAAGTAAGAAAGATAATTACAGAATTTTGACACTTTTGGTGAAAACTTCCATTTTAGTTCTCCTTTCCACCTTTCTATTTTTGTCTTCTGCCTTGAAGAATTAATCTGCACCTAGGATGCTCTTCATGGACAAGTATTAAAATGTAGTTGTTATAAATAGTTTTCCTTGGAACCATTTAAATGAATTAACCATTTTAAAATCTCTTTCCACAATTGTCCGACCTTACAAAATTCACTTTGACATCTTCAGGTTGATTTTTATTTGTTTGCTTAACCCTCAAGATTTGGAAATTGCACACAAGCAAAACTTTGCAAAGTGAGCAGGTATTTAGCATGATACAAAAATAGCTTGATGCATAATTGATTACTCCATGTATGTGATTGAGAAGCACTGTGGCCATCCTGTGGAGGTTTTGGCCAGCCCTTTGTAGAATGTTCTAATAAAACACCCACAATGTTCACCAGTCCAGGTTTTCATCTTTCTGTTCCATTATTCTGTAGTCCTATGTAACTTTCCTCCTTGGGCTACTTGCAAGCTGATGCAAAATTGTGCTAAATAAGTTTTGTATTAAATGTTTCTGGCTAGTATCTTTTAATATGTGCCAGAATGAATTAATACAGAGCCTGGTGTGCATGTGTTTTTGTTTTGGGTTTACACAATTTGTAATTTTCTTAAAGGTGCACTTCCTATCTAATAATACTGGGAAAGAAATATTAAAATAATGCTGTTTGGCTCATCGTTCAGCCTTATTCATTGCTTTAGCTAACCACAATATTGTTTGTTATCTGTTCTAATTTATCTTGGTATAAGCTGTTTGGAAAGACCAGCTTTGTTGGTAGAAGCACAATATTTCCAAGAGGAGTGTTATTTGTAGTCATTTCACTGTAGTGGTTGTTCTTGTTCTTAAATGCATTTTCATAAAACTGTCCAAGAGACATAAGTTCATGCCTTAAACTCCTGATATTTTGTGTTTAATATAAAAGTTGATGGATTGATAGTTATTATTAACTTCAAATTTCTTTCTTTGTCATAAATAATCTTTTTCATTCCATAATAAATTGAGCTAATTCCCTGTTCTAAGTAGTTGTGTTGCACAGTTGGTATATCAGTTACCTATGCAGGTAATTTTGCAGTTCTGCTGTTTTTAAAATGGCCATTTTGTGTGTGTGTTTGTGTGCGGGGGGCGGGGGATGGGGGGGAACATGTTTTCCTTGCAATTTCCCTTCAGCTCCCTCCCACCCCAAGACTCTTTATTTCTTCAAAAATCCATTTCAAGTGAACAATAACTATTATGTTTCAGAGCAGGAAATAAGATTGTATGTAAGTTTTCAGGTGTCAGTCTTCTAAAATGTTCCATGATCATTCTGAGCAATAAATTCTAAGAGTAGGTAATTTTGTTAGAACAAGGGTTGAAACCACAAAATCTACAATGTGTTTGCATTGTACGATAATTTGCCAGGTTCTGTTTAATGCCACACTTCTGAATAGGTTGTTACTTTTAAATTTATCTGCAGACTTATCTGTTGCATAATGATTTCCAATATGCTCTTTCAATTTGTTGCATACTCTGTTAGTTCTAAGGGTCTGATTTTTGGATTTAAACTTTATCATGTTAAACCAACGTCATCTAAACTTGAAATTTGAATACACAGTGACACCATGAATAACAAGAAATGATTATTTTAATGAATGGGACATAAAGTTCAAAGTAACTGTATACTATATATAACCCTGAGATTCATTTTCTGGTGGGTATTCACAGTAAATACAAAGAAACACAATAGAACCAATGAAAGACAAGATAGATAAATAACCAATGTGCAAAAGACAACAAACTAAACAAATACAAAGAAAAAATATAATAATAAATATCGAGAACATGAGATGAAGAGACTTTGAAAGTGAATCCATGGGGTTGTGTTCAGTTCAGTGATTGGGCAAGTGAAGTTGAGCGAAGTTGTCCCCTCTGGTTCAAGAGCCTGTTCCTGATCCTGGTGGTGTAGGTCCTGAGGCTCCTGTACCAGCTTCCTGATGGTAGCAGTGAGAAGAGAGCATGGCCTGGATAGTGGGGGTCCTTGATAATGAATGCTGCTTGCCTGCAAGAGCACTCCATGGAGATGTGCTCAATGCTGGGAAGGGCTTTACCTGTGATGGACTGTGCCATATCCACTACTTATTGGTCACTTTTTGATTCCACTTTAGTGACTTTTATTTTAATTCACAGTGCTTGGTTTTATGTGTTGGTGGAACAAGCTCTTTGACCAAGACAGAAGGTTTTTATTTAAGCTGATTGGTGGTATCTAAATAAGATATTCAATTGTGCTAATAAAGTAATGCTGTTTTGTATCATGAAGATGATTGATAAAACAGTGGTTGAAATATGGGGATCTCATTTAGCAGTGAACATTGATATTATAGTGAATGTTCAGAGAAATGTGACAGCTGTGCGATGCATGGAAGTCTGAGCTATATAGTGGCTTGCTGTATTAATCATTTCAACTCCAGGAAAATAGATTCAGATTTGAAGTTTTTAATCCTGCAAAGCCCAGATGTGTAGTTGAACAATTCAATTTCAGACAATCTTGCAACTAGTTTTTACAGATGAGGCTTGTTCTCCAAGAATATGATCTTCCATCATCTTCCCATGCGAAATAACTATAGTTCAAGTGTAGGATATATTTTTCACATACTCGGCAGCAACAAAATTCTACTAACTGTAGAATTCACACAATAATCAATAATCTCACACAATAATAATAGTTACTGAGAGATTTTTAGTTGTCAGATAAACAAGAACAACTTCCAAAATAAAATTGAGATCTTCTGCATGCAAGTGCTGACAGAGCCACGATGATTAATGTCTGGAGCATCACTTCAGAAATTGGAACATTGGTCTGCAGTTTGTGCTTGTTTTTTGCAGAACTTGAGCCAACACATTGTATTTACTGTGTTTGTCCGCAATAAAATGAATCCCAGGGTGTATATGGTGACATATATGTACTTTGATAATAAATTTACTTTGAATTTTCCCATCACTAAACAAAACTAGAAGTTATTGGGACAAGTTTGTTTTTGATATGATAAACCTACAGTGTTTGTGCAGAATATTTAAGACGCTACTTGTGGAGTACAATAGATTGCAGTGTTGTAGTGTTTGTTTTGGTTTGGATATTGAGCAAAAGAGTAGGTTGGAAGGAAAAATCACAGCTCTGAAAGAGTCACCTTTATTCAGAAGCTTGAGTGCATTGTGTCACATTCAGGGCAATACTATTTGGTGCAAATATTCACACCATCTTTGTACCTAGAGCAATAAAGACTGTTGCACAAGCCCTTTTAGATACATAATAATTAAATGACACCAGCATTACAGATGAAACTGCATTATAAAAATCCAGTCCAATTTAACACCAGTATATTGGACAAAAATTAGCCCTAGGGAAGATGCCATGTTGTAATGTTTGTGGATCTAGAAAGTATGGCAATTTTTGTTTTTAATAGGTGACACCTGATTTGCTTTGTATGTGTTCTGTCCTGTCTGGTAGTGTAAATGGGCCAAGAGTAGTATCTTTGCTTCTGTCAAGTGTTAAATTCTATACTCAGGAAGTAATCGTAGAGTTGTCTAAACTGTTTTTCTGGTTTCAGGGTAATATTAATCTTGTAATATTCGGTGGCCTTGACTTCTAGAATTCTTTAACCAAATGAAAGCAATTTTGAAATAATACTCATTTGCATATTAAGAAAATAGTGTCATTAACTGAACATCTTATTTTCTCAATTTCCCTGAAACAACAACTAAAGAAGTACCTTCTAAGCTGTTGTAAAGTTCTTAAACATGGCAGTTGCTTTATGCTCAATCTGGTCCTTCAAGCAGCAGAGTGATGAATAAGAAGTGTAATCTATCTCTTGATGAGGATGATTTTAGAGAAATAATTGGCCATGTACTGGGTTGGGGGGGCAGTAAAGAAACTCACTGTTCTTCGAATGTTGCTATAGGATTTATTGCATCCATCTGGAGAGACGTAATGGTCTCTCAAAAGATGGCAGCTGAGATGATGCTGTACTGAAGTGAAACAAGAACTTGCCGACTGATTTGAGTATGATACCAATTGGGTCAAGGCAGTGTTTTGTCAGATTTTTCTTTTTTCCCCATTTGAGGCAATTTTGATGCTGAAGAAAACAGAGGAATCTTGCACTGATAAATGAATTGATTCCTTATGCATTACAACTGTAATGTAACTATTCTGGATATTGACTTGTCATAAAACATTTACTGATCCAATTACTCCTATTTAATTGTGTTTTTATTTTCCCCACTTGCAAGGTGAAATTCAGTTTAAAACCTTAATTCCTCTTCAACGGTGGCCTCGGACATAGCAGGCCAATGTCTGTGAAAGTAAAATTGTAAGGCTTATAGCAGTTGCTCATTAAGGGTTGCCTCCCTTTTGCTTTTTGAGGCTCTTTTCCATGACAACTAATGAAAAACACTTTGCCACAGTTGAATGTAAAATTGTGGGAAACATTGAAATAACCCCACATCAATCATTTAGTAGGAAAAATTATAAAGCAAACTGCTGTTGTCTCATGACACAGTGACTATGTTTGGTACTGTTTTTTTATTTTGGTATTGAGGCTGATTTGTAGATTCCTTCAGTGACCGCATTCTCAAAATTTGTTAGTTTTCCAACAAAAAGCATTCCAGGTCATGGGGCTAACAGTTATTGCCTAATGTCCTTTAGAATCTTTTAATTATTTTGCTTTGTTATGAAGAAAATAAACCTACATAATAAATGCAGTTAAAACGTTTTTAGCATCTCATATTCTTGCTAATGGACTCAGCTGATACTTACACTACTAAACTTGCTGAGTTTAAATTAGAAATGTAAAGAAGTGATAAAACATATGAACATTGCCTTTAATTGTACAAACTGTATTTTAACTCAAATTGTTTCTATTATGTTTATGTATATATGATTTTATAAATATTAAAGTGTACTTTGTGTGAATTGTAGTTGCTTGTATTTAATGTCTTCTGTTTGTATAATTATGAACTTTCAGGTGCTGAGTTGTAGGACGCAAATTTGCAAAGCTATTGCCACATAAAATGCAGTGAGTTCATTTTGGTAATAAACTTTCAAGTTCTTTATTCCATCTCCTCTTCACTCCTACTGTGACCTCTGTCCAAAACCAAGATTGAATTTTACATTGATTTATATGTAGATTTGGAAGATGCATCGTAACTATACAGTTGAATAAAAGATGCTATGCAAGTACAATGTAACCCGGAAACTAGTGTCTAATCTGTACCCTGAAAGTGTATAAATTCTTGTATAAATACAGTATAATAAAAAGTTAATGTGTATCCACTGCAGTTTTAAAGCTGGCTCAAAGTTTTGATGGTAAAAGTTGGGATACAATGACAGCCTTGTATGAGCTTCTTCAGATGATTTCAGGTCTGTTCTGAGTATCACCTGTCTTCAGAATATTTCTCTCAATCTCAAGCCAGAAGGGGGAAATAACTGCTGGTTTTCATATTTTCATCTATATTTTTTTTTACCCCCTCTCCGTGTTTCCTTCAGCGAACCAAAACCTGACATCTTGGGGGCTGCCAGTAATAGCATTAAGTATGGAAAATCTTCCAAATGTTGACTGAATAGAAGTATATTCTTAGCACTCTCATTTAAGTTCAATTAAACCGCAGCTTGAATAGTAGATTGCCTAGTTTGGGAGTGAGGACGACAGTTGCAGGCTACAGTATGATATTGATCAGTAATAAAAATAGGTGGATCACTAGCAAGTAAGTGTTACAGGCAGAATTTGCGAATAAGAGGGACTGCGGTGTGTCAGTACAAGTAAGGTGATGGAAGGCATCTAAGATACTTGCCTTCATTAATAGGGCTCAGAATATTTAGCTGCCAGAGGAAGTAGTGGAGGCAGATGCATTTACAAAATTTAAAGGACATTTAAAGGGGTACATGGATAGGAAAGGTGAGGTACATGTGCCAAACCCTGGCAAACAGGCAACTTGGTCAGCATAAGCAAGTTGGGCCAAAGAATCTGTTTCAATGTAGTATTACACTGGCTCTATTAGAATGGGGAGGTTAATAATACAACTTGAGAAAATGTTGGTTAGTCCTCTACTGGAGCACTGTGTACAGGTCTGGTTATCACACTTGTAGGAAGAATATTAAGAGGAGAAAGTGCAGAAAAGACTCACCAGGATTTTGTCTGGGATGGATTTTTTTTTACATTGAAGTGGAGGTAGCTGAGATAGCATGTGATAAAAATATAAATTATAAGAGGCATAGTTGGGGTTAATCCTGCATTTTTTTTCTCTCTGTAGAAGATCTGTCTAAAACTAGAAGGCATAAGTTTGGGGTAAAACAGTTTAAAGGTGTTCTGAGAAAGAATGTTCCCACCCAGATGATGGTTGGAACCTGGAATATATTGCTTGATTGGTGGAGGTAGATACCTCAAAACATCTAAGAACCATCTAGACAAGCATTTAAATAAGCAAGTTAGAGAAGGTGCTGGTGAGTGGGTTCAACATAGATGATTACTTACTGGATGTAGAGAGTTGAAGGGACTGTTTCTGTACTACCTGACTCTTGATTCTGACTTCTATTACGGAATCACCATGTATGAAAAATACCACAATCAGGAGTTATTGAATCAATGCAAAAGGTAGTCCTGTTGATAAAATTGAGAATGTGAAATTTTAGAGATCTTGGATGAATATAACCAGAATTCAGGTAAATACAAAAATAGAGTGTGATAAGTTTACTCTGTGCTCATCAATTTATGGGATGTTTCTTCCACACCCAGTGTGTTGATCACTCTTGAGCCATCTGGGAGTTTGGTCTTTACCCTAACCATTAAATCCAGGAGAATATCAAGTGTTGCACAGCTGCTTGAGGGAGATTATGCAATAGAGTTGGATGTCTGCTGAGTTCCTCCAAGACTGAAATAGCAACTAGATGGTTTAACATCATTGGCATATGGCACGCATGGAATTGTGTCCTGCCAAAGGGTCTCGGCCTGAAATGTTGACTATTCTTTTCCATAGATGCAGCCTCCTGAATTCCTCCAGCATTTCGTGTTTGTGGCATGAAATTTGTTGCTTTGCAGCAGCAGTACAGTGCAAAGACATAAAAATAAACTTTAAAAGGAATAATAAGGTTGTGATATTCCTCCAGTTAAAGAGAAAACTGAAATAATTGCTTTTGGTGCCAAGAAAGAACAATTAAAAGTTGGTGCGAACTTACAATCCCAGTTGTTACGGTCCACAAACCAATTGAGAAACCTTGGTGTTGTGATGGACTCCAACTTAAATTTTAACTGCCACATTAAGATAATTACAAAGTCAGCCTGCTACCATCTTTAAAATATGAGTGTTAAAGGGCTTGTGTCTCAGCAAGATCCGGAAAAATACTGCCTTGCACTTACTTTTAGTAGGCTTGACTACTCAAATGCTGTTTTCACAGGTCGCTGTCTTTTTTTAAAAAAAAATCCCTCAGACAGCTGCAGCTCATTCAGAATGCTGCTGCTAGAGACCAAGAAAGTAGAACACTCCAGTTCTCAGATCACTACACTGGCTTTCTGCCCATCAGAGGACTGACTTTAAAATATTACTCCTGGTTTATAAAGCACTGAGTGATCTAGGGCCAAAATACATCTCTGATCTCTTGCTGCGTTATGAACCTTCCCGAGCTCTCAGGTTGTCTGGAGCGGGTCTGCTTGCCATCCCCAGTGTTCAAAACTAAACATGGTGAAACAGCTTTTAGTTACTATGCTCCATGTATCTGAAATAACCTTACAGATGATCTGAAGCCTGCCCCAACTTTAAGCTGTTTTAAATCAAGGCTTCAAACTTTTCATTGTAGCTTTGAATTAGAATCTCCCGCGCAGTAACTTTTATTTCTTTATTTTTATGTGTGATTTTGTTCTTTTTAGATTGTCTTAAATTTGACGTTTGATTTTTGATTCTTGTTTTTATGTAAAGCACTTAGAACTGCCTTGTGTGTAGAGCTCTTCTCAAACATAAACTTGCCTTGCCTAGTGTTCATGGACTGTGCAGAAACCTGGTAGAAGGAAAGAAACTGTTCATAAATCATTGTATGCATCTTTAAGCTCCCGTACATCCTCCCTAATGGTTGTAACTAGAAGAGGGTATGTCCAGAAGGTGAGGGTCTAGTAATGGTGGATGCTGCATTCTTGAAGTATCACCTCCTGAAGATGTCCTCGATGACAGGAAGGATGGTATATGTAATGGAGTCGGGTGTGTCTACAGCCCTCTGCCTCTTGCAATCCTGTGCTCTGGAAGCTCCACACCAGGCTGTGATACAGCCAGTTAAAATGCTCTTCGCCATACATCAAGAAATTTGTCTTACCAAATCTCCTCAAACTCACAATGTAGAGCCACTGACATGCTGCCTTTGTGATTGCATTGATGTGTTGGAGCCTGGACAGATCCTCTGAAATGTTAATACCCATGAACTCGATACTACTCACTCTTTTTACAATTGGTTCCTCTTCTCTGACATCGCGTGAATCAGAATCAGGTTTAATATCAGAAGCATATGTCATGAAATTTGTTATTTTATGGCAGCAATTCATAATAATAAGAGGCTTAATTACAATAAATACAGTGGATTTCAGTTAATTGGGATACAACGATACCAACATATTTTGGCTCAATTAAGTAGCTGCCCCAGTTAGCCAAAGTTTCATGGAAAGAGCTAAAAGGTTTGAAAAAGACAGCACCATTTAGCTGAGTTGCAATTTATGTATTTAAGTGAAATGCAGAATAAATTAGAACACTACCACTACAGCACAATAAAAATTTATTAGTTCCTAATGGTCATCAATGGAAGAATTTATTTGCCATGTTGATTGACTATACATGAATAAAATCAGTGCAGACACCTTGTGCAGATAATGGACTGTCTTCAGATAAAGCTTTAGATGACTGCATCCTCCAAATCTTCACTTTCATTGTAACGTTCAAGGTGATTAACTTGAAGTAGTGAAGTCATTTAATTTTCACTCCCAGCTGTTCCTGGCAACTACAAGCCTGAATGCTTAGAACTGCTTTGCTCAGTGTGGTTTCAAACTGCTTATTTCTCGCCAACTTGGTGATAAAATTCCCTGCTTTTTGAACACAAGTGCCTACAACTGACACTATTTTAAAAACTGATCGCTCTAAGTATAGTGTAATGTCTAATGGACACACAAGTGCACGTGACTGGCGCTAGTTAGAAACTTCTGCAATAGTATCCTGCCCCAAGCTGCACAGTGTCCCAGGTAAATGAAGGGCATCCTGGCTATTTTCTCTGTTACGTTTTGTTCTTTAAGAGTTGTCCCAAATAAATGACCGCCCTGCTTAAACAATGGTCCAATTAACTGGAATCCACTGTGTATATAAAAAGTTAAATAAGTAGTACGCAAAGTGAAAGTAATAGTGAGGTAGTGTTCATGGGTTCATTGTGCATTTACAAATCTGATGATGGTGGAGAAGCTGTTCCTGAAACATTGTGTGTATCTTCAGACTAGTGTCCCACCTGCTTGATGGTAGCATGTTCTGGTTGATGGAGTTCCTTAATAATGGATGCACCTTTTTGAGGTGTCGCCTTTTGAAGGTGCCCTCTACGCTGGGGAGGCTAGTGCTCATGATGGAGCTGGATGAGTTGATAACTTTCTGCAAGTTTTGCTGGCCCTGTGCAGTGGCCCCTCCATACCAGACTGTGGAGAATGCTCTCCATAGTACATCTGTAGAAATTTGCGAGCATCTTTGGTGATATATATCAGGTCTCCTCAAACTCCTAATGGAGCTGCTGTCGTGCCTCCTATGTAATTGCATCAATATGTTGGGTCCAAGAAAGATCTCAAAGATGTTAACACCCTTTCCCCCTTCTGATCCCTTGATGAGGACTGGTTGATGTTCCCATGACTTCCCTTTCTTGCAGTCCACAATCAATTCCTTGGTCTTACTGATGTTGAGTGCAAGGTTGTTGTTGTGACACCACTCAACCAGCTGATATATCTCACTCCAATATGTCCCCTCCCCACCCCACCCCCATCATTTGAAACTCTGGCAACAATAGTTGTGTCATGGCAAATTTTTAGATGGCATTTAAGCTGTGCTAGCCACATGGTCGTGGGCATAGAAAGAGTAGAGCAGTGGGCTAAGCATGCATCCATTTCTTTGTCTACGAGGAGATGATGTTATTTCCAATCCATACTGACTCATCTGGTGAGGAAGTCAAAGATCCAGTTGCAAAGAGAGATAGGGGCCCAGGGTTTGGAACTTGCTGATTGGAACTGAGGGTATGATCATGTTGAATGCTGAGGTGTAATCAATAAACAGCAACCTGATGTAGGTATTACTATTGTCCAGGTGATCCAAGGCCAAGTAGAAAGCCAGTGACGTTGCATCCACTGTAGATCTGTTATGGCAATGGGAAATTTGCAGCAGCTTCCTGCTTAGGCATGAGTTGATTCTGGCTGTGATCAGCCTCTCAGGGTACTTCATCACAGTAGCTGTGAGTGCAACTGGGTGATCGTTGCAGTAGTATTTAAATAGCTGATATTCTCACTCTTGTACACATCTTATTGTCATCTGAGATTCTACCAATCATTGTGGTGTCATCAACAAACTTGTAGGTGGTGTTTGAACTGCGTTTAGTGCATAGAGAGATTAGAACAGTGGACTAAGCACACATCCTTGAAATTAATACCTGTATTAATTGTCAACAAGATGAAGACCATGATCTCCCAATAAAGAAGTCAAGGCTCTAGTTAAAAAAGAAGGTACAGAGGTTCATGTTTTGAAGTTTGGTTATTAGAACTCAAAATGATGATTTTGGATGCTGAACTGTAATTGATTAGACAGTCGTGTAACTTGCATCTTGTGGTTGGGTAAAGGCTGATTTATACTTATGCGTATGGGCTACGCCGTAGGCCTGATTTATACTTTTGCGTAGCCCTGCGCCGTAGCAAGGATGTGTACTTGGGTCTGCGTCACTCTGCAATACACCGCTAAAACACTGTGAGTTTCTTCGTGAGAGACATGGACGAGGAAATGCATTTCAAATATTTTCAGATGTCGGCAGGTAGATTTGACGATTTGGTTCATCGTCTCAAACCATTTATTTTGCATCAATGTACAGACATGGCGGAGAAAAGCAACCGGAAATGCGATGCTACCAAGCGGACCAATCACAGATGTTGCGGCAACGTGCGAGTTACATTTTTGCGGAGGTGCATGTCACCCTACGGCGTAGGATACGCGGTACCTACAGTGTACATTTGACGCAGAAGTATAAATTGGGCTTATGTGCAGGGCAGTATGATGGTTGTTGAATAATTACCTTTAATGTCTAATACACATTTTAGATGGGTAACATTTAACAAATAAAAGCAAATTACATTGATATGCAACACACACAAAATGCAGGCCAGGAAACATCTATAGGAAGAGGTACAGTTGCTGTTTCGGGCCGAGGCCCTTCGTCAGGACCTTGGCCTGAAACGTCGACTGTACCACTTTCTATAGATGCTGCCTGGCCTGCTACGTTCCACCAGCATTTTGTGTGTATTGCTTGAATTAAGAGCATCTGCAGATTTCCTCATGTTTACCTTGATATGGAGATGTTTCAGTGCTCAGTTACTAGGCAAGCAAAATGAGATTTATTTTCAACTTTGGTACCATGTCCAAATTTAAGTTGCCACAATCAAGTGTCCAATTTATTTAATATTATTCCATAATAGACTGTTAAACTTATCCATTAATAACAAAGCAAAAGGAGACTATTTTGATCTAGGAATAATGAATGACCCGATAGAATTATTAACTGGAGTAGGCAAAAATTAGGCAAGTTAAATTTTGTAACATTAAGATTTTTTAAGGTGCTTTTTTAAATTCAATTTCAAGCATGACTTCTATTGAAGAAACTACGGCTCCTAACCAAGTTTGGGTCATTTCCATGGCAAGTCACAAGACGCATCAAATGATTTCACTAATGAGTCGTATCGTCCATAGTGAAGCCTTGAGGCCGATAGACCTTAAGGTGAACTGTGACATTCTGTAATGAATCACAAATCTACAACTCGGAGACTGAGGGAAGAAATCTTGTGGCTAAAAGTTCAAATAGCTTTTTGATTTTTTTTTAATCTATCATGAACTATTAGGGATTTGATGTGTTAATTTAAAATAAATCTAACTTGAGACATTTATAAGCAACTGGTGGACTGTATCATGTATTTGCCTTAAAAGTGCCCTCTAGTTAACACCAAAATCATTTTTAATAATTCTAGTTATTAAGGGTGGTCTAGCAGGCAAATACTGATCATTTTCTTTCCAGGATATTGGACTTGCAAAAGTGAAACATTTGGGAGCATTTGAGCTTTCAATATGGGCAATAACTTGGTGAGGACATATTGAAACATTTTCTTTATAGTCATTTTAATATGGAAAGTAAAAGGTGCCTCATTTCTTCAAAACTAAATGTAATGCTGACCAATATCTTTTTACTGTGTTGGAAGCTGGAAGCACTGCCTCGGTTTTAAATTCAGACAGCAAAGCCTTTTAAGATTCTGAAGTCAGACTTCCTGTTGAAACCAAGAATGTTCTGAATCACTTGTTTATTTCATTGCCCAGTGACAGAAATGATGCCAGTTCAACATCATTCTCTCATCTACCTATAATAGTTCTGTGGCCAATCAAGTAAGAGTAATCAAAAGTTTGTTTTAAAATTTGAGTGCTTCATGTTCTGCTTGTACTTCATCAGAGCTGTTGACTGATTGCAGCCGGATCACCTGTACTGAAAACAGTACAGTAACATTGGACTACAGGGATCAGACCATATGCTCTTTTCCATTAAGGTTCAAAGTAAAAATTTATTATCAAAATATGTTTATGTCACCATTCATTTTCTTGCATACATTCAGAGTAGAGAAAAGGAATACAATATAATCAATGAAAAAGCTACACACGAACAAAGACTGACAACTAATGTGCAAAATACAACAGAGCAAATACTAAAAAAAAATACTGAGGATGAGTTGCAGAGTACTTAAGTGTGAATCCTTGGGCTGTGGAATTGGTTCTGTATTATCCACGTGGGTTCAGGAGCCTTGATGGTTGAAGGGTAATAACTGTTCCTGAACCTGGTGGTGCGAAACCTAAGGCTCCTGTATCTCCTTCCCAATGGCAGCGGCAAGAAGGGATGATGGGGGTGCTTGATGATGGATGCTGCTTTCCTGAGGCAGCATCCCATGTAGATGAATTCAATGGTGGGGATGGTTTTCCTGTGATGGACTAGCTGTCCCCACCACTTTCTGTAGGCTTTCTTTTCATTGGCATTGGTGCTTCCGTACTGCAGTTAGTTAGGATAATCTCCTGTGCATCTAAAGAAATTTGTCGAAGATGTTGTTAACATGCTCAATCTACACAAATTTCCAAGAAAGTGGAGGCTGTGTTTCAGTGGGGTTGCAGTATTTTATCTAAATTTCTCAAGATAGGAAATCGGTGCCTGGCGAAAAAAAAAATTTAATTTCTTTCGGGTTCTGATCACTTTTTGAAAATTAAATAATTCTCAACATCTGTTATTGTATAACCAATGTTGTTTAAGATTTATAAGTTATTAATCTCTTGTGGAGAATTGTTGCATTTAGTGCAAGGCTGTTACAGCTCAGGGTGTTGGAGTTTGGAGTTCAATTCTGGCACCATCTGTAAGGAATCAGATTTATTATCAACAGCATGTGTCGAGAAATTTAACTTTGCAGCAGCAATGCAATACATGGTAAGGAAAAAGTACATCAATTACAGTTAGTATATATGTGTGTGTATGTATATGTGTATATATATGTGTGTATATTAAATAGATTAAAAATAGTGCAAAACAGAAATAATATTTAAAAAGGTGAGGTAATGTTCATGGGTTCGACGTCCATTTCGGAATTAGATCGCGAAGGGGAGTTTGTATGTTCTCCCCAAAGCCACATGGATTTCCTTCCACAGTTGAAAGATGTACCGGTTAGTAGGTTAATTGTAAATTGTTCTGTGATTAGGCTAGGGTTAAATAGGTGGGTTGCTGGACAGTGTGGTCCATTGGGCCAGAAGGACCTGCTCTGTGCTATACCTCTAAATAAGAATTACTATTACAACTAAGATAAATACCATCTGAAGTCATTTGGCTGGTGACACAATTGTAGACTGTATCTTGGGACACAACAATTGTAGGCTATATCTTGGGTAATGATGAGTTTGAGTACAGAGAGGAAATTAAGAACCTGGTGGCATGGTGCAAACACAATAACCTATCCCTTAATGTCAGCAAGATGAAGGAATTGGTTGCTGACTTCAGAAGGAGTAATGGACCACATGACCCAATTTACATCAGTGGTGCGCAAGTGGAACAGGTCAAAAGCTTTACGTTCCTTGGGGTCAATATCACAAATGACCTGACTTGGTCCAACCAAGCAGAGTCCACTGCCAAGAAGGCACTCCAGCACCTTTACTTCCTCAGAAAGCTAAAGAAATTTGGTCTGTTCCCTAAAACCCTCACTAATTTTTATAGATGCACCATAGAAAGTATTCTTCTAGGGTGCATCACAACCTGGTATGGAAGTTGTCCTGTTCAAGACCAAAAGAAGCTGCAGAAGATCATGAACACGGTGCAGCACATCACACAAACCAATCTTCCGTCCTTGGACTCACTTTATACCGCACGCTGTCGGAGCAGTGCGGCCAGGATAATCAAGGACACGACCCACCCAGCCAACACACTTTTCGTCCCTCTTCCCTCCGGGAGGAGGTTCAGGAGCTTGAAGACTCGTATGGCCAGATTTGGGAATAGCTTCTTTCCAACTGTGATAAGACTGCTGAATGGATCCTGACCAGGATCTGGGCCATACCCTCCAAATATCCGGACCTGCATCTCGGTTTTTTTTGCACTACCTGACTTTCTATTTTTCTATTTTCTATTTATGATTTATAATTTAAATTATTAATATTTACTATTGATTTGTAATCCAGGGAGCAGGAAGTGCAGAATCAAATATCGCTGTGATGATTGTACGTTCTAGTATCAATTGTTTTGCGACAATAAGGTATAAAGTAACCTTTCAGTTGAAATTTGATGATCTGTGGAAAAGTTTGTTGCCCTCTATCCAATAACAGCTATTTAGTTGTGTAGAATCTTTAAAGTGAAATGGCCTAAGACATGAAGTGAAATTAGATGAATCTAATGATTGGTTGGTAAGCAGGCAACCAAAAGCATGTTCACTGCCCCTGTGAGGGCACCCTGTTGCACTTACCTCAATTATAAGCAAATGTTTTGAAAGGCTGGTTAAAGACCACATCTGCAGCATGCTGCCACCACATTGGACCCCCAAAATTTGCCAACTGATGGAACAGGTCTACCGATGACACCAGAGCCATATCACTACACACCGTCCTCACTCAACTGGAGAAGAGGGATGCATACATTAGAATGCTGTTCCTGGACTACAGTTCAGCATTCAACACCATAATTGCCTCCAGACTTGACAGGAAGTTCAGAGACCTTGGCCTGCACCCCACCTTGTGCAACTGGATCCTAGACTTCCTATCGGATCGCTGACAGGTGGTAAGGATGGGCTCCCTCACCTCTGCCCCTCAACACAGGTGCCCCCCAGGGTTGTGTCCTGAGTCCCCTTCTCTACTCCCTTTACACCCACGACTGTACTACCACACACAGCTCCAATCTGCTGATCAAATTCTCAGATGACACAACTTTGTTCAGCCTTATTTCTAGCGGTAATGAGACAGCCTACAGAGGAGAGGTTAACACCCTGATACAGTGGTGCCAGGATAACAACCTCTCCCTCAATGTCCAAAATAACAAAAGAGCTGATTGTGGATTACAGGAGGAACAGACACAGGCTCAGCCCAATCAACATCAATGGGTCTGCAGCTGAGATGGTGTATATCCTCGATATACATGTCATTGATGATCTCACCTGGAATGTACACACCAGCTTTGTGGCAAAAAAAGCACAGCAGCGTCTCTCCACCTCAGGTGATTGAAGGAGTTTGTCATTGGCCCCCAAATCCTCAACACCTTCTATTGGGTCACCATTGAGAGCATCCTGACTGGCTGTATCACCGTCTGGTATGGGAACTGCACCAACCTTGATTGCTAGGCACTTCAGAGAGTTGTGCAGACAGCCCAGCACATTTGTGGATGTGAACTTCCCTCCACTGAGGACATTTACAGCAGCAGGTGCAGAAAGAAAGTCTGGTAGATCATTGGGGACTCTTGTCACCTCAACTATAAACTGTTTCAGCTGCTTCCGTCTGGTAAACATGATCACAACATTAAAGCCAGGACTAACAGGCTACAGGACAGCCTTTTTCTACAAGCCATTAGACTTTTAAATTCACATGTCTGTACATTGCAATGGAGTCATAATGCAAAGATTGTTACTCCCTCATGTTGTGGGATGGATGTAAGATTTAAGTAAATTCTAATTCTAATTCTGATTCAAAGGTGGATTTTTAAGTTTCTTGTTTTGTTCAGAGAAATTTGAGAGTTGAGAGAAGAGGAGCATTTATGCTGGCTGTTAATTTTACGGCAAACAGGATGATGGAAAAGTTAGATATTAGAATTATAGCTGCACAGAAGATAGTAGGGTTGGAGAAGGAGAGGGCAAGGTCATGGAGGGAGTTGCCTAGATATTCCAAATGGCATATTATGGCAGTGCTGCACTTGAAAACAGTGTAAAGATTGTGAAGTAGCCATTGACCAAATTCTGTGCCTTCACTGCTCATGCTTGGAATAGCACTAGGGAAAAGCAGTAGCTATGAAACATGGTGCGAACCAGGGGAGGACATTGGTAGATGGTAATTCGGTGAATGGTTGTTGATTCATTTCAACAGGATCATGGTTAGGATTTCAGAGGTACTGAAAGTGGGCTGGGGGTGGTTGAAAGATGGTGGCAATTGAGATGAGAAAGGAGTGATGCGAGGCGTTATTGGAAATGAGCAAAGTACTCAGAGGACTTAAGGAAATCCTCCACGACCTGGATCAACACGTTGACGTTGTGTGGAGGCTGGAGTGCTTCATGAACTCCATCAGGCAATACCAACTCAGGGCCACCCATATTGGAACGGCTGTGGACGAGATGCCAGATCAAGATTGATCCAACCCCAGCTCCCGTAGGGACAGACTTGCATCTGCCCCTCCCGAGCCACACTTCAACATGAATGTCCTATGAAACTACAACTGGAGGAAATTTGATAATTTTAACAAGATAAAATTTCTCTTTAACTTGTGGTGTTCCTTTCCCCTGCATTTGAAGGAGGGCTTGATTCTCAGAGTATCTAGAATATTACCCTTTGTGCACAGGGATAAGTGGTAAAAGTAATATGCCACTGAATAGCAAGAATAAGAATAAATCTAAAAGAAACAGGAATTGCGAGGAAGAAGAGGCAGCACCTGTGAGAGGCTAGTTATATGAAATTGCTTATCACTGGTGTTGTGCCTCAAGATTGCAACTTCCACAATTGAAAGAAAACGTACTGATTCTTGAGCTCATGTTGAGCATTGTTGGAACAATTTAGGAGGAAGTCAGAAAGGAACAGTGATGAAGAATTAAAATGATAGTCAAGAATAACTTCAGGACTGCCATTGTGGATTATTCTGCAAATTGAACACCCATCTACGTTTGGCAGAGTTACAGGTTTCCCCCGCCATCCGATGGTAGAGCGTTCCTATGAAACGGTTCGTAAACCGAAATGTCGTAAAGCGAAGAAGCAACTACCATTTATTTATATGGGAAAATTTTGTGAGCATTCACAGACACAAAAATAACCTACCAAATCATGCCAAATAACACATAAAACCTAAAATAACAATAACATATAGTAAAAGCAGGAATGATATGATAAATACACAGCCTATATAAAGTAGAAATACTTCTCTACAACGATTGCCTGCACAGATCTCCGTCGCGGAAATCTCACGCAAGCGCTCTCGGCAGAAAATCTCACGCAAGCTCTGTTGGCAAAAACACTCTCTCCAGAAACCTTTAAACTATGAAGCTGCCAAATCTACCAAATAACACGTAAAAATACACAGCCTATATAAAGTAGAAATAATGTATGTACAGTGTAGTATCACTTACCGGAATTGGGAAGACATCGAGCACACTGATGATGGTGCGTTAGACTGAGTCAGCGCAGGCTGGGTGGTGCAGTGGCCCCCACCTTCAGGGCCGCCGACTGATACATTGCCGTGAAGCACACAGGGGTAGCCGGGAGGCACGCAGCACATCTTTAAGAAAAAAGCCGAAATAAACATGCTAATTAATTACGTGCTAGGCGGCACCTAATTAATTAGCATGTTTATTTTGGCTTTTTTCTTAAAGATGTGCTGTGTGCGTCCCGGCTACTGTTGCATTTTCCGCGAATCGGTATCTGTCCATGGCCTGGGGGTTGGGGTGGTGGTTCGTGGGGGTGGCATCTCATCGTCGATCAGGGCAGGCAGCTCATCTTCTCCTATGACTGCCCGCCTCGATGTCGAAGGTCAAGGTTCGTCGTCTGCTCTGGCTGATGTGGAAGGCTTGCTTGACTGCTGAGCCTCGCGCATTTTTCTATCACACAGTTCTTTAATAAGGACTCAAACCATTCTGCAAATATCTCCTAAACCAACGTACCCTTTCAAAATTAAAGTCGTACTTTATCATTACTCATTCGGTTTCAATTGTTATCCTTTTTTCTTCCAATTGCATCAACTCTTCATCTGTCAGTTCTTGGTGATGGGATGCCAAAACCTCTTCAACATCATGTTCGTCAGCTTCCACAAGCCAAACTCACGTTGTCCTTACTTCGTTCACCATGATCAAAACGCTTAATTATGTCTAGTTTTACTGTAAGTGTAACACCCTTACGAGCTCTTTCAGGCTTTTCCGATACCATAGAACTCATCCTGCAAACGGCTGCTCACAAGCTCGTGTTAAAGCAAAACAGCTCCCAATCTGGGGGAGAGCGGCTGCTCGGAGCACGCTCTGCCTTTTATCACGCGCTGAATTTTTTTTCGTAACAGTGAAAACACCTTCTGAAAGCGAAAACAGGGTACTAATGTAGGTCTTTCATAACAGTGAGGTTTCGTAAAGCGAACATTCGAAAAGCGGGGGACACCTGGTATTCATCTTTTCTGCCCCTGGCTTGCTGCTTTCCCATCCTTTCAATTGTGTAGAGACAAAACTATAGACAACACTCTTTGATCCTAATGTTCTATGTTTCTAACCTTTGCTCTTGTACACTAATTCACAACCATTTAAGATATGCAGCCACCTTTCTCCAACTGTGTACATAGACAGCCATGCACTTCAAGATATCCCACCAATGATCATATTTCAGGCACAAGATGCTGGTGGAATGCAGCAGGCCAGGCAGCATCTGTAGGAAGATGTACAGTCGACATTTCGGGCCGAGACTGATGAAGGGTCTCAGCCTGAAGCGTCGACTGTACTTCTTCCTATAGATGCTGCCTGGTCTGCTGCATTCCACTAGCATTATGTGTGTGTTGCTTGAATTTCCAGCATCTGCAGATTTCCTTGTGTTTGCGATTATATTTCAGATCCTGCTCTGTCCAAATAATTACCATATGCTTGTATGAACTAAATATTTACCACTGTTATCCCCTTCTTAACTAGTCTATAGTGCTATGCTGCAGGAAAATATCACTCTTCTAGGTAGAGGAGTAATTATTTCATAGAAACATAGAAACATAGAAAATAGGTGCAGGAGTAGGCCATTCGGCCCTTCGAGCCTGCACCGCCATTATTATGATCATGGCTGATCATCCAACTCAGAACACCGCCCCAGCCTTCCCTCCATACCCCCTGACCCCCGTAGCCACAAGGGCCATATCTAACTCCCTCTTAAATATAGCCAATGAACTGGCTTCAACTGTTTCCTGTGGCAGAGAATTCCACAGATTCACCACTCTCTGTGTGAAGAAGTTTTTCCTAATCTCAGTCCTAAAGGGCTTCCTCACTCTGTGACCCCTCGTTCTGGACTTCCCCAAACATCAGGAACAATCTCCCTGCATCTAGCCTGTCCAATCCCTTTAGGATCTTATACGTTTCAATCAGATCCCCCCTCAATCTTCTAAATTCCAACGAGTACAAGCCCAGTTCATCCATTCTTTCTTCATATGAAAGTCCTGCCATCCCAGGAATCAATCTGGTGAACCTTCTCTGTACTCCCTCTATGGCAAGGATGTCTTTCCTCAGATTAGGGGACCAAAACTGCACACAATACTCCAGGTGCGGTCTCACCAAGGCCTTGTACAACTGCAGTAGTACCTCCCTGCTCCTGTACTCAAATCCTCTCGCTATAAATGCCAGCATTTCATTTGAGTTTGGGTGATTATGCTCCTACTAAACTATACATGATTCTTATGTTTTATTATCTGGAGTAGAAAATGCAAAAAAAAAATGTTGGCTTGATACTCAGAATAGAATGAGGCAAATTTGGGTACCCCTCTGGACTCCTTCCCAAGAAAGCCACACTGCATCAAATACCAACACACATTGAAGAAATGCACTGATATTGTCCTAATCTGTTTTACATAGGAACCAGCAGGAAGAGTAGATTTTCTGCCATTTTACCCGAGGTGCAGTTAAACACAGGTGGTGAGATGAGAGAGCACATGGGGACTGATCTACCATATTAACTATTTGTCAGTTTATCTTTATAACACTGGTGGGTTTGCCGGCTGGTGGCATAGTGGCATCAGCGCCGGACTTCAGAGCGAAGGCTCCCGAGTTCAAATCCAGCCAGCTCCCTTGCACGTTTTCCATCCATGCTGGGTTGAGCGTCGAGCTAGCAACTCAGCCTCATTAAAATAAGAAAGCCTGCTTAAAAAAAACCCTCAAAATGACGGCGTCCCAATAACTCCACTCGGAGTTAAGGGCTTTCTTCTTCTTCTACCGGGTGGGTTTACAATGTTGGATTTTGTTGTAGTTGCAGAAACTGAATAACCTGATAACATTATTTTATATCTACTTGCATCACCACCCAATGCAGCTATGTATTAAAGTTAAGTTATCATTTGAAAATAAAAAATTGTAGGTGGATTACAGAAGTGGAAAACTGAAACACAAGACCCCTTTGTTTTGTTATTTCCATCTTGAAAATTTATAACTAGCATCTACCATAATTTATTTCAATAAACAATATCATCAATAAAATACACTTTTGCTCAAAGTTTGTTCCATATCCCCGTTGGGTATTCCACCTTAACGTATTTTGCAATGTGCCACAGTATGAAGAACAGTGACATATGAAATGTAATAAATATTTAATAACAAAGTCCAGTGTTAATAATGAGAATGCAGAAGGATTTCAAAGGAATATACACAGGAGAACTATGAATAATTGAGGATCAGTGGGTGTTTGTACTCTTAGGGTTGATTATATTTTATCCATTTGCATATCTAAGATGTTCTCTTTATTCGAATTATGCCAACCACCAGGAATCATTTAATGTTTGTAATATGTCCTGATAGACTGAAATGATTATTCACTTCCCTAGGTTTGACTGAGTTTTGTTCCTTATATCATTCAGACAAAGCCGTGTGACAGAACAACTTCAGAACCAACCGGAAATTTACAAGCAGCAACCTATAAAATAAACCTGACTTTCAGCAACCAACATTGTTCTGCAATGGCAAATTGTAAAACATGCATTTCAAATAGAAATCCATGTGTATGTATATTGGTAATGTGAAATGCTGGAAACACTCGTGCAGATTGGCTATGACTAGCTGTCAAAAAAATGTTAACGTTAATCTTCCTAGTCAGTGATCTTTGATTGGAAAATCTTTGGATTTTAAGCATCAACAAATCAACAACAGCCTCCACTTGTAGTGCCTTCATCTTGCTAAGGCACTGCAAAGGAGCAAAATTAACCAAAAGGTAATCAGCTACATAAGGAGGGATACTGAATGCTTCTCCAAAGTGTTACATTTTAGGGAGCATTTTAAAACTGGAGAGAGATCAAAAGGTGTAGGGAAGGAATTCCAGAGTTTAGGGTTTTAGCAAATGAAGACATGAGCATCATGGAATGGTGAATTCTGATCTCTGCTTGTCCTGAAATTAGAGAAATATAGAGTTCTAGCCTGGAGGAGATTACAAAAAGAGAGGTCAAGGCAATGGATGTAATCAGGAGGATGTTAATTTTAAATTGAGGTATTGTTTGAACAAAGGTCCAGTGTAGGTCAACAGACATGAGTGAATATAACTTGTAAATTGAGACAGTGGAGTTCCAAATGATCTCAAGTTTACAGATGCTGAACAATGGAACCAGTCAGGAGAACTTCAATATAGTTGAGTCTGGATGATATCCTGGGGTGTCTTCAGGAACAAATAGACAATAGTACAAGCAAAAAGAATAATGAGACATTATTTATGTAATGCCCTAGTTCATATTTTTACTGTTATGCTGTATGTATTTCATTTTGGCAGTTCTGTAACAGCAGTCTATTCTTTTTTCATGCTTCTTTGGGTTACTATTGAAGACAAGAGATGGGAGAAATGTGTGCCATCCAATTGGGATGGTTGGATTAAGGGGAGGTTTCTCTGGTGAGGGACACTAAGGTTGAGCTTGGGTATTTTTTTTTGAGAGGAGATGAAGAGCGAAGGCAGTGGTGAGAATACAATCGGTGGGAGACCCATTTGGGATTTGGGGTGGGACTGAGCGCACCTCAATTTCATAAGTTTGGCAGGGCCAGAGATTGTCATTCTTAGACTTATGCAACCAAGGAAACCTGGATGTTTCATTCAAATAGTAAATGGGGCTAAATAAGTAATACATGGTTACAGAATACTTGAGTAGTTAAGCAGTGGTTAAGATCTAAAGTGACTCATTGCTGAGGTCAGAAGTTATGACATACCAAGTGGACATTACTTCTGGAGTACTGTTATTAAATTTCCTCTCCATCAGTGAGACCCATCACTAATCAGGGACTGCTTTGTTGAGCAGCACATGTACTCCATCTGCTGCAATAGCCAGGATCTCCCAGTGGCTGCCCATTTAGAATGATTGAACTGCAATAAGGTTTTACATCACCCCAGGCCATCTTTACATATCCAAAGAATACACAAAAGTTACAAATGATAATGGAATGAATTCCAAACACCTATTTTTAATAAAATCTCATTTCACTGAAAGCAGTAACAAGTTTTTGAACACAAGAATGTTCTTCCCTGAAGACTTGCATACAGTTTACTATCCACTCCAATGGATCAGTACTGGTGGTTATGTATTCTGATTTTGTTTAGGTTTGTTACCTGAAGGAACTGTGGAGGCATTAGTAATGATCTTTCAAGAATTAATACCTTCTGAATTGGACTGGAAAATTGCAAATGTCACTTCACACCTTAGAAGAGAGGAAGGCAGGAGAAAGGAAATAATAGGCCAGTGAGCCTGACCTCAGTGGTTGGGAAGATGTTAGAGTTGATTGTTGAGGATGTGGTTTCAGGGTACTTGGAGGCACATAATAAAACAGACCAAAGTGAGTGGTTTCCTCAAGGGAAAATCTTGCCTGACAAATCTGGTGGAATTCTTTTGAGGAAATAACAAGCTAGAAAGACAAAGGAAAATCAATGGGTATTATGTAATTGTGAAACCCTCTCACCAGGGTTTGTATACAAACATAGCTCATTAGCCAACTTGCTAGCAACCACATGACTCAGTGGTAAGGCCACCTTTCATAAACAATACATGTCTAGGGTCAGTATGACATGGGGATCAATCAAACAGGAACATTGGGAATTCCAATTAAAGGAATCTTGGTTTGAGTGAATGCTATATGAATACTGACCATGCACAATTATAGGTTGCTGAGAAATAACAGATCATACACCAGCATAAAGTTACAAAGAAAGTATATTTATCATTTTCAGCTTTATCATCAATTAATAGGAAAAAAAGTGGGGGGGAAAAAAGCCCATTTGTCACAATAGGGTGCTGGGAACAGACCCAAATGCAAGGCACAGACTCTAAAGTACAACAAACAGGACTTGACTAGAGTAAGGACAGGACAGGATTCAGGCAAGGAACAGGGACAAGGAGCACAGACTTGGGCTAGGGAAAGCAGGACCAGGACTAGGAACCATGGACTAGGAGACAAGGCTTGGACTCTGAGCCCAAGACTGGACAAGGACCCAGAAACTGGGTCTTGCCTCAGGCTCAGACCTCAGAACCAGGCAAGGATATGACTTGGCTACCATCTTGGGTCTTGAAATGCAGAGGCTGATAACTCAGAGGCTAGAGCTGAGACACAGACTGGGAACTGAACATTTACATTGAGCCAGGACTCATTTTTAACACAACACTAACATGAGACAGGACAGAATATGGACATAGAGCCATGACTTATCCTACAACAAGCCAGGACTCAACTTTATCTCCACACCAAGGTGGGACAGGTCCACCTGTTGGGTAACAGCAGGACAGCCAGACTTACCCAACAGAGGCAAAGACATGTCTCCCCCCCCAGGGCAACAGCAAGATCACCCAACTTACCCCACAGAGGCAAGGACAAGACATAACCCCCCATAGGGCAACAGCAGAACAGCCTGACTTACCCCACAGAGGTGAGGACAAGAGACAAACACCAAAGAACAGACAGTTCCATCTCTGCTCCAGGTCTCAGTTCAGCCAGCAACATCAGCTGGCTACAAAAACAGCCAAATCCCTACCTAGCTCAGAGTGGCTGGCAGCCAGCCAGCCACTCAGCTGGCCCACAAAACTGTCAGATCCATACCACAAAGACTACTCCAGCAAGTGGCAACAAGGCTCCATTAAGCAGTGGTCCTCCAACCAGACCTAGAGATCACAAATGGTTTCACTAGCCTTCCATAAGCAAGTTGCTCTAAGGAAAACTGACCCAACAAACCAGCAGCCCACATTCAATCCCAAGGCTACTTATATTGCAAGACCAAAAATGGGAATCAGGTGCCTTTGATTTAGTCAAACAAGGGACAGCTGGAAGACCCGGAGTCCTGACTCCATGGACCGGACCGTGAACCGGAATGTGGACTTCCGGACTGAACCATGACACCATTACAATTATCCAGACTAAATGTGCACGTAAATATTGGAGCTCATGTCTGTAGTGGTTGGGGGTACCGCTTTACTCACAGTGCTGAATTTTCATCACCAGTCACAGGTAGAACTTCCCTTCTTGGACTCCTTCATCTTATGAAGCACTCCTTGCATTAAGGTCATCTCTTTTGATTGGCTCATCCAGGCGACTTCTCTGGACCTCTCCCCTCCACATCTCCCACCAAAAGACTGTAAACCCAACTACTGTCTGTCAAAAATCTCTCTCCATCCAGCTCTCTCTGGAATCTTCTCTCCATACCACCATCCTGATCGGCTAACACAACATTCCTAAGTTGAACAACATGGCTCCTTATCTTCAGCCAAAATCAAAACAGACACACTGCTTTGGCAGAAAATGGCTAAAGTAAACCACCTCACAGCATAGCAGTAGAAATCTTAACCAAGGCATTCATTACATTCTCTCCCCACTAAAACTAGTCATGTCTTCATGACTTTGGAGCTTAATAAACCATTATTAATAACACAGTATTCAAATAAATTGAGATTTCAGGACCCCTCACTCCATTTGTAAATGGCAGTAATATATCTCACAATTGGGGTGGACACAACACTCTGTTTCCCTGGTGCATCGTATGGCAGCCTATCTGGAGGTTTCCTGATTCTCTGAGAACATCTTATTTCATCATCTGCTGGTTGCCTTTCTGTTTTCTTCCTGCTGTGCAGAGTTCTCTGATTAGGTGTAGATTCCATGTCAGGCTCTGGGTCAACATGTACTGCCTGCCCCAAGGGTAGAAGGTGATCTGATGGAGAATTTTGAGAGGACCATTCCCATCCTCTGGCTTTACCCGGAAAACTAGCACATTTTGCATTTGGCCCTCCACTATGTAAGGCATAGACACCCAGCAGTTAGCCAACTTGTGCTTCCCTGGTAACCCCAAATTTCTTAATAAAACTCTGTCTCCAAGCATCAGGTGAGAGAACCTAATCTTTCGATCATACAATATCTCCTCTTGGGTTTGCTTGGTAGCAGAAACTGCTGCTAGCTCATCAGCTTTTTGCGTTTCTTTCCTCATGTCAGACACATACTTGAGATGCGTCTTCTGTGGTAGGTCTTCACAGCCATCCCCAAACAGAGAAAACAGAGATCTACAGGTAATCTCGTTTCGCGCCCGAACATCAAATAGTATGGCAAGTATCCAGTAGCTTCATTCTGTATACAGTTGTAGCAGTATATCAGATGCCCAATATGCTGACTCCACTTATTCTTTTTGCTGGCATCCAGGGTTCCAAGCATGTCTAGCAATGTCTGGTTGAACCTTTCAGGCTGAGGATCACCCTGAGGGTAATATGGCGTGGTCCTTGACTTGTCAACTCCAAGCATGTCCAGAAACTCAAACATGAGCCGACTCTCAAAATCCCTTCTCTGGTCACTGTGTATCCTTCCTGGGAGGCCATAATGAACAAAATATTTCTCCCATAACACCTGAGCAACCTCCTTAGTATATCCTACCAGTGAGTCCCGCGTCCTATCAGATTTGTCATGCTTGGTGGCAGCACTAGCTGATACCAATCAAGATACCTGGGCTTGTAGGTCTTTCACTGCATCCTGCAAACTACCCCCCACCCCCCCCCAACACTCGTGTGGCACCAGAGATTACTTCAGCAACAGAGGCTACTACTGAGAACCTTGCTCTGATGATGGAGGCCTCCCGTTCTTCCATCATATTTTCCTCCTTTCTCACTTCTCTGATCAGCTCAACAAACGAGAGAGGGGGACACGTCTTATGAGACATTCAAATCCTTAAAGCAATCACGTCACGTGATAGCAAGCCCTTCACAACTTGCCCCATCCTTAATCAATTTATCTCAGCCAGTTGAGTGTTCCCTTTACGGCATAAGTAATGCAGCTGTCTTCCTACCCTGAATATATAGGCGTGAAGTTTCTCCTCTTTCTCCAGGAATGTGTGCCTGAACCTCATCGTAAGCTCAATTGGGTTGTCTGCAATGCCAAAAATGTTTTCTAACGCTGGCATATAGTCCATGGATGTGATCAACGGAGTTTCTGTCTTTAGGGACCTCATCACCTCAGCAGACTTTTTAGACTCTCTACCAGTAGGTGTCTTTTCTTATTATCTGAGCGTTGCCACGCATCCAGTAACTCCACCCAAGCTCTTATATTCTTCTTCCCCATCGGGGTGGGCTGGACTCCAGAGAACATTCTCAGCCTACGATAACTTTGGCTCTCCGCAGGTGCACTTTAGCATTTATCTACCAATGATGTAATTGCTGAAACCAGCTGAGAATTTCCATCACCCACTGAAGGACCCACTAGACCAAGCGTTCTCAACCTTTTTGCCCTGGAGAAACCCCTGAAATAACTTCAGGTCTCAAGGAACCCCTGCGTAAAAATTATTATATCTACAGCTCACAGTAAGTTAGTGTGATCAGTAAGTTGTAGATATAATAATCCAAAAATAATTGTCAATGCTCTTTTGAGTAGAGAATGAATTTTTAGCCAACCTTTCTTGAAAAAGAAAACAAGTAGTTAAGCTGAGCTTACCTTTCTTGAAATCAATCTTTCTTTCCCTTTCATAAATGTTAAATCTCATAAGGCAAACATAATAAATTTCTCAATTCTGGGTTGAACTTGAGATAAACATACATGGATTTCACCATCAACTGAAATGAGACGATTTCTATCCTTGCTCTTGATGCTTGTTAAACAAGAATAAACCTTGCTCACACATGTAAGAAGTTGAAAACTGCAACAAAATGTTCATTGCTTTCCTATGAATGGCAGGATACTCTTCTTTCACAGAGATCCAGAACTTGTCCAGGACAGGTCAGTAAATCTCATCTTGAGTGCAGCTCACAAAGTTCTTCCTCTCCTCTCAAAATCAGTTATCAGGCTGAGCAGAATATTTAGAGAAGGGTCCTTCACCCACTCATACACCTGTGTTGAAAGGGAGGAAAACTACTGTTCAATTTTGTCCAATTCTTCCAAGTGGTTTTCAAATAAGACTCGAGACTTTCTGATATCCTTCCTCATTCTCAAAGCCCAAGCAGCAGTTGAAACCTTTCAAGATTTCCTTTTGCAATGTGATTTTTCCAAAAGATTCAGTTTCCTTTTAAATCCAAAAATTTTGTCTCCTGAAGTCAAAACATTTTCTCCAGGGTCTTGCAGAGACTTGTACAACTGGTTCATATGATGAAAAATGTCTGTTTAGTAGGCTAGTTTTGGCAGACATTCTTCATCTTCAAGGCATTCAGCAAAATCTGGCCTACTATTTTCCTGCAATTCACCTTTTGGCCCAAACATTGTTATTTTTTTTAATCATGATCTCTCATGGAACCCCTAGCAACCTCTCATAGAACTCTGGGGTTCCACAGAACCCCGGTTGAGAAACACTGCATTCAACCTTTCACATCCAACAGCTCCTTTCTCTCATTTTTCAGAAACAAAAAACAACTTATCTTTAAATCTTTGTCCTCAGCTACAAGCAACTAATCTTTGAAGTCTTCACCCTCAGATACATTTCCCCTTTCTCTAAAAATATGGACAGTCCATGGCTCTACCTCCTCAGGTTCTCCTAACGCATTGGGCAGTGCAACTTCATCATGTCACTGCTAGTCTGGACCAGCATGACATTCTTGCCAGTCAACTGGTCAAAATGCCATTCAACCAGCCTAACTTTCCCCAATACATTTACAGAACTCAGCTCTCTAAAGTACAGTTCATCAGGGCTTCGAATATCTACCCCATTCAGAACACAAGCATTATCTGTGGATAACCTCGTAGAACTGCACCAACATTTAATCCCAGTGGCATGCATAATAAGGTACAGCAATCACTTTCCCTGACACGAGTTTAAACAGTGGGTTAGACATACAAACCACTTAATCAATCCTTAAACAGTCTTCACACAGCATCCAAAAAATCAGATGACATCCACAAATGTAGCCCTCTTATTATTGGGGCTTGTATACAAATGGGCTCGTTAGCTAACTCTGCTAACGCCCATGTGACTCAGCGGTGAGCAGGCCACCTTTCATAAACAATATATGGGAAATGTTGGTATGATTTGGGGTTCAACCAAACAGGAACATGGGGAATTCTGATTAAAGGAACCTCAATTTGAGTAAATGCTGTGTAAATACTGACCTTGCACAATTATCGGTTGCCAGGAAATAACAGATCGTACACCTACATAAAATTATAAAGAAAGTATATTTATGAATTTCAGCTTTATCAAAAGTTAATAGGAAAAAGAAAAGGGAAAAAGGCCCATTACAATTAAACCAGTCTAAATGTGCACATAAACATTCGTGCTCATGTCTGTAGTGGCTGGGGGTACCGCTTGCTCATGGTGTGAATTTTCATCTCCAATCACAGGTCTTCCTGTCTTGGACTCCTTTGTCTCGCGAAGCACTCCTTGCATTAAGATTTTCCCTTCAGACAGGATCATCCAGGCATTTTCTCTGGTCCTCTCCCTTCCGCATCTCCCACCAAAAGATCACGAACCTGACTACTGTCCGTCAGAAATCTCTCTCCACCCAGCTCTCTCTGGAACCTTCTCTCCATACCACCGTCCTGATTGGCTGACACAACATGCCTAAGTTGAACAACATGGGTCCTTATTTTCAGCTGAAACCAAAGCAGACACACTGCTTTTACAAAAATCTGCTAAAGTAAACCACTTCACAGAATAACAGTAGAAATCTTAACCAGGGCCTTACACTTGGATTTTCAGAAGGCCTTTGACAAAGTGCCACATGAGGCTGCTTAGCAAGATAAGTTCATGATATTACAGGAAAGGTAGTTGCATAGATAGAGCATTCTCTGATTGGTAGGAGGCAAAGCGTGGGAATAAAGGGAGCCTTTTCTGATTGGCTGCGGTGTTCCGCAGGAGTCTGTATCTATGTCACTGAATTGGATGATGGAGTTGTTTGCAGACATTATGAAGATGGGTGGAGGGATAGGTAGTGTTGAAGCAGGAAGGTTGCAGTAGGACTTAGACAGATTGAGAGAATGAGCGAAACAATGGCAGATGGAGAACAATGTTGTGAAGTTGTATGGTCATGCATTTTTGTAGAAGGAATAAAAGCATAGTCTATTTCCTAAATGGATGGAAGTACAAAAATCCAAAGTGTAAAGGTACGTGAGAGTCCTTGTGCAAGATTCCTTAAAGGTTAATTTGCAGGTTGAGTCAGTGGTGAGGAAGGCAAATGCAATGTTAGCATTCATTTCAAGATGAGTGGAATATAAAAGCAAGGATGTAGTGCTGAGGCTGTATGAACCCTCACTTGGAGTATCATGAACAGTTTTGCTCCCCTTATCTAAGAAAGGATGTTGACATTGGAGAGGATTCAGAGGAAGTTCACAAGAATGATTCTGGGAATGAAAGGTTTCTCGTAGGAAGAGTGATTGATGGCTCTGGGTCTTTACTCACTGGAATTTAGAAGAATGAGGAGATATCTCATTGAAACCTATCGAATGTTAAGGGCCTAGATGGTGGATGTGGAGAAGATGTTTCCTATTGTGGGGGAGTCTGGGATCAGAGAGCACAGCCTCAATAGAGGGACATCCACTGACAATGGAACATGAGGAGGAATTTCTTTCACCAGAGGGTGGTGAATCTGTGGAGTTCATTGCCACTAGCACTGCATGTATTTAAGGGGGAGGCTGATACATTCTTGATTATTTAGGGCATGAAAGGCTATGGGGAGAAGGCCAGTGAATGGTGTTGCAGACTCGATGGGCCGAATGGCCTTATTTTGCTCCTATGTTTTATGGTCTTATGGATAGAACATTGCCCTTGTGCGGTGCAATCCCAAAACCACGATAATCCCAAAGCAGAAAGGCAGGTGTTATTTTCTCCCTTTTATATGACCAGGATTAGAAGTTATCATTCTGGTATGGTCTTCCTTTGCCAAAGATCTAGCTCTAAGGAGAAAAGTAATCAGAGTGCTTTCTTCACACTTTTGCTAATTCTAAAAAATGTTGGAGACAGTGAGATTGACTGGCTATTTGACCTGGTGCAGAATTTTCCAGTTCGGTCAAGAGGAGACCATCTTTCAGTATTAAATGGAAAGCCAGCAGTGAGCTGCAGGTTTGGATGATTTTGCTTGGGGTTATATGATATACCCTCCTTGGACATGTCTGAGTAGACCTGGCAACACTAAAACCAAGCAGTCTCAAAATTGCTGGATGCAGGGAGGGGAAACCAGCAAGGATTTTAGTTGCTGGCAGTTGTTTCTCCTCCTGGAGAGTGAGCATGTGTAGAAACTGAGCAAACCTGTGTCTGGATAACTTTCGTCAAGCTATCTGATTAGATAGCCTAACAACATTCTCTAATTGGGTTAATCAGATCTAACTGTAGTTTTGAGAGCTAATAATATCAGTGTATAATGATAAACATTTTCCTAAGCAAGGAAGAGTAAAGTGCTGTGTGTTTATGTCTAAAAATGCACATGTAAAGGCTTGGAGGGTGGGTTGATGGGTGGTGGTCTTCGCAAAGCATATAAAAGGATGGCATCAGTTTTGCTTGTAAGCAAATTGGAGTTCACTACAGTATACAAACTTGTTGTGAACAAACTGCACAGCAACTGATGTTTCTTGCTTTAATCTGTTTTCTCGGTTTTTATTCACCTCCCAGGGGAATTAATCTCATAATTACAGGGAAGAGAATATTATTTTTAGTGCCACTGCAAGCGATAATTCACTTGACTCAAAAATAATATGTTTTTTTTCTTTTGGGTGGTGTCCCAGTTTAAATTGTAGTGCAGAGTAGCAAACAAGCCAAATATTTTTCAAAAACAACTTTTACTGTATGTGATATGTTTTGTTATGTTGACGAAAAGAATAGACATTGAGAGAAAGACGGAAAGATGTGGATTTGGTGGTTAGAAAATGGGTAATACTTATTAGGACTCCTGTTAACTGATCTGTTGGAACACTCTTTGAAAAACCACAACTAAAATCCTTGCTTTAAAGAGAGGAAACACATAAGGCCAAGACTGCATGTTTCAATTGGGATTATACAATGTGAAGATGGTCACAATGCTTAGAACACAGATTTCATTGCATAACATAAACTCAAATGAAAATTGATTAAACCCTGGTTTGTAACTCTATCTATTCTATGAAAGAATTAAGCCCGAGTTTTAAAATGCATTCTTTTCACCCATCATCCACCTGACAAAGGACAGCATAAAGTTTTGAAGCCACCTGGAGTGAAAAGTCTCACCTGCATTTACTATGGAGGAGCATATAGAAGCTTGTTGTTTTGGGGAAAGGAACAATGATATGTTGAAACTTGATAATGCTATGTTGGAAAACTTAAAATGCATAAAGGTGGGAAAAATCCCTATGGCCTAACCAGGGGTATCCTAGGATCTTCTGGGAATCAAGAGAGGAAACTGGAACCCTGGCAAAGATTTTTGTTAATCACAAGTAAGCAATCAGGAGAACGACACATACCTAATATTAAGCCTTTATTTAAGAAATGCAGCAGGGATAAGTGAGGGAGCTCAAGACAGGTGAGCCTTCATTCAGAGGCAGGAGAGGTTAATGGAAGGCTTCTGAGAGAAACGGTTTACTTGCATTTGGAAAGGCAGGACTGATTAGGAATAGTCAGCATGGCTTTGTGTGTGGGAAATCTTGTCTCTTAAAATTTATTAAATTGTGATCACCAAGAGTATTGATGAGGGTAAGGCAGTAGATGTTGTTTACCTAAACTACAGCAAGGTCTTAGACAAAGTCTCGCATAATAAGCTCGTCTAGAATGTTCAAACACATTGGATCCAGGGTGAGCTAGTCGATTGAATACAGAATTATCTTGATGGTACAAGGTAGAAGGTGATGTTGGAGGGCTGTTTTAAGATTGAAGGCCTATGACCAGCCGTGTGCTGCAGGAATAGGTGCTGGGTAATTTTGGTTGTCTTTCATATTTATTATGTTGTGGAGAAAAAGGTAGGCGCATGATTAGTAAGTTTACAGGGGCCACTAAAATTGGTGGTATAGTGAAAAAGATGATCTAAGGATATAAATCAACTGTGGAAAATAAGCAAGATATGTTTGATGGAATTTAACTTGGACAGATGCAAAGTAATGCATTTTGCCAAGTTAAACCAGTGCAGGACACCCAGAATGAATGGCAGGGCCCTAAGGAGAGATATTGACAGAAAGCCCTTGGATGTAAGTTCCCTGAAAGTAACAAACGGTGATGAGGAAGATGTCATGGAATATTTGCCTTCTTTGGCCAAGGTATTGAGTACAAGAGTTGGCAAGTCATGTTATTATAACTGTACAAAACATTGTTTAGCTTGCATTTGAAGTACTGGGTGCAGTTTTGGTTGCCACACTAAAGGCAGAATGGGATGAACCAAGGGAGAGTGCTGTAAAGATTCACAGCAGTGGTGCCCCTGGACTGGAGGGCTTGAATTATAAAAAGGGATTGAATAGACTGAGGGCGTTTTCCCTGGAGCAAAAGATGCTGAAATCTGACACGACAGGGGTATATAGAACTGAGAGACATAGATTAGATAGCTGGAGTCTGCTTCCCACGATAACATTGGTAGGGGGGGAGTCTTAAAGGGATCTGAGTGAGGTTTTACACACAGTAGTTGGTATCTAGAAAGAGCTGCTAGAGGAGGTGATGGAGTCACCTGGCCTTGTACTTGAATAGGCAGGGCAAAGAGGGATGTGGAATTAATGCAGATAAGTGGGAATAGTTAGATATGCTGGTTAGCATAGACATGGTGGGTCAAAAGGCATGTTACTACACTATACAATTCTCTGACACCTAGTTGAATTTCCCCTTCCTTAGCCCAGTGCCAGAGAATTTGTCACACAATTGTTGCTGAGACATTTATGACACTGGGTTTATTTTGCTTGTGCTCATTGACTACAACTAATAATCCTCAAAATAGATGTCTTTTGAATTATCTTTTCCTCCTCAGAAAGTTGTTGGTATAGAATTGGTATTTCAAATTTTTCACCATACAGCTGGCAGTTTCAAGTCCTTTTTCTCATGAAAATTTGCTTTTTCTTTAATTGAGGATGAAGTTGAGATTTTGATCTATCATGACTCAACCAGAAGAGAGAATAGGTTCAAAGGACTGACTTGTCACGCGTGTTCCTCTGAAAGAGTCAGTAAATCCATTTGTGTTTATGTCACTCAATCAATTTTAGGCTTTGACAAGCCAGTCAGGAGCTCATGAGAGTAACGTTTAGCTCTTGGATTGATTCTGACATTCAGTTTGATCACAGCCAACTTGCATCAGGACTCCATTTATTGATTTTTTTTTTGCTCTAAATGTACTAATGCCCTTATCTGACAAAAATATCTAGATCTCAACTTAGAAATTAGAGTTTTTGAAAATTTCTCATTCTTCTGTCTTACTATAGTGTGAAGTTTTAAACAAAATCACTTGAATTTGCCAGTTCAAGACTGCCTTTTTATTTTGAGTGGCTTTTTGGGGCTGAAGGTCTGTAAACTGTACAGCCAGTGCCACCACTGAGCAAGCAGTAACTATGGCAAAGAGTGTGCAGAGTGACACTATCCAAGTGGCAATTACTCTTTTATGACAAAAAAAGAACATATAACACGGTAATTGTCTCCACCTCACAGGGGCATCCTGACAGAACCTCAGATTTTTACAACCCTTTGTCTGATGGACTGTTTCATGATTCAACCTGAGTAGCCCAACTCTAACTATAAAATAATGACCCCTTGTTCTAGATTCCTCCAAAAGAAAGTTTCTTTCAGATCTGTTTATCTCAAATACTGGAGTTTGATAAACAAAAATCTTCTCTCAATTAGCCACTTTGCAGCCTCAGTATTGAGCTCAACAACGTTAGATCAAACCACTATTTGTATTTTCTCTTCCATTGGAAACATCTTTTTGTTTTTTTGTCCATCGCAGTCTCCTTTTTGTATTTATGTACATTTTGACCTGCAGGCTGCTGTCAAGTTTACCTGTGTGTTACGTACTGAACGTAATGTGTGAAGACATTCTGGGTAGGTGACTTACAAGTAAAATAAGCAGCAGCACATTTGTTCCTCACCTCTCCATCTCTCGTCTGTCATATTCATGGCCACCCGGCTTCCCAGGATCACAAATGTAACAATTGGCGATGGGGTGACAAACCCTCATCTTACAATATTTTTTGTTTTGTTCCATTTGGCATGAAAAAGTACATAATATGGGTGAGTGAAAAGAAGATGCGCTCACCACAGGATAATTGTGCAGGGAGTGTGGTGAGTGAAGAATCCGAGGGAAGAAAACGAGAATGGAATGGTTAAATAAGTAGTTAACTTTTCTGGAACATGTTTGTCTTTGAAAATAATGACAATGTTTTGTAGTATGGGATCGAATGATGAAACACCAGAGCAATGGAGTTCATGTACGAAAAGATTTAAATATTTTGCACTAGCAAATCAAATTTCAGATGATACTCGTGTTCCAACTTTTCTGACTGTAATGGGTGCAAAAATGTTTACTTTATTATGCAGTCTAGTGCATTATAAGGACATATTTGAAGTCTTAAAGGACCACTGTTCACCTAAACCTTTGATTATTGCTGAGAGGTTTAGATTTCATAAAACTATTCAAGAGGAAGGTGAATCTATTTCACAGTTTGTGGTGGTGCTGAAGCAATTGTCTGAACACTGTTTTTGAGCAGTCACTGAATGACACATTATGTGATAGACTTCCACTGTATGTGGTCTGCATAGTGATGCAATTCAGAAACATTTGCTTACAGAAGACAGACTAACGTTACAGAAGGCAATTAAGTTCTATGAAAATGGCAGCCAAAGAAGCACACTCTTTAAGAATATTCCCAAGTTCATAAAGGTTCTATTGGCTTTAAGAATAAGACACCTATTGGCAATCAATGTTACTGTTTTAGAAACATAAAGACATAGAAAACCTACAGCACAATACAGGCCCTTCAGCCCACAAAGCTGTGCCAAACATGTCCTTACCTTAGAACTACCTAGGCTTAGCCATAGCCCTCTATTTTTCTAAGCTCCATGTACCTATCCAGGAGTTTCTTAAAAGACCCTATCGTTTCCACCTCCACTGCCGCTGGCAGCCCATTCCACGCACTCACCACTCTCTGTGTAAAAAAACATACCCCTGACATCTCCTCTGTACCTTCTTCCACGCACCTTAAAACTGTGCCCTCTCGTGCTAGCCATTTCAGCCCTGGGAAAAAGCCTCTGACTATCCACATGATCAATGCCCCTCATTTTTTCGTACACCTCTATCAGGTCACCTCTCATCCTCTGTCGCTCCAAGGAGGAAAGGCCGGGTTCACTCAAACTATTCTCATAAGCAATGCTCCCCGATCCAGGCAACACCTTTGTAGATATCCTCTGTACCCTTTCTATAGTTTCCACGTCCTTCTTGTAGTGAGGTGACCAGAACTGAGCACAGTACTCCAAATGGGGTCTGAACAGGGATCTATATTGCAGCAACATTACCTCTCTTCTCCTAAACTCAATTCCACAATTAATGAAGGCCAACGCACCATGTGCCGTCTTAACCACAGAGTCAACCTGTGCAGCAGCTTTGAGTGTCCTATGGCCTCAGACCCCAGGATCCCTCTGATCCTCCACACCACCAAGAGACTTACCACTAATGCTATATTCTGCCATCATATTTGACCTACCAAAATGAACCACCTCACACGTATTTGGGTTGAACTCCATCTGCCATTTCTCAGCCCAGTTTTACATACTATCAATGTCCCACTGTAACCTCTGACAGCCCTCCACACTATCCACAACACCCCCCAACCTTTGTGTCATCTGCAAATTTACTAATCCATCCCCCACTTCCTCATCCATGTTTTTTTTAAAAATCACGAAGAGTAGGGGTCCCAGAACAGATCCCTGAGGCACTCCTTGCAGAATATGACCCATCTACAACCAATCTGCCTTCTGTGGGCAAGCCAGTTCTGACTGCCCAGTTTTGGCAAACATATGAACAAGATGGAGCATACTGAGGATGGACTAAGTGACTCTTACTCTTGTGGTTGAAGAAGCTTAGTGTGTTTTACCTGTTTCAGGACACAAAGATGGCTATGGGTGACTCCGCTGTTGTATGGGATCACAGTGAGAATGCAGGTGGACACTGGTGCTGGTGTCAGAGACAGTTAGAATGAGAAACTGCAGCAACTCACCGCAGAAGGGGCAAGGTTAACTTTAAAGATTTACACTGATGAGGTTTTTCCGGTGAGGGGAGTAGTACATGTGTCAGTAGAGGTTAACAAACAGAGAAAGAAACTTCCACTGTACGAGGGGTGATTGATAAGTTCGTGGCCTAGGGTAGAAGGAGTCCATTTTAGAAAACCTAGCTCATTTATTTTTCCTACATTTACACACTTAGTCCAGTGGTCTTAGAGCATACGGATCCCTTCTTTGTAGAAGTGGTCCACAGCAGGGGTGATTGATAAGTTCGTGGCCCAGTGTAGAAGGAGATTTTTCACTCAAAGAGTGGAACTGCACGTGCATGTAACAAGAGCTGTATAACTCATCTCCTTCTTTGTAGAAGTGGTCCACAGCAGGGGTGATTGATAAGTTCGTGGCCCAATGTAGAAGGAGATTTTTCACTCAAAGAGTTGAACTGCACGTGCATGTAACAAGAGCTGTATAACTTCTACCTAAGGCCATGAACTTATCAATCACCCCTGCTGTGGACCACTTCTACAAAGAAGGGATCCGTATGCTCTAAGACTAGTGGACTAAGTGTGTACATGTAGGAGGTGACGATGTTGAAAAATAAATGTGCTAGGTTTTCTAAAATTGACTCCTTCTACCTTAGGCCATGAACACATCAATCACCAGTGGCATATTGTTGAAAGTAGCTATGCAGTGCTTCTGGAATGTTCATGGTTGGAGCAGCTCAAACCCAACTGGCACAAAGTGCACTTGATTGGTGGGAGCACTGGTCTACAAAAATTATTGAAGGAACACACAGAAGTATTCAATGGAGAACTGGGCAGTATGAAAGGAACCACTGTTAAGCTGGCTGTCAAACCTGACACAACACCCAAATGCCTGACAGCAAGACCTGTTCTTTATGCCTTCAAACCAAAGGTAGAGGCTAAATTGGAAAGACTGGTCCAGAGTAAGGTACTGGAACCAGTGTGTGTAAGCAATTGATCAACTCCAGTGGTTCCTATCCTAAAAAGCGATGGGTACTTAAGGGTTTGTGAGAACATCGAGGTAACCATTAACCCCGTTCTTATGGTCAAGCAATTCCCTCTTCGCCTCATTGATGACTTTTTTGTTGGATTTGCGAGAGGACAGACATTTAGTAAGATTGACTTGTGTCAAGTGTACTTGCAATTGCTTTTGGAGCCAGAGTCACAGGAACTGTTGACCATAGTGACTCACAAAGGCATGTTCAGATGCTGGAGGTTTCCGTTTGGCATCACCTTGGCTCCCGCGCTTTTTCAGCAGGCAATGGAAGATCCATTGACAGATGCAGTGCTATTTGGATGACTTACTCATTACTGGGAAAAATGAGCATGAGCACCTACAAAACTTGGATGTTGCAGTTCAAAGTCTCAAGGAATATGGTCTAAAGGTCCAGAAGGACAAGCGTGAGTTCTTTCGACCTTCAATTGAATATTTAGGCCATGTGATCGACAGCTCAGGGCTTCACATGGCACCATTAAAGGTGAAGGCAATTGTGGAGGCGCCATTACCACAGAATGTAAGTCAATTAAGATCTTCCTTAGGACTATTAACATACTACGCAATGTTTGTTCCTAACCCAGCTAGCTTGTTGAAGCCACTTCATGGGCTGTCCACTGCCAGATCGCTGTGAAAATGCTTTTAAAAAGGCCAAAACAGCTTTGTTACAATCTAAACGAACTCACTCACTTTAACCAGCACTTCCCACACAGTTTGCCTGTGACGCATCATCCTATGGTGTGGGGGCAGCGTCATGAAGAGCACTACATGTGCGAAGTGCATTGAGGAGGTACATTCCATCTTTAGCCATTCTGGGCTTCCTCAACGGCTTGTAAGAGACAATAGCTCACACTCCTGTCTGAAGAGTTCAAGGGATATATGGAAGCAAATGATATTCAGCACATTAAGTGAGCACCATATCATCCAGCCACTGATGGTCTTGCTGAACAATTCATACCAACAATGAAACAAGCCCTCAAGACTTCAGTGGGCAGTGGATCCCTCAATCAGAGCCTTGGCACTTCCTTGCTGACATACCGCAACACACCTCATACTGCCACCAAAATAGCTCCAGCTACTGCACTGATGAGAAGACAGCTCCACGGCTGGCTTGTCCTGCTTAGACACCCAAACACAAAACAGACAGTGCTCAATGAACAGAAAACCTAAGCAGAGAGACGTGCCAAAGCGCAGTCCAGAAGTATCACAGCAGGATTGAGAATAGTTGCCCGGAACTACATTTCTGGAACAAAGTAGACACCTGTGATGTTAGTGGCACAAACTAGTCCTGTGTCGTATGTACACTGTGGAAACTAGTAACCACAACATCTGGAGAAGGCATGTTGATCAGCTGTTGGCCACTTCTGAGGTTATTGAAAACCAACATAAGCTGACCAGTCAGATCCAGTTGTAGAAATGGGACAGGATTCTGAGATGACAATTGGACCACAGAATCTCCGTTAAGATCAGATGGCATAGCCAGTGGTCTCCCATCACCTAATGCTTCCTGATGTGTCCCCTACTGTCAATGCAGTACCCAAGCCAAGATATATACATATACCGCCAAGAGAGAAAATGACTTTGGCTTCATTCCCAGGTCATTAGAACCCTCACAGGAACAAGCAGACTCCAGGCAGATTGAATCTCTAGTTTAGTGACTAATCCTCAGCACACAGGGCAGAATAGTCCCCAGGGTTATATCTGGAAATAGAGGCAATATACTCTCTTTCTTTAGTTTAGGAAAAAAATGTTTTTATTTGGTTGAATATGATGATTACTTCATTGAACATTAATAGTTCAGCAGCTGGTCTGTGTATGGGAAGGGAAGGGACCTTTTGAAAAGGGAAGAGGGATATCTTATGTATTCCTGTACATTTTGATCCTTAAGGGTTCCTGTCAGGCACCCCTGTGTGTTATGCACTGAACATAGTGAGAGAGGGGATTCCGGGCGAGATAAACAGCAGCACAATTTGTCCTCACCCCTCTGTCTCTCGTGTGTGTTATTCACAGCCACATTGCTTCCCAGTACTACAAACATACCATCTTTGCTTGTGTGTATTGGAGGGGTCGTGACTGTCACGTGACAGCACTGCCCATTTACCTGGTCGAAAGACACACCACCTGCCAATCAGGTTTTGACCCCTCCTCGCCCATTAATGCACACCTAATCATTGGCCCCTTTAATTAGCCTTGTACTTGACCTCGGCCTTTGTAATCAGCTTGCCTGGCACCGAGCCATTGGCTTCCTTGTGAATCACCTGGGCTGGACTCATCAGCCCTGCTGCTCTATAAAGGAAGCCACGTGTGCTCGACCCTTTCTCTTTCATGCTACCTCCGAGGGACCACCCTGCCGTTGGTGAATTGTGCATTGAATAGGGTTAGGGGTGTGAGTATCGTCCCTAATATCATAAGAGCCGTGCCCAAACAGAGTCAAGGGGTGTCAGGTATCATATTGACTTTTCCCTTGGGTGGGTGTGTGTGTGTGTGTGTGTGTGTGTGTGTGCGTGCATGCGCGTGTACTTTGTTCCCATGCTATTGTATTAATTGTCTGGGTGTGTTTTATTGCGGGTCCAACTACTGTAAATTGTGTGCGTGTGCGTGTTGCTTCTGTTGCCATTTTCCCACGTTTGCCTTCTGTAAATAAAATCCTTTACTACCAAGGCTGTGTCCAGAGTCCTCGCCTTTGAGACCTATCGAATCTGTTTCCTCACTTACAACATTGTGCCATAATCCACTTTGTCATTTAATTCAAAGTAAATTCAGAGTACATACATGTCACCACATACAACCCTGAGATTCTTTTTCTGTAAGCATACTTAGCAAATCTACAGTAACTGTGAACAGCATCAATTGCCAGGGCAAATAGAGATATAAATAACAAGCACGAAGTAACAAGGTAAAAGAGTCCTTAAATGAGTATAGTTACCCCTTTGTTCAATAGTCTGATGATTGAGGGGGTAGCAACTGTTCTTGAAGCTGTTGGTGCAAGTCCTAAAGCACCTGTACCTTCTATCTGATGGTAGCAGCAAGAAATGAGCATGGCCTGGGTGGTGAAGATCTTCGACAATGGGTGCTGCTTTTCATTATTTCCATGGCATCATTCCATGTAGTTGTGCTCAATGGCTGGGAGGGTTTTACCTGTGATGTACTGGGCCGAATCCACTACCTTATATAGGATTTTCCGCTCAAAGACATTGGTGTTCCTGTACCAAGCCATAATGTAGCCAGTCAGCAGACTTTCCACCGCACATCTATAGAAGTCTGCCGATGTTTTTAATGACATGCTAAACCTCCGCAGACTCCTGAGGAAATAGAGGTTTTTCTTGTGTTTTCTTTGCAATTATATTTATATGATGGGTCCAGGCCAGGTTGTCTGATATAGTGACACCCAGGAATTTAAAGTTACTGACTCTCTATCACTGATCCTCCAATGATTACTGGCTCACGGACCTCTGGTTTCCCTCTCTTGAAGTCTACGATCAGTTCCTTGTCCTTATTGATATTGAGTGAGAGGTTGTTGTTATTACAACACTCAGCCAAATTTTCATCCTTCCTCCTGTATGCTGATTCATCACCACCTTTGATATGGCCCACAACTGTGGTGTCATCAGTAAACTTGTATATGATGTTGGAGTTGTATTTAGCCACACAGTCATAGGTGTAAAGCAGGAAGAGCAGAGAGCTAAGTATACATCTCTGCGGTGTTCCTGTGCTAAGGAAAATTGTGGAGGAGATGTTGTACCAATCTGAACCGACTGAGGTCTACAAGAGAGGAAATCTGGGATCCAATTACACAAGTGGGTATTGATGCCTAGGTCTTGGTGCTTACTGATTAGTTTTGAAGGGATGATGGCGTTAAATGCTGAGCTGTAATCAATAAAGAGCATTCTGATGTTTGCATCTTTGCTGCCCAGATTTTCCGTGGTTGTGTGAAGAGCCAATGAGACAGCATCTGCTGTAGACCTGTTGCATCAATAGGTGAATTGGAGCGGGTCCAAGTCACCACTCAGACTCGAGCTGATGTGCTTCAACACCAGCCTCTCTGAACACTTCATCACTGTGGGTGTAAGTGCCACTGGGCGATAGTCACTTAGACAGGTTACCACGCTCTTCTTGGGCAAAGATACGATTGAAGCCTGCTTGAAGCAGATGGGTACCACACACTGCCTAAATGAGAGGTTGACGATAACTACGAACACAACAGCCAGCTGGTCGGCACAGGTCTTCAGTACTTGACCAGGTACTCCATCCAGGTTGGACGTTTTCCTTGGATTCACTCTCTTGAAGCAGCCTACACATCATCTTCAGATACAAAGACCAAAGAATCACCAGAGACATGGAGGTGATTGAGTTCATCTGGTGATTGAGTTTTTCTGGTGTTCAAAGCGAGCATAGAAGGCATTGAGTTCATCTGGAAGTGAAGCTCTGCTGTCCCCTATGCCACAAGATTTAACTTTGTAGGAGGTTATGGCATTCACACCCTGCCACAGCTGTCAAGCATCCCTTGTTGATTCCAGTCTAGTCCAGACCCCACTCCTCCCTGCTCTTCAGCCAATCAAATCTAATTATTTAATCCTTTCACATTTATATTCTAAATGCAAAACAATGTGCATATACTGTGGATTTAACAACATACTATTGTGGTGAATTCAAGCAATTTTTGAAAAATTGCATGTGTTTGGCCTTGTTCACACCTCCAACATGAATTATCATATGTTGGCAAATGTAGTCGAATACAAGTTTGGTTGTACTTCCTTTCATCATTTGGGCTGTTCTTCAGTTGTTCTGTCTGTTCCTATTCTATTGTGTCCAGAGGTTCAGCAAGAAAGGACATTGCCAGCCCATTAGTAGATCTACTTTTCTGCCTGGTAAGTTTTGTGAACTGGAGACCGCTAAAGACGTGCGTTGCCCAAATACCTCATCTGAAGACTATCCCCATGGGAACATGGAGAGAAGATGTAGTCCCACAACAATGGTGTATAACTTGATCTCTGTCTCCATCTAGTAGATCATTTAGCAGAGGTCAGCAAGTAGCTGAATGGAGTTCAAGGAGTTGAATGGAAGCTTCTAACAGGAGGTTCAAGAGCAGAGCAAGTGAAATTATAGGGTTTCAGTGAATTATAGGGAGACTTAACAATGTTTCTTTGTGGTCAGGACACATAGAGAAAGACAGGGGTCTCTTTGTATTCAACAAAAGATTAATGTCTTACTAGAAATCATGTAAACTGAGGTTTCATAGTGTGGCGTGACAAATCTGGAATTTTTGTATTTTGCATTCAAGGACAAATGTACAAAAAATACTATTGGGTTTTGATTTTAATTAGAAAATGATGATGCATTGACTCTGTACATGTCCCTGATCAGCTCAGAAGTTTGACTTCAGCATATAATTAGAAAAATAGCTGTTTTTTTTTAGTCAATACTCTAGCAAGACTATGAAACATGATGTAGAAACATGTTTCAATTTAACATCTGCTGCCCTTCTCTTTGTTCTTCCATTATCCCTAGATTAATCGAACTGGCTCTTACATGGCTCATATTTTGAAATGCCATTTCAGGAGAGGGGCACTCACACCAGTGGATTGTGGGAATTTTACATCAGGGACGTTACCCAGTCAGGCATTGCTCCAATACTGGAAGTCACAAAGGCCATGTAGCAGAGGAATACTCTGTCAGCTATGGCTCAACGGGAAGTTCTCTCAGATTTTAAGTCAGTAGGTCATTAAATGACTTGAGCAATTAATTTAAGGCAATCCTCAAACACTACATTGTTCAAGGTAAGATCTTTCAGAAGTAGTTTTAAATCCAGGCATTAGTCTTCTCGGCAACACACACAAAATGCTGGAGGAACTCAGCAGGTTGGGTAGCATCTATGGAAATGAATAGAAAGCCAATGTTTTGGGCTGAGACCTTTCTGGATTTCCAGCATCTGCAGGCTTTCTCATGTTTATAATAGTCTTCTCAAGAGAGGATGTTTGCAATTTCATGATGCTAGTCTCAAATGTAGCAGGGACATTATCATCACAAATATTTATCTTTCAACTGGCATCTCCTCTTACACCTGCTCGTTCCTGTCACAGCTGTTTCTGTGATCCTCTCCACATGCTATTTTGTGTTCATTTCTGGCTTACAAACACTGGGTTATGAACAGTTTTCAGGAACAGAACCATGTTGTTACCTGGGGATTGGCTGTAGCGCTGGGTGCCAGAGTGTGTGTTATGGAACTATACCTGGGAAATAGGAAGTTCAGCTTTTGTCAAACACTACAGAGAGAAGATGAAGTTTTCTTTTCCAGGTGTCTCACCAGGAGGCCAGCCAGACTTGCTAACTGTTGGGCAAGGAAGCTTTTGAGGTAAAGTGCCACAATACAAGAAAGACCCCACAATTTAATTGGAGGGGAGATGTAAGCTGAGTTTCAGAAGGGTAGAGATGTTTTGGGGATGAAATTCTGATAATGCCAGAGAGTATTGATTCCAGGAACTCTGTGTGACTTGGAAGGCAAACTATCATAGGGAAGAGTGGTCAGAACCTTAGCTTCCTAGACTGACTAAAACCCTAGTTTGCAGGGCTGGCACCATAAATAACCTTGTGATAAAACTCATCCGCCATGGATTTGACACTCCTCGTTTTTATATTTGGTACTTCCCAAGATTTGATGAATGTAGCCAGCATGAGTTTAAACAACTAATAACTGTACTACCCCCAAGGGCAGATTAGTGACCCACTGCTAGTCTCTTCCTCTTAAAGTGGAAATAGGTAATTCAGTTAGGTTTGAATTTGAAATTTCATTGAGCATTTTAACTGACCGTTTCATCTATGTATTTTCTTATGCTTAAAATTGTTCCCAACGTACTTCAACTTCAAAGACTAACAAAAAGATTACATATATTATTGGCTTCTGCCCCAAGAACAGAACCTACTGCTATGTTTAGTAACTCCAAAAACTAATCAAAAGAAATACGTGGGAGCCCGGGAAATATGCCTACTTCATTTTTACTTTAGTGAGGCACTAACATATGACATGATGTAATGACATATGCCATTCATGTACTATTACATATAACCCGTAATGAATTATGTAAACAACAGTGCTTAATTAAACAGCATATTTACAATATTACTCAAATATTACTGATATATTAAATACACAACACTCCTCCCTGCTTAGCTATCAATGCCAACTCAATATAAAATGCATCTTAACTATGTAAACAGTATACTTCGATATATAATACTGCCAAGATTGCATGATTCTGCCTTTAGAATATTTTTCACTGGGATGTATCGACCCTATGGCTTCTGAATTGCTTTCAGAAACTCCAGCCATTGCTCCTTAGCAGGGATGATGGAAGAGCAGCAATGGGTAGAGTTTCTGGGAGCAATTTGGAAGGCGCATGATAGATACATCCCTAAAAAAGAAGTATTCTAAAGACAGGATGATGCAACCGTGGCTGACGAGAAGTCAAAGCCAACATAAAAGCTAAAGAGAGGGCATATAATAGAGCAAAAATTAGTGGAAAGTTAGAGGATTGTGAAGTTTATAAAAAACAACAGAAGGCAACTAAAAAAGTCGTTAAAAAATGTCAGTGCTAGATCCTTTGTTGTTTGTCATCTATATCAATGACCTGGATGATAATGTGCTTCACTGGATCAGCAGATTTATGGATGACAGCAAGACTGGGGGTGTAGTGGACAGTGAGGAAGGCTATCATGGATTGCAGAAGGATCTGCATCAGCTGGAAAAATGGGCTAAAAAGTGGCAGATGGAACTTAATGCAGACAAGTGCAAGGTTTTGCACTTCGGTAGGACGAACCAGGGTAGATCTGACACAGTGAATGGTAGGGCACTGGAGAGTGTGGTAGAACAAAGGGATCTGGGAATACAGGTCCATAGTTCATTGAAAGTAGAGTCACAGGTAGATAGGGTTGTAAGTAAAGCTTTTGGCACATTGGCCTTCATAAATCAATGCATTGAGTACAGATATGGGATGTTACATTGAAGTTGTATAAGACATTGGTGAGGCCTAAATTGGAATATTATGTGCAGTTTTGGTCACTTATCGACAGGAAAGAGAACAAGTTTGAAAGAGAACAGAGAAAAATTATAAGGATGTTGCTGGGTCTGAAGGTCCTGAGTTATAAGAGAAGTTTGAATAGGTTAGGACTGTACTTTTTAGAACATAGAAGACTGAGAGAAGATTTGATAGAGGTATACAAAATTATGAGTAGTATAGATAGGATAAATGCAAACAGGCATTTTCCACTGAGGTTGGGTGGGACTACAACCAGAGGTCATGGGTTAAGGGTGAAAGATGAGAAGTTGAAGGGCAACATGAGGGGGAACTTCTTCACTCAGAGGGCCGTGAGAGTTTGTAATGATCTGCCAGCACAAGTGGTGCATACGAGCTCAATTTCAACTTTTAAGAGAAGTTTGGAAAGCTACATGGATATTAGGGGTATGGAGGGCTGTGATCCTGGTACAGGTCAATGGGACTAAGTAGTTTAAATTGTTTTGGCATGGACTAGATGGGATGAAGGGCTGTATTTCTCTATGACTCCAAAGAAGAAAGAGATGGAATATGAAGGTAAGCTAGCCAATCATATTGAAGAGGATACCGAAGTTTCTTCAGATATATAAAGAGTAAAAGAGCAGTGGGAATAGATATTGGACCACTGGAAATTGATGCTGGAGAGGTAGTAATAAGGGAAATGGTGGACAAAATAAGTATTTTGCATCAGCCTTTGCTGTGGAAGACACTAGCAGTATGCTGGAAGATCAAGGTGGTCAGAGGGCAAAAGTGAGTGAGGTTGCCATTACTAGCGAGAAGGTGCTTGAGAAACTGAAAGGTCTGAAGGTAGATAAATCACCTGGATCAGATTGTCTACACCCCAGTACTTTGAAAGTGGTGGCTGAAGAGATTGTGGAGGCATTAGTAATAATCTTTCAAGAGTCAATAGATTCTGCCATGGTTCTGGACAATTGGAAAATTGCAAATGTCAATCCATTCTTCGAGAAGGGAGATAGGCAGAAGAAAATAAATTATAGGCCAGTCAGTCTGACCTCTGTGGTTGGGAAGATGGTAGAGTTGATTGTTAAGGATGTGGTTCCAGAGTACTTGGAAGCACATGATAAAATAAGCCTAATTCAGCATGGTTTCTTTAAGGGAAAATCTTGCCTGACAACATCTGTTGGAATTCTTTGAAGAAATAGCAGGCAGGATAGACAAAGGAGAACTGGTTGATGTTGTGTGCTTGGATTTTCAGAAGACCTTTGAAAATGTGTCACACATGAGGCTGCTTAACAAGTTAAGAGTCCATGGTGTTACAGGGAAGATACTAGCATGGACAGTATTTGCTGACTCTCAAGAGGCAAAGAGTGGGAATAAAGGGAGCCTTTTCTGGTTGGTTGCTGGTGACAAGAGTTCTGCAGGGGTCTGTGTTGGGACCACTTCTTATTATGATACATGTCAATAATTTGGATGACAGAATTGTTGGCTTTGTAGCCGAGTTTGCGAGTTTGCAAAGATAGGTGCTGGGGTAGGTAGTGTTGAGGAAGCAGAGAGGTAACAAAAGGACTTAAATGGATTAGGAGAACGGGCAAAGAAGTTGCAGATGGAATACAGTATTGGGAAGTGTATGGTCCTGCATAGAAGAAATAAAAGTGTATACTATTTTCTAAATGGAGAGAAAATTCAAAAATCTGAGGCGCAAAGGGATTGGGAGTCCTCATGAAGGATTTTGTAAAGGTTAGTTTGTCAGTGGAGTCTGCGGTGAGCAATACAAATGTGATGTTAGGATTCATTTAAAGGTGACTAGAATATAAAAGCAAGGATGTAATTTTGAGGCTTTATAAGACACTGGTGAGGCCTCATTTGGAGTATTGTGAGCAGTTTTGAGCTGCTGATCTAAGAAATGATGTGCTGTCATTGGGGAGGGTTCAAAGGACTTCCACAAAAATGATTCCAGGATGGAAAGGCTTGTCATATGAGGAGTATTTGATGGCTCAGGGCCAGTATTCACGGGAATTCAGACAAAGGTCTTTTCTAGTTTCCCTTTGCATCATCTCTGCTGTAGTGGGGAGACTTTTGATTTGCTCTAGGGAGAATACTTCAAGTGGAGTGTATTCTTTTGTAATTTTTCAGGTATTTTCTTTTCCAGGGTAAATGGGACAATCTATCAGCATTTCCATTACTAGTTGTCCTCTTGAATTCAATCTTGTAATTGTGTCCTCCAAGAAAAAGAGCCCATCCCTGCATTCGTGCTGCTGCTGTTAGTGGAACACCTTTCTGTGAATTGAAAATGGACACCAGTGACTGATGATCAGTAATGAGGGTAAGCTCTCCCCCATACAAGTACTGGTTGTAACGTTTTGCTCCCCAAACCAGACTCGAGGCCTCTCTGTCAACTGTGCGCAATTTTTCTTTGCAGCTGTAAGGGAACATGAGGACTTTGGGGCGTTCATTTCCATCACTCATATCGTGTACATGACTGCACCTACACCATAAGGCAAGCTTCATTGGATGATGTGGATCATAATATATCAGTCCATTTACTTTACTTTTTTGAAAGCTACTTCACACTGTTTTGTCCATTGCCATTTCTTCCCAATCAGTGGTAATGAGTTCAAGGGCTGGGGCACAGTAGCCAGGTTTGGCAGGAACCTGTTACAATAGTTGACAAATCCTAAAAAGGACCGCAATTGTGACATGTCCTTTGGCCTTGGGGCATCCACCACTGCTTGAGTTTTCTCACCATACTTGTATAATACTTGTGCATCGATGGTGTGGCCACAGTAAGTGGTGCTTGGTTTAAAGATTTCACATTTACTGCATCATGCTCTGAGCACATAAACATCTATTTTTTTTTAAACATTGTCTTGAGATTTTGGAGGATGTACCTTATCATCCTTGCCGGTTACAATGATGTCATCCAGGCAACACTGAGTGCCTGGACAACCTCAGAACATCTGGTCAACAGCTTTCTGCCAGTGTGCTACTCCAAAAATAAGCTTATTATAGCAATAAAACCCTTAGTGAGTGTTTATGTTGAGAAACACATAGGATTCTTCTATCTGCATCTGTAGGTAGGCCTGAGCTAAGTCTACTTTGCTGAATGTTTCCCTCCAGAAAGATTTGCAAAGATATCCTCTATCCTGGGCAGACAGTATTGATTTACTTTCAATACTGGGTTGATCGTTACCTTAAAGTCACCACAGATCCTGATAGACACATCCTTCTTGGCTACTGGGACTACTGGCATTGCCTATGGGCTCCACTCAACCTTGGAAAGAACTCCTTCAGCCTCCATGCAATCTAGCTCAATGGTTACTTTATCACAGGTGCTATTAGGAGCTGGATGGGCTTTGTAAACTTGGGTGTGATATTTTCATTTAATACAGTTTTACCCTTCGTATGTTTGAGCATTCCAAAGCCATCCTTGAACATTCCTGTAGCATCATCCAGTAACTCTCATAATTCTGTTTCCCCTTCTTTACGCAGGGGATGTGGCATGAAAATTGTGGATGGATCTCCAATCAGGTTCTTGTCCCTGCCGATCATGGTCCCACAATTTGGCCCTCCTGTTTTTACCACATACAAACCCAATGTGACTTTTGTTTGTTGTTACTGTTACGAATGTCATTCCCACAGGAGTTATCTTTTCTCCAGTATAAGTTATTATTTGGATATCTGCAGGCTTCAGTTCAGTATCTTTGAAATCCATTCAAACTCATTGTGGAATGACTGAAACAGCTGAGCCATTGTCCGATTCTATTTTAGTTAATTCGCCATTCTGGTGTAAGCCATATTGCTCATCTATTGTTAGTTTTCTCATTGTAAATCTTAAGGCTACCCATTGCTGGGTCACTCTTATCATTACCAGACTTTTCATCAACAGTATGGAGATTAGTGCTGGTTTTGAAACTGCAACTTGGCTTTTTATCTTTATTTTTTTCCTGTACCATCCATTTATTTATGTCAGCCCAACGTGCTCCTAGTAGGTGTCCTACTTTGTTAGATTTTCTGCAAGTTTCACCTTTAAACCTGCATTGGTCTGTCTGATGTATGTGAGCCCCTGCCACAATGGTAATGCAATTTGTTCAGCCAGGCAGGTTTCTGGTTAGACATTGCAATTTTATTCATGCTCACTTTTGTTCCTGACTACAACTGTAGTGCATCTCTGGCTACTGTTTCCATTGATGCAGCTATTTTAATTGTTCTTTCAAATGAGAATTTCAGTTAGGAGCTGTTTTTGAATGCATTTATGAAACCTGAAGTCCTCTGCAATCTACAATGGCTTTGGTTCTAAATGTTCCTGCATTACGTTCATGATACAGCAAAGCTCATATCAGCTGGTTTGGTTGGAGCCATTAAACTTCTAAGCAAACTGTATGCTTTTCCATACATTACATAGTAACTTTGGCACTCACTTTTTATTTGCTATTTCATTTGCTTTAAAATACTGATCAATTTGTTCAGTACACATCAGCCAGTTTTCTATTGTGCAATCAAATGCATCTATGTTTTCAATATAGCCAGCCATTTTTGCATTTTTAAAATTTATTATTACTATCACCTGGTACTCACTGTTTATGAGCCCATGAATTTTGTCTGATTTCTGCCTTTTTTTAACTCAAACATCTCTTTCCCTTCACAAAGAAACATGTGGTGTACTTTTCTAAAAATTCAGATGTTTCTCTCTCTCCTTGCAAAGAAAAAAATGTGCTGCAGTTCAACAGGAAGGTGGTCATCTTGGGTTTATTTTAAAACTTCCTTGTTGCCACTGCTCTGTTTTCTAACTCCTAAAACTAATCAAAAGAAAAACATGGGAAAACATATCTACATTTTTACTTTAGTGAAGCGCTCTTATATTAATTGGTGGTGCAATGACATATGCCATTCACATATACCCCATTTCTATGTGATTTCATTTTTCATATAAGCCATAATGAATTATGTTAACAATAAAGAATGCTTAATCAAACAATACATTTACAATGTTACTCAAATATTACAGAAATATTAAATACACAGCACCTACGGCTAAATATTAAATAATTTATCTCCCAGTGTACTACAACCCTCACTTTTACTAATTCACAAGATTTTCCACATCACCTGCAAGGCCAACATTTATTGTTCATCCCTAAGTATCTTTAAGAAGATAGAGTAGAGTTGTCATTATGAACCACGATTTTTCACGTGCTAAAGGCACTCCAGAACAATTTGATAATACTGAGCATCTCCCAAGACTAGTTAAAAGTACACTACTTTGCACTAGGTCAGGTACTGTGTATAGAACAGTAGGAGTGCTTCCCAAAAGTATATTAATGGGTTCTTGATATTTATTAATGATTTTAGACGAAGGAACCAAATGTAATATATCTAAGTTTGTGGGCAATAATAAATAGGGTGGGATGATGAATTGTAAGAACAATGGCAGAACAGGTAATATGGCTGTCATACAGTGGTAGAGATCTTGTTTCAATCCTGACCTCTGCTCTCTGTGTGGAGTTGCACATTCATGACTGAACTTCCCAGGATTCTTTGCTCTCCCATCCCCACCCAACCTCCATATCCCAAGGAGTGATGGTTGGTAATTAATTGGTTATCATAAATTACCATGAGAATATCCGTGTGGTAGAGGAATCATAGGAAAGATAATGCACACATGAAAGAGAGTAAGTGGGGGGATTGGGTGGATTGGGTTTCTCCAAGAGCTAGCAAAGCCTTAGTGAACTTAATAGCCTCTTATATTGTATGAAATACGAGAAAGCAAGAAAACAGATTGAACAAGATGGCAAAAACAAGGCAGGTGCAATATAATAGGGATAAATCAAGTTATCCATTTTAGTAGGAAAAAACATTTAATTAAATAGCATTAGATTGGAATGTGTTATCTATAAAGAGTTAATAATGTTAACTATTCAAATTATCTTCCTATGACAGCCAACACACTATTTGTTAAGTGTTAACAAATAGCGTTGGTGTTCATAGGAAGAGAATTTGAGTGCAGATGCAAGGATGTCTTGCTGCAATTATAGATGGCCTTGGTGACCATACCTGGTGTATTGCGTACAGCTTTGGTCTCCTTATTTAGGAAATGATACACTTGCCATGAAGTACAGTGAACATTCACGAGACTGACTCCTAGGTTGGTGGGATTGCTGTACAAAGATGGATAAAGTCAACTTGGTTTGCATTTACCAGAACTTGAGAGGGGATCTAACTAAAACTTAAATCTGAGGGGGTAAAACAAATGAGATGTGGAAAGGATGTTTTCTTTGCCTGAGTTGTATAGAATAAGGGGTCTAAGTTCTCAGGATACAAAGCAAAGAGATTTAAAGCTGAGATGAGGTCAATTTTCTTCACTGAGGAGGTGGTGTACATGTGCAATTTCCTGCCACAGGGGCCAGTTCAATTCATATTTTTACTTCAAGGGATAGAAAAATTTCTAGATGTACAATGGAATGTAGGGAGAATTCAAGAGATGGAATGATCGGCATTACCCAGATTTGTAAGTACTTATCTCCAGATCATTAGTTGAAGCCTCTGGATAATGTATCCACAGTAGATTATCATGAGTTCCTCCGAATCTTTGGGGACAGACTCAATGTACAGAGCCCATGCAGTAACTTGTGCTCTGGATTTTGTTGGAGTGGGCAGATGAAGTGTTTATCTCATTGGGTTCAGTTATCAACGGCCAGAGCTGCAGAAAGCTCTTTTTCTCTCATCACCAGAGGAAGTTGGATGTCTTTTTCGCTTACAGTTTTTTTTTCTAGAAGAATTCCAAAGCCTTTCTAAATTTGAATTTGTGTAGGTTTCATTTGGCAAGCAGTGGGTTTGACCTGGCTTGAATACAAATGCTGAAAACTGGTGGCTTTTCTGGAATCTACAGAAACACTGAAAACAAGCTTATACTCCGATCCAAGAATAACAATTCCTTACAAAATCTACTTGTCAGGATCCAGCTGAGCTTGGGAACTATTAAACTTGCCCCAGACTCTCACAGAAACAAAGTAAATGGCACAATACTCCCCAATGACTGACATGTCTGTTTCTGCTTTGTATCAGCTCTTATATAAGACCAAAAATAAATCTCTCTTAATTCATTGGCTGATTGCTCGCCATTCATCCTCCCCAGAGGACGAGTGTTTGGCTTTCTTTCACCATGTTAAATAAATGTCCCCTGTTCTAACCCTACTTGGTTTAATTGCTCTGGAATCAAGCATCTTCTCGAAGCTGCTTGGAAGGTAAAGACACATCTCCAGCAGCTTAGTGCCTGTATTGCATGGCAGGTTTGATTCAACCAAAAAAAAATTGCGATGTTTTAAATATAGATACAATACAGCCTATTAATTTCAAAGGCAAATCAAATTTGCTGATGGATTATTTAGTTAATTTGCTGGCAGTTAATCTGGTGAAACACTGTTTAATTAATTTATCAGTCTAGGGAATGTGAATTCAAGTCCCACTGTGTCAGTTCGAAAGCAGTCTTAGAGATATTATTGTTAATACGTGACTGGCTTCCTCATATCCTTAAGGGATGAAAGCTGCTGCCTTCAACCAGTCTGGCATGCACATGAATCCACTCTTACACAACAGTTGTTGATCTGTAACTTCCCTCGGAAGTGACCCATTAAGTAAACTATGACAAAGGTTATCAAGCAGTTGCCCCACAAATGGCAGGAGTTCAAGAATAAGGCCCAACAGCAATGTTTAGCACAAAGAGGATTGAACAAAAATTGCACCGACATCCTGAAACTTAATAAAACAAAAATTTGGAACTAAATCACAGAGCAGTCATGGTTCAATCAAGAATCCATATTAAACTAACTGCAAGCTTTGGTTATGTTTCAATGGAGCTATAGAGAGGAATAACATAGAAACAGATATTTTACTCATTGAGTCTGCACTGACTACCATTAAGCTGAAAGGCTTGAAATTCTGTTATGTAGGTTTTCATACGTAAAAAGTGCATTAAGATGAGACGTGTATAGATCCCAAAGGAACCTCACATAATTTAGCGCAGTTGGAAAGTTCAAAGTAAATTTATTATCAAAGTACAGATATGTCACCATATACAAACCTGAGATTCATTTTCTTGTGGGCATACACAATAAATCCAAGCAACACAAGATAATCAATGAAAGACCGCATCCAACAGGATGGACAAACAGCCAATGTGCAAAAGACAAAAAACTCTGCAAATACAAAAGAAAAAAAAACTAAATAAGGCAATAAATATCAAGGACATGAGATGAAGAGCCCTTGAAAGTAGGTTGCAGGAACAGTTCAGTGGTGGAGCAAGTGAAGTTGAGTGAAGTTATCCCCTCTGGTTCAAGAGCCTGATTTTTGAGGAGAAGGAACTGTTGCTGAATCTGGTGGTGTGGGTCTTGAGACTGCAAATGGCAGCAGTGAGCAGAGGGCAGAGCCTGGGTGTTGAGGGTCCATGATGATGTGTGCTGCCTTCCTGAAACGACTCTCCATGGAGATGTGCTCAGTGGTGGGAGGGCCTCATCTGGGCCATACCCACTTCTTTTGTTTTCCATTCAAAGGCAGTAACGTTTCCATACCAGGCCAAATGCAACCAGTCAATATCTATAGATGTTTGTGAAAATTTTAGATGTCATGCTGAATCTTCGTGAACTCCTAGGGAAATAGAGGCACTGCCATGCTTTCTTCGCAATAGCTCTTATGTGCTAGGCCCAGGTTACTCCTCTGAAATGATAACACCGAGAAATTTGAAGTTGCTCACCATCTCCACTCCAGGTCCTCTGATGAGAACTGGCTCATGGACTTCCAATTTCATCCCCCAGAAGCCAATAATCAGCTCCTTGGTCTTGCTGCCATCAAGTGAGAGGTTTGTCGTGACACCACTCAGCCAGATTTTCAATGTCCCTCCTATATGGTGATCCGTCCCCACCTTTGATTCATCCAATGATGGTGGTGTTGTCCGTAAACTTAAATATGGCATTGGAGCTGTGCTCAGTCACACAGGCATGAGTGGAAAGCAAGTAGAGCAGGGGGCTAAGCACACAGCCTTGTGGTGCACCTGCACTGATGGAGATTGTGGAAGAGATGTTGTTGCCAATCTGAACTGACTGGGGTCTGCAAGTGAGGGAATTGAGGATTCAATTGCACAAGGAGTTTTGAGGCCAAGGTCTTGAAGCTTATCGATTAGTTTTGAGGGGTTGATAGTATTGAATGCCAGGCAATAATCAATAAAGAGCATCCTAATATCTACATCTTTGCTGTACAGATGTTCCAGGATTGAGTGAAGAGTTGATGATTAGCATCTGCTGTGGACCTGTTGTGATGGTGGGCAAACTGGAGCAGAGCCAAGTTGTTTCTCAGTCGAGAGTTGATATGTTTTCATCACCAACCTCTCAAAGCACTTCACTGCAGTGGATGTAAGTGAGACTGGATGATAGTCATTGAGGCAAGTTCTTCTTGGGGATAATTGAAGCTTGCTTGAAACCGGTAGGTACCTCAGACTGCCAAAGCAAGAGGTTGAGCACTCCAGGCAATTGATCAGCACAGGTCTTTAGTACTTCGCCAAGTGCCCCATGTGGGTCAGATGCTTTCCGTGGGTTCACCCTCCTGAAGGATGCTCTCATGTCAGTCTCAAGGACTGAAATCACAGGATCATCTGTGTCGTGGGAACTCATGGAAGTTCCTCCTTGTATTGACTGTCAAAGTGAGCATGGAAGGCAATGAGCTCATCTGGGAGCAAAGCCCTGTTGTCACCTACTGTATATCACTTGGTTTTACTTTGTAAGGGGTGACAGCATTCAAATCCTGCCATACCTGCTAAACATCCCTCAGTGATTCAAGTTTGATCCGGGATTGCCATATCACATGTGAGGTCACTTTCTGGGGATTGTGCCTGGACCTCTTGTATTTTACTCGGTCGCCAGACCTGAATGTCTCCGATCTGCCCCTCAGCAGATTGCGGATCTCATGGTTCATCCAGGACTTCTGGTTGAGGAAAATTGAATATGTTTGTGGGGACACACTTGTCTGTGACTGTTTTTAAAAAGTGCTTGACTATCCCCGATGAGTCCTTGAGCGTGACCCAGTCCACCGGGTCAAGGCAATCCCATAGTAGCTCCTCTGCCTCCTGCAACCACCTCTTCGATGTCCTCATCTCTGGAGCCTTGCTCCTTAGCATCCGCCTGAATGCAGGTAGGAGACAGACAGCCAAGTGATCACATTTCCCGAAATGGGGTCTAGGCATTCCTAATCATAGTATAGCGCTGGCCAAGTGTGTTGGGACTCCTGGTGCTGCAACTTATATGCTGATGATAACTGGGCAGAGGTTTCTCCAAACAAGCCTGATTGAAGCTCCTGTGATTTGAAGTGCTTTGCTGTGGGCTGTTTCTTGTTTGATGATGGCAGAGCTCAATATCTTGAGTGCCTGATTTATGGAAACACTACATTGGTACTTCACATGGCAGGCAGAAACAGCAACACGTGCCATTGCTTCAAGCGGAGTTTGTGTCTAGCAACCCGTACATGATCTATTCAAAGCCCACAATGATAAATTAAGTAAGTCTGTTCACAGTTTCTGCTGGATTAAGTGGGTCATTTTGTGTAAGTCGCTCTTAGTGCAGGTGAGTAATAAGAGAATCAGGGTGGAGTTTGTGGGCATGTGAGGGAGAAATAGCTACAGGGAAATATGAAAAACATGGGGACACAAGAGATGCTGGACTGTGGAGCAGCAAACAACCTCCTGGAGGAACTTGGCAATCAAGCAGAATCTGGGTGCAGAAAGGAATTGTCCACAAGATGGGAATGTTCTAACAGCTATCATAGACTTTCTATGCTGAATGGCTTCCTCGTAGGTTGTGAGAAGAATGAATGAGGGTATGACATCCCTATCCAGTCTGGTAGACCATTAATACCTTCAGTCACCAGCAGCAAGTGCAGGTTGGGGTGTTTTTTCTTCATGCTGCAGGCTAATTGCACTGTGGTACTTATATCAACCTAAGAGAACGTTTCCACATGTAGAGACAAAGAACTTAGAATACAGCAATATTAGTGAGTTTCCCAGAAATTGTTGATAATTTCCAAGAAGCTAGACAGCAGTGAGAATGAGAAATCTCCTAACACAGGCAGAGATTGAAATGGTTAATTTTGGTGAATGTAAAGCCATTTCATGCCATTAAATGAGAATGTGCACTATTATTGAAATCAAGTTTATCACCACTGTTTTATGATGAGAAGTTTGCTTTTTTAAAGTGCAGATACATAAATTATTATAAATTACAAAATAAATGTCTTCCTCCTAGACTTTAGTTTCTGAGGTATCTTTAGTGGAAAATGAATTTGCAAAACAACCCATCAATTTCATACCAATGCTGTTTTAAAAAGACTAACAGCAAAAATCTGCCAGAAGCTTGCGTTTTCCTTGCCATAGGTAGCACGTTAATAAATTTAATCATATGCTGTATTCCCTTTCCATAAAATTCTAGGCCATGGTTTTTGAGCAATAAGTTCCTGTTACTGATTACCACTGCAAAACAACACTCATTCCTTCTCTCCTCTCTGTTCATGTAAAATCACGTTTACTCCCACTAATTTCATTACAACAGCTCTGCTGGAATCAATTCTCTGCTCTCTAATCTCTCTAACCTACTTTTTCCCCTTTTTCAACAATTAAATTCCCCTTGTTCTATTTACTCTAATCAGCATAACTCTTGTACCCTTCATCTCAAACTTTCCACCCCAATTCCACTGTTCGCATTTAAACCTGCCTATAACTTCAAAAATTTTAATCATCAATAAGGCTTTGCCTCACCATTTTATCTTTTTCCATTACTATATACGACTTTCTGCCTTTCCAAAACCAACCAATATTGCCTTTGCCAGATGTAGGAGATGTATTTTTATATTATTTTCTCAAACCCACTCTTTGAATTGCAACTTATTTAGCTTGGCATGCTGCCATTGTTATGCTGTCTGTGGTGGATGTTCTTTTTTCAATAAATTTGTCTTGCCACATTCTCTGTGTTATTATAGATTATTTCTGAGCTACTCACAAACCTGTGCTATGGTCATTTTCCACCATGGTTATCTCTAACTAAAAATGCTTGTTGCTCATAATTGTTTTATTACCAGTAGATCATGATGCATCTCTACAGCATGTATGATTGGCAATGTATTGCTTTGAAATCTTCTATTCTATTTCTTGACATCACTCTTTTGTCACTTACTTTCTTAAATTCCTGAAGTTCCTCCTTGAGCAATTTACATAATTGTATCTGCTTTGCCAACTATTAGTAACTACACATTGAAATTCCTCATTTGATGCACTATCAATTACTCCAAAAGACTGGAAGTAGAGTAAATACTGAAAGGCTTTTATTAAAGTAATTGGTCCAAAGTCCATGCTGAGTATCTCCCCTGGACTGAGAGGAGCAGCAGTGGCACAATCGCCTTTATTTAGGGGTCTGTGGGAGGAGCCACAGGAGCAGTCAGCAGAGGGGCGTGTCCAGGCATGTCCTGACAGGTAACCCAGTTACAACATATATATATGGTTTACCACATCATTAAACAGTGAAGAAGTTCAGGATATCCTCAGACCATCACAGGTGCAATAAAAATGCAAAACCTTTATTTCTATGAATTATATTTCAAGTGGGGTGCAAAGGTATTATTATATTACTGTTTATGAGAATGTGTTGTGCTGTGCATAAAATATCCAGTTTAATCACTGTAGATTAAATATTTGAATGTCTTTAAGGGTGGAGGCCTTTAGAATGATTTGAGATTGGGATTAGCTCTGATTCTATTGGTACTTGGTATTCTACAGTGTAATTAATATCTTTTGCAGGTAAATATCTGGACGAAATGAACAGAGGGGCAATGCTGCAATCACAAAAGATCACAAATTCATACGTTGGGGCACATTTGAAACATACATTGTGCAATTGTTTACCTTTTGCTGTTCTAGCCAATTTACAAAGACTGACGTCTATTTCACTTCGGTAATATTAGAGCATCAAGATAAAAAATATCACAAACAACACGCAAAGAATCCGGAACGAACTATAAAACCTAATAGGCCTCCTCCGGAATACACATTTTCCCTGGTCCGTGAATGATTAAGGTCCCCGATAGAACCTTCGACTATCTGATTGGCCAGAGGGCGCAGACGTGTCCGTCTAGCTGATTATCGATTGGCTGAATGTGCTGTCAGTAATCAGGACCGACGCTGTGCGGGTGGAGTCGGTGAGTGAACCTGTTTGTGGCTGTCAGATTGGCGGACGAGTGAGTATCAATGGAGCTTACAGTCCACGTTCGGTGACTCCTGCCTGGAGGATGATGTTCGCACCATCACTGGCAGGGTGGGCGTAGCACTGGACAGGAGGCTGTTGTTCCCCCCTCCCCCAAAGCAACTGGGAGAATGAAATCGTTCCCATCCCTTCCCCCTTAAACTCAGTTATTGTGGGATTCCGCTGTGGGCCGCATGTTCTGTTTTGCTTAATTCACCTTTCGAGAGACCACACGCCCTCTGCCCTTCCGTAGACCTCAGCAGGTGTACAACCACCATTAACAAATGTTGCCCTTCCGCAATTTTGTCTATCTTGACTACTATGCAGCCGCAAATGTTAGAACATAAATCTCTAATTTAGATAGCATTCCTGAATTGATAAGGTTTGTAATTGTATCTGCTTTTTGATTCAAAGAAGCATTTTACTATTACTCATAAACCAGTGATGAACGCACTTAATAGCATCATTGTGGAGAGAAACCGAGTTGGTATTTCATTACAAACAATAGAAAATGTGCAGATGCTGGAAATCCAAGCGACACGCACAAAATGCTGGAGGAACTCAGCAGACCATGCAGCATACATGGAAAAGAATAAACAATCGACGTTTCGGGCTGAGACTCTTCATCAGGACTGTGGTACAAGATAGCGGTGAAGAGACGTTTCCTGGAAGGATACGTGACTCTGGTAGCGAATTTGAGTGAGCACATGGTCGGAAAAGTCGGAGGGCAGCAGAGATCACAGAGGGGGAGCAGTGAGAGAGGAGTAAGAACATGAAAAGCCATTCTGATATAGGACCACAGATAATGAAATAGCAACTCACAAAATGCTGGAGAAACTCAGCAGACCAGGCAGCAGCTATGGAAAAGAGTAAACCAGTCGTCCTGATGAAGGGTCTCAGCCCAAAACATTGACTGTTTTCTCTTTTCCATAGATGCTGTCTGGCCTGCTGAGTTCCTCACACATTTTGTGTGTGTTGCCAGTGTTCTGTTATATGTAGTTCTATATCAGAATGGCTTTTCATGTTCTTACTCCTTGCCAATAGTAATCTCCATTTTGCTCCAGGGTTTCCATTCAAGGGAAATAAGTACTCGGTAATAAACTGGCATTAAATCTACAGCTGAGTCCTCCACTTGAATTTTTTAAAAAGCCTCCAATTTCTAATAACTTTGTGAGCAAATTTGCATAAGTAACAGATGTTACAAAGCCAGTCATTGTTAATAGTGGTGCACTAGCTATGCAGCTGGCCACTAAGAATCTGAGTATGATAATGGGAGCAATTGAGGCAAGCAGTGTGCTACACCAGACATGTATTTAGAGCAGGGAAATTGACTACTATTTAATGAATTAGCTCTGGAACAAAGACAAAATGGCTGCCATACTGTTCAGTACTGTGCATCAGAGATCCCTGGGGTGCAGTGGAAGTCTGCTTGTTCAGACTTGAGATTTCCTGCACGCTGTCCTTGAGCAGACTATTCTGAAGGTGATGAGTAGTTGGTCCTAATGCAGATCTTCCACTGGAAACGTCAATTATCATTTTGCCTCCACAGATGTTGCCTGACCTGTTGAGTTCCTCCAGCAGTTTTTGCAATGGACATTCCATGATTTATAAAAGTAATTTTCTTGGGTGGGGGTGGGGGAGTTTGCAGTGAAGTTTCAGGAGGTAAATAAGCTGGATGAAATGAGCTGCATGCCATTTGCTACTGTGAGAAATATTATACAAATAAAAGATATGTATCCCAAATAATTGGTGGCATTGTAGTGAAAGTTCATAAATTGTATTGGTAATGTTACCAGACATTTTAGAAGGTTACATTTTAAAAGGAAACCCATAGAACAATTGGTGTTGTGTTGTTGGTCTCAGAGTGAACTATATCTGAGAATTCAAGCAGAATTCTTTTTTTTTTGTGGGGTGGGGGGCTATTCTTGATCATGATTGGAGTTGAGACGGGGTTTGATCCTACTGGAAATTAACATCTTTGCTCTAATAAAACATTTTAGGCATTTTACAAGCATGGTATTAAATGAATTTTAACAGCCATGAAGGAAATATTCTGAAAAAAAATCAAAAATTTAGTTTAAAAAGTTAGGTGTATCTTGGGAGAGGCAAATAGGGTAAAGAAGTTTGGGAAGGGAATTCTAGCCTTGAAGCAGTGGTTGAAGTTAAGGATATGCATTAGACCAGAAATAGAGAAGTTGTAGCATAGAATTTTGAGATTTATGGAGCTGGGGAAGTTAAATTAGACAGGAGGGATTGATTCTGGAGGTGTTGTTGGGCAATGCACTGAGATTATGAATAAAGATAATTGCCTGTTGTATTTGATTGCCCGAGCAAAGTATTGGCGTAGAGTAGCCTGGTAGAGATGGTGGCTGGCTTCTGATTAGGAATATGGATATCAGCCAAAAGCTTGCTGGTGCTGGATATCTGAAATAGAAACAAATGCTGGAAATGCTCAGCATGGCAGGCAGCATCTGTGGCAAGAGATGCAGTTAATAATATATTCTGTTTTTATTAGTGAGTAGGGGTATAAATTTGACTGATAGAAAGACCGAGGCCCTTCATCAGCACTCAGTTTTTATGCTACTAACATTTTCAGTTTCCTCATGGACCACGTTTGCATTGCTCATAGGAAAGGCTATCTAGTTATTTTCTTTCAGAGCAGCATGGAAGAAATTTGGCATTAGAATCAGAGCTGTAACAGCATTTTAGAATAATGCATGACAAGGTAGACATGAAATGGGCAAAACCTACAGACCACTTGTGCTTAAATACTGGTGTAAGCTGAATTAATAAATGAGTATTGTACTTACTACATTTTCATGCTCAGGACATAATGGCTATTTATTCTCTGTTTGCATTTGGACCATAAAATAAAGGAGCAGAACTAGGCCATTCGGCTCATCAAGTCTGCTCCGCCATTCAATCATGGTTGATTTATTTTCCCTCTCAACCCCAATCTCCCACATTCTCCCTGTAACCTCTGATGCCTTGACTAATCAAGAATCTGTCAACCTCTGCTTTAAATATACCCAATGATTTGGCCTCCATGGCTGTCTATGGCAATGAATACCTTCTCGTTGGCAATTGCAATTACTCTCACTTTTGCCTCCTGACATTTTGTTTCAATTTCAATTACCTTTGCAAATGTAATTAAGAAAGCCAACTGGAGTAATGCCATGAATAAGCAAGGAACTTGCAATGTTTTGACAGTATGGGTGATTTTAGTTTTAAGACTACGGCATTTTAATTTCAAATAAATTTTAGTGCATCCATTATAGCAGCAGGTGATTGCTTGCTTGTTCTTGAGCACATTTCTCTGAGGGAAATGAGATCTTTGCTGAACTATTGGTGAATAGTCACCAAGAGAATCTCTTGTGCTTTGACTAATGGTAGATGTATACTTGAATTTGACGTGTGAAGTAAGAACGAAGCTTGATTAGGCGAGAAGAATAAAAACAAAAACTGCTGGAAACACACAGGCGATTAGGCAGCATATGTGGAAAGAGTTAAAAACCTTTGGTCAGAACTTTTTCTTTCTTGTCATGTTGCCAGATTTGCTGGCTGTTTCCAGCATTTTCTATTTTTAATACAGATTGTCAGCATCGGAAAATGTCTCAGAAGGCTACATCCATTTGTAAGTATCTAAGTACAGTGTGGGTCTGGCAACATTCCCACCTTAGTGAATCAGTAGTTTATGGATTTGAGTTGATTGCACCATTTGAACATACAATCCAGCTGACATTTCAGTGGAGAACTATGTGAACAGTATATTGTTGACATCTTTTGGATAATATATGAATTTAAAACTTTCTAGCTTCCTCAATATTCTCCAATAACCAAAATACAAAGAAAATGGTGTAGTGTTTCCTTGAAAGGCCATGAGGCCTTACAGTGTCCGGAGATGTTGCCTTTGATTGCAGTAGAAAAGTACTTCATTGGCTGTTAATTATTTCATCATGAGGTTGTGGAAATGTAAATTAAATTTTCGAATGCCATTTTTTCCCATTTTAGTCAGTAGTTATGTGTTACTTATTTACTTCAGAGTAACTGAAGAGTCTTCTTCATTTTATTAGGAGTGTCCAGAGGTGCTGCAGAAATTTTACATCAATGATACCAGAACTGAGAACTATCAAAAGGAAAGACTGAATTTTTTTCCTTGACTTAGTAACAAGAAGACTGAATTGTGGCCTAATGGATAATGTAATTGTTTGATAACTAAGAAAATATTTCTGCTTGTAGAAGTATCTAGTTATTAGACAATTATATTATCCAGAACTGAAGGCATATGGTGTCCTGAGTTCCTTATAGTCTTTTTCATGAGTCTCTGTTATCCACATGGTTGTTGGAATGCCAGACTTGCTATGATGAACTATTGAACCAAATTTGATAAATGCATCAAGGGTAAAATAAATCAAATAAAAGTTAGCTGATCGAAATTGATTAAGGATGTGATGGAAGATTTGTGTGGACAATAAATTCTGAAAGAACCCAGTGGCCTGTTTCTTGCTGGAAATTCTTTATTCTCTTCTTTGAAGTGTGAATGGCAATTTAATATTTTGACTTATGTTAAACTCTCAAATCCCTTATCTTTTCTACTTCTTTTGAGCAATAATATTAGATGTTTATGAGTAGAGGTGAAAATGTCGATGTTAAACAAGTCAGTGGAATCTGACAAATAACGTGCTGTCTTCCTTCTCTCTTATGCCCTTGAAGAACATTGAAGGATGGTGGAATGGTTGTGAGTCTGATAGGATGGTGTTTCAGTGTTTACTGATCTCTCACTTCAGCAACCTGAATGCTATTAATTTCCACAAAGAAGGTTAGAGGAATGACAAATGCCAACCAGAATTCTACACAGAACTATCTTCATGCTGCAGATGTCACCCATTCAAATCTCACCATCCAGTTAAATACAAGGGCTAGAAAAGAACCACAGAAGCTGCTGCCTTACTGTGGACACCTTAATGATTCACTAACATAGCCAAGAGAAAGGAACCAGTTATTCCCAGCTGTCATGGCCTAGAGGTGTGGTTTCTGTACACTTAACTGACTTCTAGTGACCTCGGGGCAGCCAGAAATCAACAATAAACAACACCCTGTGTCATTTGCATCCCAAAAGCAAATATTAAAAATAATCATGCGTGTTTTCAGCTACAGTAAGCACTTGAGTTCTTGTGGGATTACTCATTCATGCTCTTGTGTAGGTAAATGGCTAAATTTTGGACCACTTTCATCTACGGACCTTCTGAAGGTCTGTGTGGCTGACTGTTACTAACGATCATAGCGATGATAATGTTATGTGGGAGTTATTCATATTCCTGAGATATTGCAGCATATCAGAAGGCTTGGACTTCCCCCTGCTGGCCCAGCTGATAAAGACAGGATGTAACCTAGCCTCTTAGACTAAACAATCCAAGGTTCAATTCCTGACTCTGAAGTCAGGGGAACTCCAAAGTGTTCCTGTTCCCAATTACTATCCTGAACCGCTGTGGGAAATTTTGTTGTATGTGACTGTACTCTTAAGTTCTATTTATTTCTTTTCCCAAGGGAAAAGGGTAAAGTGGTGGAAGGTTTGATCATATTACAGAAAATACGGTGGCTCACCTTAAATGGTGGAGAAGTATTATGAGCTCCCAAAATCCGACGCAGATAGTGCGGTGAAGTTGGGATGTTCTGCTCCATCAGGTATCAGTATTTCATTGGGTGTTCTTACAGAACTCTGAGCTTGAGTTCTGATCTCCACTGGTGGGGATTGATGGGACAAGGGCTCGAAATCTGCACCTTCTTACTGAGACAGGATTGCTTCCACAAACAGAAAAGAATCTGCAGATGTTAGAAATCCAGAGCAACAAACACAATATGCTGGAGGAACTCAGCAGGTCAGGCAGCATAAATCGAGAGGAATAAACAGTTGATGTTTTGGGCCGAGGCCCTTCAGCAGGACTGGAAAGGAACGGGGAGAAGAATAATATTTTTAATCCAGGGAGCAGGAAGTGCAGAATCAAATATCGCTGTGATGATTGTACGTTCTAGTATCAATTGTTTGGCAACAAAAAAGTATAAAGTATAACTAGGTGGGGGGAGTGGAAGGAGTACAAGCTGCCAAGTGATAGGTGAAGCTAGAGGAAGGTAGGTGGGTATAGAGGAGTGATGAAGTGACGAGCTGGGAGGTGACTGGTGGAAGAGATAAGGGCTGAGGAAGAAGGAATATGATAGGAGAGGAGAGTGTGCTTAAGGTTTGTTTCCTTGAATGTGTGAGGATAGGGTTTATTTTCTTTGTAAAACCTCCCTCGGTCAAGTAACTTGTCTGCTGAAACAAGTGACTTAGCGCAGCATGACAGTTTATCAAATCCCACAGCTTGGCACCATAGCACAATTTGATTTTAACTGTTCCCTAAAGGATGGGTCAAATGTATCTTGGATTGTCATAGATGGAGAACTGCAGGCAGGTGAGGTGTTAAGGGAGACCTCACACAATGCATAACAATCCTGTGAGCTGACAGTTTCAGCAGAGGAGGAGAGGAGAAATGAATTAATAACTTGCCTGTAGTCAGGATAAGACAGAGCTTCAGAGAACAATTCAGCGACTGAGGTCAACAAGAATGAAGGGATAAATGAGCCCCGTTGACCCTCATGATTGTAATACTCTGATCAACAAATTTTAGGTACTGCTTGCTATTCCTAGGGGACCCAACCAACTGATTAATGGAGATCTTACAAGCAATTTGAACATGCTCTTGCTGGACAAGAAAAAAGACCATTGATGCATGTCTCAAATGTAATCAGAATTCAGCTGAAACTTTTGGAGAGGTGATTAGTGGGAACATGGAACAGCACTAGGGTATAACAAGACAGGTACGTGAGGATGAACAGAATACAATTTCATGGTTTTGTAATGTGAAGTCACGTAAGGGACGTTGACGTGAAGCATAAACAGATGAAGGACCAGCTGCATCAAATAGTTTGTTCCTGTTCTGTGATTTTGAATGAATTACCTCCAGTGTAGGTTCAGAATGGGACTGACAAGAGCAAGGCTTCTTTTGGCATATCTGGGTTTGTTCAATGGCCAAATTAGTACTGACTGCTGCAGGAGGATTCCTGTACAATGACTGCTTGCTCTGCTTCATTTTCACCTTTCATCTACATGTTTTGCAGTCCTCTGATCCTGATCTGCTATGTATTCCAACGATTGCTTATTTAATTTCTGTGGCCACTTCCTCTTGTAGTCAGAACAGGAAATCTTGAGACAAAAGGAAAACAAATTGCAGAGCTGGGAAAGACTCTCAGGCCAGACTGCAGCTGCGTGGATGAATTTATGTAGATTTGTTGAAGCTGTTAGTTATTGGGGAACCTGTTTTTTATTTAATACTTAGCTGGTATTGTTGTTCCTCTCTGCGCTTTGTGGCACATCGGACGGCAACCTTGCCATTTCTTTGGCATTCTGTCTTTTTTTTAATGAGTTCCTAATTCGACGCTCAACCCAGCCGGCCAGACTTGAACCTGGGACCACTCACCTCACAGTCCGGTGCTGATGCCACTACACCACTGGCCAGCAGATATAATGGCTACAAAAAGTAGTCAGGTTGAGTGAGTGAGCAAAGGCTGTGAAAAGATTCAGAGGAACATTGATCATTTGGAAAGCTGGATGAGGAAATAACAGCTGGAACTTCATCTAGAAAATGTGAGGTGTTTCATTTTGGGATGTTGAACAGGATATAAACGGCAGTGATCTCGAGTGTTGATATTCAGGGGGACCTTGGGGTTAAAGAAGGGAGGGAGGAGAGGAAGGCAGTGCAACGCAGTGCATGCGGCCGTTCCGAATGATATCGTACGTGTTAACTAGGATGCCGTGCACAATCCTGGTTTGATGGAGACAGCCGTGAGAAGCACGGAGGAACACCTGGAGAAACTTCTGAAATGCCTGCTTCGCTGCTGCTGCTACTGTGTGATCGAGAATCTCCGGAGGGGAAGGCCCCAAATCCTCAGTTTTGCCTATTGCCTGTTGCCAGGGCCAGGGTCGAAGCTCGGTGTCAGAGAGCTGGTCGGAGGCTCGGAGTTTTCGGACGGACTCGGAGTTGGACTGTTGTGGGATTCTTCCAGGATGCTGCATCGGCAAGTTTGCGGTGCTGGAGGTTCACTGTCTGCGTGAGATGATGGGACTTTTGAGAGACTTTGAGACTTTTTACCGTGCCCATGGTCTGTTCTTTATCAAATTATGGTATTGCTTTGCGCTGTTGTAACTATATGTTATAATTATGTGGTTTTTGTAAGTTTTTCAGTCCGTTTGTCATGTGTTTCTGTGATATCATTCTGGAGAAACATTGTATCATTTCTTAATGCATGCATTATTAAATCACAATAAAAGGGGACTGTGTGTCCTCATAATCTAATCTAATCTTCCTAAGAATGGTGACAGTAGTGGATAGGGTATTGAAGAAGGCTTTTGGCATTCTTGCCTTCATAGGCCAATGCCTTGAGTACAAGAGTTGGAGAATCGTGTTGCAGATGTACCAAACATTAGTCTGGCTGCACATGGTGTATTGAGTACAGTTCTGGTAGAAATTCTGTATTAGAAAGAGAAGTAGAGATTCACCACGACGTTGCCTGGAATGGAGGGCTTCACATATAAGGAGAGGTAAAATAGGCTAGGTTTATTCTTGATGGAATGTAGGATTCTGTGGGGTTGCTACTTAGAGGTTTATAAAATTATGATAGTGTATGCAGATTATTTTCTCTAGTACAGGGGAATCTAAAATTAGAGGGCAAAGGTTTAAGTTAGGGGTCGAAATTTAAGGGAAATCTGTGAGGCAGGTTTTTCCACACAGAGGGTAGTGGTTCTGTGGAATGAATTGCCAGACAGTCGTAGAGACAGATACAATTGCATCTTTTTAATGGCATTCGGACAGATACATGGATAGAAAAGGAGTAAGGGGATTTAGGCCCAATGCAGGTAAATGCGATTAGTGTAGATAGGCATAATAGTTGGCATGGACAATTTGGGTCAAAGAGTCTGTTTCTGTGTTCTACAACTTTGTGATTCCAGCTCTGGCAAATTGAGAAAAATGCTAGAAATTATGAAATAGTCCACTTTGTCAGGGGCAATAATAAAAAATAGCATATCACGTTAATGATAAGAGATCGCAGAGCTCTGAATTGCTAAGAGATTTCGGTGAACAAATGCATGATTTTTGCAAATCTCCTAAGCAGGTACAGCAAGTTACTGAATACACTAATCGAATGTTGTTGTTTATGGTTGAGGAACTGAATACAAAAAATGGGCAGAATGGGTCAGCGACCAACACAACTAATGGGAACATCCTGCACACAGTTCACGAAACTACCTAGCCGCCTTCTTTTAAATATACTTCTACTACTAATCAGTGTGCAGTTGGAGACCATAATTTGCATTTTGATCACGTGTTTTTGGGCCGACTGAGCGATCTGGTACTTTTGCTGTCTCCGAGGGAATTCAGCATGGTTGAGAACAGAGAGTGTGGTTTAATGGCGGATGGCAGAGCCAAACCCATGATCAGCTCCAATTCTTGACTATCTCGCCAATTAAAGCGCCAAGCAAGATTGAAGTCAACAAGGACGAGAGCAGAAGACAAACAGGAATTCAGCATCATCTGCCTGCTTTTGACTGGTCTCCCGCTTCCTCTTGCATGCTGCTGCTGGTGGAAGGTGCAGGAGTCCTGCGTCTTGGTCCAGGTTTCTGGATTGGACTCATTTTTAGAGGACTCTGCAGTTCCTGTTCTGTGTTTCTGGTTACTCCTATTTTATAAATTGTGATTTTTGTGCAGTTTTGATCAGGGTGGACAGACTCCGTGGCCTACAGTCAATGAACGACAGAGTACTACATTGAACTAAACTGAACATTCCTCGACTTTTCCAAGGACACTGCAGTTTGATGTTTAATATTGTGTTTTATTCGCTTGTTTTTTTGGAATTTGCGTGATTTTTTTTGTGTTGGGTGTTTGATGTCTTCTTCTTTTCTTTGAACAGGTTCCACAGTGTTTATTTCATGGCTGTCTGCGGGAAAATGAATCTCAGGGTTGTATACTGCATATGTACTTTGAGAATAAATGTTCTTTGAATTTGACTTTGGAGAAGTTTGTTTCATTTACGCCATTACAAAGATTACAGCTGCTATACTATGTGCATTCATGGTATTCTTAAGGAAGAATGTTTGAAAGGAGTTCAGAGAAATTAATTGGACAGATTCAAGTTCAAGCTTAATTGTCAGTCAACCATACACATGAATACAGCCAAATGAAACTGCATTATTCCAGGGCTATGGTGCAAAACATAGTACCAATACTCACACATACTGTTTTTCTGTTACAGTAGCTTAGTCACAAAAAAATGTGTGTGTGTATATATCCCAAGTCTCTGAGTGTCATGGCCTGTAGATTGATGGTACAGCAATTCCTCATCATGCGCTAGTGCAGATGCTGATTAATATAATTCAACCGATCCTCGACCAAGTGAACACAGGGCAGCACTGACGGGAGGGGCCAGCCCTCAACCCAGCAGACACTAGTCTCTCCCACACCGGCCTCCAGCGTCTCCTTCCCTGGGCGGCTGCAACGAGTACAGGTGACCCTGTGGCATGAGGGACTGCTCCACACAACATCTGAGGCCACACAGCTTCCCCCGCTGTTGGTCTTGGCAATGAGCCAATGAACCGGACTTGCAGTATTCTCCATCACCAATGTCCAGCAGGGTCTTGTGATCACTAGAGTAACTGGGTCTGATGGATTATTTTATGAGAACAAGTTTAGCTGGCAAAACTTGTATCTGCTGGAGTTAGAAAAGTGAGATTGGGCTAAGATCCTAAGATGTCTTGATAGTGTGGATGTAGAGATGACATTTCCTCTCTTGGGAGAATCTAGAACTGAAGGTCACTGAAGAGTAAGAGGTCACCCATTCAAGCCAGATTTGATGATTTTTTTTTCCTCCAAGGGTCATTGGTCTTGGGAACACTTCCTCAAAGGACAGTGAAAGCAGAATCTTAAAGACAGAAGGAGTTAGATACTTGATAAACAAAGTGATGAATTATTACAATGGTAGATAAGAATGCAGAGGTGAAGTTATAATTGGATCAATTGTGATCCCAAGTGACCGACTCTTTCTAATTTGTATGTTTGGACAAGGAATTCAAAATAATTGCGTAGAAAGGGGGGAGAAACGGGAGTTCTCTGGGGTCATTCTGGTAGCAGTTTATATTCCACCTCAGACCATTGTCAATCAGGCTTTAGATGATCTGAGCAATGGGATCAACATGCACGAAACAGCACACCCTAACACCTTCACCATCGTTTTGAGAGATTTTAACAAGGCCAGTCTCAAAAAATCGCGAAGCAATTGTCATCAACAGTTGACTTGCAATATCAGGGGAAACAACACACTGGACCATTGCTACACCACCATCAAGAATGCCTACCGTGCTATTCCACGCCCTCACTTCGGGAAGTCTGATCACCTGGCTGTACTTCTACTCCCTGAGAATAGGCAGAGACTAGAGACTGCAGCACCAGCAGTGAGGACCAAGAAGGTTTGAACAAGGGAAGCACAGAAGCGCCTACAGGACTGCATTGAATTAGGGGACGACTGTATTCAGGGATTCATCTGCGAATCTGGATGAGTATGCTACAGTTGTTACTGACTTCATTAAAACCTGTGTGGATGAGTGTGTGCCTACAAAGACTTACTGTACAGTCCCAAACCAAAAGCTGTGGATGAACCAGAAGGTACATTCACAACACACTGGAGGAACTCAGCAGGTCGGGCAGCATCCGTGGAAACGATCAGTCAATGTTTCGGGCTGGAACCCTTTGTCAGGATATGCTGGAGGAATTCAGCAGGTCGGGCAGCATCCATGGAAACGATCAGTCAATGAAGGGTTCCAGCCCAAAACGATGACTGATCATTTCCACGGATGCTGCCCGACCTGCTGAGTTCCTCCAGCATGTCAGGAGTGTTGCTTTGACCCCAACATCTGCAGAGTATTTTGTGTCCAGGAGGTACATTGCCTGCTGAAGGCTAGATCTGTGGCATTCAAGTTTGGCACCCCAGACCTGTATTAGAAAACCAGGTATGATTTGCAGAGGGCTGTTTCAAGGATGAAGAGACAATTTCGAACGAGGTTGGAAGTGATATCAGATACGCGGCAGCTCTGGCAACATCTGCAAGACATTACTTCCTACAAAGTGAAACCCAATAGTATGAATGGCAGTGATGCTTCACTACCAGGTGAACTCAACTCCTTCTATGCATGCTTTGAAAGGGAGAACACAACTACAACTGTGAAGATCCTGGCTGCTCCTGATGACCCTGTGATCTCTGTCTCAGAGGCCGATGTTAGGCTGTCTTTAAAGAGAGTGAACCCTCGCAAGGCAGAAGGACCCGATGGAGTACCTGGTGAGGCTCTAAAAACCTGTGCCAACTAACTATTAGGAGTACTCAAGGACATTTTCACCTCTCACTGCTACCGACATCTTCAGGAATCAGTGTCTCAGAAAGGCAGCGTCCATTAAGGACCTCCAGCACCCAGGGCATGCCCTTTTCTCACTGTTACCATCAGGTAGGAGATACAGAAGCCTGAAAGCACACACTCAGCGGTTCAGAAACAACTCCTTCCCGTCTGCCATCCGATTCCTAAATGGACATTGAAGCTTTGAACACTATCTCACTTTTTTAATATACAGTATTTCTGTTTTTGCACATTAAAAAAAATCTTTTCAATATATGTAATTGATTTACTTGTTTATTTATTATTTTATTTTATTTTTTTCCCTCTCTGCTAGATTATGTATTGCATTGAACTGCTGCTGCTAATTAACAAGTTTCACGCCACATGCTGGTGATGATAAACCTGATTCTGAGAATGTTGCAATCAATATCACACGATTGCACTATTTCAGATGTTGCACTGACAAGTTATGGCAATTAGGTTTCTACTTATTACATGTTAATTCTGTAGAATTTACTCCATTCTTTCCTCCTCCCCCTCGATTAATAAATGAAATCCTAGTGGCTGAAATTAAAGCCAAGTTTGGATGAGACCAGCTACCCAAACTTAAAATAGAATTCACAGCTGCTGGTAAGTGATGTCATTTTGTCTTTGCGTGTCCTCTCTGAGTTTGCAGTTCACTGGTTGGGAATTAGTTCAGCTAAGTCTGGACACCGCTCAATGATCTAGTGCCGTACGTTTGCAGGTGCGATTTTTCGGATGAGAGATTTATCAAGGTCTTGTTTGTTCCCTTAGGTAGTTGGATCACACCATGCTATTCAAAAAGCAGAGCAATTTGTTTCAGTCCATTAAAGCCATTTTAAACCCTGGGATTTCATGCCTGTCAGGCTATCTAGACGCGGCACATTTTCCTCTTAACTCTGGTGCAGCTAATTGGTAGGCACTGGAAGTGTTATGCTTGGATTTTTAAATGTTATTTTCTCTCCATAATCCCCAGGAGAATGCTGTACAAAGGGACTCTTGTGCAAGTAACGTCGTCAAACTTCCTGCCATTGCTGCTGGGTAGTGCAGGCCTTATCATTTTATACAGGCTACTGCAGCAGATGAAAGAGAAAGCTTGCATTCAGGATGCTGTGGTGGTCATAACAGGAGCAAGTTCTGGCCTTGGTAAAGGTAAGTTAAACCAGAGGAGTTCATAATGCTTCCATTCCTCTTGCCTTCCCTCCTGAGCTTCTAATCTGTTTACCATGTTGCTAATGTTTGCCACCTTTTCCTGAAAATATAATACATAAATTGTCTCTTCCTCAAAGTGTTTACCTCTGATTTGGTGCCTAAGATGGTGTAACACTGAAGAGGGTCATTTGTTTGTTTTTGCCAGTACTGGTCTTTGAAAGACTGATCAAATTAGTCACGCGCTCTTATTCCTATGGTCCTGCAAGCTCTCCTTTTTCAAGTATTTACTGGTTCCTGTTTGTAAGTTATTATTGAATCTACCTCCACTATCTATTCTGGAGTACAAGAACTTGCTATATCAAAAAAAATGCTCCTTTTTATTATCTTTAAACTGTATCCAATTACTGTAAATAGTTCCTTCAATATTTACTCTGTCAATATCCTCTTTTTATAGCTTTCTTACATCCCTACTTCACCTTGAACACCATTGGCTGCCAAATGCTTAAAGTCTGGAATTCCTTGCTTAAGCATCTGCTCCTCTTCATCTGTTATGTTTTAAAATGCTCCATAAAAGTTCAAATTTAATTATCATTCAATTATGCAGGAATATAGCCAAATGAAACAGCGTTCCTCTAGGGCCAAGGTGTAAAACACATTGCACACAGCACACCGCAGATAGCACATAGCACATATAGCTCATGTGGTTATGATAGCAGAAAAACATACAGTCACAAAGAAAAATAGTAATAGAGCCCAGGTCCTTGAGTGACATGGCTTATAGATTAATGGTAAATTGTTCTGGCCTAGCTTGTTCTTCCACCGAGCGAACGCTGATGTGAGGGGCCGACAACCAACCCAGCACAGACTCCAGCGCACCCACAGAGCCCTCTGCTCTCTCCCACACTGCCTCTGATGTCTCCTCCCCAGGCGACTGCAATAGGGGACCCTGTGACGTGAGGACCTGGTCCTTGCCACAACCGAGGCAACGTATCTCCCCTGCTGTCTGTCTCCTCAATGTACTCAGTGAACTGGACTTGCAGTGTTCTATATTATTAATGTCCAACAGGGTCTTGCGATCACAATAAAAACGTCCAAGACAATCACTTGCACCATGTAATGCTTCAGCACAACAATAGTATGCAGCAAGTCCAGGCAACAACAGTACCCCATAAGTTCAGCTCCTTTGCTATTGAGCAACTTGCTGATGGAATAGTCCTGATGTGATATTCTTGGTGTTCTTAGTAAAGGACGAACATCTTACCAGAAGCCCCACAACTCGGGCCAGGGTACTAAATAGTGTTTGATAACACTTGTGTGAGGTACCTTGGGCACATTTTGCTCTCTTAGAGTTGCTATAGAAATGCAAATATTGCTGCTGTTGAAGCTAAAACTGATGATTTTTGTCTTCACCAGATTGTGCAAGAGTCTTTCATGCAGCAGGTGCAAAGCTGGTATTATGTGGCCGGGACAGGGAGAAGCTGGACGGACTCGCAAAGGAGCTGACAGAAATGGCAAATGGCAAGAGAAAAGTAGGATACGAGTAATGATGCATGTTAGTTAACGATCACAAAGCTAAGTGCCATGAATTTGAAGTGGTTGTGAGTAAACCCAGTAAAGAAACTAAACAGAAGTTCACTTATCCAGAGAATAGTAGTTGAGGGGAAGCTAGATGAAAAAATAAGACATAGGAGCAGAATTAGGCCATTTGTCCCATCATGTCTGCTCCGCCATTCAGTTACGTCAGATTTATTAGCCGCCTCAACCCCTTTCTCCTGCCTTTTCACTGTAACCTTTGATGCCCTTACAGAAAAAGGAATGTAAATGTATATGAATAGATTAACATAATGAAGGATAAACACCAGCATGACCTCCAATGTTATAACATGTTAGAGAAGCGCCAATGGTGCTCTGGCTGCTGTCAACTCAAAAATGAGTGCAGCAGCCAAATAAGTTGAAAACTGGTAATCAATATTGTCTCTTTCATTTACATTTTGAATTGAGTTACTTACCTCTTGGCTCATGGTAAAGGGGACCTACCAATTGCCATTGTAATCAGGTAAAATACACGTGTATATTGGAAAAAGAAATCATTACATGGTTTAATCCTCTCATCTTTGCTTGTCCATAGACATACACACCTCATGTGGTGACCTTTGATCTAGCAGATGTGGACTCGGTGAGCAGCAGTGCAGAAAAGATTCTTAATTGTTACGGCCAGGTGGATGTACTGATAAATAACGCAGGCATCAGTTACCGTGGAAACATCCTGGAAACTGCTGTTAGTGTTGATAAAGATGTAATGAATGTCAACTATTTTGGACCAGTGGCTTTAACAAAAGGTAGTGTTTACTTGCATATTCTGTAAGGCTTCACCAATCTTTATTTTCCAGCTGAACTGCCCAGTCCACAAGTCTTCACTTTAGAGGACATTTTTTTTTCTCCATTTTCTGTCGTAGCAGTGTCATTAAACATCTAGAAGGGTACCTGGTGTAAAATCCTTGTATAAAGAAGTGTTTTGTTTCAATAGCCTCTACTCCCTCATTAAGGAGAAGGCTGAACACTGGAATCAGCAGATTCTTCTTCTTGAAATAGTCCTCCAGGTGGACAAGGCATTGATGAGACCTTGTTGCACTCAGAAGGTGGTACCTCCAATGCTGCAGGCATCAGTTTAGGCATGAAATATCATGGGTGTTTAAAATCTGAAAGTAATAGCAAAATGCTTGAAGTATTCAGCTGGCAAGATGGCATCTGTAGAGAGAAGCAGAGTCTATTATTTCTTATCAAAACTGTACAAAATTTGTGATTAAACAAGTGCAATGAAGCTGGGGAGGAAGAAGAAGAACAAAAGAGATCTGTTCTGCTAGAATGCAGGAGGGATTAAATGTAATGGTTATTATGATCCAAGACAAAGGGTAATTGTAACAAATGGAAACAGAAGATACAGTACTGTAGGTTCAGAGAATATGATAATAAGAGTAGTAGAATAGTTATATGAAGCTTTAGAAGCCATTGTTGGGTTTGAAAAGCTGTAATGTACTTAAAGATCTTGTTCCTCAAATTTACTTTGAGCTTCATTGAAACAGCAGGAAACTGAGATCAGAGGTCAAAAGGGTCGGGAAGTACTTAGAGTGATTAACAGATGATCAGGAGCTTGGAGCTTTGCTTCTGATCGTCCTCCACTAACACCAAACCTTAGTTTTCAACAAAGCTTTTGGTTTCTTCCTTTTCATACTCATCACAGTGAATTTGCCTGTGTACTTTTAAGCCCTTTTCCCACCTGTTTGGTTTGCAATTTTACACCTTGTGCAGTGGAATCTTCAGAATTGTGGATTTACCCACTTGCCTTTTGGTTTCTCAAGATCTTTGTATTGTAAACTTGAATAGTCTACTATATCTTTATGATACATGTGAACTATCAACACAAATGAAATATTGTCACTGAACTTGCTGACAAGGACAGCATTGTTGTCTCCCAGACAAACTCTGCCTTGCAAAGTACCAGATCTGTGGCACTTTCTTTCGGACAATCACCCCACTGAACGTTTATCTGTCATTTCCCAGACTGCCACTGATCTCACTTCTTAAGGTATTCACGGCCTCTAACATCACTGTCCTAAACATGCACAGCTTGTGTCGACCTCCTTCCCAGGATCCACAAGAAGAAAAATCCTGATACACTCACTGTTTCTACCTAGTCATACTTCATGAAAGTTTTTAATTCTTTATCTCTGCACCATTCCCACCTTTCCACCTGCATCTTCTACAATTCTAATCCCATCTGCAACCTTAGACTTCATTTTAAATAAAGAATACTTTTGAATTGGAATTCTTTCCCTTTAAGGATTGCTATAGAAAGAACATGGGCAAGATCATTACTTAGGGTCACATTGACAGAAAACTAGAGCACAGAAACAGGCCCTTCAGCCCGTCTAGTCGGTACCAACTATTACTCTGCATCGTCCTATCAACCTGCACCTGGACCAAAGCCCTCCCGTCTATGTACCTATCCATACTTCTCTTAAATATTGAAAACGAACCAGCATTCACCACGTCCACTGGCAGTTCCTTTCAAATTCTTACCACCCTCTGAGTGAAGAAGTTCCCCGTCATGTACCCCTTAAATATTTCACCTTGCACCCTTAATCTATGGACTCACTTTCAAGGACTCTTCATCTCATGTTCTTATTTATTGCTATTTATTATTATTATTCCTTTCTTTTTGTATTTGCACGGTTTTCTTTTGCACACTGGTTGAATGCCCAAATTGGTGTGGTCTTTCATTGATTCTGTTATGGTTATTACTCCATGGATTCATTGAGTATGCCTGCAAAACGATGAATCTCAGGGTTGAATATGGTGACATATATGTACTTAGATAGTAAATTTACTTTGAACTTTGAATTCATGACCTCTAGTTCTGATCTCACCCAACCTCAGTTGAAAAAAGGCTGGTTGTATTTACCCTATCAATACCCCTCATAATTTTATGTACCTCAATCAAAACTCCCCTCATTCTCCCCAGCACCAATCACTTGTGACATTTTGGTAATTCTACGGATTGGTCTTGAAAAACGGTGCAAGTGAAATGCCTCCAGTCACACCTGTTCATCTATGTTCGGTACAGGCACTTTAATTTTCACTTGTTAAGTAGCAAGTCTGTAATTCTACAGGAAACACAACACTGATGAACTGCTTCCAGAAGGAAGCATTAAGCAGGGACATCTTCTACTCCCTCATGTTTCTATTTGTGGCCCTCTATGTCCTTTTCAGTTTGTAAACTAAAATAACTAATGTATAAACTTTAAAATATATTGTTTGATGTACAGTCATTTAAGTTCTCACTTGGTTTAACATTTCATTGAAAGGTAACAGTGTAGCACTGCTTCAGCCTGACGTGCTATGTCAGCTGATGGTGCTGCCATCAAATCCATGGCTGTGGTGGTTTGAAGAAGACCAGGAAGGTTGACCTCTGGCCTGGACAATAATCATCCCTCAATCAACTTCACTAAATTGAGTTAATCCTTGTTACTATTGTCAGTTATGGGATCTAGCTGTGTTCAAATTTATTGCTGTGTTTTCCACAATAGAACAGTGGCTATAATTCTAAATTACTTAATTGTTTTGAGGTTACGTTTTCAAGATTACTTAATTGTTTTGAGGTTATCAGAGATGCTCCAGAAATGAGTATCTTTTTTTTACATTGCTTCAATGAACAGTGTGCAGGTTGTTAGTGTCCACTGAAGCTTGCTATAAAATGGAGTGTGGTATCTAATGGATGAAAATAGGGTTAAACATAACTAAGATGGCCTTCAGAGTCTGATAATAATCAAAGTTCAAAGTACTCAAAGTAAATTTATTGTCAAAGTGCATATATGTCACCACATATTTGCAACCCTGAAGTTTGTCTTTTTGCAAGCATATACAGAAAATCTAAGAAATACAATAGAATCAATGAAAGACTATACCCAGCAGGACAAACAAACAACCCATGTACAAAGGACAACAATCTGTGCAAATGCAAAAGAGAAATAAATAAATAAGCAATATATATCGAAAACGTGAGATGAGAGTCCTTGATGGTGAGTCCATAGGTTGTGGGAACATTTCAGTGATGGGACACAGTGAAGTTTTCCCCTCTTGTTCAAGAACCTGATGGTTGAGGGGTGATAACTGTTTCTGTTCTTGGTGGCGTGAGTTCTGAGGCTCCTGTACCACCTTTCTGATGGCAGCAGCGAGAAGGGAACATGGCCTGAGTGGTGGGGATCCCCGATGATGGATGTTGTTTTCCTGTGACAACACTCCATGTTGATGTGCTCTATGATGGAGAGGACTATACCCGTGATGGACTGGACCATAGCCACTACTTTTTGTGGGGTTTTCCATTCAAGGGCATTGGTGTTTCCATACCAGGCCATGATGCAACTGGTCAATATACTCTCCACCACACATCTATAGAAGCTTGTCAAAGTTTTAGATGTCATGCCTAATCTTCGTAAACTCCTAAGGAAATAGAGGTGCTGTTGTGCTCTCTTTGTAATTGCACTTGTGTGCTGGGCTCAGGACAGTTCCTCAGAAATGACAACACCGAGGAATTTAAAGTTGCTGACCCTCTCCACCTCTGATCCTCCTACAAGGACTGGCACATGGACCTTGGGTTTCCTCCTTTTGAGGTCAATAATCAGCTCTTTGTTCTTGCTGATATTGAATGAAGGTTGTTGTGGCACCACTCAGCAAGATTTTCAGTATCTCTCCTATATGCTGATTGGTCACCACCTTTGATTTGACCAACAGCAGTGATGTCTGCAAACATACATATGGCATTGGAGCTGTGCTTAGTCTCAGAGTCATAAGTGTGAAGTGAATATAGGGGGGCTAAGCACACAGCTTTATGGTACACTTGTGCTGATGGAGATTGTGAAGGAAATGTTGCCAATCCAAACTGACTGGGGTCTGCAAGTGAGGAACCAGCCTTTTTTCAACTGAGGTTGGATGAGATCTGAATGCGTAGTGAGGTGTTGAGGCCAAGGTCTTGAAGCTTGCTGATTAGTTTTGAGGGGATGATATTGCTGAATGCCAAGCTGTAGTTGAGACAGAGCATCCTGATTTATGCATCTTTGCTGTTCAGATGTTCCAGGGTTGAGTGAAGAGCCAATTAAAAGGCAGCTGCTGTTTAGTGCTGTACTGGTAGGCAAATTGGAATGAATCTAAGCCAGTTCTCAGGCAGGAGTTGTTGTGTTTCATTACCAACTTCTCAAAGCACCTCATTGTAGTGAGTGTAAGTGCTGTTGGAGAGAGTCATTGAGGTACCTCGAAAACAGATTGGTACCTCAGACTGCTAAAGCAGGAGATTAAAGATATTGTTGAAAACTCCAGCCAGTTAATCAGCATAGATCTTTAGTACTCGGCCAGGTATCCCATCTGGGCTAGATGCATTCCATGGGTTCACCCTCTCCCTCCCCCCCCCCCCCAGAAGAATGCTCTCACGTCAGCCTCAGACTGAAATCAAAGGGTCATCGGGGCCTGTGGGAGTTCGTGAAGGCTCCTCCATGTTTTGACGCTCTAAAGTAAGCATAGGAGGCATTGAGCTCATCAGGGAGCAAAGAAATGTTGTCACCTATGTTGCTTGGTTTCACTTTGTAAGAAGTAAGAGCATTCAAACCCTGCCACAGCTGTTGAATATCTTTCAGTGATTCAAGTTTGGTCTGGAGCCGCTACTTTGCACATGAGGTGCCATTGTGGAACGATCTTATTTGGTCGCCAGACCTTAATGTCACTGATTTGGCCCTCAGCAGACTGTGGATCTCATAGTTCATCTATGGCTTCTGGTTGTGGAAGGCTGAGTGATTTTGTGGGGACACACTCATCCATGACTTGTTTTAAGAAAGATTTTTAAAAATTTGAAAGGTCAAAAGAATTTCCAGTAATTATATAGTCGAGTAGGTTCACCACCCTCCAGCATTGTTATGAATGGGATCTGCTATTTCATCACTTAATGGAAACTGGAGCTAGTTTGATTTAATGTGGGAAAAACTCAGTTTAATGCTAGAGAGCTGCTGAAGTAATTCCCAACTATTATCTGAACCACATAAGTTAAGTAGCAATCCAAACTTTGGGACATTTAAAGTGCAAGGTCAAATATTTATTTTTGAAACATATTCATTGTCAGGATGAGAGAAATGTAGCAGTCAGTCTGTGCGCAGGAAACTTCCATAAACAGCAGCATGATTACTTTGAGACAAGATTCAGAATCCTGGATAATATCCCCTATTACTCTTTTAAAAAGTTGCCACAGATTTTTTTGCATCCAACTGGGAGAGCAGAAAGAGCTTCGGTTAACATTTGTAGTATTCAATATGGGTGCATCAGTAAGTACCATTGGTAGATTCTACTTTCTCTTCCTGCTGACTTTGTAAGAAATGACTTGTTGATCTTTGTAATTGATGAATTAATATATCTTTGCATAGGATGAACAGTTGTATTGAACTGGCTACTAATGGTGGGTGACTGGGAAATGCTTTGGATACATAGTACATCACAGTATAGCGAAACACATTAACTCTTGTCACTTACTATTGCAGCCATCCTACCTTCTATGGTGCAAAGAAAAATGGGACATATCGTGGTAATTAGCAGTGTCCAAGGGAAAATAGCAATTCCATTTCGATCTGCATGTAAGTATTGCAAAGAAATCAGTATTGTACATTTCCATGTGCCCTTCAATCACCAGTACTGGGTGGACAAATGAATGATAAATGCACTGGGGCACATTAGGGCCTCAACAGGTTTCTTGTTAACGAAATTCATTGTCTGCATGTGGATTTTAGAAATATTTTGTGCACACATTTGCTGGAAATTGAAGCCTATAATAGCATAAAGAAGGTGACAGTGAATTATGGACTTGAATAAAATCCTGTCTTTTTCATTAACAAATGAGAAATAAATGGGCAAGACTACAGAAGAGGAGGAGAATGAGAGTAAAATCACTACGGAAAGTAAAGAGAGGAGGAATGATATCAAAGAGGCAAAGGCTTAATAAAAAAAATAAAATTTATCTCAAAATTATTTAAAATAATTAACTTCAGGGAGGAAACAACATTTCTTTATGATGTTTTGAGCAAGGGAGTGTGATTAACATTCATTGTGCCATAGTTGCCGAGGAGACGTTAGATTGTGAATAGTTAGGCAGTTGGCAAGGGTCAATAAAAAGAAATTAACTTTAAGTGGAGTGGCCGTTGTGTGAGTGGGCCAGTTAGAATGGGGTGCTCAGGCTTTGGCAAGGAGAGGCAAAGGCTGTAGGGAGATTTCTGTTTATTTTTACTTTTTCTTACTGCACAGTTAGAGCATGGGGGTTGCCAGGCATGGTTGTGGAATGCTCTTCTTGCGGGATGTGGAAAAGTAGGGAGGCCTCCAGTGTCCCTGACGACTATACCTGCAAGAAGTGCATCAACTGCAGCTTCTTTCAGACCATATTAAAGGAATTCGGCCTGGAACTGGATGAATTTTGATCATTCGGGAGGCTAAGGGATTTATCGACAGGGAGGTAGTTGCATGCAAGGTGCAGAATATGCATAACTGGGTGACTGTCAGAAAGGGGAAAGTGGATAGGCAGCCATTGCAGAGTAAAGCTCAATTTATACTCCTGCGTTAAATGTACACCGTAGGTACTGCATACCCTACGCCGTACCATATGTCGTAGGGTGACGTGCACCTCCCCAAAAATGTAACTTGCGCGTTGCAGTGAAGCAGACCGCAACAACTGTGATTGGTCCGCTTGGTAGCATCGCATTTCCTCATATGCATTTCCGGTTGCTTTTCTCCGCCATGCCTGTACACTGATGCGAAATAAATGGTTGGAGACAATGAACCAAATTGTCAAATTTACCACCCAACATCTGAAAATATTTGAAATGCATTTCCTCGTCCATGTCTCTCACAAAGAAACTCAACACAGTGGCATAGAAACCCCACCGCCAACTAGTGTTTTGGCGGTGAATTGCAGAGCGACGCAGACACAACAATGCATGCTTGATACGGCGTAGGGCTATGCAAAAGTATGAGTCAGGCCTACGGCGTAGCCCATAGGCACAAGCTGTGGCCATTCCACTCAATAACAGGTATACTGTTATGGATACCGTTGTGGAGGATTACATAGCAGAGGAAAGCCACAATGGTCAGGTTTCTGGCACAGAGTCTGGCTCTGTGGCTCAGATTGGGAGAGGGGAGAAGAAGAGTGCAACAGTGATAGAGGGTTCCATAGTTAGTGAAGCAGACACAAGATTCTGTGGATGTGAAAGAGACACCTGGATGGAATATTGCCTCCCAGGTGCCAGGGTCAGGGATGTCTCAGATCGGGTCCACGGCATTCTAAAAGGGGAGAATGAGCAGCTGGAAGTCATGGTACATATTGCTACAAATGTCGTGGCTAAGAAAAGGGAGAGGGTCCTGAAGAGAGAATATAGGGAGTTAGGTAGAAAGCTGAAAAGCAGGACCTCTTGGGTAGTAATCTCTGGATTGCTGCCTGTTCTAGGCACACTGAAGGTAAGAATATGATGATTTGCCAGATGAATGAGTGGCTGACGATTTGGTGCAGGGGGCAGGGTTTCAGATTTCTGGATCATATGCATCTCTTCTGGGAAAGGTATAACCTGTACAAAAAGAACAGGTTACACCTGTACCCAGGGGACCAATATCCTTGTGGGCAGGTCTACTAGAGCTCTTTCAGAGTATTTAGACTAATTTGGCAGGGGGATGGGAACCAGAGTGATAGGGCTGAGGATGGGACAGTTGATATACAAGTAGGTGCTTTGTGTATTAAGACTGAGGCAGGACAGGCAGATGATAAGGTAAAATTGCAGTGAGTGAGATGCGTTGAAGTGTAACATGGGAGCAAAATCGAAAAGTGATGAATACAGGCCTGACAGTGTTGTATTTGAATGTACATAGTATATAAAATAAGACAGATGATCTTATAGTGCTGTTGGCAGGTATGGCATTGTGAGTATCGCTCAGTTGTGGCTGAAAGATCATAGTTGGGAGCTTAACATCCAGGGATACACATTGTATCAAAAGGACAAGCTGTTAGGCAGAGGAGGTGGGGTGGCTTTGTTGGTATAAAATGAAATTAAATCCTATAGAAAGAAGTGACATAGGAGAAACTGTAAAGGTAAAAAAGGCTCTGATGGGAGTTACAGTACTGTGCAAAAGTCATAGGCACCCTAGATTTTTTATTGAAATTTTGTTTTAAATTTTAATTTTTGTCTTCTGTATTAGTGTACAATGGAAAAGAACAAATTTTAGATTTCCAAACATTCATTTTCCAAAAAATTAACTGTTAGAAAATTTTTTTGTATTTCATTGAAGAAAGTAAGATATTAAGTAATCGACCACTTTTCAAATAAAAACTTGATGACTTTTTAGGTATACAGCCTAGTACATGATTAAACAAAGATAACAGATAGATACGTGACCCCCTAAGTGGATGGCAGGATGGAGACGCATCTGTACCAAAGGAGGTGTAAGGCGCTCCTTCCCTCCACTAGCCTGCAGGTCACCCTTGGACAAAGTGTAGCACCTGCTTAGCACCCCTGATTAAGGTCACGTGAAGCCACGGGAGCAGGTGTTGGACAGTTGTATGAGCAGCTGGTGCATATCACACCAAGTAATGGTTATGCACCCATTGACACCAGGCAGACAATCTCTGAAGAGTATTGACCATAAGATATAGGAGCAGAATTAGGCTACTTGCCCATCAAGTCTGCTCCACCATTTCATCATGGCCGATCCATTTTCCCTTTCAGCTCCAGTCTCCTGCCTTCTCTCCATATCCCTTATGCCCTGACTAATCAAGACTCTGTCAACCTCTGCTTTAATTATACCCAATGACTTGGCTTCAACAGCTGCCTGTGGCAACGAATTCCACAGGTTCACCACTCTCTGCCTAAGAAATGCCTCCTTATCTCCCCTCTATTCTGAGGCTGTATCCTGTGGTCTTAAACTTTCCCACCATGGGAAGCATCCTCTCCACATCCACTATATCGAGGCCCTTCAACTTTCAATGAGGTCACTCCTCATTCTTCTGAATTATAGTGAATACAGGCCCAGAGCCATCAAATGTTCCTCATATGACAAGCCTTTTTTTTTTCCTGGAATCATTTTCGCTAACCTCTTTTCTACCATCTCCAATGTCAGCACATCCTTTCTTAGATAACAGGCCCAAAATCTAGCCATGATGGAATGGCGGAGCAGACTGGATGGGTTGAACGGCCTAATTCTACTCTATGTTTTATGGTCTAAAACTATTCATAAGACTTGAAGTGAGGCCCCTCACCAGTGCTTTATAAAGCCTCAATGTTACACCCTTGCTTTTATATTCCCTACTCCTGTCAAAGCGAATGCCAACATCACATTTGCCTTCCTCACCACAGACTCAACCTGCAAATTAACCTTTAGGGAATCCTACATGAGGACTCCCAAGTCGATTTGCACCTCAGATTTTTGAATTTTGTCTCCATTTAGAAAAAGTCAATCTTTTTATTTCTTCTACTGAAGTGCATGGCCATACACTTCCCAACACTGTATTCCATCTGCCACCGCAAGTCCTTCTGTACCCCCTCTGCTTCTTTAAAACTGCCTGCCCCTCCACCTATTTTTTATATTGTCCACAAACTTGGCCACCGAGCCATCAATTCTGTCATCCAAGTCATTGAAAAAAGAAGTGGTCCCAACATAAACCCATGTGGGACTCCATTAGTCACCGGCAGCCAACCAGAAAGGCTCCCTTTATTCCCACTCTTTGCCTCCTGACAATCAGCTGATGCTTTATCCATACTAGTATCTTTCCTGTAATACCATTGGCTCTTAACTTGCTAAGCAGCCTCATTTGTGACACCTTGTTAAAGGCCTTCTAAAAATATAAGTACACAACATCCACCGATACTCCATTGTCTTTTCTGCTTGTTATTTCTTCAAAGATTTCCAATAGATTTTTCAGGCGAGATTTTCCCAAGGAAACCATGCTGACCGTGGCTTTTTTAATCATTTGCCTTCAAGTACCCCGAAACCACCTCCTTAACAATCGACTCCAACATCTTCCCAACTACTGAGTTTAGACTAACTGGCCAAATTTCCTTTCTTTTGCCTCAATCCCTTCTTGAAAAGTGGGGTAACATTTGCAATTTTCCATTTCTCTGGAACCATGCCAAAGTCAATTGATTCCAGAAAGATCATTACCAATGTATCCACCATCTCTTTAGCTAACACTTTCGGAACTTGTGGTGTATACAATCTGGTCCAGGAGACTTATAGATAGATACTTCATTGATTCCAAAGGAAATTACAGTGTCACAGTAGCATTACAACTGCACAGATATAAATGTTAAAAGAATTAAAAAATATATTACCACAGTCTAACAGGAGGGGTCATCACTTCCCCAGCTATAGGTTGACTCATTATAGAACCTAATGGATGAGGGTAAGAATGGCCTCATATAGTGCTCTTTGGAGCAGCACAGTTGTCTGGGTCTGTTTTTGAAAGTGCTCCTCTGTTCAGCCAAGGTAGCATGCAGAGGATGAGAAACATTGTCCAGAATTGCCAGGATTTTCTGTAGAGTCTACCACAGCCAGTATGTCCAGTTTGACTACAACAACAGAGCTAGCCTTTCTAATCAGTTTATTGGGCCTATTGGCATCACCTGGGTCGATGCCTTTGCCCCACCACACCACCGCATAGAAGTTTGTTCTGGCAACAGCAGTCTGGTAGAACATGTGAAGGAGAAGCCTGTATACTACAAAGGACCTGTCTCCTCAGGAAGTAGAGGCAACCCTGGCCATTCTTGTACACAGCCTCTGTGTTGGTGCTCCACTCAAGTCTGTCATCCAGGTGCACCCCCAGGTACTTGTAGGTCATCACATCCATGTCCTCACCATCAATAGTAACAGGGAGAAAAGCGGGCTTAGTCCTTTGTAAAGTCCATCACCATCTTCTTTGTTTTAGTCATGTTGAGCTGCAGCTGATTCTGCTTGCAACGTTTGACAAACGTTTGACAAAAGCTCTCCACCAGGGCCCTGCGTTCATTCTCCTCTCCTCCCTTTATACACTCAACTATTGCTGAGTAAGCAGAGAATTCCTGTCGATGACATGACTCAGTATCTACCTTCAGACCTTCCAGTTTCTCCAGCACCATCTCCCTGGTTATGTCAACTTCACACACTTCTGCCCGTTGACACTCTTGAACCTCTGGCATACTGCTACTGTCTTCCACAGTGAAGACTGATGCAAAATACTTACTCATTTCATCTGCCATTTCCTTGTCCCCCATTACTATCTCTCCAACATCATTTTCCAGCAGTCTGATATCTACTCCTAACTCCCTTTTACACTTTATGTATCCGAGGAAACTTTTGGTATCCTCTTTAATAGTATTGGCTAGCTTACCTTCATGTTCCATCTTTTCCTTCATGACCCTTTTTTAGTGGCCTTCTGTTGGTTTTTAAAAGCTTCCCAGTCCTCTAACTTCCCACTAATATTTGCTGTATTATATGCCCACTATTTGGCTTTTGTGTTGGTTTTGACTTCTCTTGTCAGCCACTGTTGTGTCATCTTGCCTGTAGACTACTACTTCCTCTTTGGGATGTACTGTGTATATCCTGCACCCCCCAAATTGATCCTAGATGATCCTGCTATTGCTGCTCTGCTGTCATCCCTGCCAATGTCTTCTAATCACTTTTGTCCAGCTCCTCTCTCATGCCTCTGTAATTCTCTTTACTCCACTGTAATACTGATACATCTGACTTTAGCTTCTCCTTCTCAAATTGCAGGGTGAATATTATATTATGATCACTTGTCCCTTTACTCTAAGCTCTCTAACCAATTTCAGTTCATTGCACTACACCCAATCCAGAATAGTTAATCCCCTTGTGGACTCAACCACAAGCTGCTCTAAAAAGCCATATTGTGGACATTCTAGAAGTACCCCCTCTAGGGAGCCAGTGTCACCTGATTTTCCCAATCTACTTGTGTATTGAAATCCCCCATGTCTATTGTCAAATTGTCCTTCTGGCATGCTTTTTCTACCACCTGTTGTAATTTGTAGACATCTTTTTTTTTTTTACCAACAGAGCAACACCAACCTCTCTGCCTCCCTGCCTCTCCTTTTGATTCAGTGTGTATCCTCAGACATTATGCTCACAGCTATAATCTTCTTTCAGCCATGATTCAGTGATGGTCACAATGTCATACATGCCAATCTGTAACTGTGCTACAATTTTATGTATCTTATTCTGTATACTGTGTGTATTCAAATACAACACCTTTAGTCCTGTATTCACCCTTTTTGTTTATGCCTTCCTTGTACATTGTAACTTTGCCCTATCATTAGCCTCTCCTCACTAGTAGTCTCACTGCACACTGCCTCTGTAAACCAACTACCTTGTCCTCAACACTGTCACTCTGGTTTGCATCCTGCTACTAAATTAGCTTAAACCCTCCTGAATAGCTCTAGCAACCCTGCTCACAAGGATATTGGTCCCCCTTGTGTTCAGGTGTAACATGTCCCTTTTCTACAGGTTGTACCTTCCTCAGAAGAGATCCCAATGATCCATAAATCTGAACCCCGGCCCCCTGCTCCAGTTCTTCAGCCATGCACGTATCTGCCAAATCATTCTCTTCTTACCCAAAAGACACTGGGTAGACACAGTAAAGACATTGCTCAGGAGAAGGCAATGGCATTTCTGTAGAAAACTTCGCCATGGTCAATCATGGTCATGGATAGACCATGATCACCACATTATACAATACAGCACATGATGATGATGAACAAACAAGATGCTAATGATCAATGATATAAGGTGTTTAAATGAACTAAACTGATTAACTGAAACAAAAAGTGGTGTAGAAGGAATCAAACTGGGCGAAGGCCAACCAAACTAAAAGGTGAGGGTGTGGCAGATGTGACGGTTCAACCTTCAAATCATTAATTCTTACACCATGGCAAGAGTGAGCAAAGCAACAAGACACAAGATGGTCATCCTGTATCAGCAAGGTCTCTCCCAATCAGAAATTTTGCGGTGGACAGGAGTTTCAGGATGTGTTGTTCAAGCTATTCTGAAGAAGCACGAAGAAACGTGCAAGGTTCAGGACCAGAACCACAGTGGTCAGTCGTGGAAACTGAGTGCAGCAGATGAGAGAAATCAGAGGAAGTCGAGCACTGCTGTCAGCTTTGAACTCACAGAAACCCAAGTACACCCCTCTACAGTCCGGAGAAATTGTGTCAGAAGTGGTCTTCATGGAAGTGTTCCGCCAGAAAATTATTTCTCTGAAGTGGAAACAAAGCCAAGAAATGGGGCAGTTTGTCCGTAGAAGAGCTGGTGAGTGTCTGTAGCCAACAGTGAAGAATGGCAGAGGTTCCCTACAGGTTTGGGGCTGCATCTGTGTGAATGGATTTGGTGATCTGGTCACAATTAATGAAATCCTCAGAGCTGAGAAGTACAAGGAGATACTCATCCATCACACAATACCATCAGGGAGGTGCCTGATTGGTCTCAATTCATTCTGCAGCAGGGTAATGGCCCTAAACAAACAGCCAAGGTCATAAAGAGCCATCTTCAATATAAAAAAGAGAAGGCGTTCTGAAATAAGATGGTATGACCTCTACAGAGCTCTGATCTCAACGCCATTGAGGTTGTCTGGTATTACCGAGAGACAAAATCGAGCAAGACAGCCGAAGTCTGCAGAAGAACTGTGGCAAGTTCTCCAAGGTGCTTGGAACAAACTACCAGCAGATTTTCTTATAAAGTTGCAAGACTGTGCACCTAAGAGAATTGATACTGTTATAAGTGCAAAAGGTGGTCACATCAAATGTTGCTTCGATATTTTTTTTACTGCTTACTCCTCTTTACAGTATTTTTTGATATTTAGAAACTTATCATTATTTTTGAAAGCATCTTCACTTTACAGTATTTTTTACATGTTGCATGGAATTGTATATCCAGGCCTCTGAACAGGCATGTAAAAAGGGCAATGGTACAATAGTATTTGGGGGTTTCAGAATGCAGGTAGGTTGGAAAGATCAAGTTGGTTCTGGGCCCCAAGAGATGGAATTTGTAGAATGCCTACAAGATGACTTTTTAGATGGCAGCTTGTGGTTGAACCCACTAGAGGAAAGGCAATTCTGGATTGGGTGTGGTATAGTGAACCAGATTGGATTAGGGAGTTAACGGTAAAGGAACACTTAGAAGATAGTGATCTTAATATGATAAAATTCATCATGCAATCAATTACCGAGGAGTAAAGGGAATTGCAGAGCAATGAAAGAGGAGCTGGCCACAGTTGATTGGAAGGGGACACTAATGGAGAAGATGTTAGAACAGCAGTGGCTGGAGTTTCTAGGAGCAATTACGAAGGTGCAGGATAGTTATGTCCTAATGGTGAAGAAGTATTCTAACAAGAGGATGTTATAAAATGGGGGTTTTAACTGAAGAATGGCTGGAGTCGGTTAGCAAGGATGTTTATTATGTGAAAAATAAAACTTACAAAAATTAGCAAAAATATTGAAAATAAAACTGCAAATATTTACAATAAGTTATCTACCAAAAAACACAATTATAGGTACATGCTATGTCCATTGAGAACTCTTGGCAGCTTGATCTCTCTCAAACCTAGCCAGAGCTATCTGTCCCATTTTTGTAGGCACCGGAACATACCATTTTTAATTACCCACAAAGTTAACTTCAGACCACACATGAATTAGAATATGATGCACCCTGCAATGTAGTTACAACCATATTACAAAATAGAGGTATCTACCTTAAATACAGTATAAAAAAACCAATATGTACACATTTATACATCCCATGACTAAAGAAATGGCCATGGGGATGTATATATGTGTATATATTGTATACACATTTGTATGGCAGGAAAGCACCATAAAGCCAACTCATTATAAAAATATACCAGGAAGAAGACACTGAAATATGCACACTCAGCACAACAGGGGAATGACAAGGCAATGCATTTATGTGTGTAAATGAGTGTGTGTGTGTATGGAGTGCGTTACCAAGTATTCTCCGTCACAGAGGGTGAGGCAACTGTGGCTGACAGGGGAAGCCAAAGACGACTAAAAAACAAGAGAGGGCATATAATACAGCAAAAATCTGTGGGAATCTAGAGGATTGGAAATTTTTTTAAAAAACCAACAGAACGCAACTAAAAAAGCCATAAGGAGAGACAAAATGAAATGTGTGGATAAGGTAACCAATAATATAAAAGCAGGATACCAAAAGTTTTTTTAGATATATAAAGAGTAAAAGAGGTGAGAATGGATTTGGACCACTGTAAAATGACACTGGAGAGGTGGTAATGGGGGACAAAGAAATGTCGGATTAACTAAAATATTTTGCATCGGTCTTCACTATGGAAGACACTAGCAGTGTGCCAGAGGTTTGAGAGTGAGTGTAGTCGCTATTACCAAGGAGAAGGTGTTTGGGGAAACTGAAAGGTCTGAAGATAGATAGGTCACTTGGACCAGATGGACTACACCGCAGGATTCTGAAAGAGGTAGATGAAGAGATCGTACAGGCATTAGTACTGATCTTTCAAGAATCAATTGATCCTGGAATGGTTCCTGAGGACTGGAAAATTGCAAATGTCACTCTATTCTTTAAGAAGGGAGGGAGGCAGAAGAAAGGAAATGATGGGCCAGTTGGCCTGACTTCAGTGGTTGGGAAGATGTTGGAGTCCATTGTTAAGGATAAGGTTTCAGGGTACTTGAAGGCGCATGATAAACTAAGCCAATGTCCTAAGTGGATTTTGGCCTGTTTAACAACGTGCCTCCAAGTATCCAAAATCTAAAGGGAAAATCTTGCCTACCTAATTTGTTGGAATTCTTTGAGATTCAGGTAGCGCCCAATCAGCATTTGGAGGCATGTGAAGATGTAGCTCACTCAGGTTCGCAGCGGCCAATCAACAATTGGAAGTGATAAGCAAGAGCAAATAAAAATAAGGCAGTGGCAAGCGGAGTGGCCATTGTTGAAGTGGACAGTGCTGGAGAGGTTATTTGAGGCTTTAGCTTTTTGAGGCTTGAGTGAGAGAAAGCGAAAAGCCCGTAGGTAGTTTACTTATTGTTTCCTTCCTTATATTCGCACATTTAGAACAGTAGGGATGCCAGACAGGATAGTTGAATGCCTCTGTTGCAGGATGTGAGAAGGCAGGGAGATCTCCAGTGTCTCTGGTGACTTCATTGCAAGAATTACATCCAGCTGCAGCTATTAACACTCCATATTAAGGAGTTGAAGGTGAAACTGGATGAACTCTGAATCATTCAGGAGGCTGAGCGGATGTTTGACAGGACATGTATAAAGGTAGTTACTCCTAAGGTGCAGGATGCAGAAAACTGGGTAACAGGATGGTGAAAGGGGTTAAGCAGCCAGTGAGGGTACCGCTGCGGCCATCCCCCTCAGCAGATATACCTTACTGGTGGAGGGGAATGACCTAGCGGAGGAAAGTCACAGCAGTCAGGTCTCTGACACTGAGTCTGACTCTGTGGCTCAGAGGGGAAGTGGGGGAGAAGAGGTGAACTGTGGTGATAGGGGATTTGTTAGTAAGGGGAACAGAAAGGATGTTCTGTGGACGAGAACAAATTTCCCAGATGGTATGTTGCCTCCCGGGTGCCAGGGTCTGAGACATCTCGGATCAAGTCTGCAGGATTCTCAAGTTGACGGGTGAGCAGCCGGAGGTCATGGTCCATATAGGTACCATGACATGGGTAGGAAGAGGGACGAGGTTCAGCAAAATGAGCTCAAGGAGTTAGGTGCTAAGTTAAAGGACAGGACTTCCAGGGTTGTAATCTCAGGATTGCTACCTGTATCATAGAAACATAGAAAATAGGTGCAGGAGTAGGCCATTCGGCCCTTCGAGCCTGCACCGCCATTCAGTATGATCATGGTTGATCATCCAACTCAGAATCCTGTACCTGCCTTCTCTCCATACCCCCCTGATCCCTTTAGCCTCAAGGGCCATATCTAACTCCCTCTTAAATATAGCCAATGAACTGGCGTCAACTGTTTCCTGTGGCAGAGAATTCCACAGATTCACTACTCTCTGTGTGAAGAAGTTTTTCCTCATCTCGGTCCTAAAAGGCTTCCCCTTTATCCTCAAACTGTGACCCCTCATTGTGGACTTCCCCAACATCGGGAACAATCTTCCTGCATCTAGCCTGCCCAATCCCTTTAGGATTTTATACATTTCAATAAGATCCTCCCTCAGTCTTCTAAATTCCATCATGTACTAGTGAGTCCAGAAACAGGAATTTCATACATGGCTAAGGAGTTGGTGTATGAGGGACAGCTTTGGATTATTGGGCTCTCTTCCAGGGAAGGTGGCACCTCTACAGATGAGACTCTTTGCACCTAAACTTAAGGGTGACTAATATCCTAGCTGGAGGGTTTGCTAGTACTGCATGGGGTGTTTAAACTAGAGTTTCAGACTGATGGAACCAGACTGCCAGAACAGTTATGGAGAGGTTGTGGAGACAAATGTTGTTAACACCTCAAAGTCAGGAATCAAAAGGTTGAGCACGGTGCGGCTGATGTTCTGAGCTGCATTAATTTCAATGCAAGAAGTATTGTAGGAAAGGTAGGCGAGCTCAGGGCATGGATCAACACATGGAATTATGATAATGTAGTCATTAATGAGACTTTGTTGCAGGAGGGGCAGGACTGACAGTTCAATGTTCCGGGGTTCCGTTGTTTTAGATGCGACAGAGTGTGGGAGGGATTAAAGGAGAAGGGGTGGCATTACTAGTCAGGGGAAATGTCACAGCACGACAGCCTGGAGAGCTCATCTAGTGAGCTGTTGGGGTAGAACTGAGGAATAAGAAAGGCATGACCATGTTAACGAGGCTATATTATAGACCTCCCAACAGTCCATGGGATTTACAGGAACACATTTGTAGGGAGATCGCAGACTGTTGTAAGAAACATAAGGTTGTTATACACCCATTTTAATTCCACTTCCCATTCCCATTCCAATATGTCCATCCACGGCCTCCTTCACTATCATGATAAGACCACACTTAGGTTGGGGGAAGAGCACCTTGTATCCCATTTGGGTCGCCTCCAACCTGATGGCATAAACATCGATTCTTCAAACTTCTGGTAATGCCCCCCCCTCACCCCTCCTCCATTTCCAATCCCCTTTTCCCTCGCTCACCTCATCTCCTTGTCCACCCATCACCTCATTCTGGTGCTTCTTCCCCCTTTTTCTTTCTTCCAATGCCTTCTGTTTCGTTCACGAATCAACTTACTCCTCCAGGTTTCACCTATCACCTGGTGGATCTCTCTCCCCTCCCCCGCCTTTTAAACTTACTCCTCAGTTTCCTTTCTCCAGTGCTACCGAAGGGTTTCGGCCCAAAATATTGATGTACTTTTTTCCATAGATGCTGCCTGGTCTGCTGAGTTCCTCCAGTATTTTGTGTGTGTTGCTCGGATTTGCAGCATCTGCAAATTTTCTTTTGTTTGTGAGGTTGTTGTAGTAGGCTATTTTAACTTTTCACATTTTGACTGGGACTCCCATACTGTAAAAGGACTAGATGGGACAGAGTTTGTCAAATGTGTTCAGGAAAGTTTCCTTAATCAGTACATAGAAGTCCCAACAAGAGAGTGTGCGATATTTGATTGGCTATTAGGAAATAAGACAGGGCAGGTGACAGAAGTTTGTGTAGGGGAACACTTTGCATATAGTGATCATAATGCCATTAGTTTCAAAGTAAATATGGAAAAGGATAGGTCTGGTCCGAGGATTGAGATTCTAAATCAGAGAAAGGCCAATTTTGATGGTGTCAGAAATGATCTGGCAAGTGTGGATTGGAACAGGTTGTTTTCTGGCAAAGGTGTACTTGGTAAATGGGAGGCCTTCAAAAGTGAAATTTTGAGAGCAAGAAGCTTGTATGTGTTTGTCAGATAATTATAGGTAAAGATAACAGGTTTAGATAAGCTTGGTTTTCAAAAGATATTGAAAAAAGATGTCTATACCAGCTGTGGGCAGGTAGGAATAGAAATGCAAGAGAACACTTAAAAAAGAAATCAGGAGGGCTAAAAGAAGGCAGACAAGGTGAAGGAGAATCCTGAGGGAATCTACAGGTATGTTAAGAGCAAAAGGATTACAAGGGACAAAATTGGTCCTCTGGAAGATCAGAATGGTAATCTAAGCATGGAGCCAAAAGAGAAGAGGGAGATCTTGAATGATTTTTTTGCATCCAATTGTATTCAAGAGACAGACACAGAATCTATGGAAGTGAGGTAAAGGAGTAGCGAGGTCATGGATCCTGTACAGACTACAGGGGAAGTGTTTGCTGTCTTGAGGCAAATCAGGGTGGATAAATCCCCAAGACCTGACAAAGTATTTCCTCGGACCCTGTGGGAGGCAATTGCAGAAACTGCAGGGGCCCTAGCAGAAATATTTAAATTATCCTTAGTGACAGGTGAGGTATTACAGATTAGCTAATGTTGTTCCACTTTTCAAGAAAGGCTCCAAAAATAAACCAGGAAATTTATAGGCCGGTGAGCCTGATATCAAAGGAAAGTCATTGGAAGATATTCTAAGGACCTTGTCAAAAGCTTTGTTAAAGTCCAAGTAGACCACATCCATTGCCTTGCCTTCAACAACTTTCCCGATAACTACCTTGAAAAACTCTATATGGTTTGTTAGACTTAACCTATTGCACACAAAACCATACTGACTTTAGCAAGGTCCCACATGGTCCCCTTGGTCAAGAAGGTTCATTCGCTTGGCGTTCAAGATGAGGTAGTAAATTGGATTAGTCATTGGCTTTGTGGGAGAAGCTGGAGAGTAGTAGTAGATAGTTGCCTTTCTGACTGGAGGCCTGTGACAACTGAAGTGCTGCAGGGATTAGTGCTGGGCCTGTGGTTTGTCATCTATAGCAATGATCTGGATGCTAATGTGGTTAACTGGCTCAGCAAATTTGTGGGTGACAGCAAGATTGGAGGTGTAGTGGACAATGAGGAGGACTGGCAGAGCTTGTAAGTGGACAGAGCTTGTATAAGACATTGGTGAAGCCTCTGTTGGTCAGGATCGACCATGGAAGTTGTGTCCTAGCTGCCTAGATACACAAGCCTGGCAGTATGATCTGGAGAGCAAGCTCTCCCTTTCCACACAGCTGATGAACCCAAGGGAACAACAGAGACTGATACAGTTTGGTACCCGTACCACAGAAGTTGGCAGTCAGTATTGAACTCAATGTAGGTCTGCTTTAAGGATCCCCAGCTCCAGATTTTTCCCTTGGGATTTATTCACAAAGTCTTCTCCATGGGTTGGTATAGCCACAAGGTAGCAGGGGTTTAAGACCAGAGTGTTCCTTCTCTTCGATGAGCTGCCAACCACAGCTAACAAGCTCCATTTGTCCGAAGTAACTGGTTTTAAGATAGTTTTAAGATGCCAGTAACCCACCTTGCCCCTTCTATTGTCGTTAGAAATGGTTCCACAGGGCTTAGTTGCTAAGCCACATGTGAAGGCCAGGAGCTGGACTTGATTGTCAGAGGCTATTTCAGGTGCATGCCATAGTGAGCATCTAATAGATTATAGGAACTTGTAAAAAGATGTAAATAGGGTTGAAACAGTACAGAGAAAATTTATAAGGATGTTGCCAGGACTGGAGGAAAGATTGAATAGGTTAGGATTTATTCCCTAGAACTTAGAAGACTGAGGGGAGATTTAATTGAGATATATAAAACTATGAGGGGTATAGATAGGGTATAGCAGGATTTTTCCACTAAGGGTTAGGTGGGACTACAACTAGGAAGTCATAGGTTAAGGGTGAAAGGTGAAAAGTTTAAGGAGAACATGAGGGAAAACTTCACTCAGAGGATTGTGAATGTGGAACGAGCTGCCAACTCAATTGATGCATGCGAGCTTGATTTCACCGTTTAAGAGAAGTTTGGAACTAGACAGTTTAACTGGTTCAGCATGGACAAGATAGGCTGAGGGGCCCGTTTCTGAGCTGGACTTTTCAATGATTCTATAAAATAACAAGCAGGATAGACACAGGAGAGTCAGTGGATGTTGTATTCATGGACTTTCAAAGGGCTTTTGACCGGGTGCTGCACATGATGCTGCTTAAGAAGATAAGAGCCCATGGTATTACAGGAAAGATACTAGCATGGATAGAAGATGATTGCCTGACTGGCAGGAGGCAAAGAATGGGAATAAAGGGGACCTATTCTGGTTGGCTGCTGGTGACAAGTTGTGTTCTGTGGGTGTCAGTGTTGGGACTGCTTCTTTTCACATTTTATATCAGTGATTTGCATGATGGAATTGATGGCTTTGTGGCCAAGTTCGTAGATGATATAAAGATGTGTGGAGGGTTAGGTAGTGTAGAGGAAAATGGGAGCCTGCAGAAGGTACTTAAACAGATTAGGGAAATGGGTAAAGAAGTGGCAGATGCAATATAGTGCAGGGAAATGTATGGTCATGCACTTTGGTAGAAAGAATAAAGACATAGACTATTTTGTAAAGGGGTCATTTTGAGGTAGACTGCAGATAATGGAACCTTGAGTAGCACAAAATGCTGGAGGAACTCTGCAGGTTCAGCAGAATCTATGGGGAAAAACTGGGCAGTCGACATTTTCTCTGGTCCAGATGAAGAATCTCGATTTGAAATGTTGACTGTTTATTTCTCTCCATAAGTACTGCCTGGCCTGCTGAGTGCCTCCAGCATTTTGTCCATTTCCTCGCTTTCTTTTTCTAAAATGTTGAATTGGTCCATATTGGTTTCTCATTGCAGATGCAGCATCCAAACATGCCACTCAAGCCTTTTTTGACTGCCTGCGTGCCGAAATGGAGCAATACCAAATTCATGTGTCCGTAATCAGCCCAGGATATATCCACACTAATCTTTCCCTGAATGCAGTCACTGGCAATGGATCCAAATATGGTGGTATGATTTTAATCACTCTGAACTAGTTTTGGGCTTTCTCATTTTATGGGTAAATCAATGCCATTGCATATAGCATCATTATTGGTATGAGTATAAAGAAAATCCAAGTAAGTTAAATGGGGGATTACTAGTGAGGTTACTGTATATACACCTCACTGTTGTATTCATTGTATTCAGGCTTCTTTGTAACGGTTTTTATTTTTCAAGATAACTAATATGCCTGAAGCAATTTCAACTAGCACCATGCTTCGAACATAGTGAAAAGTCCGAAAATATCTCTCAGGGGCATTAATTTAATTTTAAAAAAATAAGTTGATCCAAAGGAGGAATCAGAATCAGGTCTATTATCACTGACCTCTGTAGTGAAATTTGTTTTGTAATAGCGGTACAGCGCAATACATAAAAATTATTATAAGTTGGAATAAGAAATATATTTTAAAAAAAGAGCAAAATAGTGGGGTCATTTCCATGGGTTCATGGACCATTCAGAAGTCTGATGGCAGAGGTAAGAAATTGTTCCTAAAACATTGATTGTGCATCTTCAGACTCTTGTGCCTGCTCGTCGATGGTAGTAATCAGAAGAGGGCATGGCCTGGGTAATGAGGGTCCTTAATCTTCTTATGGCACTGCCTTTGAAGATGTCCGTGATGGTGGGGAGCCTGATGTCCATGATGGAGTTGGCTGAGTCTACAGTCCTCTGCAGCTTTTTATTCATTGGAATATTGGAGACTTCATACCATGCTCTGATGCATCCAGTCAGAATGCTCTCCATGGTACACCTGTAAAAGTTTACTTAAGTGTTTGGTGACATACCAATCTCCTCAAACTCTAAATTAAGTATAGCCAGTTTTGGGATTGCATAAGTATGTTGACACCTAGGAATGTGAGGCTGCTCACACTTTTCTTTGCTGATCCCCCAATGAGGATTGGTGTGTCCTCTCCCGATTTCTGTTTCCTGAAGTTCACAATCAATTCCTTGGTCTTACTGACATTAAGTGCAAGGTTGTTGTTGTGACATGACTGAACCAACTCTTTCTCACTCCTGTATGCCTTCTCATCTCCATCTGAGATTCTGCCAACAACAGTTGTGTCATCTCAGATTTATAGGTGGTATTTGAGCCGTGCCTAGCCACAAAGTCATAAGTGTAGAGAAAGTAGAGCAGTGGGCTAAACATGCATCTTTGAGGTGTGCCTTTGTTGATTGTCAACAAGGAGATGTTATTAGCAGTCTCCACTGATTGTGGTCAGTCATTTGATCAAGCAAATAAGCCATTCCGAGGATTTTCAAGAAATATAAAAATTGGCGATGCAGTGAATGCCAGAGCTTGGGTTCCTGGAGTGGAGTGTATAACCATCAGTGTAAGCGTTTTGAAAATAGGGGTACAAAAAACTAGGATTGGAGAAATGTAGGTATCTTGGAGAGTTGCATTAGGGTATTGAGATAGGGGAAGGGAAGAGATCATGGATGCATTTGAACACCAAGATGAGAATTTTAAAGGCAATATATTGCTGGTATGGCAGTATGATCCAGGTCAAGAACAAACAAGGTTTACCTATCATTAAATGTCTCCACTTTTTCCTACTCATTGCAGCCTGAACTGTAAGTTGACATCCAGGTTCTTTGATAACACATGGGGAAAATGCCAGTAAACAAGCACATATTAATCCATTGCTTTTCTCTTTAAATCTAGTGATGGACAAGAGTACAGCAGGGGGTTACGAACCTCGTGTTGTTGCTGAAGCTGTACTCACAGCAGTTTGCAGGAAGAAGAAGGATGTCCTGGTGGCTGGGTTACTCCCCACTGTTGCAATTTACTTGCGAGCTTTAGTTCCAAGCCTTTTCTTTCCTATCATGGCAGCAAGAGCTAAAAAGGAGCGCAAGGTGAAGGATGATTAATCACATCTAGGGCTCCATTTTCCACAAATTGGTTGAGAAACTAAATGGTGCTTGCTTGTGCCCAGTGATGTCTCCGTCACTGCATCCAGGTCTGCTTTGATGGTTTTTCCAGGTTTCTGGGACAAGCTTTACAGATTGCACTGAAACTAGCATAAATTCAGTAAAATGAATACGAGTTGAGCATCCCTTATCCGAAATGCTTGGGGCCGGAAGTGTTTTGGATTTCGGACTTCAGAATATTTGCATCTATATAATGAGATACCTTGGGGATGGGAACCCAAATCTAAACACAAAATCCGTTTATATTACATATACAGTTCATACCTATACCCTGAAGGTAGTTTTAGATATTTTAATAAATTTGTGCATGAAACAATGTGCACATTGTACCATCAGGAAGATAAGCTATCACTACCTCGGTCGTCCATGTGGACAGTCAGTGACTGTTCGGCATTGCCATCATTCCTGACTGAATTTATGTGCTATTGGTAAATAGTCTTTGTCTTGTACTTGTTCATCACACAAATTTACTGATGCAGCCATTCAGCGTGTGCTAGATTTTCATCAATGATGATCCTAGCAAACTCATCAATTAATTTCTCAATTGCTTTGTGATCAGCACTTTATCAATACAAATCTTTAAAAATTTTATGCTGTACCTTTTCTTAAATTTTTGGAATCAGCCTGCTGAATATTCACTTTAATTTACAGTTCATCATGATAGATCTTTGCTTGTGTCATGATCAGCATACCATTAACCGGCATAGGTTTGCAGAGATGTTGACAAGTCCACTCTTTCAATACATGATTGAGATCTTCATTTTTTGCTTTATGCAGTGCTTTTGATTCTTCATTAACTGCTCAGAACTGGCTGTAGTGCGGAGTGACCTGCTTATCGCCTGGGTACCTTCCCTGGATCTTGTGGAATTTTCCATTTGAGATGTCAGATCAGCATTTTAAAAAAATCCAGATTTTGGAGGTTTTTGGATTTTGTAATTTCGGATAAGGGGTGCTCAAACTGTCTTAATACTTCTGTATGCATTTTCCTCTTCATTATTTTGAGATAAGTTGTGTAGAAGCAGCAAGGAAGAGGGAGAATATTGTTACTGTAGCTGTCAAACAGAGGGGTGCTCAACCTGTATCATGCGACTTTAAACAGAACCAGTATACTTATAATATAGAAGAAATCAAATGTATGGCATTGCGTTCACAATCTGCAACCTAAAGCTCTTTGCACCTGAGCGAAACCTTGTCTATGTTTTAGGTGAAGCTGCTTGGGTGAGCCAGCCCTTCTAGTGACTTTCACTTCAGTATCTGAATTTTGAAACATGCTTTGGCTATTATTGCGATAATTGCAACATCAGTCCAAGTGAAACAAATGGATAAAAATTAGATTTTTGTTAAAGGGCATTGATCTGCGGCTTTTATTTATGCCAAGTGCATGGACAGAACATGGAAATCAGCCCATCCTGTCTATGTTGACCCAATTGTCCAGTTGAGAATACCCCATTTCTCCATTAACTAAAGGTAAATGAGAAAGTTTGGCTCAGCTTGTATCTATCACTAATTATGTCATCATATACAGGTAAAACACAAGCTGAAAGGAACCGTTGATCTTAAGAGTATTGTGTTCTCTTTCTCAACCCCTACACACTCTTTCTCCCCCCCATTCATCGTGCTTCTGTCTCTCCCCAGTCCCTAGTTCCACCATATTGTTAAAGTCAAAGAGGAACTCAGCACATATAACTGCCCTTCAGCCCAACGAGTCCACACCAACAGAATTCACCCAGCTAGTTTGGCCAATGTCCCTCTAAGTCTTTCACTTCTATGTACTGATCCAAGTGCTTATATCAATATATCTGCCTCAACTACTTCTGGCAGCTCATTCCATGTACTCAACTGTATGAAAAAATTGCCCTTCATGTCCCATAGTTTTATTTTCACCACCCTACCTGTGATGTTGCTTTTAGCAAACTGCACTCGTACTAGGCACAGAGAAAATCTGCAGATACTGGAAATGCAAAGCAACACATAAAAAATGCTGTTGGAACACAGCAGGCCAGGCAGCAACTATGGTAAAGAGTTGACAGTTGACGTTTCGGGCCGAGACCCTTCATCCAGTCCTGATGAGGAGTCTCAGTCCAAAGCATCAACTGCTTACTCTTTTCCATAGATACTGCCTGGCCTGCTGAATTCCTCCAGCATTTTGTGTGTGTTGCTTTGCACTTGTACTCCTAGATTCCTCTGTTCCATTGCACTCCACAGTGCCCTACCTTTCAGTCTCTTCCTCTCACTTTTCAAATGAAAGTCCATTTGCCACTCCCTGGCCCACTTAACATAGTAACTGACTGACTTGATTAAGATTGCTGTAATCTAGAGTAGATTAGTTAAAGTTGATTTCTTGAGATTGTTAATGATATTTAAATTACACCGATAATCATTTATATAAAATTCATTTATATAAACAAGTATTAATATATTTATACAAATAATTGCAGTAAAAAGAATTTAATATCATTCATTGGGCACTCAACATTTGATTTCAAACTTTATTGGTTCCAAAAATTGAGCCTTTAATGCAAATATCTGAATACGACTGTAGAAAGGAAAGGTTGTGTGAAAGAATGTACAATGGAAGTTAATCGGCGTTTGGGACATATTCAGTTCCAGCACTGAAGGTATTGCAGTGGCTCCAGATATAGTTGCAGTCAGCAGACAATGTTAGGATTTAACCTGAATTTGCTGGATTGAACAATAACTGAACTCTGAATTTACTGCTAAATAGATGAATATTCATTGGTGCATCATTTGAAAAGCGGGCCAATATCTACACAAGTAAATTGAGAATTTCCATGTTACCAGGTTATTTGTGCTGCCCTCTCCCAGCTTGCCTCAACTGACATTCATTTACAGGTTTACTTTGTACAGAAAATGAGGTATTACTGTAAAAGTCCTCAATTTAAAACTTAGAAAATAATTGAAATTGTGGAGCTAGGAATTATTGTTGGAGATTGTTCTTTTTTTCTGTCTGTGATTCATCCTATTTCTTTGCTCTGCTGTTCATTAGCAATTCTAAAATGTAATTAGTTGGAGATTTGCAATCACCATAGCCTGCTACAAATGTGGAAAATGGAAATGACAGGTGAAAAAGCTAGTATGGTACTGTACAAAATGTTTCTCTCTGCTAGATTTTGTTAAATTAATAGATGGAACCAAGATTGAATGATGACACAGAAACCCAAACTGAACAATAAATTAAGTTTGCACAAGTTCTTTTGAACCAGGAAAGATTCCCTGTTACAAATTTGCAATGTGTTTTCAACCCTGCCGCACCCCCCCAACCAGTGCCTGGTCAATAAAGAAAAAAATCAGTAATTCCCACATACAAGTGTAGTGATGCTGGAATATCAAAGTGCAAGGCTAAAAGGACTTGCCTTCACATGGTGCATTTTCTAAATTCCTTTCTGTTGTAGAGATGTTTAATAACAATATACCATCATGTATTCATTGGTGCCAAAAAGCTTTACTATCCAAAAAAAGCTCAGTAACTTAAAGTTGACCTAGTGAGTAACTGATCTGTTTGCATTAAATCTTTTGTAGCCAGTTTCTGCTTAGTCTGTCTCCACTACAAAAAGGGACACCACATTACAAACTCAGCAGTGTGTTTGCATGGATTGCATGTACAATATGTTAATTTCTGTCATAGTTTACATACTTTAATTTTATGAATCTTGGTCTCAGAAACCAACATTTTACGCTATTGTAAAAAGAAGGCAAAGGAAAAATAATGTGCTCCTTTGTAACATGTAATTTTACTATTTAAAAAAAGTCAAGCTGGAAAATGCAGCTGAAAATACCTACAGTTCATCAGTGTTAAAGTTGTATTCAGGCTTTGGGCTACATCCATTTCAGTGTTCTGATTATATTTTACTCGTCAATATTTTTTGTTTTGTTTTTGATGAAGATGACAGCTAAGAAATCTGTACACTTATAAAACCTCAGAACAGAGAGAAAGTGGTATTGTATTACTTTTTTAAGATTACACAAAGTGGATATTTTTTGTAAGAGGTTCGGTTTCAGAAGGGGGCATTTTTCATCTTACAAAATGTCTGATGGCCCCAAAAGATATCTCATTATTTGACACCTTATAAAGTATTTGAAACCACCATTGTCTCATTATGTAGGAAACCCTGTATCATACATACATTTATTTATATCAGCAGGAGCACAAAAAAGAGTTTACTTAGTCCAAGGTAAGAAATGTTTACAAGGTTTACAACATGAAGCTATCGTTTAACCACATATTAAAAATTAAATTGCAATGATTGCAAACCTCAATCAAAAAGGCAAAGGCAGGTGTAAGTGCGTTATTACTGCTTAGTGCTAACTGGTAATATTACTGATAAGCTAGTATTAGCTTGTAAAGGAATTTGATCAGCACAGAACTTGTGTTCTTATGCAATGTTTGATGATAGAAAAACAAACTAATTCATCAATTAATTGTTGCATTAATAGTAGTGAGTGGAAAGGGATGGAATGATTTCAAAATCACCTTGAATTGTAGACTATCAGATATGGTTGCAGATTGTGGTAGACCACATCTGACCTTTACTGTCTAGCAATGTTTTTAAAAATTTTTTAAACTTTCAACAGGATCTGAAACATTAAAGGTATCACAGAATACATAGATCTAGTTTTTTTTTCCCCCACATTCACAAATATCCATTCATCTGTAGTCTTAACAACTCAGATTCCATTCAGCCAGCAAATTGCATGCAGGGTTCATAACATGTGTCCTACCTTTTATCCTGCCTTGAAACTCAGCCAAAGTAGTACACCCAAGTTTCTTGTTGTGGCCTTGTTGCTTTGGAAAATGCACTGTTTGGCACATTAATAGGAATTTGGAAATGTGATGTATTCCTGTGCATTACGTCCATTGTGAAACAGACTGGGCCGTGACTGGGACTACCACTCTGTCAACGTGCCTTAACTCACAATAATACTCCATAATAGAAAGTCCATGATGTGACTCGGAAGTGTGAGCATTTCTGTGTCTCAGGACCCTCCTCTCAGGCAAATGATGAAATTAATTATTGATCTTCAGTATTTCCACTCAGCCTTTGGCCATTTAAGGAAGTGAGCAAAGACCAAGACCTCAAACACAGCCCATAGTCTACTGCAGAGCTGCACTTCATTCTTTTGATCCCAGCCACACCTGAAACACAAGTATGGGAGAGGTAGCACCATTCTCCGTAACAATCCTCCAAATCCACCCGGATAATTGAACCAATTTCAAAGTGTTCTCCCAGCACAAAATGGATAATGGCATCCACTGGGGAGACTGCATCATTCCATACCTGACCCCCATTCTCCCAACACAAACACTCAAAGCTCCTGGATGGAGATTATGATTGAAGGATATTCTTAAAGCCTCCTTCAAAATAACTTATAAATGACTTGGATGAGGAAGTGGAAGGGGGAGTTAGTAAGTTTGCAGATGATATGGAGGACTTGTAGAGGGCTGTTGTAGGTTCCAATGGGACACTGACAAGATACAGAGCTGAGCTGAGAAATAGCAGATGGAGTTCAACTATGAAAAATGTGAAGGAATTCATTTTGGAAGGTCAAATCTGAACAGAATAGAGGACTAATTGTAAGATTCTTGGCAGTGTGAAGGAACAGGGAATCTTGGGGTCCACCTCCATAGATCACTGACAGTTGCCACACAAGTTGAAAGTGTTGTTAACAAGACGTATGGTGTGTCGGCCATCATTAGTCTGCGGATTGAGTTCAGGAGATGCAAGGTAATGTTGCAGCTCTAACACTTTGTACCATACTTGGAATATTGAGTTCCATTCTGCTCACCTCATTATAGGAAAAATGTGGAAACTTCAGAGAGGGTGTACAGATTTACCAGGTTACTGCATGGACTAGAGGGCATGTCATATGAAGATAGGTTGAGCAAACTAGGGCTTTTCTCTTCAGAGCAAAGAATGAGTGGTGACTTGATAAAGGTGTACAAGATGATAAGCGGCATAGGTAGAGTCGATAACCAGGCCTTTGCAAGGTGGAAATGGCTAATACAATGCAGCATAATTTTAAGGTGATTGGAGGAAAGTATAGGGACAGGAGTTAAAATAAGAGGTAGGTTCTTTGCAGAGCGGTGGGTGCATTGAATGCCCTTTTAGGAGCAGTGCTAGAGACAGAAACATGAGAGGCATTTAAGAAACTTTTAAGCATATGGATGATAGAAAAATGGAGTGTTATGTAGAAGGGCTATATTGATCTTAGAGTAGATTAAAAGGTTGACGTATCATTCTGGGCTGAAGGACCTATACTATGCCGATATGCTCTCTGCTCTAAAACGAAACATACATACTCATATGTGGGAATCCCTGGCCCACCAATATGGAAGAAAGATACAGAAAGTGCATCTCTATCAGTAGTGCACAAAAGCCCAGCAAAGACGATGGAAGGAGAGTGCCATTATGCATTTGACCAATCCTCCTGCCACTTCAAGCACCACCTGCCTAATCCGTGGCCTCATCATCAATCTCAGAACAACTATCCTGGAGTGGAAGCAAGTTATCCTCAATCCCAAGGGACTACCTAAAAGAAGCCTGGTGATATAACAATGCATTAAGTAACTTGAAAGACCTGTTTGGGACTAGCTAACAATAATATCTCAGTATGAAGTTAGCTGTAAGATGTTGCCGCTCTAATTCTTTGTAAAGCATTGATCCTAGATTCCTAGAAGAACCCTAATGTTCCTAATAGAACCCTAATAGATATGACGCATATGCATTAACTTATAGTAAATCTTAAGAATTGTTTTTTGCAAGAACATTATTTGCCTTCTTTTGTCAGCAACACATTTGATTTGCTCACAAGTTTATTTAAAGTATGTAATTCAAATCATTTGACACTAAGAAAATGGAACTCTTAACATGCTAATTTAATCTACTAATTTGCCAGATGCACACCTTAACAAAGTACCAAAATAGAAGTATTTCAGAACATGAGAAAGAATACTGAAATTGCCCAGGGGGTTCAGTCACTTTCATACTTCCTTGGCAACATAAGAACCATAAATCTTTTTCACCATGATGGCATGCACAAACTGCAATGATGTGCTTCAATGCAAGGTTAAATTATTGTAGCCTTAAAAATATTCATCATAAGCTTTCATCATAAAGACATTAGCTCCTTGAAAGATCAACCAATTCAAAATCAAATTGAAATGTTTTTCCAAAGAAAAAAACCCACTCTGAAAATATTTTCGGGAATTGTTTTGATGTGTAAAACACGAGTGTCAACACAGTACATCCCTTACCTCTGCAAATGATTAGATACAATTCATGCAACTCCTACATTTACACTTAAAATGTGGCAGCTTATATTGTTTTCATTGCCTGACGAATTGACACACACCTTCCTGCTCAAGAGAAAATAAAGCAAGAAGCTGATTACCTTGGAGAAACACAAGTCAGGCAGAATCTGTCCAAAGAAAAGTTACTTTAATGTTAACTACTTCTCTTTGCAGTTGCTGCCTGATCTGCAGAACGCTTTCAGCATTTTCTGCATTTATGGAAGAAAATGCAATTGACAAGTTCTGTAAGAGAACCTATTCTATTGAATAGTAGAAAGATGTTTAATTTAGCTTGTGCTAGAGTTCAAAATGGTCACATTGTCCTTAAGACAAAGCAATGTACAATTTATTAGATTATGTTTGATATAAACAGCCATTTTGAATGGAATGAGTAACTTACTATTTAGAGTTTTGTCATAGGGAAACTAGGGACAGACAGGTGAAGCGAGGAGGCATGAGTGTGATGCAAAATAGAACAATTGCGACATTCTTATCTTAAAGTTGTCAAATTACAGTGCAACTGCATATGGTAACCCTAGCTCTCTCTGCAATGGAAGTGTTAATTTCTACAGAACAGCTCTTAAGCAGCATGTGGCTCTTTCATATGCACCTTCTGCACCTCTGATTTCATCATTTGTTTGGAATTTTATAATACTCCAGTATTGTGATTACACATTTCTCCCAAGTAAAGGTGTGCTTCGGGATACCAGATAAAAATAAACTAGAGTTCTTTGAACAGTCATCTGCATCCCTCTCGTGGATATTAGTGTTTCCTGTTGTGGGTGCTGGACAAAGCAATGGTGAAAGCAACGAAGAAATTTAAGTATGAAGATGAACATAGATCTTTAGAATGGGAACACAAATTTGGAGGAAAATGCATCTGCTTATCATGCAACAGTTAGATTATTTGAATAGGGCAACTGGAAGTAACACAACAACACAAGAATGCCTATTGTCTCAAGCTTAGAACCCAAATTCATGGACCTTGTGTTTCAAGGGTTAGTGATTTTATCAAACTGACAGCCAGGTAATGAAATAGCTATAATAAGTAAGTTGGCTAAATTTAGTTTTTATTGCATTGAAAAGCTGAATTTCACTACATCTGTGTGTGCACCTCTCTCTGCACATCTCTGTTGTGCACAAGGTAGAGTATAATTTTGTAGTTCTTTCGACAAATGGCAATTGCAGGCGTGAATCCAATTGTATCCACAGTGATGGCTACCACTGCTGTACAATATGTCTCTCTAAACTTTACACATCAAAATAATCTATTGCATCAACTTTTCAGTGTTAAGCACTGCAGATTGCATGACATATGTGTAAAGAAGAATTTTGACTCATTTGTTGGGAATATATGAACTAAGCCAACATTGAAAGTGTCTAGTTAGCGTAAACTGCTTACCTGAGCAAATATAGGAAGTTGAAAGGAACTGCATCATACGCTCCCCAGGATAATGCCAGCTACCATCAAGTACATCTAAAGTTCAGGATAATTGCAATTCATGTAAGCTCTACATTAACCAGCACCAACTTCTCCAATGGAACTGAATGTCAACTATGTCACTTACACATCATTTATCACTTTCAATGGCATTTTTCATTCTTTATTGGATTGTCTAAGAATGTCCAAGATACAAGTTATCTATAAAGTTTCCAAAAAATTACCTTTACTTAAAATATAATTTGCATAACATTCCCAATATCTTTATGCCTGGTGTACCACATAGACACACCCCTTGCCCTGCCATACACACACATTTCATCACTGCATCATATAAATACCATTTCCACAATGCAAGCCAAGGAAAATAAGTGTAAATTTGTTTTGTTGCATTGTAATCCTAAAGTGTTAGTATATCCCAAAACCAATCAAGGACCTCTTGCTTCCCATGTAATATCATGAGGAATGAAAATAAAATACTCAAACATGCAGTAAATACTGACCAATGAGTCAGGCTGGAAATATAATCAAAGTCAATTAGGAATTTTGGCAAAATTGAGATTGTATCCAAAATGTTCCCTTTTATTGTCATATTTAACAAAAAGTCTGTCCATTATAATACAACTTGTTTTCAGGGAAACTAGTAGCAGGTAACATGTGCACTGCGGATTAAGTTCTAACTTCAACTCTTACTTGGATACAATTTTGAAATCATACAACATGTCATGCCAACTCAAAATTATTTTATCAGATTCCAATGCCAATAGATTCCAATTATAGCAGAAGGAGGGATCAGGGCAGCAAAATGGAATTTTGTTTGTGAAGAAAACAAAGAAAAACATAATGAACTGGCAAAATTAAAGTCCCACTTTTTTAACATTTAAGGTGTTCCTCCACGATGTTTTAAGAATTTTAAATAAACCTAAAAATATGTCAACGAACCAATTATTTTGAAAGGCAAATGACAGGTAAATTCACATGTGCCAAGTCACCATAGGTTTGCAAATCAATTATATTGCCTTTTCAGATGCAATGATTATTTCTGTTGCAAACCTACTTGGCTTTCCTCTAATAATGAAACTGCAGCAACTTCAGATTAAATTAATTTCAAGTGCTACAGTGCAGCACCAAAAGATAGTATCTGAAGGTCATATTTTACTTTAAAATAAAATCTCTATCCTAAAAAAAAATTGACAAACTTTTGACTAATAATCAGGACTTATCTGGGAATTCTGTGCTGCAAGATGTCATGAATGCAATTTAAGATACTTCATTCAAGCCATATAATGCTATTTTTTGGAAATGCATGGAATAGGAAAGTAATCAAGAGGGTCAGTTGCCTACTCATCAACCAAAAGATATCAGTAGTTCTGCATATATTGAATTTCTGATAGAAATGTCAAGTATATACTGGTCTTTTACAGAGAATCATAATCATTGGGATGGGCAAGAACTATTACGTGGACTGGAAGTATCAGTGCACAAAGGGAGATACTTCTGAAAATCTATTGGAGACCTTGCTCCTCTAGTCTCCACTGACCACAATGTTATATGTAATAATACGCAACTGTTCCATTTGTCCCAGTCATACTGCATAGATCTCACAGATTTTCTTAACGCAGTACATCAAGGCCGCCAGTGCTATTGTATTATGGAGTCTTTTCCTGTAAATATCATCTTTTCTAACCAGAACCACGGGCGTGGATGATGTAAGTGTATTCAGAGGTAATCGGGAGAGTTTGCAGGTGTCATATTCCACTTGGTACTTGCAACAGGGATCAAATTGCCAAGAAATGCCATAGAGCGCTGCACAGGCCACACTGATGGCCCCAATAGGCAGGGTTACGTAACGGGTGTATTCCGAAGCCAGTGCTATTGGGGTTAACAGGCAAACAGATCCTGCAATAACAGATGTTTTGTGCAAGCAATTTCCAACTGTGATCCAGCGCGCTGTCTCATCTCCAATGCGGGTAGGCTCAATAATAATATACTTGTATTGAGTCTCCAGGGCTTGCTCCAGCTCATATTCAAACTGCTCCTGTGCATTCTCTCCATTGTAAATTTCACGGACGATGTAGCAGTCTGTTGAATTTAGTGGCGCCCTGCAGCACACAAAAGGAAAAGCAACAGAACCAGGTTAAGGAAAGATGTGAAAGTGAACATCTTAGTAACTTTGGATATCCATGACAACTTCGGATGCTATGCCATCCTCATCTCCCAACTTTCAGATTGAGCACACTAAAAAGGGAGGCATTAGTTGTAGCACATTTAGTTCACCTCAGTTTTACTTTAGTTATTTTAACTTTTGTTAATCAAAACAAATTAAGATGTAAGACAAGGTCTGCTATTTGTAATCCTGCTGTTTATAAGACCACATTGCACTTCAGCTGCTGCATTTCCTAGATTAGCATAGTGACCCACACTTCGAAGTTCGCCATTGACTATAAACAAGTTTGGAATGTCATTTATATATTAACTTTTAAAAAGAATGCCTTTCTGCAGATAATTAAGTGCCCAGATCCTTTGCAATACAGAGCAATGACTGTATGCATTTTCATGCTTCATCTACATTGTGGGTGGTTAACTCTGCAATAAAATTGTAACCTGGTGTACAGATGCTTCCAGTCATCTATTACCAATACAGTGCCTTGACAAAGTATTCAGCCCTCTCAACTATTTTACTGTTTCATTTTCTAAGCATAAAATACATTGAAGTGGGATTTTTTGAGCTAATCTACAAAACATTGTGCATCATATCAAATAACAATTCCAAAATTTGTCACCAATTTACTAAAAGTTAAAAACCAAAATAATGAGGCTGAGAAAGTATTCATCCCCTTTGTATTATTGCACTAACTTTCATCAGGTGTAATATACAGAATCACCTTACTAACTCACCCAATTTGTTGATGTAGAAAATTGGAGGACCACCTGTTTTCAATTTCTCTTGCAAGGAGCTAACTACCACACTCACCAAAGGAAAGAAACACCTCTAATAAAGATGAAATTTCATGGCACCTCCACCACCATCTCAGACTAAGGGCCTGAGTGGCTCCTGAAGTTCTCCTCTATTGAAATATAGAAAATTGATATCCTATAAATCAGTTTATTGTCTCTAGTGATCGCCATCTTGAAGGCATGGAATATGTCAATGAGATTATTGATTATCATATAATACCACCTTCTAATTTACTTATACAGTGTGGAACAGGCTCTTCCAGCCTAATGAGCTGTACCGCCCAGCAACCCATCTAAGTAATACTAGCCTGATCACAGGACTATTTACAACAGCCAACTAACCTACTAACCAGTACATCTTTGTACTGTGGGAAGAGATCCATGCAGTGAACAGGGAGAATGCAAACTCCACGCAGATAGCGATGGAATTGAACTCCAAACTCTGGATCACCTCAAGCTGTAATACAGGTACACATTCCTTTATCCGAAATCCTGAAATCCAAAAAGCTCCAAAAACCGAAGCTTTTTTCGCCAACAGCTGACGTCACTCAGGTGTGACGTGGCAGCACTAGCAGAGGCTGCCAGACGTCAGTTGTGGCTCAGCGCTCGTACTGGTTACACATGCATTTGCTGTTCGCTGATATTTTGTGTTCACTGTTGACTTTGTGTTTAATTCCACTGTAAAAATGTCAAAAGGAGCTGCAGGTACCCCTATGTGTAACAATGAGAAAAAGAGAAGGAATCTTCTCTATCAATAATGCAGAAAGTGGAGTTATTGCAGAAGCTCGATCGTGGTGTGTCTGTGCAGTGTCTTACTGAAGAAAATAGTGTCGGAACTACCACTGTATATGATTTAAATAAACCGAAAGACAAGTTACTGAAGTTTTATAGTGACAGTGACGTTCTACATTTACTCCAATAAGTCATTTACCACGTGTTTGATTTGGTTTGTATAAAGCTGTATATTTTTATGTTTTATTGAATGTTTTTGTTGGAAATAAAATTTCTTCTCATTATTCCCTAAACAATACAGTATAACAATTACTTACATAGCATTTACTTTGTATTAGATATTATAAGTAATCTAGAGATGATTTAAAGTGCCGCTGAGTCCTAAAGTCCACCGCACTGAGACAGGTTAAATAAGGGACTTGAGCATACATGATTTTTGGTACGGGGGGGAGCGGGTCTGAAATCCGAAAAATTCTGAATTACGAAATGCAACTGGCCCCAAGGATTTCGGATACAGGATTGTAGACCTGTAGTATCGCAATAATAACTACACTACTACCTGTGTGACTTTTAAGCTCCTGGAGCAGCTCACTCTGCAAATAACTGGTTCCAGTTTTTTTATTCCCCTCTCCATTGAGCAAGTATCAACAAACCTCCGATGTGTAAGTTACCAAATTGATCTCAAACATTGAGACTTAATAAACACGAGGTTCTGCAAAAGCTGGAAAACTTGAGGAACACACACAAACACACAAAGTACTGGATGAAATCAGCAAGTCTGGGAGCATCTACAGAGAGGAATAAACAGTTGGTATTTCAGGCTGAGACCCTTCAACAGGGCAGGAGAGGAAAAGAGGCCAAAATAAGGTGGTGGGGAAAGGGAAAGGAGTACAAGCTGGTAGATATTGCTCTGTCTGTCACAAAAGTCAGTATTTCTTGGTGCTCACCCATTTCAATTCAACTTTCCATTGTTATTATGACATGTCAGTTCATGGCCTCCCTACTGCCACGATAAGACATTCTCAAGTTGGAGAGGCAACACCTCATATTCCATCTGGGTAGCCTCCAACCTGACAGAATGAACATTGTTTCCTCTAACGTCTGGTAATTTCTCTCCTTCTCCTTCTCTTTTTCCATTCCCCATTCTGGCTCCACTCTTATTCCTTCTCTTTCCCTCACCTGCCCATTTCTGGTGCCCCTCCTCCTTCCACTATCTTTCCTATTAAGATTCCTTTTTTTTTTACATCCTTTTATCTCTTCTACTATCACCACCCAGCTTCTTACTTCATAGCCCCCATTCCCAGCCACCCACTTTCCCCCTCACCTGGTTTCACTTATCACTGCCAGCTGGTGCTCCTTCCCCTCCCCTACCTTCTTATTCTGGCTTCTTCCTCCTTTCTCTCCAGTCTTGATGAGGGATCTTGGCCTAAACTGTTGTCGGTTTACTTCTCTCCACAAATGCTGCCTGACCTGCTGTGTTCCTCCAGCATTTTGTTTGTGCTCTATTGAGACCTACTGACAAGAGTGACAATCACAGACTTGCTGTCTAAGACATAGTCTGAAACTACAGTCCCCCTCAAGAACACCATCATGCTAGATCTAATCTCATAAATTTTTGGCAACCACAAAAAGGCATATCTTTCAGATAAGATCAGCAATTGAGTGCCCCAAGGGAATGCTAAAAACACGACACAAAGAGAAGGCCTTCGGGCCCTTGAGCTGCTCTGCCATTCATTAAGAAGGCAGGTCTGATCTCGGAAGCTCTGCTTTCCTATTCCCTAAAATCCTCAAAGTTCCTATAGATCAAATATTGAAATACACTGAAGACCAAAATAAATTAATAACCACGCTCCACAATTCTGACTTGCAGGGTTTGCAAGATTCATGGTATTCAGAAGAAACTCTCCATCACCTACTTTTTAAATAATAATCTTTACTCTGAAACAATGCCCTCATGCTCGAGGTTCATCTATGAGGAGAAGGACAAAGTGGGATATATATCAGTTGCAGATATGGGCAGATAAATGACAGATGGAGTTTAATCCAACCAAATATGAGGTGTTGCACTTCAGATCAAACCATAAAGGGACAGTACACTTAAAGCTAAAACCCCAAACTTTGATGTATAGACAAAGCTTGAGGTTCAAGTCCATAGATCCCTGAAACTGGCTACACAGGTTGACAGGATGGTAAAGAAGGCATATGGTTAGGTTGCATCTGGAGTACTGGTTGCCCCATTATAGGAAAACTGTGGAGGCTTTGGAGAGGGAGCAGAAGAGTCTAGCAGGATGCTGCCTGGATTAGAAAGCATGTGGTAGGAAAGTTTGGACAAACATGCCGTTTTCTCTGGAGCACCAGAGGCGGAGGGGACAACTGATAGAAATTTAAGAGATTATGACAGCCAGTATCTTTGTCCCAGGATTAAGATGAAGTTCAAAGGAAATGTATTGGTGGGTCTTTTTTTTTAAAATACAGAGAATGGAATGTGCTGCTAGGGGTGGTAGTTAAGGTAAACACAATACAGGTCTTTAAAAAGGCCTTACAAAGGCACATTAATTTGCAGAGAATGGAGGGATATGGCCATTGTGTAGGCCAAAGGGACTAGTTTAGTCAGGTGCCTAATTAGTTCGGCACAAGGGGGCCTGTTCCTGTGTTGTGCTGTTCTGTATTCTATTCCCATTATTCTGCTTTTCAACAATCACACAAGCGAGATGCAAAACTCTTCCCAGGCGGACAACATGACATATGCCACACAAACAGAAGCTTCTGGTTTCATTTTTGGTATCTGCAAACTTTCTCAGGGACAACTTTTCCCATTAATCTATAAACGTGTCCATCTCACCCTTAGCCCCTAATCATGAGCAGGAAAATTCTAGAACATGTTGATTGCAGAATGAGGTGCTTATTTCAAAGATGGTTGCATTTTCAGCAAAGCCTTCAAAGTGTTCCACAAACAAAAACATGACGAATTCTGCAAATGCTGAAAATTCAAGCAACACACATCAAAGTTGCTGGTGAACGCAGCAGGCCAGGCAGCATCTCTAGGAAGAGGTACAGTCAAAGTTTCGGGCCGAGACCCTTCGTCAGGACTAACTGAAAGAAGATCTAGTAAGAGATTTGAAAGTGGGAGGGGGAGGGGGAGATCCAGATCCAAAATGATAGGAGAAGACAGGAGGGGGAGGGATGGAGCCAAGAGCTGGACAGGTGATTGGCAAAAGGGGTATGAGAGGATCATGGGACAGGAGGCCCAGGGAGGGAACTAAGAAAAATGCAACTGATGGCAAACTACTGGGCTAACTTGCAGGGGCACAATGATTCTCACCCTACTAAAGGAGTGTTGCAGGAGTGCTGGGAAAATGGGAGGTTTCAGAGGGATACCTTTAGTCGGGTAGGGAATGATATCGCGAAAGAATGTGGAGTATTTGATCTGAGGATAAGTCCTTCAGTAGTTTATCCGGTTGTAGCTCCATGGAAGCTTGTATGGCCTGACATAGACTGGCATTTGTTAGAGGTAAAAAGGAAAGAAAGATATAAAACAGATTTGGTAAATGCATTTAACTGTCATGTGATGGAAAAGTATAGCGATTATACTCACATTTATATGGATGGTGCGAAGGAACCTGCAACAGGAGTGACAGGGTTTGGGGTGGTCATACCAGCAAAAGAAAGTGGAATCAGCAGAAGAACATGTAATAAGTTAGGAGTGTTTACAGTGGAGATGCTGGCAGTGTTGGTTGCGTTGCAATGGGTGCAGAAAGCCAGACAAGTCAAAGCATTGATATGTTCAGATTCATCCTCAGTTCTAGCAAGTTTAAGGTCTTTTCACACAAACAGTCGGCAAGATGTACTTTATGAAGTCCTTCAGTCAGTCACAAGAATTGCAAATCAGGGAGGTCAGGTAAAATTTCTATGGGTTCCAGCACATGTAGGGGTGAAGGGGAATGAGAGGGTGGATGAGTTGGCAAAGAGGGTGTTAAAGAAAGAAAATGTGGAAATGCACATTAGTATCAGTAAAGCAGAGGTTAAGTGTGTAATCTGGGAAAAAGTCAACTGAATGTGGCAAGAAAGATGGGACAGGGAGGGGAAAGGGAGGCATTTATATCAAATACAAAAGAGTGTTGCAGTTACTAGGGTAGGTAATGGAAACAGAAGAGAGGAAATTGTGTGGACTAGGTTAAGGCTGGGGCATTGTGCATTAAACAAAACATTGAAAATGATAGGGAAACACCAGACAGGATTGTGTGAGGAATGTCAGGAAGAGGAGTCAGTAGAACATGTAGTTCTGAGTTGCAGGAAGTATGGGATACAGAGAGAGATGATGAGAAATAAATTAAGGGAGTTGGGGATGCAGGAATTCACATTAAAAGGGTTGCTGGGAATGGGTGAGAGAGCACAAGTCCTGGTATTTTTAGCATTTTTAAGGGGTACAGGGGTTTTTTATAGAATATGACGAATAAACAAGAATAGGATACTAGGATGGTCAAAGATGGGAGGGTGAAGTGTAGGTGTGTGTGTGTGTGTGTGTGTGTGTGTGTGTGTGTGTGTGAAGGGATTTAGAATGTATGTCTAGTGCACATTCTGGAGCAGAGGGTGGCGGTAATGCACCATTAAGCTGGATGCCAACCGCCGTAAAACAAGATACAGACAGGCCCAGGGAGAAAGAAAAGGGGGAGGGGGGAAACCCCAGAGGATGGGCAAGGGGTATAGTGAGAGGGACAGAGGGAGAAAAAGAATGTGTGTATATAAATAAATAATGGATGGGGTACGAGGGGGAGGTGGGGCATTAGCGGAAGTTTGAGAAGTCAATGTTCATGCCATCAGGTTGGAGGCTACCCAGATAGAATATCCGTCACATCCCTTTTGCCAATCAACTGTCCAGCTCTTGGATCCATCCCTCCCCGTCCTGTCTTCTCCTATCATTTTGGATCTCCCCCTCCCACTTTCAAATCTCTTACTAACTCTTCTTTCAGTTAGTCCTGATAAAGGGTCTCGGCCCGAAACGTCGACTGTACCTCTTCCTAGAGATGCTGCCTGGCTTGCTGCGTTCACCAGCAACTTTGATGTGTGTTCCACAAACACATACAGTTTATCCTATGTGATTGTGATACGTTCAGGTAGATCAAACCTAAGAGCTGCAAGCAGGCTAAGTGAAAAGACAATGTTCTTGGCCTTCTCCTGCTTTGTGATGAAACACTGGTTTCCCTGAAATGAAAGAAATTCCTCCTTCAGATACTGCAATTGATCACCCAGTAAGAGGTCCTGGTAAGGGCTGAGCAGCGGGTTACAATGTCCCTTCTGGACCATCAATGCCATGAGGCTCCGCTGGGTTGGTAGGCCCTGTGCAAGGAGTAGGACCACCATCTTGGCAAGCAATACCACCACCAGCATGGTAAACTGTTCAGCTAGTTACATATATTATTGCGGAACTACTGAGGAATGCACACCAGACTCTGGAGGACCATCACCAATCAGAAGAGGTGCAACTCCAACAGATATGATGTGCCCTCTACTTGGTACAATGCAACCTATGGGACCACTCACAAAGATGCCACCAGGAATGAGGGCTCCTCCACCATCCAGTATGCAACCACTGAGGCTGTGAAAATGAAGCTAGCAACATGTTCAGGTTAACTAATTACACCAATCTAGGTGGGAACATTAGTCCCCAAGGAGATGGTATCCTGAGTAATCTTTCTTTGTGACAGATGGAATTTCTGAGATTTTTATTAGTATAATGGCAATATTATATCTCTGTTGGAATGTTTTCTAATTTTGATAGCAATATTTTACATTATCATTAAGTGGCAATAAAAAACAAGTAGAAACATTCAATGGTATTTAATGAGACCCCTAAACACAAATGGCAGAATATTTCTTGAAATGCAATTTGTAATCAAACCTGGCAAAATCCGTACTTCGTGCATTCAGGGTCAAAAACTGTCAGCCAACCAAAATACTTGACTTTATCTTCCATGGCAACAACAAACTTGCCACAATCTGGTATCAACACAGCTGGAGTAACTCTTTATAAGTCTCTGATCTTTTATAACCATCAGCAGAAAACTGTTGAAAAAACTAAAACATGGGCCACCGAGGCAGAGGAGTTCTAGAACACTGCTCTCTGTTAGATTTAGATTAGATTAGATTCAAGTTTATTGTCATTGTGCCAAGTACAGATACAAAGCCAGTGAAATACAGTTAGCATCTGACCAGAAATGCAAAGAATAGTATTATTGACAAAATAACTGCGAATAAAAAGTAAGTGCTACAGCACACAAATATAAAAGTACTGAGGCAGTACAATATGGGTGCAATACTGCTTAGCGCTGTGATGTGAGGCTCAGCAGGGTCGCAGCATCAGGGAAGAAGCTCTTCCTGTGCCTGCTGGTGTGGGACCGGAGGCTCTTGTAGCACCTACCGGATGGGAGGAGAGTAAAAAGTCCATGATTAGGGTGAGATGCATCCTTGATAATGCTTTTCGCCCTGCCCAGACAGCATTTATGGTAGATGTTCTCAATGGTGGGCAATTGGGTGCCAATAATCCGCTGGGCAGTTTTCACCACATGCTGGAGTGCTGTGCGGTCCGATATGGGACAACTGCCATACCACACTGAGATGCAGTTGGTGAGTATGCTCTCAATGGTACAGTGGCAAAAGTCCATCAGTATCCTGGGACAGAGGAGAGCTTCCTTGATGCTCCGCAAGAAATAAAGGCGCTGTTGCACCTTTTTGATCAGGATGGAGGAGTTCAGGGACCAGATGAAATCCTCGGAAATGTGGACACCAAGGAATTTGAAGCTTGGTACTTGCTCCACTACAGCTCTGTTGATGTAGATGGGGACGTGAGTGTGGCTCCTAGCATGCCTGAAGTCCACAATGATCTCCTTGGTCTTCTGGGTGTTAAGGGCCAGGTTGTTGTCGGCACACCATGCGGCCAGGTGCTGGACCTCGACCCTGTAGGCCGTCTCATCATCCCCTCTGATCAGGCCAACCACCGTGGCGTCATCTGCGAACTTGATTATAGAACCATGTACAAGAACACAGTCATAGGTGAAAAGAGAGTACAGAAGAGGGCTCAGCACACAGCCTTGAGGCACGTCGGTGTTCAGGGTGACAGTGGAGGAGGAGAGGTTGTCTAACTTAACTGATTGGGGTCTGTTAGTCAGAAAGTCAAAGGTCCAATTGCAGAGGGATAAGCTGATACCAAGCTGGCGAAGTTTGGCTATCAGCTTGGAGGGGATCACAGTATTGAATGCCGAACTAAAGTCAATGAACAGGATTCTGACATAAGAGTTGGGGCTGTCCAGGTGGGTCAGGGCAGAGTGAAGTGCTGTGGAGATGGCGTCCTCTGTTGACCTGTTGGTGCGATAGGCAAATTGATGGGGATCCAAGGTAGTGGGCAGACAGGATTTCAGATGTGATAGAACCAGTCTCTCAAAGCACTTTGCAATGATGGGGGTGAGTGCAACTGGACGGAAGTCATTCAGGCCCGTGGCAGTGTAATGCTTCAGCACTGGCACGATGATGGCGATCTTGAAGCTTGTGGGGACAACTGCCTGGGCCAGGGACAGATTAAAATGTCCATGAAGACCCCGGCCAACTGCCCTGCAGAGACTCTGAGCACATGGCCAGGTATTCCATCCGGACCAGCTGCCTTCCGTACATTCACCCTGCTCAGGGTGGCGCAAACATCTGAAGTGGAAATTGAGAGAGGCAGTTCACCAGGTGGGAGATACGCTTTGAGGGTGACCTCCTTGTTCTCTCTGTCAAAGCAAGAGTAGAAGTAATTGAGCTCATCAGGGAGGGAAGCAGAGTTGGAAGGGGGCACAGTACTAGGTGGTTTGAAGTCTGTAATAACCTGTATGCCATGCCACATGTGCTGGGGGTCCGAGGAGTTGAAATGCTCCTTGATTCTCTGTTTGTATATGTGTTTAGCCTGAAAGATTCCCCTCCTCAAGTTGGCCCTGGCTGAGCTGTAAGCCTCACGGTCTCCAGACCTGAAGGCTGAATCTCTGGCTTTGAGCAGCGGATTCTATCACTGAATGCTGTACTGCATCTAGTTTAATCAGTGAGCAGTTACTAAAATCTCAATGACATCGAGATTGACTTACCAACAGGGCAAATTCTGGAACCTTAAACAACTCCAAGTTAATAGCTGCCGCCACAGCTGAACACTGACCTTCCTCACATCCATCAAGTTGCTAAAACAAATTGACAGGTTCTGCATGCCAACAGCAACCCGCATCTGCCTCTCCTTCAAGTCCTCTCTGATCAGTCCCAACAATTAAGAAAGGCTTTCTGGTCCCATTACATCACTAGTCAATTTTAAGTATCCAAAATGCAAATCTTGGGATAAAAACACCTCTGAAACAGAACTCATGCAAAGGTCCAGTGGCATGACTCCCTACATTTCATTAACCTTTTAGGATATAGGTTGTTTTTACAGGATCCGTAGATGATGTACTTCCTCAGTGCTCAAGTGGCAAATGGAATACACCATTGCCTGTAGATACAGTAGTCCAGAACTCCTGACATTGATCCAAATTCAAAGGAAACATCTTTGAGATAAACTCCTTTTCCAGAAAGGTTTTATGGTGACCTACACCTTCAAACTCCATTTATTACAGCTGCTCTAGATATAAAACAACAAAGACAGGTTGGGAAGCCACTCATGGATTAAGATAATTTGTAAGGCATGTCAATTTCAGAAAGCTCTCCAATTACTCAATGCACTTCAGTATAAGACGTCTAAAAATGTGTATCATAGCTTCAGCTGGAGGGGCTAATTGGCTAATAGGCGTAAAATCAGTTGATGTCACACTCTGACCAGACTTAGAATAATATTAAAAAATGGGCAAAAACACACAGTAGATTCCAGTTCATTGGGCCATCAATTAATCGGAGCAGCTGCTGATTTAGTTCAACTCTTCAAGAACAAAAATGAATCAAGAAAATAGCTGGGATTCCTCTTGGTTTATTTGAGTCACTATGCTGCTTAAATGGAACAGGATACTTGCTGAACAGCTTGTAACTACCATTAGATATATGCACGCGTGGCTGTTAGACACTACACCATGATTAGAGGGAACAGTTTTTAAATAATGTCAGTTGCATGTTTGTGTTCAAAAAGTAGTGATTTTTGTCACAGATAGTTGGCGAGAAATAAGCAGCAAGACAATTCAAAACTTTTGCTCACTGCAGTTTCAAGCATTCAGGCTTGGAGATGCCAGCTACAGCTGGGAGTCAAAACAAAACTATTTTACTACTTCAAGTTAGGAACAATGAAGAACTTGAAGGTATCAATAATCATCTTGAACATTATAATGAAAACAAAGATTTGGAGGATGCAATGTCGAAAGCACTGTATGTAGGCAGTTGCACACTAGGTGTCAGCACTGATTTTATTCATTTAGTTTATCAAAAGAACATGACAGTGTACACTGGATGAATTCCTCCATCGATATCTATTAGGAAGTATTATAGTAGTATTGGTAGTGTTCAAAATAGTACTGTATTTCATTTAAATACATAATTTGTTACTCAGTTAAATGATACTTCGCCTTTTTCAGACCTTTTTGATTACTTCCATGGAACTTCAGCTAACTGCAGCAGTCACGTAATTGGGCCAAAATTAACTGGAATTCTCTGTATTTGAGCTTAAAAAGTGTAATTTGTCAATCAGTAATAAACATTAATAAGCAAATAAGGTGCACAATCCCTTCAAGTCAAGTTACAGTGGCCACATTATTAGGTATAGTAGTTGAAGACAGTGTGGTCTTCTGCTGTAGCCCATCCACTTCAAGATTCAAACTGTTATGCATTCAGAGAAGCTCTTCTGCACACTATTATTTGACTTACTGTCACCTTGAAATATTCTAGCAAATCTCCTTTGTCCTCTCTCATTAACAAGGTGTTTTCACCCACAGAACTGCTACTCACTGAATGTTTTCCACGCCATTCCCTGTTGTGCGTGAAAATCCCAGGAGGTCAGCAGTTTTTGAAATATTCAAACCACCCTGTATGGCACCACCAATCATTCCACAGCCAAAGTCACTTATATCATATTTCTTCCCTATTCTGATGTTTGGTCTGAACAACTGAACCTCTTGACAATCTCTGCATGTTTTTATGCATTGAGTTGTTGCCATATGGTAGGCTGATTCGATATTTGCACTAACAAGGTGTACAGGTGTACTGCGTGTATAAAGTGGCCACTTGTATACCTGTTCCATTCAAACTATTATTTGACATTTCAGTTATTTGTGTTCACAAGTTCTTCATAAGATACAATACTCCATTCTCCAGGTGACCAATTTTAAAAATATGAGACAATTTAGAAAATACTAAACCAATATGTTGACTAGTATTTTCAAGAAATTATACATCATGCAACATAGTTACCACATGGACACAAAGCATAACTGTTAATTCGCTGAGTAAACGTGAAATCATGCACAGCACCAATACACTGATAAGCAGAACACTATCAGTACTTGACAAATATGCTGCTTGCCAAATTTAAGCTGACACACTGGAATACCAAGTTATCAGTGTATGACCTCAAGAATTTCAAGTTGGAAAAAAATTGTTTACTAAAACAAACTCATCTTTAAAAAGATGTATAATTCAAACTTTTAATAATTAACATTGAAGTTAGAGTCTCTAGAAGGGTAAAAGGTTCAGGAACAGTAACAATAATTAATCATTGGGGAAAATGGAGCAGTAAGTGAGGAAGGGTGCAGCAAAACATGGGGCCAGTAAGACAAGGTTCCATTTGGTGATCTGAAGGTTAACTATAAGCAGAGTCCAGTGGTTCTAATTTAGTGCAAAAGAAATGATAACTGACTGCTCCACATTTAAAAGTTGACTGCATATCATAGCAAGTTGAACGGCAGCAGCCCTTTGGTGGCTTTGTCTGAGAAGACTCCTACAGGTTAGGAAATAGTGAAAACTGAGTGAGTGTTTTACTGTCCGGTCTACTACTAACGAGCGAAGAAAAACATAGAGAGACAAAGCATTTTAACTGATTTGATAAAAACAGAAAATGCTGGAAATACTCAGTAGGTCAGGTAGCATCTGTGGATGGAAGACAGCGTTAATATTTCCAATTAATAATCTTTCATTAGAACTGATATAATGACAGGTTTGATACCATGTCAAAGGGTATAACCTCTGCAGCATGGGAAGTTCCTTCATATGCCACTAAGGAGCATGCATTGGACCTTAAGGTCCATATTCAAAATATATTATCAACTTTCTCCAAGGGTTTAAATCCCAAGCAACTCATTGTTAAATCTGAATGTCATGGCTTAGAGCTGTATACCAGTGAGATAGTCCAAAATTGTTTAAAAATCACTTTCAGTGTGAATACTAACATTCCTTTCAAATAAGCCATCTGTCCTCTCAGGCAGATGTAAAATTGCATATCACGACTTCAATGTTATGGGCATTCTCATTATTGTCCCACAGCTAATATTGCTGGGAATAAAAGAAAATCGAGAATTTTGTCAACCATAACATTACCATTTGTGCAGGCTGTTCTCCACAAATTAACAGTCCTGCTTTTTATTTTCAAAACAGTCATACCTCAAACAGTACTTCACTTTCCGTGAACCACTTTGGGATGCTTCAAAATCATGAAAGGAAATATCACATCACAAATATTAAAACATGTAAATCACATACATTCTGCCGAAGGGTCTCGGCCTGAAACATCCACTGTACTTTTTTTCATAAATGCTGCCTGGCCTGCTGAGTTCAGATTTCCAGCATTCGCAGATTTTCCCCTTTATAAGTCACATAAATGCAATGGCTCATTAACTGTAAAACATTTTCAGATGTCTTAAAGCAAAAAGAAAAGTGTGATACAAGTCTTTTGTTATGAAAAGAGCAGTCATCTTATAAACTGTCATTCCATAAAATATATAAAACTATTTTCAATTTCATTCTTCTGAAAGATCTTAGCATTCTCTACAAATCAATTGATCTTTATGATTAGAACTAATAAACTTTTTCTCAATTTATAGTCCAGGTGAGAAGAATGCCAGAGATCATAAACAATTTCTTGTCTGTCCTTATGTAACACAGTGAACTGCCTGAAACAAAATAATTGCTTTTAAAGGATAATACACCAGCATCTGGCATGTGTGTTTTGCAGGGGATTGAAATCAAATTCAAATCAGATCAGCAACTGGTTGTGCTAATTTTGTTCATTCATACTCTTCACCTCCATGATAATTTCAAAGTAACTCTGCAGCTCATCTTTGTCAACAGATTAAATTGGAAATGCACACTACTGTGAAAAACAAAATGTTTTTCCTCGCACTTATTTTAACTATTTACCCAATTAATACAGATTAGATATCTTTTAATAGTTTACATTTCCAGAGAAAATAGAACGTTCTGCACTGTACAGTAAGCATTTGAAATTGGACCTAATTTTATCACGTAAATCAGAGGTTTACCTATACTTCACTTAAGATATAAAATATAAACAAATAAGTTTATCAATTTTTCTTCGCATTGATTTCATTCCTTACCAGGGAATAAAAACAGTCCAATGCTATATGTTAATGATCCCTTCAGGGCTGAAAAGCACTGAAGCCCGCCTAAAATCTCAAACCGAGGCCGCAGCAGAATAGTACATTGGAGTGCATCCTTATCAATTCATGGCCAATCTAGACATAGGCGGTCAAGAAAAATGTAATTTTAAGTATTACTCCGCCACTCCAAAAACAACCCCCACTCCACGGCTGTGGCGGCCCTTCCCAAGTTTGGAAGCTTCGAGTACACGATGACTCCCCCACACCGGAAAGTGCAATTTCCAATTTATTGTTCAGATATTAAACAGAATAAGCATCTTTTTTCGATTACAGCCCCGATCAAAGAGGGTCCGGTGCCCACCCCCACCCCTGTCCGGGCTGTGGTAGGTCGACAACTATTACAATTTAAGCCCTCGATATGAAAACGCGGGCTGCAGTCAGTCGCCGGGATCTGACCGCTCAGCAACAGAAGCGAGTCAAAGCCTTCACTCCATCCGTCGGATTAAAATAATGCTTTACAAAAGCGTAGAGACTGACCTTTCCCTAATCCCTGTGACACCGCGCCTCCGTCCACAAGTCGCCATCTTGACGAGCATCCAGGGAAGGAATTTTTCTCTTTCTCCCCCCCTCCCTCGGGGGCCAGGCTACGACGCACGGCCTGGTGGGTAATGTAGTTTACATCTGCTTGTCGGTTTGTGCTGTGCTGAATAAAGGACTACAACTCCTAACATGCAACGCTCACTTTAAGGCTCGTAATCGTGGCACAACGTCCAAAACCAAATCAGTGGCAAGGACACAACTACGGGTCGCCGTTCGTAGTGGCTAAAGGACAATTTCGCTGCTCGGCGTAACAATTCATGGCGGGGGGAGGACCAAAAAGACATTCAAGATTGTTTAATGTATTTTCCTGTGCACTAGTGTAAAGGGAACTAAATAATTGTTACTCCGGATCCAATGCAGCACAAAACAAAACACGAAAGACACAGAACTCATTATGCACAATAAATATAAATACATAAGATAGCTTATATAAATAAATAGATTGCATGTGCAGACAGTGACGTAAGGTTGTACATAAAGTGACTAACGGGAAATAATGAAGTAGTGGTTTAGTTAGTGGGTGGAGGTGTTGATCAGTCTTGCTCGTAGAAAGTAACTGTTTTTGAGTCTGGTGATCCCGGCGTGGAGGCTACATAGCCTCCTCCCTATGAGTCTATGAGCAGGGTATGTGGGATCCTTTGTGATGGTATTGGTATTTTTCTATATATATATCCTTGATGGCTGGTAGGCTGGTGCCTACCCGCCATCAAACTTTCACTTCTCGCCAAAGAGCCTTCCTGTCCGCCACGATACAGTTTCCGTCTCAAGCAAAGATGCAGTTTATCAGAATACTCTCTGGGGCGCATCTGTAAAATGGCGAGTATGGATGTTCTAAGCCCGGCTCTCTTCGATCTCCTCAGAAAGCAGAGGCGTCGGTGAGCTTTCCTGATGGAGCAGGATGTGTTCTGGGACCATGAGAGACGTGTGATGTGCACTCCCACGAGTTTGAAACTGCTGTCCTGCCGATGTAAAGAGGGATATGAGTGCTGCGAGATCTCCTGAAGTTGATAACCATCCTCTTTGTCGAGTTGACATTAAGGAAAATGTTATTTGACTGGCATCAGGCCTCGAACTCTTCTGCCTCCTCTGTGTAGGCCGTCAAACGTTGTTGATGATGAGTCCCACCACAGTCATGTCATCAGCGAACTTGACGATATAATTACTTGGGTCTTTAGTCATACTGTCGTGTGAGCCTTTGTTGAGGATGATGGGAAGCGAGGAGTTGTGCATCCTGACTGTCTTAGGTCTGTTGGTTAGTAAGTCCAATACCCAGTTGCACTGTGGTGTATATTTAAACTACGGAGTAGGTGGGACAATAGTACTAAATGCTGAGCTGAAATCCAGAAACAGCGTTCTGATATAAGTGTCCCAAGTTTCTTGGTGTGTCAGGGCCAGGTGCAGAGAGCGATTCTGTCGCTAAGCATATCGGTGAGTGTTCAATGTGGCGGGAATAGTGTTTTTGATATGTACCTTTATCAGCCGTTCAAAGCACTTATTGATTATTGGCGTTAGTGCCACTGGACGGTAGTCATTTAGTTTTTGTTTTGTTTAAATAACTGTCATGAAACAGAACTTGCCGGGAATGCTCATCAAGGCAAGTCACTGTGAAAGAGAAAGTTAATGTTTCAGATCAGAGTCCTTTCATAAGAATCAGTAAAGTGTGAAAACAAGCGTGGTTTGTTGGAAAGAGAGGGCAGAGTGGAAAGGTCTGATAGAGATCTGCAGACTAGTTTTGGTGCCATCTGGGGGAGGGGAGAACGAGTGCTAGTTACAGCTGATCTGTCTGACTGAATGCAAATTGAAGGTGAATGGGGATGATGGAAAGGAAAAAAGCACGATTCTTCTTTGATATCATGACGTCAACCAACGTAATTAAAATGCTAAGAATCTCAACCAAGAATAATAACATCGTGATTTTGCTTGTCTGCCACAAGCTCCCAGAGACGTTTTCAATACCTCTCTCGATGCTTGTTCAGCTACAACATAAAGTAACAAATTTCACAAGAGTCAGTGATAATAAACTCGATTCTAAGTGGACAGTCCTAACCTGGATTTTAATGATTTGATGAAAACGTTCCTACAAACCCCTCCCTCTCCAAAGGCGCTTTAATAAACCAATTACTGGGTATTCTTATTCGCAGAGAACCTATTTCACGAATCTTGTCATTGGGCACGTGAACAACCCACCGTAGTTACCACAGTGCAATTAGAGCTTTGATACAGGACATTTTAACCCGGCGAATGACACCGATATTAATTGGCCAAACGTACTATTGGAAATGTGAAACAACTATTGACAGGTCCTTTTTCAGGAAATGCGGTCATTTACATGTACTCTGAACAACAATGTAAATATTCAATTTGCTGTGACACCCACAAAAATATTAAAATCCCAATCAGCTGTAACATAGTGGTTCATAGTACACAATCAATTAAGTTAACAGTTCTGGGCCACCCCATATGGCTCTTTGGCTTTTCTTTTCCCTTTCAGCCCAATAATCTTGCATCCATGACCTCTACGTAAGTGCCTGATTTATCTACCTTTTTCAGAATGTTATACATTTCAACTAAATATCTCAAATTCAAATTAGAACCCAAGCTATCCAGTCCTTAGCCATAACTAAAGTTTTCCAGTCCTAGTAACATTCAAAATCCTCCCTATACTATTTATAACATCAAACATAGTGAATTGAACTATTTTCACTACTGTAGCATAATTTGTGTAATACTGCTTTGGTATGGCTGTAATGCAATTATGCCAGTCTTAGAGTAACTTTGCCACCATGGTACCAAGCCCAGCAGTGAAAGAACAAAGGTTGGGTGGGGGTCTCAGTAAGCCCATCCCATAAAAACCCAGAGCTACAGAAATGCCAACAGACCATATTCCTACAGGAGGAAAGATCTAGAAGACGCAGCAAGTTGAGTGGTGAAAGCAGAAGCCACAGAACCAATCAACCTCCAGTCCAAGACAGAGGACTCTGCTGAGATGCTGTTGGCAGTCTATGACCCAGGAGGGGTGAAGAATGGAATATTAATTGTACATCACCCTTGTTTCATACCCTTCCATGGCCATCTTTAATTTAAAAGTAGGAATCATGGTTTTGTAATTTATTTAACACTGCATTTTAAATAGTAAGGGTGGAATATCTTTTATAAATTGGAATTATCAATATACTAGACAAATGCAGGAAATTAATGCATGTCTGTACAGTGATTCCTTTGAGTTAAGTCCTGTGAAACTAGTTCCTCTCTTTTAACTTATCAATGCTCCAGTAGCACATGTAGCTGAGATACATAAAAAGAATAGGACAAGGATAGAAAAAAAATCTTCATTGTGTGGGTGTAGTGAACACATAAACATCAATTCCAAATACTTAACACTTCAACACAAGTGAGTTGGAAAATATTTTAAGGTACACATTTGATTACAGTGGAAGGCACAACATTTCCAAAGACATGAATTAAATAGAATACTTTCAAACAACAGTTACACAAATAATTACAAGTTACAACAGCATATGGCATTTTGTAAAACCTCTGGTCTTGTGCAAAATTAAAAGAAAAGCAAGAAAGTGCAATTTGAAACATACCTCAAAAAAAACTTCCAGTAAAGGATCAGAATGTACACATTCTGGTCATATTTAGTTTGACAAACATTACATGAAAAATATAAGCTTGGTAAGTTAAATCTTGTCAACAGGGGTTAAAACACTGCTAATATTACAGGGCCTAGCATAATTAATCTGGATCTTACAAAAAATTGTTCTTGACATAGGGATTATTTTAGCTACCAATGTAATGTTCTTCCCCTGTCTAAAAATGCTGCACAAACCTTCCACTTTGAAATATCTTTCTCTCCAAATTGAATGACCATTATAAGGGGATATAGTACACAAAATGTGCACTTGTATTAACATATTAACAGTGTTTAAGTACTGGCAGTCACATTCAGAAACTAGCTGTTTCTTTTTGCTCATCAAGATACTCAAGTTATTTGCAGCATTAAATTGAAACTTTTCCCCTCAGGCATGAGCTTTGATTTCAGTATCAAATGAGATGGCAGAATAATGTCATAACAAATGGAAATAAGAAACTGATGAGGAACAGCTGAAAATCAAAACTATCTGGTTGGACAATCAAGAGGTGTGCTTTAAGCAGTTAACAACAAATGACACAGAACTGGCAAAAAAAAGCTAGTTGTTAGATGTGCAACTGAAAAAACCTAGATCAAAATATAAACTGCAGTGATAACCACAACGTAATTCATTCAAAATCCTAACATTTCATGTCCAATGGCAGCATATCATTGCTATGTATGTGAAATATTAGCTGTCTCCCCATCTGATCTGCAAATTCCACAACATATGTACTTCATTTCTAGATTTGCTTGCATCATTAGTTTCTTTATAAATCAGAGGGAATTGGGAGGTGGCATGTGCTGAAGAGAGTAGAACATGTAAACTCAGTTTCACACAAAGTGAATAAGAAAATTATTAAATGCCTGTTATACCTTTTTAGTTAAAATTTCAAAAAAATTTAACTAATCACTTTGTTAAATTTCATCCCTGTAAAAGATATCCATATTGGCAGGTTATTCTCCATGACTACCATTACTTCATATAGTTATGGGCTCTCTATGCCTACTCATAAAGTGGTTCCATTTACATATACTGGATACTTTGAGGTAAAATTCAAAGTACAGTGTCACAATATTTATCATGCTCCTGCATGCAGCAATTTATGGATGTGACATGCAGACATATCACCAAGCAGATAGGTGGGAAATTCCTTGTTCTCGAGCCAAAAATGCCTTTCAAGACTGACATGGGCAAGATATCGTCAAAGAATCAGAGCCAATCTAGTACCACCTAACATACATGTATTACATTGACACATATCATATGGTACAATCTGGTAGATTTGCAGAGTTGTACACAGAGTTTCTACCATTTCTGCTTTCCACAGTATTGTTCTCCTCTTTCAAATTTAGTGGGGCAAAAAGGATATTATTGTAAGCCAAGGACCATTAGGATAATTGGTTTAAGAAGGATAATTGGTTTAATAAGGACAACTAAAAGATTCTACTTTTGTGGAACTCTTCATCCAAGATTGGAGCAATACACCCCAAGTCAGTTGCTTGTTTAAACGCAAGTGTTCTAATCCTTTAAATTTGTACATGGTACTATATTCCATTGGTGAGACTAACAAACAGCAAACCTTTTCCTGTTTAGGCCTAGCTAGTTCTTGATGCAAAACTCTGCAGACAACATGAAGAGAACAAAAGACAGAAAAATTGTCTTTAACTCTTCCTGATCTTTGTGCTTAGGGAAATGAGCACCAACAGGCAAAAACCACACTTAAAGAAATAAACTTAGCATTTGTTTTTATCTACTTCCTTAATTACTAAATGCAAACATGCACATATTGCACAGTAGCTTTCAGGAAAGAGGGGAGTAAATGAAAATCAGTGCCAACAACAATTCACAGTACATATTTGAGTAAAACAATTTTTCTGAAAAATGCGATATCTTCCAGCAGGAATCAATCTTTAAATGAACAATTATTACAAATTACTATTGGCATACTGTTAATAAATAGTTTTTTTAACCTTATGAGCAAGGTCACATCAGCATCATTATGCTACATTAGTTCAACATACATTCAATGTGCACTTTGCATTGATCCCACCACCTGGCTAATGATCTGATCAACTCAGTAAGAGTAATGCACAGTCCTTACAGGATTTTGTCATGACTAATGGATTGATTGGACAGCTTAATTATTAAGCCTTAATATAAATCTGTGTTTCAAATCATTTATCCACTTTCAAAAACGCAGATTAGCTGAATTTAATTAATTTCAAATGGAGGATGAAAGGAGCCAAATTACATTTTGAATGGTAGAGTACATGTTGAATGGCCAAAATAATATACTCAGATGTATCAGTTTATCAATTCCAATTGATCTTAAAAATTTAAGTTTTTCCAACTAATGTAATAAATTGTACATAAAAATAATTGAAATCAGCAGTAATAATTGAACTGTTTGTTACGGCAGTCTTCAAAACAATGCAAATTTCCACAAGGCAAGACATCTATTGATAACATGCCACAGAAAGTGGATAAAGAGTACCTTATAACATTTTTAAAAATTTTCAAATCAGAATGTCTATGTGATATAGCTACTCTCAGCATTTCCTGAGGCAGCAAGCCATCCTGTTTTTGACTGCTACCCAAAAAACTTGAAAGTTTTGCACACCAGATATCCGGGACTAGGTTTGGCTGTCACTGAACAAGTCAGCAGCTTCAGTACTGCAGATCAAGGTAGCAGCTTCAGAATCTAAAGAGGAAGTCACAAGTAATTGCTGTATTCTTGCTCTCAAACTGCTTGCCTAAAAACCACTGGTAACAAAACAAATTCAGTTAGAGTGCACTCCACTGGAGTACATCTCATCACATTAAAAAGGGAAAATAGAGACTGGATTTGGTTTAAATTATAACAACTGATGGGGCTATGTGTATTAATAGTTCCGTAGTTAGGAAGATTGTGGAATACAATGGCCACTGACTAAACCCTACACAAGTTTCTCCAAAAAATTTCTGGTCACTATTCTGGAAGCCAAATCTAACATGCTTCCAGAATATTTCTGTCTATGAGTTTTTCCCCCACGTTTCAATATCAGAAGCTGAGACTTTTGAATACTTGGGTGAACTGTCAACCAGTACTGGAAATAGGATTTAATCTTTATGTTTTGTAAAAGAAAATTGTAAATAGATCAATATAAAAACAAATAGTGTGGAAATAAATGGTGTCACTAAATATCCATCTGATTGGGATTAGTCAAATTTGAATATCCAAATATTATGCAAAAAAAATTGATTGCAATATATGGTGCTACAAAAGAGTGATTATTAATAGACAACAGTTAGAGAAATCTCATGCTGTCCAAAATACACCTAATACATCTACAAACACAATTAAAGTTGACACAGTAACCAGGGTTCAATTGATGCCTAATGTTATATTTCCATAGTCGACTGAAAGGCTTAATAATTACTGTGGGTTCAGCTGTCATGCAGATTGTGGATAAAGATTTTCAATAGCTGCTGTTTTCCACCAGTAATGACCAAGTTAAACTGCTGCATTTTGTAGGGATACACTTTAGGACAGTTTGCACGATGTCTAAATTTTGAGACCTTCTTTTCACCGTCATTCTCACTGTGCATACTACACAAAATGTTTTCTAAATCTGAGCACTAAACACAAAAGCAACTTGAAACTGCTTGACAGGCAAGTTTCAGAATTTAAAATAATAAATAAAAAGTTTACAAAATCCAAACTACCAAATTTTCTTGAACATTAGATATGTATAAACAGGAATGGTAACATAGTCTTGCTTCAACTTGTGGTGTACCTCAATCAGCTAAGTGTTAATAATTAGAATTTGGCTCATCAGTAATGCATAGCACTAGCATGAGCAAGATAAAGCAAATTTATATTTTTTTCCTTCCTTCGAGGGTCTAATTCACGAAGAACCAAGGAAACCAAGGGGGGTTCAGAGAGCTCAATTATACAGTTTGAAGCTTTGGAACCTCAGCTAGAACGATGTATTTTAATTTAACTCAATTCTTTAAAAAAAAAACAAATTTTAAAAATTCCCATTGTCTTCTACTGGCACTAACAAAATGAAGATCTCCATATACTGTCTATCAATGTAGACCACAAATTCCCTCTGTCACTTATAAAATTAACTGAACAATCTGTGACTTTTTTTCCCTTTTAAAATTCAGATTTCTGCAAGACTTAAGTTTCACTTCCATAGAACATAGTGAAAATGCTGAAGGGGAATCCAAGGATGTCACAAACCCCAATTCAAATAATTAAGCAGGAATAGATATACACAGGTGTGTTTAATTCTAGCTTTTCTCATTTCCAACCACAACCATAATTATTTTTGAAAATTTGGCATTATTAACAATGCAAAACCAGTTTGAGACTTGGATCCATACCGATAGCATGCCAGTAGCAATCGACTGTGATTAGAAATTAGTTTTTTTTGGTGAAAGTTAATAATGTCATGTATCATGAAAAAGCAACATTGCCATAACACAATGTATTCAATCTTATCCTTCAAAGGTCACAGAACATTTAAAAACAGAGTTTATTTTCTGGGTATGTTCTACAAATTAGTATTCACATGATTAAAAACTGCAGATAATCTGGTTATAACTGTATTGTTACAACACAAACTAGCCAAAATTGATAGACATGCCAGATAATGGTTTAGCAACATGGAGTTGCAACATAATTAGATCACTTTTTAAACTAGTTTTGTGGTATTGTTTCTGAGACTCTTATTTAACTTTGATTTTTTTTGGATTCCACCAGCACCTGTCCACTTCAAACACTCATATACAGAAATCTCCAAAGACAGCAGAATATTGAAGAAAGCATCAAAAATAAAAGCCTTACTTCAACTGCATTTAGGTATATCATCAGATATACTTTGCTTTGTCATCAGATCATTTCTCTGCTCTCCCATACTTAAACATTATTTTATACTGTGCTGAAGATAATTCAGTGTGCTAGGATCTGTAAAATCTTGATTCACTCTCAACTCACTCTTGTCAAAACTATCTGCAGGTTAAATATACTCAAATTTCTTTTACTTGCCACAGCCATAGTGCTGCTTTTGCACAAGTGAGAGAACAATATGAAAAAAATCACCTAGGGAAAGAGGTCATGCTTTTCTGCAATCAAAGTACGTGGTAAAATTCAGTTTTGAAATGGAAAATGTTGCAGAATTAGATTTTAAACACAACACTGGGGATGTAGTTAAATCGCAGAACTAGATTCAAGCCCTTTGGAGGTTCATGCAAGTAATGCATTTTTATCAGTTCTGAAAAGTATTGCACAATTTTACTATCATCATTCATCAGCCCCAGATGATGCTTTAAAAAGTTTACTCTGCGATGCGTGACTGATTCTTCACTTTCTCTTTCATCGATGGGAAGATGCAAGTGATGGCAAAAGGTATAGAGGAAAGCTTGGGAACAAAGCTGGGTAAACATATTATGAACGTGCATATAATATGTGCTGCCCCGCTTTATCTGAGTCCTGTGGTCTGCCAATCTGGTAATCAGCTGTCCTTTATATTGCGGGCAACGGAGAGTTTTGTTGTCACAGTCTAGAATGCTGATGTAGCGACTATATCGATTCAACGAATGCAGCATACTGGCACCCAGAGGTGACGCTATTCTAGAAATGGAAAAGAAATGAAACATTTACAAATTTCATGTCAATGGCACTGTTTGTATTCAATGGGAACATACAGAATATTCAATAATAATCCCCATTCTGGCTATTCAAATTGAGCCCACATCAGCTCCCAAGTTTTTGGTAGTCTAAGTTACATAATGTAGATTTCAAATCGTCAGTCCATTTCATTTTAAAACTTATAAATAACCACATATTCCAAAACACTGATAACCCTTGATACCAGATTCTGTTTAACAGAAGTTACCACAGTACAGCATCAGCACTCAAATTAAAAATCAATGAGCAATAACCACAAGAATATCCATAAATTGCAGATTAAAGAATTGGGTGCCAAGGTAGCATAGTGGTTAACTCAACACCATTACAGCTGGGGCTGTTCTTTAGTTCAATTCCAGTGCCATTCTGTAAGGCGGCTCTATACATCCTCCCCGTTAAGTGTACGAGTTTTCTCCATGTGCTCTGGTTTTCTCCCATGGTCCAAAGATATACTGGGTAGAGTTGTAAATTGTCTTGTGATTAGGTTAGGGTTATTTGGGTTGTTGGGGATGCTAGGTTGCTGTGGCTCAAAAGGCCTATTCCACACTAAATAAAATAAAAATAAAATGTTTCAAAAAGTCATCTCAGAAGTAGCCCAAGAATCTTTTCTCATAGAAATATTGGCCACATCACAAACAATATTCCTCATGATTTCATTATACAATACTACAACACTGAATTCACAACGTAACTACTTGTATAGATCTTTATGATAGGTGCTAGTAACAGAAAACTCTCCTGTGTTGTCTAACGTGTGCTATTCTGGAACTTCAAGCAATACATGATCTCAGTTTCAGCCTGGTGACTGGGGAGAGTACTCAGAACTATTACACGAGTAGCTGTTGTGCAATATGATTATAAGATATAGCAGCAGAATTAGGCCATTTGGTCCATCAAGTCTGCTTCACCATTTCATCACAGCTGATCCATTTTTCCTCTCAGCCCCAGTCTCCTGCTTTCCCTTCCCCCCATATGATTGAATTAGAAGTACCAGACTGCAAAAATATTATGTGGTAGAAAAGTTGCTAGTGGTGCAAGATCATCCACTGGATTTGGCATTGTTCCTTTCATTATTGTTTACTAAAATTGCAAGTATAATGAAATTATATTCTTGGCTCTATGTTGCTATTCTTCCCTTGCTTTGAAAAACTATTAATATGTATGCAGAAGGATGGTGAATCCCAACAATTATGAATAATTGTCATTTTCATTGTTATGACAAGTATAAAATGATATACCGTGTAAAAACTTACTAACAATTCATTTTAGCTTTTGGCAAAAAGGACTACACGTCCACAAGTAAAATAATTTCAGTAAGGAAATGAAATGCTACAATGCATACATCACAAGACCTTATTTCAGTATAAATATGACTAAAGAGATATAGCTTACAGGGCAGGCACACAGGAATAAAAATGGGAACTATATGCTTTTGGTCTGTGGCCTTGAGTTTCATCATGCAGAATATAACAGATTTGCTGCATTCTGATCATAAAAGATCAGAAATCCACTTTGTATCTAATTTGGTCTAACAATGGCATTTTTAAAATTACTTAGAAATACAGTGCTGAACAGGCCCTTCTAGCACATTGAGCCACAGTGCTCAGTAACCCACCTGTTTAACATTAGCCTAATCACGAAACAATTTACAATGACCAATTAACCTAACCACCAGGTTTTTGGACAATGGAAGGAAACCAAAGTGGCTACAGAGAGAACATAAGCTTCTTACAGATGGCACCAGAATTGAACTTCGAACTCCAGAACACACAGAGTTGTAATACTGCCGTACTAACCATTACACTACCATGGCACCCCACTTAAAGCCACTCCAACATCCAAGAAATTCAAATTTATTTATTAAAAAGTGTGAATTGTCATCAGAAGATAGACACAAACAGGACAAACAACTGAATAATGGACAAATTTTATGTTTTGGGTGGTTAACTATTACTACACACGAAATGAGTCTTTCAACAACTAAAAAAACAAAATTCAAAAATCTGTTGCAAATTAAATTGAAATTTAATTATCTGTCCTAATGACACAGATCAGTCTTTGTTGGGAAATAGAGTACATTAGTTGAATTTTCAGACAAAGGAACCATTAGTTTGAAAGAAAATATTAGGTGCTTTAAGTGCCATGCTGGGCATTCCCAATACAATGCTCACTGGGAAATTTCAATTGGTCCGCTTAAAAATCCAAGTTGTATCTTTTGAAAGCACTCTTGATATCTGATAAAGGAAGCATATTTGTAAAATCTCACACTTGCAGAAAGTAATCAAAACAATAGATTATCCGTAAGAGTTGAGAATCTTCTCCCCAGCTCTGGGATGCAGAAAGTGGCATGATTGGTATACATCTTTTTTAAATTTAATCTATTATTAATTCTTATAAGCCACTCTTTTGCTTGGATCATCAGCTCTGAATTCATTACAAGGTAGCATCCTTACATAGTCCTTACATATAACTATGTTATATTTACCTTTGAAGTCCGATGAGTTTCCATGTCTGCAAATCGTCGATATGCAAAGGAAAAGTTACCCATTGCTTTACAGACTCTGCATCCCTATTATAATTCGGGACAAATATCGACAAAGCATCAACAATTTTCTTGACTTTTCCTTCTTGTTCACCAACTACTACAAGGGTCCGCCCAGACAGCAATGAAAAGATCGCCTGCTGTGCAAAAGAATAGTGCCGTATAAACCACAGAGAATTCTTCCCTGAATGCTTCTTGCGTTTACCAGAGGATCTTTTTGATGGACTGGTTGCGAGAGCTGGAGATGGAGTCCTATCAGAACATAAAGATGCACTGATGTAACTTGTGTTGTCCAAATACTCATCCATGGAAATTTGAACTGTTTCTTCATTACTGGGTAGATCACTGCATTCTTTTTCACAAACAGTTTCATACAATCCACGTCCATCATCTTTCTGGAGGTCATCACTGTGGAATAGTTGACCTATAGTTTTACTGCGTTGTGGTGGAACATTGACAACTTCATCACCGTACTCTTCAGTTAAAAATGTAGGTACTGACTTAGTAAAATGTGGACTCTCTTTCCCAATACAACAAGAATGGTCAATTGGTTCAGATAAAACAGACAAGGTAATGGTTCTATTTTCAAAACTTGTATTGTTAAATCCATTAGTATGATAGAGATTTGCATCCGATTGCACAAGACCTCTGTTCAGCCCTATTTCTTCTTCATCCAAAGGTGATTCTTCTTCATATATTGCACTTGGATACATAGGCTTAAGGTCTTCAGGAATCAGAGTTTCAGTAGTACTTAGAACTTCAATGCTGTCCTCACTGTTTGTCCGCTTGGTACCCACAAATTTCCTCCTCGCAACCTCCAGGTGCAGGCTCTGCAAGTTTGTTTGGCTGTCAGATTTGGGTAACAACACTGGGGCTGGGCAGGATTTTTCTGTACCCAGGATTTCAATGCTTTCACCACTGCTGATACTTCCTTTCCCTTTCAATTCAAGATGGTCTGAAGTTGCTAGGAGTTTTTTGCATGGAATGGAATCAGCCACAGTCCCATGATAATTCTCAACACTGGTTTGCTGATCCAGTTTAATCGGTACAGACTCCACACATGACTTGAATGACTCACAGTTGGTGGACTCAGTTGATAAACAAGGGTGCTCCAAAGCTTTAGCCCTGATAATATTAAAACTAGGAAGTGGTTTTTCACAGTGTTGTCCTTCACCAGTGAAGAGTAGTGGGTCTTCAAAGAGAAAAGAAGTTGTTTGTTGCTGCTGAAGAAGCACTTTTTCAATTTGACTGGTCAGGAGATAGCACACATCCCCCCTGAAGAATTTCTCTACCCGCCTAAGTTGTTCTAATGTTTGATTAAAAAAGGAACTGTCACAAAGCTCCTCTAAGGTTTTCAGTTTCTTTTCAAAGCATTTTGCTGACTTAGCTTTTGTGAATTTGGGTATGTAAGAGCTTGTATCAGAAAAATTATTTTTTTCATACAATTCCTCCTTATTTGGCAACTGCTCTAACCCAGAGTCCAAGTGTTCCATACCATTATCTTGTTCAGAAGAAAAGTAGTCTACGTCTCTTGTTTTTTTGTACGAATAATTTCTAATCTGCATTAAAAGATCTTGATGTTCAATTATACACTTTTCCACATTAGCCAGTTCATTGGCCTTTTCTATTGCTATCGAGGAGTAATATCCTTTATCGTTAGACTTTTTCTGGATTTCCGTTTCATTGTGCAACACATTCCTAGTATATTCCAGATCCTGAAGTTTCTTTTCCAGTTCATTAGCAAACGCTTTTCTGTTACCAGTTTTCAAACACTCGGAGGCTTTGGAAAAGTCAGCCGAAAGTTCTTGGAACTGCTGCATAATCTTGTTTTCATCTGTGGAGATGTAAGCCACGCAGAAGGGCCTGACGAATCCCCTTGCTTCCAAGTCATAGAGAGTCAAATGATGAACGTAAGCAAAAGCCCCCTCCTTAGAGTCCCCCAGCACCACCTTGGAGTCCTCGACGAAGTTGAGTTTCGGATAACTCGTCCCAGGAGGGTGCCCCACAAACGAGGCTTGATAATCCACAGACATAATCCTGAGAGCGAAATAGTTGAGATCAAAGTTACCGCGGGCATTGTCCGGGATGGTTAACAAAGGCTGAGGGCCTACCTGCTCGGAAAACTCGGAAATGAGAATGAAATCCTTCTCGAATTTAGCCGTGGCCGTCTTGGACCAGGGGTTTTCAGGTTGAAATTGAAAAGGGGGCGCCGGCTCTATGTTGTACTGCTCCCCGTAGTCATCTTCGTGGGTGAGAGCTACGACATCGGGGGCAGCGATCATGTTTCCTCCTCCTCAGACTTAGAATTGAAAGCATGAAAGGAAAGCGAGCTCCTTAGCAACGCCAGCACCTCCTCACAAACCACCATTTTGTTTCCATGTGACCCAGGTCCCCGCCGGAAGTCATCGTCGTACGCTTCACACCAAAGTATTCGCCTCTAAAAATTATTGCACACTCTTTACAATTCTTTAAAATTGTCATAAATTTTACTGCAATAATTAATGTTTTAGTTGTACTGTGTGCGAAACCTGTTTATATCGAGGAAACTGCAACGCCCGGAACGCTGTACACCTCACAGTAGCCCTCATTTTTAAATAGTAGACAATTGAATTTATTATTCCCTGGTGTATTTCTAAAGACAAAAGTCCATGGAGTGTAGTGCAAAGGTAGCGGGCTAAATACACCAATAGGTGTTCGCGGGTTTGAATGCATAAGCAAGTTACTGTGATTTCAATAATTCTGCGGACTGCTGGTTTCTTATTTCTCCATCTAGCAGTATCACCGCGGTACTTCAAAGCAGCGAAATAGAGGCTATCGCAACGGGAAATATTCAATGGAAGCTTTTATTTATCAGCAAAATTTAAAATCTACAATTATGTTAAATAACTCCTTTCCTTTACTAAAACGATCACTTATAATTTTCCATCACAACGTGAAAGAAGGCCATTCAGCAATTAAGTAATCAAAACTCTCATTAGTCCTATTCCCCGCTTGTTTCTCTTCAAACTATTCTCTCACAGAACCCCATCAATTCTACACCCACTCTCAATTTTCCTATTGCCCACCTGCCATATGACCCGTGGAGGAGGGTTGAGTCGCTTATAAAATCCAAGAGAAGGTAATTCAAGAAGCAATAAGGAGAGAAAAGAAATATGAAGGTAAACCATCTGATTATATGAAAGAGGATACCAAAGGTTTACTTTTTCCAATATATAAAGAGTAAAGAAGAGGATCAGACTCCTGGAAAATGACACTGGAGAGGTAGTAATAGGATACAAAAAAACCGGTGAACAAAGTCAGTAAGTCTTTTGTGTCAGTCTTCGCTGTAGAAGACATCAGCAATATGCTAGAAATTTGAGAGTATTAGGTGATGAAAGTGAGTGTAATTGCCATTACTAAGGAGAAGGTGCTTGAGAAGCTCCATGGTCTGAAGGCAGATAAATCACCTGGGCTAGATGGACGACAACCCACGGTTCTGAAGGAGGTCGCTGAATGTGGAGGCATTAGTAATTATCTTTCAAGAATCACTAGATTCTGGAATGGCTCTGGATGACTGCAAAATTGTGAATGTCACTCCATTCTTTAGGGGAGGGAGGTAAAAGCCAGGTAATTATAGGCCAGTTAGCCTGACTTCAGTATTTGGGAAGATACTGGAGTCCATTATTAAGGATGAGGTTTCAGCGTACTTGAAGGCACATTATAAAATAGGCCGAAGTCAGCATGGTTTCCTTAAGGGGAAATCTTGCTTGACAAGTCTGTTGTAATTCTTTGAGAAAATAATAGTATATACAAAGGAGAGCCAATGGATGTTGTTTAGGCTTTTGACAAGGTGCCACACATGAGGCTGTTAAAGAAGAGCCCATGATAGTACAGGAAATATACTAGCACAGATAGAAGATTGGCTGACTGGCAGGAGGCAAAGACTGGGAATAAAGGGGTCCTTTTCTGATTGGCTGATAATGACTAGTGGTATTCCTCAGTGGTCATTGTTGGGACTGCGTACTTTCACCTTGAATGTCAATTATATGGATAATGGAATTGACGGCTTTGTGGCGAAGTTTGCAAATGATATGGAGAGAGGTGGAGGGGTGACTGGTATTGACAAAGCGGGGAGCCTTCAGAAGGTCAAAGATCAGACAGATTATGAGAATGGCAAAGAAGTGTATGGTCATGCATTTCGCTAGAAGATATAATGAGTAGACTATTTTCTAAATGGGGAGAAAATTCAGAAATTGGAGGTGCAAAGGGACTTGGGAGTCCTTATGCAGGATTCCCTAAAGGTTACTTGCAGGTTGAGTCAGTGGTAAGGAAGGCAGAAGCAATGTTAGCATACATTTTGGGTGGCCTAGAATATAAAAGCAAGGATGTAATGCTGAGGCTTTATAAGGCATTGGTGAGATCACATGGGTTCCTTATCCAAGAAAGGATGTATTGGCATTGTGAGGATCCAGAGTATGTAGGTTCACAAGAATGATAGGGCTAACATATGAGGAGATTTGATGGCTCTGGGCCTATACTCACTGGAGTTTAGAAGAATGAGGGTGGGAGTGGAATCTTATTGCACTCTATCAAATATTTATAGTCCTAGATAGAGTGGATAGAGTGGAAGATGTTTCCCGTAGTAGGTGAGTCTACAACCAGAGAGCACAGTCTCAGAATAGAAGGATGTCCCTTTAGAACGGAGATGTGAAAGAATTTCTTTCGCCAGAAGATGGTAAATCTAAGGAATTCATTCTTGCAGATAGCTGCGGAGGCCAAGACATTGAGTACATTTAAAGTGGAGGTTGATAGGTTCTGATTAGTAAGGGTGTCAAAGTTTATGGGGCAAAGGCAGGAGGATGGGGTTGAGAGGGATAAAGATCAGCCATGATTGAATGGCAGAGCAGACACAATGAGCTAAGTGGCTTAATTTTTCTCCTATGGTCTTATGGTCTAATTGGAGTAATTTAGACCAACCCACCAACATACCTGTATGTGAGGATGTAACTAGTAGAGTGGATAGGGGAGAACCAGTGGATGTGGTATATTTGGATTTTCAAAAGGCTTTTGACAAGGTCTCACACAGAAGATTAGTGTGCAAACTTAAAGCACGCGGTATTGGGGGCAAGGTATTGATGTGGATGGAGAATTGGTTGGTAGACAGAAAGCAAAGAGTGGGAATAAATGGGACCTTTTCAGAATGGCAGGCAGTGACTAGTGGGGTACCACAAGGCTCAGTGCTGGGACCCCAGTTGTTTACAATATATATCAATGACTTAGATGAGGGAATTAAATGCAGCATCTCCAAGTTTGCGGATGACACGAAGCTGGGCGGTAGTGTTAGCTGTGAGGAGGATGCTAAGAGGATGCAGGGTGACTTGGATAGGTTAGCTGAGTGAGCAAATTCATGGCAGATGCAATTTAATGTGGATAAATGTGAGGTTATCCACCTTGGTGGCAAGAACAGGAAAACAGATTATTATCTGAATGGTGGCTGATTAGGAAAAGGGGAGGTGCAACGAGACCTGGGAGTCATTATAGACCAGTCATTGAAAGTGGGCATGCAGGTACAGCAGGCAGTGAAAAAGGCGAATGGTATGCTGGCATTCATAGCAAGAGAATTTGAGTACAGGAGCAGGGAGGTACTACTGCAGTTGTACAAGGCCTTGGTGAGACCACACCTGGAGTATTGTGTGCAGTTTTGGTCCCCTAATCTGAGGAAAGACATTCTTGCCATAGAGGGAGTACAAAGAAGGTTCACCAGATTGCTTCCTGGGATGGCAGGACTTTCATATGATGAAAGATTGGCTCGACTAGGCTTATATTCGTCAGAATTTAGAAGATTGAGGGGGGATCTTATTGAAACGTATAAAATCCTAAAGGGATTGGACAGGCTAGATGCAGGAAGATTGTTCCCGATGTTGGGGAAGTCCAGAATGAGGGGTCACAGTTCGAGGATAAAGGGGAAGCCTTTTAGGACCGAGATGAGGAAAAACTTCTTCACACAGAGCATGGTGAATCTGTGGAATTCTCTGCCACAGGAAACAGTTGAGGCCAGTTCATTGGCTATATTTAAGAGGGAGTTAGATATGGCCCTTGTGGCTAAAGGGATCAGGGGGTATCGAGGGAAGGCTGGTACAGGGTTTTGAGTTGGATAATCTCAGCCATGATCATACTGAATGGCAGTGCAGGCTCGAAGGGCCGAATGGCCTACTCCTGCATCTATTTTCTATGTTTCTATGTGCTTCTCTGTTATATGAGAGAAACCCACATTATTAAGGAGAATGTGCAGCTTCTACACGGAGAGCAAATTAGGTCTGGATTGAACCTGGATTGCTAGAGAGTTGCTGCAGCAGCACTCATTGTAACCTCATTATGCTGCATACAAACCTGGGTTTCTGCTGTGCTACGTATTTTAATTAAATTGCAGTTTTTTTCAAACTAGGAAACCATACACTTGTTCAGATTCAGAATTTATATTATGACAATATGCAACTTAATGCCTTTGTCACAGGAAAATATCTCAACCGTGCTTCAGAGATAATCAAAAGGTTTATTGCCATATGCACAAGTATATGTAAGCATATGTGTATATATGTTTTTTCTGTGACTGTATGTTTACTTGCTATCTTGTATGTGCTATATATACCCAGCATTGTGTATTAACTGATGGTACTGTGTTCTGCACCTTGGCCCCAGGGGAAGATTGTTTTGTTTGGCTGTATTCATGGGTATTCATGTATGGTTGGATGAGGATTAAGCATGAACTTGTACTTGTATGCATGGGTGAAATGAACTTGGTGATGTGGGTTTTAAGGCTTTTGTACCTCCTGCCCAATGATAGCTGTGAGAGGATGGTGAGAATTTTTGATTGTGGGTTTTGCCTTGTTGAGGCAGTGCCAGATGGTGGGGAGGGATGTGCCTGTGATATATTGGGTAGAGTTCACTACTCTCTGCAAGTTCTTATGTTCCTGTGCATTCAAATTACCATATAGGCAATGATGCAACCAGTCAGGATACTTTCAACTGTACATTTGTTGGAAGTTTGTTAAAGTATTAGGTAGAAGCTGAACCTCCTAATGAAGTAAAGACACTAGCAGCTTTCCTTGTGATTGCATATCTACGTGGTGGGCCCAGGACAGGTCTTACAACATGTTAACACCCCAAATCTGTACGGGGCTCGATGTGCCTTATTTGTTGTGTGCAGGAGGAGGGATTTGGGGGGATTCGATGTGCCTGATCTGTTTTTCTTTTTTTTTATCCGGGGAGGTGGGATTTGGGAATTGGGTGTTGATGATTATGCTGCCTTTCTTTCCCTTGGTTTCATAGCTACCCAGAGAACTGAAGAGTATTAGAGTTCTAAACTTTGATAATAAATGAACCTTTGAACCCAGGAATTTAAAGCTGCTGACTCTCGCCACTGCCGGAGCCCCAATGTAGACTGCTGTATGTTTGCCTCTGTCCCCTCTGAAAGTGAAGTATCAGCTCTTTAGTTTTGCTGACATTGAGCAAGAAAGGTTGTTGTTGCAGAACCACTCAACCAGCCGTACTATCTCACTGCGTTAAGGTAACTCATTGCCATCTGTGATTCATCCAACAACAGTGTCGTTGATGAATTTTGTACATGGGATTGGAGCTATGCTTTGCCATACAGACATGTATACAGAGAATAGAGCAAGGGCTGGATATTAAGAAAATAAATAGAAAATAAATATGAGTCATCTCCATAATTAAGAATGTGAATGCATATTCTTTTTGTTCTATTAGGTCCAATGTGGATTACAGTGGGGAAAAAAAATACTTTTGAAATATAGTCACAAAGGAAGCACAAAGAGAGCATCAATAAACAGATGCACTTTGATTTCACTCTCTTGTATCTCACATGTACACTCTGTAAATGGAGTTTGTTGAGTACTAGGAATCCATTTAAGAAATAAAACTCCACAAGGCTGGAATGGTAAAGATCATAGCCATCAAAAGTGAATAAATTGCTGTGTTTTACTGAGATGAAGTTGGGAAACTCATGATTAATATGGACAGTTCAGGTGCAGAACCAAGCACTAATTAAATAGGTGGAGGAAAGAAATTGTTGAAGTTTCGGGTTGATCCCAAACATTGACAATTTCTTTCCTCTCATTGATACTGCTCAACCTGCCATGTTTCTCCAGGTTTAAGCATCTGTGGTTTCTTGTGTCTCTACAAAGTAACCAGGTGATGTACTGAAAATTCATTGCAAGTTAGAGACCAACCTTTAAGGGCTGAAATGGCTAACACGAGGGGGCATAGTTTTTAGGTGCTTGGAAGAAGGTACAAGGGGGATGTCAGAGGTCAGTTTTTCACACAAGAGTGGTGGGTACATGGAATGTACTGCCAGTGAAGGTGGTAGAAGTGGATACAATAGGGTCTTTTAAAAGACTCATAGATAGGTACAATCCTTCTCCGTGGATTGTCACCTTGTCGTGGTGGAGAAGCTTGTGTGGTCCTGTGATCCCAAGAGCAATGCTATCTGGAGCTATGCTCCTGGTAGGGTCACCCATGGTGGTAAGGTTGAGGGTGAGGTCCCTGACAAAGAACAATCCAAACAAGACTTCAACGGTGGAACGGGTGGACGAAGTTACTTCGAACTCAACCGCTGTATGAAGGCTGCAACAAATCCATCAGCTCCAATCATCGTGGTTTCCAGGCCATTGGAATCAGTTGGTTGATTTGTGAAGTATCGTGTGCTTCTTGAGTGCAACATCAAGTACACGTTAAACAAATGCGCGCACAGGTGTCTTTGCTCTGTGGGCCACTTCTTCAGAATGAAGACCATCATCCTCGGCCTCGAGGGATAGCCACAAGATAGGTACATGGAGCTTAGAAAATTAGAGGGCTGTGTGGTAGGGAAATTCTAGGCAGCTTCTAGAGTAGGTTACATGGTTAGCACAACATTGTGGGCTGAAGGTCTTGTAATATGCTGTAGATTTTCTATTTTTCTAACCTTGTACAGTATCTGTTTAAGCAGTCAATAGCACAAAATGGCATGCTTGTCCCTGATGGGATATATTGGAGATGTTGGCATCTATATCAAAGCATGTGATACCTTCAATTCGTATATAAAAAGATGAAGATGTTGTTCCAGGCAAATAAGACCATAAATAACATTATTGAAACTAAGTGTTTGGGCGAAGATACTTGTAATAAGTATTATGCAAAGCAAGAAGATGTTATAAACCCAAAAATTATGCATTCTGTTTCCAGTTATGTCGGCCAATACACAGACATTTAGCTATTGTGCGTTGATCAATCTAACGTGAGTGTGCTTGATCGGTCACTTCTAACATTGCCTTCTTTGCACAAGCATTTTGTGCCTTTTGTCAGGGTCTGTGTTGTGACTGACTAAAGCCTGATTTATACTTCTGCGTCAACTCCACGCCGTAAGTGCTGCATTGCCGCAAACCCTACGCAGAGCTGACGCGGATCCCTACGCCAGAGCCTGACGTGAACCTCTCCCAAAATGTAACTACACGTCGTGGCAATGCAGAATGCAACAGCTGTGATTGGTCTGCATGGTAGCATTGCATTTCCTCCTACGCTGCAATAGCTTCCCATTGGGCAACTGAAGGGCAGCGAAGGAACTCTGGCAGCAATGCTTTCCATAAAGCTTTACAGACCTCCGAAATTATGGAGGACACATTTCGCTTTCATGAAAAAAGACGCTCGCTTTAAACTTGTTTACCCCGAGAAAGACTACCATGACCATGAAGCCTTGCATGGGCGGGTGTGTGGGCATGCACGACGTGCCCGAATTGCAGAGTGATGCAGACACACCAGTGCACAAGTATAACTGCTCACAACGCACGTAGGCCACTTGTGTAGGTTACAGTATCGAGTTGACGCGGAAGTATAAATCAGGCTTAAAACTGAGTCACACAGAAGCTGGCAGTGGGGTATATAAAAGTGTTTGTGTCAGGAGAGTGACACTCCAAGAGGTTCTCACTCTCCTGACACAAAATCAACATAAAGATAACAATACATGATTAACTATATTTTCAATTACTATGCTCATATTTATTTTAACATTTAGAATATAGACAGGTAAGCTTACAAAATTACATATTTACAATGACAGCACATCCCAACTAGTAGAATTTATTTGAATATTCAATGCTGGTGTCTGTACACAAAGCCTCTTTGTGTACAAACTCCGGACATCTGATTGCAGAGGGAAAGACAAACGTGCTGTAGTTCATTTTTATTATTATGTATTGCATTGTACTGCTGCCGCAAAAACAGCAAATTTCATGACATGAATTGAATTGACTTTATTAGTTGCATCCTTCATATACATGAAGAGTAAAATTCTATGTTACACCTCCATCTCAATGTGCAATTATAGTAATTTATGATAAATATTATGTACAACAGGATAGTCAATATGCCATAGAATTACAGTTGCTTCAGCATTAATTAAGGAGTCTGATGGCCTGGTGGAAGAAGCTGACCCGGAGCCTATTGGTCCTGGCTTTTATGCTGCTGTACCGTTTCCCGGATGGTAGCGGCTAGAACAGTTTGTGGTTGGGGTGACTCGGGTCTCAGGTGATCCTTCAGGCCCTTTTTACACACCTCTCATAGTCTGAGTCGATGTTCCCGCCCCTCCACTCCTTTGTAAGTGTCCTGAATATTAAACCTAATTCTGATTCTGATTTTGACATCCAAAATGTAGCCCTATAGAGATTCTGCAGATGCCCGAAGTCCAGGGCAACACACAAAATGCTGTTTATTCCTTTCAAAAGTTCCCTGGCCCTGATTGCCTCATTTTTACCATGGACATCCGGTCCTTATCAACTGAACATCCCCCAACAGGAGGGCCTTAAAGCTCTCCACTTTCTAGATAACAGACCCAACCTGTTCCCCTCCACCACTCTCCTCCATCTGGCGGAACTGGTCCTCCCACTTCCTTTAAACCAAAGGTGTAGCCATGGACACTCGCATGGGTCTCAGCTATGCCGGCCTTTTTGTTGGCTATCTAGAACAGTCTATGTTCCAAGCCTATACTGGTATCACTCCCCAACATTTTATACACTATATCAATAACTGCATTGGGGTTGTTTCCTACACCCATGCTGAGGACATTGACTTCATCAAATTTGCCTCCAAGTTCCTCCCTGCCCTCAAATGTATCTGGTCCATTTCCAACACCTCCCTCCCCTTTATTGATCTCTCTGTCTCTACCCCTATCTTCAGTCAGTTTTTCTATTGATATCTTTTACAAACCCACTGATTCTCACAGCTACCTGGACGATACCTCTTCCCACCCCCTGTCACTTGTAAAAATGTCTTCCCCTTTTTCTTTTTCCTCTGGCTTCATCACATTTGCTCTCAGGATGAGGCTTTTTATCCCAGAGTCAATGAGATGTCCTTCTTCAAAGAAAGGGGCTTTCCTTCGACGATCAAAGCTGTCCTCACCCGCATCTCTTCCATTTTGCACAGATCTGCCCTCGCCACATCCTCCTGCTACCCAACCAGGGATAAGGGTTCCTTTTGTTCTCACCTACCACCTCAGTAGTCTTCGCGTGCAGCACATTGTTCTCCGTGACTGCCATCTCCAATGGGATCCCACCATCAAGTCCACTACCCCCCCGCCCCACTTTCCGCAGGGATTGCTCTGTGTGCGACTCCCTTGTCCCTTCATCCCTCCTCACTGATCTCCCTCCTGGTACTTGTCCTTGCAAGTGGAACAAGTGCCATCCCCTTCTCGCAATTCCTCCGTCTCCGCCACATCTGCTCTCAGGATGAGGCTTTTTATTCTAGGACGAGGGAGATGTCTTCCTTTTTTAAAGAAAAGGGCTTCCCTTCCTCCACTATCAACTCTGCTCTTAAACGCATCTCCCCCATTTCACGTACATCTGCTCTCACTCCATCCTCCCTCCACCCCACTAGGAATAGGGTTCCCCTGGTCTTCACCTACCACCCCACCAGCCTCCGGGTCCAACATATTATTCTCCGTAACTTCCGCCACTTCCAACGGGATCCCACCACTAAGCACATCTTTCCCTCCCCCACCCCCCCTGCATTCTGCAGGGATCGCTCCCTACACAACTCCCTTGTCCATTCGTCCCCCCCATCCCTCCCCACTGATCTCCCTCCTGGCACTTATCCTTGTAAGTGGAACAAGTGCTACACACGCCCTTACACTTCCTCCCTCACCACCATTCAGCCATTCAGGGCCCCAAACAGTCCTTCCAGGTGAGGCAACACTTCACCTGTGAGTCGACTGGGGTGATATACTGCGTCCGGTGCTCCCGATGTGGCCTTTTATATATTGGTGAGACCCGACGCAGACTGGGAGACCGCTTTGCTGAACATCTACGCTCTCTCCGCCAGAGAAAGCAGGATCTCCCAGTGGCCACACATTTTAATTCCACATCCCATTCCCATTCTGACATGTCCATCTACGGCCTCCTCTACTGTAAAGATGAAGCCACACTCAAGTTGGAGGAACAACACCTTATATTCCGTCTGGGTAGCCTCCAACCTGATGGCATGAACATCGACTTCTCTAACTTCCGCTAAGGCCCCACCTCCCCCTCGTACCCCATCTGTTACTCATTTTTATGCACACATTCTTTCTCTCACTCTCCTTTTTCTCTCTCTGTCCCTCTGAATATACCTCTTGCCCATCCTCTGGGTCCCCCCCCCCTTGTCTTTCTTCCTGGACCTCCTGTCCCATGATCCTCTCGTATCCCCTTTTGCCTATCACCTGTCCAGCTCTTGGCTGTATCCCTCCCCCTCCTGTCTTCTCCTATCATTTTGGATCTCCCCCTCCCCCTCCAACCTTCAAATCCCTTACTCACTCTTCCTTCAGTTAGTCCTGACGAAGGGTCTCGGCCTGAAACGTCGACTGCACCTCTTCCTACAGATGCTGCTGGCCTGCTGCGTTCACCAGCAACTTTGATGTGTGTTGCTGGAACAAGTGCCATACCTGCCCCTATACCCCCTCCCTCACTACCATTCAGGGCCCCAAAAAGTCCTCCCAGGTGAGGCAACACTTCACCTGTGAGTCTGTTGGGGGTCACCTACTGTATCTGGTGCTCCAGATATGGCCTCCTGTATTTTGATGAGACCCAAAGTAGTTTGGGAGACCACTTCGCTGAGCACCTATGCTCCGTCTGCCCACTTCAATTTTACTTGCCATTCCCATTCTGATATGTCTGTCTATGGCTTCCTCTACTGCTGTGATGAGACCACACTCAAGTTGGAGAAGCAACACCTTATATTCCATCTGGGTAGCCTCCAGCCTGATAGCATGAACATCAATTTCCCAAACTTCCGGTATTTGCCCTTCTTCCCTTTTACCATTCCCATTTCCTTCTCTCACCTCATCTCCTTACCTACCCATCACCATCCTCTGGTGCTCCTCCCATTCCCTTTCTTCCATGGTCTTCTACCCTCTCTCCATATCCCCTCATTTCTACCATATCCCCCCTTCTCCAACCCTTTATCTCTTTCACTTATCAGCTTCCCAGCTCTTTACTTCAACTTGCCCCCTCTCCCCCGGTTTCACCTGTCACCAAACACCTTGTACTTCTTCCTACTCTCCCCCCAATCTTCTTGGTCTAACTTATCTTTTTTTCCAGTCCTGATAAAGGGTCTCAGTCTGACCTGCCGACACGAGCAATTCTGCAGATGCTGGAAATTCAAGCAACACACATCAAAGTTGCTGGTGAACGCAGCAGGCCAGGCAGCATCTCTAGGAAGAGATACAGTTGACGTTTCAGGCCGAGACCCTTCGTCAGGACTAACTGAAGAAAGAGCTAGTAGAAGTTTTAAAAGGGGGAGGGGGAGAGCCAAAAGGATAGGAGAAGACAGAAGGGGGAGGGATGGAGCCAAGAGCTGGACAGTTGATTGGCAAAAGGGGAATGAGAGGATCATGGGACAGGAGGCCCAGGGAGAAGGAAAAGGGGGAGGGGGGGGAAGCCCAGAGGATGGGCAAGGGGTATAATGAGAGGGACAGAGGGAGAAAAAGGAGAGTGAGAGAAAGAATGTGTGTATATAAATAACGGATGGGGTACGAAGAGGAGGTGGGGCATTAGCGGAAGTTAGAGAAGTCGATGTTCATGCCATCAGGTTGGAGGCTACCCAGACGGAATATAAGGTGTTGTTCCTCCAACCTGAGTGTGGCTTCATCTTTACAGTAGAGGAGGGCGTGGATAGACATGTCAGAATGGGAATGGGATGTGGAATTAAAATGTGTGGCCACTGGGAGATCCTGCTTTCTCTGGCGGACAGAGCGTAGGTGTTCAGCAAAACGATCTCCCAGTCTGCGTTGGGTCTTGCCAATATATAGAAGGCCACATCGGGAGAACCGGACGCAGTATATCACCCCAGCCGACTCACAGGTGAAGTGTCGCCTCACCTGGAAGGCACCTCACCAGGTCTGGGGCCCTGAACTGTGGTAAGGGAGGAAGTGTAAGGGCATGTGTAGCACTTGTTCCGCTTACAAGGATAGGTGCCAGGAGGGAGATCAGTGGGGAGGGATGCGGGGGACGAATGGACAAGGGAGTCACGTAGGGAGCAATCCTTGCGGAAAGCAGAGGTGGGGGGAGGGAAAGATGTGCTTAGTGGTGGGATCCCGTTGGAAGTGGCGGAAGTTACGGAGAATAATATGTTGGACCCAGAGGCTGGTGGGGTGGTAGGTGAGGACCAGGGGAACCCTATTCCTAGTGGGGTGGCGGGAGGATGGAGTGAGAGCAGATGATCTCCCCCTCCCCCTTTTTAAATCTCTTACTAGCTCTTTCTTCAGTTAGTCCTGATGAAGGGTCTCGGCCTGAAACATCGACTGTACCTCTTCCAAGAGATGCTGCCTGGCCTGCTGCGTTCACCAGCAACTTTGATCTGACCTGCTGAGTTGCCTTAGCATTTTATGTGTGTTACTCAGAATGCAGTTCTTTTGTTGCAGAGTTGAAGGACGGCCCCATTAATGTACAACTAACCAGAAGGTTAAATGACGAAACAGATCTGTCCTGAATTGGCAGGCATACACCTTTAACAATGTGCTAATAGCAGAAACATTCATCTGTTGTCTTTCCCTGTGTAGTTTTCAATGGGATAGAATCAGAATGATTGGCTTTGTTAGCCACAATGCATCAGTTGAAAGTTAAATTGTGGACAGGTTTTAGGTCCTGAAGACTAGTTCTCATTTTATTCAGTCCATAATTGTGCTATCCACAATTATGTAGCTCTAGAATGATCCCTCACAGTCTGGTAATCAAACAGCTGAAATTGCATCTTTGGCTTCCATGATGATTACACCAGTGGCAGCCATTTTATCTTCAGTTGTCACACTCCTTGCAGGGACCTTCTGGCATCGAACGAGCTTCCAGCAGAAGTGATAGAGGCAGGTTCGATGTTGTCGTTTAAAGTTAAATTGGATAGATAAATGGACTGGAAGGGAATGGAGGGTTATGGGCTGAGTGCAGGTCTGTGGGACTAGGTGAGAGTAGGAGTTCAGCACAGACTAGAAGGGCTGAGATGGCCTGTTTCTGTGCTGTAATTGTTATATGGTTATATATGGTTTAAAAAAAATGGTCTGACTCAAATGACAGGGTAGAAGCACACTTTTGTCTTTCTTTTTTTAAATCTTTTTATTAATTTTTCCAAGATTATAAACAAAATAGCAATGTTGATACAAAGAGATTGGAATAATCTTACTGTTAATAAACAATATACAGAAAAGACTTCAGATAACACAGGTATAGTAGACTTCCGAACTCATGATGTAATTAATCATAAAAAAGAAATAAAAAGAAAAAAAATTACACAGAACCCCCCCCCCCAAAAAAAACAACAAAAAAACTAAATACTAGACCCAAAAAAGCAAACGGAACAAGGCTAGACCAATATCTTAAATCGAACAGGTTCAGAAATGTCGTCAACTCCGCTCCTCTATTCATACATTCTAAGTTAATACGAAGGATTCGGAAAGGTCAAATTACATCATATGAAAATGTTGATTAAATGGTTTCCAAGTCTCTTCAAATTTAACCAAAGGATCAAAAATATCAATTCTAATTTTTTCTAAATTTAAACATGATATAGTTTGGGAAAACCATTGGAATGTAGTAGGGGGATTGGTCTCCTTCCAGTTCAATAAAATAGATTTTCTGGCCATTAAAGTAACAAATGCAATCATCCGACAGGCTGAAGACTTTTGTCTTATACTAAGCAAAGTATTACTAGGCTCATGCTACATTCCTGTGACTGGTTGCTCAAGGACAATCTTGCTAGCAGAAATCGGGCCAACATATTTGTGGACACAAAGGGCTGCCCATGTTAGAAGCTGGAGTAACAATCAATCTGCTGGGGCTCAGCAGGTTGAAGAGCATCTATGGAAGTAAAAGAATTGCTGAAGTTTCGAATTGAAATTCTTCATCAGGATTCCGAATGGAGAGGCAAGATGGTAGAGCAGTGATAAGAGAGGATTCTGAGGCGAATGGTGGACTGAGGAGGTGTGTAAGATGACAGGCAGGTAGTGCTATGTAGGGGAGGTGAGTGGGGCTGGAGGTAGGAGACAATGGCAGGTGAATGATAAGATTGAGGTAGAGAGAGGGGGGGAAACAGATGGAGCAAAGTGGGGTGAGGGAGTGGGAAGATAAGAGGCAGTCGTTGGAGGGAAATAAACAGGAACACAAAGTGCTACCAGTGCTGGATTCTGATAAGGAAGTGAGAATGTGTATCATTAGGGGAAAGGTGATATACACATACAAAATGCTGGAGGAACTCAGTAAGTCAGGCAGCAGCTATGGAGGGAAATAAACAGTCACCGTTTGTGTCCAAGAGATGTTTCAGCAAGAGAGCTGAAAATGTTGGAACCAGGTGGGAGATGGGGAGCGGTTACCTAAAATTCAAAAACTCAATATTCATGCCATTGGTTGTAGACTATCCAGGCAAATTATAAGGTGTTGTTTGCATTGGGTATCCTCTTGGCATTAGAAAAGGTCAAGGATGGACAGAGTTGTGTGGGAACGGGGAGGGTATTTAAATTATCTTCAATCGTAAGCTAGGAATGGCCATTTTGTACTGAGTGTGGGTGTTATGTGAAATGGTTGTCCAGTTTGCACTCAGTCTCATTAGTGTGGAGCAGACCACATAGAGTCATAGAAAAGTACAGCACAGCAACATGCCATTTGGCCCATCTAGTCCATGCCAAAACCATTAAACTAGCTGCTTCCATCGACCTGCAATGGGGACATAGCTCCCCATATCCCTACTATCCATGTACCTATCCAAATTTCTCTTAGAAGTTGAAATCGAGCTTGCATGCACCACTTGTGCTGGCAGCTCACTCCACACTCACGTCCCTCCGAGTGAAGAAGTTTTCCCCTCATGTTCCCCCTAAACTTTTATCCTTTCACCCTTAATCCATGATCTTCAGTTGTAGTCCCACCCAACCTCAGTGGAAAAAGCCTGCTTAACCTATACCCCTCATAATTTTGTATACCTCTATCAAGTTTCCTCTCAATCTATGTTCTACATAATACAATTCCAACCTATTCAATCTTCCTTTTAACTCAGGTCCTCTAGACCCAGCAACATCCTTGTAAAACTTTCTTTACGACCCTATCTATCTGTGATGCCACTTAAAATGAATTTGCGACCTGCATTCCCAGATCCCTCCACACTCCTCAGTGTCCTACTGTTCATTGAGTAAGAGCTACCCTGTTTGGTCCTACCAAAGTGCAAAACTTTGCACTTGTTGCATTAAATTGCATCAGCCATTTTTCAGCCCATTTTTTCCATCTGATGCAGATCCCTATGCAAGCCATGGCAGCCTTCCTCGCTGTCCACTCTACCCCTATTCTTGGTGTCATCTGCAAATCTGCTGATCCAGTTAACCACATTATCATCCAGATCATTGATATAAATGACGAACAACAGACCCAGCACCGATTACTGTGGCACTCCACTAGTTACAGGCATTCAGTCAAGAGGGCAACCCTCTACTACCACTCTCTGGCTTCTCTCAAAGCCAATTTCTAATCCAATTTATTATCTCATCCTGAATGCTGAGCGATTAAACCTTCTTGACCAGCCTCCCACATGGGATCTTGTCAAATGCCTTACTAAAGTCCATGTGGACAACACTCACTGTCTTGCCTTCATCCATCTTCCTGGTAACTTCCTCGGAAAACTATAAGATTGATTAGACATGACCTACCATGCATGAAGCCATGCTGACTTTTTAATCAGTCGTGTCCATTCAAATACTGATATATCTGGTCCCTTAGAATACCTCTGATAGTCGTAGTCATACTTTATTGATCCCGGGGGAAACTGTTTGTCATTACAGTTGCACCATAAATAATAAATAGTAATAGAACCATAAGTAGTTAAATAGTAATATGTAAATTATGCCAGTAAATTATGAAATAAGTCCAGGACCAGCCTACTGGCTCAGGGTGTCTGACCCTCCAAGGGAGGAGTTGTAAAGTTTGATGGCCACAGGCAGGAATGACTTCCTATGACGCTCTGTGCTGCATCTCAGTGGAATGAGTCTGTGGCTGAGTGTACTCCTGTGCCCACCCAGTACATTATGTAGTGGATGGGAGACATTGACCAAGATGGCATGCAACTTAGACAGCATCCTCTTTTCAGACACCACCGTGAGAGAGTCCAGTTCCATCCCCACAACATCACTGGCCTTACGAATGAGTTTGTTGATTCTGTTGGTGTCTGCTACCCTCAGCCTGCTGCCCTAGCACACAACAGCAAACATGATAGCACTAGCCACCACAGACTCGTAGAACATCCTCAGCATCATCCAGCAGATGTTAAAGGACCTCAACTTTCCTACAACTGGTATCAGACTCACTGGCCTATAATTTCCTGGTTTAAGTTTAGAGCCCTTTTTAAAAACAGCAGAAGAACATTGACTATCCTCTAATCCTCTGGTACCTCCTAGTTGCTACAGATAATTTAAATATCTCTGCTAGGGCCCTGGCAATTTCTGCACCTGCCTCCCGTAGGGTCCAAGGGAACACCTTGTAAGGTCCTGGAGATTTATCCACAGTGATTTGCCTCAGGGTAGTAAACTCCTCCTCTGTAATCGGTACAGTGTCAATGAAGATGATGCTGCTTTGCCTCACTTCTGCAGACTCTGTGCCCATCTCTTGAGTAAATACAAATGCAAGGAATTCATTTAAGAACTCCCCCATCTGTTTTGGCCCCACGTATGGATTACCATTCTTCTGTGAAGGCTTATCGACTTCTCTCATCCTCAGCCTAACTCTGCTCTTCATGGAGGAGGTGAGATGAGGGCAGAAGAATGAGAATCAATGAGATTAGGCTCTATCAACAGAGCAGAAGGAATCTCACAGTTATTGAAAAAGAAAGACATTTCAGTTGTCCTGGACAGAAAGCTTCAATCTAAAGAGCAGATGCAGTGGTGACAGAGAAACTGGGAGAAAGGACTGGCATCCTTACAAGAAATGGGGAGGGAAGAGGTATAGTCTAAGTAGCTGTGGAAGGCAGTGGGTTTATATTAAATACTTGCGGATAATTTTATTCCTCAGATAAATACAGAGAGATCAAGAAAAGGGAGACGAGTCAGAAATGTCCACATGAATTTGTGAGCATGGTAGGAGTTGGTGGCAAAGTTGCTAAAATTGATGAGTTCTGTAGGAATGCAAGCAGCACAATTGTACAAAGATGCCCAGATAATTCACACCTGAACTGATCTGTTGATGTGCACCTGTTCATTGGGGGAGAATGGATGAAAATCCTGAAAACAGGATTTAACTCCTTTCTGACCTTGGAAGAGAACAAGAACCTTTGACCATATGAGGACTTACAGCGGTGCTAGAAAGTTTGTGTAGACTTTTCTCTATTTCTGCATAAATATGACCTAAAATGTGATCAGGACTTCATGTAAGTCCAAAAACTAGATAAATTGAACCCAATTAAATAAATAACACAAATACTTATTCATTTATTTTTTGAGAAAATTATCCAATATTACATGTATTTATTGGAAAGGTGTATGTGAACCTCCAAGCCTTCTACAAAACTATTTGTAGTCAGGTCTTCCAATCAATGAGATGAGATTGGAGGTGTAGGCTGTAGAGGTGCCCTGCCTTATATGGAAAAAAAAGACACACGAAGTCAGGTTACTGACAGAGCCTGCTCTTCTCAAAAAAAAGATCTGTTTATGTGCACCATGCTGCGACCAAAACAACTTTCAGAGAACCTTAGAAGAACTGTAGAGATGCATCAAGCTGGAAATGGCTACAAAAGCATTTCTAAATACCAGTGTGTTCATCAATCCACAGAAAGAGAAATTGTCTCCAGACGGAGGAAGCTCAGTACTGTTGCTCCTCTCCCGAGGAGTGGGCATACTGCAAAGCTCACACCAAGAGCACAATGTGCAATGCTGAAGGAGGTGGAAAAAAAAAACCCAAGAGTAACAGCAAAAGACCTGAGGGAATTTCTAGGTCTTGCTGAAGTCTCTGTCATGCGTCCACTATCAGAAAAACACTGAACAAGAATGGTATTCATGGAAGGACCCCACAGAGGAAACCTCTGCTCTCCAAAAAAAAAAATTGCTGCACATCTCAAAGACCACCTGGATGTTCTACAATATTTTTGGGACAATCTTCTGCAGACAGATGAGACAAAAGTTGAACTTTTTGGCAAAAGTGCACATTGCTATGTTTGGAGGAAAAAGGGCTCTGCACTCCAACACCAAAACCTCATCTCATCTGTGAAGCAAGGTGGAAGGAACAACATGGTTTGGGGCTGCTTTGCTGCCTCAGGGCCTGGACAGCTTGCAATCATTGAGGGAACAAAAAATTGAAAATTATATCAAGACATTTTACAGGAGAATGTCAGGGTAGCAGTCCATCACCTGAAGCTTATTAGAAGTCGGATAATGCAACAAGACAATGATTCAAAAGACAAGAGTAAATTAACAACAAAACGGTTTTAAAAAAGAAGAAAATTCGTGTTTTGGAATGGCAGAGTCAAAGCTCTGATCTAAATCCAATAGAAATGTTGTGGAGGGACCTGAAGTAAGCAGTTCATGCAAGGAAGCCCACCAACATCCCAGAGTTGATGCAGTTTTCTAGGGAGGAATGGCCTAAAATTCCTCCAAGCCGATGTGCAGGTTGGATCAACAGTTACCAGAAAAAGTTTGGTTGAAGTTATTGCTGTACACAGGGATCGCACCAGTTACTGAAAGCAAAGGTTCACATACCTTTTCCATCAAATACATGTAATATTGGATAATTTTCTCAATAAATAAATGAACAAGTATAATCTTTTGTGTTATTTATTTAATTGGATTTCTTTATCTAGTTTCAGGACTTGCGTGAAGATGTGATCACATTTTAGATCGTATTTATGCAGAAACTGAGAAAATTCTACAGGATTCACAAACTTTCCAGCACCACTGTAGGTCTAATACTCCCAATGAGTAATCTAGATTCGGAAAAGATTTGGTACCATTAGTCTGAGAGTGATCACCATGTGTCTTGATGGGTAATATACTGTGCAAGCTGTACTCACTGCAGGTTTGTATTTGCAAAAAAGATAAATCTTCTAATAATCAGCAGAGTCTGAGATGGTAATGAGTGGGTGTACTGGAGCAAGGTATACCAGCTAGTTGAGTGGAGTCACAGCAACAACCTTGCATTCAACGTCAGTCTGACCAAAGAACTGATTGTGGACTTCAGAAACGGTAAGATGAGGGAACACATACCATTTCTCAGAGGGATCAGAAATGGAAAGGGTGAGCAATTTCAAGTTCCTGGGTGTCCATATTTCTGTGGACCCCACCTGGACCCAATGTATCAATGTAGCTCTAAAGAGTGCAAGACTGGCTACATTTCATAAGAAGTTTGAGACTTGGTATGTCACCAAAGACGCTCATAAATTTCTACAGGTTTGGAGAGCATTCTAACTGGCTGCATCACTGTCTGGTATTGAGGGCAGGGGTGGGGGTTTACTGCTCAGGACTGAAGTAAGCTGCAGAGAGTTGTAAACTTAATCAAATCCATCATGGTCACTAGCCTCCAGGACAATTTCAAGAAGCAATGCTTCAAAAAGGCAGCGCCCATCGATAAGGGCCCCATCACCCAGGCCATGCCCTCTTCTCACTGCTACCATTAGGAAGGAGGTACAGAAGGCTGAAGGCACACACTCAACGACTCAGGATCAGCTTCTTCCTCTCTGCCATCCAATTTCTGAATGGACATTGAACCCATGAACACTACCTCACTACTTTTTAATTTCTATTTTTTGCACTTTTTTTTGGAATATTATATTGGCATAATGTCAAATTCGAACAAAGCAAGAGTAGCATAATTCAGGAGGCATTAATTTATTTTGCTTTGTAATTAGATGAAATTGGGCCTCAGTCAATAAAAGAGAAAATTGAAACAACTACTAAAGACAGAATATTCAAAAAAATTTATTGAGGTTAGTTTCACTTTAGATACGACATTAAAGCAGATTCTTGTGTTTTCCTGCCTTAGTGCTTAGGACACTTCACTTTCTATTAAAACGTGAATGAATAAGGGTGACAGGATAAGGCAAGAGCAAGAAAATCTTCAGCTTTGTGCTTTTTTTTTGATGCGTTTCCAAACAGGCTGCACTTGGGAACAGGTTTCAACACTTTTAACTACAAAGTTGGCGCAGTGATTAACCACAAAGATGACGGACATGAAAGACCTATCGCATTCACATCAAACACACTGACCAAATGTAAAAATAATTGTGGAATGAGCTGCCTGCGAAGGTCGTGGGGATACTGGTTTGATTCCAACACTGAAGGCAAGTTTAGACAAGTACATGGATGAGATGGCTATGGTCGAGGTGTAAATGGATGGGACTAGGCAGTATAACAATTTGGCACAGACAAGATGGGCTGAAGGGCCTGTTTCTGTGTTGTACTCTATGATTCTAAGACTGAGAAGGGTGAGTGATGACAATTATATGTGGGATGATATTTCAAAGTTCAAAGTAAGTGTATTATCGAAATATGTATGTGTCACCATTTTCTGAATCATTATCTTGCAGGCATTTAAAATAACTTAAAAAAAAATACAATAGAATGAAGAAGATGACACACAAAGACTGAAAACCTAGCAATGTGCAAAAGAAGACAAACTGAGGAAATAAAAAACATAAATTGAATAAATAAATAGTAAGAATATGAGTTGCAGAGTCTTTGAAAGTGAGTCCATAGGTTGTGGAATCAATTCAGTTTTGAAAGTGAGTGGAGGTATCTATGCTGGTTCCTGAATCTGATGGTGTGGGACCCACGGTTCCTGTACCTCCTTCCTAATGACAGTAGCAAGAAGAGAGCATGGCCTGGATGGTGGGGGTTCTTGATGATAGATGTTGCTTTCTTGTAGCAATGCTCCTTGCAGATGTGTTCAATGGTGGGGAGGGCTTTTCCTGTGATGGAGGTTTATGAGTTAGTCCTCATTAGGGAATCGGAGGTGAAGAGGGTTAGTAACTAAATGCCTTGGTGTTATCACTTTAAAGGATCTGTCCTGGAACCAGCACATGAGTGCTGCTACAAAGAAGGCACGGCAGCACTTCTAATTTCTTAGAAGTCTGTGCAGATTTGGCATGTCACCTAAAGCCTTGAAAAGCTTCTATAGATGCAGAGTGGAGAGTACTCTGACTGGTTGCATCACGGCCTGGTATGGAACTACCAATGCCCAGGAATTTAAAATCCTATAAGAAGTAAAGGATTAATTCTAGTCTTTCTCTCTCTCCTTTTTCTCCCTCTGTCCCTCTGACTATACCCCTTGCCCATCCTCTGGGTTCCCCCCCCCCCCTTTTCCTTCTCCCTGGGCCTCCTGTCCCATGATCCTCTCATATCCAAAATGTGCCTTTTTTTTAGCTACACCATGAATACCAAACTTACCCATATTACTAGCTATTCAACACATATAGAGTACCACAACAATACAGTGCAATAGACGCCTTCTTCAAGACAGCCTTTACTAAATGGAGAACACTTTTACAATATGTGTCTGACAATGACTTCCCCACCGGGGCAGTAGAAATAGCTAGACCTATACTGAAGGACCCAATTCACAAATGTAAATTAACACAGTAGATGTACAGATGCAGACACTGGTTTGACTGAAGGCATGCAGTCAATAATGATTTGTTTGCAAGCTAGAACTGTATATGATGTGAATATAGGCTTGTGATTCCAAAGCAATGATATAAAATGATTTTAAAAAAATAGTTATAAACAACATTTGGGCACAGTACAATTGAAACCAATGGCCTAGGTATCTATCTGCTGCATACCAAAGACACGTAGATTAAATAAGCTGCTGTTATTTGTCTTCAGTATATGTGGATGGCAGAGGAACCAGGAGCTGATGGGACATGTAAGGAAGAATAGGTTGTAGGAAGTTAAATATGGGAGGCTTTTCCCCCCTCCCCCTTTCCTTTCTCCCTAGCCCTCCTGTCCCGTGATCCTCTCATATCCCTTTTGCCAAACAACTGTCCAGCTCTTGGCTCCATCCCTCCCCCTCCTGCCTTCTCCTATCATTTTGGATCTCCCCCTCCCCCTCCCACTTTCAAATCTCTTACTAGCTCTTCCTTCAGTTAGTCCTGACGAAGGGTCTCGGCCCGAAACATCGACTGTACCTCTTCCTCGAGATGCTGCCTGGCCTGCTGCGTTCACCAGCAACTTTTATGTGTGTTGTTGGGAATTAATGGGATTGCATTGACAGCCAGCATGGGCTGAATGGCCTATGTCACAAAGAAATACAAATATGAAAGTATTTCACCAACTGCTGCCTGGATTCCTGCAGTGTTTATCGAAAATTCCAGAGATAGGTTCTCTTTATTCAAAGACTTCTCAAACTATCTTGCTTACAGCATCTTTTGCTTTGTGTATTTGTCTGCACACTCTGCAGATGGACTGTCTTACATGTCATGAATCCACAGAGATCATATATACTGCAGAATGGGGCTCAAGACAACTCGGTACACTGCTGATCTAGCTACAGATTGAAGGCAAGGAAAAGATGTGCAAAACAGAATTAGAGGAGGAAATTTGGTAACATAGTTTTATTGAGGAACACACATCAAATTTGCTGGTGGCTTCATCTTTACAGTAGAGGAGGCTGTGGATAGAATGGGAATGGGATGTGGAATTAAAATGTGTGGCCACTGGGAGATCCTGCTTTCTCTGGCGGACAGAGCGTAGGTATTCAGCAAAACGATCTCCCAGTCTGCGTCGGGTCTCGCCAATATATAGAAGGCCACATCGGGAGCACCGGACGCAGTATATCACCCCAGCCGACTCACAGGTGAAGTGTCGCCTCACCTGGAAGGACTCCCGATTTCCGACATTCTCCCGATGTGGCCTTCTATATATTGGCGAGACCCGACGCAGACTGGGAGATTGTTTTGCTGAACACCTATGCTCTGTCCGGCAGAGAAAGCAGGATCTCCCAGTGGCCACACATTTTAATTCCACGTCTCATTCCCATTCTGATATGTCTATCCACGGCCTCCTCTACCGTAAAGATGAAGCCACACTCAGGTTGGAGGAACAACACCTTATATTCCGTCTGGGTAGCCTCCAACCTGATGGCATGAACATTGACTTCTCTAACTTCCGTTAATGCCCCACCTCCGTTATTTATTTATATACACACATTCATTCTTTCTCTCTCTCTCCTTTTTCTCCCTCTGTCCCTCTGACGATACCTCTTGCCCATCCTCTGGGGTTCCTCCCCCCCCCACTTTTCCTTCTCCCTGTCCCATGATCCTCTCGTATCCCTTTTGCCTATCACCTGTACAGCTCTTGGCTCCATCCCTCCCCCTCCTGTCTTCTCCTATCATTTCGGATCTCCCCCTCCCCCTTTCAAATCTCTTACTAGCTCTTCCTTCAGTTCATCCCGACAAAGGGTCTCAGCTCGAAACATCGACTGTACCTCTTCCTAGAGATGCTGCCTGGCCTGCTGCGTTCACCAGCAAATTTAATGTGTGTTGCTTGAATTTCCAGCATCTGCAGAATTCCTCGTGTATAGTATTATTGAGGGAGGTTACATAGCAATAGAGATAAGGTTATGAAAAATCTAAAGTGTGGAATTTTATCTGGACATTATGTAGGATGGGAATATTCAGTTAATGATAACGGACATAGGTGATGGGGACAGCTATCTAAAATTTATAAACAAGTTTTAATGAAACAGGTAAAGAACCAGAATCTGCTCAAGCCGGCACAGTTACAGTTGAGTCTAGAAATGACAAAAATCGCTGTTGCAAATTCCACATGCAGAAGTTAAGATGGCCAATAACATGAAAGAGGAAACAAGGAAGTTCTTTTTTCAGATATACAATATAAACAGTAAAATAAAGATGTGAGTGAATATTGGACCACTGGAAAATCATGTTGGACAGGTAGTAACGGAGCACAAAGAAATGGCAGACAAACTCTAAGTATTTTTTGCCAGTCTTCACTGTGGAAGATACTAATAATGTAACAGAAATTCGAGAATGTTGGGGACGGAAGTAGTTGCTATTACTAAGGAGAAGGTGCCTGGGAAGCTGAAAGTCTGAAGGTAGACAAATCACCCGGACCAAAAATCACCCGGATCTGAAAGAAGTAGCTGAAAAAATTGTGGAGGCAGGGGTCTGTGTTGGGACTACTTCATTTCTTGTTACATGTTAATGATTTGGATGATGGGATCGATTGCTTTGTTGTCAGGTTTGAAGATGGGTGGAGGAGCAGGTAGTATTTTGGAAACAGTGAATCTGCAAAAGGACTTGGACAGATTCGGAGAATGGGCAAAGAAAGGGCAAATGGAATATAGAATAAGGAGGCGTATTGTCATGGTAGAAGAAATAATGATGTAGGCTGTTTTCTAAATGGGGGGGGGAATTGAAAAATCAGAGGTGCAAAGAGACTTGGGAATCCTTGTGCAAGATTCCCTAAAGGTTAACTTGTAGGTTGAGTTGGTGATAAGCACGGCAAATGCAATGTTGATATTATTTTTGAGAGGATTAGAATATAAAAGCAAGGATGTAATGCTAAAGCTTTATAAGGTTGCGGTTGGGGTATCCTGAGCAGTTTTGGGCCCCTTATCTAAGAAAAGATGTGCTAACATTAGGAAGGGTTTAAAGGAAGTTGATGAGAATGATTCTGGGAATAAAAGGGTTAATTTAGGTGGAGGGTTTCATGGTTCTGTGCCAGTTCTTGCCAGAGTTTAGAAGAATGCAGGAGGATCTAATTGAAAGCCATCAAATATTGCAAGGCCTAGATAGAGTGGACGTGGGGAGGATGTTTCCTGTACTGGTGGAGTCAAGGACAACAGGGCACAGCCTCAGACTTGAAGGATGTCCATTTAGAACGGAGATGAAGAGGAGTTTCTTTAGCTGGAGGGGTGGTGAATCTTTGAATTCTTTGCCACAGATGGCTGTGGAGGCCAAGTCATTTGGTGTATTTAACACAGAGGTTGATAGATTCTTGATTAGTAAGGGCATCAAAGATTATGGGGAGGAGACAGGTAATGGGATTGAGTGGGATAATAAATCAGCCATGATCTAATGGTGAAGACTCTGGGCCGAATGGCCTAATCTGTTTGTATGAATGGACAAAGTTGGTCCTTGGGCTGGTGGCTGAAACTGAGATAGCAAGGTGGATTGCATCAGTAGAGAGGGCAGATTTGTGTCAGGGTCAAAAAACAATATAGAGATAAAAATAACCATAACAACAGTTATCTCCACATTTCTGAATTCACAAAATTCATCAAAGCAAACATGTCCTCAGAGTCCACAGCACAGAAATAAGCCTTTTGGTCCACTGTGCCCACTCTGAACATGAAACATGTGGCTACACTGCTCCAACCCCTTGAGTTTTCCACAAGGCATGTAAGAGCTAATCTGTAACTGAACTTCATTCACTGATATTCTCTTGATGTATTTACATAATAAAAAATATACTGATCTGAGTTTTGAATTGATTTAGCAGTTTAAAAAAAGATGAATTCACTCTTAAATGTTTTGATTTAATGCTTACTGATCATGATGGTGAAGGAGCTCCACCAGCCAGGCTATGCTCTCTTCTCACTGCAGCCATCAGGAAAGGGATAGAGCAGCTTTAGGACCCACACCACCGGATTTAGGAAAAGTTATGACCCCTCAACCATTAGGCTCTTGAGCCAGAGGGATAACCTCACTCTGCTTCCGTGACCGCATCATTTGAACTGGTCCCACAACCAATTGACTCATTTTCAAGGACTCTTCACCTCGTGTTCTCAGTATTTATTGCTTATTAACTTATTTCTTTTTGTATTGGCAAGAGTTTGCTGTCTTTTGCACGTTAGTTGTCTGCACTCAACAGGCCAGGCAGCCTTTCATTGATTCTATTGCGTAACAGGCCAGGCAGCCTTTCATTGATTCTATTGCGTTTCCTTTATTTACCGTGAATGCCCACAAAGTTGAATCTCAGGATTTTATATTATGACTTCGTTAATAAATTTACTTTAACCCTTGGTTTTAGATTCAAGACTGCAACCCCCTTTTTGATTACCTTGTGAATTTAGAAAAAACACACGTGGCAATATGTTTCACGTACTAACCCAGCTTTTAGATACTTTGATTTGTAGGCTGAACTATTTTTTCACCAACGTGGGTAAACGCTGCTTAAATCACTGAACCAGTTAAACACACACACAAAATGTTGAAGGAACCCAGCAAGTCAGACAGCATCGATGAAGAGCAATAAACAGTCCACATTTCGGGCCGAGATCCCCATCAGATTTCTCATGTGCTTCAGAACCAGTTGCACCGACATTTCCCGTTTTACTTTGCCACGCACGCGCAGTTCACCCTCGCAGCCAGCGTGCTGCCGTAAAATGTAGCCAATGGCCTGGGAGCTATCTAGGCATGATCCAATAACAGTGCGCATACCAGTGTAGGACCCAATCATAGCGAAGAGCATAGGCGGAACGATTGATCTGAGACCCTCGTGGGACAGGAGTTTGCCTCAGTAACAGTTTAGGACCATAATCTCAAGCATTTTAAATTATACGTACAGTAAATAATCCATCGGGATTGTTTATGTTAAGAGTTTTAAAAATATAGTTCTATCAATTTATTTCGCAAGATGACTAAAGTGAGGAAAAGTAAACTTGAAACCCGCAAGATGAAAATCTCCCCAAGCGAGCAAGAGCCAACTCTTTTGGTGCCGGATGCGAAAAGAAAGAAAATGACAAAAACACAGGTGAGTGGCAAGAAGCAGAGAGAACAACTGCTGATCAAACTCCTACTTGCTGCCCGTTACGCCGTTGGCGCTTAGGGTAGCAATGATCAAACTCACCGCTTCTCTTATTCCCATTGATCGATACATGTGTTTTCCATTTTATGAATCTTCTGGTCACTGTCAAAACTATAGGGCAAGCACTTACATTGGACTTTTGGTGGAGTCCTTATCTGTCATCCAACTCAGGGTCTTTGTAAACTTCCGGTAACTCTGCCATCTATCAATTCAGCTTTAATTTGTGTGTTCAGATTCATCTGAACTTAAAATTTATTTGATGGGGAACTGACCATTATAAACTGTATGTAGTATATGCAGATATAAGAGATTCCATATGCTAGAATTTGAGCATCTGCATCATGCTGTCAGAACTCGGTGAGAGTGGCAGCATCAATGCTGTGTATGGTCTGTCAACTTTCTGGGTTCACCTGAGTTGATAGTTTGAAAGGATAAAAGGCGGAAAGGGAGCAGAACGGGTGAGAGGAATTAGCAGAAGGAACTGGGAAGTGATTGTTGGAGGAGACAAAGAGATGGAATCAGACATGAGAGAAAGGTGGATCATGGAATCAGGAGAGGGAGGTCGGCGGGGGGGGGGGAGCGGAATGTGAAGCAGATGGGAACTGGGAGGAACAGTGCATGAGGACCTACCTACCACCCTTCCTCAACTGAATCCACCCATGGCCTTCAAGCTCTTGCTCGATCCATTCCCTTCCCTTTTGTAAACTGGCTCTCTCTCCACTGTCTCTCAATTCAAGTGAAATGTGCCAATCCAAAATGCTAACTGTCTATTTCCCTTCATTCATGCTGCCGCACTTACTGTGTTCCTCCAGCGTTTTGCTTGTTGCTCAATATGCATTAAATGAGTTTTTAATGAAGTCTGTTGCTGAATATACAATCTAGTATATGTGAGGCATGAGGAATTGGAGCAACATGTGCATGTAGTTTGTTCTAGGGCTGTTCTCTAGAACCTTGCAACCTGACCAGAAACTAACAGTATGTAATAAAACTGGAAACACTCATCAGGTAAGGAGTGCCTGTGGAAAGAGAAACAGATTTAACATTTCGGGACAAAGAATCTTCATTTGACCTATCATCCTTTGATGCTATACAGGTTTCCCCCGCCATCTAAAGGTAGAGCGTTTCTATGAAACGGTTCGTAAGCTGGAATGTCGTAAAGCGAAGAAGCAATTACCATTTACTTATATGGGAAAATTTTGTGAGCGTTCGCAGACCCAAAAATAACCTACCAAATCATGCCAAATAACACATAAAACCTAAAATAACAGTAACATATAGTAAAAGCAGGAATGATATGATAAATACACAGCCTATATAAAATAGAAATAGTTCTCTACAACGATTGCCTGCACAGATCTCCGTAGCGAAAATCTCACGCAAGCGCTCTCGGCAGAAAATCTCACGCAAGCGCTGTTGGCATAAACGCGCTCTCCAGTAACCTTTAAACTATAAAGCTGCCAAATCTACCAAATAACACGTAAAAATACACAGCCTATATAAAGTAGAAATAATGTATGTACAGTGTAGTATCACTTACCGGAATTGGGACAGCGCAGAGCACACTGATGATGGTGTGTTAGACAGAGTCATCGCAGGCTGGGGTGGTGCAGTGGCCCCCAACCTCTGGGCCGCTGACCCGATACATTGCCGCGAAGAATGCAGCGGTAGCTGGGAGGCACACAGCACATCTTTAAGAAAAAAGCCGAAATAAACATGCTAATTAATTAGGTGCTGCCCAGCACGTAATTGTCGGCCCAGATCAGTGCCGATTGCGTCGCCTCTGATCTGGGCCAACAATTACGTGCTGGGCAGCACCTAATTAATTAGCATCACACATCAAAGTTGCTGGTGAATGCAGCAGGCCAGGCAGCACCTCTAGGAAAAGGTACAGTCGACGTTTCAGGACGAGAATTAGTATGTTTATTTCGGGTTTTTTCTTAAAGATGTGCTGTGTGCCTCCTGGCTACCGCTGCATTCTCCGCGAATCGGTACAGTATCTGTCCGGGGCCGGGGAGTTGGGGTGGTGGGACACAGGGGTGTCATCTCATCGTCGATCAGGGCAGGCAGCTCATCTTCTTCTATGACTGCCCGCCTCGATATCGAAGGTCGAGGTTCGTCGTCTGCTGTGGCTGATGTGGAAGGCTTGCTTGACTGCTGAGCCTCGCGCATTTTTCTATCACACAGTTCTTTGTAAGCACTCAAACCATCCTGCAAATATCCCCTAAACCTACGTACCCTTTCTAAATTAAAGTCGTACTTTATCATTGCAGTGAAAATCTCACGCAGTTGCTTCACATTCATTTTGCTACTGCATTTGGTTTCGATTGTTATCCTTTTCTCTTCCAATTGCATCAGCTCTTCATCTGTCAGTTCTTGGTCATGGGATGCCAAAATCTCTTCAACATCTTCTTCGTCAGCTTCCACAAGCCAAACTCACTTTGTCCTTGCTTTGTTCACCACAATCGAAACGCTTAATTATGTCTAGCTTTATGCTGTGTAACACCCTTACGAGCTCTTTCAGGCTTTTCTGACACCTTAGAACTCATCTTGCTAACAGTTGCTCAATGCAACGTGTTAAAGCAATGCCGTTCCGAATCTGGGGGAGAGCGGCTGCTTGGAGCGCGCGCTGTGATTTATCGCACGCTGATTTTTTATCGCGTGCTGCCTTTCTTCGTAACAGTGAAAACACCTTCAGAAAGCGAAAACAGGGTACTAATGTAGGTCTTTTGTAACAGTGAGGTTTCGTAAAGCGAACGTTCAAAAAGCGGGGGACACCTGTACATCAGTTGGGTTTACATCAGAGAAGGATTTGAAGAAGATTTAAGGCCTTGGGCTGAGATTAACACTTTAGAAAATAAATGTACTGAATCTCAGGATCTGCAGAACTTTTTTCACTAACTTGAAAAGATAGTGAAAAGATTCCTATTTTCATACTGAAAATGTATTCATAATAATGTTAACAGTATTTGCTTCATTTAAAGTAGAAACAAAGCTGTGAGTTCCCTGTGAGGTGTTGCATGCTATTGCCTGGATTCTTGATTCTGAGTTGACAGAACCAACACTTTGTGTCAGCTTCACACTTGCTTTGACTACGAAGAAATTCTGGGTTTTGTCTTTAAACGTGAGCAAATTTCAAGTTTCTGCGCAACAACATCTCAGATGATCTATCTTGGACACAACACATTTTTGCAAACATGAAAAAGTACACCAGTGGCTCTACTTTGTTATGTGTTTGAAGAGATACGGTATGTCGCCATAGACCCTTATAAATCTCTATGGATGTATAGTGGAGATAATTCTGATTGATTGCTTCACAGTTTGATAATGGAGGTTCCAATACACAGGATTTCAAGAGGCTGCAGAGGATCGAAGCCCTCAACCAGTTGTACGACTTTTCACCTCATCAAAGAGGTCCTCAAGAGGCGATGTCTGAAGAAGGTGGCATTCATCATGACCCTCACCATTAGGAAATGCTCTCTTCTTGCTACTTGTTAATTGCAGGCGAGATACAGGAGCCTGAAGACACATACTCAATGATTCAGAAACAGCAATTTCAGAAAACAGGAATTTGTCTCTAATTTCATCAAGATAATTCCCATCATTAATATTACCATGATTTCTCCATTTTCCTTCTTTTGTCTTACCTACTGGAGGTCTCAACGCACAAACTCTAATGCAAACTGTATGTCCTAGATCTTTTCTCATTGTAAATATTTTGATGATTTTCCTGTTTTACTTGCCTTTCATCCTATTTTCCTTCAAAATTATGTTGGTCAATTTGCAATTATTTAACACGTCAGCAGAACAAAATTCTATTATGGAGTGTGGTATTGGCCATTCACTCAGAAATCTTGCAGTTGACGTTTGGCCAAGTTTCCATGGACCGTGCTTGCAGCAGGGTTTCAACCTGACATTGGGAGTTGTTTGTGTGAAGTTCACACATTCTTGCTGAAGCAGCATGAATTTTTGTCAGGTGCTGTGATTTTTTTTTTCTGCCTCCCAAAGATGTGTTGCTATGTTAATCAGTAATTGTAAATTGCCTGTTTGTGAACATCAGTGGCAAAAGGAATGAAAACAGAGCAGATGGGTAGCTGGGAGAAAATGAGATCCAGGGTTGGAGGAAAGTAAGGAGAGGAGGTCTAGAATATTCTGCTAGGAGCCACATGGACAAGATGGATGAAAAATTTTCTTGCATGTAAAATTGTTTCTTCAATGCCTTTCTCACAGGCAAACTGACTTTTCCACTTCCTCTTTTGAAGTTAGGTGGAAAGCAAAACCATATAACTGTATAATTACAGCACAGAGACAGGCCATCTCGGCCCTTCTAGTCCGTGCCGAACTCTCACTCTCACCTAGTCCCACCGACCTGCACTCAGCCCATAACCCTCCATTCCTTTCCTGTCCATATATCTATCCAATTTAACTTTAAATGACAACGTTGAACCTGCCTCAACCACTTCTGCTGGAAGCTCGTTCCACACAGCTACCAGTCTCAGGGTAAAGAAGTTCCCCCTCATGTTACCCCTAAACTTTTGCCCTTTAACTGTCAACTCATGTCCTCTTGTTTGAATCACCCCCACTCTCAATGGAAAAAGCCTATTCACATCAACTCTCTCTACGCCCCTCATAATTTTAAATACCTCTATCAAGTCCCCCCTCAACCTTCTACACTCCAAAGAATAAAGACCCAACTTGTTCAACCTTTCTCTGTAAGTTAGGAGATGAAACCCAGGTAACATTCTAGTAACTCTCCTCTGTGCTCTCTCAATTTTATTGACATCTTTCCTATAATTCGGTGACCAGAACTGTACACAATACTCCAAATTTGGCCTTACCAATGCCTTATACAATTTCAACATTACATCCCAACTCCTATACTCAATGCTCTGATTTATAAAGGTCAGCATACCAAAAGTTTTCTTCACCACCCTATCCACATGAGATACCGCCTTCAGGGAACTATGCGCCATTATTCCTAGATCCCTCTGTTCTACTGCATTCTTTAATGCCCTACCATTTACCATGTATGTCTTATTTTGATTAGTCCTACCAAAATGTAGCACCTCACATTTATCAGCATTAAACTCCCTCTGCCTTCTTTCAGCCCATTCTTCTAAGTGGTCTAAATCTCTCTGCAAGGTTTGAAAGCCTACTTCATTATCCACAACTCCACTTATCTTAGCAAACAACAGGAATTCTGCAGATGCTGGAAATTCAAGCAACACACATCAAAGTTGCTGGTGAACGCAGCAGGCCAGGCAGCATCTCTAGGAAGAGGTGCAGTCGACGTTTCAGGCCGAGACCCTTCGTCAGGACTCCACTTACCTTAGTATCGTCTGCATACTTACTAATCCAATTTACCACCCCATCATCCAGATCATTCATATATAAGACAAACAACATTGGACCCAGTACAGATCCCTGAGGCACACCACTAGACACCGTCCTCCAATCTGATGCATAGTTATCCACCACTACTCTCTGGCATCTCCCATCCAGCCATTGCTGAATCCATTTTACTACTTCGATATTAATACCTAACAATTGAACCTTAATAACATGTGGAACCTTATCAAAGGCCTTATTGAAGTCCATATAGACAACATCCACTACTTTACCTTCATCAACTTTCCTAGTAACCTCATCAAAAAATTCAATAAGATTTGTCAAACATGACCTTCCACGCACAAATCCATGTTGACTGCTCCTAATCAGACCCTGTCTATCCAGGTAATTATATGTACAATCTCTAAGAATACCTTCCATCAACTTACCCACCACTGACGTCAAACTCACAGGCCGATAATTGCTAAGTTTACTCTTAGAACCCTTTTTAAACAATGGAACAACGTGAGCAATACGCCAATCCTCCGGCACCATCCCCATTCCTAATGACATTTGAAATAAGTAAGATATTTCATTTCATTGCTTTTCATGAATCATTAAAACTGAAATATTCCTAATTGTGGGACTTGTATCTGAACCAACATCTTAATAGGAATAGATTAGGCTTAACTTTTTTTTTGTACACTCTGTAGCAATGCATGGCAGTATCTTCTTTATTTTAAACCACTCTTTCAATAAGCTGTCCACTCCTTTCTCAAAATGATAAATATGGAACTGTAATTATATTTTGTAGACTACTTGTGGTAAACCATGTATATATGTTGTAACTCGGTTACCTGTCTGGACACACCCCTCTGCTGACTGCCCCTGTGGCTCCTCCCACAGAGTCCTGTATAAAGGTGTTCGCCTTGCCCCTCTCCCTCAGTCCGGGGGCAGACACTCACTGTGGAGGTCGTATTGTACAGCGAATAAAAGCCTTTCAGTATTTTACCAAACCTCAGTCTTTTGGAGTAATTGAAGGTGCTTCAATTTTATTCACTGTACGTTTTAAAACATGGAACAGTCCCTGAGACCAGAAAAATTAGACCTCAATCCGCAAACACCTGAAGCTGGAAACGCTTTTGAACTCTGGCTGGCCTGCTTCAAAGCGTATCTAGAGGAGATTAAAGCGACCGACCCCGTAGCGAAGCGCAGAGTTCTACTTTCCAGGGTCAGTCCACGGGTCTATTCGCTGATCAGAGACCAGCCGAACTACGACGGCGCGATGAACGCACTCAAAAGACAATACCTGCGGCCGATAAACAGCGTCTATGCTCGGCACCGTTTAGCGACATAGCAACAACGCCCCAAGACAGCGACCCCACCCTGGCTTCCGTGACCCTCGACCAAAGCGCTCCCCACTAGCTCGCAAGGTCAATGATGGACATCCTGGTGGAGGGGCCAGGACAAGCTGCCTGTTTGACACAGGCAGCACGGAGAGTTTTATCCATCCGGCCACGGTGCAGCATTGTGGACTCATGATATGGTCGGTAAGTCAGAGGGTCACCATGGCCTCCAGGTCGCATACAACAGACATCCGGGGGGGTTGTGTAGCGACACTAGTGGTGCAGGGCACAGAATATTGGGACTTTACGTTACTGGTCTTGCCTCAACTGTGTGCCCCTGTGCTGCTGGGGTTGGACTTCCAGAGCCACCTGAAAAGCGTGACAATGAAGTATGATGGGCCCCTCCCGCCAATTACTGTCATAAATCCCCTGTTTTGTAGAGATATGTCGCGTACCCCGCTACTGACCACACACCCACACCGACCCGCACATCCCACCCAACATCATGCCAACTGCCACACCACCGACGCCACTTGCGGCCTCTCCACCCTCAGGATCCCTCCCCCACCGCTGTTTGCCAACCTGACCCCCGACTGTAAACCTGTTGCAACTAAAAGCAGGAAGTACAGCGCGGGGGACAGAGCCTTCATTAAGTCGGAGGTGCAGCGGCTGCTCAGGGAGGGGGTCATTGAGGCAAGCACAAGACCTTGGAGGGCGCACGTGGTGGTTGTTCGGAACGGGGAGAAAAATAGGATGGTCGTGGACTATAGCCAGACCATCAATAGGTTCACGCAGCTCGACGCGTACCCTCTACCCCGCATCGCAGATATGGTCAATCAGATAGCACAGTACAAGGTGTACTCGACCATAGACCTAAAATCCGCTTACCATCAGCTCCCCATCCGCCGGGAGGACCGCCCTTACACTGCCTTCGAGGCGGACGGCAGGCTTTATCAATTTCTGCGCGTCCCCTTTGGTGTCACGAATGGTGTATCTGTCTTCCAGAGGGCAATGGACCGGATGGTGGACCAGTGCCAACTGAAGGCCACGTTCCCATATCTGGATAACATCACCATCTGCGGTCACGACCAGCAGGATCACGACAACAACCTCCAAAAATTTCTCCAAGCGGCCAAATCTTTCAACCTCACCTATAACAAGGACAAGTGTGTATTTGGGACCACCCGACTTGCTATCCTTGGGTGTGTCGTGGAGAATGGAGTCATTGGCCCTGACCTCGACCGTATGTGCCCCTTGTTGGAACTCCCTCTTCCCAATACCCTCAGAGCCCTCAAAAGGTGCCTGGGCTTCTTTTCATATTATGCCCAATGGGTCTCTAACTATGCAGACAAGGCCTGCCCCCTGGTCAAGTCCACCACATTCCCCCTCTCTGCCGAGGCCCACGCGGCCTTCAACGGCATAAAAGGGGACATTGCCAAAGCAGCAATGTATGCGGTGGATGAGGCCATTCCCTTCCAAGTAGAGAGTGATGCCTCTGACTTTGGGCTGGCTGCTACCCTCAACCAGGCAGGAAGACCAGTGGCGTTCTTCTCCCGTACCCTTCAAGGCCCTGAAATTCGGCACTCTGCGGTAGAGAAAGAGGCCCAGGCCATAGTGGAAGCTATAAGGCACTGGAGGCACTATCTTGCCGGCAAAAGGTTCACCCTGCTAACTGACCAGCGCTCAGTCGCCTTCATGTTTAATAATCAGCAGTGGAGCAAAATCAAAAATGATAAAATTCTGAGGTGGAGAATCGAACTCTCTACCTACAACTATGACATCATGTACAGGCCTGGGAAGCTCAACGAGCCCTCCGATGCCCTATCCCGGGGAACATGCGTCAGCACGCAGATCGACCGGCTATACGCCCTACATGTAGACCTTTGCCACCCGGGAGTCACCCGGCTTTTCCACTTGGTGAAAGCCCGGAACCTGCCTTACTCCCTTGAGGAGATCAGGATGATCTCAGGGACTGCCAAGTCTGCGCAGAGTGCAAACCGCACTTCTACCGACCCGAAAAGGCACCACTCATCAAGGCCACCCGCCCCTTTGAGCGACTGAGTGTTGACTTTAAGGGCCCCCTTCCCTCCATCGACCACAATGTGTACTTTCTTAACGTAATTGACGAGTACTCGTGGTTCCCCTTCGCCATCCCCTGCCCCGACACCACTACCACGTCAGTTATAAAAGCCCTGCGCAAGCTCTTCACTCTGTTCGGATACCCATGCTATATCCACAGTGACAGAGGGTCCTCGTTTATGAGTGACGAGCTGTGCCAATATCTACTGGCTAGGGGAATTGCAACTAGTGGGACCATGAGCTATAATCCCCGGGGGAATGGACAGGTAGAGAAGGAGAATGGCACAGTGTGGAAAGCCACACTCTTAGCCCTCAAGTCAAAGGGACTGCCGGTCTCCCACTGGCAGGAGGTCCTTCCCGAGGCACTCCACTCCATCCGCTCCCTGTTATGCCAGCAATGCCACCCCTCATGAGCGGCTCTTTTCTTTTCCCAGAAAATTGACCGCTGGAACCACCCTACCATCTTGGCTGACGTCCCCGGGGCCCGTGCTGTTCCGGAAACATGCGAGGAACAATAAGTACTCCCCGATGGTCAAGAGGGTTCACTTACTTCATGCGAACCCCCAGTATGCCTACGTGGTTTTACCTGATGGGCGGGAGGACACGGTCTCCATCCGTGACCTGGCGCCCGCAGGAGCTCTGGGCCCCTACCCTGAACATTCCGTGGTGACTATTGACCCCGTACCCACCAATGTATGTACCTACGAGACACCGTGCACCCCAAACCCTATACAGACACCACACGACACTCCCATACCGGGCGCGACGCACACGCACGAGGGATTACCGACGCCTAACGTGCTGGCACCTGAAGTCAGGCCGGAGCCAGCACAACTGCCGTCGCTGATGCAATCACCACTAGTGCTACGCAGATCACAGTGACGGACTCGACCGCCTGATAGACTTGACCCGTAAATATACTTGTAAATATTGTCAGTCACTTCACCCCGCGGGACTCTTTTTAAAAAAAGGAGGGGTGAATGTAGTAAACCATGTATATATGTTGTAACTCGGTTACCTGTCTGGACACACCCCTCTGCTGACTGCCCCTGTGGCTCCTCCCACAGAGTCCTGTATAAAGGTGTTCGCCTTGCCCCTCCCCCTCAGTCCGGGGGCAGACACTCACTGTGGAGGTTGTATTGTACAGCGAATAAAAGCCTTTCAGTATTTTACCAAACCTCAGTCTTTTGGAGTAATTGAAGGTGCTTCACTACTTCATGTCTGAAGATGGACTTTAGGAGATAGTGTTCGTCAATCCTTGTAAACAATACATATACTGACTAGATGTTCGAAACATAGAAAACCTACAGCACAATACAGGCTCTTGGCCCACAAAGCTGTGCCGAACATGTCCTTACCTTAGAAATTACTTAGGCTTACCCATAGCCCTCTATTTTTCTAAGCTCCAAAATATAATCAATGAAAAACTGCACACAACAAAGACAAACAAACAATGTGTAAAAGACAAATTGTGCAAATACAAAATAGTTCAGGTTTAATTGTCATTCGACCACACATGAATACCCATGACTACAGACAAACGAAACAATGTTCCTCTGGGGCCTAGGTACAAAACACCAACAATCATACACAACACAGGGCACACATTGCACTTATAAGATAGCAACAAGATACAGTCACACAAAAAAAAATCTATAGTCCATATCCCTGAGTCTATAAATGTTGCAGCAGTTGGCATTTGAATACAGTACAGCTTGTCTTCCACCAAAACATAACAATGGGAACTGAGTCAGTATTAGTTATTACGTTAGTGTCTTAATACCTTGGCTGGCATTAGTAACTGGGGAGTTTGGACTGCTTCAACAGTAGGCAGTGATCACTACCCAGTTTTATGTTCAGTGGGTGAAAGAGTTGAAGTAAGACCAGGTGGTGGAGTCCCGAAGTGGGTGTTTGGAAAAGCAGATTGGGGTAAGTTCCAGAAGTTGAGTGAAGAAGCATTGACAAAGATTGATATTTCTGGAAATACAGATGAATTAAACAGTCAGGTGACGTCAGCAATTATTATGGCAGCAGAAGGATCTATACCTAGGAGTAAAAATAGGATGAATAGAAAACTGGTACCATGGTGGACAGAGGAATGTTGTCAGGCTGTAAAAAACAGAAATAGAGCATTCAGGCTAGTTAAAAGAACCCATAATATGCAGCATTTGACTCAATATAAGAAGGCACAGGCAGTAGTGAGAAGAACTATACGTCAAGCTAAAAGGGCAAGTTGGAGGAATTTTTGCAACAAAATGGGAAGAACAGCACCTGTGGGAGAGGTATAGGGAATGATTAAGAGGATGGGAGGAGATAGAAGGGAATGAGAATATCCAGTAATGATATCTGAGGAGGAAACTGCAGTCTCCAGTGGGGATAAGGCTGAGATCATGGCCAAGTCGTTTGTACAGATACGCAGTTCAGAAAATTTGTCTGAAGAAGGGAGAAGGAGAAGGGAAAGAACAATGAGTCAACGCCCAGGTGTGTTTAACAGGAGGGAAGAAACAGATGATATAATTGATGATCCATTTAAGTTGGCAGAAATGGTGAGAGCAATAAAGAGATCGAGACCAACCTCCCCAGGGAAAGATCTGATATGCTATGTTATGCTAAAAAATCTAGGAGAAGGAGCGCTCTTGAAGTTGCTGCATTTTTATAACAGAGTGTGGGAGGAGGGAAGGTTGCCAAGTACATGGAAAGAAGCAGTAGTAATTCCAATAAGGAAACCTGGCAAGGATCCGTCAAAACCCACTAGCTACAGACCAATAGCATTAACATCAAATATATGTAAGATAATGGAAAGGGTGATAACGGAAAGTTTATCATATGAGCCTGAGAAGAGGGGAATGCTGGCAAGTTATCAAAGTGGTTTTAGGAAGGGAAGGAATTCCATGGACTCAGTGATAAGGTTAGAGACTGAAATAAGAAAGGCCCAGGTAAATAAAGAGTCAGTAGTTGCAGTGTTTTTTGACATAGAAAAAGCCTATGATATGATGTGGAAGGAAGGATTGTTAATTAAACTGCACAAGATGGGGGTTGGTGGGAGAGTTTTTAATTGGATAAAAGATTTTTTGTTTGGTAGAAAAATTCAAGTTCGGATTGGATCAGAATTATCAAAACAGTACAGAGTGGGAAATGGCACACCTCAAGGTAGTGTGATTAGCCCGTTACTTTTCATCATTATGATCAATGATGTCTTCGCAAAGGTACCAGTGGATATAGGTAGGTCACGGTTTGCGGATGATGGGGCCTTGTGGAAAAGAGGCAGGAACATGGAGCATATAATCAGGAAACTACAAGGAGCAATTAATGAAGTGGTGGGGTGGGGTTATGATTGGGGATGTAGATTTTCAGTAGAAAAAACTCGAACTGTGTATTCCACCAGGAAAAGAATTGAAGTAGGGAAGAAGTTAAGTATGTATGGGATTGAATTAAAAAAGGTTGGATCATTTAAATCTCTGGGAGTTATATTTGATTCACGATTAACATGGGCAGACCATATCAGGAAAGTTGAGGAGAAATGTAAAAAAGTAATAAGTATGATGAGATGTTTGGCTGGTAGGGAATGGGGAGCAAGTTGTTCAGCGTTGAAGAGAATATATGTGGCTTTAGTAAGATCTGTGTTGGACTATGGAAATATAGCATATGGATCAGCAGCTAGGTCTCTTATAAGGAAACTGGATGTGATTCAGGCTCAGGCTTTGAGAGTGTGCAGTGGGGCTTTTAAAACATCACCAGTATCAGCCCTACAGGTAGAAATGGGAGTAATTCCTTTGAAACTAAGAAGGATGCAACTGATGGCAAACTACTGGGCTAATCTGCAGGGGCAGAATGATTCTCACCCTGCAAGAGGAGTGTTGCAGGAGTGCTGGGAAAATGGGAGGTTTCAGAGGGATAACTTAAGTCGGGTAGGGAATGATATTGCTAAAGAATGTGGAGTGTTTGATCTAAGGATAAGTCTTTCAGTAGTTTATCCGGTTGTAGCTCCATGGAAGCTTGTATGGCCTGACATAGACTGGCATTTGTTAGAGGTAAAAAGGAAAGGAAAATATAAAGCTGATTTGGTAAGTGCATTTAACTGTCATGTGATGGAAAAGTATAGTGATTATACTCAGATTTATAGGAATGGTGCTAAGGAACCTGAAACAGGCATGGCAGGGTTTGGGGTGGCTATACCAGCAAAAGAGATTGGAATCAGCAGAACATCATCTAATAATTTAGGGGTGTATACAGTGGAGATGCTGGCAGTGTTGGTTGCATTGCGATGGGTGGAGAAAGCTAGACAAGTCAAAGTGTTGATATACTCAGATTCATCCTCAGTTCTAGCAAGTTGAAGATCTTTTCACTCAAACAGTCAGCAAGATGTACTTTATGAAGTCCTTCAGTCAGTCACAAGAATTGCAAATCAGGGAGGTCAGGTAAAATTTCTATGGGTTCCAGCACATGTAACGGTGAAGGGGAATGAGAGTGTGGATGAGTTGGCAAAGAGGGTGTTAAAGAAAGAAAATATAGAAATGCACATTAGTATCAGTAAAGCAGAGGTTAAGTGTGTAATCTGGGGGAAAAAATCAACCAAATGTGGCAAGATGGGACAGGGAGGGGAAAGGGTGGCATTTATATCAAATACAGGTACTAGGGTAGGTAGTGGATACAGAAGAGAGGAAACTGTGTGGGTTAGGTTAAGGCTGGGGCACTGTGCATTAAACAAAACATTGAAAATGACAGGGACACATGGGACAGGATTGTGTGAGGAATGTCAGGAAGCGGAGTCAGTAGATCATGTAGTTCTGAGTTGCAGGAAGTATGGGATACAGAGAGAGATGATGAGAATTAATCTAAGGGAATTCACATGGAAAGGGTTGCTGGGCATGGGTGTGAGAGCACAGGTCAGGGTATTTTTAGCTTTAAGGGGTACAGGGTTTTTTTAATAAGATGTGATGGATAAGTAGGAATAGGTACTAGGATGACCAAAGATGGGAGGATAAAGTGTTGGTTGTGTGTGTGTGTGTGATTGAGAGAGAGATTGAGATTGAGAGAAGGGATTTAGAATGTAAGTCTATTGCACACTCCGGAGCAGAAGGTGGCGGTAATGCACCATTAAGCTGGGTGCCAACCGCCGTAGAAGAAGAAGAAGAAGACGACGATTTCCCCCAAGGGAACACTGGAGGACGGCACCATTGCCCTCCGACCACCTCGGCTACTCCTGTGGAGTACAGAGACTCTGACTCCTCTCTTTTGGAAGGCTGCAAACAGGTGACTCCACTGCTTGAGTCCTAGTCCCTGCCATAACCAAAGCCACACACCTCCCCCACCATTCCTCCCTGCTGTTCGCCAATAAACCAGTGAATCAGACTTGCAACATTCCACGCTGTCAATGTCCGACAGGGTCTTACGATCACAAGAAAAGTAACGAAGACTGCACACCGCATTCACACACCAATTCCAGTAGCATGGTCCACACCAAGTCCAGCTCCTTCAGTTTCTTTCTTGGTCAGACCAGTAGACAAATAGTCCGGTTGTAGCCTTCAATGCACTTGGTTGGCGGTTTTCATTACAGATTTCCCCCGCCATCCGAAGGTAGAGCGTTCCTGTGAAACGGTTCGTAGGCCGAAATGTCGTAAAGCGAAGAAGCAATTACCATTTATTTATATGGGAAAATTTTGTGAGCATTCACAGACCCAAAAATCTACCAAATCATGCCAAATAACACATAAAACCTAAAATAACAGTAACATATAGTAAAAGCAGGAATGATATGATAAATACACAGCCTATATAAAGTAGAAATACTTTTCCACAATAATTACTGCACTGTTCTCTGTAGCAAAAATCTCACACAAGCGTTGTTGGCAAAAACACGGCGCAAGTGCTCCCCAGTAACCTTTAAGCTATGAAGCTGCCAAGTCATACCAAATAACACATAAAAATACATAGCCTATATAAAGTAGAACTAATGTATGTACAGTGTAGTATCACTTACTGGAATTGGTTCAGCGCCGAGCACACCGATGATGCTGTGTTAGATTGAGTCGCCGCAGGTTGGGTGGTGCAGTGGCCCCCACCCTCCGGGCCGCCGACTGATACCGATCCGCGAAGCATGCAGGGGTGCAGGGTAGCTGGGAGGTACACAGCACATCTTTAAGAAAAAAGCCGAAATAAACATGCTAATTAATTAGGTGCCGCCCCAGCATGTAATTGTTGGCCAGATCAGTGCCGATTTCCGATTGCGTTGTCTCTGATCTGGGCCGACAATTACGTGTCAGGCGGCACCTAATTAATTAGCATGTTTATTTTGGCTTTTTTCTTAAAGATGTGCTGTGTGCCTCCCGGCTACCGCTGCATTCTCCGCGAATCGGTATCTGTCCGCAGCCTGGGTTGTGGGACACTGGGGTGTCATCTCATCGTCTGTTTCCATTAGAGCAGGCAGCTCATCTTCTATGACTGCCCGCCTCGATGTGGAAGGTCGAGGTTCGTTGTCTGCTGTGGCTGATGTGGAAGGCTTGCTTGACTGATGAGCGGCGCGCATTTTTCTATCACGCAGTTCTTTAATAAGGACTCAAACCATCCTGCAAATATCCCCTAAACCAACGTACCCTTTCAAAATTAAAGTCAGACTTTATCATTGCAGCGAAAATCTCACGCAGTTGCTTCACGTTCAGTTCGCTACTGCATTTGGTTTTGATTGTTATCCTTTCTTTTTCCAATTGCATCAGCTCTTCATCTATCAGTTCTTAGTCATGGGATGCCAAAACCTCTTCAACATGTTCGTCAGCTTCCACAAGCCAAAGTCACTTTGTCCTTGCTTTGTTCACCACGATCGAAATGCTTAATTATGTCTAGTTTTACGCTAAGTGTAACACCCTTATGAGCTCTTTTAGGCTTTTCTGATACCATAGAACTCATCTTGCAAACGGCTGCTCACAGGCATATGTTTAAGCAATGCTGGCTAGAATGCGGTTCCTGGGGAGAGCGGCTGCTCGGGGCGCACGCTGCCTTTTATCACGCACTGATTTTTTCGCGTGCTGCTTTTTTTTCGTAACAGTGAAAACACCTTCTGAAAGCGAAAACAGGGAACTAATGTAGGTCTTTAGTAACAGTGAGGTTTCATAAAGTGAACATTCGAAAAGCGGGGGACACCTGTATTACTCTGTGTCTCTGCTTTGATGTGCAATTCATAGTGCTGCACTGTAGAGTGCTCCAGTGGAAGTGTATTCTACAGATACTGTTGTTAATAATAATTCCTGAGTTAGGAGTTGAGACACTGCTTGGCTGCAACCATCTGAGCTTGCTGCATCTTTTTGTGTACAGGAACTAAGTGCTTTTAACAGCTGAAGTGGCTTGCTGCTCTGAACAGATAATGGTTTTTTTCATTTATTTGCCTTTATTAATTCATTATCAAATGTTCCTGAGGAAAGCTGCCAGTATATTGACACTTGCATCATTTTGGAGCAGCTGGTGTTAAATTATAATATGCTATGGTTCCTAAACCTGCAGGCTCTTATTAAACCTGATTTTGCACAGTTTAATTTATTGGCCTGGCTTCACATTTTCCACCTACATAAAGGTTAGGAACGTATGATTTACAGTATACCAATTTTATTGTCTTTCTCGGTAGAACAGGGATTCAGAATTAATTCGGTGAAAAATAATTTTTGATTCAAAGGTCAAAAGGTGGTTCAGAGGAAGCGTAAGCTTCTTGTGGAAGGTAACTTTTACCTTGAGCTGAATTTGAGGAGCAAGATGCAAGAGCCGAAGAGGCAATATCAGCATTTGGGTGATAAATTTCTTGTGCTTTTAAAGAACAGTGACAGCTTGTTTGCATGTAATGTTACTGAAGACATTTAGAAATGATTTATTAGTGCCATGATTTTTTATCCACACAGCTGCTCCATCAGCATGGAATGTTTTAATATTTTATCTGAAAGGCAGCATATTTGATAATGCTGTAGTGCATTGTTATAAAATAATCAGTATACTTTATGTATTTAATTTTTTTTAAAATAAAGTAATTGAGGCTTGGCTTTGTTATATTCTGACTGAGATGGACTATTGGAATCAGTTTGATCTTCTGAAGTTGATTCATTAATGGTGCATGATTATATTGTATTCCTACATGTTGATCATGATTAACTATCTTCACTGATATCTATTTGGATTAAGATAATTCCAATTTTCGTGGGTGGTTCTTTTTTATTTGACAGACAATGGCATCTTAACTGTAAAGTGGTAAATTAAGATCCAATAAACCTTTCGATCCATGGACACTTCAAAGCCCTAAGTTTTGACAACTGATGAAGTACTCTGTTTCGTAAAATTAATAGTCTTATTGAAGGTGAATGTGTCTCCTTCACACTGTATAAATGGCAACTCAATTTGCATAACATTTATTTGCTTTTAAGATTCCTAAGTGATTGAATTTCCATCCATATTGTGGCCCCTGGTTGAATCTTAAACTGTATAGATTATATTTTAAGATAAGCTACTTTGCAATTTTCTTTGTTCACTATGAAAGTCAATTTCTATAATCAAGCCAATTTTTTCTATGAACTGGAGTTTCTCCAGTTCACAACCGGCTCACTTATCTTGAACACACACATTCTGCCATTATACAAACCGTAACTGTCCATGGGGCCACACATCTCAAGTGCAAGTTCAAGTTCAAATTTATTGTCATTCAATTGTATACATGTGTATCGCCAAATGAAACAACGTTCCTCTGGACTAAGGTGCACTGAACAGTATGTATAACTCGTACACAACACATAAATATCACAAATAAATTAACTAAATAATACAACATATCCACATTTAGCATAAGGTGCATATATGACACAAGTCAAAGAGTAACCAGTATCATGCTATTGGCATTTCCTAAGTGATGAGACCAGGGCGGTGGCAGGGAGTTCTGTAGTTCCATGGCCTTGGAGAAGAAGCAGTTTCCCATCCTATAATTTCTTGTCCTAATCCTATGGTATCTCCTTTCTGAAGGTAGAGGGTCAAAGAAATTATGGGATGGCTGGAAGTGATCTGTGACAATGTTAAGGGCCCCTGTGTAGGCAGTGTTTCTGATAAATATTTTGGCTGGGTAGAAGACAATCCTCTCAGCAGTTCTTGCAATCCTTTGTCGGGTCTTGCATTCAGATGCCTTGCAGTTCCCATACCAGATGGTGATGCAGCTGGTCAGTATTTTCTCAAATGTGCTCTGTAAAAATGGAGGGAAGCCTGGCTCACTTTAGTCTCCTCAGAAAGCGGAATCGCTGCTGTGCTTTCTTGATTAAAGAGTTGGTTTTAAGGGAGCAGGTGAAATCGTCTGTTATGTGCACTCTCAATGCCTTGTTTCTCCTAACTGTCTCCATGGAGGAGCCATTTATGTGCAGTGAGGAGCAGTCAGCCTGCACCTTCCTAAAGTCCCCAATCATCTCTTTAGTCCTGTCCATGTTGAGACTCAAGACATTGTGCTCACACCATTCCACAAGCTGCTCTACCTCCTCTCTGTACGCTATCTCATCATCATCATCGTTGTTGCTGTTGGTGAGTTCAACCATCGCTGTTGTATCATCAGAGAACTTGTTGATTTGATTTGAGTTGGATCAAGCAGTACAATCATACATCAGCTGGCTAAGCATGCAGCCCTTGGGGTGGGAGGTGGGGAGTTGCTGGTGCTTAGCATGATGGAGCTAGAGGTGTTGTTGCCCACATGGACTGACTGTGGTCTTTCTGTCAAGAAATCCAAGATCCAATGACAGAAAGAGGTATTAAGAACCAACAAGGACAGTTTATCCACCAGCTTCTGAGGGATGATTTTATTAAACACTAAGCTGAAGTCGATAATTATCATCCTGGTTTATGAAGCACTATTTCCCAGTGGGACAGGACAGAGTGGAAGGTTGAGGCTATTGCTTCATCAGTGGACCGATTTGAGTGATAAGCAAACTGGAAAGGTTCCAATGTAGCAGGAAGATGGGATTTAATGCATCCATAACCAGCTGCTTAAAGTATTTCATTATTTTTGAGGTCAGTCCCTCTGGATGGTAGTATTTAAGACAGACTACCGTTGTCCTCTTGGGCACTAGGATGATGGTGGCTGCCTTGAAGCCTGTGGGGACAGTGGATTGTTCCAGAGAGATTAGCATTTATTTAAATCTTACATCCATCCCACAACATGAGGGAGTAAAAAATCTTTGTGTTATGACTCTGTTGCAATGTTGGTCTTGGCTTTAATGCTGCGGTAGTGTTTGCCAGTTGGAAGCAGCTGAAATTTTTTATGGCTGGCGTGACTGGTGTCCCCAATGATCTTCCAGGCCTTCTTTCTGCACCTGCTGCTGTAAATATCCTCAATGGAGGGAAGTTCACATTCACAGATGCGCTCTGCAGTGCCCAGCGGTCAAGGTTGGTGCAGTTCCTGTACCAGGTGGTATGCTGTCAATGGTGCCCCTGTAGAAGGTCTTGAGGATTTGGGGGCCCATGCTGAAGTTCTTCAGTCGCCTGAGGTGGAAGAGACACTGTTGTGCTTTTTTTGCCACAAAGTTGCTGTGTACAGTCTAGGTGAGATCATCGGTGATGTGTATACCGAGGAACTTGAAACTACTTGAGGATGTCCCTTATGTTATGTACCCCTAGGGTTCATATTTTCTGTGGACTGTCACTTTAAGGAGAGAGAGAGAAGTGAGACTGACTTTTGGGCTCTGTGTGAATTTCTACTGTCTGCAGAATTGCGTGGTTGCTATGGTGACCAGCTCATGTTATGGTTTCTCTGCAGTGTGTTTACTTTTTACAAGGGCTTTACAGACACAGAGAAACACATGCTCAAAGTCAAGATAGATTCAGTCAATGGAAGACACCAGTGAGTCGGTCACTGGTTTAAACTTTCAGTAGCTCGGAAAGGGGTGATATGAAATCGATCCAGGGTATTGATAAATGACTCTCATAAGTACTGCAACTAGGAGAAGTTTGCAGAGGGGAGAGGAAGGTTTGAAACAGAAGAAAACTAGTGATAAAGAGGTCACTGTTTGGACTCTCTCCTAAGTAGCCCGTAAGGGTGAGTTTGAGTTCCATTCGAATACGAAGGTGTGACTGTCACTTAGTTAATCCACAAGAGTGGGTTCTCTGGTGAGGGGAAAATCTTTGTGAATACTACTTGTGTGTTACCCTTGTTTGGGTGTGGTAGTTCACTGAAAAAAGGCACCCCGTGGCAAATCACTGTTGGAGTTATTTTGTATGTCGTGGAACTGGATGAGTGGCTATCACAGTTGTGTGTTTGGGGTAACCTTGTGTGGAAACTACCTGTGTGTGATAATCTTTGCCAGGGTTGGTAGTTTTACCACTTGAAGACGGTACCTCAGTGATAGACTACTGTTGGTGATAATCCATACGTGGATACTGCTTGAGTATTCTGTGGCCACCACTTTGAGATGTCCCGTAGCTGAATTTGGGTATGGTACCACTTGTGTTGAAAGGATATTCGTTGAAGATCACTGTCGGTGATACTTTGTGTGTGGAGTGGAACAACTTCAGAGATAAAAACTACCACTATTGTTATTTTCTATTGCTGTCGTGGAATCTGTGGAATATTGAAGTAATTGCTGTCTCACAATACTTGCCTTTTGGATTACAAATATCTCTCATTAATTAACCTGAGCATTGAACTGAACTATCTTACATTCCATCGTAAGACTGTATCCCTTACCACCTAAGCTTGAAGAAGTTTGGGTTTTATATTTACACACCTATATATGCATAAGTTCTGCTAACTTGTTTGATTTATCTGGTTTTATATTACTGTATTGCATAGTTACTAATAAAAATAGCATTATTTAAAAGCAAAACCAGACTCCAGGTGTGTTTCAATTCTGCTGGTTCTTTTAACTTGTTACGGGATACATAGCACTTAGAATCTCTGTTAATTGACCGGCACAGTCTCTCATCCAAGCAAGTATGTTATCAGACCCTATAGAGTTACGTGTGTTGACCCTGTCAAGAGTCTCATATCAGCTGCAACCTGCTGGAATGACTGCTGCTAATTCAAAAATGATATAATCATGCTAGTTTCCAGTTCAGTTTTTATTCAAGGATTGAAATGTACGCAATAGCAGATTGCACCAGGAAAATATATAAACATACCTTGTGTTTATCAAAGTGGCAAGCTTTTTAATAATGTTACTCAAATCATTGGTTTCCTCCCACACTCCAAAGCCGTATGGGTTAGTAGGTTAATTGGTCACATGGGCTTGTTGGGCCAGAGGGTCTGTTACTGTACTGTATCGCTAAATAAAATGGGGGAAAAAATCTACTAGTAATCTTGAATATGTAATTTTTGTTTAGTATGAGCCAGCTGTGCTGTGTCTGTGTGGGAATATCTTAAGTCATATAACAAGGTTTATGTGCGACAAGCGCATGCTTTTATTATAGATAGAATTTACCAACACTGCAAATTTGGCTCACAGACCAGCTCCAAGAACACTACAATTTCCATTGGAGATTATTACAAAAACACCTACAGGTCTGTTCCAAAACAAACTCAACAGATTGAGAAAACTCTTTGGTGCACCTACTGAGCTTTGCTGAATGGTACTTAATAGTTAGGAAGAATAAATGATGGTTAGTTTCCTGTTTACACAATCAGTTGATAAATCTGTGCAGTCGGTGGCAAGAAAAAAAAGCCTGATTGAGAAAATAGATTATAGAATTAAAAAGACAATTGGCATAAGAGGAAGTTAGATTTGTTTTAAGATGTACCATTTAGGTGGGAAGTGGAAGCTCAAGCATGTATAGAGAGCCAAAGGGTGTTCAGTGGAGTTTATGAATCATTTGCTGTACACAGGAAGGATAAAAATGGCTCTTGGGTTAACTATATTTGCAAAGGCAGATGATTGAGTTAAAAATGCCCAGGCCTGTAGTGAGAGAGTGCAAGAGTGAGATTGGCAAAAGACCTTGGTGATGCGTATTAATTTGCTGACCTATAAAGCTATAAATGTTCCCCTTAAAGAGCTGGTACAGCAGTTGGAATAATTGTTTCAGCCATGGCCCTCTGATTTTATCAGCATCAGGAAGTAGAGAATAGGAGAAGCTGTCAGTGACGTTATTGTTTGGATAGAAAGATGACAGAACAATAATTCTACTAAATTTTAAAATCTGCTCGAGGACATTATGTTCACTCCAAAATTTCTATAGTACATAACCGATGAATATATTTGGTCCAAAGTGTAATTGGAGAGTCTTTTATTTGATTTGCCATGTCTTGATCTCGATGGAAATGGCACTGAAAAATTCCAAATAATTTTGTTCGTCATTGTGCACAAACAGAATGGTGGAAAGCCGCCGTGTGTTCAGATGCTTCCAGTCGTCCATTACCCATACAGTGCCTTGAAAAGGTATTCAGCCCCCACGACTGTTTTTACATTTTCCTGTCTCATTTTCTAAATTTAAAATACATTGAAGTAGGATTTTGAGCTAATCTTCATAACATTGTGCGTCATACAAATCAAAATAAAAATTCCAAAACCCATCAACAATTTACTAACAATTAAAAAACAAAATTGTGAGGCTAAGAAAGTATTCATCCCCTTTGTAATTGCTAGGCTGACTTTCCTCGGGTGTAATACTATATACTACCTTACCAATTTGCCTAATTTGTTGATGTAGAAAATTGGAGGATCACTTATTTTTAATGAATTCATAAGAGTACTGCAAATACCCCCTCTTTCTGTAAGGTCCAGCAGTGTGATAGATTTTCAACGGAACAAACCAAACTGAAGACAAAAGAGCATTCAAGCAAGTCAGGGAAATGATAATAGAGAAGCACAAATCTGGGGAAGGGTACAAGATCACCCAAAGGCACTGAACATACCTCGGAGCTCAGTGCAGTCCATTGTGGGGGACAAAGTGGAAAAATAATGAAATCACAGACAGTCCCATGATCATTTCATATCCCTTTTGCCAATCAACTTTCCAGCTCTTAGCTTCATCCCTCCCCCCTCCTGTCTTCTCCTATCATTTCAGATCTCCCCCCTCCCTCTCCCACTTTCAAATCTCTTACTATCTCTTCTTTCAGTTAGTCCTGACGAAGGGTCTCGGCCCAAAACGTTGACCGTACCTCTTCCGAGAGATGCTGCCTGGCCTGCTGTGTTCACCAGCAATTTTTATATGTGTTACCTACAGTAAAGTATCTTGGAGGTGGCATTATGCTATGGGGATCCTTTTCAGCAGCAGGGTCTGGAAATCTGGTCAGGATTGATGGGAAGATGAATGTTGCTAAATACAGAGAGTTCCTGGATTAAAAACATGCTAGCATCTGCACGAAAGCTTAAACTGGGGAGAAAGTTTGTCTTTCAGCAGGTCAATGATCCAAACACACTGCCAGAGCAATCATGGAGTGGCTTCAAATGGGGAAAAAAAAATGATGTCTTTCACTGGCCCAGTCAGAGTCATGACTTTAACCCGATTGAACATCTCTGGAAAGACCTCAAGATTGCTGTCCGCCACCGCACTTCGGCTAACCTGGCACAGCTAGAGCAACCTTGCAAGGAGGAATGGACAAATCTTGCTCCATCATGTTGTGCAAAGCTAAGAGAGACCTGTCCAAAAGACTACTGGCTGTAATCGCTACAAGAGGTGGTTCAACTAATTACTGAGCAAAGGGAGATGAATACTTTTGAATTGCTGACATTTCAGATTTTGCATTTTTAGTTTATCATGCTTTACAATTTTCCCTATTCTTTGGGCTCTGCTTTTTGGTGTGGGAGGGGGGAAGGAGCATGCGATTCACAAATAAAAATTCTCAGCTAAATTGATCAATATCCTTGGTTGTAATACTCATTAATGTGAACAAAGGGTTGGGGGCTGAATATTTATTTACAAGATACTGATTATACCATCTTCCAATACATTCTACCAATGGAAGTAACAAAATGACTTAAAAACAAGTCCATACCAGGGGCGCGTGAAAACAGCTACTTCTTAATCAGGACGGCGATCGAGTTTTTAAAGCAGAGTTTTGTGGCAGTTTTTCTGATTGAGGAGTGATCAATCAGCAAGCAGCAGTTCGTAAAAAGAGTTACCTTTCAGTCAGGTCTGTTTTCAAGATTTTAAAAAAAACAGAGCTTTGAGCCAGTTTTCTCTTGAGTTGGATGAGCCACACCAGGGTTGTGTGAAAGGAGTTTATTTTTTAATCAGGTGATCGAGATTTTGAAGGCAGAGTTTCGTGGCAGTTTTTCTGAGTTGAGGAGCAACCGATCTGCAAGAGGGATTCATCTGAAAGGGCCAATAAGAATAATTTAAGTGCAAGCAGAGTGGCCATTCTTTTGAGCGTGCCAGTCTTTAGTGTGGCTCATCAGGCTTGGGTGAGGTAGATTGTCTTGTAAGTTAAGGCTGATTTATACTTGTGCGTCAAATGTACGCTGTAGGTACGGTGTAGCCGTGTACCGTACGCTGTACTCTACTCTGTAGCCTAATGCGCACCTCTCCCAAAATGTAACTACACGTCGCGGTGACGCAGATTGAAACAACTGTGATTGGTCCGCTTGGTAGCATTGCATTTCCTCCTTTGCTGCAATAGCTTCCCATTGGGCAATTGAAGGGCAGGGAAGGAACTCTGGCTGCAATGCTTTCCATAAAGCTTTACAGACCTCAGAAATTATGGAGGACCCTGTGCTTGATGCCAGTTTGTAGCTAGCTGCTACAGCCTGTTGACTTCCAGCTGAAGCTAAAACTCGAATGGTGATTGCCAGTCTCTGAGTATACTGTGCATACACTGATGCGAAATAAATGGTTGGAGACGATGAACTAAATCGTCAAATCTACCTGCCGACATCCGAAAATATTTGTAATGCATTTCCTTGCCATGTCTCTCAGTGGCCGGACAAGCACAGAAAATTCACCCTCCTTCAGTTTCAGTCGCTGTTGTTTGAAGTTTGAGTTTCTTCGTGTTGAGTTTCAACACGAAAAAACTCAACTCAGTGGCATAGAAATCCCACTGCCAACTAGCGTTTTGGCGGAGAATTGCAGACACACCAACGCACAAGAATAAATGCTCACAACGGTGTAGCCCACTTGCGTAGGCTACGACATAAGCTAGTATGCACAAGTATAAATCAGCCTATTCTCATTCTCTCATTCTCTCTCTCTCTCTCTCTCTCGCTCTCTTATTCATTCCTCATCTATTAGTACATAGTATAGTGAGAATGGCCAGGGGTAGTGTTTTGTACTGTGTGTGGGAAGTCTGGGAGACCTCCAGTCTCCCAGGTGAGCACATCCGTACCAGGTGCACCAAACTGCAGCTCCTGAGAGAATGTATTAAGGAAGTGGAGCTACAGCTTGATGACCTACAACATTCAGGAGAATGAGGAGGGGATAGACAGGAGATACAGGGAGGTCGTCACCCTTAGCTTACAGGAGTCAGGTAACTGGTGACTGTCAGGAGAGAGAGAGAAAAAATGCACAGCTGGTGCAGGGTATACCTGTGGCCGATCCCCTTAATAATAAGTATATAATTTTGAAGGGGACATCCTGCTGGGGGAGCCACAGTGAATGGGTCTCTGGCACTGAGTCTGGTGCTGTGGCTCAGAAGAGCAGAGAGATGAAGAGGAGATTCCTTAGCCAGGGGAACAGAGATGAGGTTCTGTGGGCACGATAGAGACATCCAGATAGTATGTTGTCTCCCTGGTGCCAGGATCAGGGATGTCTCAGATTGTGTCCCTGGCATTCTCAAGGACGAGCATGAGCAGCCAGAATTCTTGGGACATGTTGGCACTGATGACATAGGTAGACATTGTGAGGAGGTCCTGAAGAGAGATTTTAGGGAGCTAGGTAGAAAGCTGAGAAACAGACCTCCTGGGTAGTAATTTGTGGATTGCTACCTGTGCCATGTGCCAGTGAAGGTAAGAATGGAATGATTTGGCTGGTGAATGCATGGCTGAGGAACTGGTGCGGGGGGCAAGGGTTCAGATTGATGGATCATTGGGATCTCTTCTGAAGAAGGTATGGCCCGTACAGAAGGGACAGGTTACATCTGAACCCCAGGGGGGGGGTCCAATATTCTTGTGGGCAGTTTGGCTAGAATTGTTTGAGTGGGTCTAAACTAATTTGGCAGGGAGATGGGAACTGGAGTGATAGTGCTGAAGATAAGGTATTTGGCTTACAAACAGAAGCAATGTGTAGAGAGACTTCTAGCGAGGAGAGGCTGATGATAGGGCAAAGTTGCAGTCAACAGGATGTGTTGTGATGTAAAAGGTGGACAAAATCAAAAAAGGTGAATACAGGACTAAAGGTGTTGTGTTTGAATGTGCATAGTATACAGAATAAGGTCGATGAACTTGCAGCACAGTTACAGATTGGCAAGTATAATTTTGTAGGCATCACTGAACCATGGCTGAAAGATGATTATAGCTGGGAGCTTAACGTCCAAGAATACACATTGTATTGAAAGGACTGGCAGGAATGCAGAGGGGGTGGCATTGCTGTGTTGGGGGAAAAAAAGAAATTAAATCATTAGAAAGAGGTGACATAGGGCCAGAAGGTGCTCGATTGTTGTGGATCGAGCTAAGGAACTGCAAGGGTGAAAAGACCCTAATGGGATTTAAATATAGACCCGCGCAAACAGTATTAAGGATGTCGTCTGCAAGTTACAATGGGAGATAGAATATGCATGCCAAAAGGGCTATGTTACAATAGTCATGGAGGATTTTCAATAGGCAGGTAGATTGGGAAAATCAGATTGGGGCGGGATTCCAAGAGGGGGAATTGCTAGAATGCCTGCAAGATGGCTTTTTAGAGCAGCTTGTGTTTGAACCCACAATGGTATCATCAATTCTGGACTGGGTATTGTGGGAGGTGTAAAAGAGAGGCAAGCGTGGATATTGGATTGCTGGAAAACTATGCTGGAGAGGTGGTAGTGAGAGACAAGGAAATGACAGACAAACTGTGGAAGAAACTAACAGTATGGTGGAAGTTCCAGGAGTCAAGGATTCATGAAGTGTGTGAAGTTACCATCACTAGAGAGAAGGTTCTTGGGGAAATTGAAAAGTTTGGAGTTGGATAAGTCACCTGGACCAGATGTTGCCAACCCCAGGGTTCTGAAAGAGATTGTTGAAGAGATTGTGGAGGCATTAGTAATGATCTTTAAAGAATCACTAGATTCTAGAATGATTCCGGAAGATTGGAATAATTGCAAATGTCACTCCACTCTTCAAGAAGGGAGAGAAGCAGAAGAAAGGAAATTACAGGCCAGTTAGTCTGACCTCAGTGGCTGGGAAGATATTGGAGTCAATTGTTAAGGATGTGATTTTGGGGTACTTGGAGGCACATGATGAAATAGGCCGAAGTCAGCATGGTTTCAACAAGGGAAAATCTTGCCAGACAAACCTTAATTCTTTGAAGAAATAACAAGCAGGATAGACAAAGGAGAATTGGTTGACTTTGTGCGCTTGGATTTTCAGAAGGCCTTTGACGTGGTGCCACACATGAGGCTGCTTAGCAAGCAACGAGCCCATGACATACAGGGAATCATCTTCGAACCTGGATGAGTATGCTGCAGTTATTACCGACTTCATTAAAACCTATGCGGATGAGTGTGTGCCCACAAAGACTTGCTGGACATTCCCAAACCAAAAGCGTGGATGAACCGGAGGTACGTTGTCTGCTGAAGGCTGGATTTGTGGCATTCAAGTCTGGCAACCCAGGGCTGTACCAGAAAACCAGGTATGATTTGCAGAGGGCTATTTCAAGGGCGAAGGGACAATTTCAAACGAGGTTGGAGGTGACATCGGATGCACGGCAACTCTGGCAGGCTCTGCAAGACATTACATCCTACAAAGCGAAACCCAATAGTATGAATGGCAGTGATGCTTCACTACCAGATGAACTCAATGCCTTCTATGCACGCTTTGAAAGGGAGAATATAACTACAGCTGTGAAGATCCCGGCTGCTCCTGATGACCTTGTGATCGCTGTCTTAGAGGCCAATGTTAGACTGTCTTTAAAGAGAGTGAACCCTTGCAAGGCGGGAGGTCCCGATGGAGTACCTGGTAAGGCTCTGAAAACTATATGCGGAAGTTCCCATTTACTTCAAAAAGACAACAATTAAACCAGTGCCTAAGAAGAATAATGTGGGTGGCCTTAATGACTTGCCCAGTGGCACTCACATTGACAGTGATTAAATGCTTTGAGAGGTTGGTCATGACTAGACTGAACTCCTGCCTCAGCAAGGACCTGGACCCATTGCAATTTGCCTATCGCCACAATAGGTCAACGGCAGACGCAATCTCAATGGCTACCTACACGGCTTTAGACCACCTGGTCAACGCAAACACCTTCGTCAGGATGCTGTTCATCGACAGTAGCTCAGCATTTAATACCATCATTCCCACAATTCTGATTGAGAAGTTGTAGAACCTGGGCGTCTGTACCTTCCTCTGCAATTGGATCCTCGACTTCCTAACTGGAAGACCACAATCTGTGTGGATTATGATAACATAGCCTCCTCGCTGACGATCAACACTGGCGCACCTCAGGGATGTGTTCTTAGCCCTCTATATACACATGACTGTGTGGCTAGGCATAGCTCAAATACCATCCATTAATTTGCTGATGATACAACCATTGTTGGTAGAATCTTAGGTGGTGACTAGAGAGTGTACAGGAGTGAGATATGCCAACTAGTGGAGTGGTGCTGCAGCAACAACCTGGCACTCAATGTCAGTAAGATGAAAGAGCTGATTGTGGACTTGAGAAAGGGTAAGGCGAAGACACACATACCAATCCTCATAGAGGGATCAGAAGTGGAGAGAGTGAGCAGCTTCAAGTTACTGGGTGTAAAGATTTCTGAGGATCTCACCTGGTCCCAACATATCGATGTAGTAGGCAAGACAGCGGCTACCGTGGAGAGCATTCTGACAGGCTGCATCACTGTCTGGTATGGAGGGGCTACTGCACAGGACTGAAAGAAGCTGGAGGAGGTTGTAAATCTAGTCAGCTCCATCTTGGGTACTAGCCTACAAAGTACCCAGGATATCTTTAGGGAGCGGTGTCTCAGAAAGGCAGTGTCCATTATTAAGGACTTCCAGCACCTGGGGCATGCCCTTTTCTCACTGTTACCATCAGGTAGGAGGTACAGAAGCCTGAAGGCAAACACTCAGTGATTCAGGAAGAGCTTCTTCCCCTCTGCCATCCGATTCCTAAATGGACATTAAATCCTTGGACTGTACCTCACTTTTTTTTTAATATACAGTATTTCTGCTTTTGCACATTTTTTATCTATTCAATATGCGTAATTGTTTTGTTTATTTACTTTTTAATCTTATTTTATTTATTTATTTATTTTTTCTCTGCTATGTTTTGTATTGCATTAAACTGCTGCTGCTAAGTTAACAAATTTCACATCACATGCCGGTGATAGTAAACCTGATTCTGATTCTGAATTTACAGGAAAGATTCTAACATAGATAAAGCAGTGGCTGATTGGCAGGAGGAAGAGTGTGGGAATAAAGGGAGCTTTCTCTGGTTGGCTACCAGTGGCTGGTGGTGTTCCACAGGGGTCTGTGTTATGACCAATTCTTTTTAGATTATATGTCAGTGATTTGGATGATGGAATTGATGGCTTTGTTTACTAAGTTTGTAGACGATGTGAAGATGGGTGGAGTGGCAAGTAGTTTTGAGGAAGTAGAGAGGCTACAGAAGGACTTAGACAGATTAGGAGAATAAGCAAAGAAATGGCTGATGAAATACAATGTCGGGAAGTGTATGGTCATGCAGATTGGTAGAAGACATGAAATGGTTGACAATTTTCTAAGTGGAGAGAAAATATAAAAAAATGAGGTGCAAAGGGACTTCAGAGTCCTTGCACGGGATTCCCTAAATGTTAATTTGCAGGTTTCAAATTAAAAGCAAGGATGTAATGTGAAGACTTTATAAAGCACTGTTAAGGCCTCACTTGGAGTATTGTGAGCAGTTTTGACTTCTTAGAAAGGATGTGCTGAAACTGGAGAGGGTTCAAAGGAGGTTCATGAAAATGATTCCAGGATTGAATGGCTTGTCATATGAAGAGTGTTTGATGGCTCTGGGTCTGTATCCACAGGAATTCAGAAGAGTGGGAAGTGACCTCATTGAAACCTTTCAAAAAGTGAAAGGATTTAATAAATGTGGGAGAAGATATTTCCTATGGTGGGAGAGTCTAAGACCAGAGGATATAGTGTCAAAATAGAGGGGCATTCTTTTAGAAGGGAGATGAGAAGGAATTTCTTTCTGTATTCCACAGAAGGATAAGTTGTGAAAGTTCTCCAGAACTTTCTGTACGCTTTTCATTGCTGGGTATTAGTTTTTCCATTGCAGGCTGTGATTCAACCAGTTAGCATACTCTCCACTGCATCTATAAAAGTTTGTCGAAGTTTTTGATGATGTATTGAATCTACACAAATTGTTGTGCCTACTTTGTGATCACTTATGTGCTGGTCCCAAGATATGATAATACTCAGAAATTTAAAGCTGCTGACCTTTTCCATCTCTGATCCCCCAAACGAGGAATGGCTCATGGGCTTTCAGCTTCGTTCTCCTGTAGTCGATAGTCGGCTCTTTGGTTTTGCTGACGTTGAATGAGAGATTATTGTTGAGGCACCACTCAGCCAGATTTTCATTTTCCCTCCTGTATGCTGATTTGTGACCACCGTTGATTCAGCCAACAATAGTGGTGTCATTAGCACTAGTTGTCTGGCATGGTAGCATCGCTTTACGGCAGTCAGTGATTGGAATTTGATTCCCACCACTGTCTGTGAAGAGTTTGTCTATTTTCCCCATGACCATGTAGGTTTCCTCTGGGTGCTCCGGTTTCCTCCCACATTCCAAAGGCATATAGTTAGGATTAGTAAATTGAGGTTGTGCTATGTTGTCACCTGAAGCGTGGCGACACTTGCGGGCTGCCCAGCACAATGCTCACTGTGTATGTTTCAATGAACATTTGACAAATAAAGCTTTAAAAGCACAAATATAGCATTGGAGCAGTACTTAGCCGTACAATTGTAGGTATAAAGTAAATAAGCGCGGGGGCTAAGCACTCAGCCTTGCGGTGCACCTGTGTTGATGGTGATGAGGAGGTGATATTATTGCCAATTCTTATTGACTGGGATCTGCAAGTGAGGAAATGGAGGATCCACTTACAAAGGGTTGGTATCGAGGCCCAGGTCACATGAAATTCAATAAATGTCTCTCCCATTATTCCAGTCTAAAGAAATGGTTAGAAATTTTGTGGGAACTTTTGCCTGAAGTATAATCAATTGTCATCCCACATTTATTTCTGGATGGAAACTACTGGATCCTGCAGATTTGCCACTGCATAGTCATATTTTCCTCATACTGTTAATTTACTTGCATGAGTTTTGAGCCCCTGCCGTTTTGTTATTAATACTTGGCATGTGCAGCAGCTGTCCTGTTCCTCCACTGACACACAGTAGGTTTTCATCATGTCTCAGTATTATTCCTAATATAATTATTCATCATGTCTCAGTATTATTCCTAATATAATTATAAAGAAATTTTCATGTTGCTTTTGATATCCATTTTACTTTTCACAATCCCTTTTTAAAGATTCTTATTGCCTGATTTTATAATCTTTTGCTTGGCTTTGTATCTCCGCAAGTCCGCAGGACATGTGCTGGTTTTTGCCTTTTCTGAATTTTTTCCCCCTTCTCTCTCACGTTGCCTGATACCATAATTTCCCTTGTATTAAATGGAACACTTGTCCCTCACTACCTCAGTATAATAACACTGAACACCTTCCACTTGAATAGACTTTTTTCTTTTTGATCTATTTGGGTTCCTTATATAGTGTAAAACATAACTTTTGTTTAATTTATGTTTTTCTTGTGTGTGCCTGGTATTGTTCTTCTGGCCTCTTGCCAAAACCTCAACATCCTTCCCATTATGCGGTTGTCATCAATAACAATATAATAAGATACAATAACTGGACCCAGAACACATGCACACTTACGACTCAACCGCACTTTATTTTACTTGTGCACAAGGAGAACAGCATGGCCCCAGTCATCATACTATACTGAATTCTGACTGAGAAATGCCATTTTTATACAGAATTAGCTAGTAGTTGCAGATATAAACCATTTGGTAAACTTTGTTTGAATTCCTTACTGCAAGATCAATCACCATTCACAATACAAGTGTTCCATATAACCATATAACAATTACAGCACGGACACAGGCCATCTCGGCCCTTCTAGTCCGTGCTGAACTCTTACTCTCACCTAGTCTACTCTCACCTAGTCCCACCGACCTGCACTCAGCCCATAACCCTCCATTCCTTTCCTGCCCATATAGCTGTCCAATTTAACTTTAAATGACAACATTTAACCTGCCTCAACCACTTCTGCTGGAAGCTCGTTCCACACAGCTACCAGTCTCTGAGTAAAAAAGTTCCCCCTCATGTTACCCCTAAACTTTTGCCCTTTAACTGTCAACTCATGTCCTCTTGTTTGAATCACCCCCACTCTCAATGGAAAAAGCCTATCCACGTCAACTCTATCTATCCCCCTCATAATTTTAAATACCTCTATCAAGTCCCCCCTCAACCTTATATGCTCCAAAGAATAAAGACCTAACTTGTTCAACCTTTCTCTGTAACTTAGGAGATGAAACCCAGGTAACATTCTAGTAAATCTTCTCTGTACTCTCTCAATTTTGTTGACATCTTTCCTATAATTCGGTGACCAGAACTGTACACAATACTCCAAATTTGGCCTTACCAGTGCCTTGTACAATTTCAACATTACATCCCAACTCTTATACTCAATGCTCTGACTTATAAAGGCCAGCATACCAAAAGCTTTCATCACCACCCTATCCACATGTGATTCCACCTTCAGGGAACTGTGCACCATTATTCCTAGGTCCCTCTGTTCTACTGCATTCTTCAATGCCCTACCATTTAACATGTATGTCCTATTTTGATTAGTTCTACCAAAATGTAGCACCTCACATTTATCAGCATTAAACTCCATCTGCCTTCTTTCAGCCCACTCTTCTAACTGGCCTAAATCTCCCTGCAAGCTTTGAAAACCTACTTCATTATCCACAACTCCACCTATCTTAGTATCATCTGCATACTTACTAATCCAATTTACCACCCCAGCATCCAGATCATTAATATATATGACAAACAACATTGGACCCAGTACAGATCCCTGAGGCACACCACTAGACACCGGCCTCCAATCTGACAACAATTATCCACCACCACTCTCTGGCGTCTCCCATCCAGCCACTGCTGAATCCATTTTACTACTTCAATATTAATACCTAATGATTGAGCCTTCCTAACTAACCTTCCATGTGGAACCTTGTCAAAGGCCTTACTGAAGTCCATATAGACAACACCCACCGCTTTACCCTTGTCAATTTTCCTAGTAACTTCATCAAAAAATTTAATAAGATTTGTCAAACATGACGTTCCATGCACAAATCCATGTTGACTGTTCCTAATCAGACCCTGTCTATCCAGATAATTATATATACCATCTCTAAGAATACTTTCCATCAATTTACCCACCACTCACAGGCCGATAATTGCTAGGTTTACTCTTAGAACCCTTTTTAAACAATGGAACAACATGAGCAATACGCTAATCCTCTGGCACCATCCCTGTTTCTAATGACATTTGAAATATTTCTGTCAGAGCCCCTACTATCTCCACACGAACTTCCCTTAATGTCCTAGGGAGTATCCTGTCAGGACCCAGAAACTTATCCACTTTTATATTCCTTAAAAGCGCCAGTACTTCCTCTTCTTTAATCATCATAGTTTCCATAACTACCCTACCTGTTTCCATTACCTTACACAATTCAATATCCTTCTCCTTAGTGAATACTGAAGAAAAGAAATTGTTCAAAATCTCCCCCATCTCTTTTGGCTCCACACGTAGTTGTCCACTCTGATTCTCTGAGGGACCAATTTTATCCCTCACTATCCTTTTGCTATTAATATAACTGTAGTCAATAGTCAAAGTCAATAGAAACTACATGTTGACAAGCAATGATACGAAGTTAGTAAAGGAATTTTTCCCTTAGTTGTGTGTATTTTGTATCCATTAGTTATCTATAAGCGTAATCTGCTGTGCAAAGGAAAGCTCTGCTCTTCAAAGACTTTTCTTGCCCAGTCTGCATTCTTTTTGCAATCTATCCCTGTAGGCTAATGAAAGTTTAATAATAGTGCCACAAAACTTCCTGACTCTCAAACTCAGTTTCTGGAATAATATGGACAAGTATGCCGTATGCCTTCTCTACCACCCTATCGACCTGTGTAGCTATTTTCAGGGAGTTATGAACTTTGACCCCCAAATCCCTTTGTACATTAACACTGTTAAGGATCCTTCCACTAACTGTACTGTCTCTTTACATTTGATTTCCTGAAGTGCAACACTTCACATTTGGCTGGTTTAAACACCATCTGCCATTTTCCACCCATACTTGAAACTGATCAGTATCCCCTTGCACCCTTCGTCAGTTTCCTATGCTATCCACAACATCACAAATCTTCATATCAAGTGCAAATTTACTACTGCAACCGTCTGTTTTTAAACAGGTCATTTATATATCACAAACCCCAGAAGTATTAATCTAGATCCATGCAGAAAACCACTAGTCACAGATATCTAGTCCTATCGACACTACCCACTGTTTTATACAGGCAAGCCAATTCTGAATTCAAACAGCCATCCCATGCATCTTAATCTTCTTGATGAACCTCCCATGAGGGACTTAGAATAGAGCTCTTGGTTCTTAGGGCTATAAACTGATTCTGTAGCACACATTTGTTTTGACTTCCTCTGACTGCTCAATTCATGATTTGCCCAGTTGTCTTTACTCAGGGTAACTTCATAGATAGACACAGATTAAGCTTATTAAAGTCAGCCTTGTCTAAACGTAGAACTTCGGCAATTGAAACTCGCTTCTCCATTTTCAAATGAAGTCATTAATATTATGATCACGACAGAGTAGATCATTTGCATTACAGGCTGCTGACTGAATCTGTCAGATTAAATTTAAATGGCCTGCCTTTTTGATTCTAGGCACACAACAAAAAAAAATCCTGATTACTCTCAATTTATCATGTTGTCATATAAATTGAAGCAAGTTGTATCAGTTCTGAATACTGTAATGTCTTCTGGAGACTTGCAGTTAGATATGCATTCTTATTTCACTTTTATGAATGGTATGAAATATTTACATTAGACACTGAACATTGCACCTTATATTGAGGGATGAATAATTAAGGCTGTCATTGACTAATTTTTCTTTTAAACAGTTCGTCTCCCATTGGAGAGTTGCAAAGAAAATTTCCACATCAATTATTTAAATTAAGGTTATTTATCTGCCACTACAGGGCATTTTGCCCAAATACAGCTGTACTAGAATTTTAATGAGTTGCATCTCAGTCCACCTATTGTTATCACAGTTCTCGCTTCCCCTCCATTTGCTCTGAAATAAAATCTTAAGAAAACAGTTATTGAACTCAAGCATATTGGACCACGTGTGAGGAATTTTGATTAGAATCGAGCCTATTTCAAAAACAGAAAATCTGACCACATTTCACTGGTTTTTACATCATTACACTGGCTGCCTGTGTCCTTTAGGATCAATTTTAAAATACTCTTACTTGTAAATAAGGCTCTAAAATAATGTAGCTCTTCCATATGTTTTGGAGTGTCTATCCCATTACATCCCTAATCATAATCTTAGATCTGTGATACTAGTTTACTTCGTGTTCCTAGAGCCAAGCATATAAGAACTGCTGATGCAACCTTTTGCTCTTCTGCCATCTGAGATACACCAGGCTAATACAGTGGAACATATCAAAACACTTCTTAGAACCCTACTTTTTACAATTTTGCCTACTGATAGGATTGATGATGATTATATTTATATAATTTGGTATATTTGATTGTTTTATTCTTACAATGTTTGTCTTATGATTTTTAACTGTGTGTCATATTTTTGTGACTAATTTAACGTATGAAAGGTGCCATATAAAGTTATTATTATTTGTGATCAGATAACTCAATTTAATTATTTGATGACATCTATAGAACACACATGCAGATGTCTAAAAGCAAAAATATGATACTAGAAACTTGAAATTTAAAACAGAAAATGCAAGAAGTAATCAACAGTATCTTTAGAGAGAATAGTGTTTCAGGTCAATGAAAATGGACTTCTATTTTGTTTGGTCTTTTTTGTAAAGATTGTCTGCAACTTGTGTTTAATTTTTTGTGTATGCTGTTTAAATGATTCTATGTGTCTGTGATGCTGTTCCAACTACATTTATACTTATGCATATGACAGTAAATGTGACTTTGACTCATTAGAATTTAAAATGAGCAAACCAGCATCTTTTAGGTTGTAGAGTGTGGGGAGGGTGAGTATAACACAAGGAATATCTGCAGTAGGTTGGAGAACAAGAGAATCCACCAGACAGAACAACTGTTTATGCCTTGGGAAAGAAGGTGCTGAATGTTTGTTCATCTCAGCTGATATCTCCAGCAGATATAAATGGTGGGAAGTGAAGTAGGGAGGAAGAGTGTTAAAAGTCAAATGACTAATGTGGGTTGTAGAACATGGTTCCTGGAAAATGGAAAGACGAAAAGTGGTGCTAAAATATTTGTCGGGTCATATAGGATCTGGGGGAAAGAAGCTGAGTTAATATTACAGGTTAATGACCTTGCATCTGAACCGGTTAATTCTTACAATACAGGGAAAGCCAATTAATTGAAGTTGCTGAATTTACTATTAAATCCTGAAGAGTGCAATGTTGTCCTCTGGTTGTAATGACTTAGAGGTACAGTTCACTGTTAATTTAATTCTCCTTCTCACTCCCATTCCAATTTCTCTCTGACTTTAGCCACCTGCATTGTTCCAATGAGACCAATGTAAGCTTGAGGAACAGTATCTCATCTTCCATCAGGCACGTTATGGTCCGCTAAGTTCAAAATTGATTTCCACAATTTCAGATAATCAGCATTTTCAGTTTCTATCATAATTGGTCAGTTCAACTTAAGATCATCAACTTGTATTATTAAATCTATTTTTTTTCTGTCCAGATGCCATTCCCTTTTGCTTATTTCCAACGTCTGTTTCATTTTAGGTTTTTGTCATTTAGAGCCTCGGCATTGTTTTTCCTCTTTGCTGCCCCATGTACCTTCTGCTCCCTGCATCTCCTGTCTTCAGATCAGCCTGGTTAACAGGCACCTACCTGCCCCCTTTCTTCCCTCTTTCTTATTTTGCGGCAACAGCACTCATTTGCCTCATCTTCATTGTCTTGGTCTCTAGCCTATCATTGATATTTCCTTTGTTTATTCCACCCTATCTCCTCAGCAACATAAACCTACCTGTGTTTTGTTTTCACTTTTTCAGTTATGGTGAAAGGTTATTATCTGAAGCACTATCTTTTCTCTTTCCACAGATGCTGTCTGACCTGCCAATAATGTCCAGCACTTTTGTTTCTGTTGCAAACGTTGTATGTAAGCAAATCATTGAAATTTCAAAAGAAATGTAAAGGGTGACTAACAATATCATAAATCATGGTGTTCCTCAAGTTTAGACTTGCTGCTTGCATGGCAATTTTCTTTTGTATTCCCCCCATTGAGCTCATCTGCATGGAGCGCTGTCACAGGAAAGCAACATCTAACTTCAGAGAACTCCACCACCTAGGACATGTTCCCTTCTCACTTCTGTCATCAGGAAGCAGGTACAGGAGCCTCAGAACTCTCAGTACCAGATTCAGGAACAGTTATTATCTCTCAACCTTCAGGCTCTTGAACCGGGGGGGGGGGCCGTGGGGGGGGGATATTATCTTTGCTTGCCCCATCACTAAACTGTTCCCACAACCTATAGACTCACTGTCAATGACTGCTTATTACTGTTTTTCTCTTTTGTATTTTCATAGTTTGTCTTTACACAATGGTTGTCCACCCTGTTGGTTCCAGTCTTTCATTGATTGTAATATGCTTCTTAGATTCACTAAGTATGACCACAAGGAAACTAATCTCAGGGTAGTATATGGTGACATGTATGTACTTAGATAATAAATTTACTTTGAACTTTGAATATATGTGGTTGGAGGAACATTTAGTGTATTGTGCGCTACAGTAGTGCAGTAGCGTAGCATTTAGTGTAATGCTTTACAGTACCAGCGATCGGAGGATCGGGTTCTATTCCTGCTGCTCTCTGTAAGGAGCTTGTACGTTCTCCCTGTGGCCATGTTCCTCCAGGTGCTCCGGTTTCCTTCCATATTCCAAAAAGACATATGGGTTGGGGTTATTAAGTTCTGGGTGTTCTATGTTTGCGTTGGAAGCTTTGTGACTTGTGGGCTGCCCCAGCACATCTTTGGGCTGTGTTAGTCATCGTGCTAAACGACCTATTTCACTTTAAGTTTCAACGTACATGTGACAAATAAAACTAATCTTTAATTTCACATTCTCTATCTTGTTAGTTATTATGACAGACATCCTACCTGTCCCGGAAGTTCCGGGAGTCTCCTGCGTATCGATAGTGGCTCCCTGACGCCTGGAAATTATATACAATATCCCGGAAATAGATTTTTTTTTGAGAGGGAGAGGGAGAGCGAGCATACTGATTTGTCTCTCTTCGTGCTAAGAGTGGTCCCCAACCACCGGGCCGCCAGGAAACAATATGATTTGGCAATATGAAACAATGAGTCAGCTGCACCTTCCCGCATTCCCTGTCACGCGCTATTGAATTTTAATGCACGCGAGGTCATCAGTGACCCAAGATGTGCAAAGGAATGGGTGTGAGACCCATTTGTGAATGCCCCCAGTGAATCATCCATGTCAGCACTGGAAGAAGATCAACTCCTCAAGCTTGCAAATGACAGCGGGCTGAAAAGTATGTTTGACATATCATCTCTGCCGGCATTCTGGATCAAAGTCAAGGCTGAATATCCTGAGATAGCCATGAAAGCACTGAAAACGTTGCTTCCATTTCCAACATATTTCTGCGAAGCGGAGTATTCTGCAGTGAATGCAACGAAAACTAAATTGCGGAATAGACTGGACACAAGGAGCCCCCTTCGAGTATCGCCGTCTCCCATTACCCCTCGATAGGACCGTCTTGTTGCAGGAAAACAAGCCCAGGGCTCCCACTGATTCAGCGATATTGGTGTGTTGCAATGATTTTATATGTTCATACGAGGAAAATATGCGCTGTGTGTTTAATATCCAAATGTTACCTAAAATGTTATGATGCTATTGACTTATAAGTGACTTATAATTCAGTGGTCCCAAACCTCCGGGTCGTGAAGCATGCAGCGGTACAGCAGTAGCCAGAACGCACCCAGCACGTCTTTAAGAAAAAAGCCGAAATAAACAAGCTAATTAATTAGGTGCCACCCGGCACATAAATGTGGGCCCAGGTTAGAGGCGATTCGTCCCTGATCTGGGCCGACATTTACGTGCCGGGTGGCACCTAATCAATTAGCTTGTTTATTTTGGCTTTTTTCTTAAAGACATTCTGGGTGCGTTCTGGCTACCTCTGTACCGCTGCATGCTTCGCGGCCCGGAGGTTTGGGACCACTGTTATAATTGGCTTATCACTACATTCATGTGAGGAAAATATGCGCTGTGTGCTTAATATTAAATTCGTTAGATAAACCCCTTTAGAAACGAAATTGAGCGTATTAGCCACTTACAAGTGACTTATAGTTGACTTATCACCTATATTCTGGTTGCGTTTAACACCCCTCCACCCCCCCCCCCCCCCCCCGGGTCGGCCGGTCCGCAAGAATATTGCTAATATTAAACCGGTCCGCGGTGCAAAAAAGGTTGGGGACCCCTGATTTAAACTAGCTGGCTAGCTGTCCAGGAGCTACACTATTGATGTCCTACGTGATGAGGCCAAACTCCCTGTAGACTTGCTTAAAGTTGTAATAGAATAAACATGATAATATAATACAATATAAGTACATATTTTAATGTCACATTTGCTGCATATACCCAGCTTGGTTTACAGATTAGACAAAATCACGAAACAAAGTATTACATACACCCTTGGAGGTCGATTGGGGGGGGGTGATATGGGGTTGCAGCGGGTGGGGGTGCTACGTCCCTGAAATGAGTTTTTGCAGGGTGGGATGTCTGTTACGATTCTTTACGTTACCAGTAGATGGTGCCAAAGGAGCTGCCATCAATAACATTGGCTTGCTTTGATTCAGCAAATCAGTGTTGTACAGATTACAGTTTCCTTTAGTGATAAGTTAATACAGTTTACTAATAAAGTTTGCATATTTTCTTCTGGCATCTCTTTCTCTGCCACTGTCAGTGTATAGTTGTGTATAAGCTTTGTGTGGATAAAATCTTAGTGAGCAATTAGCTTCAAGCAGGTTGTTGGTCCTACTAATGATGAGTTATTTGCTGAACAAAATAGATAACAGTAATAAAGTTAAGAGATAAAAATCTGGCCTTGTCATCACCCAATTTTCTGGTGAGTCTGTCCTTTGATGATAAAATTTGATGTGTTATCCTGTTTTCTTGGCAAGTTTATTGAAGCAATCAGCAGTATTTTGGGTGATGATGAGGTCAGATTTTTATCTCTCAAGGTTCTGCTTTCAACTTCATTACTCTGCTGTCTGTTTTGACCAATATCCTCATTAGCAGGACCCAAGTCAATGTGCTTGACTATAGATACTAACTGAGATTTGATCTTGTGTGTGTGTAAGAGAGAGAGAGAGAGATGGTTTTATTTGTCTACAAAAAGTTTGTGTTCACTGGTATTAAATTGATTGTTATCAGTACTAAAACAGATGGTAAGCCACTTCAATCAATTTCAGCCCTGGAAGAGAGCCATTTGTTCCAGTGATGTTTAGCATGGTTGAAGTTTTTGAATGTACACAGTTTGACTCTGATGAGGACTCTGATCTTTTTTGTGTGACACTTTAGAGGTACGATTGTAGCTTGGGTAGATCGCACTTGAGGAGCAAATTGCTTTATGTAGCTCAAGCAAAATGCTATGTTCCTACCACAAATTTGTATCAAAATCTGAATGTTAGGTAACATAGTAAATAGTGCTTTCTTCTCTCAGAACCATTAGACAGCAATGACCATATTGTCACTTATTTATTCCCACAGATATTTGCAAAGGTGTAATATTTCCTTCGGTATCATTTCCGTATCTGTTGGTAGCAGTTTAAATGTCGGTATTTTAGACTTGGCCCCGTCACCTGCCATTATCTCGGTTGGTTCCTTCTTAATTTAAAAGATTTAACTTGCATGCAGTTTCCTATGCAACAGAAAAGTAAAGGTCCAGTTCTTCTTCTTCTTTAAAATTAATGCAGTCCAGTTCTTCTTCTTCTTTAAAATTAATGCAGACCATGAAAAGGTGGACATCATCATTCTAACCCCATTGTAAACGCAATGGATTCTGAAGTTGCTGGAAATCTTGAACAGCACCCAAAGTACCGGAGGAGCTCAGCAGGTCAGGCAGAACCTATGGAGAGGAATAAACAGTGGACCTATTGTCTTGGTCTAGTGGTCATGACAAAGTTGTTCTCAGACTCTTCAAAATCAGAGCTATTCTTGACTTTTATAATATAGTGTGTGTGTGTGTGTGTATTTCTTTTTCCAGCATGTCGCGTATCTCTGAAATACTCTATCCGAAAGAACTGTAGAGGCTGAGTCATTTGAGTTTGAAATGGTCAGATATTTTTGAATGATAGGGAAGCCAAAGTTTATGGGCAATGGAATAAAAGATGGAACTGAGACTAAGATCATTTGTAGTTTTATTGAATAACAAAGCATGCTTGAGAGAATGTATGGCCTTGTGCTTCTCTTTATGCTCTAATATTTTGATGAAGAATAGGTGATATTTTGATCAATATTTTTCCCTCTATTTTTTGCTTTAAAAAAAGAACTGTCAGCTTTTGCACCTTGCTGTTTATGGGAGTTCAATAGGCCTCTGTTAGTCTGAAAATTGCCCATTTATCCACGCTCTGTTTTCTGTTAATTAACCATGCCAATATATTAACTTAGTGCCATGGGCTCTAACTGTGTACAATAGCTTTTTACATGATACTTTTAATGTTTTTTTGAAAATCCAAGTGCACCAAATTTACTGGTTCTCCTCTATCCGTCCTATTCCTTATTGGTAGTTTTTTGTATTATGTGGAAACAGGAAGAAAGTTTTATGCTGGAGTTGTATAACAACTATTCAATGCATTTCTATGTGTATATTCTCCAAACAAAACCCTACATATCCTACAGTTAGGAATTTCAATACTGCAAAATTTTGTCAAAACACATTTCTCATGTTGTATGACACACACAAAATGCTGGAGGAACTCAGCAGGTCAGGCAGCTTCTATGGAAAAAAAAGTACAATTGACGTTTCGAGCTGAGACCCTTTGGTAGGATTCGGCCTGAAACGTGGACTGTACTTTTGACCGTAGAAGCTGCCTGACCTAATGAGTTACTCCAGCATTTTGTGTGTGTTGCTCGGATTTCTAGCATCTGCAGAGTTACTCTTGTTTCTCGTATTATATAATCATGGTGACCCCACTGAATGATACAGTAATTTTTTTTGCATATCCTTCTTTTACTTTAATGATTCATCATTTTCTAGTTTCAGTAGCCCTAGAGATAGAATGCTCATGAGCTCAATTTACTTCCAATGTTTGGAACAGTGTGGTTTAAGTTTAGACAGTTGTCAGGAAAACCAGTGGCATTTATAGCTGAAGGATTATTTTGTATTGTCACTGCTGGCAACTATTTCAGCTTTCCCAATATTTAGCTAGCCCTACCAGCCCAAAATTGGAAACCAAGCCAGGAACATGGAGCTGAGGTTCAGTGTCATCAGTGTCAAGGTGGAAACAGCTCTGTCCCTTTGGATGATGTTGCCCAGACCCAGCAGCCAAATAATCAATAATGATGAATCTAAAGAAGTGTTCTTATCACATCAAAGAAATGTTCATAACACATTCTAATTATTTTAATTTGGCATCAACTGCAAAAAAAAACTTGGAAAAGATCTGTTTTTAATATGTAGTTAGGTGTAGAACAATGCTTTCCAGTATTTCAGTTTTGATTCTACTTCCTGCAGTTTTCTACATTCACCTCACCCCCTCTTTCATTCTCCCATGATATCTCGTGGAGTTATTTGCAGTGGACTGTTAGGTATAATTATGTTGCAAAATTTAGTGTAAAAACTACAAATACTGTGATGTAGTGTGTGCATGTACTCTTCTCTAAATGGAAGGGTTTTTAATTTGGGCAATTTGTTTCTGCAGACAATATTTGAATTGTGAATGGTAGCTCTGGCAGGAAATTGACACTAACCTTTAATGCATGATTTTCTGCTAGTTACTTGATGCACACCGGTAATTTTTGACACTTTAAAATTACGTTCAGCAACTTAGTAGATAAGTATTAAATGTATCCAGTGATATCTTTTATCTGTTTTTGATGAGTATGCTACAAGATTTTAAAGGACTGTGACATGCATGGTTTTAAATTAAATTTAATAATGAAAATAAATCGCCCATGAAAACTTTTCACAGAATAAGCTGAAACAGTTTCTTTCCAGTGGTAGGAGAGCTGAGAACATGGATTTATGCTAAAGGCAAAGAAACAGAAGGAAAAGCATTTGTACAGTGTATTGTGATCTGGAATGAATTGTCTGAAAAGGGATGTGGAAGTAGAGTAGGGAATGATTTTTAAAGGGGAATAATTTAAATATCTGGAAGATAAGTATGTTCAGAGCAATAAAGAAAAAGAGAGGAGTGAGGATGGTTGGATAGTTGTTTTGAAGAAGTGACATGGACACGCAGGTGCAAACACCCCCCTAGTACTGCATCATTGTATGATGTCGATATAAGTAATTGGGCAAACTTATCCACAATGGAAAATAAACACAGAATTCCTGTTATCAGAACTCTGAGTAGCTTAAAATGTTTATCTTGCTAATCTCCTGTGACTTTATTTATATGTTGCTAGGATCCAGTGCAAAGGTGAGAAAATAATGGTGGCTTGCAACACAGAATCCATTTTGTTTTCTGCAAAACAAATATTTTTGTCATGGGATGACGAATTTAGTTTGAAGAAGGTAATTGGGAAGTATCCATTGTTTTTATTTTATGACAGGATCATCCTGCACTTTATTCTAGAAGTTATAAATATTAATGTATGGTGTTTGAGAATGTCACTGATCAGATAGAAAGAATGATGCACAGTCAATATCTTTTTGTGTTTTTATTGGCACCATCTACAGTATTGTATCTACTTATCTGCAGTAATGGCAAACTACACCGTCGTTGAAAACATTAACCTTTTTTGAGTTTTCTGTTATTGCCTGTCATGAATGTCTATGTAAAAGTACTTATTTTTAAAGCAAAGTGATTAGATGATAAATTTTGTAGATTTTTGATAGCAGTAGAAAATAATCCAGGCTGCTGAGTCTGTTTGCTGTCTCTTAGCCATAGTACACCTTGTGCCTTTTAATAACAATCCATTTTTTAATTCTAACTTCTGCTGATAGAATCATTGTGGCTCTCTTTACTGTTCTTAAGTCCATCCATTTCTGAAGAAAGCCAGATTTTAGTTGGAAGGTGAAATATATCAAATATTGGAATATGAAATGCACACAAAAAGTGGATCTTCGTTTAGACAGAATAATTAGTAAGTATCTGATCAATGTAAATTTTCTGTGAAACAGGCAAAGCACGTGTTTGAATACCGTAAAGATTATGTTGTGGTAAATGATAATGTTATTGATGGTGTGGGGTGGGGAGAAATACCATTGTATCAATTGATAAGGACATCAATGTAGGCTCACCGCAAGGACGTCTGATTAGCCCACTGTCTCTACTCATGACTGTGTGGCTAAACTCTGTTCAAACACCATTTATGAATTCAGAGATGCTCAATGGAGAGTATCCTGACTGGTTGTATCTCAGTCTGCTATAGAAACACCAATGCCCAAGAATGGAAAAGCCAATTAAAAAGTAGTGGATACAGCCCAGTCCATCACAGGAAAAGCTCTCTTCACCATTGAGCACATTTACAAGGAGTGCTGCCACATGAAAGCGGCATCTATAATCACGAACCTTCGCCATCCAAGCCGTGCTCTCTTCTCGCTGCTGCCAGCGGGAAGGAAGTACAGGAGCTTTAGGCTCCATACCAGTAGGTTCAGGCACAGTAATTATGCTTCAACTATCAGGCTCTTGAACCACTGTGGATAACTTCATTCACTTTTACACTGAACTGATTCCACAACCTATAGACAACCTTTCAAGTATTCTACAACTCATGTTCTCAATATTATTTATTTTGTATTTGTACAGTTTGTCTTTTGCACATTGGTTGTTTGTCGGTCTTTATGTATAGCTTTTTATTGATTCTATTGTATTTCTTTGTTCTCCTGTGAATGCGGACAAGAAAGTGAATCATATGGTGGCATATACGTACTTTGATAATAAATTTCCTTTGAAATTTGAGTCCTCCTTGAGTGATCAGCAGTGGAAAGGGTGAGCAACTTTAAATTTCTGGTGTCAGCATCTCCAAGGAACTGTCTGGGCCCAGCATCTGTAGTTTCTTGTGTCTCCAACATCCCATGGTGTGAGGAAAAATAATCTACATAGAACTTGAACTTCATAATTATGAGATTCAATTAGAGATGAATGCTATTATCAGCAATAATAGACAAACTACTATGCAAAGATTTGGAATGCTGGTTGAAATGGCTTTTCATTCTAAGCATTTTTCCCTCTTCTTCTGAAGATATTGTGTATCAATCTTTGGTAACCTACGGCACCCTGTTAAATTGTCTGAAAGGAATGCATTGTATGCTAAATTGGGAGCAAAGACTCTTGAGTATTTTAATACTTCAACTCTGAGGTAGTGGGAGTCTAATTGCAGTGGAATATTCTGGCAGTGGTTAGTCAGATCAACCTTGACTGAAGTTCAAGCTTATTTTTAAATGTTCCTGTCTGCGCTTTGCTTGGCACATCAGGTGGCAACCTTGCTGCTTCTTTAGCGTTTGTCTGCTTTTTACGAGGCCAAGTTGCTCACTTGGTGCTCACCCAGCACGGATGGAAAACGTGCAGGGAGCTGGCTGGATTCAAAGCCAGGACCACTTGTCTCTAAGTCCACTGCAGATGCCACTACACCACCGGCCAGCTACTGAGGTTCAAGCTTGGGAACTTATTGTCCCTTGTATGCTTGTACATATTCACAGCTGTGGAGAGCCATTGTTGAAGTTTAGAATGATGGTTCTGAGATTATTTTTCATTTTGTCTACCCCATTTGTTGTTTGCCTCCAGTGCTGACTTTTTAAAAGAACCTTGGATGAAATTTGCTTTATCTTTGCAGCTTGTTCCTTTGCATGTGTTAACACATCTTAATGGCATTTCCTCTTGCTGGAAAAGTTTTCTGTTTTCAGACCACAATCTGTGCGGATTGGTGATACCATATCCTCTTTGCTGATGATCAGCACTGGCACACTCAGAGGTGTGTGCTTAGCCCACTGCTCTACTCTCTATATACACATGACTGTGTAGCTAGGCACAGCTCAAATACCATCTATACATTTGCTGACAATACAACTACTGTTGGTAGTATCTCAAGTGGTGATGAGAGGGCATACAGGAGCGAGATATGCCAACTAGTGGAGTGGTGCTGCAGCAACAACCTGGCACTCAACATCAGTAAGACGAAAGAGCTGAGTGTGGACTTCAGGAAGGGTAAGACGAAGGAACACATACCAATCCTCATAGAGGGAACAGAAGTGGAGAGAGTGAGCAGTTTTAAGTTACTGGGTGTCAAGATCTCTGAGGATCTTACCTGGTCAAAACATATAGATGCAGTTATAAAGAAAGCAAGACAGTGGCTATACTTCATTAGGAGTTTGAAGAGATTTGGCATGTCAACAAATACACTCAAAAACTTCAATAGATGTACCGTGGAGAGCATTCTGACAGGCTGCATCACTGTCTGGTATGGGCGGCGGGGGGAGGGGGGCTACTGCACAGGACTGAAAGAAGCTGCAGAGGGTTGTAAATGTAGTCAGCTCCATCTTGGGTACTAGCCTACAAAGTACCCAGGACATCTTCAGGGAGCGGTGTCTCAGAAAGGCAGCATCCATTATTAAGGACCTCCAGCACCCAGGACATGCCCTTTTCTCACTGTTACCATCAGGTAGGAGATACAGAAGCCTGAAGGCACACACTCAGCGATTCAGGAACAGCTGCTTCCCCTCTGCCATCCGATTCCTAAATGGACATTGAACCCTACCTCATTTTTTTTTCAATATACAGTATTTCTGATTTTTATATGTTTTTAATCTATTCAATATACATATACTGTAATTGAATTACTTATTTTTTTTCTGTTCTACATTATGTATTGCATTGAACTGCGGCTGATAAGTTAACAAATTTCACATCACATGCCGGTGATAATAAATCTGATTCTGATGGTTGATGCTGTTGGTAATTGTTGATGATTATATTTTACGTCAGCTGTTTTGCATTTATTTCTCATTTTCTCCAGAATATTTTGTTTCTAAGTATTCCATTGATTTTCTTGACTTCCATCAGTATGCACCTTCTGTTAATTTTGGGTATAATCATTAGGAGGCCCAACAATTTAAATAATAAGTACAGTGAATTGAATGCATAGGGATATGTGCCAAATGGAAAGAGAACTAGCAACTTTTATGTGTGTAGCATTGAACATACTGTTTTCCTGCATTCAAAAATATTAACCTACGAAATGTGGTAGAAAAGCAAGAGTTGGTTTAAAATTTGTTAATAATCAAAGGGTTATCTCTATTTTATTACAGTAATCTCTCAGGGATCAGTTTTTTGTTTACAAAACCCAAAAAGTTCCACTTTCTCCTTTAATCCAGTAACCTCTGTTTCGTCGTTGTTTGTGTCTGTGTGTTTACATGTGTCCAATAAAGCAGGCACTCCTAAATGATATGCTTTCATAAGTAGACTGTTGCCCAGTCCTTTCCCGTAGCTTGGAAACACTAATTCTCCTGCCAGCCCCTGCTGTTTAGGTGAAGGAATTCTAATATATTTTTCTAAAACAATGCTACTTGATTTCACTTGCTAATTGCTTTGTTTGTTAACAAAAGTAGTTGCTTCCCTTAATTCTTGCTGTGATGTTTGACAAAATCAGTGGACTGAAATGTTGCTGCCTCTGCATTGTGTCAATTTAGAACATCTTTAGAGAGATTGATGGAATACCCTCTGGTTAGATGCAGCAATCCTGCCAAAGAAACAAAGCAATTTCACTGCTACACACACATCAGCTAATGTTGCATTCTCGCCTGCAATTGAAAACTTGCTCAAAGATATTGTCCACATGAATTTTTATTACGCTAGTAGTATTTCCTGGTTAAAGTTCAGTTTTGGACTCTGGATCATTAAGATCTTAAATGCTTAAAAAAAGTTGCAGATGGTCATTATTAGATTGGAATTCCCTGTTTTGTTCCTGACACAGGAGCAATAAAAAAAATAGTTGTCATTATGTTTTAAAATCCCAATCACAGATGCAGAAGGGTGAGGAGCAATGGGACATAAGAGCTTGAATTGGTAGATTGAACAGAAATAAGGGGAAGAATCCCAGTAGGGGTTTAAACTTCCAGTTTAAAATTGCACTGTTGATGATCGGTGACGGCTTATCGGTGGTATGTAAAGCAAGAAATCCAACTAAGTACTTTATTAATGACACTTTTTCTGTGCAAAATTGTGGTAAACTATCACTGCAAATAATGAAGAGGTGAGTGAAGGTGAGGCTGACCCAAGGATCGAGTCATGCGTGTGCAATGCAAAGTCGGAGCAATGTTGAGACATGTTTGAGGCAAAGTTGGAGCGAATGGAGTGGAGAAGTTTCAGAGCCTATTCACCTAAACCAGGAGCGAGGTTAGATTGATCTAAGCACCAGACTTCTTTGGAGAGGCAGAACTGTGGCGGTGGGGTCCAGGCCCAGAGTGTATCGAAGCAACGGGGCCCAGGTCCTAGGGTCCTAGTGTCCTAGTGCGGGGAATGACCCAGTGTTTGGGCAATTTAAACACTGGGCCAGATGGACTAAAAAGGCAGAGTGTCAGGACCGGAGGCGAGTGTGGGGCCAGTTCTGCTCGCTGCTCTGTGACGTTTGCACCACTCATCACCGTGCTAAGGCTGTGGCTGTGTGCTGCTCTGGGCTCCATGTCTGTAAGGTTTGCAACGATTTGCCCTGCTGTGTGACGAACTGGGGCTATGGGCTTGCTCTGGCTGCTTTGAATCAGTGGACTCACTTTCGCTCTGAATGATGTTGCTTGCTCTTACTGTTTACATGATTTGTGCTTTTTTTCCCTTTGCGCATTGGGTGTTGATCTTTTTTCAAATTGGGTTCTTTCAGGTTTTGTGGCTACCTGTAAGCGGACAAATCTCAAGGTTGTATAATTTATATGTACTTTGATAATAAATATACTTAGAACTTTGGTTGGCATGGACAGTGTGTCAAAGGGCCTGATTCCAGTTCTTACCAGTGCCCTCGTTATCAGCAGGTGTTAGGGCTCACCTTACTGGGATAAAATGATTGGATTCAGCAAGGCACTTTTGCCACTGAAATGAGAACAGAAAGTACATGATTGTTCGGAATCTTGAAATATTTAATGCCTTTTATAATTATTTAAACTATCTTTGATATGTCAGTATTATGGCTGGTGAAATCAGCTTTTGGAAAGAGCAGACTACAGTTTTTTTTCCAGCAGTCATTGGGGAGATTGTATCTGTTGTCTAATCTGGTAATGTCACTTCTGAGTGGCTTTAGCAGTTTTGGGAATCCTATTGGCATTGCTTGAGGCAAAGTCCTAAATAATAGTACCCTTATCTATTGTCAAGCTTAAATAAACACAAGCCAAATGGTTTTTAATTAAGCAATCAATCACAGAAAGCTATTTTGCACATACACGCAATTCACATTTCTGTCTCTGTATTTGTGTAACACTGTTTAAGAGTGTTAAACAGGGAAACAATTATATAGCAAATTATTGTGTATTTTTTTAAACCAGTACAAGCTAAGTAGCCATTATTTGAAATGATTAGGGCTGGAAGTGTTTCAGATTTTGGATTTTTTTTGGGGATTTTAGAATATATAATGAGATACCATTGGATCTCCATCATATCCGACTCTGAATTTATGTGCACTCTTGGTCTTGCACTTGTTCATCACACATACGTAAAAATTTTTATTGTTGAGTATATATCAATAATAAGGAAAATATAATGTGTTCAGGGTAACAAAAGCAGCAACGGGAGAATACCTGAATCAGCTGTTGAACAACAAACAATGGCAGGCTTTCACTCTCTCCGTGTTTTGCCGTGTTTTGATTAAAAGGTTACAGTACATTGTATCTGTTTTACAGTTTTTAGGTTTAATGTAAGGTATAAAAATAATCAGCATTGTAATCTTGTCCTGGTGTTACATTTTCATCAGTGACGATCTTGGCAAACTCAAAGAATTTCTCTGCTGCTTCGTGAACAGCAGAGGCTTTAAAGATTTAACACTGTGGCCTTTCTTAAATTTCTGCAACCAGCATGCTGAATATTCTCAATTACCTTCAATTTTCAGTTCATTGTGATAGATCTTTGCTTGTATCATGATCAGCATTCTGCTAAGCAGCACATGTTCACTCCGATGCTGACGTATCGACTCTTTCAGTACACTATCGAAATATTTATTTTTTGCTTTATGCAGTGTTTTTCTATTTTCCATTAACTTCCGTTCATTACATACATGAGGTCATTTCTCAGAAACGTCTGTTGTGTGCAGAGACCTGTGTATCACCTGGGAACCTGCCCTGCACCTTGTGTAATTTTCCATTTCTGACGTCATGTCAGCACTCAAAAAATTTTGGATCTCAGAGGTTTTTGGATTTTGAAATTTGGATAAGGGGTGCTCAAACTGTATTTTCTCATGATAACAAAAATAGCCTGGACTGTGTGATCAGCAACAAACGATGGTGCTTGCTTCTGCCTTCCATTGCAGCTCCCCTGAAAGATCTCCTGATCTCTGAAGCATGGACTTTTCTAGTGGCTGTCAGATTTGGTTCTTGGAGTGTGGGATTCCTGCATTTGCCATTGTGTTGATTTAAAATACTGGTGGTACTCTAATTTACAATGTAATGCAGCTGGCTGAAGTGCCAATCGTAGCAGTGTTCAAAGTAAATTTATTATTGAAGTATGTACGTAGCACTATATACAACACAGATTGATTTTCTTGCAGGCATTCAGTGTAAATGTAGGGAAACACAGTAGAATTAATGAAAAACCACACAAGACAGATATAACCAGTGTGCAAAAGACAACAAACTACAAATACAAACAAAAATAATAACCATAATAAAATCAATAAGCAATAAATATCTAGAATACGAGATGAAGAGTCCTTGAAAGTGAGTCTATAAGTTGTGGGTTTTTTGCAAATTGCAAGGTTTGATGTGAAAATAACTATTATCTTTTAAGATTTATACAGATTGCTTTATAAACGTTGGAACATGTGTTTAACCAGAAAGCTGAAATTTCATAAACTTAAAAATAAAGTTTTGAGATTTGCTCAGTATTACAGTGGAGTAAAGGGAATTACAAAGGCATGAGATCGGAGCTGGCCAGAGTTGATTGGAAGGGGACACTAGTGGGGATGCCGAATGGACAAACAATGGCTTGAGTTTCTGGGAGCAATTTGGAAGATACTGAATGGTCACAAGATCTCAACAGCATCTTTGTGATATCTATGTTAAGTGATTTAGAATCTGAAATTGTGACCAGTTTCAAAGTATGATAGGTGTGTGTCTGTGTCTGTTTCAAATTTTTCTTACATTTTCATTCACAAAGTCCAGGGACTATTCTTCCAATGTCTCTACATTATCATCCATTAGCAGTAATATAACAATAATACAAGGTCAAATGCCCACATGATAAAGTTCCTGATTTGTTCTCAAAGAAAGCTCGTGTGGGTGTCAGATCTTAGGCATCTGACAATGAGTCATGAGGGAGGTCTTTCTGTACCATTTTCCTTTTATCTGAGCTGTTTTCTCAAGGAGTGAAATAGATTGAGATCCGCATTGTGAAGAGCAGAAATATCCTAGCCTCCCCAGCATACTGGAATCTTCAAGAAGCGATGCTTCCATCATTAAGAACGCCATCACCCAGGCAGCCTCCCTTCTCATTGCTACCATCAGAGAGGTGGTACACACTCAGTGATTCAGGAATAGTTTCTTCCCCTCTGCCATGAACACTGCCGCACCCCTTTTTCTTTTTTCTCTTTTTGCTCCATTATTTAATTTAACTTTTTAAATATATATGCACTTGGTGTAATTTTTAAAATTGATATGTATTGCAATGTATTGCTGCGGTATAATGAATTTTATGACATATACTGGTGATCTTAACCTGATTCTGATAAACTGATGGAATATTTACTCCAAATAGAGATCTCAGTTGATTATATAGTTAATCCTGTTTAATTACAAGGCTTTTAAAAAAAAACTGAATTGATCAAGTACCAGTATTTAGACTTGGCCCAATGGAAGATACTTTGCTTTTATATTATTTAAGATGAAAATCTTAGTGGTAGCAAGACTTATCAGGTCAGGCAACATCTGTGGAGGCAGAAACAGAAATCTTACTGGTGAACAGTTGAATGAGTGCAGTTAGAGAATAGAAAAACCCGAAGGTTGGCAGTGTGGAACAGAATAGCTGTTGAACATACTGAGAAGATCGGATAGTATTTTTGGAGAATGAAAGTAAGCTTGGGGAAACAGTACCAAACCACAGCATCTGTTTTGTAAAAAAAATTTCGTCACTTCATCTCCTCACTTGCCACGTGGCAACCCTTGTGACTTGGTTTCTGATAACCTGCTTTTTATATTTATATCAGACATTTTTGAGTCATCCAACTCTAACACTAACTCAGATTTTTCTCTCTCCACAGATGCTGTCAGATTAATTGGGTATTTCCAGCTTTAATAAATTAAAAAAAAATTATGCCAATCAGATGACAGCCTTAGTACTAGCTTTTTCTCAAAGAAACATGTTCTATGTTACATAAATACACCTTGAAGGTCTTGTTACTTTGAAATAAGAAGTTATGTTGCACAGTATCGTATTTTTTATATTGTGACCGCACTAAACCTGGTGCAGTTTACAAACTGGTCTGAACGACAGTGCATATAAGAAGAATACTTCCAACGGGAGTGAATACATGTTTTATTGTTTTACAACATTGAATAACAGTGGATTTAATTTGGCTTTTTTGACACTGATCAACAGAAAAGGCTCTTTTGTGTCAAGGTGAAAACAAATTTCTACAAAGTGGTTTAAATTTACTACAATTATTAAACAATATAATTGATTGCATAATTACTCACCCCCTTCAAGTCGGTGTTTGGTAGATACTTTCTCGGCAACAATTACAGCCTTGAGTCTATGTGGATAGGTCTCTATCAGCTTTGCATATCTGGACACTGCAATTTTTCCCCATTCTTCTTCACAAAACTGTCAGATTGCATAGGGATCATGAGTGAACAGTCCAGTCACAAACTCTCAATTGGATTGAGGTCTGGAAACCGACTTGGCCACTCCAGGACATTAACTTTGTTGTTTTTAAAGCCATTCCTGTGTAGCTTTTGCTTTACGCTTGGGGTCATTGTCTTGCTGGAAAAACAAATCTTCCCCCAAGTTGCAGTTCTCTTGCAGACTGCATTAGGTTTTCCTCCAGGATTTCCGTGTATTTTGCTGCATTCATTTTGCCCTCTACCTTCATAAGCCTTCCAAGGCCTGCTGCAGTGAAGACTCCCCACAGTATGATGTAGCTACCACCACACTTCAAGGTAGGGAAGTTGTGTTTTTGATGATGTGTGGTGTTTGGCTAATGCCAAACATAGCTTTTAGTCTGATGGCCAAGAAGCTCAATTTTGGTTTCACCAGACCATGGAATCTTCTTCCAGCTGACCTCAGAGCCTCCCATATGCCTTCTGGCAAACTCTAGCCGAGATTTCATGTGAGTTTTTTTCCAATAGTGGCTTTCTCTTTGCCACTCTCCCATAAAGTTGTGAGTGATGAAGCACCCAGGCAATAGTTATATGTGCAGTCTCTCCCATCTCAGCTACTGAAGCTTGTAACTCCTCCAAAGTTGTCATAGGTCTCTTGATGGCCTCCCTCACTAGTCTCCCTGCATGGTCAATCAGTACCTGAGGATGGCCTGCTCTAGGCAAATTTACAGCTGTGCCATATTCTTTCTACTTCTTGATCGACCTAACTGTATTCCAAGGGATATTTGGTGACTTGGAAAGTGTATTGGATCCACCTCCTGATTTGTGCTTTTCAATAACCTTTTTGCAGAGTTGTTTGGAGTGTTATTTTGTCTTCATGGTCTAATTTTTGCCAGGATACTGACTCACCAGCAGTTGGATTTTCCAGATACTCAGATACATGTGTATTTTTATGACAATCAGTTGAAATGCCTTGACTGCACACAGGTGATCTCCATTTAACTAATTATATATCACTTCTAGAACCAACTGGCTGCACCACTGATAATTTGGTGCCTCATATTAAAGGGGGTGAATACTTCTGCAAGCAATTATTTTGTGTTTTATATTTGTAATTAATTTAGATCACTTTTTAAAGATCTGTTTTCACTTTGATACAAAAGGGTCTTTTTCCATTGATCAGTGTCAAAAAAAGATTCAATGTTGTAAAACAATAAAACATGAAAACTTCTGGGGGAGGGTTGATGGGATGAATACTTTTTATTGGCACTGTATATAGATTGAGTTATTTGATCTTCAGTGGGGGGACGTAATGCATTCTTTCACTGAGCTTTGGTGTTCATTCTCTTTCTAATTTTCATACAAATGAAGATTTGTACTCTTGTTATCCCTGCTATCTCAATATAATGTGCAATATTGGAAAGGTGCTGGAACTGTAATATAAAATAGTCTGCAATAATAACAAACCACACTTATTAGTAAAGAAGTCCAATGCATTAATTGGAGTATTATCAGATGGCCAAGGAGGGAGGATGCATTACATGTCCTACAGGAGGAGAGAGGTGTGATGGCAGGAGAACTTACTGAAGGAGTTCCAGAGCTTATGGTTTGGCCAGATGAAGGGATGGATGACAAAAATGCAAAGAAGGTGCATAAGGAAGACACTACAAAACAAGGATATGCTATTGGAATACATTTATCATTCACAACATAGAGTTACCAGACCATCTGCCCTGAGCAGCTCAAACTTCAGTCCGTGCTGGTAATTCCTGCTGAAGTAGTCCTCTTTCCACCCTTCCCAGTATTCCCCTTCCAGTTGTGCCTTATCCTTTAACCAAAACAGTGCTCCTTTTCGAACTACTGGTGATGTTTGCATGGCCAGGGATAATCATAACTGAAATAAATAGCATCTCAAAATAAAGCTGCCAAATGTGGCCAGCACCATAAAATGAAAATTATAAAAGAAAGCAAAGGGAATGTCGAAAGGACGTTTACTTCTGTTGTAAAACAAGTTTGGATAAGCAGTTAAAATCTAACCACAATTAAGTGTTTTGGCTGCCTGACAGCAGTTAAATTTATTACTGTTGGATGAATGTGCACAAGTGTCGGTCGGTAACTCAGGATCTGTAGATAATGCCCAAATACATTTGCTGGTGTCTTGTGCTGTGCATATAGATGGACGCATTAAATTTTAAGTGTTAAAAGAGCCCTTTTGGGCTCCAGATATTTTTACTGGGATTGAAACATTTGCTAGCAAGGTCAAGGCTGCCCTGCATTGAAACAGAGTGCAGAGAACTGGGAACTGGTGTACTTGTGAATAATAAAACTATGCTGAAATAAAGACCATAAGACAGAGGAGTAGAATTAGGCCATTTGCTCCATCAAGTCTACTCTGCCATTCAATCTTGGCTGATCTGGTTTTTCTCGCCCTCCTCAGTCCCACTCCTGAGCCTTCTCCCCGTAACCTTTGATGCCATGGCCAATCAAGAGCCTATCAATCTCTGCCTTAAATACATCCAACAATTTGGCCTCTACAGCTGCCTGTGCTAACAAATTCCACAAATTCACCACCCTCTGGCTAAAGAAATTTATCTGCATCTCTGTTTTAAATGGACATCCCTCTATCCTGAAGCCCTGCCCCCTGCACCTGCTCCTCAGCCACACATTTATCTGCCAGATCATCCTGTTTCTACCCTCACTGATGAGTGGCACAGGTGGCAATCCGTAAATTACTACCCTGTAGGTCCTGCTTCTCAGCTTTCTGCTTTGTGCTCAAAATTCTCTCTTTAGGACCTCTTTGCTTTCCCTTCCTATGTCATTGGTACCAATATGTACCAGGACATCTGGCTGCTCTCCCTCCCCCTCCAAAATGATGTGGACGCAATCAGAGACATCCCTAACCCTGGCAGGTGGGAGGCAACATACCATCTGGGTGTCCAGTTGAAGTACAGTGAATCTCCTGTTTGTTCCTCTGACTATTGAGTCCCCTATCACTACTGTTCCCCTCTTCTCCCTCTTTCCTGTCTGTACCACAGGCCCATGCTCAATGCCAGTAACTTGGTGTCCATGACATTCCCCTGGGAGTTCATCCCCCACGACAGTATCCAAAATGGTATGCTTATTATTGAGGGGAATGGTCACAGGGGTGCTCTGCGCTAACTGCCTGTTCACCATCCTAGTCCTTCTCCTGACAGTCACCAAGCTACCCGCCTCCTGCAACTTGGCGGCGACTACTTCCCTGTAACTCTGATTGATAACTTCCACCCATACAAGCTGAAGGTCAACGAGCTGCTGCTTCAGGTCCCTAACACAGTCTTCAGGGAGCTGCAGCCGGATGCACTTCACGCAGAGGTAGTTCCCTGGGAGATTCTGGGTCTGCCAGGACTCCAACATCCGGCATGAAGAACACCCAGTGGCCATTTAAACTACACTGTATCCCTGACACAGTTAGAAAATAGGGAAACTTAACAGAAATTTACCCGGACAACTTGCCCAGAGCCAATGCCTCTTCTAAACCAAAACCTGACCCTCCCGCTCTCACTACTGGCCTACTCCCAACAATGGTGGTTCCACTTGTCCCTTTTGTGCTTTTATTTTCTCCTCTCTGTGCTGCTCCCACTAGTGTTTTGGGCCACTGGAATGATACTGAACACCCTCGAAGCTCACCTTGTAAACGAGCGCCACCAATCTGCAAGGAACTTCCTTGCTGTGTGCTGCTTCTGTCCTAATGGGGCAGCTGGAATGACACCGAATGCCCGTGAAGGGCTTTATAAGTTGGCTATAGTTAGTGCATAATGCCGTAAGTCTTTCAGAAGTGACAAGATAATACCATGATGCAGCTGAAAATATGATCCTTTAAGAAATTAGAGGTGGAATCTATCAATTAACTTGCCTGAATCTTTATCAATTCAGGCAAGTTAATTAGAAATCAATGTAATTAAAAATTTGTACACAAGCTTTCACACACCAGATACCTGAGACCCCTTTATAATGGTAAGCATGCTTTTGAAGTCTGCATTATTGTAATGTGAGAAAAGAATAGTAGTAACTCCTCTGATCCCTTGTGCTTTGAATTTATCTTTGGACACAAATGATCTAAATTGACGTTGGAAAGAATTACGCTGGCAACCTGGGCTGTTCAGAAGGTTAATAAGAACAAGTCTGGAAATGTCGCTGCATTTCAGTCGGCATATTTTGTGTGGCTCCTTGTAATATTGCAAATCATTTGTTGCTGTTGGAAGACAAGGCCATCAAAAGTGTTATTCTGCTGCTGACTCCTCTTAATTTGATTTAAAAAAAAAATCAACAGATTTTCAGACGGGAGATTAATGTGCTACTGATCTCCATTTTAGATATGAGCTATGTTTCTGTGCAAAGCACTCTTAGCTTCAGTTCCATTCTAGGGGCTCAAGCACAGAAATCTAATGTGATGCATAGAGAATGCCACATAGTCCAGGGTGCCCTCCTTTGGAACGTACTCAGGTGGACGTAAAACTAAAAGGAGACAGAAGAGCTCTCCAGTAGGAGTCACAGGATGATCAGAATCAGGCTTCTTATCACTGGCATGTGTCGTGAAATTTGTTAACTTAGCAGCGGCAGTTCATTGCAATACATAATATAGAAGAAGAAAAAAATAATATGATATTAATAAATAAGTAAATCAATTAAAGTACATGTACACTGAACAGATCAAAAATCATGCAAAAAGAAACAGAGACAATATATATTAAAAAAGTGACGTAGTGTCTTGGATCAACATTGTATCCAGAAATAATTTTAAAATGTTATTTGACAAGTGCTGAAATAAATTTTATATTAATTGTAAAAAAAAAAGTGAGGTAGTGTTCGTGGGTTCAATGTCCATCCAGGAATCGGATGGCAGTGAGGAAGAATGGAGGGGAAGAGAGAAAGGTATTTGGGTATCTGAGCTGTTTTCATCCCTTTCCATGTCCCAGCCCCAAGTGTAGATCCCGAATATTGTAATCTGGCTACCTCAACATTGACTAGTAATTGAGCTTGGGCACCTTTGTGTAATGTTAAAGTGTTTAAAATGATTTAAATAGTTGGTAGGTCACGTAGATCTAAATTCTTTCTTCTGGTGAAAAATGATGTAATCTTAAAACTGAATCTAGATTGCATTGAGTGAAGTTACGAAGGACTTCCCTCTAAGATCAGTGGCAATCTATAACTACTTCTTGCAGTAAAAGCTCTTGGTGGTAGTGGGGGTGGTGATGGTTAATTAAAAATGTCAAATCTGAGGCTGACAGGTTGTCAGTAGGTAAATTATGGATCCAAAGTTGATACGAAAAGCTTGACATAAAGGTGTGTCGATCAGTTGTACTCTAGTTGCATGTTATGCAATCAGAGAATAGTACAAACGAAGGCTATAAAACTCATTCAGTCTGATAGCTTTTTCTAGGAGCAATTTGGTTAGTCCTACTCCCCTGCTCCTCCTTTTAACCCTAATACTTCAAGCTTTTGAATTATTATTGAATCTTTGCCCCATGCCGGCCCCCTAGGTCTGAGTCGACGTAGTAGTATTGAATCGATTTCAATCATCTTATCAAGCCATGGATTTCATATTTTAACAGTATGTTAAGAAAAATTGTGCCAGATATATTTTCTACCTGAAAGAGTGCAGTGGTCGGGGAAGGTAGACACAATTTTTCAACAGCTACAGTGGCCTGAAGTCCCATACCACCAAGAACAGCTACCATTCTGTTCCTGCCATTTATAGTTTAGCAACATTATGACTACTTGACCACATTGGACTAAAATAGACTTTGTTATTTTGTTCTAATTATTTTTTTTGTAAAGGTGGCACAGGGGCACCATGCTGTACAGTACCAGTGACCCAGGTTCAATTCCTGTTGGTGCCTGTAAGGAGTTTGTATGTTCTCCCCGTGACCACGTGGGTTTTCTCCGGGTGCTCTGGTTTCCTCCAGCATCCAAAGACATACTGGTTGATAGATTAGTTAGTCATTGTAAATTGCCTCATAGTTAGGCTAGGATTAAATCAGAGGATTGCCGGGCGGAATGGCTCGAAGGGCCAAAAGGGCCTATTCCACGCTGTAGCTCAATAAATAAATAAATAGTATGTAATTTTTGTTTAACTTGTGTTTTTCTTATGAATCCTGTTTATGTGAAGCTCTGTGTCATGCTGCTGTACTTAAGTTTACACTGCACCTGTGCTTACATGTATTTGTGCATATAATAAGTCACTTGACTTTCACTTTGACTTAATATATAATTAATACAATGTTGGAAAATGCATGGTCATGCACTTTGGTAGTAGAAGTAAATGTGCAGACTATTTTCTAAATGGGGAGAAAATCCAGGAATTTGAGACACAGAGGAACTTGGAGTCAGAATACCCTGAAAGTTAACTTACAGGTTGAGTCTGCGGTGAGGAAGGGAAATGCCATGTTAGCATTAATTTCAGGAGGTCTAGAATAAAAGAGTGAGGATGTGATGCAGAGGCTTTATAAGGCACTGGCGAGGCCTCACATTGAGTATTGTGAACAGTTTTGGGCCCCTCATCTTAGGAGAGATGTGCTGGCGTTGGAGAGGGTCCAGAGGAGGTTTGCAAGGATGATTCCAGGAATGAAAGGGTTATCATACGAGGAATGTTTGGCTGTGGGTCTGTACTCGCTGGAATTCAGAAGGATGAGGGGGGACCTCATTGAAACCTTTCGAATGTTGAAAGGCCTAGACAGAGTAGATGTGAAAAGGGTATTTCCGTGGGAGAATCTAGGACAGGAGGGCACAGCCTCAGGATAGGAAGGTGTCCTTTCAAAACAGAGATGCAGAGAAATTTCTTTACCCAAGGAGTGGTGAATTTGTGGAATTTGTTGCCACATGCAGCTGTGGAGGCCAGGTCGTTGGGTGTATTTAAGGCAGAGATTGATAGGTTCTTGATTGGACATGGCATCAAAGGTTATGGGGAGAAGGCTGGGAACTGGGGTTGAGGAGGAGATAGAAAAAAGTATCAGCCGTGATTGAATGATGGAGCATATTCTGTGGGCCAGATGGCCTAATTCTGCTCCTATGTCTATGGTCTTATATCTGTCGGTGTCTTTGACTTTGTTGATATATCTTTCCGTGATAGAGAGACCATTTGGTTTATTATGTTTGCAGCCAAGTTTTTCATTGTATTCCACATCTTGACAAATTTTACTCTCGTGAGCACACTTTTCAACTTCTTACTTTTTAAATAAATCAGCTGTTGGAAGAACAAGTGGGCTGTTTCAACAGAACGTTATGGCAATCTAATCATTAGACTGTCTGCTGTGATCTGGGATTGTTGGGTTTTCATTCTTTTCCTAGATATTGGAAAGATCCATCATTGCTGAAATCTAATCCAAAGTAAAACAGTTTAGTAACACTGAAACAAAAGACTAAATAATTATTGGTCAGTATAGGGGATGCTGAATGTTCCACAGTCCAGTAGTCAAAGGTGTGTATTGAAGGATGCTAATGTACACTTTAATGCACAATTTTTTTGGGTTGCAGGTTTGTATTTTCTTTGAGATAAAGTGACTGATCTGCAGCTGAACTTTTCTGAAATCACCACTTTTCAGTGGAATTTGTAATTTATACTCTGTTTGAATTAGGGTCAAATCAGCTGCATGTTTAGTCAAATAGGAATTAACTAATCTCTGGGGTTATCTTTAGAGCACAGCATCAAAAGTCGGATGATTCTGTGATATGAGAAACCAAAGCATCTTGAATTTGCCCACCCAGTGTTTGATGAAGAAATTGTTTGAGAGAAACCTATTGACTGCATTATGGTTATCCTGAAACTAATCCAATGTGAAATGCCTGCTGCATCTGTTTCAGTGAAAGTAGATGTTTCCTTTCGCCTAGTCAAATCCATGCAGCTGAGAGGTCAATTAATTAACCCTTGATTTCCAAATGCAATGACTTCTGTTTCACTTGACAATGATTTTTTTAAACAAAGAATCACATCAGAAATTCAGATTTCAACCTGAGCCATTGAATCTCTCTCTTTCTGTGGATGCTGCCTGTCCTGGTGCATGATAGCAAAAAAAATTAGCAGAGCAGATGAGATGGGGAAAGTGATGATGAACACGGGGAAAAATCAGGATAAAGAATTGGCAAGAAAGAGAGTTTACAGGTTTCCTTCAGAAATAGAAAGGAAAAACCAAGAAGGGTTCAGCATGATAAATAATTATATGTTTCAGAATTAATGACAGCTAAGGTAATTTAAAAGATTTCCAAGTTGTCAATGCTGGATTTATTCCAATGTCAAGGAATGTTGGTAACATTGACAGGCTGTGTTATAGAATTAGCATATTACTATAGAGTATTCACAGTGAGTAAATGTTGGTTAAATTTAAGGAATTGACTCTCATTTACCAGTGCCTTCCAAGTAGGAACTATTCTACAAGGGAAAGTATTGAAATCTTGTGAATGGCTAAAATTGAGAAGGATCTTCTATAATCCTGTTTTTGTGAGGTCAAAAAGGCCACTTACATTAGTTATTATTTCATACATCTTTCTGAATTTTATCGTGGTGAAAATTGTGTGTTCGATTGCATCTCTTGATGGACAGAATCTGTATTGCAAGGATATTGAGGAGAATTCTTGCTATTACTTTGACTGAGGCAATCAGCAGGGAGACGCCTCTTATAATTACTGCAATTGAATTTGATTTTCTTGACAATGGTCAGGATTTTGTCACCCCCAGATATACTCTCCTTTTCCCAAAAGAAGGAAATAAGGTCATGCATTTATGTGTGAATTACTTTTCTGTCGTATTTTGGACCTTAAGTAGATACTTTTGCCTGTTACAGTGGTCTTTTAAAACTTTTGAATGGCGTATCCAACCTCTTGCTGTGCAGGGTTAGTGGCAAGGTTGTTGCTGAAGTCATGCTGTGAGATGGAGTCAAGGAGGATCTCATCAAAATCAGAATCTTGGTTGTTAAAGTTACTCATCCAATTGGCTTTGACAATCTCCCTCGGTGCTTGATTGCTTGATGAGCTTTTATCCATGGCTTCTAGTAAAGTGGGTCCTTGGTTCTTTGGGCTATAGATGGTTTTATCAGCATTAAAGAATCCACCTTGGTTGTGGCTGTCTGCTGACTGCTGCATCTCTTTTTTTTTCAACCCGTCATTTGTTCCTTTAAGACATGTGTTTTTGTTGGATCTCGGCCTACAGATACCACTTTATTTTTCCTGGATTTGTGATGGAGTTTCCAATCCAAGAATATCTTGAGCTTATCAATAGCCCACTCCTGTGCATTTTTCCCTAACTAGTCTGTGTTTTTCACTTCGAAAAACAGAGTTTAGTCACAGATAAGAAATATAGTGGGCCTCAGTGAGAAATGGCTCGATGGATGTTCTCAGATATTTGCTGATGGGAATTGTCATGTTGTCTGTGAGGTGCTGACTGAGTAGAAATTCTTTGAAGGGTCCTTGAGAAACTTGATGTTGATTTTCCTGAGGGCAGTGTTTTTCTTGCCTTTATTATTTTGGGGCCAGTTTGATGAAGATGACAGATAGGCAGTGTCACACTCTGGTGGTCATGGGCTTTTGTCACAGCAGGATATTGTGGTCATCCTTGTGGTTCTTCACTCAGTTGCTGACATCTAATGGATACATGATGGCTGGATTGAGGATGTCAACATGACACACTGCTGAAACAGGATGTGGTTAGGACAAGACCAAGTTCTCAGCATCTCATCAAGGTGAGGACTCTGAGATAGCTTTCCCCTGCTCCATCCTGCTAATTCCAACTTTTCGGAGGTTTACATCCTTTCCAACTTTTGCAATGAAATTGCCAAAGAAAATCGACCCGTCTCCTGTTGGTGAAGAGTAGAATTCTTTCTTCATTTATTGCATCTAAGTTCAGGGGATTATTCTGATGATGAAAGTGTGTTGGTTCTGTGATTGAGTAAGTTGAAGGTTCATGAGCCATTACTTTATCCCATAATATGAGGATTGGAGAGGAGTGTTGGTGGGGAGTAGAAAGAAGGAAGGATTGATTGCAGACAAGCTTGACTAATTCATTGGTGGTGTGAAGCCATCCCTGATGACATAGTCCAATCACAAGCAAGAGAAAATCTGCTTGTGGCAATCCAGGCAACACGCACAAAATGCTGGAGGAACTCAGCAGGCCAGGCAGCATCTACGGATAACAGTATAGAGTTTTTTTTTCTGGCTTGCACTTCTAGAAGTAGATACATCTGGTGCCCAGGTCTTAATGAGCTGACCATTTGCTTGTTGAATTTCACTTGGGTAGCCAGGTGATATTGAGGCATCTGACAATGTGCTATGACAATGGGGTCGCATTCTGCTGGTTTGTTGTTAGGTGTGTGTGAGGGTCCTGATTTTCCAGCTTCCTAACTTCATTTTTAGATGTGGAAAATGTCTTTTTATGTGGGGAGGCTTTTGCACTGCAGCTACCACACAGCACTCTCAATACTGACAAAGCGAGGTCATGATCCTGTGCAAAGCAGGTCCAAGACAAGTGGAGATTATGCTCTGCTGCTTGGACAAAACACATACGTACAGAGCATGTGTACACATTGACATCTGTTCCTGCTGTAATTGTACTCTGCCCAGAAACACAGACACAAGCACTCTTCCCATTTTGCTCCTGAATACCACTGTTGGCCCTCACCAGGGCCACCGCACAATTGCTGTCCATCTTTTTGCTTCAGCTAATTTAGGCCCAGGCTTTACTCTCTGACCTCTCCTCGACTCAGTCACCCTCACCTTTGTCCAAGTGAGTCCCTGCATTTACATCCCCCCCCCCAAAAAAAAAATCCCTGGAAGTCTCAGTAACCGCAGCTGACTGCCCAATGCTGCTAAATTTTGACTGTAGCGTTTGGCTTTGCTGTTAGTGGATGCCAGTCCCTAGTGTAGATGATGTGGGTCAATTCTGTTCCTCAATTATACACAAAATGCTGGAGCAACCCCGCAGGTCAGACAGTATCTGTGGAGAGATGGAAGCAGTCAATGTTTTGAGCCAAGACCTTCATCAGGACTGGAAAGGAAGTGGAATGGTATGTAAAGCTGGAAGGGTATAGGCAGAAGTCAGTGGCCGAAGAAGAAATCTGATAGAGGACAATGAACCATGGACGGATAGAAGGAGGGAATTGGAAGGAGGTAACAGGTAGGGAGAAGGGGAAAAGAAAGGGCATACCAGCAAAATTAGGCACTCTTGGTGTTTTGGTCCTTTTTAAAAGTCAAGTCAAAATCGTTGCATGAAACCATAGAGACAACACAAGACATGGCCACAGAAAACGATGCAGTCTGACTCACGGGTGCTCAACCGCAGGAGCTGATTGATGTTCTTTATGATTGATGATTTAAAACAAGGACATGAAAGTCCCAGGTCATTATTTGGGTCAAGAACAGTGGGGTATCCTGTCGTTTTATTTATCTTTCAACAAATATAACTAAATTGAATCTTTTTAGTCAGTCATTACCTGATTGATATTTTTGGGAGCCTGTTCTGTGGAAAGTTAGCTGTTTGGATTCAAATTGACTCCGTTAGCTGCAAAATGTTTGGAATGTCCGCAGGTTGTTACAGCTACGATTAAAAATGTAAGTCTGTTTTTAATCTGGTGTCATTATCCATCTTCTGTTTTAAAGTAGTATGCTGTGTTTAGTAGCTTGATATCAACATCACTGGCTTAAAAAAAGTCTACACTCTTGGTTTTAAGATGTTCCCTTTTTAACGCAGAAACTTCCAGTGCGTGGGATGAATGTATTCGTTATGCTTGTTCCATGTTCAGTTTTCCAGCACTGTGGCGATTGAAAATGTTGGGAGATGATGTGGGAATGTTGGAAAGGAAGTTCTCATTTACTGCCTTGGCTCGGAAGGAAAATGAGCTGAGCCTCAAATTTACCTAATTAGCTTATGCATTTGGATTGGAAGGGTGATTCACAGTTTACATGGCTCCCTTTTGTCTAGATCCATGTAAAATATGACAGGATGGAATTAAAACTGAGAATTTTGAAGATTGCATCTGGGATATTTTTTAAATTTTGATTTGCCAATCTACCTACATCAGTGACAGTCTAATAAATTAATAATAATTAATAAATAAATGGAGTTCCTCCAGCGTGTTGTGAGTCATTAATAAATCTTGGGCACCTTTAGTCTAATATCAATTAAGCATAGGTTTTTAGTAGAAAACTGATAATCAGTGGAATTCCTGGAATAGCAGTGCTGTAACTCATTGTGAAACTCTGTGGTAAAAGTATGGAGAGTGTTGACTCCAAGCTATTCCCATGTTACACCTGATGTTACTTGATGCTAATACTGAATGCAAGGATATTGCATTCCTAAAGCTGTTGTTTAATCTTAAAAGGGAAAGCATTCTGAAAGCTTGGGTGGTGGATTGGTAGGGTAGGATAAATTCCAAAATTAAAATGGGCATTTTTACAAATTTTTTAAAGATGTTTTTGGGTTAATACTAACTTATTCCCTGTGAAAGCAATGACATCTCACCTATCCTGAGTGGAAAGAATTCAGTGACGTTTGAGTTAAAGGAAGCTTAAAAACAGAGGTCTCACAGATGTTTATTTAATTCGTGGCTTCATCAATGTCAGTGGAAAACAAGAATGCTTGGACTATGGCAGCAATGCAGTCTCCTCATTAACTAAGCCACTTTTCCTTTTAATTCATTTTCAACTCTAGTTTAAATATTCTAAATCTGTTTTCAGTGCTGTATTTATAATGTATTCCACATTTAGTTATCATATAGCATTAAAAATATTTATTCAGTTTCCCCTTAAATGCTTTAAATTCTAATAAATTTCTGCTCCTTACTACTGATCTTTCAGTATCTTGCAAGGAGATCCCAGTAGGGGTAGCAGCTAATTTGTTTTGATTTAATCCCTAAATGGAACAATAAAATCTCAACCAAACTACCCTATTCTTCTTAAAAATAATTCAAAAGCATTTTTAAAAAACTTGAAACTGTGTTTTCTGCATGGCAAATAAAGTGGTCAACTCTGAAAGAAACCTTTTGCATTTTTTTGGTTGCAGTAACCAGCCATTGTGGCAAGGGATCTTCTCCCTTCAAAGAAGAGTTGATTATTTGTGTAAAGGAGACTGCAAACTTCCCAGGGTGAGGCTTTACAGCTGGGAAAACATTTATTCTTACATGTTTTTTCCCAGGCTGGAATTTTTCCCCTTTCCACAAATGGGTACATACTGTTCTGATGTGCAGATAGCACTTTTTCTCGATTGAACAGAATGTGGACACTGAACTGGGTACTGCTTTTAGTAAGGGAAGCATTTCTGGTGGTTTTCCGAGATTGTCTGACATACTGTGACAAATGCTTCCATATTTCTACTAGTTCAGGTTGGAGCATCTTTGGGAAGAAAGGAGCATGTGTATCATCATATGTGCCCTGTTGTATGATGTGGGTGATCATGATTTTTCCATGGCCATGATTGTTCTTGGCAAATTTTTCTACCGAAGTGGTTTTTGCTATTGTTGTCTTCTGGGCAATGTCTTTACGAGATGGGTAACCCCAGCCATTACCAATACTCTTTTGAGATTGTCTGCCTGGCGTCAGTGGTCATATAATCAGGACTTGTGATATGCACCAGCTGCTCATATGACCGACCGACCAGCCAACATGTGCCCTGATCAGGCGGGGGCTGAGTAGGTGCTACACCTTGCCCAAGAGTGACCTGCAGGTGAGCGGAGGGAAGGAGTGCCTTACACCTCCTTTGGTAGAGATGTATCTCTACCCCACCACCCACATAACAGGAAGCAAAAAGCTGCAAATTGTAACTCTTTTGGTCAATAACATTAGTGGAAGATTTGACCATGAATTTGGTCTATGAACACTGGGTATCTTTCCATGCCCCAAAGCATTGAATACTTATTGTCCTACTTACAATAATGAATTTGATCTCTTGGAAAGAGTTTTGAGGAAGAATTTATACCCAAAATATCTTGGTGATCTCTTTGATTTTGTACAACCTAGAGCAGAGATGATGAACTTTTTTTTGAGAGCTTGTGTCCAAATTGATGATAGTCTAAAAATATTCTCTTGTGTGCCGTGGATTATCATAGATTAATAAAATAGTAGCAATAATTATGGATGTTTTTAAAAGAAAAAGAATGTGTCTTGTTGCTTATTTACCTGCATTCAATGTACGTGTATAACATCCATCATCAAGGACCCCCACCATCCAGGCCATGCTCTCTTCTTGCTGCTGCCATTGGGAAGGAGGTACAGGAGCATCAGGACCCACACCACCAGGTTCAGGAACATTTATACCCCTCAACCATCAGACTCTTAAACCAGTGGGGATAACTTCACTCAACGCAACACTGAACTGTCCCCATAATCTATGGGCTCACCCTCAAGGACTCTTCATCTTGTGTTCTCAATATTTATTTATTATTACTATTTTTGTTTGTTATTTGTTTCTTTTTTGTATTTGAAGTTTGTTGTCTTTTGCATATTGGTTGTTTGTCCATCTTGTTGCTTAATTTTTCATTGATTCAGTTGTGTTTCTTTGTATTTACTGTGAATACCTGCAAGAAAAAGAATCTCACGGTAGTATATGGTACTTTGATAATAATTTTACTTCGTCCTTTGTTTTACTACTACTAGAACTATAACAGAGAACGATTGAAATAAAAGAACCATCTTAGAAATCCTGCTCAAAAATTATTAATAATCTTTTCAAAAGATTACTGAAAAATAACATTATTTCCAAATAGTGTTGTTGTAGCTGTTTACTAGCCAAATACTGATGTGTACACCAGGTCTTTGAGGTGTTCATATGTGTCATTCAATGTCACGTGTTCTCACAACTATCTAGTTGGTGCCAAACCAGAGTGAGACGTTTCCTATGAAAACATCTCACTGCTCTCAAGTTCTTAAGAAAATATTTGCTGCTTCATTTGGCAGTAAGCATAATCATTATGTATCTTTTTATTATAGGTGGGATTTAAAGAATCAAGGGGTGGCATTGTGTGCCATTTGCCAACAAAATTTTTGTATTTCTTCTCAGGCATGAGTGCCATAGGTTCGCTATTCTTGGACCTTTTCCAATATATTTTAAGTTTTTGACATGTATAGTATATTAGATTAAATTATGAGGACACTCAGTCCTCATTTATTGTCATTTAGTAATGCATGCATTAAAAAATGATACAATGTTCCTCCAGTATGTTATCGCAGAAACACAAGACAGACCGAGACTAAAACTGACAAAAACCACATAATTATAACATATAGTTACAACAGTGCAAAGCAGTACCGTAATTCGATAAGAGCAGACCATGGGCATGGTTAAAAAAAAGTCTCAAAGTCCTGATAGTCCCAACATCTCACGCAGACGGTAGAAGGGAGAAACTCTCCCTGCCATGAGCTTCCAGCGCTACAAACTTGCCGATGCAGCATCCTGGAAGCACCCGACCACAGTCCGACTCTGAGTCCGTCCGAAAACTTCGAGCCTCCGACACCGAGCACCATCTCTGCTGAGCGCTTTGACCCCGCCCCGGCCGCCGAAAAAGAAGCAGAGCTGAGGATTCGGGACCTTCCCCTCCGGAGATTCTGGATCGCACAGTAGCAGCTGCAGCGAAACAGGCATTTCAGAAGTTTCACCAGATGTTCCTCCGTGCTCTCATGTCTGCCTCCATCAAATCAGAATTGTGCATGGCATCCTACTTGACAGATAACAGATATCATCACCGGAGAGGCCGTGCGCGCTGTGTCACGCCGCCATCTTCTGCTTCTCCTCCTTGTCTTGTATTTTACTATCAGACTATTATTTAATTTGATTATTTGCATGCTAAACCAACATAAAATATGTTAGAATTGCTGTACAATTCTATTATAATCATGTACAGTATAATATGAAGACGAGATTAGAAATGGATACACTCAGACCCCGCTTCATGCTGAGGATGTGTTCTTTGGGGGGTGGAGCACTTTGTAAATCAGTGCCTTGCAGGGTCATTATAACATTACATAAATGGGCATGTGTGCCTGATTTTTAAAAAATCCAACCCAAGATATATGATATATTACTTTGTGTACACACAGTAATTTGTGGATTAAGAAACATGCAAATAGGCCTAACCTGTACATCCGTGGAGCAGCAACATATCACAGCAACAGCAGTGCGGGGAAGTGGGTGGTGGTTGCAACTTAGACGAGGGACCAGGCTGTGGGTCCTCCTCTAACTTTAGCTTCTTCTTCAAGGAGGCTTCGAGATTTGCCTGCTTTTTCTTAAGTTTCCTCTCAAGAAGCAGTTCTCGGTGGCAGGAAATCATGTTGAGAACACCTCTCTTTGCCTTATTGCTTTGCTCCCAGTCAGGGTCATGATGAACATTGCAAATTTCAAAAAGGTGCCAACATCAACCTGATGCTCACGACCTTTCAAACACCATTTCACTTGCAGTTTCACATCCATACTAATGCTTTTCCAAGACATTTTAGGTGTACTATTCTCGCTGGAAGTTGCAGGCAATTCTCCAGACATTATGGGTGAAAAAAATGGAATAAATTAGCGAGGGAGCAAGACGCGTACACACGCGAGGGAGGCAGAGTGTGATCTCATATGTGATTGGCTGCGAGTGGCTCAGTGAGTATGTAAAGCGCTCTCATTGGCTGATTGAATTTTACTGTAATGGCGACTGCTTGAGAAGCTTTAAGTGTTTAGAATGAATTTTTGTCATTTTAAAAAACTTCAATAAAGAATTGAATAACCGTGTTGCAACAAATCAATGTTATGTGGGTTCTGAGTGTACTTGTATTTATAAATTTTCTTTCTTGACCTTTGACTGTAAGGCACTTTTGGACACTCCATGAAATACCTTTGAAGTGATAGCATCATTTTGATGTTGAAGATCTATGTTTGTCACTTGGTGGCTGTGCTTTATTTAAGATTTGTGATTTACTTGCTTAGCTCACTATCACTCTAACCTTTTCTCTCCCCAAAGCCGCTTGTTAAAGAATGCCCCTTTTACCAAGCACTTGGTGAGCTGTCCTGAAACTATCGAAAACCAAAAAAGCAGAATTTGGGAAGAACTCAGCAGGTGTAAGTTGACGTTTTAGGTTGAGACTCTGCATCAGGACTGAGGGAAACAGAAAGATTTCTAGTGTACGCTGGTTAGAAGTTGAGTTGTTCAGAGCTGGTAGGTGATAGGTGGATGTCGAAGCAGATGGTAGTAGGTGGGCGGGAGATGTTGGGGCCCCTATGCCTCCTCCCTCACTACCATTCAGAGCCCCAAACAGTCCTTCCATGTGAGGCAACACTTCACCTGTGAGCCTGTTGGGGACATCTACTGTATCAGGTGCTCCCGGTATTGCCTCCTGTATATCGGTGAGACTCAACGTAGATTGCGAGACTGCTTCACTGAGCTCCAATGCTCCTTCAACTACTGCACAGAGTCTTGTCATCTTCAGAAGTTTTCTGATGACTCTGCCATAGATGGATGCATCAGCAAGGGAGATGAGGCTGAGTACAGGGCTACGGTAGGAAACTTTGTCACATGGTGTGAGCAGAATTATCTGCAGCTTAATGTGAAAAAGACTGAGGAGCTGGTGGTAGACTTGAGGAGAGCTAAGGTACCGGTGACCCCTGTTTCCATCCAGGGGGTCAGTGTGGACATGGTGGAGGATTACAAATACCTGGGGATACGAATTGACAATAAACTGGACTGGTCAAAGAACACTGAGGCTGTCTACAAGAAGGGTCAGAACCGTCTCTATTTCCTAAGGAGACTGAGGTCCTTTAACATCTGCCGAATGATGCTGAGGATGTTCTACGAGTCTGTGGTGGCCAGTGCGATCATGTTTGCTGTTGTGTGCTGGGACAGCAGGCTGAGGGTAGCAGACACCAACAGAATCAACAAACTCATTCGTAAGGCCAGTGATGTTGTGGGGATGGAACTGGACTCTCCGATGGTGGTGTCTGAAAAGAGGATGCTGTCTAAGTTGCATGCCATCTTGGTCAATGTCTCCCATCCACTACGTAATGTACTGGGTGGGCACAGGAGTACATTCAGCCAGAGACTCATTCCACCGAGATGCAACACAGAGCGTCATAGGAAGTCATTCCTGCCTGTGGCCATCAAACTTTACAACTCCTCCCTTGGAGGGTCAGACAACCTGAACCAATAGGCTGGTCCTGGACTTATTTCATAATTTACTGGGATAATTTACATATTACTATTTAACTATTTATGGTTCTACTACTATTTATTAATTATGGTGCAGCTGTAATGAAAACCAATTTCCCCCAGGATCAATAAAGTATGACTATGACTACTATCTGCCACAAAAAGCAGGATCTCCCCTGTCCACCAATTTCAATTCTATTTCCCATTCCATTCCCACCCTTCACCCCTCCTCCTCTCCCATCCAGTTTCACCTATCACCTACTACCTTGTATTATTTCCTCTCCTGCCCCCCCCCCCACCCCCACACCTACTGTAACCTCTCATCTCTATTTTCCAGTCCTGATGACGGGTCTCGATCCGAAACATCAACTGTTAACTCTTTTCCATTGATGCTGCCTGGCCTGCGGATTTCCTCCAGCATTTTGTGTGTATTACGCTGGGTTAACGTTTTTTTATCCTGAGTAAGAATTAATTAAGGCAACACAGACTTCACTAGATGTTGGATTTGCAGAGTGAGAATAAGATGTGTATTCTGTAGCTCAGATTTGACTTGCATGAAGAGACACAATCTCCTTTTGTTGTAAATGATGCAATAGTAATTTTATAAACCATTAAGTCAATTTTCTGTCAAAGTATCTTTACAGTATATGGCTGAATGGATGAAAGGTCAGCAACCTGAAAGCTTTGCTCAGTTTCCCTCCAAATAGGATGTTTGACCTGCTGCCTATTTCCAGCATTATGTTTTCATTTTGGTTTTGTACAATTTAGGGTAGGGTATTGTGAAGTCATTTAAAGCCATGTTCATTGTGGAACTTTTAACTGGCTTTGTTACTTAAGAACATTTGTCAGAAAAAACAACAATCTGTTGCCTTCGAAAACAAAAGTGCAGTGCCTTAGGAAGACAGCGTCCATCATTAAGGACCCCCACCACCCAGAACATGCCCTCTTCTCATTGTTACCATCGGGAGGGAGGTACAGGAGCCTGAAGGGATGTCCTTAGTCAGGGACAGCTTCTTCCCCTCTGCCATCTGATTCCTAAATAGACGTTGAACCCACGAACACTACCTCACTACATTTTTTTTATTTCTGTTTTTTTTTGCATTACTTATTTTTAACTTAACTATTTAATAGACATATATACTTACAGTAATTCAGTTTTAATCTATATTTATCATGTATTTCATTGTACTGCTGCTTTAAAGTTAACAAATTTTATGACATATGCTGGTGATGTTAAACATGATTCTGATGCCGAAGTGGATTAAGTTTTCATTTATATAACTACTGTACCATGGTGGTGAAATGATGCGTTTAGTAAGACACCACAATGCACATTAGTTAACATCTATTTTTTCCTCAGACAAGTTGCAGGCAATCCACATTAATGGAACTGATGACCATCTTTGGAATCATCAATCTAGTGACTTCTGCAGCACTTTCTGCTAACACTATCTGCTGTAAATAATGTTAATGTTATCAGTAATGAGAAAATACTTACCTTTACTTATTTTAGCTGCTAAATGTCATTTCATGGTTACTTTGCTGCTCCAGTAATTTATCATGTTGAAGTGACATTAAATTAATGAATTTATCCATATTTCTGTAGAAATAGTTGTTAGGTTGTGTCGGAGTGTTACCTGTGAGCACTTTTATTTCCTCTCTCCCTCTTTTATTCTCTTCCCTTCCATAGGAGGCAGTTGCCATCTTGATCTGCCTTTTCCCCAAAACTGCTGCATTGCAATGGCATGTGTGAATGTGAGGAGAGTCAGAGAGATAGAGCAAGCGAGATAAAGTGATGGAACCTCAGAGCCTCAGGCGTTGTTAGCTGAAGCCGTACCCCCTACGGGATAGAATTAATTTGGGTGTGGAGAACAGACAAAAATAATAATAAGATAAAATTTATATTTGTCAATATAAATATTCAGACTCTTAAATAGAAAATAAATGTTATCTTTTCAAACTTGCAATTTTAATAGCATCCTATTTCTTCCTGTAGCTTTTTGTTGACTTCAGTTAACGGAATTGTGATTATTGACCCCATTCGATTGCACATGTATGAGTCTAGGGTTGCAATCGCAGTGCATGTTCTTTGATGTGGTATAACTCTGTAAGGTCCTGAACATTACCTTGTAGAGTTATAACAGGGTGTCACGTCATTTCAAAAATATCTGTGGCATGGTTTACTTTTAAGCAAATGCCTTTATCTGCTGCATTTGGGGGGGAGGTATGCATCTGAAGGCTGTGCTTTTGCTTGTCAACTGGTGTTTACTAAGCTTGCTGATCCCTCTGAGATACTCCTGAGCTCAAAAGGGCTGTTATTAGACACTGGGGAAAGAAAAGGGCCGGGGATAATAATGTGACTTTGATGAACAGCTTGACTATAAACTCAATACTGTAGATGTTTGAATCTGAAATATAGGCAGAAAACAGATGTGTTGAATATTTTCAGCTTTTACAGTTTCTATAGAGTTAGCAGGAAGTGAACACAATGTAGGTAATATTGAGGTAAGGCTGCGCCTGATAGGGTCAGAGCAAAGTCAGATGGCAGCCCAAAGGGGCTGTTGTAGGGATAGAATGGATGGGTCAGAAGGGGTTATCTGATGGATTTCTCTCCTTTTTTTATTTTAATTGAGAAGTTCACCAAATGGGATGCAGGAAGAAGATACCAAAAGAGACTGCTACCGCTGGAGATGGAGCTTAATAGAATTATAAATTTTGAAATTTATGTGCTTGCAAAATTTCATATTGTGCACTTAAGGGGTCAAAAAGGGCCGAACTGTAGAGAAATACAGTACAGTGTTATTGTTCATCGATTATTGCAACAGGCAGTTGATTAATTTGACTCCACATAATCTAATCCAGGAGTTCCCAACCTGGAGTCCACAGACCCCTTGCTTAATGGTATTGGTCCATGACATAAAAAAGGTTGGGAACCCCCAATCTAATGCCATAATTTTAATATATTAACCTAGCAGTGCAACCTGCGATGCTCATTAGATGTATCTTTAACCTCTGAGAATTGTGTTCTAGTTCAGTTATATGATTACCTCATTTCAGCTTTATTGAACTGCTCTTTATCATTGAGTTCTGAACGCTGAGCTAAATTATTATCTAAAATGGAAATGTGTTCCTCGCCTGGTTCCAGACAGCTAAATCTCAGGCTTGAATCTCAGGCACACAAATATAAAAGTACTAAGACAGGACAATATGGGTGCAATACTGCCTAGCGCTGATTTGAGGTTCAGCAGGGTCACAGCCTCGGAAGAAGCTCATCCTGTGCCTGCTGGTGCGGGAGCAGAGGCTCCTGTAGCGCCTTCCGGAAGGGAGGAGAGTAAAAAGTCCATGGTTAGAGTGAGATGTATCCTTGATAATGCTTTTTGCCCTGCCCAGGCAGCATTTATGGTAGATGTTCTCAATGGTGGGCAATTGGGTGCCGATAATCCGCTGGGCAGTTTTCACCACATGCTGGAGTGCTTTGTGGTCCGATACGGGATAATTGCCATACCACACTGAGATGCAGTTGGTGAGTATGCTCTCAATGGTACAGCGGTAAAAGTCCATCAGTATCCTGGGGCAGAGGTGAGCTTTTTTGATGCTCCGCAGGAAATAAAGGTGCTATTGAGCCTTTTTGACCAGAATGGAGGAGTTCAGGGACCAAGTGAGATCCTCGGAAATGTGGACACCAAGGAATTTGAAACTTGATACATGCTCCACTACAGCTCCATTGATGTAGATGGGGACGTGAGTCCGGCTCCTAGCATGCCTGAAGTCCACAATGATCTCCTTGGTTTTCTGGGTGTTAAGGGCCAGGTTGTTGGTCGGCACACCACACGGCCAGGTGCTGGACCTCGTCCCTGTAGGCCGTTTCGTCATCCCCTCTGATCAGGCCAACCACTGTGGTGTCGTCTGTGAACTTGATTATGGAGTTAGAACCATGTACAGGAACGCAGTCATAGGTGAAAAGGGAGTACAGAAGAGGGCTCAGCACACAGCCTTGAGGCACGTCGGTGTTCAGGGTGACAGTGGAGGAGGAGAGGTTGTCTAACTTAACTGATTGGGGTCTGTTAGTCAGAAAGTCAAAGGTCCAATTGCAGAGGGATGAGCTGATACCAAGCCGGTGAAGTTTGGCTATCAGCTTGGAGGGGATCACAGTATTGAATGCCGAACTAAAGTCAATGAACAGCATTCTGACGTAAGAGTTGGGGCTGTCCAGGTGGGTCAGGGCAGAGTGAAGTGCCATTGAGATGGCGTCCTTTGTTGACCTGTTTGTGTGATAGGTAAATTGATGGGGGTCCAGGGTAGTGGACAGACAGGATTTCAGATGTGATAGAACCAGTCTCTCAAAGCACTTTGCAATGATGGGGGTGAGTGCAACTGGGTGGAAATCATTGAGGCCCGTGGCAGTGGAATGCTTTGGCACTGGCACGATGGTGGCGATTTTGAAGCTTGTGGGGACAACTGCCTGGGTCATGGACAGATTAAGAATGTCCGTGAAGACCCCGGCCAACTGCTCAGCACAGACTCTGAGCGCGCGGCCAGGTACTCCATCCGGACCAGCTGCCTTCCGTACATTCACCCTGCTCAGGGTGGCGCAAACATTGGAGGTGGAAAGTGAGAGAGGCAGTTCACCAGGTGGGAGATCCGCTTTGAGGGTGACCTCCTTGTTCTCTTGGTCAAAGTGAGCGTGGAAGTAATTAAGCTCATCGGGGAGGGAAGCAGAGCTGGAAGGGGGCACTACTAGATGGTTTGAAGTCTATAATGACCTGTATGCCATGCCACATGCGCTGGGGGTCCGAGGAGTTGAAATGCTCCTTGATTCTCTGTTTGCATATGCGTTTAGCCTGGGAGATTGCCCTCCTCAGGTTGGCCCTGGCTGAGCTGTAAGCCTCCCGGTCTCCAGACCTGAAGGCTGAATCTCTGGCTTTGAGCAGGAGGTAAACTTCTCTGTTCATCCATGTTTTCTGATTGGGGAAAACTTTTATTTGTTTTTGTGATGTCACTCTATCTACACACTTGCTGATGTGCTCAAGCGTGCAGTGCTTGATAAATGCAGTGGTGTGCTGCTTTTATATTGGAGATGGTAATTCACTTCAACATTTGGATTCCTGGCACCTTTGCATTTACCGTAAGGACATTGAATTAAAAACAAGTGACTCTGAAAGAGCCTCTTCTGCAGATTTGATTATTCCATAATCATCTACCTCATCTAACATTTGCTTATAAGTTACATTGACAAACATGAAGGTACATAAGTAAAAGAGCACTTTATGGGAACATTCAAAGGGTCTAGTTTGATTATAAATTATTTATTATTGCTAACCATTTTTTCAATCTCTTAGCTGTGTACATACATCTAACTGATGCCTCTGGACACATCTTCAGTGATGTTCCTGGAATCATCGGGTGTTTCGGGTCTTTCAACATCATACACCCTCCTCCAGGTGACCCAGCCGGGGCTGATCAGACCCCAGCTTGTGTCCAGATGGCTAGCTACTTATGACTCCATGGCTGTCCTCTTTTGAGCCACAGCCATCTTGAGGCCCTCTCTGACACATCGGTGGTACTGCGGATGGCTCTCCTCTTCCTCTCTCTCTCGATGCCCAAATTGCTGAGGGCTCTGGCTAAAGAACAGGCTGTGAATCCCCTACATCCAGCCTCCACTGGGATACACCTCACTCTCCATCCAGCCTGCTGACAGTTGCTGACCAGTCCTGCGTACTTGGAGAGCTTCCTTTCAAAAGCCCAAGTGATCTTCCCATGGGACTATCAGCTTCAGCAGCACCACTTGCTTAGTAGACTCAGACACTAGGATAATGTCTGGTTGCAGGGCGGTGGTTGCGATATGGTTTAGGAACTTCAGCTGTCGTTCGAGGTCCACCAACAGCTGCCATCTCCTTGCAGAGTTCAGGATGCCTGCAGTCTCAAAGGGCAGAACTTTCAGGTGTTGAGGAACTAGTGAAGAAGATAGATTGAAGACTAACTTGATTCTACTTGAGCAGTGTGATAATTAATCAATATCTATCTTCAACCTTTCCCACCTGGATTGAGTTGATGAGAAAAAGAGACTTTTTGGCTGAGTGAAATTTTCATTTCTATACTGTCAAATGGCAACTTCTGAATAGAAGTAAAATTGAATGAGTTTTAATAAATTAGTGAAGTTGTGCAAGCTATACCTGCTGCTGCTTACAAAAACGTGTCATGATGGCAAAACAACTCTCTTTTCTTGCAACATTAATAACAGTTACTTGTAAATCACAAACCCGAGAAGATCTGTAGATTCTGGGAATCCAAAGCAGCACATACAGTGCTGGAGGAACTCAGCAGGACAGGCCACATCTCTGGAAAAGAGTAAACAGTCAACATTTTGGGCCGAGACCCTTCTTTGGGACAGGACTGGGCAGTCCCGATGAAGGGTCTCTGTCCGAAACATCAACTGTATTCATGTTCAATAAACCTAGGAGGTGGCATGAGTCAAATGGCCGTTGTTTGTGCTGTAAGTTTATGTGAATAGAACAGGGAACTATTTATTGGCACATAGATCCTGCTGAGGCTGAAGTTATGGTTTCCTGTCCGTTTGCTTTTCGGTCAGAATACCTTTTCTAGGCAGGAGTACTGACTTTCAGCATCACAGTAGAATGCAAGATGTTTATCCGTACTGTGGTCAGCTGAGTGAAAGGAAATGAACTGATGTGAGTCTGCTGCCAGGCAGAATTCAGCTTGTTAATAATGGGATGTGACTGGTCTGTTTCCATGCTGGCTTCTGTTGCTCTATTACAAATAAGAGGCATTGGTATTGATTTTTTTTTCAGATATATATATATTGCACCTTAATTGAAGTGAATACTTACTGTGACATTGTAATGCTTGAAAATGTAGAACAAGATCTCTCAGCTCTTTCTAATTCTGTTCAGATTGTACAGGGTCAACCGATCTTGGGTCAGCTTTCTGTGTCGATGTGACATTTTGTTGACAATTCATTGGATCCAACAGATCTACGCCTCATAATAACCTCCATCTAACTTGCTGCATCTCACTCAACCAACGTATTTAAATTAATTGGCAAAGGAACCAGAGATGGCAAAGTTGCTGTGATTGAGAATACATTTCATGAAAGACTGGTGGAAAGTGTTTCAATAATAACTTTCACAGGGGGATTAAGTAAATATTCCGTATATAATCTTATTATAATAAAAGGGGTGTTTCATCATCTTGATGGATTTTTGTGGGAAAAAAACATTAAGGTACAGTTGGCTCGAGCAAATAAATGTGTTCTAGTTGTTAGAATGTATTTTTGTTGTTAAATTGAATCTTTACTCTCTGCAGTGAAAGATTTAAAGTAACAATGGAATTAATTGCATAGCTGGTCTGAATAATTGGCAAGGCGTAATGGGCAAAATGTGATAATTCTGTACTGTTAGATTTATTCTTCCACTCCTTTACAATTTTATAAATAGGGTAATTTAAGACTCGACCATAGTGCTGGACTTGGAGCCCCACATAAGCCTGACAGGTTAAGCATGATAGAGTTCATTCTATGAGAGACCTTAATGAACAAGATGGGTTTTTATGACATTTTTCTAGTTTATTGTTACCATTATTGGATTCCCTTAGATTACAGTTATATTTAATTAACTTTCCAAGCTATATTGTGATTTGAATGTCTTTTCCTGAACCAACCTACTGGGGCTCTGTTTACTTGTCCAAAACTGCTGTTCTATTCTTCTACTGCACCCTATTAATTTATTCTCTTGTTCAATATTGGCTAGATATGGGTTTGATGACAGCTGAGAATAAAATAGCAGGTTTAATAAAGGAAAACATTTGTAAATTGGCTATAATATCCTTTTGTAACATCCTGAAATACTTTATAGTGAATAATGTAATTTTGAAGCCAGAATAATGATCAGGTTTATTATCACTGACATATGTCATGAAATTTGTTCTTTTGTTGCAGCAATACAGTGCACAGCACAAAAACTTACCGCAAGTTACAATAATAAATAAAATAAATAGCATCAAAAAAATAGCGAGTTAGTGTCATAAATCGTCCAGAAGTCTGATGGCAGAGGGGAAGAAGGTGTTCCTGAAACACTGAGTGTGTATCTTCAGGCTTTTATATCTCCTCGCTGATGGTAATAATGGGAAAAGGGCATGTCCTGGACACTGTTGTTCCTTAGTGACGGATGCTGCCTTCTTGACGCACTCCCTGCTAAAAATATCCCTGATGGCTGGGAAATTTGTGCCTGTGATGGAACTAGCTTAGTGTACAGTCCTCTGTGGCCTGTTTTGATCCTGTGCACTGGAGCCTTCACGCCAGATATTGATGCAAACAGTCAAAATGCTCTCCATAGTACACCTGTAGAAACTTGCTAGAGTCTTTAGTGACATGCCAAATCTCCTCAAACTCTTAACTAAATCGAGCCACTGGCATGCCTTCTTCAAGATTGGATCAATATGTTGGACCCAGTGTAGATTTTCTGAGATGCTGATATCCAGAAACTTGAAACTGCTGAGCCCTCAGTGAGAAATGGTGTGTGTTTTGTTGCCTTTCCCTTCCTGAAGTCCGCAAGTTGAATGCACTGCCGTATTTCTTGCTGACATTGAGTGTGGGATTGTTGTGATAGCACTCAACCAGCCACTCTGTACCTCACTCATCATCTGAAATTCCGCCAACAGTGGTGTCATCGGCAAATTTGTATATGAGAAAGTGGGGGGGACAAGCACAGTAACAAGATTTAAGAAATTCCTTGGCAGGCTCTAGAATGAACAAGACACACTGGGATGTGGAATTAATGTATGTAAATTGGATGAGACAGTATAGTCGGGTAGGCTGAAGGGTCTGTCTCTATGTTGTACAACTGTGTGACTTAAAAATATAATACTCCAGGTTATTCTTTGCTTACCAATGACTAGCTTTAGTATCACAACTTCTATTGTAGCATGCCTCTGAACAGTGGCAGAGGGTGAACAGACTGGTCAGAGAGATAAATTTTAATGTGTTTTAAAGATGGAAAGAAAATATAAGAGGACATTTGGTGAGCATGGGCTCTTGGCATCTGAAGACACAACCACCAATAATGAAGTAATTAGATTTTGGGATGAACAGAATGCTAGATGTAGAGAGGCTTGAATAAGTTGATGGGTATCTTGATGTAGTAGTACCTTACTGAATGTAGCACCACACATAAAACACATATGAGATTGCCACTTCTGTATCCAGAAAAATATTCACAATGCATTTCCTTAGTCAGGAACACAGTAGTTAAAACAAATATCATGGATGCATTGAGGAAAGAAAAAGGAGAGTATATGGGTGGAATGAGGTGAAGACAGGTGGAAGGAGATTTATGTGGACCATAAACTACTTTGTGAGCTGGCTAGACTGGAAAGTCTTATTTTTGCAGTGATTATTGAATACTACTATGTGAAAATATTCTACATACCTAAAATTTGATTTTCCTGCAGCCTGTAGATAAACATTTTTTAAATTTGTTTAGTTTCTTTAAATTTATTAAATAAGAATAATGCTCTTCCAACCATTTGTCCCATATGTGTTTTTTTTAATCCATTCAGATCTATGCCCTTTTTTTCTCTGTTAGATACATGTTGAGGCATAGCTATGTGGGATTTCTAGGTTTTCAAATACAGTGGATTTTGGTTAACTGGGACACATTGGGATTAGTACACTTTGGCCCACTAAAGAATCAAAAGTTTCACGGAAATAGTTGAAAAGGTATAATAAAGATAAACTACCATTTAATTGAATAGTAAATTATGTATTTAAATGAAATATAGAACAAATTAGAACACTGCCAATACTGCTACACTACCATAAAACTGTATTAGTATCTTCTATCTCTGAATTCCTGGAAGCGACAGTTCCTTAGTACTGTATAGGAATAAAAATATCTATAGATCTGTGTTAGATTGCCAGTTTTCTGGGAGGAATAGCTTGTTTCCTTTCTTCTTGACTTTGCTTCTCCCAAAGTCAGAGGAAAGTATATTATCTTTATCGCTCTTGAGTGTGCTTTTCACTTTCAAAATTGCTCATAAATTTCATCTGAGAGGAGCTTTCTCAATCATCACGGCAGTGCTCACTTGCTGTCAGTCACTTCAGTCCAATTTCCCTGCTCTTTTCCCCAATGACCTTTCATTATTCCCATGTAGTTAGTGCTTAAATTCAGAGTTCTGTTAATTGTTTACAATAAAAGATGTGTTCTGATTTTGAAGTTTCTAATATTGCCGTTATAAAGCCAAAAGGGTATGCCATTTGGTCCTGGCGTGGGTTAGGGGGTTTGATAGCTCCCAGGGAAATAATCCCGTTAATCCTATCCCCCCTCCTTATTTTCCTGTACCCAGGCAACTTGTTATCTCTAACGTGTGGTCTTCAACCCCTTTTTGATGCTTTTTCCCCCATCAACCTACATAGATAGTTAATTTATAATAGCTTTCCAGGCAAATAACCTACCAGCACATCTTTGGGATGTGGGAGGAAGTGGGAGTACCAAGTACAAATTCATATGGTCACAGAGAGAAAATGCAAACTCCACACTTACATCATATCTGGAGCTGTGAGACAGCAACACTCTCTATTGTGCCAATGCGTCATCCTTACGCCTAATTAATTCTAATCATATATGCAGCTTGTTGCTGTTGGTGGCAATAATTTTGTTATACCTTACCATCTTGCTTCTATTAAAATGCACTACATCATGGGCACATTCCTCCCCACCATTGGTAGTATCTGCAGGAGGCACTGCTCCAAGAAAGCAACATTTATCATCAATGATTCCCACCATCTGGTCTGTAGAATATTTTTGCAGCTATCATGGGCAGGAGGTACAGAAGCCTGAAGTCCCACACCACCAGGTTCGAGAATAGTTACTTCTATTCAGTTCTTGAACCATTGGGCTAAACCCTACTCGGTACAGTGTAGCAACACCACTCTGCACTAAAATGGACTTCTTTTTGTTCTAGTTGCCTCTTATTGTGAAACAAAAATTGTGTATAATTTGTTTTTCTTGTGAGCACTGCTTTGATGTTATGATGCCGTGTGCTTGTGATACTGCTGCAGGTAAGTTTTCCGTTGCACTGGTGTACTCATGTGCTTGGGCATTCACAATAAACTCAACTTTCAACTACTTCTGTGTGATCTGCTATATGTCCTTGGACTATATTTCTATCTCCTTGATTTATTTTACAGTACTTTTAAATTGATTTCCTCCGTGTAATGGCCCTTTGACAGAATGGAAACAATCTTATTCCTATTACATGTACTGCCTGTGGACCGTATCTTGATCTCTTATTGGGTTGTTGGTACTCTTGCTTTGATACGATGAAGAAAGTGCTGGTTTCGCAAACAATGCTGGCAACACACATAAAGGTTGCTGATGAACGCAGCAGGCCAGGCAGCATCTCTAGGAAGAGGTGCAGTCGACATTTTGGGCCGAGACCCTTTGAAAAACTATGACTGACCATTACAGAACCACTCCATTCCCAACAGTGTATGAAAGAGGAGCATATGTAGGCTCTGCCATTCAATTAGATCCTGGCAGCAACGTCACTTTCCGTGGCAAAGAGGGTGCACGTACGGACACGTGCACACCCCCCGCCCATTAAACAACGGGAAATATTTTGTGACCTCAAACTGATATAGGTATTGTGTTGTAAACATGCATCACATTATCTGTTTGTGGCCTTGATATATAAATGACTTAATTTTGCATCCTTGTTGAATAGATGGATGTGGTATACTGTTTAAATAAATCGTAGTGCAATTCAATTTGTCCAGTGATTTTGTGAGCTCCTGTTTTACTTTTGAAGCTCCAATCGGATTACAACACCATAGTTCTTATTGAATGACAGGGCAGATTGAGGGGACCATTTGGCCATCTCCTCTATGTGATTCAGAATGAGATTGCTGGCTGACGGTTCACTCATTGCTCTTTCCACAGTTGTCGATTTACCTACTATGCACCTCCAGCATTGGCCTTGCCTATTGAGAAGATGGTGCTTGCTTTGTTGACTGTTCAGTTAAATGATGGGGGAGGGGAAGACTAAACATCTTAGGTCAGCTGAGGCAGGGGAGGGAAACAAGAAAACCTAGCAAAACAGGATGCCGATCTTTTGTTAGAACACTGATCGTATATGAACCATATGTGATGTGGTTCAAGACGCCGTCAATTTAATCACTGGGGTGTTTTAAAGAACAGGTTTTGCACACAATATCTGCAAGACAAGGTCATTTGATTAACCTGCCTCCATTGCACTACAGTGCCTTCCAATAACAAATGTTCATGTCAAGACCCTGGAAAACGTGGGCTAATTCCCATATCTTGGGCGCCATCACTTGGTGAAGGTAGATATTGATGATGTCATTCACCACTGCCTTCAACATGCCACTGCAGCTTTGGGTGCATTGAAGAAAAGATTATTTTAAGGTTATGACCTTAGAGCTGGCACAGAATTAGTGATCTATGCTTTAGAGATCTGGAACCCTACAAAAGATGTCTCAAGGCACCAGAAATTCATTTTTGCAAACTTCTCCAAATTTACTGGAAGGATAAGCAAGAAAACGAGTGTCCTCCTCCATGCCAACATCCCAACCCTGAGACTCTAGTAACAACATGGCCAGCCCAACTAAGAAACAACTAAGACCAACTAGTCTAGTTGGTCTTAGTGGCCTCTTAGTTGGGCTGGCCATGTTGTTTGAATGCCTGACATTATACTTGGGGAAACGGATAACCTTTTCCTAGTGCTATTATGGGAGGATCTTGCCTTAAGGATATGTTCAAAACTACTCTGAAGAAATTCAGCATCTCCATTAACTCTCAGAAATCCCAGGCCCATTATCGCTCCAGTGGAGGCAGGGCATTTGAGATAATATTGAGAAGCTTAAGTCTGTATATCAGGAGCACATAAAAGCCTTGGGTAAGTGGCAGAAGAATCTCACAAGCACACAAACTACCCACCCTCATGCCCATAATCAATCTCCTGGCTCTGAGTCACATGATTATAGGTTCAACTCCAATGAACTCCATCTGTAGGAAAAAAGTAGTTCTCATATTAGTCTCACTTTGGAAACCACAAACCTGAAAAAGTGAAAAACACAGAAGTATTAATTGGCTTTTAGTACTACATGATGACCTGAGGTGATGGAAGAGATTATATCAATGCTGATCACTTAATCTCTCATCGATGGTTACATCTTTATGAAGCAACACTTCTTTTAAATATAACTTCGTACATTACAACAATGATTGCACTCACAGGGTAGTTAATTAGCATTGAAGCCCTTGGGATGTTCTAAGGTTGTGAAAATTGCTTTATAAATGGAATCCTGACTATTGGGGAAACCCCAAGCATTTTGCACATTAATAATTGTGTATTTAAGGTATTACCCAAATTTAGAACTTGTTTTTCCAAATGGTATTTTCAGAATGGATGGAGCACCTTTTATTTTTGTGGTGCCATTAACATTACCAAAACATTGCTAGATGTCGGATCAAGGATTCTCTTTGCACTTTTACCACCTTTATTGACTCGCACTGCCACAATGATTTATGCTGTTTGTGTATAGTTTGTCGATCAAGGCGATGGAGGAATAAAGGAGGGACAAATTAAGATCTTACCAAAATGAGTTAGCCAAGTAATTAGACTCCTGGGTCTATCTTATTTTCTAATGCCTGAACTTTCTTCAACCTTGCTTTCACTACTGTGAGATTATTTAGCCGATAATTTCTTATTCACATTTGCCTTTGGCCAAGCCGTATTTCTATTCTGCAATCTCAGGAGAATGCAGACGCAGGAATCTGGAACTGTTAGAGGAACTCAGATGAAGGGTCTTAACCTGAAAGATTGACAGTCCATTTCCTTCCAAAGGTGCTGCCTGATCATTGATGTCCTCTAGCAGCTTGTTTTTTAAAAAAAAATTCTATTCTGTTACTTAGTGCTATTAACCTTCTTTCATCTCCTACTCCAGTAAGTTCCAGTCCAGTACAAAAGGAATGTGCACTATTGGGGTGCTTGTTTTGACTGATAAACTAAGCTGTGTCTATTAGACTGTTAGCAAAGATTCTAGGGCACGTTTAGCAACTTAAAAGTAGATTCTGGCAAACTGAAATAAATTCCAAAAATATTGGAGGTACTTAGCAGGTATTGGCAGCTCTGTGAAGAGGTAGACAGAATTAATGTTTCAGTGTGACGACCATTCATTAGAACTCCGAATTTTAGGAAACTTGAGTGTGTTCGTTTCAGTGTTTTGACATTTTTATGGCCCAACCAACATCACTAAAATGAGGCACTGATCATTATTTCAGAGCTCTCTGGTGGAATTTTCTCAGATGGAATTTAGTTGTCTCAGTTCCCTACCTTACAACAGTAGCTGTTCTTTAAAAAAACACACTCTTTGGCTGTAAAACGCTTTGCCAGTGTCCAAGTCGTGAAAGTGCGAGTTCTGTCTTTTACTTTTTCCTAATGTCATATTTTCTCTCTCTCCATCACTGCTTTTCTCTTCTTGTTCTCACTACCTTCATCCTTCCTGTTTGTCTGTCCTTCTCTTTTCCTTCCTCTGTTTCTCTCTTCCTCACTCTTTTCTCTTGTTAGACTCAGACTCATATTATGTCCTGTACAACCTGATTGAATTTGCCTCTGCATAGTCTGCACAGTACCTTAAGTCAATCAATCAATTTATAGGTTTTATTTACACTTATTTCCATCTGTGAACTTCCCATCAGCTCAGTTTTCTGAGAAGGGATATTGGCATGTATGTGACTATTGGCATATTGTCAAATGGAGCACGTAATCTTGAACACTGCAACATGTCTAATTGATAAAACTACTGATTTATCAATTGCATACTGATATTTCATAACCACCAACATTTGTTTGCCAAGATGTAGCATGCTGACAGCAAATTAGAAATTTGTAGGTAACTAAACACGCATGACCAACCTTAATTTTTGTACTGGTAATTAAAATGTATGTTTCAAAACTGTAGTATAAAGCATTTGAAGTGAATGAAATTTCAATGATCCAGTGATTTTCTTCTTGGTTAAGTAAGGGCTAATTTTGATCAATTTTAATATTTTTATTCCATATAATTGTGCATTAAATATTATGTAAGTCACTTTAACAAGTGCTATTTGATACTTCCTTTATAATTAAATGGTAAGTACCATTGGCCAAGCAAGCAGTTGCTGTCATAGACATATAAACTTTTTTGATTGTTAAAAGGAAAGATTTGTCATTCCATGTCGAACTCTGTTATTGTGCATCCATTAGTTCACCTTGAAGTCATTGACTTGGGGAAACACAACTTACAACCCATTGGCCAAAATTACGTATCACAGCCAAAGATCGTCAAATGTGAATAGTGCCTTTTTCTCAATAGCCTGGGTTTATAGAGATATTATCTGCTATGCAAAAGATTCCTCTTTGGTTACAGGAATGTTCCAGTTCAAAGTGTTGTTGCAAAGCCGGTAAATCGTGGATACGCTTGCCTTTCTTTTCATGTACAAGCGAAGCTTGTCTCTGAAGGTTTCTCCTAAGAAGCTGTATATAATGGGATTCAGGCAACTGTTAGAGAAAGCAGCCAGGTTGACAATGTGGCGTGTGAGTGGGTAGTAGTGCTCCAGTGAGTTCTTCAGGGAAACCGATGTATCCTTTGTGGCCAGTAGGAGCTGAAAACTGATGAAGACATTTTCTGGTAACCAACATATGAAGAAAACCAGAACAGCCACAACAATCATGCGAAGTGCTTTTTGGCGCCTTGGCCAAATGCGGTTATGCTTCTGTGCTTTAGTGAGAATCCGTACTATTAGTGAATAGCAAAGTCCAATGATGAAGAATGGGATAACAAATCCAAGGGTGACTTCTAACCATTGAATCTCAGTAACATCTGCAAAGCAAAAATGAACTTCCCCTGTATGGTGAGCTTGTACCACAGCAAAGGGCATTATTGCAGCCAGGATGGATGTCAACCAGATCAGACCACAGCTCCACTTTGCATGTTGTAGAGTTCGGAGCCTGGTGGCCTTCATAGACTGTGCGAGAGCAAGGTACCGGTCAAAGCTCATCCAGGTGAGAAAGAAGACGCTGCTGTACATGTTGATCTGCAGGAAGAGAGACATGAAAGTACAAAGGATAGCTATGTCGTAGTACTTGTCGTTGAGATTGAAGACCTCAATGAGGGAATCTGCAACAAGGATGAGATCAGCTACTGCAAGGTTTACAAAATAAAGGTCTGGGATGGTCATCTTCCTGTGATGGGTTAAGTTCACCACTAGGATCAATCCATTTCCAATGAAACCAATAGGAAATAGAAAAATTGTATACAAACAGGATAGAAAGAGGCTGATAATATAAAATTGCTTGTCACTTTGGTGTTTAATGATATATCCACAGTTTAAGGTTTCATTGCCACAGCTGGATTCATTTAGTTCAGTTTCATTAGAAAATAATAGTATTTGTGATGCAAGGCGAGCTTCCATAGCCAAAATCTTTTCTTCTGAGATCTCAAATTTTCAGTGATTCTGTATTGATTGATTTTATTAATTGTGCCTTAAAGTGCTGATGTATTTACTGTACCTTTGTTGGTCTTGATAGATGCTTTATTCATTTCATCTCAACATATCAAAAATTAACCTGTCATTCTCTGTTGCAGTGTGATTTACTTGTTGGTTGGATAATTGGGTGGGACACAAGCATGGTCCCCGTAGTTCATTGTGATTCCTCTCAATAACTGTAGACCTGTTCATCTCTAGTTTAAAAGGCATTTCTTTTGGCCTTGATTCAGCTGAGGATTATGGTCTGGTGGTTTGTCAATTCATGTTGTGGAAGTAAGAGATGTGAAAGCTTTGTGATTGTTGCTTTTCTGGCCTTTGCTACAAATATTGTTCATGATAGTCAAGGCCAAGCTCTTGACTCACAATACTGGAGAGTCATTCCACATAGTCGCGCATGTGTATGTGGTGTTTGAATTCTGATGGCTGGCATTAATAATACTTCATTGAAGAATGTGCACTGGTAATTGTTTCTTACTTGACAGCTTCCCAAAAAAAATCTGCTGCAATTAGCTGGAATCTTTTTTCCCCTTTTGTTGAAATAGCTGTCAGACATAAACTTTCTTCGAATTTCTGTGAGCATCCTGCATGTATTGGGAAGTGGGTAATGGGGTTGAAGGAAAAGGAAAAATAAATACCGATCAACACATGCTGTACAGAATAGAAGTCTTTACTTAATAAAAATGTTTCACTTAGCATTTGGAATCTTTTTTCCCCACTAATTGACATTGGGGCATTCATCCAGACAATCAGTAAAACAATCTGTCCAATTATATTCACAAACTTCACAAATAATGATATATCTTTTTATGTCCTGTACTTTCTTAAGAGACAAAATGTAGACACAAGTATGGCACGTAACAAGAATCCCCGGCTGTGACTAAACTTAATATTGAAATATGCATAATTAAACCTTTAGGGTTAATAGTATAAAAATGCACAGGAGCTACATGTGTCCTATTAAATATAATCAGGAACAATTTTGAAAGGAAGGAAAATGAAATGGTATTCACAGTAAATGCCCAGAATTAACATTTCCTGTTTAACATTTGTGTTGTGCTCTTTTTTTCTTGCACAATAATTTGATACTAAATCTGTGCTAATAATCGACAATAATGTTTGCTTCTGTCTTTTGTACTAATTACTCCCTTTTGCACTGAAGGAGAATTTCATTAGAGCTGAGTATCATTTGAAGTGAAGAGCTGACTTCAAAAAGGTAACTTGTTACACTGAGAACTTGCTTAGTATTGTGCTTTTAGCATTGACCTGCTGTTATGTACTAAATTAACCATAAAGTACTTTACAACAAGAAGTTATTTTCTAGATTTTTCCTTTCGAACATCTCATTATTGAAGTAACATTTATTATCGATTTCCATCCTTGAATCATCTCTGGTAAATGAATTTAACTTGGTATTTAGATTTTATTTTTGGTACACTGTTATTTTTACAGACGAGGTTATAACAATGCAACTGATAATGTGCATTACTGTACATTATTTTATAAAAAAGCTATGTCAAAAATATTTTAAACATCCTGCAAGGTTTATCATCATAAATGCAAACAGGAATATGAAGTTGATTTTTCTGAAATTGCTATACTTCTATATGGATATGATGCATCAATTTAAGATTGAAAAATGCTGAATGAATTTACTGTAGGAATTTGCATGACTTAACAAGCCGAATTGAATCTGGAGCATTTTCCATTGAACATGGATGGGTTCGGTTGCTGGTATTTTACAAAAATTACACAACCCAAGTTACTCAGCACCTTTTCTGGAAGGGAGGGGAGTGACACTTTCTGCCAATTTAACTGGAAATAGCAAAATCATGGGAAATTATTACTCTTAAGAAAATCACTTTGGAAGAGGCTCAATTTAAAGAAAATTCATTTAAGAGTTAAAGTTAATAACAATCTCAATTTATATCAGGTGGTGCATTGCAGTGGAACTAATTGAATAGCACTTTCAAAGAGTCGGCAGAAACATGGTGTTCATTAATAATTTCTACTGCAATACATGCAGTATTTTGAAAGGACTCAGTAAGTCAGACAGCATCTATCGAGGAGAATAAACAGTCAATTTTCCAGGCCCTTGATCTTTACAGTGATCTTAACCAAGTGCTTACTTACCGATCAATCTGAGAAATTGGTTCTTTTGCACCTCATAATTTGAGATAGCCCCTCCAGGTTCTTTTAAATCTTTTGCTTTAAATTTTGAAGTTCAAAGTATACATATCATCGAAGTATGTGTGCAGTATACAACCCTGGAATTTATCTTCCCCACAGACCGTCGCGAAACAAAGACCCATGGAACCAACCCATTCAAAGAAAAACATCAGACATCAACCCCCCCACGAAAAATATTGTAAAAAAAAAAGTCAAAAAAAGGCAATTGAAAACACAAAAGGCATATTTCTGTACAGTGCAGCTCGGTGTTCATTATCTGCACATTTTGCTGCATATTTGATTTCAGCGAAAGAATGAGAACAAGTCAAAAAGGAAACTAATGTCACCAAGTTCCATTTCTCTGCATAATTAAAATTTGGATGTAATGGCAAATTTCATCTGGATATTAAAATAGGGGATTCTGTATCCACTCTGCTGTAAATTGTCAAGACAGATATTTTTTGTGTTAAGTTTGTTACGATCCTATCTTCAACTAACTACATTTTGCTTTTGAAGCAAGTCTGCCGCACTTTCAGTTTATTGTGTGCTACACTGTTCACTTACGATGCTGCACCCATGCCACTTAATCTGCCAGAGCTTCCAATGTAATCAAGCCCTTCATTTTTTATTTCACATTCCTTGCTTTGTCAAGTTTACAGCTTCTGAAGTAGTTTGCTTCTGTAAAGTATATGTAATATTATCCAATGCATTGTGTATGAATAAAATTTTTGTACAAAATGGTTTAGATGGGAATTCTTTGGAAGAAGTTATATTCTTTTGTGATGTTATGGATGCTGCTAATGAGGCATTTGTTTCCTGTTGCCCACTACTTGAGATGTCAACGTAAGTTCACCATTTTTGATCTGTGCTCAGTTTAGTCATTGATATTATAAGTTCCTAACTTCAGTCAGCACAGTGTATCTAACCCACACTAAATTAATTGTGGCCTCTGTCTCTGAGAAGTAGTCAGAGAGAAGAAAAGGAACTGAATCTTTTTGTTACAAAACTTGTGTGCCTTGCTTTAATAAATAGTTTTATGAAATTAGACAATTATATACAGTGTAGAAAAATTTGCCAAGAACAATCATTGTCATGGAAGGAGTACGGTTGCCCACATCATACGATAGGGCACATAAGAATATTAAATGGAAACCACCTGTATTCAAATGTGGCACATCAGATCTCTTCACAAACAAGATAAATCTGCAGATGCTGGAAATCCATGCAAACATACAAATGCTGGAAGAGCTCCTCAGACCAGGCAGCATCTATGGAAAAGAGTATGGTTGACGTTTCAGGCTGAGACCCTTCAGTATTATGTCATATCTCTTGTTTACTTTTTCATGTAGGCTCCTGCTTTCCAGCACAACTTGATGCTGAACCAGGATGACAGAATGGTTACAGCACAGAAAGAGTCCGTTTGGCTGCTTCCGTGTGAGACCAGTTTTGCTGGTGTCAATCCCGTTCCCACCCCCCCCCCACATGAGTCCTGCTAGTGTCAATCCCGTTCCCCCCCCCATGAGTCCTGCTGGTGTCAATCCAGTTCCCCCCCCCCCAAGAGTCCTGCTGGTGTCAATCCCGTTCCCCTGCCCATGAGTCCTGCTAGTGTCAATCGTGTTCCCCCGCCCCATGAGTCCTGCTAGTGTCAATCTCGTTTCCCCCCATGAGCCCATGTAAATGCCTTCCTATCAAGGTTTTGTCAGACTCCTTTTTGAGCAGGCACTATTGAATCTTCCCTCATCACTTACTTTGTGCTTGTATGCCGCTGGTGTTCAGGGCAGCAAGTGAAGGTCCTCCATCTCTATCTGTCTAGACAGATTCTTCATTGCTGTTTCCGTAACAATTGTTTTTTGACCAGTCAGGGTTGTTGGCCCTGAGCTGAAACCCTGAGCTTTGAGGACCCGTGGACCACTCATCGTCTGGCCTTTACCTTTTGACCTGCTTGGCATGGGTGACCCTGCCAAGAGCTAAAGCACAAGGCCCTGACTCCAGCCAATGTAGCTCCTTGGGTCGTTGAGGCACGGAAGCCTCCAAACCCTACAACAAAGTTGTGGTCCTCTTGGAGGGTCCCTCACTACTACTGTTGACAATTATTCCACACCAAAGCCTTTATTGCGTGTAGAGAAAACATTTCTTCTTGTTCCTCAAATAAATATAGATTTTCAATTCTATCATGACATACAAAATTATACTGCGCAGCCATATAATGATAACAATGTTGTTTATTGAGCACCTACAAATGGAACTGTATTGTTTGTACAATGATGTATTAGTAACAATAGGCTTTGTATGTTTGTTTTGTGGTAATGGTATTGAAGACCTTAATTAAATCTGTTGTGCTTTATAGTGTATGAGTTACCTCTACTTCAGTCCTGGATAATAAATAAACAGGACAGACAGCTGCTATGAATGACATTTGCCTACTAATTAGATTCTATAGCACCGCATTTTACTGTGCTTTGTGATCTAGTACTAATGGGTAGGAAAATCAAGACTTCCTGCATGAAGAGCAGGATTTTTCACTGTACTCCTACTGCATGGAACAAACTAAATGTAGCAGTAATGAGCAGATTTGTGCAACAGCTGTCCAAGCAAAGATCCCATGAGATTTTTGTTCATTTGTGTTAGGCCTATCATAGGATGGGCCACTTACGCCAAAGCTGGGCTTTTTGGTGGCAGCTCCTTGTTGCTCAGAAGGGATTTGGCTGAGTAGCTCTGGTATTGGGTAGATGCCCTTTGTTTGATATACTTAACGAGTTATCACCGACCCTCTCCAATAAGTACAAAGTTCAAAGTGAATTTATTATCAAAGTACATATACTTCACCGTGAACAACCCTGTGAGTCGTTTTCTTGTGGGCATTCTCAGTATATAGAAGAACCATCATAGATTCAATGAAAGCCTGCACCCAACAAGCAAGCAATATGCAAAAGGGAACAAACAAATACAAAAGAAGAAATAAATAATAATAAATTAGCAATAAATATTGAGAACATGAGGTGAAAAGCCCTTGAAAGTGAGTCCATAGGTCACAGGAACAGTTCAGTGATGAGGCAAGTGAATTAGAATGAAGTTATTGCCACTGCTTCAACAGCCGGATGGCTGAGGGGGTAATAACTGTTCCTGAACTTTGTAGTGTGAGTGCTCCAGTACCACCTTCCTGATGGCAGCAGTGAGAAGAAAGCATGGCCTGGGTAGTGGTAGTCTCTGATCATGGATAGTGACAGCGTTCCATGTAGGTGTGCTCAATGGAGGGGAGGGCTTCATCTATTATGGACTGAGTCATATCCACTACTTTTTGTAGGATTTTCTGTTCAAGGGCATTGGTGTTTCCATACCAGACTGTGATGCAACCTGTCAATATACTCTCCACCACACATCTATAGAAATTTGTCAAATTATGTATTAGATGTCATACAGAATTTTTGCAAACTTCTAAGGAAGTAGAGGTGCTGCTGAACCTGACAGGGGACCAGCCTCTCATTCCAACTCACTCACAGACAGCTAGCCATAATACCTTCCCCTCCCTCCACTATCTTCTGCCACACTTCTACAAAATTGGTCAAATCACTCTCCCTCTCTCTCCACCACTCCCATCCTTCTGATCTTTCTTTCATTTTTTTCTTTTCAAATCTTTTTATTATTATATTATTTCAAAAAAAATAACACGAGTACACCGAAGTAACAACACTTACAAGGTCTCAAGGAAAAAGAGACATTATCTTAAAGATTGAAAAATTTTGTGATAATTTAAAAAAAAACCCATTAGGTGTACAACCCCAGAGCCATTGGTCATACAAAAAGCTTCTAAAAATAAACTCAAACCGCCAGCAAGAAAGAAAAATATACCAAAAATTTTACAATTAGATCGTGGAGAAAATCTATCAATAGCTCAAATGATAATAACGAGCAAATGAGCCCCATCTTTTCTCAAAATCAAATAAAGGTTCAAAGGTTCGACTTCTAATTTTCTCTAAACTAATGCATAGCATCACTTGAGAGAACCATTGTGACAAAGTGGGAGCTGATGTATCCTTCCACTTCAACAAAATGGCCCTCCTAGCTATCAGTGTAACAAGTGCAATAACATGTTGGTTAGACACAGAAATACCATGGATATTTTGAGGAATTATTCCGAAAAGCATAGTTAATTTGTTAGGCTGTAGAGTAATTTTAAGTGCTTTAGAAATTATCGAAAAAACTGACTTCCAGAACTGTTCCAGTATAGAACAAGACCAAGACATATGTGTCAGTGTAGCTATCTCAGTTTTACATCTATCACAATAACTATCAACATTAGGAAATATCTTAGAGAGTCTCTCCTTCGTCAAATGGTAACGATGTACAATTTTGAATTGAATCAGTGAATGACTAGCACAGATCGAAGAAGAGTTAACCAGCTTCAGAATCCACGTCCAATCCTCCGTCATAAAAGTCAAATCGAGTTCCTTTTCCCAATCCTGTTTAATCTTAAATAAGGGACGCTTATCCCATTGTAATAATAAATTTTAAATTCTTCCAATAGAACCCTTCATCGAAGGGTTCATACTCATAATAGTATCTAACAGGTCAGCCTCCAATATGTAAGGAAAATTACTTAAATATTTTTGTAAGAAATGTCTAACTTGAAGGTATTGTAAAAAGTGTGAGTATGAAAGAGAATATTTATCAACTAATTGTTCAAAAGTCATTAATCTATCTTCTTTAAATAAATCCAAAAAAGAATTAATATCTTTATTTTTCCAAAGTAAAAAAATTGGATCACTCAAAGAAGGCTTAAAAAAATAATTTTGATAAATTAAACTACAAAGTTTAAATTTTTTAAGATTAAAAAAATTGCGGAACTGGAGCCAAATTTGTAAAGGATGCTTAATCACAGGGTATAGGTTTAAATTAGCAACTGTAGCTAATTGTATAGGTAAAGCAACTCCCAATAATGAGGTTAAATAAAACTGTTTCACAGCTTTCAGTACCAGGTCTACCCAAATTGGCTGATCGTTTTTATCAACCCAATATAACCAAAAGGACATGTATCGCACATTAACAGCCCAATAATACATTCTTAAATTAGGCAAAGCAAGACCTCCATCCTTTTTCAAGTGACATTTACTAATCCTTGGTCTTTAATTATTCCAAATAAAAGATAAAATAGTAGAATGAATCTGATCAAAAAACTTCTTAGCCAAAAAAACAGGGATATTCTGAAATGAATATAAAAATTTTGGTAAAATCATCATTTTAACTATATGAATGCGACCAACAAGTGAAAATGTAAGTGGACTCCACCTGCTAAATAAATACTTCATAGAGTCTACTAAGGGAGCAAAATTGGCTTTATAAAGATCCTTATATTTTTTAGTAATTATAACACCTAAATATCTAAAAGAATCTGTAACTCTAAAAGGAGTATTATCATTTATAGAGACAGATTTTTTTTAAAGGGAACAATTCACTTTTACTAAAATTTATATCCTGAAAAATCTCCAAATTCATTGAAAAATTTTGGCAAGGTAGGAATAGATTCGTTGGGATTAGATATATAAACCAATAAATCGTCAGCGTAAAGAGAGATCTTATGCATGGTCTCATTCACAAAAATCTCATGGATAGTTTTAGCCTCAAAAGAGCAATAACAAGGGGTTCTATTATTAAATTAAACAACAAAGGACTTAATGGACAGCCTTCCCTTGTCCCCCGTGAAAGCTAAAAAAAGGAGACCTACAATTGTCAGTGACAACAGCAGCAATAGGGGCTTTATATATCATTTTAATCCAATCATTAAAATTAGCTCCAAAGCTAAATCTCTCTAAAACATTAAATAAATTTTTCCATTCGACTCGATCGAATGCTTTTTCAGCATCCAAAGATACAACACATCGTGGAGTTTTAAAAGAGGACGAATATATAACGTTCAATAGTCTCCGAACATTGAAAAAGAATAGCGACCCTTTATAAAGCCATTTGATCTTGAAAAATAATTTTACCCAAAATACTCTCCAACCGATTGGCCATTATCTTTGACAGAATCTTAGCATCGACATTCAGTAATGAAATAGGTCTGTATGAGGCACAGTCAGTAGGATCTTTATCCTTTTTAAGAATTAAAGAAATAGAAACCTTATAAAAAGTAGAGGGTAAATCACCTTTCACAAAAGAATCCTTAAAAATTTCCAACATATACAGAGAAAGCAATTTTCCAATTTTTTAATAAAATTCTACAGGATAACCATCAAGTCCAGGGGCCTTACCAGATTGCATTGAAAAAAATAGCTTTTTGAATTTCGGCTTCAGTAATTTGGGCATCAAGAATTTTTTGATCCTCAACAGAAATTTTAGGAAAAACAATCTTTCGTACAAAAGCATTCATTTCAGATAATTCTACTGGACACTGAGATTTATAAAGCTCAGTATAAAAATCTTGAAAAATCTTATTAATTTCTTCATATTCCTGAGCCAGGGTACCATCTTTCCTACTGATTTTCAAAATTTGTCTTTTGGCTCCAGCTGTTTTTAATTGAGATGCGAGCAGTTTGTTGCTTTTATCTCCAAACATATAAAATTAGCTCTTTAACTTAAGCAAATAGCCTTCAATGGGATGAGTTAATAATAGGTTATATTGTGATGGAAGTTCCACCCTTTGTTTGAATAAATCAATATTAGGGGAAATTGAATAAATATTATCTAAATCTTTAATTTGTTTTGAAATTTTGTCTAATTCTTCTTTAGTCTGTTTTTTATGTTTAGCTGAATAAGAAATTATTTGACCACGTAAAAATGCTTTAAATGTATCCGATATAATTAATTTAGACGTATCCCCTATATCATTTAAAAGAAAAATTCTTTTATCTGGTTTTCAATAAAACTAACAAAGTCAGAGTTTTGCAATAATGTCTGAGACATACACCATGGTGGACAGGCAAGAATGACATCATCACATTCAAAGGACAAACTCAGAGGTGCATGATCAGATATAGCAATAGCGTCATATTCACAATTTTTAACTAGGCAATAAGCGGGAATGGATTATAACATAAACAATCCGCGAATATTTTTTTTATAGACGTGAAAAGAAGGAATATTCTCTGTTATCGGGATGCAGATGCCTCCATAATTCGATCAATTCGAAATCAATCAAAAAGGAATTAATAAGTGACACGGAACGATTTGGAAGTTGCTGATTGGTTGAGCTCTTGTCAATCATAGGATTTAAACAACAGTTAAAATCCCTGCCCATTATCAACATATATTCATTTAAATCAGGCAGTAAAGCAAATACCTTTTTAAAAAAAGAAGGATATCTAAGTTAGGAGCATACAGATTGACCAAAACAACTTTTCTGTTAGAGATCACTCCTTTAACAATTAAAAATCTACCATTAGAATCTGATTCAATATCCTCTTGAATAAATATATTGGATTTAATAAAGATAGACACGCCTTTAGTTTTACTCTGAGAGGTAGAATGGAATTGCAAGCCTCTCCACCATCCAAAAAATCTATTTTGATCTCCCGCCCTGATATGTGCCTCCTGAGCAAAAATTATATCAGGTTGGAATCGATTAATAATTTTAAAAGTCTTTTTTCGTTTGATAGGATGATTCCAAACACATACATTCCAACTTATTACATTAATCCATTTAAATACCATTATAATTTTTTCTACGTTATACATGTGCAGAGCACATACCAATACGGGATTATCAAAAATGGCGGCGATGAAGAATACAACCACATAGAAAACATGCATGCTGCGGAGCCACCCAATGGGAAAGAACTCCTAACTCTAACTCTAACCCCACCTCCCTCCCCGAAAGCCCAAAGGAAAGGCAAGCAATCTATGATAGATACAAAGCCAAGGACCACTCTGTCTGTATTTTCTTTCCCTCCCCCTAGTGAGTAAAAAATTAGAGTGACCTTGTAATAAAGACGATAAAGTCTCAACAAAGGAAAGTATTTACATTCCATTATCTATTAAACAAGACAGAACCAAAATAATCCAGCGCCATCTTTAAGTTTACTGTTAAGTCCCTGAAAAAATCTTTAAATTCGGTTATAAGACAGAAAAAAAAGTTAATAGTATATTTAACCAAAAAAACCATCAAACCAGGTATTAGGTTAAAGAACCAGATACCCTTATCTTCATTACTCAGTTGAATGTCCGAATAATTATTTAAACAGTCATACTTGAACTATAAATCTTCTTTCCAAAAGAAAATCAATAATATGCAATAATGAACAAATCTCCTTATCTTCTTTTATTAGCCTCTCAATGGAATGTCCAAGTAACCTTCATAAATCTTCTTTCCAAAATGCGAATAATATACAGATAACCAAACAACCTTTCAGATAGTTCATTCGGTAGTGGCGTCAGGTATAGTCTGAACGAAGTCCAGTGCGGCTTTTGGATCAAAAGATGTACGAGGAGGAGAATTAGGAGGAAAAACTTTAATTCTTGTCGGGTAACGCAGAGAGGGAAACAGCTTCTTATCATATGCCTCTTTCGTTACCAAAGCAAATCTTGAACTTTGTTCCATTACATGCCTCGGATAATCTTCATAAAAACGGAGCTCAGACTCCTTAAATCTGAAAACTCTCTGCTTTCTTGCCTGTGGCACTATTTGATCTTTAATTTTAAAGTGATGAAAACAAACCAGAACAGATCTTGGTTTATTTGGATCCTTAAATTTCGAAGTAAATGCTCTTTGTGCTCTTTCTACAGCAGGCGGCTGTGATAAAATGGTAGGAAATAAAGTATGAGAAAGCTTACCAAAGTAAGCAGTTGAATCTCCATCTTCAGCTCCTTCTTGCAGCCCAACAATTTGTATATTGTTTCGGTGAGACCTAGTTTCCAGGTCTATAATCTTATTTTGATATCTTTCCAAACGGGTTGTAGCTTCAAACAATTTTTGCTTAGTTATCTTCAATTCCTCTTCATGTGTAATAACTTGAGTTTCCAAGTCTTTAAGTTTTCCCGGAAATGACTTCATTTCATTACTATTCTTTTCCAGTTGGTCTTTAATTGACCCATTCTGATATTTAATTGAATTCAGTGTCCAAACGATATCTTCAGCCATGGTGGCATTTCATCAGATCTTTCCTTTGGCATCTTTCTTTTTCCATTACCTTTGTCACTAGGTTCAGACGGGTTCTTCCCACTCCTCGTAGACATAGACATATTATTCCCCCTCAAGAATCAGCAAATAAAAATTTTAAGTTCGAAGTTTAAACTAGGGGGAGAGAAATATTGTTGCTACTCCATTTGCAGACAGAGGTGGTCTCCCCATCCTTCTGATCTTTGATCATTCCAATTACAGTTGGACAACCTCCTGGCTGGACAATGTCCCACTCTGTGCCATCCCTCCCCCCGCCCAACTAACCCTACTGCAACAAAACACTTGATAGCCCAATGGACACCAACATTAAACATGCTTTACAGGCACCATTCAATTTCTAGACAATTGCACTGAACCTTAAAAGAAACTTAACAGGATCAGTGTCCCGACAAAATCCGACGACAGAGAATGTTTGGATGGAAGACTTTGAGGAGTGACTTAAAAGAGAAAAGAGAAATGGAGGTTCATGGGGGGGAGGTTTTAGAGCCGAGGGCTGATGAACAGAAAGCACAGCAATAGAAACTGTGTATCAATAACTTTTCAGAGCGGATTGAGAGTCCAGAATTGAAGGAGCACAGATCTGTCCATCTGTGTATAGCTAGAGAATATTGCACCAGGGTACTTGAAAACATTGTAGGGTTTCATTTCAGGGATGAGAGTTTTACTTTGAATCCTTGGAAGTCAGTTTAAGGTGAGCAGTACTATGCATAATGTATTATGTAAAAGCAGCAACAGGAATTTTGGAAGAGCTCAAAACCATGAGCTCATTCCTTTCCATTTTTCTCTATGCACATTATATGAACCAACAATGCATCTTGTTTGCAGTGTTGGCTCAATGTACTTTCAGCAGTAATTGAACAAGTGCCCAACTATAGTGTCCATTCCTTGCTGCTTTTAAATATTATGATGAAATACAGCAGCCTACTGAATAACTCACAGTAGCTTGGCTGATGTTATTTCGAGCCTTCGTTTCCCTTACCACACTTTGTCGCTATGTCAAGTGAAAGAGAGGCTGGATCCTACCAGATGATGCAATTATTTTTCTGAAAGTGTAATTTTCTGACCTTAAGCCTTCTGGTTTAACAGTAGTGGGGAATTTGTTGCATGTGTTGTATTTCACTGATTTGTCTTACCTTTGTTTAGTTAAGAGTATTTAGAAACTTGAGATGGAAAATATTATGATGGAAAAATAGAATGCACATTGATCTTCAGTTAATTTCAGTTCTGTGCAGCAGTCTTAGGTTGGGGTGCCCAAGACTTTTGCATGGTACTGTATTTGTCAACATGGAGTGGAGAGCGAGTTTGTAAATCTGGCGGGAGCAGAGGATGTTGGGAATGATGAGGGTGGAGCGCTGCAGGAAGGATGTAGGACAGGTGGCAGAGAAGAGAAGACCCCATTACAAGGTTCAGGGTCAACTTTTATTTGATAACATTTTTGTATACTTTCTTGAAATATTTTACTATGTATAAGATGTTATGAAATCCCTAGATATTGTTTAACTTGTTGATGAATGGAAAAAATTTATGTTTGCCTATATTTTGGGATTGGAATCCTTTAAATGTTAAAATTGATAGAAGTCTTCTATTCTCACACCCTCATCTTAGTCCTCATTTATTTAACACAAGGGATTATTGTTGAACCCTAAGTGGCCTAAATTCATGTGTATACTGACTTGCAGAGGCACTGATCTAGGCAACATCCTGAACACTACAGTTCGGTTATAGCCTATCACCAACTGCTGAAAATAGGGAGAAGGACCTCGGCCATTATCTCTTTATCCCCTTCCCCGTAAGTACTGGCATCAACCATGGGTTAGTGAATTGCACAATAACTGAGGAGAGGCCGGATGTTGAGAATTCACTTTCCATTTCAGAAACTCAAATGCTGAAACTAAGTTGAAAGAGTTGCGGAGGAAGAACAGCCTCATCGAGGCAATGTCTTTGGAATGAGACATAAAGAAAAGGACTGTTTTGTTATTGTCTTAGATGGATGCACAATATCCCAATGTCAGTGCAAAGTAGAGCTGTAAGGTGACTATTTTGTTCAATATATTAAACGAATGTTTTTTTTTAGTGTTGACTTCATTATAGTTAATTGCACTGTTGTGTAATAGAAAAGCATACCACTAGTATTTGAAAAACCTTTATGTGGGGAGTTGGGTGGGTGAGGGTGGACATCATCCCCAGTAACTGCTGAAGAGTAGCAGCAAACCAAAATGCACCTAGCAATACTGGAAAATATTGGATAGTGGTGGAAGTAGTCAACTGTGATGTTCAAAAAGGAACTGGGCAAATAATTTGCAGTTAGCGTAATGGTAGTGGGGTGGAGTGAGGGGGGGGCGGGAAGAGAAGGGAGTGAGTAAACTGGATTGTACATATTTATCTCCTACCACATTACCACATTGTAATTTTTATGATTCTGTGATGCGTAGACCCAGGTCCTTCCAGGCCTGATCACTATACTTTACTGCGGCTAAGGTACTTAAATTTACAATCAATCAGACATGGAATGCTACAAACTCCTTACTGGCAATAAAACACTTCTACACTTTCATAATTAGAAAACCTTTCTAGTCAATTTGTGCACATCAAGCTTCCATAAGATGGAACTTGATTATGACCAGATAAATGTCTTTTTAACCCATGTAGTACATTCCAGTCCCTAACCAGTCATTGTGTTTGAAACGAGATGTGTTTTCTTCCACCTGATTTTCAGTGTAAATTACCTCACTGAACAATAAATGAACATGTGCTTGCTCTGAAAGATCTCAATTTGCTATTTTTAACATTGCTGTTGTGCTGCCTTGTTAATGTTTATAACCTTGGTCCAACACAAACTGTAATGATTTTTTAAGACATTTATATTCTTTGAATTCTATTGCATATATCACTTTGATACGTGTCAGAGCTGGGGATTTTTTTTCACACAAATATCAAATCAGTATGTAATCAGAAGTTTTTTTTTCACATTTTTAAGTATCCAATCAGCATAAGACAGATCTAATGAAATGTTTAACTCTTTCAACCCTTACAAAAAAAAATACATCAGTTTTTTTTTGCAATGTGATTGTTCTCAAAGGATTTGTATACTGCAGGTTCGACAGTAGAGGCTACCTTGGATCATCCTATTTTGAGTTTTCGTCTTGTTTGCTTACTGTCAGAGCAAATAGCAAAACAACAGTTTTATTCCTTAATTAAAAAAATTAGATCTGTTGTTGCAAGAGCAAAAAGGACAGGATGAGTTGCATTGCCGTGTACCTGCAGTCAACATTAGTAGAGCTGGTGAACAGATATGCAACAGGTTAATGACCTGTTTCTCTCCACACTCTTATTTCTTCAGCAATGCGGGAACAATTGCACGACTCTGTTGCACTTACAAACCATGATATAAGACCATAAAACATAGGAGCAGAATTAGGCCATTCAGCCCGTTGAGTCGGCTTTGCCATTTCATCATGGCTGATTTATTATCCCTGTCAACCACATAACCTTTGATGCCCTTATTAATCAAGTAGCTATCAATCTCTGCTTTAAATATACCAAATGGCTTGGCCTCCATGACCATCTGTGGCAATGAATTCCATAGATTCCTCACCCGCTGGCTAAAGAAATATCTCCTCATCTCTGTTCTAAAGGGATGTCTTTCTATTCTGAGGCTGTAGCTTCTGGTCCTAGACTCTCCCACTGTAGGAATCATCCTTTCCATGTCCACCCTATCAAAGCCTTTCAATATTGGATAGGTTTCAATGAGGTTCCTCACTTACTCTTCTATAAAGGGACAGTAATTATAGCTACCAGCTCTCGGTTCATTTTATTGTGACCCCATTGGTTCTGTGGCTCACGGAGACTGAAACCAGTGGAAGTAAACTCCCTGTTTCAAGCTGAGATTGGCCAATTCAAAATAATTCAGGATTGAAGCCACTGTAACTGTTGGACGGGACAACTCGCATGCCACAGCCAACACTGCACATTCTGTGAAGTACTTCAGTGAAAGGAAACATATTTTATCAAGTACCACAAATTATTGGTTGGTATTACCAGGTAACTGCATGAAATCCAACATAGGGAATGTTTATAAAATTGTAAATGGGAAAGAATGTTTATTCCAGGTAATTGTTAATAATGATGAAGTATCTGAAACATCACTCTGGAGTTAATCATAATGGATAGATTGTTTCTTGTCCACAAACCTTATGCAAAGATATGTTTCTGTGTCACAACCTGACCCATTAAACAAAGTGCAAGGGCAGGTGGAGGTTCTGTATTTTGCTGGAAACCAGTATGGTTCTTTATAGACATCCGTTAGCCTCGTGAGACCATGGATTTGTGGCTTGGAAGGTTTCCAGGGCGCAGGCCTGGGCAAGGTTATATGGAAGACTGGCAGTTGCCCATGCTGCAAGTCTCCCCTCTCCACACCACCGATGTTGTCCAAGGGAAGGGCATTAGGACCCATACAGCTTGGCACCAGTGTCATCGCAGAGCAATGTGTGGTTAAGTGCCTTGCTCAAGGACATAGATGCTGCCTCAGCCAAGGCTCAAACTAGCGACCTTCAGATCACTAGACGAATGCCTTAACCATTTGGCCACGCGCCAACACTATGGTTCTAAACCTAGTAAATAATCTTAGCTCTATTTACAAAAGGTCCGTGTGACAGCGCAGGTCTGTCACAAGTAATTTCTTCCTTGTGCTTCATCGAGCACATACCTTCGCTTGAGCAGGCCGTCTGGGTCAACAGAAGATCCACCTGAGAACTGGGCGATGGTTCTACTGGCCCATCATGCATTCAGATGTGCAAAAGTACTGCTGCACCTGCCCAGAGTGTCAAAAGGCAAGTCTAGTCTTGAAGAAATGACTCGTGGCAGACCTTCTCTGTCACAGTCAGCAATTACAGCTCAAAGCTAATTAATCTGTCTGTGAGACATTTAAAATACACCCCATCCTCCTATTATTGCTTTCTTTTGAGCCTTTACTGTGAACATGGTCTCTGGAAATTGCAGTTTCTTCAGTTTTGCAAGTGAAGGTTGTAAAATTTATTAAAACTGATGCATCCGAACACTGAAGAAAATGGATGAGCCCTGTTTCTATCATTTACATTTAATTTTAGCTTTATAGAAGGAAAGCAGTACCATCCTTGATTCTATGCTATTTTAATTCTATTTATATCAGCTTCGTGTCTTTTTTTTTGTGGCAGGGTCAGTAGTGACTCAACTGGTATCACCATTGCAACAGATTCACAAAGTTATGGATTCAAGTCCTACTTCAGAATTGCACATATCTTGTGTGCTGCACTGAGGCACAATCATACTGCAATATTTTATCATCCTGACGGATGAGCCGATGATATGGCAGTTTTGATGAAGACTCAACTGAGTTTTCCCTTCTTTGCTGGTTGATATCCCACAACAAACATTATTGAAGCAGAGTAGTAGGTCGTTACCACATTGTTGCTATTTGTCGGATCACTGCTGTGATTAAGTTAGTGTGCAGTTCCTACTTCAGTGACTGCACTTCAAAACACTTCATTGGTATAATGCTCTGAGGGGTATCTAGCAGTTTTGAGAGAAGTTATAGAACCTGCCAGTCTTTAGTTGAGGAAAAATGTATTTGAACACTTGAGCCAGGGATTCCCAACCTGGGATCCACGGAGCTCCTGTTGCAATGAGCGAATGAAGTGAGCCCAAGTGTAGGGCACAGGCACGAAGACTGAGTTAGGATGCTTACGCGGACGTGAACGTTGAACAGCATACAGGAGGGATCTAGATACGGAGCCTTGACACAGAGAAATGGAGATTCATAGGTAAACCTTGAAATTGGAACAAAGCTTAGAACACACGGTCCTAAGCGGCCGGGAACCGTTAATTACCACACAGGCAAAACCAATGATCTGGCGACTAGTGGTTGTAACGCTGGGGTTTTGATGGAAGACCCATTAAGGTCTTGATGGAAACCAGGAGTGTCGTCATCAAAGAGAATTAGAAGCACATGGGAAATTAACAGTCGGAACCATGGCACAATCAAAGGAAATTAGGAGAAAGATAGGGAATTGACGATCGGGACCGTGACAGTACCCCGCCTGCCCCAATGGGAGTCTCCAGGCGAACCACCAGGCTTGTCTCGATGAGAATCACGGAGAGGGAAGGGTCCAGGATGAAGGAGCGGGGAATCCAGGAGCGTTCCTCTGGCCTGTATTCCTCCCAATCGACCAGGTACTGGAGGCCCCTGCCTCGACTGTGTGCATCCAGTATTCGCCGAACGGTGTACACTGGGTGGTCGTCAATGATCCGGGCGGGTGGTGGGGGTTCGGCAGGAGGGCACAAAGGGCTGACAGATACAGGTTTCAATTGGGAGATGTGGAAAGTAGGATGGATGTGCATGGATCCGGGCAGTTTGAGTCTGACCACCAAGGGGTTGATGACACTCTCAATCTCGAATGGTCCCAGGTAGCGAGGGGCGAGTTTCTTGAGTTCATTCTCGAGGGGGATGTCTTTTGAAGACAGCCAAACCTTCTGCCCAGGCCGATAATTTGGTGCAGGAATTCGATGGCGATCGGCAATCCTCTGGTTGCGGTCGGCTGAGCGGAGCAGGGCCGCGTGTGCATCCTTCCAGATCTTGCAACCTCAGCGGAGATGGGCCTGAACTGAAGGCACAGCAATGTCATCTTCATGTGCAGGAAACAGAGGGGTTTGGTAACCAAGGGAGCATTCGAAGGGGGACATTCTGGTGGTGGTGCTGACCAGGGAGTTGTGGGTGTACTCGACCCAAGCGAGATGGGTGCTCCAGGGTGACGGGTTGTTGGCGGTCATGCAGCACAGTGCTGCTTCCAAATCCTGGTTTGCTCGTTCTGTTTGACTATTAGTCTGCGGATGGAAGCTGGAAGACAGGTTTGCTGAGGCCCCAACAGCTTGACAAAAGGATCTCCAGACTTGAGAGATGAATTGAGGGCCCTGGACAGAAATGATGTCAGATGGAATTCCATGAAGGAGGAAGATGTGATGAACAAGGAGGTCGGCTGTCTTGCGGGCTGTAGGGAGTTTGGGGAGGGCTATGAAGTGCACAACTTTGGAGAAGTGGTCCACCACCGTGAGTACAGCAGTGTTCCCATGTAAAGGAGGTAGTCCAGTGACAAAATCCAGCGCAATGTGAGACCAAGGGCAGCTAGGGACAGGTAGGGGATGAAGCAGCCCAGCAGGTGGTTGGTGGGAGGCTTTTCCATGGGCACAAACAGAACAAGCAGAGGCGAAGGAACGGGTGTCACCGTCCTTGGAGGGCCACCAGAAATGTCTCTTCAAAAGGGACAGAGTTTGGTCGATTCCAGGATGGCAGGCGAAAAGAGAAGTGTGCCCCCATTGGAGAATCTGAGACCGAACCGAGTCAGGCACGAAGAGGCAATTGGAGGGTCCATTGCCTGGGTCAGGTTGAGTCCGTTGGGCCTCTTTGACTCTGGATTCAATCTCCCAGGTGAGGGCAGCCACTACACAGGATGGTGGAAGGATGGTCTTGGGGTTGGGAAGGCCCTGCTCAGAGACATATTGACGGGAGAGAGCATCGAGCTTCCCATTCTTGGACCCCGGACGGTAGGTGAGTGTGAATCTGAAACAACCAAAAAAACATGCCCAAAGGGCTTGGCGGGAATTCAGGTGTTTGGCAGTTTGGATGTATGTGAGATTCTTGTGATCAGTCCAGATGATGAATGGATGTTCTGCTCCCTCCAGCCAGTGCCTCCACTTTTCTGAAGCGAGTTTGACGGCCAGTAACTTCCGGTTCCTTACATCATAGTTCCGTTCAGCGGGGGATAGCCGGCGAGAAAAGAAGGCGCAGGGATGGAGTTTTTGGTCTGGGCTGGAGCATTGGGAGAGGACCGCTCCCACCCCAGAGTCGGAGGCGTCGACTTCCACAATGAATTGGCGATAGGGGTCTGGTTGGACCAGGATGGGGGTGGAGGTGAAACGCCACTTCAGCTTTCAGAAAGGTTGAGTCCACTTCGGGGTCCCAGTGAAAACGTGTCGTAGGAGAGTTGAGTCGGGTAAGGGGGCTGCCACCTGGCTGTAATCTCTGATGAAGCGATGATAAAAGTTTGTGAACCCCAGAAATCGCTGGATTGCTTGAGTGTTGTGGGTTTTGGCCACTCCGCCACTGCTCGGATCTTTTCGGGATCCACCCTCACTTGCCCGCTCTCGATGATGTACCCTAAGGAACTGACAGAAGGGACATGAAACTCGCACTTCTCAGCCTTCACGAATACCTTGTTCTCCCAAAGCCTCTGCAAAACCTGACGGACATGGTGGGTGTGTTCCTGAAGACTGCGGGAGAAGATTAAGATGTTGTCCAAATAAACAAAAATGAAACGGTAAATAAAGTCTCTAGGGACATCATTTATCAGGGCTTGGAAGATGGCGGGGGCATTGGTGAGACCGAATGGCACGACCAGGTATTCAAAGTGACCAAGAGAGGTGTTAAAAGCTGTTTTCCACTCATCTCCCTCCCTTATCCCGACCAGATGGTAGGCACTTCGTAGGTCTAACTTAGAGAAGATGGTGGCTCCGTGAAGGGGTTTGAAAGCAGAGTTGATAAGGGGCGGGGGATACTTATTCTTTATGGTGATGCTATTCAGGCCACGGTAGTCAATGCAGGGGCGCAGTGAGCCATCTTCCTTCCCCACAAGGAAGAAACCTGCGCCTACAGGGGACGATGAGGGTCGGATAATGCCCGCCGCAAGAGAGTCACTTAGGTAAGCCTTCATTGCTTCCCTTTCTGGCCAGGACAGGTTATACAGCTGGCTGGTGGGTAGAGCGGCTCCAGGGAGAAGGTCAATTGTGCAATCGTAAGGGGGTGGTGTGGAGACAGGGAAAGAGCCCGTTGTTTGTTAAACACTTCTCCCAGATCGTGATACTCTGCTGGAACCTTGGATAAGTTGGGGGTTTCAGCGGCAGACGAGGTTGTGGTGACTTTCACAGGGGACAGGGCCGATTGTAGACAATTAGAGTGACAGAACAGACTCCAGCTGACTATCTTCCCAGTGGACCAGTCAATGTGGGGATTATGGCGGCTTAACCAGGGGTACCCAAGAACTATTGGAGCTTGAGGAGAGGAAATTAGGTTAAATCGTACCTGTTCCTAATGGTTCCCGGACAGAACAAGAGACAGGGGTGGTGTGCAGTGTGTGACTCAGGCCAGAAGTCTACTGTCCAGTGCCCAGGCTTCCAGAGGGGTACTCAACGGCTCCCGAGGAATTCCGGCCCGGGAAGCTATGTTTTCATCCCAAAGGTTTCCCTCAGCGCCGCAGTCCACTGGAGCTGACAGTGGCAGGGACTGTGGGTTGTAACGTAAAGTAGCTTGGATCTGCACCCGGGTTCAGGGGACGGAAGGGAAAGTTGTCTGGCTCACCAGGGTCCCCCTTTCTACTGGTGAACCTTCCCTTTTGGCCGAAGGGGACAGGTAGCCTGGAAGTGGCCGGACTGGCCGCAATAGAGACTCTCCCCTGCTCTCAATCTCCGGAGTCGCTCTGTGGGAGAAGGACGGTTCCGTCCCAGCTGCATTGGTTCCTCTCCCGGGGCGGTGGAAACGGTCGGACTAGGAGCTATTCTAGGAGCGGGAGGAGATGAGAGGCTTGTGCTGGTGGGAGACGGTAATGAGTGCCATGCAGTGGCCAAAGGTGGTGAAAGACCAGTTCTTTCCCTATGGCGTTCTTGAAGACGTTTGTCCAACCTGGTGGCTAGGGAGATCAGGGAAGCCAGGCTCTCGGCGTCATCTCTTGCCGCCAACTCATCTTTCACCATGTCGCTGAGACCATTCCAAAATACCCCTTGGAGTGCCTCATCGTTCCACCCCGAGTTGGCCGCTAACATCCGGAACTCCACGGAATATTTGGCAACACTGCGTGAGCCCTGACAGAGGGTGAGTAGATGCTTAGTGGCATCTTTACCACGGACCGGGTGGTTAAAGATCTTCCTCATTTCTGTGATAAAGGTGGGAAAAAAGGAGCAGATATTCAGTTGATTATCCCAAACAGCTGTAGCCCACGCTAAGGCACTTCCCCGCAACAACCCCACGATATAAGCTATCTTTGACTTATCTGTGGAGTACGTGGATGACTGCTGTTTGAACACCAAGGAGCGTTGCAGAAGGAAGACCTGGCACTTTCCCAAGTCCCCAGTGTAGTGTTCTGATTCAGGGACGTGCGGCTCTCTTGGTGGGGGTGTTGCTGACACGTAGGAGGTTGCCACTACAGGCCGTCTGGGATGGTTAGACAGAGTTCCAGGAGTGGATGGGGCAAAATAAGTGGATACACAGACCACCTGGTCACCGATCTTCGTTACGTTAGCAGACAGGGAACGGAGGTTCTCCATGACATCCCAGAGAAGTTGATTGTGCAGACCCAGTAGGGAGCCCTGGCTGGCGAGGGCTTGTTGCAGGGTATTCGTGTCTGCTGGGTCCATTGTGGCCAGATCGTTCTGTTGTAATGAGCGAATGAAGCAAACCCAAGTGCAGGACACAGGCACGGAGACTGACTTAGGATGCTTATGCAGACGTGAACGTTGAACAGCATACAGGAGGGATCTTGATACGGAGCCTTGACACAGAGAAATGGAGTTTCATAGGTAAACTTTGAAATTGGAGCAAAACTTCGAACACATGGTCCTAAGCGGCCGGGGAATGTTAATTACCACACTGGCAAAACTAACGATCTGGCGACTAGTGGTTGTAATGCTGGGGTTCTTATGCCGCAGGACTTGATGGAAACCAGGTGAGACGTCATCAAAGAGAATTAGAAGCAAGTGGGAAATTAATGGTCGGAACCATGGCACAAGCAAAGGAAATTTGGAGAAAGATAGGAAATTAACGATCAGGACCATGACATCTCCTGGTTAATGGTAGGGGTCCATGGCATAAAAAAAGATTGGGAACCCTGATTTAAGACCTCATATCTGTCACCAAACTAATGAGCCACCAGGTAGCAATGATTCGTGCCATCCTGTGAGCCACTAAAGCTTAGATACTCAAAATGGGCATCTCAAAATACACCAATGTGCTTGCCGTAATATTCTTTTAAATTCACAAGAAGAATAAACAAGCCTATGTCATTTCCTCTACTAGGCCAAAATGTGTAGTACTGAAGCCCCTTGGTTGATTACACTGGGCACACTATGGTTAATCACATGCATGATACCTGGTATCTAATTTCCCCTGGGATCAATAAAGTATGACTATGACTATGAATCCAAAACAGATACTGTAATCTGAGCTCTGTCTCAGGAAGGGATTAGTGAATGGATAGCAAATGAACAATCAAGGATGTGCTCAAAGCCTCCTTGAGAAAATGAAACATCCCCACTGACTCATAGCATTACCTGACCTATGACTGCTCAAATAGAACAAAGTGTATTGAGAACCTTGACCAAACGTGAGCTCATGGAGGCCGACAGAAGAGTGGACTACCTCATAGACTATCCAACTGCCCATCCCATCGGCCATTTTACCTTAATGTCTTCATTAAGCACTTCAGAACACACAAGACCTGGGTGGAAGTAAGTCATTCTTGATCCCAAGGGACCAGGTAAGAGGAGAACTTGTAGATCTTCCTCATTCTGTCTAGCGCTGTAATTTATGAGGGAGATGGGAAGTACGATGGTGATGATAGGGAAAGAGTTTTAGAAATATTGTAGATTAATGGAAATCTTAGAGTTTCATTTTCCTTTCTTCTAGAGTCACTGTTTGAACTTGAGGAGAATTATGAATTAAAGGGAACAGGCAAGAAAGTGGAATTGAATGATAAAGTGGATTTGACTCATGTGACCTACTCCAGCACCAATTTCTTATCATCAAGTGCTTTGGCTATCTCACCTCTCCCTAAATCATCTGATGACTTGCCTTTTGAGATTTTAGCCTGGGTATCTTTTCATTCCATATCTATCTACAGCATCTACAGAGTGCTTGGCACTGTATACAAATATCAAATTCATCTTGAATCAGAAAAATATGGAATTTTAATATTTCTATTATATCGGAATGATTCAAGATTTTTTTTCAAAAGTTTTTTCCCTGTAAGTGTTGCATAATATCTTCTAATTCATTCAATGTTTTAATGAAATCTGCCTTCCCTCAGTGTTAAGCAGATTAGTCTTTAAAGGACAATTCTGCTCCTCCTCCTGTTCCCTGCATTTATGCCCTGCGGTAGTGCTTCATATTAGCTTTCATGGTAGAACATTCTGGAGGTTTTTGTGGGATGGTTGGTTGGTGTAGGTGTTGAAATTGCAGATGAGTATCTTGTTATCCCAATACTTTATTAGATTTTTCCTGATGACAATGCTCAGTTAGTGTCAGATGATGACTCAAATCCCATGATGTGTCTCACCATAGAAGATAAATATCAATGTTCTATAAATTCCAATGTAGTGGATATAGTAAAGCGCATGTATTTCAGATTTCAGGGTGAAGTAACAGCCTGAATTAACCAGATGTATTTAAAAATGCACGAAGACACTGGGTTTCAGGGTATTAAAAAGGATTATTGTTTAAACTTGGAACAGTAGATTTTGTGGGTAGGAGGCACCAATTGTTGAAAGAAGGACCTAAGCCACTTTTCAGTTCCCCAGCTGAGGCATGGCAAGCACAGTACCCTGATCATTCTGAAATGTGCTAGTCTCTTCAACTATATCCCTTGTACTTTTTTATGGATTAAGGGCCTAGTCAATCCTAGTTGGATATATTTAATAAAATATTGAAGAAACTAGTATCTCAAAATTTCTCCAGACAAAATAATTTGTGGAGGCAGATACAACTCAAGATTCAATTTACAGAAGGGGGTTTACTGTTCTCTTCAGGTTGACCGACATTAACATCTGCTCAAAGAAAATCTAGAATTTTTCTGACTTGTGCTTTGTCCCTCTTAATGCGTAAACTTTCCAAATTATGAGTTCTTCCTGCTCTGGTGTTCACTTGGTGCAGCTGATCTTCCTAAACTTTCTCTCTCACTTTAAGATTTGCTAAAATTTTTTTTGTCTTTGAAGAAATTCTTATGGTGTTCCAGTGGAAAACTATAGAATTCCCACAAGGTTTGACAGGGTAATGTAGCATTGATGACTCCTTTGGCTGGGATGTTGAGAACCAGAGGGCATAGTTTCAAAAAATGGGGTCACCCTCTCAGGGCAGAAATGAGAACTGTGATTCCATGTAATTCTCTACCAAAGTGGGTCCTTGGAGACTTGGTTGCTGAGTATATTCAATATGGAGATCAATAGATTTTTAGATCTTAAGGGATATGGGTTCAGTGCACAAATATGCCAGAGAAGCACCTTGTATTATTTTACCAGAAATAAAACAGCAGCAGCAATGCTTTTCCCTTGATCTGCACTGCATTAAGAAGTCACTGAACATTACTGATATGGCATTTAAAGGTTTCTAAACTATCCAGCAATGAACTATTGTTTCTGATCATGTGCTTGATGAGGAACATTGCTGGCTCAATGAACTTCAAAATACCAAGCCAGAATGGGCGATATAAAGTGGGTGCTTCTGTACCACAAATTGTATTCTATTTGTGCAATTGAGCTTCTTGATGATGTTGTTGCTGAGCTTGCACTGTATTGAAGATGGATGTTTATACAAGTTACAATCTAATAAATGTGTTGAATCCTATAAAATAGTGTTATTTTGCTGACATAAACTAAAAAACTTTTTTTTTTGCAATTTTTCATCTAAAACAAACCAATGTGGGCATCCTGGGATAAATTGCAACAGAATTCTGTGAATCAGAAGCTGCTTGGTTTATTTCTCTTGATATAGGTTTGCTAGTGAAAGCTACATTCTTCTTAAAATTCTTTATTCTTGCCAAAAGCTTGGGGAATTTCAGAACTCCTGACTATTGTGTGTGTTTGTTCACTTTCGATGGTTGCTGGCCATCTTTTTCTCTGGATATGCGAGCCTCCACAGTACCACACACCAATACCTGAGGATGCTTGTGTAAAGAGCCTTGAATTTGTTTTTTAAGGGATGTACAAAAGTACAAAGCTTTGTTATTGTTTCTTGAATTTTTAGGTGGAAACACATTACCTTGTGTATTACTCAGTTGCACAAGTTTGTTTCCCGCTGCAAATAAGGAACAGAAGTCAGGTACCAGTCTAGCTCTGGGACTTCCAAAGTGATTAGTGACCAACACACATTTACCCTGCAAAGTCAGCAAAATCTGCACTGCCATCCCCTCTTCCCCTGCCCTACATCCACACAAACCCATCTATTTATGTACGCTGCTCTTGTCTTCACAAGAAGGATCAATTCATTGTTTGAAAGTTCAATGCACTGAATCATCACGAATTTTCTTGATATCTCCCGAAGTAAATTAGATAAAATTGAATCAAGTTGCTTACTGTGTGCAACCACCTCCAACATTTGATAATTAGGCATGAAGACTTATTTTCTATTGTGATTTGAATTCCCAAGTTTATTTTATCTTTTATGTCCACTCCATTGAAAGTCTACAATAACCACAAGTGTGCTTTTTTTTTATGACAGTGCAGCATCTGCAAAATTTAATGCTTAATTTACAATTTGTATGAGAGCAACAGAACTGCAATGTGCCATGAAGCTTTCTTAATTTGGCATTAAACAGGGAAAGTGCACAAAATGTTCCAGTACATCCGAATTTTGTTTCATTGAAGGATGTCATGGTGCATGCACGACAAAACTGGGCAAATTCAACTTCTAGTTTGGGAAATGACTCATTTATTTTAGGATCATCCTGATCTGCCTCACCAAACATTTTAATCATTCACGGTATGTGGATGTCACCAGAAAGCCCAGCATTTGTTAACCATTGCTAACTGCCCTGGCCTGAGGGGATTTTCCAACCGATTTCTTTGATAAGTACATTACTCTTGGTCCAGAGAGTCACACCAGACCAGGTACCTTAGCAAGAACATTAGCAAACTAATTTGGTTTGTATGATAATTTATTTTGGATATGCGTGTTTATCCTTCCTGGTGCAAATTCCAGATTTAAGTAATTGAATTTTAATTCCTCTGCTTCCAGGGCAGGATTTAAACTTTTCTGGATCATTGGTTTACACCTCCGTATAATTGGTCCACTGACATAGCCACTGCTATGCTTTCCCATCTTCTGCCATCTGATCTTGTAGTCTTGTAAGGAGATTAACATAATTAAGAAGTATTTATATCACAGTTAAATATTATGGAGTTTTACAGCATGAAAAAGGCCATTCGGTCCACCACATCCACACTGACCACTGGGTATCCATCTGTATTGGTCCCATCACCCAGCCCTTGGCCTGTAGCTTTCTATGCCTGGGCAATTCAAGCGCTCGTCTAGACATTTCTTAAATGCTGTCAGTGCCTCTGCCTCCACTGCTTTCTCTGATGGTGTATTCTCAATAATCAAAGCTTTCTAGGTGTAAAAGGCCCCTTTCGGATCCACTCTAAATCTCTGACGCTTTACCTAAAGCTACGTCCTCTATTTTTACCTCTGCTCTTCAAGACTGCTTTGCATCCTCTGACTGGCACATATTCAGAGAGGCTGCAACCGATGGCGACTCTACCAACTTAGAGGAGTACACGGCATCAGTGACTAGCTACATCAGCAAGTGCATTGATGACGTCACTGTAGCCAAGACCATCACTACACGTGCTAACCAGAAGCCATGGATGACCGCGGAGGTGCGTGCGCTGCTGAGGACCCGTGACTCCGCCTCCATAGCATGTGACAGGGCAGCCCTAACAACAGCGAGGGCCAAACTGTCCCGGGCCATCAGAGAGGCAAAGCGTGCAGACGCCCAGTGAATCCACAGTCACTTCCAGGACAGCAGCGACACGCGGCACATGTGGAAGGGCATTCAGGACATCACCAACTACAAGACAACACCACCTGCCTGTGCTGATGATGCCTCCCTCCCAGAGGCGTTGAACAACTTCTAAGCTCGTTTTGAGGCGGAAAATGACGTGGCGGCGAGGAAGACCACCCCTCTTTCAAATGACCAGGTGCTGTGTCTTACCGTGGCTGATGTGAGGAGAACCCTGTGCAGGGTCAACCCACGGAAGGCTGCTGGACCAGACAATATTCCTGGCAGAATGGTTAGAGGATGTGCAGACCAGCTAACAGAGATTCTCACTGACATCTTCAACATCTCCCTGAGCAGTGCCGTTGTTCCTATGTGCTTTAAAGCCGCCACTATCGTCCCAGTGCCAAAGAAGTTTTCAGTATCCTGCCTTAGTGACTACCGTCCCGTCGCACTCACATCCATCATCATGAAGTGTTTCGAGAGGCTCATCATGAGGCACATCGAGACCCTGCTGCCCCCCTCACTGGACCCCCTGCAGTTCCCAACCGTTCAACAGACGATGCCATTGGCATCACCCTCCACCTGGCCCTAACCCACCTGGACAAAAAAGACACGTACGTTTGAATGCTGTTCATAGACTTCAGTTCAGCATTCAACACAATCATTTCTCAGAAACTAATTGGATCGCTGAGCCTACTGGGCCTGAACACCTCCCTCTGCAACTGGATCCTAGAACTCCTGACTGGGAGACCTCAGTCAGTCCGAATTGGAAACAGCATCTCCAACACCATCACACTGAGCACGGGGGCCCCCCAGGGCTGTGTGCTCAGTCCACTGCTGTTCACCCTGCTGACCCACGATTGTGCTGCAACACACAACTCAAACCACATCATCAAGTTCGCCGATGACACGACCGTGGTGGGTCTCATCAGCAAGAATGATGAGTCAGCATACAGAGAGGAGGTGCAGCAACTAACAGACTGGTGCAGAGCTGACAACCTTTCTCTGAATGTGAACAAAACTAAAGAGATGGTTGTTGACTTCAGGAGGACACAGAGCGACCACTCTCCGCTGAACATCGACAACTTCAACGTAGAGATTGTTAAGAGCACCAAATTTCTTGGTGTTCACCTGGTGGAGAATCCCACCTGGTCCCTCAACACCAGCTCCATAGCAAAGAAAGCCCAGCAGCATCTCTACTTCCTGTGAAGGCTGAGAAAAATCCATCTCCCACCCCTCATCCTTACTACATTCTATAGAGGTTGCATTGAGAGCATCCTGAGCAGCTGCATCACTGCCTGGTGCGGAAATATTACTAAATGACAATAAAAGAGGAATGCGTGTCTTCATAATCTAAAAATTGCACCATCTCGGATTGCAAGACCCTGCAGCGGATAGTGAGGTCAGCTGAGAAGATCATCGAGGTCTCTCTTCCCGTCATTACAGACATCTACACCACACGCTGCATCTGTAAAGCAAACAGCATTATGAAGGACCCCACGCACCCCTCATACAAACTCTTCTCCCTCCTGCCATCTGGCAAAAGGAACCAAAGCATTCGGGCTCTCACGACCAGACTATAAAACAGTTTCTTCCCCCAGGCCATCAGACTGCTCAATACCCAGAGCCTGGACTGACACCAACCTACTGCCCTATTGTCTTGTTTATTATTTATTGTAATGCCTGCACTGTTTTGTGCACTTTATGCAGTCCTGGCTAGGTCTGTAGTCTAGTGTAGTCTTTGTGTTGTTTTTACATAGTTCAGTGTAGTTTTTGTATTGTTTCATGTAGCACCATGATCCTGAAAAATGTTGTCTTGTTTTTACTGTGTACTGTACCAGCAGTTATGGTCGAAATGACAATAGAAAATGACTTGACTTGACTAATGTGGGGAAGTGCTTTCTGCAGTCTCTCCTATAGGCAGGCTACCTTATCAATATCCCTCATAATTTTATATAGCTCAGTTGTGTCCTCTTTTAACTTCCTCATTCCATGGACAACAGATCCAGCCTCTCCAATTTGTCCTCATTTTTAAAAAAATTCTCCACTCTTGGCAACATCCTGGTGAATCATATCTGCACACTCTCTAGCAGGTATCCCATCTTTCCTACAGTATGGTGATCAGAACTGCAAGTAATAACTCCACCTGGGGTCTGACTAAGAGCATAAACTCCCTACTTGTGTATTGAATGCCCTGATTAATCATGCCCAGTACCTCATAAGCCTTCTTAACCATACTATTTACCTGCACTACCACTTTCAAGTCTCTCATTAAACATAATGTTTGCCTTATAACCTGAAATTATAGTCAGTATTTGTAATGTAATAACATTACAACACATCTATTCAACTTTGTGCATTGTGATACCAGTAAGTAAAAGAAAAACTTCACTAAAGTATTGTTATTTGTCACTTGACATCTTTTGTTGTACTTGCTGTTGGAGGTTGTAGCATGTGGTTCTGGCCTCTAATGGTCCATCCACTACATTGGTCAATCTCTTCTGGAGATTCTGGTTAATATAGTAGGTAGTAGTTGAAGTCTGATTCCAGAGCCTTGGCAGAAAAGTCTGGCATGACACGGGGGTAGCACATAGAGGATGCTACACTGCTAGACGGGATGATAAAATATGGCCTTTGCCACTCTTAGTTGGACATAATGGTGCTTCAAAGAATATTTGAACATCTGCATGTTAGAATTATTTAGAGTTAATTTTTTTTACTGGAAAGTGCCACAGAATTTGGTAATTCTGGCCAATGTTTGTCTCGCCTTCAACCCTTTGTCCTGCATGGTTATTCAATGTGCCCATCCTAAGCAAGTATGCATTGTCCACACCCATCAGAAAGTGGACAATTTCCTTGCTAAATGATTTGATTATTCCTAGACTATCAGTCATTTTCCCCATCTCTTATTTTAATAATAAGCAACAAGTGAAAGTAAGAAAGCAATATTTAAGAAAAACGTGCTGTTTTTTCCCCCAGATTGACTATAGTACAGGAAATTAATCATTTGTTTCTGGAGACTGCTAGAAATTATGGAGAATTAGAAACCCTTGACGTAGGTTGCATGTTACATAAGCTGTTCCACATTTATCTCAAACTCAGTAATCGTTTGTCACCCTGTTTCCTCCTCGTCTACCAGCAAGCAATTCGGCTATCACACGAGAATAGAGGCTGTTCTAGTCATTCATAATGCTAGTTGCATTATAGCAACAACACTTCAAATATATCACATTGGCTGTTAAATGTTTTGGAAGACCTGAAGTTATGAGTCATGATAACAAGCGCTTTACCCTGTGATGGGAATGTAGTTGTGTTTTTGGATAGGTTAGCATGTTCCTTTTCTCCAACGTTTTGCATTGCTTTAATTCTCACCTGCCACAAAGTGTAGAAAATGCCCTACAACTGACCTGTTTGTCTAATGGACATGAGCAAGACAGGGACATAAATGAAGCAAGAGTTGAATCAGTGCCTCACACCATTTTGAGGCGACCAGCAACAATATTATGCCAACGAGAGACTTGACTGTGGCAGTGCAGGTAAATAGTATGGTTATGAAGGCATATGAGATACTGGGTATGATTAATCAGGGCATTCAGTACGTGAGTAGGGAGTTCATCCTCTTCGTTAGACCTCAGGTGGAGTCCTACCTGTAGTACCGATCACCATGCTGTAGGAAAGATGTGATACCTGTTGGAGAGGGTGCAGATAAGATTCACCAGGATGTTGCCAGGAGTGAAAAATTTTCTCTTTTTATGAGGACAAATTTGAGAGGCTGGGTCTGTTGTCTGTGGAATGAGGAAATTAAAAGGGTGGCTCAACTGAGGTATATGAAAATATGACGTACTACAATAAGGTAGATTGCCGATAGGACAGACTGCAGAAAATCTGTCTTGTGATTTATCTGTATTAGTGCTGAAATTTAAATTGGTGTTGCGGAGCTGTATGTTGTAGAAAACGATCCAACAGCCCACCATGCCAGCTCTTTGCCTATCAACACCAAGGGTTCTGTCACTTTGAGGACATTCCAAGCTCAGCTGTAGTTTCCTAATGTGCAGAATCCTGTTCACCCATGATCCTGGGGTTGCTCCTGGTAAAGTAACACCTTGCTGTTTGAAATATGCTTCAACCCTTGCATGTCTTTACATCCCCTTCCACTCCATCTTTGTACTCTTTTCCAAATTCTGTGTTCCTTGCCCTCTTGAGAATCCACCTATTATTTTGTCACTGGTGAAAATGCTTTCAGCTTCTTAGACTCAGCCTGAAATCCCCTTTCACTGGCCGCTGTGGTTGGCTGTCTACCACGTTCTATCTCTTTGACCATGAAATGGGTCTTAGAGGAAAGCTGGTCAACTTTTGTGGCTTTGTGTATTTTTGTTTGTTTGAAACCTGCTTCTGTAAAGCTCCTCCAGGTTTCTTGATTGCTTTGGAAGACTGTAGAAATTGAACGCGAAAATTCATTTCAGCGCTGGGGAACAATTAATTCCAGTGAAACCGGCCAGATTAAGGCGCGGTGCTCAGTAGCTGCAGAAAGAGAGTTTTTTTTTAGTTGTTCGATGTGGTCTATGAATAATTGATAGACACATTTATCAAATATAACTGCTTAGGTCTTGAAGACGAGCGAGCTTTAGGCTGGACGGTCCCCGGTTTACTGAGGGTCCCTTGGGGCTCTTAATTTATTATCTACTGGCGGTGACAGGGGAAAAAAACATTTGTTAATGCTACCTACTGCGACTTATTTAGGGAAAAGGTTAACACTTCTTGAATGTTAATTACCCGCCTTGTCTTGACACCTCTGATTGAATGTCCACACAATGCCCCTGCAGTCCACCCGAGGTCGCACAGAGTTTATTAAGCCGCGAACACCACACGTTCAGTGACTGAAAGAAATCTCTGCCACGGTGTGAGAGGTTGGGGTGGGGATGTAGGGCGAAATAGCAGAGAAAAGCCTACAAAGCCCGATTAGCGTTCTGCTCCGGAAACAACATAAACTGGTATACATTTATCCCCAACACAGCCTTTACAAACCCGACCATAAGACTACTTCCAAACACTGGTGCTGTATTGTCCATTGAATTTTAGCACACCTACCAGTAACATCACTGCAGAACTGGGCGCAGACTGCACGGCAGACCAACCTTTGCAATGGTACCTGTTAATTCAGCCTCCCGCTCGCAGTTTTCCCCTGAAGAAAAGGCTCGGCTGTGAAGAGTCATTACCTTTGTCTTCTCTCCGAAACTCCAGTTTGTGTTTTATTCTGATCTCCTCCACGCTGTGCGGAGATCGGGCGCAAATGAAGGTTCCTGGATCAAAGCTAACGCCACCTGCCGTGCAATAACTGAGATCCAGCCGGGAGAGAGGGCGCAAAGCGCGGCGAATCAAATAAACCGACAGCGAAATTAAGCACTGTATGGCAGTGGCTAGGTTATCGGGGCATGCCTTAGCACCGAGGGGTCAAAGGAAAAGTAGCCGTCCTTTCAAGCAGACCATTCCGGATTTATTCAAATAACTGCCTATGAATACATTTTCCCAAGCGAATGGTATTGTTTTAAGGAAATATCCTCTGAAGAAACAGAAGTTATTTCCAGACTTGAATCAAAAACAACTTTTAAGTTTTTTCTTTGGGTTGGTGGCTGGTGATGAGAAGTGGTAGGCTGCTTATGCTGGACTTCTGATAGGATTCTCGGTACCATCAGTACTCCACTTTGAGCAGCGTTTTCACTCAAAACACTAACAAATCCTTTCCCCCATGAATGCTGCTCCACCCCCTGAGTCCCTCCAGCAAGTTGTTTGTTGCAGTCTTCTAGGAGGCTAGACCTTGTCTAGTAACAATGCTTGGAATATAGAGTATGCGTTTGAGGAGTGTGGTCCTGGTCTTCCTGTTCTAAGCCTGCATGTCTAAATATGTGTGTGTTTGTGACATAGGGTAGTCAGTGTCCAAACGGAGGCACCAATAGGAACAACATAGCTTCTCAACGAAGCTGATTGAGTATGACCAGGGTCTCAGCAGTGGGGTGTTGACCTGTACTTAGCTCTCCTATCCGTTTAATGCGTCTGAATGATTTCACAGAGTGGCTATACCTCTCCTGTGTCTGTTGTATATACTCTATGCCACTAAAGCAGGTGTCACAATTTCCTGTGGTGAAAAACTTTATGCTGAGTGTGATGCCTTGATTTTCACGTCTCTTTTGTGCAACTGACTAAAGGCTTTGAAGGAGTTTACCATTCCCTTCGCCAATGTCTGCTACGAATCCTTCAAAGATGTTCCAGCGATGGTGAACTTGAGGACAGCCTCAAAGTTAAAGTTTCTTCCCCCCTCTCTGCTTTCCGCAGGGATTGCTCCCTACGCGACTCCCTTGTCCATTCATCCCCCACATCCCTCCCCACCGATCTCCCTCCCGGCACTTATCCTTGTAAGTGGAACAAGTGCTACACATGCCCTTACACTTCCTCCCTTACCACCATGCAGGGCCTCAGACAGTCCTTCCAGGTGAGGCGACACTTCACCTGTGAGTCGGCTGGGGTGATATACTGCGTCCGGTCTCCCGATGCAGCCTTCTATATATTGGCGAGACCCGACACAGGCTGGAAGATCGTTTCGCTGAACATCTACGCTCTGTCCGCCAGAGAAAGCAGGATCTCCCAGTGGCCACACATTTTAATTCCACATCCCATTCCCTTTCTGATATGTCTATCCACAGCCTCCTCTACTGTAAAGATGAAGCCACACTCAGGTTGGAGGAGCAACACCTTATATTCCGTCTGGGTAGCCTCAAACCTGATGACATGAACATGGACTTCTCAGACTTCTGCTAATACCCCGCCTCCCCCTCGTACCCCATCTGTTATTTATTTATTCATTTATATACACTTTCTGTTTCTCTCTCTCCTTTTTCTCCCTCTGTCCCTCTCACTATACCCCTTGCCCATTCTCTGGGATTCCCCCCTCCCACTTTTCTTTCTCCCTGGGCCTCCTGTCCCATTATCCTCTCATATTCCTTTTGCCAATCAGCTGTCCAGCTCTTGGCTCCATCCCTACCCCTCCAGTTTTCTCCTATCATTTCGGATCTCCCCCTCCCCCTCCCACTTTCAAATCTCTTACTAGCTCTTCTTTCAATTAGTCCTGACGAAGGCTCTCGGCCCGAAACGTTGACTATACCTCTTGCTAGAGATGCTACCTGTCACTTTTTATGTGTGTTGCTTAAAGTTATGGTCGCTTTTCAGCTCCTGCAGACTGGAAGTTGGCAGGTTGTCTGTGAGGAAGTGTCTTTGATTTTTGATTTTCACCGATTTTACAGGGTTTACACGGTGATTTCACGGTTTACACGGCATCTTTGCAGTCCCTTGCACAAGGCTGCAGTCTAACAGATGCCTGTACTTGGACATTGACTACGTAATGTGACTCACATGTGTGCGCACACACATTATGGCAGGAATACCTAGATGGACAAAATGACTTATGAAACTGTGAAACAGCTTAAATAGCTTCTGCTTGTTCTTATATTCATTAGGGTAGCAAAGGCTCATAATGGAGAATGCAGGGCATGAAAAGACCTGCATTTGTATAGTGCCTTTCATTCCCTCAGTAAAACCTAATTGAGGGATAGTATGTATTGTAATGCAGGGAAACACAATGATTAATTTGTCTATAGGAAGACCCCACAGAGAACATTGCGTTAGTACCCAGATGTTGGCTGAAGGATTAATATTTGTCAGGACACCAAGAATAATTGCCTTCTCTTCTTTGAAAAAAAATCATGATTATTTTATGCATAGGAAGGTTCAGTTTTCTGTCTCATTCTAATGCTGGTACTGGTGATAGTGCGGCAGTGTTTTGGTATAGCAAGGAAGTGCCTGCTTAATGCTCTGGAGCGAAGGTGGAATCTGACATTCTGAGAGTGCAATCCAGTGAATCAAGCTGGTAGCAAGTTGTACTGTGATCTGAGATTTGTTTGCAACCTGTGTGATGACAAATGCTAATTTTTGAGAATTCTGACTTTCTCCTCAGTGCTCCCTTCTTGTTCTGTGTATCATTTAGCAGTCAAAGGGCCATTGTCGTTGTAAATATCCCCCCTCTTTCTTAGAGAAAAGATAAACAGAATGGAAAAGGGAAGGGGTAGAAACTGATATTGTAAAGAAGCTATAAAACTATCGTTTGACTCTTGACTGCATTTTTCCACTGATGCTTCCTGTCCTGAATTTTTACAGCAATTTTGCTTTTGTTTAAGAATAAGCCAAAATCTATAAATTAATGAATACTTGTTGAGCAAGGGGATTTGGATATACTGTATATAGTGCGGATCAATATAGTCTTGTCGAATGCTTTTGTAGGTTTTCTGGGATTGAATGGACTGCTTCCCCTATTTTTATATTCTAATCTGGAGTTACGTGATGAATCAAATTAATAAAATAAAATCATCTAGTAATACTACTGTTTTGCAATCTGTAAGGCTCTGTTATGCACAAATACCCAGCGGGTTTCCTTCCGTGCAACAGTAACTACCCATAACACTTTGGGATATCCCGAGGCCAGGAAAATGCCATATAAGCAGGCAAACATTGGTGGAGGTGGCAAGAGTAATTGATGGTTTCAGTGCAATTTTGCTCAAACGGTGCATCGTGCTTATATCATCTGACTGTTGTAAACAATATCCAGTACTGAGAAAAGAACATTGTTGATCTAAGAAAATTAACGTTGAGAAATGAGCAACAGAGAACCAGGGCATTTGACCTATGAGTTCTATCCTGCTGTTTATACGTTCCTTTCTCGGTCTAATGCTGTCAACATAACGGCCTATCCCTTTCTTCTTATAGTATTTATTTAATTGTTACCTTTATGCATCAATGGTATTCTCCTCTGCGTTGTATGCATTCAATTGTAACTTTTAAACTGTTCTGAAGTTTTGGAAGTTTTGAAGTCATTTCTGCAGTAGATAAGTGATCCAGGATATTTTTCATGTAAGTGACAAAATATGTAAACCAACTTTCTGCTAGGTGTGTTCCTAAGGAGTTAGACTGGCAAGAAGTGCGCATGTAATCGTCACCAATTTATTACGCTTATGGGCCTTGTAAACACCTCCGTTGTCTCATTAATCAAGCTTTCATCTGGAAACCCAAATTTAGTGTATTGAAGTTAATGGCTGTATTTGTCATTTAAAAAGTGTGTTTAGCTTTGAAGAAAGACATACAGTGCCTATAGAAAGTATTCACTGCCCCCTTGGAAGTTTTCATGTTTTATAATTTTACAACATTGAATCACAGCGGATTTAATGTGTCTTTTTTGACACTGATCAACAGAAAAAGACTTTCCATGTCAAAGTGAAAACAGATCTCTACAAAGTGATCTAAATTAGTTACAAATATAAAACACAAAATAATCGATTGCGTAAGTATTCACCCCTTTAATATGGCACACCGAATCATCACTTGGTGCAGCCAATTTATTTTAGAAGACACATAATTGGTTAAATGGAGATCTGTGGGCAGTCAAGGTGTTTTTTTTAGATTATGAAGACGCATAGTCCTCTTTTATTGTCATTTAGTAATGCATGCATTAAGAAATGATACAATATTTCCTCCGGTGTGGTATCACAAAACACAGGACAGGCCAAGACTGAAAAAACTGACAAAACCCATAATTATAACATATAGTTACAAATAGTGCAACAATACCATAACTTGATGAAGAAGTCCATGAGCACAGTAAGTTCAAAGTTTCTCAAACGTCCCACATCTCACGCAGACGGGAGAAGGAAGAAAAACTCTCCCTGCCATGCCGACCACAATCCGACTCTGAGTTATCCGAAAACTTCGAGCACTGATCAGCTGTCCGACACCGAGTACTGAGCGCCATCTCTGTCCGAACGATTCGACCTCCTTCTCGGTTGCCAAAAGCAGGCAAGGCCGGGGATTTTGAGGCCTACCCTCCGAAAGATTCCCAACCACACAGTAACGATAGCAGCTAACGGGCATTTCAGAAATTTCTCCAGATGGTTTCAATTGATTGTAGTAAAAATACACCTGTATCTGGAAGGTCCAACTGCTGGTGAGTCAGTGTACTGGCAAAAACTACACCATGAAGACAAAAGAACACTCCAAGCAACTCTGCAAATAGGTTATTGAAAAGCACAAGATAGGAGATGGATACAAGACAATGTCCAAGTCATTGAATATCCCTTGGAGTACTGTTAAGTCAGTCATCAAGAAATGGAAAGAATATGACACAGCTGTAAATTAGCCTAGAGCAGTCCTCAAAAACTGAGTGACCATGCAAGAAGGGGACTAGTGAGGGAGGCCACTAAGAGGCCTATGACAACGCTGAAGGAGTTACAAGCTTCAGTGGCTGAGATGGGAGAGACTGCACATACAACTGTTGCTCAGGTGCTTCACCAGTCGCAGCTTTATGGGAGAGAGGCAAAGAGAATGCCAAGGTTGGAAAAAAAACTATGGAAGTCTTAGCTAGAGTTTGCCAGTAAGCATGTGGGAGACTCTGAACTCAGATGGAAGAAGGTTCAATGGTCTAATGAAACCAAAATTGTGCTTTTTGCCCATCAAACTAAATGCTACATTTGGTGTAAGCCAAACTCTACACATCATCAAAAATGCACCATACCTACCATGAAGCATAGTGGTGGCTGCTTCATACTGTGGGGATGCTTCACTACAGCAGGCCCTGGAAGGCTTGTGGAGGTAGAGGGTAAAATGAATGCAGCAAAATACAGGGAAATCCTGGAGTAGTCTGCAAGAGATCTGTGACTTGGGAGAAGGTTTGTTTTCCAGCAAGACAATGACCCCAAGCATAAAGCCAAAGCTACACAGGAATGGTTTAAAAACAACAAAGTTAATGTCCAAGAGTGGCCAAGTCAGAGTCCAGACCTCAATCCAATTGAGAATTTGTGGCTGGACTTGAAAAGGGCTGTTCACTCACGATCCCCATGCAATCTGACAGAGCTTGAGCAGTTTTGTAAAGAAGAATGGGGAAAAATTGCGGTGTCCAGATGTGCAAAGCTGATAGAGACCTATCCACACAGACTCAAGGCTGTAATTGCTGCCAAAGGTGCATCTTCTAAATACTGACTTGAAGGTGATCGAAATACTTAATTATGCAATCAATTATTTTGTGCTTTATATTTGTAATGAATTTAGATCACTTTGTAGAGATCTGGTTTCACTTTAACATGAAAGAGTCTTTTTTTGTTGATCAGTGTCAAAAAAGCCAAATAAAATCCACTGTGATTCAATGTTATAAAACTATAAAACATGAAAACTTCCAAGGGGGATGAATACTTTTTATAAACACTGTATTCAATATCGCACTATACTGTATCCCAGTAGACAATCCAAAGTGTTGAATGGAACATTGGTTCTTTATCGTGTAGATGACAAGGTGAATAACACTGTGGTATGAAGCCCTGGTTGGACTCACTTGGACGGCAGCACATCTCGGGAATGACAGATAAAGGGGGATAAAGCAGCTTCCCCAGAAGGGTACTGGGACTGGGAGATATAAGATTGTACAAGGTTGGCTTTTATTTTGTGAATGTGGACTATTGCGGATGATCTGATTGAGATCTCAAAATAAAAACATTCAGTAAATGACACAGAAGATCATTTTCTTCTGATTGGAGACTGAGGAAACATAAACTCAAAATCTGACATCTTACAACATAGAACCTTTTCTAAAGGTGTTTACAAGATCCGTTGGGAGTTTTCAGTACTGAAAGATACAAAGATATGTATATGGAGCAATCGCTAGTGAAAGTAAGCAAGATCAAATTGTTACACTGTGCATTGAGGCAGAACAAAGTAAAGCAATAACAGAATACAGAATAAGGTGTGAGAGATGCAGAGAAAGTGCAGTGCAGGTAAACAATATGGTGCAAGATCATAATGAGGTGGACTGATGGGGTCAAGAGGCAATCTTATCATACTAGGGAATGATTCAAGAAGTCTTAAACAGCAGGGTCAAAGCTGCCCTTGAGCCTGGTGGACTTTTGTATCTGCTCTCTGATGAAAGAGTGGAGAAGAGAGAATGTCCGAGGAGGTGGAGTGTTTGATAATGCTGGCTGCTTTACTGACACAGTAAGAATATAGGCATAGTCCATGGAGGAGAGGGGATGTTTCTTTCTGTGATGTGGTGAACTGTTCAAAGTTGGAAGTAACATTTATTATCAGAGTACATACATGCCACCACAAACAACCCTGAGATTCCTTTTCTGTGAGCATACTTAGCAAATCTATAGAACAATAACTGTAAACTGTAAACAAACTGTGCAAATGCAGATGTAAATAAATAGCTTCCAGAGCCTGACAGTTGAGGGGTAGTAACTGTTCTTGAACCTGGTGGTGCAAGTCCTGAGGCACTTGTACCTTCTACCTGATGGCAGCAGCGAGAAAAGAGCAATGCCTAGGTGGATAGGACCTTTGATGGTGGATGCTGCTTTTTTATAGCAATGTTTCATGTAGATGTGCTCAATGGTTGGGAGAGTTTTACCTGTGATGTACTGGGCTGAATCTACTACTTTTTGTAGGCTTTTCTGTCCAAAGGCATTGGTGTTCACATACTTGGCTGTAATATAACCAGTCAGCGCACTTTCCATCACACATCTATAGAAGTTTGCCAAGGATTTCGATGACATGCCAAACCTCCACAGACTCCCGAGGAATTAGAGGCGCTGATGTGCTTTCTTCGCAATAATATTTATATGATGGGTCCAGGACAGGTCCTCTGAAATAGTGACACCCAGGAATTTAAAGTAATTACTCTCTCCACCTCTGATCCTCTGATGATTACTGGCTCATGGACCTCTGGTTTTGCTCTCCTGAAGTCTACTTTTTGATGTTGAGTGAGAAGTTGTGGTTATTACACTACTCAGCCAATTTTTTAGTCTCCCTCCTGTGTGCTGATTCATCAACCCCTTTGATACAGCCTATAACAGTGGTGTCGTCAGCGAACTTGTATATAGTGTTGGAGCTGTACCTAGCCACACAGTCATAAGCGTAAAGCGAGTAGAGCAGGGGGCTAAGCACGCATCCCTGTGGTGCGCCTGTGCTAATGGAGAATGTGGAGGAGATGTTTTTGCCAATCTGAACTGACTGGGGTCTACAAGAGAGGAAATCTGGGATCCAATTGCACAAGGGGGTATTGAGGCCCAGGTCTTGAAGTTTACTGATTAGCTTTGAGCAGATGATGGTGTTAAATGCCAAGCTCTAATTGATAAACAGCATACTGATGTATGGATGTTTACTGTCCAGATGTTCAGAGAGCTGTGTTGATAGCCCTCTGCAGTTTATTCCGATAACGAGCAGAGCAGTTGCCATGCTTGGCTGTTATACTTCCAGATGGGATATCTTCTACGAACATCATTTTATAAAATTGACGAGGTTCAGTGGGAAGATGCAAAATTTCTTTAGCCTCTTGAGGAAGTAGAGGTATTTGTGAGATTTCTTGGCCAAGACAACTATGTAGTTAGTGCAGGACAGTCTATTTGTGATGTTCATGCTCAAGAACATGAAGTTCTCAAACTTTTCAACCTCAACACCATTAATGTAGCAAGAACATGTGCATCATCCCCTTCTTGAGGTCAATGAGGAGCTCTTCTGACTTCTGTTGTCATAACACCATGTCACTAAGTTCTCTATCTCCTTCCTGTACTCTGGCTCGTTGTTATTTAAAGAATGCCCCACTACAATGGTGCCATTTGCAAAGTTATAGATGGAGTGACAATAGAAACTGGCCAGGTAGTGATGAGTGGACAAGTAGAGTAAGGAGCTGAGGACACAGCTTTGTGGAGCACTGGTGCTGAGAATAATCATGGCAGAGGTATTGCTGCCTATCCTTACTGATTATGGTCTATTGGTTAGGAAGTCAAGGGTCCAGTTGCAAAGGGAGGTGTTAGTTCCCAAGGTCCAGAGTTTGGTGATGAATTTGCTCGGAATTATGATATTGAAGCCGGATCTGCAGTCAATAGTTTATATATTTATTTAGAGATGGAGTGAAGAACAGGCCCTTCCAGCTCAATGAGCCACACTGCCCAGCAACCTGCCTACTTAACACTTGCCTAATTGCAGGACAACTTACAATGGCCAATTAGCCTGCTAACCTGTGCATCTTTGAGCCACACTGCCCACCTGCTAACCTGTGAATCTTTGGACTGTGGGAGGATACCCACGCAGTTCATGGGGAGAATGTCGAACTTCTCACAGACAATGTGCAGAATTGAACTCCATATTGCGGAAAGCCCCGAGCTGCAATAGCATCGCACTAACAATTACGCTACGAGGTGCACAATGAATAATAATCTAACATGGGTATCTTTATTGTCCAGATGCTCCAGAAATGAGTGTAAGGCCAATGAGATGGTATCAGTCACAGACCTGTTTTGGCAGTAGGCAACTTGCAGTGGATCAAGGTTGTCTTGAAGTCTGGAATTTATGTGTGTAATGAACAATCTCTCAAAGAATTTCTGTTGTTGGTGGAGGTCAGAGTCACAGAGTGGTAGTCATTAAGGCACATTTCTTTATTTTCGTTAGTTACCAGGATGATAATGGTCTTCTTAAAGCAGGTGGAATCCTGAAGCAGGGAGAGGTTAAAAATGTCTGCACATATCCCTGTCAGCTGATTGGCACAAGATCTGAGGATACTGTTCAGGCTAGATGAGCTTTGTATGTTCACTGTCCTGTAGACTGACCATACGTCTGTATTGGAGGCTGTTGGAGTAGGTGGTGATATACCGACCCCCTTCTATTCAAAATGGAGAGAGCCAGTACTGAAATCCACCAACGGAAAACTTTTTTGTTAGTTAACTAAGGCACAGTAGTAGATGCTGTAGCACATGTAAACATATCTGATAGTATCAATGATTCACCCAAGGGAATGGTTTTTGATACAGAGAAATTCGGCTAAAATCATTCAAACCTCTAATCCAGGGCCACAAAGGATTTTCGAATGAATCGTTCTATTCAAAGAATGCTGCATTGGCCAAATTTTTCAGTGGATATTATGGAAGATATTATTGTAATGGATATCTTTATGGTTCTTGAATGAAGCTTCTTTCAATGGATTACTTTGAAAAACATCAAATAAAATGGCTATCAAGCTCATTGAAGATTATTAGGTATTGATAGTTGAAGAGGACTGATGTTGGCTAGGCTACCAACTTCATTCAGCCTCTTACTTTCCTTTGTAAAGGGCCTTTAGACTGTTCCTTTAATGCGGTGAAATTGGGGAGTGGATAATGAACCAAACACCGATATTGGATTTGAACTCACTGCCTGATCTGAAGCCAAAAATGAAGTTGGAAGGTGTCACACAAAGATGAAAAAAACGTGTTTTGTTCCAACTATGCAGCTGCATTTGACAACATTTGGGCACGAATATGGTAACAAAATAGAAGCTTTGTAAAATTTGTGTAACCAGGTAGAAAGTAGTTGACAGGTGAGAGATGCAACTAGTTGAGGTACTGACTCACATCTCCAGCAGCCTGGTTTATTTCTGATCTCCTGAGCTGCTTGTGTAGAGTTTGCACAATTTTCCTGTGATTCTGTTTTATACCTGCATCCTAAAGACGTGTACAATAAGATGCCCCTGGTGTGTTGGGGAATGATTGAATCTTGGGGCTGTTGAATGAAGTGTGTGGAGAATAAAAAATGATGGACAGCCGAAGGGCCAGTTTCTGTGCTGTGTGATTCTGTACCGAGGCTTAGTTCCTGATTCCATATTTAATTTATTTCTCAGATGCCACTTCAGGAGCAAAAAAAAAGAAACTCTATGAAAGGATATATGTATTAATTTGGCATCATGGATCCAATTAGATCTGTTATAAGGTGAGGATGATCGTGGGGAATCCACAGGTGGGTTTAATTTTGGTTCCCACTCTGGGGAAGGACCTGTGAAATAAGTCAAGGGAGAAGCCAGGGATTAATGAGTGAGATTACAGTGCACTTGCCACAATACTAGAAATGCCAACAATAATTCTGAGGTAGGCATCTTTTCTCTGCTATTCCAACAGTCATGATATTGTTCTAAGTTGTTCTTATAATTATGACAGTAAATTCCCCAACTGCTACCCACCATTTCCCCTACCAAACTTTAGGCTCAAATTCCAGCCTTAGCCTCCAAAATGGTGCCCATCTTCAGAAGATGTGTCAGTGGATGTGTTTTGAATCATTGACGAGCATATTAACAGTCCATCTCTGATTCATGTGCTGATGTTTCCACCTTAATGCAAATTGACCCAAAATTAAAAATGTTTACAAATGAAATAAAAAAACTGCAGGATTTACTCTACCATTGGTTATGTAAAGTTCAAAATATTTAAGGATCTGCCTGCACCAGGAAAGTAAATCATATTGCCCGAAGGATAATGTCTGGGAAGTCGGTGTAAGTGCTAGAAACCCCATTCTCAATTTGCTGATGTAAACTTTCCAGGAAGAAAATGAAGCAGAATAATATTTACATAACTATTTTCTATCTAATTTCAAACTGTTGAGTTCTGTGCTTGGACTCTTTGCACTGATGTTGTTGACAGTGACTGGGCTTGGGTAAGAGTTCAGCACTGTGTGCACTGTAGACATTCAGCTACCCAGACTGCTTTGGCAGTACATCCAAAACCCTGTGATTTCCCACTCTGAGCAGGACAAACACAGCAGGTGCGTGGGAACATATTGATTCCAGGTTTTCTCTGAGCTGCACAGTACCCTGACCTCACAGAATGATGAATAATTTAGCATGCGAGGAGCCACCCATCTTCTGGTTGTTCGTGCCTCCCTTTTAAATGAGCTTTCAGATTATTCCCACTCTCTTCCCTTTTTCCACTGCATTGTATTCCCCCTTAAAGTATTCATTCAGCCTTGTGGATTGGTTATTACTTCAGCGTTGCAAGTTACAATTGTACTGCATATATATCGACATTGTGAGATTATGGAGTCTTTGAAGAAGAAAATGTCACTTTCTCAAGGAAAAATGAGGATAAGCAGAAGTAAATGCATTGGAATTAATATGTCCGTGATGCTTACTCCAACCAAACAAAATTACCCTCTTTGCTAGTTTCTTTCCTGCACTTGGATTGTATCCAATCCTTTATTTTCCCTTTCTTGACATCTCTCCATTTTAGGAATATGGGGCACTCTTCCCTCCTGTTATGGTCCTGCCATCTCCCCTGGCTATTTTGACTTTGCTTCATCTCACCCTGCTCCTTGTATTGGTTCCATTCCATGTCCCCTTCTCTTTTTCACTGATGTTCAAATGATGAGATTTTCCATACCAATGTCTTTGTGATGTCTCCCTTTGCCTTTAATGTGGGTGACTAGGCTCTTAAACACATCTCCCTCACTTCTGTTCTTATTTCCTTTTCCTTCCAGATGGAGTAATGTTTGGGTTCTCCTTGCTCCTAGCAGTCTCCACCTTCAACCATCATCTGCTGTCATTTCCACCAACTTCAATAGGATCCTACCACCTGCAATTCTTCCCTTCCTGTCCCCTTTCCCCCTTCAACTTTCCATAGGGACTGCTCCCACTGCAATGTCTTGGATTGTTCTTCTATCTTACCAACCACTCTCCTTTCTTCTGCTGTACATTCAATACCTGCCCTTTTACCTCTTCCCACTGCTAATATAAAGCAACAGTGGTAAGCAACAAGTCAATTACAACAGTTTCAGGGTTTGGGGGTGGGGTAGGGTACATGGGGAATAGTGGTAATTTTGAATGTCTTGGGCTGAGGGACTGGGGTCTCTTTATGGATCTCAAAGTCAACTGCAAGCCCGAATCACATGCCTTCCTCTATAACTGTGATGCAGTGCTTTAAGAATCCAGTTGCCGGGTTTACATTGTCTGAATAACCTTGCATTGGATTAAAATTGTGTTCGTTTGTGGCTTGATGGGGGAATTGGGGATTCCCGACTGGGCCTTGTGGTATAAAAAGACTGCTGAGGGAACTGCAAGATAACATCTTATTTTTGGAAAGCTGTTCATGGAGGAAAGTTTCCTTAATTTTGTTTTTAACTAAAAAGAGAAAAGGAAAATTTGAGTAAGTTGGTTTGAGATCCTGTTTTATTGACCTTGTGTGTTCCTAAGTGTATTTTCATGTGTTGACTTGCTTGGCTTTGGTTGAAGATTTTGAATATTTCCCACAGATCTTCCCAGATCCCTCTGTTCCTCAACTTTCCACTGGGCAAGTTATTCATGCTGCTTTACTGCTGAGATATCATTCTGTTTCAAGATAATTTCTTAATAAAATCACTTAAAATATTATCTTGTTTTAGTTTTATCTGCTTATTATTTCATAAAAAGTAATTGTGATTGTAATGGTATGTTTTGGGCAGGTTAACAGTGAAAGATCGGGGCCCATACTTAGTGGATCATTGACAAGGTTACATACTTTGGATTATTTATAGAAGACAAAGGAATAAGTAAACTTTATGCAGTAAGAAATATGAACTGGAAAGTGTTGTCCAAAAGTGTGATGGTTGCAGATTTGAGAATAAGTTTCAAGTAAGAACTGAGCACAAACTGGGAACGTGGGTGGGGGTAAAATCTGAAGGACAAAGGAAAGAAGCAGAAGAGATAAAGTAGTCAGTCCTTCTAAAGAACTAATATGATTGGCCAAATGGTTTCCTCTGGGTTGTGGCTTTCCCTAAGTAGACTATTTACATCACCTGATTTTTGAAGCCAAGACCACAAACTGATGTCCACAAATTGCATTCTCAGTCCCTACTCTACTGAAAGCTCATCGGCACCTCTGCTTCCTCAGGAGGTTAAAGAAAGTTGGAATTTTAACTTTGTCCTTCACCAATTTTTGTTGACGCACCACAGAAAGCATCCTATCCAATTGCATTACCTTTTAGTATGGCAACTCTGCCTGCGACTGCAAGAAACTGCAGAGTTGCATACGCAGCCTAGCACATCACAGAAACCAGCCTCCTCTCCATGGACACTGTCTACACTTCTCACTGTCTTGATAATGCAGCCAGCATAACCAAAAAACCCACTCAGCTCTGACATTCTCTCTTCTTCCCCTCTCATTGAGCAGAAAAGTTTTAAAAACTGAAAGCATGTATCACTAGGCTTGAGGATATCATCTAATCTGCCAATGCAAGATGATTGAATGGTTCCCTAAAATGATAAGATGGACTCTTGACCTCACAATCTACCTCTACAATTGGCCTTGCAACTTATTGTCTACCTCCACTGGACTTTCTTTGTAAATGTAATGTTTTATTCTGCATTCTGTTATTGTTTAACCTTGTTTTACCTCAATGCACTGTCTGACCTGCTGAGTTCTTGCAGCAATTTGTGGTTGTAATGAATTGATCTATCCAAATGGTGTGTTCACTGTACCTCAGTACATGTGACAATAACAAAACAATTTATAATTTACCAATTTATCATAATGCCAGATGAAATTGAAGGTCAATATTTATATAACTCCCCTGTTTTAATGTAATATCATACACATTTGGTGTTTGAAATTACTGTTGTTTTCCATTCAAAATCTGCAGCTAATTTGCAAACAAGCTACAATGAACAAATGACCAGTTTATTAATCCTTGAATTGAAGTTACATTTGGAAAATTTCTTATTCTTTCCTGAAAAGATTATGGGATTTTTTATTCTGTCCCAGAGGAATTGATTTGAAAAGAGAGAAAGCTTGTGAAAGAGCACATGGATATGAAGAGGAAGAGTAGTGGAAATTGAGTGGAGCATAAATGCCAGCATTAACTGCTACAGCTGAGCAACCTATTTTGTTTTGTAAATCCTGTGGTGGGGTGGAGATATGTCTCTACCAAAGGAGATGTAAGGTGCTCCTTCCCTCTGCTAGTCTACATGTCACCCTTGGGCAAAGTGTAGCACCTTCGTTACCCCTGATCAAGGTCATGTGAAGCCATGGGGGCTGGTGTGGATGGTTGTATGAACAACTGGTTCATATCACAAGTCCTGATTACAGTATGTAACCACTGATGCCAGGCAGACAATCTCTGAAGAATATTGATAATGGCTGAGGTCACCCATTTTGTAAATACTCTGCTCAGAAGAAGACAATGGCACGCCACTTTTAAGAAAAATTTGGCAAGATCAATTATGGTCATAGACTGTGATTGCCCATGTCTTACGGCATTGAATTGACTTTATTTCTTACATCTTTCACGTGCATGAGGAGTAAAAATCTTTACGTTATGTCTCCGTCTAAATGTGCAATGTGCAATCATAGTAATTTACAATCATTTCTAGTAAATAGTACAGTCAATGTAACATAGAAATACACTCAGATCAGCATGAGTTAATCAGTCTGATGGCCTGGTGGAAGAAACTGTCCCGGAGCCTGTTAGTCCTGGCTTTTATGCTGCGGTACCACTTCCCGGATGTTAGCAGTTGGAATAGATTGTGGTTGGGGTGACTCAGGTCCCCAATGATCCTTCGGGCCCTTTTCTCATACCTATCTTTGTAAATATCCTGAATAGATAGATAGATATACTTTATTGATCCCGAGGCAAATTGGGTTTCGTTACAGCCGCACCAACCAAGAATAGAGCATAAATATACCAATACAAAAACCACAAACAATCAAACAACAAAATGCAAACTATGCCAGATGGAAAATAAGTCTAGGACCAGTCTATTGGCTCAGGCCAATCATGAAAAGTTCACAACTACAGATGTTCTGGGCTGTCCGCAGCACTCTCTACAGAATCCTGCGATTAAGGGAGGTACAGTTCCCATAGCAGGCAGTGATACAGCCAGTCAGGATGCTCTCAGTTGTGCCCCTGTGGAAAGTTCTTAGGCTTTGGGGGCCCATAACAAACTTCCTCAACCGTCTGATGTGAAAGAGGTGCTGTTGTGCCTTTTTCACCACACAGCTGGTGTGTACAGACCACGTGAGGTCCTTGGTTTTGTGGATGCCGAGGAACTTAAAGCTGTTTACCCTCTCAACCCCAGATCCATTGACGTCAATAGGGGTTAGCTCATCTCCATTCCTCCTGTAATCCACAACCAGCTCCTTTGTTTTTGCGACATTGAGGGAGAGGTTGTTTTCTTGACACCACTGTGTCAGAGAGATGACTTCTTCCCTGTAGGCCACCTCATTGTTGTTTGAGATTAGGCCAATCAATGTAGTGTCATCAGCAAATTTAATTAGCAGATTAGAGCTGTGGGTGGTGACACAGTCGTGGGTATACATGGAGTAAAGGAGGGGACTTAGTACACAGCCCTGAGTGGCTCTTGTGTTGAGAGTCAGAGGGGTGGAGGTGAGGGAGCCCACTCTTACCACCTGCTGGTGATCTGACAGGAAGTCCAGGATCCATCTGCACAAGGCAGGATCAAGGTCTCTGAGCTTCCTGTTGAGCCTGGATGGAATTATGGTGTTGGATGCTGAACTGTAGTCCAAGAACAGCATTCTCACATAAGAATCCTTCTTCTCCAGATGAGTAAGGATGCTATGTAGAGCAGTGGCTATTGCGTTGTCTGTTCATCAGTTGTGTTGGTAGGCGAATTGCAGGGGGTCCAGTTTAGGTGGCAGCATGCTGCAGATGTAGTCCTTCACCAGCCTCTCAAGGCATTTGCTTTTTGTTGAGGTGAGTGCGACAGGACGCCAGACAGGATGGTGATACCCTATAAACTATTGTATCTTCATCTGCTTATATTCAGAAGAAGAATCGGACATTTGGGACCAAGATGAGGAGAAACATCTTTAATTCATGTGGTAGTGAAGGTACGCAATTCTTCACCAGAAAGTATGAGAATTCAGAATTATTACATAATTTGGGAAATTAGAGTTATGGATATAATGTAGACAGGTAGAGTTGAAACTGAGTATGAGCCATGATTGTAATGCACACTGGAAGTGAGTTGTTTGATGTATTCTTGCTCCTAGTTCTGTCCTTGTTGTCATGAACTTGGCTGCATACAGTTCTGTGGTGCAAAAATGGGCTGTGCACTTCATCACCGTTTTCTAATTGTGATGTTATTTAAATGACTGTTGCATTTTTAAAACATTCCAAAGGTTGCTAATTTTAATTTTAAGGTGTTTTCACGTGTTTAGATTTTGTTGCCAAAATGATGGTGGAATTTGTATTCAAGGTGTGTTTCTTGATTTTTCTTCTGTTTTTATTCCTCCCTCATCATCCATTTGTTTGTCCATAATTCTCAGTGGATATGATGAAAATTGTTGAAGTCCTGTTGAAAGACCGTGGAGCAAAACGTTGACAATACACTTTGCCATAGCTGCTGCCTGGTCTGCTGAGTTCCTCCAGCATTTTGTATGTGTTCACTGAGGTCTTCTTTCTTTTACCTTTATTATCTTTTCACCACCAAAATCTAGATCTTTTTGAATTTGTATGAAATGTTGCACTATGTTTATAAACTGAATGCATTTATCATGGGTGTGTGATTTAAGATTGGAGCATTATGCAATATTTACAACTTAGAAATAATTCTGATGTATCATTCCTAATGAAGGGTCTCGGCGTGAAATGTTCACTGTTTATTCCCTTCCGTAGACCCTGCCTGATGTGCTGAGTTTCTCCAGCATTTTGTCTGTGGCTCAAGGTTTCCAGCATCTGCAGGATGTCTTGTGTTTAGCAATAATTCTGTGTGGTCCGGAATCTCCAGAGGAGAAGGCCCCGAATCCTCGACTTTGCTTGTTTTGGCGGCTGGGGCGAGATCGAAGGCGCTCAGCAAGGATGGCACTCGGGAGGCTGTATTGGAGGGGCTGGTCAGAGGCTCGAAGTTTTCGGATGGACGGATTCAGTGTCGGCTGTTGTCGGGTGCTTCCAATGCATCGGCAGTTGTTGGTGCCTGGAGGTTTATGACAGGGAGTTTCTCCCTTCTGCCGCCTGCTATCAGGGACTCGGGAGTCGATCGGGACTTTGAGACTTTTTTTTACCGTGCCCATGGTCTGCTGTTCATCAAATTATGGTATTGCTTTGCACTGCTGTAACTATATGTTATAGTTATGTGGTTCTATCAGTGTTAGTCTTTGGTTTGTCCTGTTTTCTGTGATATCACTCTGGAGGAACATCTTATCATTTCTTAATGCATGTATGCATTTCTAAATGACAATAAACGAGGACTGAGTGTTCTCTGTTACGTACCCCGTAACCGGGTTGCCAAACCAGCAGAAATGGACCACTTAGTTGGAGTCTGGTTTAACAGAAACTAATAAAGTTTTATTAAAGAAATAAGTAACACAGTACTCTAATCGTAAGGATGTAAATGCAACAGGTTAGCAATGATGATACACACGTGTACACAGAACTAGGGTAATAGGAATCAAACAAGCTCTATCGCAGTCTAGGGGTAAAATGATCAGTCTTAAGTGACGCAGAGTTCAATTCAGCTTAGTACAGTTCGCAGTAATCGCTGTTGTGCCGTTGGAGAGAGAGAGAGAATGCAAATTTTGATTCAAACAGACCTTTGATGTTCTTCGCAGTTAGCTTTCGGGCGGACCCTTTTTTATGTCTTCTGTGGTCACCGACTGTGACCCCTCCTTTCCGGATACGACCGTTCTTCCGCAGTGAACCTGGCACCCAGGCAAGGGCGGACACACACACCAGGTTCCCACCAATTGTACCCTTTTCACCCTGTGTGTCTATGGTCGGTTCCCGCGATCAGACCTCCCAACTCCTACCAACTTGTGGGGGCACACCGCTCTTCCAGGGTCTCCTTATCTCGTGATATCGTGGTGTGTGTCGTGTCTTAGCGAACCTGTGCTTTTTATCCCCCTGCTGGGGTATCACCTGTCCATCAAACTTCAAACAGTTCAGGTTCAAAGCAACCGGTCTGTCAATATTTTGAAAATGTGTTTCTTTCTCGTTAATCTCTCTCTTCTCTCTTATTAGCATTTTGAATGTTTCTCTATTGTCTCTCTTATCTCTCTCAATCTTGTGATAACTTGGTTTGTCGTCACATCTCATAATCTAATCCCTCTGTATTTATAGCTGTTTGATACAGGTTAAAGATCTGCTTAGGAGCACCAAGTAAAAGGTGGTAAATGCTTCACAGTCCAGCAAATATCCTCCTCACCTAGATAGTGAGGAGCAGGATTATAGCCCGCTGCAGCAGCAATTTGCATTAATATACATAAGCACTTTTTACACTTTAGCCATGCCTGCCTTTTCATTGGCTACGTGGAACAGTTTCATGTTCCAAGCTTTCCCTGACAACGCTGTCCAACGCATTCTGCGCGACATTGATAGCTGCATTGGTGCTGCTTCATGCACATATACTGAGCTTGTCAATTTCATCAACTTTTCCTCCAACTTCCAACAGCCCCTTAAGCTTATTTGGTCGATTTCTAGCACCTGTCTCCACTTTCTCGAACTCTGCGTCTCCATCTCTAGCGACAAACTGTCTACCAACATCTTTTATAAACCTACCGATTCCCATGGCTATCTTGATTATACCTCTTCCGGCCCTGCCTCCAGTAAAAATGTTATTCCCTTTTCTCAATCTCTTCATCTCTGCCGTATCTGTTTGCAGAATGTAGCCTTCCTTTCTAGGACACCAGGGATGTCCTCCTCCTTCAAAGAACCGGGTTTCCCTTTGTCCACCATTGATGATGCCCTCATGTGTGCATCTCCTCCATTTCCCAGATGCTTACCCCATCTTCCCACCTCCTTAACAGGGATAGAGTTTGTCTTGTCCTCTCCTACCACTCCATGAGCCTCCTCAGCCAACTTTCACCATCTTCAATGGGATCTTACCACCAAACATGTTTTCACTTCCCTCCATTCTCCACTTTCTGCAGGGATCATTCCCTGGGTGATTGCCTTGTTCATTCGTTCCTCCCTACAGATCTCCCTCCTGGCACATATCACTGCATGTGGCACTGCCCACTCACCTCCATTCAGGACCCCAAACAGTACTTCCAAGTAAGGTAACACTTCAGCTGTGAATCTGTTGGGGTCGCCTATTGTGTCCGGTGCTTCTGATGAGACCTCCTGTAGACTGGTGAAACCCAACGTAAATTGGGGGACCGCCCTGTCAAGCACTCTCCAAAAGTGGGTTTTCCTGGTGGTCATTCATTTTAATTCCTGTCCCCTTTCCTATTCTGACATGTTGGTTCATGGCCTCCTCTTTTCTCATGAAGAGGCCACACTCAGGGTGGAGGAACAACATCTCATATTCCATCTAGGTAGCCTCCATCCTGATGGCAAGATCATTGATTTCTCCTAATAATTTTTCTTTCCTTTTCCCTCTTCACTCTTCTTCTATTCCCCACTTGGGTCTCTGGCTTCTTTTCCTCACCTGCCTTTCACCTCCCACTAGTGCTCCTCTTTCTTCCCTTTCTCCCATGGTCCAATCTCTCCTCCTAACAGATTCCTTCCTCTCCTGCCCTTACCTTTTCCACCCACTTGGCTTGACCCATCACTTTCTACCTTTTAGCTTGTCCTCCTTCCTCTAAAACCACCTTTTTATTCTGGTGTCTTCTCCCTTCCTTTGCATTCCTGATGAAAGATCTCTGTTCAAACCATCAACTGTTTATTCATTTCCTGTTGATACTGCCTGACCTGTTGAGTTCTTCCAGCATTTTGTGTGTGTTGCTCTGGATTTCCAGCATCTGCAGAATCTCTTGTGTTTGTGATATTTTCATAAGACATAAGACATAGAAGCAGAGTTAGGCCATTCGGCCCGTTGTGACTGCTTCGCTGCTCAATCATGGCTGATCTTTTTTTCCCCTTTCCTCAGCCCCACTCTCCAGCCTTCTCCTCGTAACCTTTGATGCCGTGGTCAATCAAGAATCTATCAAACTCCATCTTAAATACACCCAACGACCTGGCCTCCACAGCTGCCGCTGGTAACAAATTCCACAAATTTACCCACATTCTGGCTAAAGAAATTTCCCTGCATCTGTTTTAAATGGACTCCCCTCTATTCTGAGGCTGTGCCGTCTTGACCTAGGCTCCCCCACCATGAAAAACATCCTTTCCTCATATACTCTGTCTTGGCCTTTCAGCATTTAAAAGATTTCAATGAAATTCCCCCCTCAGCTTTCAAAATTCTAGTGAGTACAGACCCAGAGCCACGAAACATTCCTTGTATGATAACCTTTCCATTCCCAGAATCATACTTGTGAACCTCCTCTGAACCCTCTCCAATACCAGCACATCTTTTCTTAGATGAGGTGCACAAAACTGTTCACAATACTCAAGGTGAGGCCTCACCAATGCCTTATAAAGCCTCAGCATTACATCCCTGCTCTTATATTTTAGACCTCTTGAAATGAATGAGAACATTGCATTTGCCTTCCTCACCGTCAACTCAGCCTGCAAGTAACACACATCAAAGTTGCTGGTGAACACAGCAGGCCAGGCAGCATCTCTAGGAAGAGGTACAGTCGACGTTTCGGGCCGAGACCCTTCGTCAGGAATAACTGAAAGAAGAGCTAGTAAGAGATTTGAAAGTGGGAGGGGGAGGGGGAGATCCAAAATGATATGGGATCCATGCCTGCAATCGCCGTTTTTTTGACTTTGTCATGTTAGGCAAAGATCGCAAGATCTTACATCTGCAGACCCCAGAGCCTGCCGGCCCTGACGCTCACAGACATGAACTTCAGATTGCGGCCCCTGCCACTGATCTCGCCGGCTCCAACACCCCAGGGCGTATTCAAAACCCGGACTCTAGCAACGACCATGGACACCTTCAAAGGGATTGTGCAACCACCAACTGTGACTCCAGCCTTGAACTCCAGGCCGGGTCTTCACGTACTGCTATTGTGACTCCCGTCTCCCCTTCCCCCACCACCACTCTGCAACCCCGTCTTCCTCAGATCCCACCGTCAGCGCCTGGGCCCTCAGAGGCTCCATCTACCTCTCACCCCAACCCTCCCCTCTCCACTGACAACCCCAGCCTTCCCCCTCCCCCCTCTGATCCCAGCTCTCATCCGTGCCGGGTCTTTACCATCCCCCCTGACCTTCAACTCTCTGAGGCAGAGCGCTCTGTCCTCAGTAAGGGCCTTACCTTCACCCACACCTCAGCGAGTTCCGCGTTCGCCATGACGCTGAACGCTTCTTCTGCCGGCTCCGTCCTCGAGCCTACTTCTTTGGCAAGGACTGTCCCACCCCCACCGGTGACCCCTTCTCCTGTCTTCAACCCTCCTCCTCTTCATGGACACCTCGCTCTGGTCCTCTGCTTGCTCTGGATCTCTTTATTGCTAACTGCCGACGGGACATCAACCGTCTCGACCTCACCACACCTTGTTCCCATTCCATCTCACTCCTTCCGAACGCTCTGTTCTCCACTCCCACCGCACCAATCCTCACCTTACTATAAAACCCGCCGATACAGTGAGTGCTGTTGTAGTCTGGCGTACTGACCTCTACCTTGCCGAGGCACAATGACAACTCGCGGATGCCTCTTCTTATTTACCCCTCGATCATGACCCCACTAAGAAGCACCAGGCCATTGTCTCCCACACTATCGCCAGCTTTATCCGCTCAGGGGATCTCCCATCCACTGCTACCAACCTTATAGTTCCCACAACCCGCACTTCCCGTTTCTACCTCCTACCCAAGATACACAAACCTGCCTGTCCAGGTAGACCCATTGTCTCAGCTTGCCCCTGCCCCACCGAACTCATTTCTGCATACCTTGACACTGTTTTATCCCCCCCTTGTTCAATCCCTTCCTACCTATGTTCGTGACACTTCTCATGTTTTGAAATTTTTCGATGATTTTACATTCCCTGGCCCCCACAGCTTTATTTTCACCATGGATGTCCAGTCCCTATATACTTCCACCCCCCACCAGGAAGGTCTCAAAGCTCTCTGCTTCTTTTTGGATTCCAGACCTAACCAGTTCCCCTCCATCACCACTCTGCTCCGTCTAGCGGAATTAGTCCTTACTCTTAATCATTTCTCCTTTGGCTCCTCCCACTTCCTCCAAACTAAAGGTGTAGCCATGGGCACCCATATGGGTCCCAGCTATGCCTGCCTTTTTGTTGACTTTGTGGAACAATCCATGTTCCAAACCTATATTGGTATCTGTCCCTCACTTTTCCTTCGCTACATCGACGACTGCATTGGCGCTGCTTCCTGCACGCATGCTGAGCTTGTTGACTTCAGTAACTTTGCCTCCAACTTTCACCCTGCCCTCAAGTTTACCTGGTCCATTTCTGACATCTCCCTCCCCTTTCTTGATCTTTCTGTCTCTGTCTCTGGAGACAGCTTATCTACTGATGTCTATTATAAGCCTACGGACTCTCACAGCTACCTGGACTATTCCTCTTCTCACACTGTCTCTTGCAAAAATGCCATCCCCTTCTCGCAATTCCTCTGTCTCCGCCGCATCTGCTCTCAGGATGAGGCTTTTCATTCTAGGATGTAGGAGATGTCCTCCTTTTTTAAAGAAAGGGGCTTCTTTTCCTCCACCATCAACTCTGCTGTCAAACGCATCTCTCCCATTTCATGCACATCTGCTCTCACCCCATCCTCCCACCACCCCACTAGGAATAGGGTTCCTCTTGTCCTCATCTACCACCCCACCAGCCTCCGGGTCCAACATATTATTCTCCGTAACTTCCACCACCTCCAACGGGATCCCACCACTAAGCACATCTTTCCCTCCCCCACCTCTCTGCTTTCTGCAGGGATTGCTCCCTACACGACTCCTTTGTCCATTCGTTCCTCCCCACCCATCCCTCTCCACCGATCTCCCTCCCGGCACTTATCCTTGTAAGTGGAACAAGTGCTACACATGCCCTTACACTTCCTCCCTCACCACCATTCAGGGCCCCAGACAGTCCTTCCAGGTGAGGCAACACTTCACCTGTGAGTCGACTGGGGTGATATACTGCGTCCGGTGCTCCCGATGCAGCCTGCTATATATTGGCGAGACCCAACGCAGACTGGGAGACTGCTTTGCTGAACACCTACGCTCTGTCCGCCAGAGAAAGCAGGATCTCCCAGTGGCCACACCTTTTAATTCCACGTCCCATTCCCATTCTGATATGTCTATCCACAGCCTCCTCTACTGTAAAGATGAAGCCACACTCAGGTTGAAGGAACAACACCTTATATTCCATCTGGGTAGCCTCCAAGCTGATGGCATGAACATTGACCTCTCTAACTTCTGTTAATGCCCCACCTCCCACTTGTACCCCATCCATTATTTATTTTATATATATATATATATATATATATATATATATTCTTTTTCTCTGTCTCTTTTTTCTCCCTCTATCCCTCTCACTATACTCCTTGCCCATCCTCTGGGCTTCCCCCCTCCCCCTTTCTTTCTCTCTGGGCCTCCCGTCCCATGATCCTCTCATATCCCGTTTGCCAATCACCTGTCCAGCTCTTGGCTCCATCCCTCCCCCTCTTGTCTTCTCCTATCATTTTGGATCTCCCCCTCCCCTCCCACTTTCAAATCTCTTACTAGCTCTTCTTTCAGTTAGTCCTGATGAAGGGTCTCAGCCTGAAACGTCGACTGTACCTCTTCCTAGAGATGCTGCCTGGCCCGCTGCGTCCACCAGCAACTTATATGTGTGTTGCTTGAAATTCCAGCATCTGCAGATTTCCTCGTGTCAACCTGCAAGTTAAACTTTAGGGTGCTCTGCACAAGGACTCCCAATTCCCTTTGCATCTCAGATTTTTGGATTTTCTCCTCATTTAGAAAATAGACTGCACATTTGTTTCTTCGACCAGCGTACATGACCATGCAATTTCCAGCATTGTATTTAATTTGCCACTTTCTTGCCCATTCTCCTAATCTGTCTTAAGTCCTTCTGCAGCTTTCCCGTTTCCTCAACATTACCTGTTCCTCCACCAATCTTCATATCATCTTCAAACCTGTCTATTCCATCATCTAAATCATTGATATACAGCATAAAAAGAAGCGGTCCCAGCACCAACCCCTGCAGAACATCACTAGTCACTGGCAGCCAAGCAGACTGGGATACTTTTATTCCCACTCGCTGCCTCCTACCAATCGACCAATGCTCTAACCATGCTAGTAACTTTCCTGTATTACCATGGGCTCGTAACTTGGTAAGCAGCTTTATGTGTGGCATTTTGTCAAAGACTTTCTGAAAATCCAAATATATAACATGCACTACACCCCCGTTATCTATCCTACTTGTAATCTCCTCAATGAATCCCAATAGGTTTGTCAGGCAAGATTTTCCCTTAAGGAAGCCATGCTGACTTTGTGCTATCTTGTACTGTGTCACCAAGTACTCCATCCCCTCATCCTTAACGATTGATTCTAATATCTTCCCAACCACTGATTTCAGGCAAACTGGTCTATAATTTCCTTTCTGCTGCTTCCCACCAGAGTGGAGTGACATTTGCAATTTTCCAGTCCCCTGGAACCATGCCAGAGTCCAATGGTTCTTGAAAGATCATTACCAATGCCTCCACAATCTCTACTGCTACCTCCTTCAGAACCCTAAGGTGTAGTTCATCTGCGATTTTCCGTGGTGATTTATATTTGGCTGACTGACTTGTTTGAATGAGCTACATGAAAGTACTTTGACAGAGATATCTTTTGGTTCTTAGTGTGATAGCGTCACCAAGAACTGACCTATTCTTTCTTTGGTAAGCAACTGCATATAATAAATTTACTCTTGGGAAGGGAAGTATTTGTTACCATTCCTTATTTTTTCTAAGTAGTGAGTAATTTCTCATCACATTGGATCCTTTATTCGTCTGTTGAATATGACTATGATAAATTTAACAAGGTGAATGCAATGGAGTTCTTGTTACTATAATGTAATTTTGTGTTCTTGTTAATATAACATTGTGTTTTTGTTACTGTTGTTCAGATTTTTGGAATGGCTGAGACTTGCCATGATCAGAACTAATTTTCTCTAATATGTGTTGACTCAAGTTTTACGCCTTTCTCTGCCAGTTGGACTTGTTCTTCGGAATGTATACCACTCAACAAAGATCTGAATCAATACTAACCCACATGTATTTCTGTTTGGGAATAACAGATACTCTTAAAACACAAAGCTTTTAAATGACGGGGTTGACATGGGATATTTATTTGAAGATAATGTGCAGGCTCAGCTGGTTGTTTCTCAATTGTTCAGGCTTAATTGCTGGTCTATGGCAACAGATATTGTCCAGGCTTTTAATGTTGACATCAATCATCAAATAAATGCCCGGCCAGTGCTGACTGGTCAAAGAATTTGGCAAGCAAAATGCTGTTTGACCAATTGTTTTCTTACATGGCCACTGTAGTCATAAAGCATTTCTCATAACAGGCTGCCCCAGTTAATGAATTGTTCCATTTTTAACAGATGTCCATAAGTTGATTTGGGGAAAGTACACAAAAAAATAATGTGGTGTGGTAATTACATCTCCATAATATTGCAATGAAAGGCATCAAAAGCACATATTACTGATAAGAAAAAAACCCTAAAAATGGGGGGGGGGGGTCCGGGGGGGTGGAGAGGGGAGAGGGAAAGGGAGATAAATTTAGCTCTGCAGTTCGTAGGAATGAATTCCTATATGTACATCTGACCTTTGAATTTAATAATATTATGGAAGCATGTTCATATGTAAGGGGTGTCCATTAGTAAGACATTTGTAACCTGGGGATGACCTGTCCAAGTTCAGCGTGTACATTTGTGCAGTATTAAGTCAGTCACTAATATTCAGCAGAGTTAGATTAAGCATTAATAAGTTAAGATATACAGTACATTCCCCACTATCTAGTCAAATGGAAAACAAAACTACAGGTACTGGTTGTGGTCTATGACTTACCTTGTCTTAAAGCAATTTTTAAACAATATTTGATCATTTCAGAATTTCTGATTTTGAGATATCGTGTTTTAAACTTGCAGAATGTGCTTGTTAGATGTAATTCATAAACATGAAGTCCTGCAGGTGCTGGAAATCCAAAGCAAGACACTCAACATACTGGAGGAACTCAGCAGGTTAGGCAGCATCTATAGGAGTGAATAAACAGTCGCCGTTTTGGGCTGAGGACCTTCATCAGGACTGGAAAGGAAGGGGGAAGAAGCCAGAATAAGAAGATGGGTGGAGGGGAAAGAGTACAATCTGGCAAACGATGGGTGATACCAGGTGAGGGGGAAGGTGGATGGATGGGTGGGCAGAGGGGATTAAGTGAGAAGTTGGGAGGTAGTTGGGTGGAAGAGGTGAAGGGCTGAAGAAGAAGGGTCTGATAGGAGAGATGAGTGGACCATGGAAGAATTGGAAGGAGGAGGGGTATTAGAGGGAGGTGCTGGACAGGCGAGGGGAAGAGAAAGAGTAAGAGGGGAGCCAGATTGAGGAATGGATAAAGAGAGGAGGGGAGGAGGAGAAATTACTGGAAGTTATAGATGTTCATGCCAGCAGGTTGGAGGCTACTCAGAAAGAATAAGAGGTGTTGCCCCACCAACCTGAGAATGACTTCATCATGACAGAAGAGGTGGCCAAGGACACAATTAATGGCTTTAAGAAAAGATTTAAGTGAGCCAACATCTTCTATTTTATCAAAGAAGATAAATTAACCAACAATGCTTATTGATAGGTTATGTGTGATATGACAGATTGGAGGCAAAAGCAGTTCTCTGAATTGACCTTTGCTGTGCTTGACAGAAGCACAAGGGTGAGAGAACTGGTCAGACAAGTAATTAGGAACCAGGAGCTAGAAATAGGTCATCAGGGTATTCAACCTTGTCCCATCATTTAATGTAATCATGGCTGATCCATTTGGCCTCAATTCCTCTACTGTTCCAGTATGATTTTTCATTCTTTAAAATATTTATCTACCTCCACTCCACGTATATCTATTGATTTGGCTTCTACTGCACTCAATGCCAGAGGATTTTGGAGTTTCACTACCTTCTGAGAGAAGAAATGTCTATACATCTTAGTTTTAAATGACCAGGCCTTTATCTTGAACCTAAACTCCCTTGTTTGAGACTTTCCCACTCATGGAAAAATCTTAAGATTTACTCTGTCAAGCTTTCTTCGGATATAGTGTTTGAATAAAGTCAGCCCTCACTCTCCTAAACTCCAACTACATATCCTCTCTGGGTTACAATAGGGTCCTGTTCCTGAAAACTGTTCCTAATTTAACTCTTATCATCATAAACTTCTCATATGTTCTTCATTGTGCATTTATTTAGCTTCCTCATCAATTAGCCCATGCTATTCGTCTCAAGTACCTACTTTCTGTGACGTTTTTCAGACATGTGCCCTAATAACATGATAATGCCACATGTTGCCTTTCAGAATCAGGTTTATTATCAACGGCATGTGTCATGAAATTTGTTAACTTAGCAGCAGCTGTTCAATGCAAAACATAATATAGAAGAAGAAGAAGAAGAAAAAGAAGAAATAAATAAATCACAGCATACATATATTGAATAGATTAAAAATCATGCAAAAAACAGAAATAATATATATTAAAAAGTGGAGTTGTGTTCACGGGTTCAATGTCCATTTAGGAATTGGATGGCAGAGGGGAAGAAGCTGTTCCAGAATCACTGAGTATGAGCCTTCAGGCTTCTGTACCTCCTACCTGATGGTAACAGTGAGAAAAGGGCATGCCCTAAATGCTGGAGGTCCTTAATAATCGACGCTGCCTTTCTGAGACACCACTCCCTAAAGATGTCCAGGTTACTTTGTAGACTAGTATCCAAGATAGAGCCAACTAAATTTACAACTCTCTGCAGCTTCTTCTGGTCCCATGCAGTAGCCCACCACCACCGCCCCCCCACCAATACCAGGCAGTGATGCAGCCTGTCAGAATGCTCTCCGCGGTACGTACATCTATAGAAGTATTTGTTGACATACCAAATCTCTTCAAACTCCTAATGAAGCATACTCGCTGTCTTGTCTTCTTTATGACTGCATCAATATGTTGGAACCAGGTTAGGTCCTCAGAGATCTTGACACCCAGGAACATGAAACTGCTCACCCTCTGCACTTATGATCCCTCTGAAGATTGGTATGTGTTCCTTCATCTTACCCTTCCTGTAGTAATCATCTCTTCTATCTTACTGATGTTGAGTGCAAGGTTGTTGCTACGACACCACTCCACTAGTTGGCATATCTTGCTCCTGTAGGCCCTCTCGTCTCCTTCTGAGATTCTATCAACAATGGTTGTATCATCAGCACTTGTTTGCAGAAGTGAAGAATTATACTGTTGTAACTTCACCTCAGTTTCCAGAACAGAGCAGCCCCCAGCATCACTCCCATCCCCATTCACCTCCCATTGCTTTATTCGTGGCCCTATGTCCCAAGCTATGTTTTCAGAATGTTCATTGCCAGCATTGATTAGCTGAGTCATTTGCAGCTACTTATGAATCTTCACATTAAATAATGTGTGCACGGAACTCCCAAACATGCTGTCAAATTCTCAGTGGATTAGCAGCAAGAGCTGACTATTGTTTACTGTTGTTGCAGCAGAGATTAATTTTCCCTTTTTAGGGATCTGCCGTTTCTCACTCCGTGTTCTGCTGTTGACACTATTAATGAGCTCTGCCTCACTGAGCCCATAGAGACTCCTGGTTTTACAGTTAACCATCATAAAATTGATTCTAAGAGCTGCCGATCAGTCATGCAAAAGGGATCAGTGCCACGTGGTGCCAGTCCAATTGGTTTTAATCTTAAGCGGTAGCCATATAATTCATGAATCAGGCTAAAGGTAAATAAAAGCATTCAGCCTTATTAACACAGTCAGTAAATTTTTATTGTCCTCTCTTGCTTAAGTTACTTGAGTTAAAGCACCACTGGTATGATTTCAGTTCTGATAAAACTGGACTGTATAACAAACAGATGCAACTTTTAAAATTACAATATCCCATGCAATGTAGCACAGTCACAAATATGTTAAAACTTTTAATGACAAAAAATTTAAAGACCTGCTGTCATGTCTTTCAAAATGTCCTCATCTTCAAGAACACTAATGTTCTTCGAAATAATTATGTGGGAGATTAATTCACAGTAAGATTGTTGTTAATATGGTTTGGGAGTGGTAATTGAATAAAGGAGAAAAGTTGTCCAGGAGGACTTACTTCTTGAAATAAAATATCCTATGGCCGCTAATGTCTTCCCAAACAGGAGCAGGTTGATAGGATTCTAGTTGAACGTGTGAGGAACGAAGCTGAGTTCTTTCACTATGGAACTAGAATCTCAGACATTTGGGGTTGGGATCATGTTTGAATGTTTTGACTGATGGACATCTGGACCAGTTGAAATAAAAAACACATTACATTATTCAGTATCTACATACATCTTTTAATTTTCTCAGTGATTAAAATTACTGACCTTTATCATAATTTTATCAATCTAAGTATAACAGCAAGTTTGTTGAAATTAGTTACTGTAGATCTGTTCTTTCATGTTTTCATTTTTGAGATCCACCCAGGGATGATGAGGGGCACCATGGTGGTGTGGTAGTTTGCGCGACACTATTACAGGTCAGCTCATCAGAGTCTGGAGTTGAATACCGGCACTGTCTGTAAGGAGTTGTATGTTCTCCATGTTCTCCGCATGGCTGCATGGGTTTTCTCCAGTCCAAAGACTGTGGGAGGAAATCAGTTAGTAGGTTTATAGGTCATTGTGAATTGTCCTGTGATGAGGCTAGGGCGGGTTGTTGGGTAGTTCGGCTTGTTGGGCAGATTACCTGTTTTGTGCTTTATCTCTAAATAAATGAAATTTTGAGAGTTTTCTATCATACAGCCTTTAGGTGTCTCTGCTCCTTCATCTCTGGTCCCCTGCACTTCTGCAATTTCCTAGCCTTTGCAATTCTTTCTCTGAACTTTTCTATCTCAATATGTCTCTGCTGATTTAACGTGCTTGTTATAACTCCTCTTTGCTTGTATCCCCTTCTGTGTTTTGTCATAGAGCTATAGAGATATATAGCATTACACAGTCCCTTTGGGCCCAGCATCTACGTTAACCATCATGACAATTTATACTAATCCTTCTTGCCTGCATTAACCCCATATCCCTCAAAGCCCTGCTTATTCAAGCACTTCTTCAAATGCCTGTTAGGGGTTGTCACTATACCTGCCTCTAGAATTTCTTCTGGCAGGTTATTCCAGACACCAGATTTACCCCATAGATCCTTATTGAACATTCTACCCCTCACTTTCAACCTGCACACTCAGATTTAGAGATACCGGGATGTCCCAATTGTATCTAGTTTTGTTTGATCGTACTTCAGTGAAGTAACTTGGGATGTTATACTATTCTTAGAACCATGGTAAACGGTTTTACAACAATGTAATCCTTGAGGACCTTGAATAACTGAATAGTGGGTGGTTTAAGTTCAGAGCAGAGTGAATTGAATTGAGTTTTATTACTTACGTCCTTCAAATACATGAGGAGTAAAAATCTTTACGTTACGTCTCTGTTCAAATGTGCAATGTGCAATTATAGTAATTTATAATAAATATTATGTACAACAGGATAGTCAATATAACATAGAAATACAGTTGCGTCAGCATGAATTAAGCAGTCTGATGGCCTGGTGGAAGAAGCTGTCCCGACGGAGTCTGTTGGTCCTGGCTTTTATACTGTGGTGCTTTTTCCCAGATGGTAGCAGCTGGAACAGTTTGTGGTTGGAGTGACTCGGGTCTCCAATGATCCTTCAGACCCTTTTCACACACCTGTCTTTCTAAATAGTACAGTGATGGAAGGTAGGATTTTTGATTAGGATGATAAGGGATCAGGAATTTAACATATAAATAGTTAGGCAGTAGTCAGCATGTATGTATTTTTTAAGAGATTGACCAAAGATTACAAAGGTATAAATTGTCTGGGCCTTGTTCATTCATCAACGAACACTGAACAGTGCAAGAAAAGCTTCCCAGAGGAGTTTTCGATAGGTTGGAACTTGTCAGGGATTTGGAGGAGTGGGATGGGGGATAGGGGAGGTAGTGTGATTTATCTGAGAAATGAAGAAGGATGGAAGATAAGATCAAAGATGGAGGGTCTGCTGAGCACTTCCAGGCACTTACAGAGTGGTGCTGTGTGTAAGTTTAGGAAGCGGTGATGTGGATGGTGTAGAAGATTGTCGTAGGTTGCAAAGGATGGAATGAAAAGTGACAGATGGAGTTCAACTCAGGAACTTGTGAAGTGGAAGGTGAAACTCAAAGGCAGAGTACAAGGTTAATGACAGGATTCTTAGCAGTGTGGAGGAATAGCAGGACCTTGGGGTCCACGTTCATATTTCTGTCAAAGATGCTGCACAAATGGATGAGGCGAATAAGAAGGCATATGTAGTGTTGGCCCGCATTGGTTGGGGGGATTGAGTTCAACAGCCACAAGAAATGTTTCAGCTCAATAAAACTCTGGCTAAACCACTTTTGGTGTATTGTCTCTAGTTCTGGCCACCTCATTATAGAAACGAGTGGAAGTTTTAGTTAGGGTACAGAGGAGATTTACCAGGATATTACCTAGATTGCAGAGAGCATTTGTAATGTGGAAAGACTGAGCAAGCTAGGGCTTTTCTCTTTGGAGTGAAGGAGGGTGAAAGATGACTTGATAGAGGTGATAGAGATGATAACAGACATAGATGAAGTGGATGGACAGAGTCTTTTTCCCAATGACTAATAGGAGGGTGCATAATTTTAATGTGATTGGAGGAACATAGGTGGGGGGGGGGGAGATATTTTTTACACCGAATGCATTGCTGGGAGAGGTGGTAGAGGTTGATATATTAGGGAGATAGGCACATGGGTAAAATAAATGGATTGTTAAGTGGCAGGTCAAATGTTTGGAACAGCATTATGGGCCAAATGGCTTGTACTGTGCTGTACTGTTCTATGTTCTATGTATTCATTGCAAAAGTCAAACCGGCTGGAGTGACTCTGCAGGTCAGGCAGCACCTCTGCAGGCAGAGCGATGGTCCACGTTTTGGGTCGAGCCCCTGCATCAGGCACTGAAATGTCAAGCTTACTCAGATACGGCCTGTCTCACTGATTTCCTCGTACAGTTTGATTTTGCTCCAGATATTTGAATAGGTTAAAGAGTCTTTGAGGGCTGTTAATTAGAGCACATGATGAACTGACAGCATGTGAACTTTTGTACTTGTTAGGCATGAAGAAGGATGAATCTCTGTTGCAATTTAGCTGGAAGTTGTGGAAAAGTTGAAATAAGGACCACAGTGCATGTGGAACTGAGAGGAGATGTGAAGCAATCACGTTTATGAAGCTATTTAACGTGTCTGGGACCCAGTTACTTAATAAGCACTAACAGAAAGATCTATTGAAGCTGAATGTGGTGAAGCATTAATATTGCTGTCATACCAAATCCTTACCATGGGATGGAAATGCAAGCCGAATTCTGTTAGTGCGTATGCGCTGGTCGTGCATGCAGCCTGGTTCAGCCGTTCCGATCTATTCTTACCTTCTTCTTCTTACTTTATAACTTACGTTTTTTTTGTATTTTTTTTTCTCACGGTAATACGTCGAAGCTGCACCCTCTCTAACATGCTGGTAGAGAGAGGTTTATTTGGGTTTTTAGCGCTGGAAATAGTTACATCCAGACATGCGGGACAGAAACAAGGTCGCATTGTGTATTCCAGGGACCAGCTGTTTGTGCTAATGCCGGCCGGTTTAGTGAGCAGAGCGGTGGACACCCCTGCTGAAATCTGGAGGAAAACACACAGTGGATGCAGAGGGGGATCACAAAGTCGAGAAAAGAGGACCGGGTCGAGACAACAGAGACTTATGGAGAAGAGGAGTTCGGTGGGTAATAAAATGGACGAATTCACGGTGCTAGCCAGGCGTCAGAGAACATTTCGGGAGTGCAGTGTTATGTGCTTCACTGGAACGGGGCTGCACGAGGACATTCCCAATCAAAACTTCTCCATGGACGGCTTCCAGACCGTTCCGGCTGACCGGACGTGCACTGAGAGTGGTAAGCATAAAGGAGTTGGGTGCTTACTGTTCTGGTCAACAACAGATGGTGCAATCCGGGTCATATTACGATCGAGGAACATGTTTGTAGACCGGATATTGAACTTTTACTGTTGGACTTCGGCCACATTCCACCGAGATACAACACTGGGTGGCGCGAGAGGTCGTTCCTGCCTGTGGCCATCGAACGTGCAGCTCCTCCCGTGGAGGGTCAGACACCCTGAGCCAATAGACTGGTCCTGGACTTATTTTCCATCTGGCATAGTTTGCATTTTGTTGTTTGATTGTTTGTGGTTTTTGTATTGGTATATTTATGCTCTATTCTTGGTTGGTGCGGCTGTAACGAAATCCAATTTCCCTGGAGATTAATAAAGTATATCTATCTATCTAAATGTAAAGAGCTTCTCAGTAATTTGTTAAGCTGCAGTACTGAATTTGGGCCACTGGGTTGTGCTGTGTGCCACTTCAGTTCCTGAAGCCAAGATTCAGCTTGCATTGAGAAAAAAGAGGTAGAGTGAGTTTGTGTGTGTGTGTGAGAGAGAGAGAGAGAGAGAGAGATAGATAGATAGATAGATGCAGGAAGGAGGAATGTAGAATCCCAGATTGTGGCTGAAATAAAAATAAACTGCTAATGCAAAATTCCAGATGCTGAAAATCTAATGCTCAGCAGGTCATGCAGTATGTGTGGGAAGATCAACAGAGGTAAAGCTTTAGGTCAGAGACTCTTTGTCAGAATGGAAATAAATTTTGAAGTAAAATATATTGGATTACCATTTGCTTACCATTGACTTGATGTTTTATTAATTAGTCATTTTCAATCATTTGTAATCTAATTTGAACATAAGATTGAAATAAGTATAGGTAGGTTTTGGGGAAGGGTGTAGAGAATATATAATTTTGGTTGACATTTCATTTTCTTAGATGCTCTATCCTTTTGAAATTAGTAACAGGACACGTGGTAATTGGGTGATGCCAGCCTTGGCTATTAAATGCTCGAAGATACTTGGAGGGAGGAATGACTGGGTGAGATAGAAAGCCGTCTGATTTGGGGAAAGGACTAATGGGGAATGGAGAGATCTGGATCGTACACAGTGAGATATTGTATTTGTAACTTGGGAGGGCATAGTAATATCAGAAGAACATAGTAGAGGATGTAACAGAGGAAGATTGGAAAGGCTGTGATGGACAGCTGTTGCTGACTTGAGAGGGAAGATCATCTATTTAGTTGAGATACATGAGAGCTGTTGCAAAATCTAATTATAAGAGGGACCATATAGAGTTGAGAACTGTTGAATGGTGATAATGATGGAAGAATTGTAGAGAAAAAAAATGTTCATCATCCCAGAAAAGTTAGCTGCTTCAAACTCCTTTGTTTAAAGATCCAAGACCCCCATTGGGAATCCTTGGAAAGGTTCAGGCATGTGCAGAAGAGAGTTCCATCATTAGTTGTAAAGAATGATGAAAAATATCAAATTATTGTTCAAGCTTGTAATATGAACACAGTCACCAGAGAGACTTAGATATGAAGTAGTCTTTTATTCAACAAAATGAGACACAGCAGACATTATATTGAGACCTTTCTGGAGGAAGAGGCCTGTTTGACCCAATATTGAATGACATTTTATATGCTAAAGATCAAAGGATAATTCTATATTTACAATGTATCTATAATGCTTCCTTTGAATTAATATAACTTCTACTCCTCCTTCTTCACACCCGCGTACAGACTCCCAAAAAGGATGTTAAATCAGCATTGTCTGATTTACCAATTAACTGCAGTTCACAGCTATTAGGAACCCATTGTCCAGAGCTGCATTTTAAATTTTATCTACAGTCCATATTCAGATCTGAAGATTGGGGATGAAGTTAGAATTTTGCTATACACCCTAAGTCCTGAATATGCTCTAACAGAGCTTATTTCCCTCTCTTTAGCCATCACATTATATACACATCAAGGTAGTGAGATTAATTGCCTAGCTACCAGCATAGATCTGGAAATTGTAAGATTTACGGCTTAGCTAGCCTTCAGAACAACTATATTACTACTTAGTGGTATAAATATAAACTCACTCCTGAGATCCACATATGGTTTTCAAACCAATGGACAACTTGTAGCCTTAGATGATATATAATTATTAATTATTATGATTTCATTATTAGATTATATATGATCGCTTTTCAGTAGCAAGCTGTTATTGAAATTGTTATTCTCTTAGCTGTCTCTGTGGAATGCTGGAGTATTTTATTTCTGTCAATCAAGACAGTTGGGCAGTATTACAACATATATATAAACCAAGATAGGTGAATAAGCTAGAGTGAAAATTGTTAAGAAACTTTTTGTTCAGGCAGCAAATAGTCAAGAGTGTAAAAATAACCTTGAGAATATGCATAAGCAAAGCTGTTGCATTCAATACAGTTACTTTTCATCGTTTAAAAGATCACTTTCAGAAAAGATGTCATAAACATACCAAAAGTTCCCTTATAACATTCTGTATAACATAATTCAATAACAATCGTGAGCTAAATAATTGCATATGGAGTGATATTCCTTTGTCAATTAGGTCATATTTGCCTCATAATTGGACATCTCTATTTTATTTCCACTCTTGATTTAACAAAGACTTTAATGAAAAGTACAAATGATATAATATTGCAGGTCTGCTTTCGCTGATGATCTTTTATTGTCCAGTAGCTGAGTAATTTGAATAATTTCTTACAGTTGGTATAAGAGGGACAGATGGCTTTAGAGTTCATGTTCCTGCCAGTTCTCAACACTGTAGTTTCCTGAGTTTTGTCGGGCTGAAGAGAGAATGAGTAATTGCTAATAATGTATTTTGTAACTGTCAAACAGCAAGTGGAGATATTGAAAGAACTTGACTTTTGTTCATCGAGCAATTCCTGTATTACATCTATCCCTTCTTAGCTAATGTGTTTACTACATTCACTTCTAATTAAAAGGCTTTAAAATGATGATTGAGAAGCTCAACACCAAATAGGAGCAAAGCAGCCTTCTTGGTTCGATTCTAATTACTACCTTAAAGTTGTGGCACTGTGGCTCCAATGCTCCACCTACAAAACACACCGCAGTTATTTGCCAAGATTTCCTTAACAGCACTTTTAAAACACTCAGTCTTTGGAAAGATTGGCATTACAACAGTCGCATATTATGCTGCCTCGCAAATAAATTATGTCTTTATTGTTGCCGGGAAGAAATGCTGTAACTTCCTGCATGAGAGCACTGGAGGGATATTTTCTGGAGCAGGTTATGAGTCTGTCTCACCACTGCCTTCTCAAGCATGACAAATGTGCACACTGCCAACAAGGATGTCGAGGCTTCAGAAGTGTTTTATTAGGATGTTGCCTGGATTGGATGGCACATGCTATAATGAGTGGTTGACAGGCTTGGGTTGTTTTCTCTGGGGCAGCAGAGGCTGAAAGGGGGATCTAATAGAGGTTTATATGATTAGGAGAGGCATTGGTAGCGTAGAAAGGCAATAACTTTTTCCAAGGGTTGGCCCGTCTATTACCAGAGCGCATGAGGAGTAAATCTTTTACATAGGGATTGGTGGGTGCATTGCCTGAGGTGGTGTTAGAGGGTGAAATGTTAAACAGTTTTAAAAGATGTTTGGATCGACCCATGAATGTGATGAATTTGGAAGTATCTGGATATTCTCTTCAGAAATAATTGGTTAGCCATTTGATTACTAATTTAATTGGTTCAGTACAACATTGTGGGCCTACGATATTATTCCTGTGCTGTACTGTTCTATGTAATTCTGCATCTATTGATATGAGCAAGAGAGAGGTAGTTTTGAACCTGCAATTAATCTCTCTGCTCAGCCCTTTTGCAGTGTTTCTGTGGATAATGAGCCTTGACAGCAGAGTTCATTCATACTGGGTGGCTGTGTTTTTGGAGACTGAGTGAGCTGGTGAACCTGAGCTTATGATAGTTGAGGCAGCAAAGTTTGGTGATTTTTCTTCAGCTGGGAGATCTGGAAGAGCCAGCTGAAGTGCTGACTCCTTTTCGTCCACAAGCAAACGTGGATGTGAGTTGAATTTTAATTAGCAGCTCTAATCAGAGTTCTTCCTTTTATACCTTTGAGGTCACGGTTGTTCCTTTGTTCTTGAATACAGAATGAAAAGTAATGTGTGCAGCCTTGTAGTTCAACAATTTATTACTTTTAGCTCTTAATCCAGTGCCAGCAATTAAATTGCCATTTGCAGAACTCGTTTTGAAGGCTAGAATTGAGTGTGGTTTCACTCCATTCACACCAGAGGCAGTAATCTTCCATCAATCATGGCTCCTTGGCCAGTAGGTTGTGAAAGGAAGAATTCAGTCCTGTGGTTTTAGAAGTTGATACAATGTGGAATCTGTAACCTTGTAATATTTGATCTACCTTCTGCAACTTGATTTGTTCAAGATTTTAACATAGTGACTGCATCGGTTTTGAAGTGGAAAATTAGCCTATAAAAGCTCATCTTTCGTGCCTTCCAAAGACTGATCTTTGCCATAGTGTTGTGCTCCTTTAGAAGCCATTGGTACACCCTCATTATTTTAACAGTCAGTGTTTAGGACTTGTCTTTCTCCTGATTATCCACGTAACATTCTTCATCCACATCTCCCTCGTTTTGTTAACATTTCCCACCAGGTAAAGAAAAACCATTCCACGGATGCTAACGTGCATCTTACTGTGATATATTCCAGAATGATATTAGTGACAGTTGAGAGTTGGAGTTGATCACTCACAGAGTGTTGCTCCTCAAAGGGATCTGGGAACGTTCTGTGCTTTCCACCATTTTCTGCTTTCCCATGCAAGTGGGAAATGGGTGAAACCTTGTTTTACTGCAAAGTACATACATTTGAGGATTTAAAAAAAATTGGAATGAAACATTAAAATTTGCCACCATTTAAAAAAATTTTCAATCAGAATTTGATACTGGAATGATATCACATTCGATTGATATTGGTTTGGTTGAGTTGATCATTACATAATGTTCTGGTGCCTAGATGCAAAAGAAAGACTTCCATGGATATAGAACTCCTCTTGCCCCTTTTTCAAGATGTTCTGCAGCACTTTAAAGCCTATGAAGCTATGTCTGAAGGACAGTTCCTCTTGTATTCTAAGACAGTGTGTGTAGATGATTTTGACTTTCGTGTAGAGAAGCTGCTTCTACAGGCTGCTCATTGATCTCAATGGTGGGGCTCATGTTACTTCGGTTTCTGTTGGAGTCGTACACCCAGCTGGGCTTAGTAATGCACCTCAGGAAACTCCTGGCAGCTTGTCTCATTTTCTCATCAAAAATGAGAATGCACACAAGGCATAGGCAGCTCCCAGTGAACATGATCAACTCTCCAATTACTGCCATCACTTGCATTTTATAACTGCCGTAGGTATCGACTGCCTGTCGTCGTCGGAGAAGCAGAACATTGTAAACAAGGCGGCAAATAAAAGTCACCGTGACCAGTGCTAGGAAAACTCGGTGTGGAGAGATAGATGTCATGCAGGTTTGTAGGCCATTTGAACTCTGCATGCGTGTGGAATGAATCAGGAAATACAGGATAAATCCCAGAATGGTGAGCGTTGGCAAGAGAAATCCAAAGACAAACTTGACGATGTTATATTTTGCTGGAGCCTCGAGAGGGTCTACGTAGCAGTTCACTTCCTTGTTCAAGTCTTCACTGACCCCAATGAGAGCTGTGACCAGAGCTGACCAGAGAATGCTCGAGCTTATCACAGCGAGGATGGTGATGAGAGGCTTTCTCAGGGTTCTTCCAGTCAGTGCAGTCTGGTCGTATACCAGAAAGAAGGAAATTGCAACATGCATGTATTCTGTGTAGAAATAAGGGAGGTTGAAGCAAAATGAGAGGATTGTACAACATAGAGCAGAGGTTGTAACGGGGTTTGGCCTGACTATATCAGTAAACGAGAAAAGGATAAGCAGGAAATCAGCCACAGTCACTGTGAATACATAAACGTCAAGTATTTCAAATTTACTTTTGTTGAAGTTTCTAATATAAGTAATTAGGATGAAGGTCCCTGTTAAGAGTCCAACAAGTCCAAATATGCTGTAGACATAAACACTCCTTGAGATTATATTTTGTAGTTCCATAATCTTGATGAATATGTGGTGATCAGTAATATTATTGCCTGAAGAAGAGTGGTACAAGGATTCATTGGAAGGAATTTCCATTATTGTAGCCCTTGTGGAATTACTTACTTGGTGATTTTCTGAATCTGCAGCTCAATCCTATGCTGCAAACTGGCTGACAAAATGGTCTCCAACCTGTAAAGAACAATAAAAACAACTGAAGTTAATTTCAATCTACCTGAAAGGATGTTCTGCGTAGCTAAAAAAAAAATGATTTTGGTATCAGTCTTGGCTCAGTGATGGCTCTCTGGGCTTGGTATAAGAGGTTATCATTGCAGACTGTTCGTTCGTTATGTACAGCCTACATAAATTGGGCTCGGGGATTTGTAAGCTGGGAAGGACACGTAATGACTTATTTGATTTGCAGTCCATTCTGTTACAGTGGATTCTTGTTAATTGGGACACCTCTTGAATGGAACATTTTAGCCCAATAAAGAGGCTGCCCCAATTAGCTGATGTTTCATGGAAATAGTTAAAAAGATATAAAAATATAACTAACATTTAACTGAGTAACAAATTATTTATTTCAATGAAATACAGAACAAATTAGAACTCTACCAATACTACTATAGTACTATAAAACTGTGTATTAGTTCCTAATAGCTATCAACAGAGGAATTCATCCAATGTACGCTGTCATATTCTTTTGATTGAGCATAAATGAACAAAATCCCACGGTATGCACCTAGTGCAGATAATAGATTGTCTTCGTACAATGCCTTTGATAATGGCATTTTCCAAAACTTCATTTTCATTGTAACATTGAAAATGAAGGAGAAGGGAGGAGAAGATGGCGCCGCAACGCGGTGATGTCTGTTATTTGTCTAGTAGGGTGCCGTGCACAATCCTGATTTGATGGAGACGGACGTGAGAGTACAAAGGGACATCTGGTGAAACTCTTGAAATGCCTGCTTCGCTGCTGCTGCTACTGCATGGTCCAGAATCTCTGGAGGAGAAGGCCCCGAGTCCTCGGCTTTGCTTGTTGCTCGGCGGCCGGGGCGGGGTCAAAGCGCTCGGCAGAGGATGGTGCTCGGAGGGGATGGTCAGAGGCTCGAAGTTTTCGGACGAATTCAGAGTCCGCTGCGGTCAGGTGCTTCCAATGGTGCTGCGTCGGCAAGTTTGCGGCGCTTGGAGGTTCATGGCAGGGAGAGTTCCTCCGTTCTGCCGCCTGCGTGAGATGATGGGTCTTTCGGGACTTTGAGACTTTTTATACCGTGCCCATGGTCTGCTCTTTATCAAATTATGGTATTGCTTTGTAGTGTTGTAACTATATGTTATAATTATGTGGTTTTGTCAGTTTTAGGCTTGGTTTGTCCTGTGTTTTCTTGTGATATCATTCTGGAGGAAAGTTGTATCATCTTTAATGCATGCATTTCTAAATGACAATAAATGAGGACTAAGTGTCCTCATAATGCAATCTAACATTCAAGATGATTGTTGATACCTTCAAATTCTTCATAGGTCCTAACTTGTTGAAGTAGCGAAATCGTTTCATTTTCACTCCTGCCTGTTTCTGACATCTCCAACCCTGAATGCTTGAAACCACAGTGAGCAAAACAGTTCTGAATTGCCTTTACTGCTGATTTCTTGCCAATTATCAGTGACTTAAATACTGCTTTTTGAACACAAACACACGCAACTGACGCTAATGGCCCCACAAGTGCATGCAACCCTGTTCAGCAACAGTCTCCTGTCCCAACTGAGCAGCATAGTGTCCCAAAAAAATGACGGGAATTCCAGTTATTTCCTTGATTAGTTTTTGATCTTTAAGAGTTGTCCCAATTAAGTGGCTGTCCCAACAAACTGATGGCCCAATCTACTGTATATAACCTTTTTGTGTATTGCCTTGAACCACTTTGCCACATAAGGTATGCTCTTTAAATGCATTTGTTCTTTAGTTGCATGCTTTATAACTGGAAGAAGTTAGAGACATTGCCTACTTACTCAGGGATCAGGAATGTAAACAAAATCTGGTTTGGGGAAGGGTGTAAGCTGCAGCAATAAGACAAGCTCCAGAAACTGCTCTGTCTGGGGCATGTAATCCACTATTGTGGATTCCTCATATGGGACTGCTTTCTCCATGCCCTTTATGTTCAGAACAGGTTGATGATTGAATTATTGTTTGCAGTGCGGTCATAATCAGTGATTTTTAGCATAAGTTGAACGAAATGTAGAATTCTTCATTTTGTGTTGAAACCCTAACCCTAACCCTACCTTCCAAGGCTGATGAGCCCAGGCTGCCCACCCAGTTATACCGTTGGACACTCGGTCGCGCCATGACATAGCAAACTCAGCAAGAACAGGGATGTCACATTTCAGCAACTGGTTGTAAAAGGATCTGTAGGGTAGAGTAACCTGAGAACCTGTGTCAAGTATGAATCTAGCATAAGTACCCTCAATTTGTATGGATACACGAGCTTGGTCCCACTAAGCCTTCAGGAATAGAGCTTTACACTTTAGTGTTTTCCTTGATACATTGATTGGAACATGTTCTCTCTGAGACGCCAGATCGTTCCCTCACTGGGTCTCTCCGAAGGTTTTCCCATCCTTCACACTCCTGATTGAAATGTCCGTCCTCACCACAGATGTAACAGAAAATACCGATCGCTTCCCTCATCAAGAGACCCCTGTTGGCAACAGCCCTCTGCTTAGTACATCCTATCGGTGAATCCAGTTTCCTTTTGGACTTGCCATGCGATGGCAGCACTATCCAACATCAACCAAAGTACCTCGGCTTGCATGTTTTTCACCACATCCTGCAAAACCCCCATTTATGTGGCATCAGAGATTGCTTCAGCAACAGAGGCTACTACTGAGGACTTTGCCCTACTGGTGGAAGTCTCCCACTCCTCCGTCGTATTTTCCTCCTCTCTTACTTCTCTGATCAGCTCAACAAACGAGAAAGGGGGACTCGTCTTCTGAGGCATTCAAATGCTGAAGGCAGTCGCGTCACGTGGCAGTGCACCCTTCACAACTTGCCCCACCCTTAATTAGTTTATCTCAGGCAGTTGAGTTGTCCCATTATGGCACAACCAATGTCGCTGTCTTTCTAACTTGAAAATGTAGGCAGAAAGTTTCTGCCCTTCTCCTGGAAGATGTGCCTGAGCCTCATCATAAGCTCTGCTGGGCTGCCGTCCTGCCAAAAATGTTTTCTGGCGCTTGCATGTAGTCCGCAGATGTGACAATGGGTTTTCTACCTTTAGGGAGCTCACCATCACGGCAGCCAGACCTTTTGGACTCTCTTACCAGTTGCTGTCTTTTCATGTTATCTGAGCTCTGCTACTCATCCAGTAATTGAGACGTCTGCTCTGCCCAAGTCTCATATTCTTTCTCCCCAATGGAGTTGAGCTTGACTCCAGAGAATGTTCTCAGCCTGCAATAACGTTGGCTCTCCGCCCGTGCGCTTTAGCATTTATCAGACTGTGAAGTAATTGCCAAAACCAGACGAGAATTTCCATCACCCACTGAAGCACCCATTAGACCTTCCACATCAGACAACTTCTTCCCCTCACTTCACAGAAATGAGCACAACTTGTTTATGAGGTCCTCACTCTTCAGCAATGTACAATTCGTCTTTATTGTCTTCACCCTCAGCTACATGTCCCCCTGATCGTACCAGGCAGTGCGACTTTGGTCATGTCACTGCTAGTCTGGACTAGCACGATATACTTACCCGCCGATTGATCAAACCGCCGTTCAACTAGCGTGACTTTCCCAATACTTTTACAGAACTCAGCACTCTAATTTGCAGTTCATCAGGGTTTTGGATATTCACCCTGCTCAGAACACAAGCATTAGTTGTGGGTAATCTCTTTGAATTGCACTGTCTTAATCTCTGTGGCATCCATAATAATGTACCTTAATCACTTTCCCCGTCACTAGTGTAAACACAGGCTTAAGTACACAGACCACGTAATCAACTCTAAAGCAGCTGTTTCACAGCCTTCAAAATCCCTGGACAATGGTCTGCCACAAATGTCCCTTACCAGGCTCGTATGCAAACTTGATTCAATAGCGAACTCTGCTAACAGCCATGTGACTCAGCAGTGAGAAGGCCACCTTTCGCAAACAATATATGTCTAGGGTTGGTATGATTTGGGGTTCAACCAAACAGGAACGTTGTGATGTACTGATTAAAGAAACCTCGATCTGAGGGAATGCTGTCTAAATACTGCCTATACACAATTATCAGCCGTCAAGAAATAACAAGTCGTACCCGCATAAAATGATAAAGAAGTATATTTACTAATTTCACATTTATCAAACAGTTAGTAAGAGAAAGAAAATAGAAAAGAATAAAAGGCTCATCTTGGACTCCATCTTGCGAAGCATTCCTTGCAATCATGTCTTCCCATTGGATCGAATTCTACAGCCGTATCTTCTGATCTTCTCTTCTCCGCATCTCCCGCAAAAGACCACAAACCCACCAGTGTCGGTCACATCTCTCTCCACCCAGCTCTCCCTAGAACCTTCTCCCAATTCCACCATCTTGATTGACTGACATCACATTCCTAAGTTAAACTACTTGCCTCCTTATTTTTAGCTGAAACCAAAACATTCTACCAGCAGGGCACACTACTTTTACAGAAAACTACTAAATGAAATACCACACAGCATAGTAGTGGAAATCTTAACCAGGGTATTATATTTCCCTTTCCTTTCTAGGTATGCTCTTTTATATAATTTTCAATATAATACAGCCAGAATTTTGCATTGTATTCCAGGTGAATGAACATAGTTCATAGTTTCAGTAGCTATAATGGGGTTCACCCCATTAAGATTTTTGGTTTAGGTATATTTCAATAGAATTGTATGTTTGAAATGGAATACATTGTCAGATGTCATTTTTAATAGGGTAATTTTGAAAATATTTCTAATACTTGCTTTCTGTTATTGAAGCTAATCGCATGACATCTATACTCTTGTCATGTCAGCTTTTCTGAAAGATTCTAAGAACAAAAGTCGTTCATGAAACTCCCATTTTATAACACTTTTGTGAATATAACTGTGGATAGTCAGAACCAGGGGAGTTCAGACCCATGTCTGTCCCTCTCTGTCCTTGTTCACACGACTTGTACATTTCCCAGAGCTTTGGTTCTCTCAGGGGCAGTGATATTTTGGCCAATTTCTGGAAATGAAGTTGCACTTCCTCCGCATATTGCTATGCATTAAATTTCAGCTTTGAGTCAGATAATTGAGATTTTAATCCTGATATTCTGCATAGTTTAGGATTTGCTGCTTGAAAGTTTTGGAAGTAGATCTTGGACGTAGGAAGTCAGATCTGTATGCACTTTTTAAGAAGATTAAGGTCATAATATGAGGTTGTCATACGCATAAGGAAACAGATGCTCTTGCTTCCTTCTCATTCGAGTTGGAGTATTTCTGAAATCTCTCCTGAATGCTATCAAGAGTGATACATTATAGGAAGCCAGTAAGTTTGCTCTTTCCCATTTGTTAATAGTATTTAACACTGGTAATCTACACCTCTCCCACTCAGCACCCCCATCCTACCCAGATTCTCTGTCCCCAAGGCTCACATCATATCTCTCCTCATGTCTTCTCCAAATTGTGATACCCAATTCCTGTTTCATTGATTCTCGCTAAGCTTTTCCTCAGAATCTGAAATGAGTCTATCACTGGCCTATGTTGTAAAATTTGTTGTTTTGTAGCAGCAGCGCATTGCAATAGATAATAGAAAAACTATAAATTACAATTAGAAATAGATATTAAAAGCAATTAAATTAAATAAGGATTGCAAAAAGAATGAAAAAAAGGAAAAAAAATTGATGTGTACTGCACATGGGTTCATTGCCCATTCAGAACTCTGATGCTGGCAGGCAAGAAGCTTTGAGGCTCCTGTATCGCCTCCTTGATGGAGCAGTGAAAAGAGGGCATGGCCTGGGTGATTGGGGTCCTTAATGATGGATGCCACCTTTTTGAGGCATCAATTTTTGAAGGTGTCCTCAATGCTGGGGAGGCTCGTGCCTCATTCAACTCCCTGGGGAGCTGAATGAGTTTGCAACCCTCTGCAGCTTTTTCTGATCTTCTGCACTGGCCCCTCCACACCAGACAGTGATGAAACCAGTTAGAATGCTCTCCCTGGTAGTATATAGAAATTGGTGAGAGTCTTTTATGACCTACCACATCTCATCAAGCTCCTAATGAAATATAGCCGCTGTCACGCCTTCTTTGAAATTGCATCAATATGTTGGACCCAGGATAGATCTTCAAAGATCTTGACACCCAGGAACTTGAAACGGCTTACTCTATCCGTTGCTGATCCCATCAATGAGGACTGGTGTGTGTTCCCTTAACTTCCCCTTCCTGAAGTCCACAATCAATTCCTTGGTCTTACCGATGTTGAATGCAAGGTTGTCCTTGCAACACCATTCAACCAGCTGATCTATCTCACTCCTGTACACCTCGTCACCGTTTGAAGTTCTCTCTGTTAAATATGGCAAGACACGGCAATGCTTTACAGGTAGCAAACAAAGCTACTAACTATTCTATTAATTGCCCCTTTCCTGCACTGTGATCATTGCAATCTGCAGCCTGTAATTTCCCTTTGGGACTTGTGCTTTTGAACAGTCAAGTACGACCTGGTGTTTTTGCAGTACCCCGAAGGATTCAGCGAACTGGACTTTCAAGAATGCTGGTATGGCCGCAGCAACCATTGCTATAGAGGGCTTGGGGCTGGATTGAAGCAGCAGGGCCTGAGCCTGAGAGGGAACAACGAACTGATGTTTGGCCATTGCTGGAGTGGACTTGGGGCTGAATCAAAGCAGCAGGGCCTGAGCCTGAGAGGGAACAACGAACTGATGTTTGGCCATTGCTGGAGTGGACTTGGGGCTGAATCAAAGCAGCAGGGCCTGAGCCCAAGAGGGAACAATGAACTGATGTTTGGCCATTGCTGGAGTGGACTTGGGGCTGGATTGAAGCCGCAGGGCCCGGGCCCGAGAGGGAAAAACGAGCTAAGGTTTGGCCAATTTAAGCACCGAGCCAGATCAAATAGAGCAAGGTGTCAAGGCCAAGTGTGAAGGCTGAACCAGTGTTCAGCTCATTACTCCGAGAGGCTGGCTTCCCTCAGCACTGAACTGACTCTGCAGCTGTGGCCTTCAACCATTAGCACTTGCCTCAGTCCTGATCTGGCCCCGTGGCTGTGTCCTGCAACCATTTTGCTCCTGGATGGGCTGCAGCACTGAAATGGCTCTGCGGATGTGGCCTGCAACCATCGGGATCCTGGTCCGGCTGCAGCACTGAACTGTTCTGTGGCTGTAAGCTCACTTTTGAGGACTCCGCAGTTTATGTCCTGTGTGTTATTTATTTACTTTTTTATTGTTAGCATGATTTGATCCTTTTTTCCCCCACATTTGGGCATTTGACGGTCTTTGTTATGTGGGTGTTTTAAAAGGATTCTCTTGTGTTTGTTTGTTTTGTATGTGCCTGCAAGAAGACGGATCTCAAGGTTATGTTTAGTATACGTACTTTGATAATAAATGTACTTTGAACTTTGAACAATAGTTGTGTCTTCAGCAAATTTATAGATGGTGTTTGAACGGTGCCTAGCCGCATGTTCATGGGTGGAGGTAAAGTAAAGCAGTGGGCTAAGCACGCATCCTTGAGGTGCACCAGTGTTGATTATCAGTGAGGAGGAGATGTTATTTCTGATCCATACTGAGTTTGGTCTCCCAGTGAGCAAGATCACACTTCCCAATCACTCTGCTGGCCAACTTTGTAACAATTCCTTCTGTTTGAATGTCTTTGGATCCACCATGTTATTATCATCTCCTTCACCTCTTCAATAGAAAACCAGCTGGGAGGAATATTACTAGTCCACCTGGGGCATTATAGGTGGACAGAATGGCTTTCCTGTGTGATGGAACTTGTAGTTGAAGGAATTGTCCATGAGGTGGCAGCAATGATATTTTACTACATCATACCAGGTGCCGTGACAAATAAACCTGAACCACAAAGGGACAAATTTCACTGCCAAAATCTTGAAGTAGTGGAGGCTACCTCAGTAAATATACTTAAGACAAGGTTGGATAGATTTTTGCATAGTAGGGGAATTAAGGGTTACGGGGAAAAGGCAGGTAGCTGGAAATGAGTCTATGGCCAGATCAACCATGATCTTATTGAATGGTGGAGCAGGCTCGACGGGCCAGATGGCCTACTCCTACCCCTATTTCTTATGTTCCATCTTCTTCTTTCTCTCTAGCCCTAACTCAATTTTGTCCTAGTTCTTTATTCAACATTCCTAACTTTATCTTCTTCATACTATGTGGCCAATGAATGGGGTTGAGAGAAATAATAAATCAGCCATGAAGTAATGGTGGAGTTGACTTGATGAGCCAGTAGTTTTTCACAAGTAAAAACAGCAGAGGCATTTTATGTTGAGGAAAACCCGTAAAGACTCATTTGTACTCCAAATACTGAACACAGAGTGCGGTAAAAGTACTTTACTTGATATGTCATCACGTCTGACCAGCCTCAAAAAGTGAACCCCAACTCAATATCGGTGCTTGTGAATTATGTACTTTTCCACCAGTTACATTACCCTGCACAGGACCCTGCAGAGTTCACTGAAGCTCACGTTGTGAGCCTGCCTGGAGCTTGGATGAGCCGCCCTGGCTCGGGTTCTGTGTTCCATGGGTGGAGGAACAGCACGTGCCTCTGGCTTGTCTAGGGGTGTGTTAACACGTTCATGGTCATGTAAGGGGGCCTAAGGGTATGTTGGTGTGCATGGTGGATGGAAACAAACGAGGAGGAATGTAGGTCCACAGGAACCCAGGAGTGCTGTATGCCATGATGGGAGATAGGAATAGGTGAAAAGGGATTGAATTTACCGAGGAGGGTGGAATGCTGTTGACTTGCTGATCAGGTGGTCCTGGACTTAGGAATAAAATCACTTGGCACTTGTAATGGCGGCCCATACACCAACTCAGCTGTGGACAACTGCAGGTCCTCTTCTGGAGCTGTTCTGAGCTCCATCAAGACTTAGGGGAGATGATCATGCCAACACATTTGTCAGCAAAACCCTCAGAGCAGCCATTAAGGAGCGTGAAGCTGCTTGTTGGTCTGCAGGTGATACACCGCGGTGTGATGTAGCTCAGCGCCAAGGTTCTGGGCCATTGCAGCCCAGGGGTCCGATATGAATTGGGGACCGCAGTCAGAGGAGATATCAGATGGGGTGCCAAACTGAGAAACCCAGGTGCTGAGCCACGCTGCGTCCATCGTCTGCAGGAGGGACGGCCTCTGGCCACCTGGTGGCGTGCTCCACTATGGTAAGGAGGTATGTGAAACCACGGCAGGGAGGAAGAGGACTACCAAGGTGCACATTGACATAATCAAACCGTCAATCAGGTGCCGATGGCGCCTGAGCACGATGGTTAACTTCTACCCGCTGGCACTCCACACAGGCTGCAGTGCAATCACACACGTCTTTTCTAAAGCCGTGCGACCAGCTCTCGTGGGGCCTTCCAGCTCGGATGTATAGAGTCAAAAATAGTCCACCTCCAGCTTGCAGGCACTATGGGGCAAGGGCGACCAGTTGAGACATCGCTCAAGGGAGAAAACTCAGTTTCCCCAAACTTAATATCAGCCAACCGCAGGTCCATGACTACTGTTCACTAAGCCTGCACCTGTGGGTCAGTATGCCAGTAGGGTCGTGTTGGAAAGAGCTCATTTGGTATCATCAAATGTTTTGGTCATGTCCGCTGACCGGTCAAGAACGTGATTAGGGGTATTGCCTTTAAGTGCACTAGACAGGGGAAGCATAAGTTCAGCAGCTTGTGGAATGAAGCAGTGATAGAAATTCACTATGCCGAAAAACACCTGTAGTTTTTTAGTGGTGCTGTACGGCGGGAAATCCATACTAGCAGCTACTCTTGATGGGAGGGGTCTCGCACCTTCTGTGGAAATGCGATGGCTGAGAAAGTCAATAGTTGACAACCCAGACTGGCACTTAGCAAGGCAAGTTATCAACCCGTGTTGGCTTAAGCACTTGAAAAGTGTGCAGAGATGAGATACATGTTCGGATTTGGATGCTTTGGCGACAAGGATGTTGTCCGGGTCAGCAAAAAGAAAATCTAAGTCTTTTAATAGAGTCCATCTCAAAGTCTATGCTGCATTTTTCAGCCCAAATGGCATGCACAGAATCTCAAAGAGGCTAAATGGGGTTATCACAGCCGTTTTTGGAATGTCCTCTGAGCACACAGGCACCTGATGGTAGCCCCTTACTTGATCGACTCTGGAAAAAATTAGCTTTCCAGAAAACGTGCTGGATGTGTTGGGGCCGGTTGATGATCAGGGATGGTGGCCTCTTTAAGTTGTCAGTAAATGCTGCATGGGCGGCAACCACTGTCAGACTCAGGGATCAGAGGTGGGGCGAAGCCCAGGGGCTACTTGACTGGTGCCAAGTCTTCCCATGTTGGCAAGCTCAGTCTTTGCGACTGCCGAATTTTCTGCATCCTGTCTACACCTGCGGGCATGGACTGGTGGGCCAATTTTGGAAATGTGGTGCTCAACCCCATGTTTTGTGACAATGGTGGAGAATATGGGCTTGGTGAAGTTCAGGAATTCACCCAACAGATGAGTAAACTCACATACAGTGGTGCATGTGCTTGACAGAGTCATTCTGGGGAACTGACTGGGGGTGCAGGCTAACGACCCAAAGCCCTTGACATCCACAAGCTGGCAGTTCTTAAGATCGACTGGCAGTCCCTGAGCACACAGGAAATCTGCGCTGAGCAGAGGACTAGCCACTTTAGCCAGGATGAAGTCCCACCTGTAACGTCACCCACTGAAGCAGAGTGTCACCCGTCGTGCGTGTAAATCTGGATCCAGCTGCCATTGGCAGCCTCCAGCAAGGTATTGTCACTCTTTGCCTTCTCATCAATAGGCAATGCTAGCAGCACACTCACTTGAGCATCCGTGTCACACAAGAAACGTCGCCTGTCCATAATGAACAGTAGTCGACCTTGGCAGCCGGAACCCACAGTGTTCAGAGACCTCTGATGGCCTGATGCACTGGCACTGTCAAAGATGCAAGGTTGTTGGCACTTTCTAGTGTTCCTACCAAAACAAGCATGGTAAGAATGCAGGCTTGGTGTCGTCTGTTCCTCAGATGTGGGAGGCCTTATATTGGGGGCCTTGCTGACTGGACTTATTGAGGTAGAGAAAGGAGGAGGAATGATGCACCGCCCTCCGGCTGAGTGTAGACTAGTAGCCATTTTAACAAGTTCCCTGCAGTCTTTCACGGATGCATTAGTAAGGGCTATGCGAACTTGATCAGGCATTTGTTGCATAAAGAATTATTTTAAAATAAAACAAGGATGGAAATTTCCCAGTGGAGACAGTATGTGGTCCATTAGTTCTGATAGCTTAGCATCGCCAAGGCCAGGCAAGGAGAGCAACTGTTTGGCATGCTCAGACTCCTGTAAAAGGTGAGATTTCAGTGGTTATCATGTTCAGGCAGGTGCTCTAGTAGACTCATCATTCTCGCAGCCGTAGAATTGCTGAGCGACACAACCACATAGAAAAATTTGGTGTTGTTGGTGGCGATTTCTCGCAGCGCGAATTGGGGCTCGGCTTGTTCAAACCAAACAGCATTTTGCCCCCAAGACTCCAGCAATTTTAAAGTAACTGCGTTAGCCGACATGGCGGATAACTCTGGAATCGCCCTAGAGCATTGGGATCAGCAATGTAGGTTTTTGTGAATACAAATGGCGGAGGCACTTTATGTTTAGGAAAAACCATAACTCATTTATTGGATTCCAAGCACTGAACACAAAGCCCAGTAAATTACTTACATAAAATGTTATCTTGTCCAACTGGTCTCTTAAAGTGAACCCCAACTCAATGTTGGTGGTTGTGAATTATGTACGTTTCCAATTACATTACCCCACAGGCCGAATGGCCTAATTTTGCTCCTATGTCTTATGGTTGTAAATTGCACCATTGCAGAAACAATGGATTTGGCAAAATCACACCATTCTTGCAATGACCTGCTTCCACATATGAGGTCTCTGAATTCCCTCCCAATAGTCTCTGAAATTTGCTGTCCACCTACCCAATTCCATGACCAAATTTGCTTGTTTTCTTTCTTTTTCAATCTTTTTATTAATTTCAAAATATAGAAACAAAACATAGCAATAATACAGATAATATGAGATGCATTGTTACATTTTAAAAAAGAGTAATTGCAAAACCAAATAGTGGAAATTACCAAAACTCCCATACATGTAGAACTGATCACGGATAATTTAAAGCAAAAAAAAAAAGAACAAAGAAAGAAAAAGAGAAAAAAAAACCCATCCCAAAAGAAAAAAAAAACAAATAAACTAAACTAAAAGACTTGGGCAAAACTAACAACTTAAAAATGGAAAAGAAGAAAACCTCAGCGTCGACGATTCCATTCCCCTCCAACAACAGTACAGAGAAATAAAACAAGTTTGGAAATGATCAAATTACATCAAATGAAAATGCTGAATAAATGGCCTCCAAATTTTTTCAAACTTAATAGAAGGGTCATAAACTGCACTTCTAATTTTCTCCAGATTCAAACACACCATAGTTTGTGAAAACCAATGAAATACTGTAGGAGGGTTGATTTCTTTCCAATTCAACAAAATGGACCTTCTAGCTATTAAAGTAAGAAATGCAATCATCCTTCGTGATAAAGAGGTTAAATTATTTGAGCCTATCATTGGTAGTCCAAAGATAGCAGTAATTGGATGAGGTTGTAAGTCTATATTTAGGACCGTTGAAATAATATCAAAAATATCTTTCCAATATTTCTCCAACAAGGGACATGACCAAAACATGTGAGTTAGAGAAGCAATCTCAGACTGGCATCTGTCACATATTGGATTAATATAAGAGTAATAACGAGATAGTTTATCTTTGGACATATGAGCCCTATGGACTACTTTAAACTGTATCAACCTATGCTTAGCACATACAGAGGATGAATTCACCAACTGAAGAATTTTTTCCCATTTTTCAGTCGGTATATTAATCTCAAGTTCTCTTTCCCAGTCAGCTTTAATTTTATTAGAGGTATCAGGACATAAATTCATAATTATATTATATATAATTGCTATTACACCTTTCTGAGAAAGATTTAAGTCTAAGATTTTTTCCAAAGTGTCCATTGGATATGGGTGTGGAAAAGTAGGAGAGACAGTAATTAAAAAGTTTCTAATCTGTAGATATCTAAAAAAGTGAGATCTGGGTAAGTTATATTTATTAGAGAGTTGATCAAAAGACATAAAACAGTTATCCAAGAATAAATCGTGAAAAGATATTATACTTTTGGTTTTCCAATCAAAGTAAGCTTGATCCATCGTGGAAGGTTGAAAAAGAAAATTTGATATAATGGGACTTGCTAGAATGAATTGATTAAACCCAAAAAATCTTCGGAATTGAAACCATATACGTAAAGTATGTTTAACTATTGGGTTATTCATTTGTTTATATGATTTAAAAGAAGTAAAAGGAAGTAAAGTTCCTAAAACCGAACCCAAGGAAAACCCTTGTAATGAATTAGATTCAAGATTTACCCAATGAGGGTTTAAAGATGCGTCCAAATCTTGTAGCCAAAATTTTAAATATCGAATATTAATTGCCCAATAATAGAATCTAAAATTTGGGAGGGCAAGTCCCCCCTCCTTCTTGGATTTCTGTAAATATCTTTTACCTAACCTAGGATTTTTATTCTGCCAAATATATGAGGAAATTTTTGAATCTACATTATCAAAAAAAGATTTTGGGATAAAAATTGGAACCGATTGAAATATATACAAAAATTTAGGCAAAATGATCATCTTAATAGCATTAATCCGACCAATCAAAGACAAAGAGATTGGGGACCATTTGGTAAATAAAAGTTTAATCTGATCAATTAAAGGTAAAAAATTAGCTTTAAATAAATCTTTATATTTTTTGGTAATTGTTATCCCTAAGTATATAAATGAATCAGTAACCAATTTAAATGCTAAACGTCCATAAATAGGTACATGCTTATTTAAAGGGAATAATTCACTCTTACTAAGATTCAATTTGTAACCAGAAAAGTTACTAAATTGAGCTAACAGATCTAAGATAGCAGGAATTGACTTCTCCGGGTTAGAGATATATAACAACAAATCATCTGCATATAATGATAGTTTATGTATTTAATTTCCACGGGTAATACCAATAATATTTGGCGAGTCACGGATAGCAATTGCTAAAGGTTCAAGAGCAATATTAAATAGTAAAGGACTAAGAGGGCAACCTTGCCTAGTACCGCGAAAAAGACGAAAAAAAGGAGATCTATAATTATTTGTACAGACCGAGGTTACCGGGGAGTAATATAACTTGCTTTTGCAACACATCAAAACCCATCAATCACTGGCTGAACTGGAGCATGAACTGCAGTGCACCAAGGGATTTGTGTTACAGTAATTGCTAAGGTAAAATCTTCCAGTGACCTGATTTAAGCCTTTAAAAATTGTATAATAAGTGTTTATATGTATCATTTAAGTTGTTTAATCCTGCCGAAACAAGCATGCCCACTGACCTTTACAAATTAACACAATAAACCACAGCAAATAGAGTTTGTCGGCAATTTTGCTTGTCTCGTTTGCAATTCGTCTACAATTTATTACTTGCCATTCTCCCCATTATTTGTGAAATTTCGTGGTTTTTGGAAGAAGCAGCTGATTCATTGTGTTCCTCGCACTGAAGTGCCCAATTGCCCTCTCCACACTTCTATTTGTGGCAGAAGTTTTGAGCTCTGGAAGAAGATAATGAAGGTTGCTGGACTTGTGTGCCTTTTTTAAAACAATTTCCTGCACGTTAATTTGCAGCTAGATCTTACGATCTTCTTGCGCAGGAATGAAAAAGTTGTATTCTAAACTGGATTTTACCATTTTTCTTCTCATTTTGCTCGTACACAATTTTGAAACATCTTTTTCGTTGAGCATTCCTCAATTATTAATACATAAACGTAGATCATTAAAGAGCTGCACTTAATACACTTTTTAAACAAAACACTTTTCAACAAAGCTACGTGTCCTTATTGCTGTGGTTTTGAGCTATTAACCAATTTGTTGTAGGGAGATTCAGGACACTGTTTAAAATTCCTGGGATGTGGACTTTATTGGCAATGCCGGTGCCTAGTTCAGCTTATTCCGAGGAGGTAGTTAAAATCAACTGCACTGGCAAATTTCTTTCCTTGAAGGACATTAGTGAACCATAAACATGAGAAAGTCTGTAGCTCCTCCACCCTGAGGGTGGCTCATTGTGGCACAAAAGGAGCAAGAATTGGATTTGGAATTAAAACGATTGGCCGTCTGGAAGTTCCTAATTGGCAGATGCAGCGGAGGAGTTCAATGAAGCAGTCTCCCAATATACGATGGCACCACCACTGTGGGAGCACCGGGCACAATAGATGACCCCAGCAGATTTGCAGGTGAAGTGTTGCCTCACCTGGAAGAACTTTTGGGGCTCTGAATGGAGGTGAGCGAGGAAGTGAGTGGGCAGGTGTAGCATTTCGGACACTTGTAAGGATAAGCTCTGGGAGGGAGCTTCATGGGGAAGGATGAATGGACAAGGGAATCACAGAGGGAGCAATCCCTGCAGAAAGTGGAGGAGGGAGGTAAAGGTATGTTCAGTGGCAGGATCCCTTTGGAAATGACAAAAGTTGCGGAGGAACATGTGTTGGATGTGAAGGTTCTTGGGGTGGTAGGTAAGGACAAGAGGAACTCTTATCACTGTTAAGACAGTGGGAAGATGGGGTGAGCACTGGTTGCAGGAAATAGAGGAGGTGCATGTGAGGGTATGTGGAGGAAGGGAAACCCCATACTCTGAAGAAGGAGAACATCTCTGATGTCTTGGAAAGGAAAGCCTCATCCTGGGAACAGATGTGGTGGAGATGAAGGAACTGAGTAAAGGGAAAAGCATTTTTACAGGAGACAGGGTGGGAAGAGGTATAGTCAAGATGGGAATTGGTAGGTTTATAAAAGATGCTGTTTGACAGCTTGTCTTTGGAGATGGAGGCAAAGAGTTTGAGAAAGGGGACAGAACTTTCAGAAGTGGACCAAGTGAATTTAAAGGGAGTGTGGAGTTAGAGGCAAAGTTGATGAAATTGACAAAGTCAGCATGGGTGCATGAAGCAGCACCAATGCAGTTTTTTCAGCAATCCACTAATACGTCCTTTAGTCAATTGAAGAAGTTAATACTTGAAAACCTTGTACAAATCACATGGGGTACCAGCCATCCCTGTCCTCCTGTATGTTTCTGAGTTGTGGACGCTCACAGCAAGTACCTCAAATCATCAAATAAAAATCTCCAAAGCTGTTTCTGTAAAATCTATTAAGTTCAACAAATGAATAAGGTACCCCATTTTTAAAAAAAATACAGTATTTCTCATTTTTTGCACAATTTTTAATCTAAATATACATATACTATATAAAATATACTGAATAAGATTTATCTATTTATTATTATTTTTTCCTTCTATTTCATATATTGCATTGAACTGCTGCTGCTAAGTTAACAAATTTCACGTCACATGCTGGTGATAATAAACCTGATTCTGATTCTGATTCAAATGCCAATCCTCCTCCAGGACCACATTTCCAGCATGAGACCCTGGTTACAGTCAATAAGTAGGCTGTACTGTTTGCAGTATTCTGACTGACTCCTGGGATTCTCTGGGGCCTGACCACTCAAAAAGGAGAAGAAACATTCAAGATGGTGTTGAGACTGCACACAAGGACATACGAATAACCCGCTTACTTTTATTGTTAGCATGATTTGTTTTTTTTTTCTGTGCACATTGAGTGTTTGACGGTCTTTTTTTTAATGGGTTCTATTGGGTTTTTTTTTGTTTTGAGGCTACCTGTAAGGAGACAAAAGCTCAAGGTTGTATACAGTATACATTCTTTGATAATAAATGTAACTTGACTTTAGAGCTATCTTTACTCACCAGTGATTAGAAGCCTGGCCAGGAATATTGCGAGATGGATGTGAAGTCAGTTCAAGTTGAGAACATTACAACCTCAGTTATGACACCAGATGGTGCGTTGCTTGAATACTACTGGTAAAAGAGAAAACAAGGAAATCGGTAGCAATGGCGGTATTATGGGACATGAAGGAAGAAATTCAAATAGCTCCTATTCTTATCACCCAAATTGTGTGTTCGGGTTTCAGTTCATCAAACCCATCTTAAATATTTGGTGGTCCAAATGATCTGAACACCTATCTCCTGTCAGGGGCATTGATCTACAAGGATGTGTATAGAATTCTACAGTGCAAACTGCAAGTCCAAAGGTGTGAGGGTATCCCCTTGAAAGCATCACTCTAACCAGATCTAATCAACTTTATTGCTCCAGCGCGCCCCTCAATTAATATGTATGATACATGGAAAATCAAAAACAACATGCAGCACATCGGCTTGACTACCATCGCTGTGACTCTCACGGGAGGACGGATCCCTTTTCTCCTTTCACATTTTTCAATTGTTAACTATTCAGAACCCAAGTCCACCAGACACAAACTTCAGCCAGTGCAAAAGCTTCTTCCCAATTCACACAATCGAAATCCTCCATCATTTCTGAATGCATCCATCTCCTGTAGTTCTGAGCTGGCCCGTGTATACCCTGAGAGTGGAAAAACCAAGCGACAGCAATCGGCATGGGCAATATGTGAGGCCAAGCTCACCAGGGGCCAGTTGCATCCCTCTTGGAGCCAAGTTCATTATTCTCATTCAGATCAAGAATGGATGTGTGCATTTGTTTCCCTTCATTCCTTTTGAAGTGTTGGCAGGAGTAAATGTGCATATTGTGCATTAGTCTAACTGAACTGAAGGTAAGCAGTTAATCTTTTGGTAAGTAGAAAGTCAATGAGTTTAAGCTTTGCTGAAATTAAAAATGCTATTTATGGATAATTACATTTAGGTTTAAAGTGGACCCAACAACAGTAAGTTGGATTTATGTAACATACACTATACGTCAAATGGAGCATTTTCAAGCAAAGAACTGGTCAAAATTTGATACCTGTTGCTGATGGAGTACTCTTGATCAAAAGGCTAAGTTTGAAACAGCTCTCAAAGGGGAAAAATGTGGAGTGGTTCAAGGAAATAGATTTGAAATGCTAGGGCCTCAGCAGTTGAAAGCATGGCTGCTGCTGGGGAATGATTAAAATTGGTTAGTGTGTAAGGCTGCTAGGTCAGAAATGGTTACAACAAATTCTAGTAGACATATTTTAAAGAACAAAGCCAGTTTAAAACCAGAAATGAAAATCAAGTATTGTTGTCATGCACAGGTACTGAACCACAGTTGCAATGCAAAACTTACTTGCCCTGCAGAAATTCATAGGGAAGCAGGAGAGAGATGTAGGTTACACAACAAGTGTGTTGATGCTCCTAGATGTACTGTATGTGCTTGTGTGGTTACTAAAACATTATTTCTGCAGTTTTTTAAAAATTAATTTTATCGAAAATATATTGGAGAGAAACTTGTTTCTGTTTGCTAATTTGAGTTTCACTGCCTGATCACATTGAAGTCAGTGGAATCAATTTTCTGAGGATAATTCCAACAAAAAACTGATAATCATGTACAGTTCTGTGCAAAAGTCTTAAGCACATTTACATAGCCAGGGTGCCTAAGATTTTTGACAGTAGTGTATTTGGCAATGTGGAGTGGAGAGCGTGTTTGTAAATCTGGCGGGAGCAAAGAATGTTGGGACTGGTGAGGCTGGAGTGCTGCGGGAGAGGTGTGGGACAGGTGGCAGGGGTGTGGGGGTGGTGGGCACCCTGAGACACCAGGCAAGGTCATTTGGTTCCAAACAATTGGTTTATTGTTCATGACAGAATCTCACTCTGGTGCTTCCCACTCTCTTCCCATTTTCCCAACCATGATTCCCTTCTCCCTGCCCCCCTTCCCACTCTCAGTCCACAACAGAGACCCATATCAGAATCAGGATAATCATCACTCACATTTGTCATGAATTTTTTTTTGCAGCAACAATACAGTGCAATACATAAAATTATTACAGTACGTACTATGCAAATGCATTAGGCACTCTAGCTATATATACAGTACATGCCCAAGCCTTTTGCATAGTACAATACATGTTCATCACTAGCAATAAGAAACCAAACGTATTTTCTTCCTGTCAGCTAGCCAATCTTCTATCTTTGCCGATATCTTGCCTCCTACACTGTGATCTTGTATGTTCTGCAACAACGAAATCTAAGTTTAGTACATTGTTGGTTACTTTTTATTAACCACATATGTTCTCTGCTCAAAGACCACAATTATGGTGTATTCATGTAGGTTAGCTTGTCTTCTTCATTAAGTATACCACGCCCGCCATGAAGAAGGTGCATCAACATCGCTACTTTCTTCAAAGGCCCTGACAAGCATATGAAAAACTTTCTGACTGGTTGCATCATGGTCAGGTAGGGGAGCTCTGAAGCACAGGAAAGTAGAAATTGAGGACAATTATCACCATGGATCTTCAGCATCTGAGTCACGGCCTACTCTCTCTGCTGCCACCAGATGGGAGGTGCGGGAGCCTGAAAACCCACTCCTCCTTGGTGCTACAGCACCTTCTTCCTTACTGCCATCAGATTCTTGAACTGACCTGAAAAATCCTCACACCACCTCGACTATATTTCTTTTTCTCTCTCTGAACTGGCACCGGTGTCGTTATGTTTATTTTGTCGTGTAAGTTCTGTATAAATTAGTGTTACTTTAAGTTTATATTATGTTTGTCTTAAGTACTGTGCTGCTGCTACATACAGTAACGCCAATTTTCATGGCATTAGTGTTTGTACACCTCTGATAATAAAATTGAACTTGATTCTTTTTCATTGTCCTATCTTCTGGAAGTAGAATATTCAATTCCCAGTTTATTCATTGTACTTTACCTCCTCACTACTCCTATTTTTAACCACTATATCCACTTCCTAAATTCTGCCCCATCCTTAACTCACCCGTTTGAATCCTTCAGTGCGAAATCAACAAATATTGTGAAAGGATAATAGTTATATTATTGCATACAGTTTATGCTTTGGGTCAACGGCTTGATGAAATTTTAACTTCAGTTCAGTCTCCATTGATGCTTGCTGACTTGTTCCTTTTTTTTTTAGCATTTTCAGCAACTCCTTGCATCTGGTATAATTTGCCTTTACAAATCCTTAATCTAATTGCTTCTCATAACACATGAAGTATCTCAACCCAAAACGCTGACTGTCCATTTCGCTCAAGTTGCTGCCTGACCTGCAGAGTTCCTCCAGCACGTTGCTGCTGCTCCGTATTCCAGCACCTGCAGATTCTTGGGTCTCTCTCCCTGCTCTTCTTAATAGTTTGGTTTAGTTCTGAGCTTTCCCAGGCCCTTCGAAATGCCCCCCTCAAACCAGAAATATGAAATCTCTTAATCAGTCTGTATATGATCTCCTATCTCGTGTGAAAACTGGTGAAGAAACAGCAATGATGAAATGGAGCATGAAAAGAACAAACTGACCTTTTCAGCCAATTGTTCAGGTGTAGATGACTTAGAAAAGCAATTACTTAAAGCAATGTAAACTAAGGGAACTTGCTTACAATTGATTAATCTGTCCAACAATGTTTTGGAGAAGGGGTTGATATTAAAAAAGCAGTCAGAAGGAAATAATATTTGAAGAAAATACAGATCTGGTTAACAAATCACAAATATTTGTACAAGCAAACAAAATGCTTTGGCTCCCAGTTTTCCAGATTCTTGGGTCAAAGTATCAACATGCTCTAAGAAAGCAAAAAAAAAGAGCTACAATCTTTATGTTTTTTCTTCTGGCTTGCTCTCAGTGATGTCCAGGAAATTAATTGTCACCTTCAGGAGATGTTGGACAGTCTGAAGCAGGTTGGTAAGCAGCTGGGATGGACAAATGAAGGATGCAGGGAAAGTTCATGCGGTCTGCAGTCCACAATGAATCACACTCTCATTAAATGTGCTTGACTGTGCCTATTGCTTCAACTGGGTGAGTGATTAATGTAGCAAGTGAGACCCTCCATGTGAGAAAGTTTGAATTAATTATGAATTTGTATAGATTCTTTCATAACATCAGGAAGCCTCAGAGCATTTTACCGTCTTTAAACAGTTTTCTAGCAATTTCTGTATTTGTTGACTAGCCTACGTATCTTTTGAGCGTGTCATTTGTGCCAAGGGGGTAAGAAAAGGTGATTGAGAAGACAAATTGATTGAATTCATAGTTCATGAAGTGTTGAATATTATTCTTTCTAAATATTTATAATGTCACTTAAATCCCCATATTTTGGGGCTTGGGAACATGAGAAAATAGTTTTGATTGTGACACTAATGTGATAGGATGTGCTAATTGTCCCTTTGTTATGTTACAGGTATGTTTTACAAATGATCTTTTTAACCGCGTTCCCTAAAGAAAGATCTGTAAGTACTCCAGTATGAGTTATTTCTACTGAAACAAGAATACTTGTTTCTCTTGGTCTTTAGCCTGGATAGATCTGCACGAAATCATTTAGAATAAAATTGCTTCATCGTGTATTTTAATTGAACATTTCGATTGGCCTATTTAATGATGTAGGAATTAGTCAAATAAATATTACTCCGCAAGTTTTAAATTTGCATCTTTATGTTTCTTGAATGGGTTGAGATACTGGTTGACTTTATATCCAGCATATGATACCAAGTGTTTATTGTTCATTCCTGGAAGTTTCGATTGACTCGCAGAATTGGTAGCATTTTGTTCTGGGAAGGATTAGGTGTTTCCATTTTTTTTTATGCATGGAATTGTTGCTTGTCAAATTCCCACAGTCTTGCTCCGATTTTAAGATTGATATGGAGGAGGATTTGCTTTGTGTGACATTACCAGAACACATTGTCATTTGTAAAGGAAATTTGTACTCAGGGTGATTCCATCAAATCTCGACTGGTAAAATGATTTAGCTGTGCTCTAATTTTGGAGAGTTTTCCAGAGTTGGAAACTCTATCTGGTATATTAACTGTTATTATGGGTGCAATAACAATACTTGTGACCTTAGATCAATATTCCTAAAGTCTGTGCACACATTGTCAACTATGCACAAAGATTGGTTCTAAAATGGGTCCGTGAGTGCTTGTGTCCCGGGATGGAATATAGATTCTGTGGTAATTATGAGAATGTATTAATCTAATAATTTAATAAGGTTAGCTGGATCTCTCATTTTATAAACAGCAGCAAAATTTATTTCATATTGCAAATTCAACAGTAGAGCATATAATTAAGAAAATTCTTTAGATCTTGGCTCCTTGGCTCCAGTTAAGGTAATTATGGTCACTGCATTTTAGGGGAAGTAATGTTAAATCCTTGGGGAGGTGCAGAAGAGATTTGCCAAAATAAGATAAGTAAAGAAAGCATTTGCCTATTTGGCAGACTTACTGTTTAGTTCCTTTATGGGATGTGAACTTCACTGACAAGACTATGATTGGGGTTGCATGCTGGTGCCAATACAACTTCAGTGACCTACATCCAGTTCTACCATCTGAGATTTCTCTGTGTGGACTTTGCATGTTCTCCCAATGATCACATGGGTTTCCTCTGGTGCTCTGGTGTCCTCCCACATCCCAAAGATACGCAGGCTGGTGGGCGAACTGGCCACTGTAAATTGCCCTGAATCCTGGGAGACTTGATGGGACCGTGGGAGGAGAATCGAGCGGGAGTTACAACTGCATATCGATGCCGTTATAACTACATAACGATGCAGTTATGAAGAAGACAAGACAGTGGCTATACTCCATTAGGAGTTTGAAGCAATTTGGTATGTCAACAAATGCACTCAAAAACTTCTCTAGATGTACCATGGAGAGCATTCTGACAGGCCGCATCACTGTCTGGTATTGGGGGTGGTGGGGGGCTACTGCGCAGGACCGAAAGAAGCTGCAGAACGTGTTAATTTAGTCGGGTCCATCTTGGTCACTAGCCTACAAAGTACTCAGGACATCTTTAGGAAGCAGTGTCTCAGAAAGGCAGTGTCCAGTATTAAAGACCTCCAGCACCCAGGGCATGCCCTTTTCTTATGGTTACCATCAGCTAGGAAGCACAGAAGCCTGAAGGCACACACTCAGTGATTCAGGAACAGCTTCTTCCCCTTTGCCATCTCATTCCTAAATGGACATTGAACCCTTGAACACTACCTCACTTTATAAGTGTATATTATTTCTATTTTTTGCAGGATTTTTCATCTATTCAATATATGTATACTGTAATTGATTTAGTTATTTATTATTACTATTATTTTATTTTTTTTATTCTATATTAGGTATTGCATTGAACTGCTGCTGCTAAGTTAACAAATTTCACTATACATGCCGGTGATAATAAACCTGATTCTGATTCTGATTGAGGCGATGGGAATAAAATAGGATTTGTGTTTGGTTCATGCAAAATAGTGCTTCAAGGAGTGAAGGGCCTTTTCAATGTTATTTGCTTCTATAACTCTTAATTAATGCTAATTTAATTGAGAAGACAGTGATAAGCTGTTGCTTTAACTTGTTGCAATCTATGTGTTGAGAGAGACACCCATAGTACTGTTAATTAGGAATATACAGTGTGACGGGGTCCTGAATTACCCCTATTAACTGTGTTTTTGAAAAGAGAGAGAGAGGGAGAGAGTTATTTAACATCGATATCTTGTTTTGGAAGGGAGAGAGTGAGACGAAGACTAACAGTGGGACTGTCACTTTAAGGCACGAGAAAGAACTGGTTAACTTTTGGATTTCTGCTGAGTTGGAGACAGCACCGAGCAGCTCGTAAGTTGCTATGGTGACCGAAGGCAGCGTTATTTAAAAGACACTCGACGTTATGATTTTCGGCAGGTTGTTGATACTTTTTCAAGGACTTTTGCCTGCTTGCATTTCTTTCACAGAGAGGAAGGAGGAGTTATTTGAATGACAGTTGATGCTCAGCACGGGAAGATAAAATAGGAGGTCAGATGATACAGACCTGAGACACATGTTCTGGACACTGAATGAGCATTGTTGTGCCCGCAGGAAAAGTGGGTTTTGGAGGATCGATCAGGCGGATCGATCCGTCGCTCTTGCAGTGGAAAGAAGCAAAAAGGGGTTGACTGGTGGGGAGTTGTCCATGTGTCCACCCTCGCCTGGGGGATAGTTCCACCACAGAAAACCGGTCCCCCTGGTTAAAGTCACAGTCGGTGACTCTTAAAGGATTTCGAATGCAACGAGAAGATCGACGGCATCAGCTCACCTGAAGACTCAAATCTGTCCCTCTCTCTCTCTCTCTCTCTCTCTCTCCATCATTACTCAACTCAATACCATGAACTGAACTGAACTTTACTCATCATCGTAAGACTGTATCTTTTTACACCTAGACTTAAAGAAGCTTGGTTTTTCATACATATATTTCCATACTTACTGATATACTTACTTACATATATAATCATTGCTAACCTGTTTGATTTATCTACATTTATATTACTGTATTGCGTAATTACTAATAAATATTATTAGTTTATAGCAATACTGGACTCCAAAGTGTTTTCCCTCTCTGCTGGTTCTTTATTCCCGTCACGGGGTTCGTCCAAAATTGGGGCCTGTGTCCGTGATATGAACAAAATTGGTTGGGAGGCTGGTTTGAATTGATTGGGGAAAATTCCTTTTGATTTGGTTTTGTGGAAATACAGCAGAAATGGTTGTTAGTATTGAGGATGAGCTTCAGCTTCAGTTGGGAAAATTAAGAATGGAGCATGAATTGAAATTAAAACAGCTCGAGAGAGAGGCTAGAAAGGCAGTAAAACAGAGAGAAGAGGCAGAAAGACAGAGAGAAGAGGCAGAAAAACAGAGACAGCTCGAGAGGGAGAAATGGGAATGTGAAGATCACGTGGCAGACAAGCAGAGGCGGTTCGAGCTGGAAGAGATAGAGGAGTTGCAGCAAAGAGGTTTAGTGTCGGACCCTGATGATTTTTACAGCTCGGAAGGGCTTGTTTTGTGTGATGAATTTAAAAGTTGTGCTCTTGATGATGTAAGGGCATACCCAGATGCAGAGGATGCCACTACCCTGCAGGGGTTTGATAAGAAAGCAGACAAAGAGGTTTTAACCCACGAGGTTGAGTTTACTCCAGAAAAGAGTTTGCCAGAGAATAGCAGGGAGGTTTGGGGTGACCTTGAATTTGAAACTGGGACAAGTGATGACAGCGCAGAAGATGCAGCTGTCCCGATTGAATGTGTTCAGGTTGTGGAAGTACCTGTGAACTCACAGGATTCTGAACCTTATGTTAAGGCTCAGTTGAAGTCTGAGGTGCCTGACTCGGTAGAAAAGAAATGCAGTTTTTGTGTGTCAGGTGATCTTGGTTCAGTGAAAAGGGGTTAACCTTGGTACCAGTGGAATGTGAGGATTCTCAGTCACTTGTGTTAGACCGTGTTTTAAAAGTTGGTGAAAAGGTGGAAATTGGTGAGGTCAGTGTTCCTGAAAATAATGGGAAAAGTGCTGTTCCAGGACTTTTGGATAAAGTGCTGGAGAAGATTGGATTGGTTGCGCGACCTTTGACCCTGCTTGCAGGACAAAGGCCTACTTAGAAAGGATGTGCTACTCTGTTGAATTTTGTTTGGACATTTGAACACCAGCAAGGTCATGCTGTTATTCAGGGTGATGTTATGGAAGCAAGTCAAAGGGAAAGTTGTAATCAGATGAATGGATTGTTTGGTCTCTTCCATAACGTATACATGGTTCTCATAAGCCTGATGATGGTGCTGAGTTTAGTAAACATGGAGGCATGTTGACACCTCTCCAAGGTAAGGTTGATATAGCTGTTCAGTTAATGAGCAAAGCTGCTGCTGAGGCCTATGATAGCAAAACCAAAGGTTTAAGTTATGATGAGGTGTCACAGTCTTTTCTACCTTCCAGATTTCAGCAGGACTTAGAGGGTAGTACAGGTGATAAGAGTAAGGTGTATGAGAAAGGTTTTTCTTTATTGAGGAAGGAATTTACAGAGGAACAGACCGAGATTCTGAAATGGTGACTTTAGAGGAGATAGCTCTCACAGGAGAGGAGGTTCAGAGAGAGTCAGTGGGACATTACCTTAAAGATGGGGTGTTGATGAGGGGGTGGAGACCAGCCACAGTGCCTGCAAGTCACGTGGTGGTTCTGGAAGTTTACAGGGCTGGAATTTTAAGCATGGCTTACAGTATGCCTTTAGGTGGACATCATGGAGTGAGGAAGACAGTGAATAGGATTATGAAGGAATTCTACTGGCCTAGTTTAAGGAAGGATGTTGTGAATTTTTGCAGGACTGACCATACCTGTCAAGTTGAGGGGAAATCTAATCAGGTTATTCAGGTAACACTACTTAAACCGATATCTGCTTTTGGTGAATCTTTTTCGTAGGGTCATAGTGGATTGTGTAGGCCCATTGCAAAAGACTGCAGCTGGTTATCAGTATGTGTTAAGAATTGTGTGGGCTGTGTCTAGGTCTCCTGAAGCAGTGTCTTTCGAAAATATCGAGGCCAAGACTATGGTAACAGCATTCAGTTAGTTTTACACACGGGTAGGTCTGCTCAAAGAAATTCAATTTGACCAGGGTAGTAACTTTTCTTCAAGAACATTCCAGGGGATAGTAGGAGAATTGAAAGCTAAGCACATGGTGTAATCTACATATCACACTGAGTCCAAGGGAGCCTTGAAACGGTTCAACTCAACTCTTAAGACCATGATTAAAGCATATGGTGTGAGAAATGGGAAAAATTGGGATGAGGGCGTTCCCCTCTTCTTATTTATTGTTGGAGATTCGATTCAGAAGGCATTGGAGGGTGGTTTGTTGAAACCTGTATTCAGTTACAGGCCAAAAGGACCTTTGACCCTATTCAGAGAACTATGGTCTGATTTAGAAAGATGTGTCAGTGTGTTTAAGTATGTTTTAAAATTCTGGGAAAGACTTAATAGACTTTGTGTCTTTGCCAAGGAAAGTTTACAAAATGGTCGAATCAAAATAAAACACTTGTTTGCTAGAATTGCAGCTGGGAGAATTGTTATGGAACAAAATGGAGTCGTGGAATCTGATAGTGGAGTGGAAAAACATGTTTGCCCACTGAATCTAGTCTCATCAAAATGTCAGAATTCCATTGTTTTGGAAAATATTACTGATAAGGTCCATCAGTTGGACCCAAAACCACAAAAACAAGTGAAAGGACTAATTGGCGTTTTGAAATGGTGCACAGGTGCAGTGCATCACGTCATTATAATTCAGCCCAGCCTGTGAAATGGCATCTTCACAGAGAGAACTTTGAGAAAAGTAAAATGGTTGAAGAAGAAATTGGAAAGAGGAAAGAACAAGGAAAGAGAATGGATGACTGTATTGATAGAGTGGGGAAGGCTAAATACCTTATAAAGATTGACTTGTTAAAAAGATACAGGGGTGTCCCTTTAACAGAGAGGGCTAAAGATATATCAGCATTTGTGACACTCTAGACTGTATGAGTACAATGTTTTATACTTCGGGATGAAAAATCCTCTAGGGACGTTTCAAAGAATGATCAATTCTGTGATTGGAGGGTTAGAAAGCACAGGGGTTTATATCAATGATTTAATGGTCTGGAATGACACGTGGGAAGAGCAGATTGCAGCTGTAGAAAAATGGTTTGACAGACTTTCCCAGACCAGTCTTACCATGAACCTTGCTAAAAGTAAGTTTGGTCAGGCTACTGTTGTTTATCTGGGTTATGTGGTGGGCCAGGGCCAACTGGCTCCTGTACAGGACAAGGTTCAAGCTATTGCAGAAGTTCCTGTTCTGACCGGCAAGGAAGCTTTGAGGAGTTTTTTAGGAATGGTTGGGTATCATTGTTAGCGTTGTATGAACTTTGCTGACATCGCTGTCCCCCTAACGAAATTCCTAGGGAAGAGTGAAAGATTTGTATGGAGTGACCTTTGCCAGGAGGAATTTAAACGTCTGAAAACCATCCTGTGTTATCATCCTGTACTCAAAACACCTGATTTTTCAAAACCATTCTCGATAGTGTCATGTGTGACGCCAAGCAGAGGTACCGGACGGATGACGCTAATGAGAGAGATAAGAAAGACAATGGAGAGTCATTCAAAATGCTAATAAGAGAGAAGAGAGGGATTAACGGGAAAGAAACACAATTCAGATATTGACAAGACCAGTTGCTTTGAACCTGAACTGTTTGAAGTTTGATAGACAGGTGATACCCCAGCAGGGGGATAAAAGGAGCAGGTTTGCTAAGGCATGTGACACACCACGAGACTCTGGAAAGAGCAGTGTGCCCCCACAAGTTGGTGGGAGTTTGGAGGACCGGTTCATGGGAACCGACCAGAGGCTCATAGGGTGTAAAGGTACGATCGGTGGGAACCTGGAGTGTGTGTCCGCCTTTGCCTGGGTGCCGGGTTCGCCGTGGAAGAACAATCGTATCCGGAACGGAGGGGTCACAGTGGGTGACCACAGCGGGATTAGAAGACATCAAAAGGTCTGCCCGAAACCAACTGCGAAAACATCAAAAGGTCTGCCTGAAACCAAACTGCCTTTCTCTCTCTCTCTCTCTCTCTCTCTCTCTCTCTCTCTCTCTCTCTCTCTCTCTCCCTCCCTCCCTCCCTCCCTCCCCCCCTCCCCCCCAATGGTACGACAACAGCAATTACTGCGAACTGCACTAAACTGAACTGAACTCTGCTTCACTTAAGACTGATCATTTTACCCCTAGACTGCGATAGAGCTTGGTTGATTCCTATTACCCTAGTTCTGTGTACATGTGTGTATTATCATTGCTAACCTGTTACATTTATATCCTTACGACTAGTGTACTGTATTACTTATTTCTTTAATAAAACTTTATTAGTTCCTAGTAATCCAGACTCCAACGAGCGTTCCATTTCTGCTGGTTTGGCAACCCAGTTACGGGGTACGTAACAATAGCAACAGACGCTAGTGACGAAGCTGCTGGGGCAGTACTGTTACAGAAGGGTGTGGATGACATTGAACATCCAGTAGCTTATTTCTCAAAGAAATTTAATGTACACCAGAAAAACTATTCAACTGTTGAAAAGGAATTACTAGCACTCATTCTGGCCTTAAAACATTTTGAGGACAATGCTCAAAAAAAAGACCTTGAAAAATTTCTTTTGCCCAGAGACCACTTGTGGTTTACATGGGTTATAATCCGTTGGTGTTTCTAATTAAGATGAAGGATAAGGATAGGAGATTGTTAAATTGGAGTCTGATATTGCAAGAATGTGACTCAAAAATCAAACATGTGAAAGGTATTGACAATATTATAGCTGATTAGTTATCCAGATATTAAATTGGAAATTGTACACGTTTCTGTTCTGTCATCTGATGATTTTACCTGTATTGTTTCAAACTCTGTAATTTACATTTAGACCAAAAAAAATCATCTTCGTCAATTTTTTTTCTCTGAGGAAGGGGAGTGTGGTGGGGTCCTGAATTACCCCTATGAACTATGCTGAATTACCCCTTTTAACTGTGCTTTTGAAAAGAGAGAGAGAGAGTTATTTAACATCGATATCTTGTTTTGGAAGAGAGAGAGAGAGACGAAGACTCACAGTGGGACTGTCACTTTAAGGCACGAGAAAGAACTGGTTAACTTTTGGATTTCTGCTGAGTTGGAGACAGCACTGAGCAGCGCGTAAATTGCTATGGTGACTGAAGGCGGCGTTATTTAATGGACACTCGATGTTATGATTTTCGGCAGGTTGTTGATACTTCTTCAGGGACTTTTGCCTGCTTGCATTTCTTTCACAGAGAGGAAGTAGGAGTTGTTTGAATGACAGTTGATGCTCAGCACGGGAAGATAAAATAGGAGGTCAGATGATACAGACCTGAGACACATGTTCTGGACACTGAATGAGCATTGTTGTGCCCGCAGGAAAAGTGGGTTTTGGAGGATCAATCAGGCGGATCGATCCGTCGCTCTTGCAGTGGAAAGAAGCAAAAAGGGGTTGACTGGTGGGGAGTTGTCCATGTGTCCACCCTCGCCTGGGGGATAGTGCCACCACAGAAAACTGGTCCTCTTTGTTAAAGCCACAGTCGGTGACTTTTAAAGGATCTCAAAGGACAACGAGAAGATCGACGGCGTCAGCTCACCTGAAGACTCAAATCTGTCCCTCTCTCTCTGACTCAAATCTGTCCCTCTCTCTCTCTCTCTCTCTCCATCATTACTCAGCTCAATACCACGAACTGAACTGAACTTTACTCATCATCGTAAGACTGTATCTTTTTACCCCTAGACTTAAAGAAGCTTAATTCTTCATATAAGACACATCAAAGTTGCTGATGAACGCAGCAGGCCAGGCAGCATCTCTAGGAAGAGGTACAGTCAACGTTTCAGGCCGAGACCCTTCGTCAGGATGTCAGGGTCCTGACGAAGGGTCTCGGCCTGAAACATCTTTTCCTAGAGATGCTGCCTGGCCTGCTATGTTCACCAGCAACTTTGATGTGTGTTGCTTGAACTTCCAGCATCTGCAGAATTCCTCTTGTTTTAGTTCTTCATGCATAAATTTCCACACTTACTGATATACTTACTGATATATATAATCATTGCTAACCTGTTTGATTTATCTACATTTATATTACTGTATAGCATAGTTACTAATAAATATTATTAGTTTATAGCAATACTGGACTCCAAAGCGTTTTCTATTTCTGCTGGTTCCTTATTCCCGTCACAGGGTTCGTGACAGCAGTACTTTGACCAAGTAGTGGGGAAAGCCAATAAATATTCAAGGCAGGATGGTAATGTATATGTATTGGCATTGGTAATATTTCCTGCAGCAGCTGACCACCTTCTAAACGGAAGGCTGAAGGGTTTGTGTTTCCAGAATTCCTGGAAAAATGTGCAGTGCATCGTATCTACTGTTGCTGCAGTGTGGCAGTGTTGAAATGATTTAATGTTTAAGTTGGTGGGTGGGGTGTCAATCAATTAAACTTCATAATGCTCATTTTTTACTTCTCCAGTGTGTTTTGAACTGCGTTCATTAAGGTGAGTGGGAAGTATTCAATCACATCTACTGTATCCTGTGCTCCCGGTCTGGACTCCTGTATATCAGTGAGACCCGACGTAGACTGGGGAGACCGCTTTGCTGAGCACCTTTGCTCCATCTGCCAGAAAAAGCAGGATCTCCCGGTGGCCACCATTTCAATTCTATTTCCCGTTCCCATTCCGACATGTCAGTCCATGACCCCTTCTACTGTCGTGATGAGGTCACACTCAAGTTGAAGTAGCAACACTTAATATTCTGTCTGGGTTGCCTCCAACCTTTTGGCATGAACATTGATTTATCAAACTTCCAGTAATTGCCGCCACCACTACCATTCCTGTTTCTCTCTTTCACCTTATCTCCTTACCTGCCCAGCGCCTTCCTCTGGTGCTCCTCCACCTTCCATTTCTTCCATGGTCTTCTACACCCTCCTACCAGATTCCCCCTTCTCCAGCCCTGTATCTCTTTCAGTAATCAACTTCCCAGTACTTACCTTCACCCCTCCCACTCTCCTGGTTCCACCTATCATCTACCACCTTGTATTTCGTCCTCCCCTACCCTCCGCCCCACCTCCCACCTTCTGACTCTGATTTCCTTCCTTCCTTTCCAGTCCTGAAGAAGGGTCTTGGCCTGAAACATTGACTGTTTACTCCTTTCCATAGATGCTGCCTGGCCTGCTGTGTTCCTCCAGCATTTTGTGTGTGTCGATCACATTTCTAATCTGTGTTTTAAGGAGGTGGGCCTCTCATGCTAGAATGCATAGTCACTTGCCTGCGTTTGTCGTTGCAGTGTTCTTGCAATCATTTCGTAGTGGCTGCAAGATGTTAATGGGGCATTTTGTGATGGCACTGCTAATGAATGTAAAAATGAGTTGTTGGAGATGGCCACTGATGGGTAGCTGGATAGTTCTTATGGTTTCACAAACTGGAGTTGTCTGCTTAGCAGGGAAGGTTAAGGAGGATTGCTCATGATCACAGAGTAGACCTGGCAAAACAGTTTACACCAGTAGGAGAGCAAAAAGCAGTAGAAACAGATTTAAATTACCTTTAGGATATCATGCAATTATTTATAGAACCAATGGTCATTTGAGATAACAGAACATCGAATAATATATCACAGTTTAGGTTCTTGAGCCCATGGTGTTCGTGCTGACCATTTAACCTACTCTGCGATCAATCTAATCTCTCCTTCCTATAGATTCTATCGTTTTTCTATCATCCATGTGTCTACCTAAGGGTTTCTTAAATGCCTGTAATTTACCTGCCTCTACCACCAACCCTGGCAGTGCGTTCCTAATTCAGAATGGTAGCTAGCCATTCCAAATCCTGAGATTTTGCCAAAGAAGTCAGCCCCTGTACAATACCCTCTACAATGTTTATTTCTTACCACGTTCTCTGGAAGGTCTTCTGGAAAAACTGTGGGGGAAAAAACTATGATTGGAGCCATAAAAAATAACGTAAGAAAATAGGGGCTGAAATAGGTCACTTGGCTCCTCAACTTGCCCCATCATTTGACATTGTGGCTGATCAGCACCAGCCCTGAACAACTCCTCCCCAACAGAAAATCATTATGCAAAACATGAGCTATCAACATTTGCACCACCATCCTTCAAAACAAGTACTCAGTCAGATCAACAAAGACCAGTTTGCCTTGTCTTGTACTCAGAAAGAGAATATTGTTTCAAACGATTCTGGTTCTTGCGGAAATATTTGCACCATCCGATCAACCCACAGGGCCTCGTCGGCTGCAAAGCGCTGAGCAGATAGTTCTGCTTTGTGAAGCCATCTGTTCAAAGCTGTTCAGTGAGATTTAGTGTTGCACAGACACAAATGCAATAATGTAGAGTACATAGGTTATTAAATTGAAAAGCTGCAGCAGATATTTAGTTTACAGAATTAAACTGATTTGGTAATACTCACCACCTCTTGATTCTGTTTTTTAGCTTGCTGTCTCTCAAATAGTGAGGAAGTGCCGAAGACTTCCTTTTTGAGGGCGTTGCTTTATTCAGTGCAACAGGCAGGCAGCTATTTTGTCAGTGTCTTGACCTTTAGGAGACCTACTTTGTTAGAAATAAGCTCCATCCTTTTTGAGAATGCAAATACTTTTGTGTAAGCTTAGTTGTGCCCTTTTTTCAGAGTACTTTTCTTTAGCTCAGTTGTTTTGATCCTAGCTGTACTACCTGGATTCAGAAATTCTCTTCAGAATGAGAGCATGCAATTCTTTTACATTGTAGTTAAGTACTTAAATAACTTAGTTTTTTAAGTTATTTTAACATTTAACATTTAAGAGAAAAGTTAAATTAAGTTAGGCTGCTTAAACAGAGGGACTAAGGCTGGGGGTGGCACGATATGTCTCTGCCTGACAGTGCATACATTCTTGTGGTTAGCAGCATTGGGTGTAGTTTGCAGTTTTCTATTTTGGCCCAAAATGGATGTGTGATCAGGATTTAAATAAACACTTTTGTTTTAGAAAAAATATATAATAACCTAGTTATTGTGCTGTTCTGCTTTGGTTGTTTTTCAATGCATGTTTGGTGACCTTACTGTGGTGACTTCAGAGGTGTTATAATTTAATCAAATATAGTATGTGGTCTACAGTACCATTTTCTTTTGATTACACTGAGATGTTTATTTTTGGTGTTTGTTCATTGGTATTTAGTTTTTTTAAAACTCTTTGTTACAATCTCTATTAAACTTTTTGTTTCCCGTAAACATTTTAGTCCATGAAGAGTTAAAGGAAAAGGTACTTGAATGTGTAGGATTGGTGCACGAGCTATTCTGTTTCCTGATTACACATTTGGCATAGAGAAAATCAAGATTCTGAGGGAGGTCTGAATTTATAACAAACATTTGACGCAGGGTGTGGTTTGAAGTTTTCTTATCAATAACAATATGGATTTCTACAGCATTATTACTTTGTAAAAGGATCCAAATGAGCATAGCAAACCAGAAATTAACTTAGTGAAAGAAATCACTCAAACTGTGGGTAAGAATTCTACACCTTAAGGAGCACATCAGCAAAAGCTGAAGAGAGTTGCAAAAGAAACGTACGAACTCTGGGCACAGGTGACTGAAGACACTTTTGCTAGTGGTTGGGATGGAAGCAGTAGGGGACTCACAGGAGGTGAGAGATTATGAGTTTATTAGAGGAAGGGGGGAGAGCCTGTAACTAAATGCACTACTGAAAGTGCTTTCAATTCCAGGAATAACTGTTGCATTTTGTGAAACCTAGTTTGAGAATAAATTACATTAATATTGCCTTAAGTAATTGCTGTATACACTGGTTCTCAATGCAAAAGACATTTGGGTCAATTAATTTGGAGGCTGTTATCACTGTGATAGGGACAGCTTGTATCCCCTCTTTCTCAGCTAAGATTGGTCTGTTTACACTAAACAGGTGTGACACCCTGGTTAAGATTTTTACTGCTATGCTGCAGATATTTCATTTTAGCAGTTCTCTAAGAGCAGTCTGTTCTGCTTTCAGCTTGTTTAGTTTTGAGCTGAGATAAGGGGTGTTGTTGTTCAACGTAGGAATGTGGTGTTAGCCAGTCAGGAGGGTAGAATTGGGAGAAGATTCTAGAGAACACTGGGCGGAGAGGTCTCTGTTGGCGGGAGTTGGGAGAAGACAGAAGGGAAGATGGCTGAGGATGTCGTTCCTGTTGCACAAGGTGCTTTGTGCAGATGAATGGCTTCAAGGAGGGAGAACCAATACCCCCATGGGAGAGCCCGTTTGTTCGAGATGGATTTTGAGCGACATTCGGAAGGTGCAGTGTGTACATCGAAAACAACGGCTTTTGGAAGATTTGCGCGCCACCATGAACATGTGACTGTTTAAGTATAATGGGCCGTTTTTGCTTTATCTTTCTTTCCTTTAATAACTTGTTGCTTAAGTCAACATTCTTAAATATACTTCTTTATAATTGTGTGCAATGTACGGTCTGTTATTTTTGGCCGGGGGCAGTAAATCATGCAGCATTCACACAAACCGGGGTTTGGGTGGGCGAGGCATTCCAACCTCACGGATTTGACGGGACCAAAGTCGTATACACCCTAGACTTATGAAGCCCAAGGAAGGTGGGTTTCTTGCTGTGGAGTCAATTGGCTGTTGGTGAGTGGCTAACAAGCTGCATTTCCAGAGACACCTAGTAAAAAGGTGTGTCACAGGTAAGTATATATGTGCAGGAGGTGACATCATTCGTTTGGTGAGAAGTGTATGGTCCGGACTAAAGTGTCTAACCTTGAGTGTGGCTGTGGAAGTGAAATTGCCCCATTAACTGGACTCGTCTAGCTGCATCATGGGCACGAACCTCCCCATCATCGAAGACATTTTCCAAAGGTGATGCCTCAGAAAGGAATTATGCATCATTAATACCCCCACCTCCCAGGACATAACATCTTTTCATCATGATCATCAAGGAGAAGCTACAGGCTTCTGAAGGCACATACTCCACGGTTTTGGAACAGCTTCTTTCCCTCCACCATCAGATTTCTGAACAGACAATGACTCATGAACATTACCTCACTATTTTTGCTCTTTGTGCATTACTTATTTAATTTTTAAAATATATATTTTATTGTAGTTTTTAATATATTTTATGTAATGCAATGTACTGCTGCTGCACAATATATGCCAGAGATAATAAACTTGATTCTGATTCTGATTCTGAGCTAAACTAATCAAACAGCAGACTGAAACCATTTTAGGAACATGAAGTTGTAGATGGAAAGCATGCTTTCTTGAGACATCCATGAGTGGGTTTCAATTTCTCTGTCTTTTTTGAAATAAATAATGCTGTTTTGCTGACAATTTTTTTAAAGCATTCTTCACCTGTTTGGAAAATTGAAAATGCTTGAGTTACATTGGGTAACAGGGAACTTTAATGAGAAACACGAAAAACCTTAGCAAGAAAAGATTCGAAAAGGAAGTGAGATCTTCTCCTAGAAACAATGGTCTTACAAGATTGTTTGATAGCTGAAGTACGATCCTCTTAGTGGCTCCAGGCACAGGGATACTGTTTTCCTATAGTTATTCTCATTTACAAAATGTCTTCACATTTTGAATATTTGGTTATATTTGATTACCTAAGACACCAAAGTGGTGCTGGCGATCAATTACTGCAATCTGCAGCCTGTAATTTCCTTTTGGCAGCTGTGATTTTGAAGCATCTGAACAATCTGGCATTTTTGTGGTACCCTGAAGGATTCAGTGAGCTGGACTGTTGAGAATCAGGTACTGATTGCTCCATTGCTGGAGCAGACTCGAAGCCAGATTGAAGCAGATGGGCCTGGGCCCAGGCCCCAACAGCAAAGAGTGAACAGGTGATCAGCCAATTTAAGTGCTGAGCCAGGTTAAAAAGATTAAGGCTTTGAGGCCGAGGGTGAAGGATGAACCGGTGTTCAGCTCCCTGCTCTGTCTCCTACTCGCCTTAACGCTGAACTGACTCTGCAGCTGTAGCCTCACTATCAGGCTCCTGGATGGCTGTACTCACCTCAACGCTGAACTGACTCTGCATCTGTGGCCTGCAGCCATTAGGCTCCTGGATGGCTGTACTCACCTCAACGCTGAACTGACTCTGCATCTGTGGCCTGCAGCCATTAGGCTCCTGGATGGCTGTACTCACCTCAACGCTGAACTGACTCTGCAACTGTGGCCTGCAGCCATTAGGCTCCTGGATGGCTGTACTCACCTCAACGCTGAACTGACTCTGCAACTGTAGCCTCACTATCAGGGACTCTACAGTTCATGTTCTGTGTGTTATTTGCTTACTTTTTTATTGCTTGCCGGATTTGTTCTTTTTTTCCCTACGTTGTGTGTTTGGCGGTCTTAGTTGTGTAGAGTTTTTAATGGACTCTATTGTGTTTGTTTTGTGGCTGCCTACAAGAATATGAATTTCATGGTTGTATGTGGTATTTACACTCCGATAATAAATGTACTTTGAAGATGGTTTTAATTAGCAGCTTGGACTCTCAGTACTGCATTAGACAGCCAGATTTCCTGAAATTGAAATGGTTCACTTTTATTTACCGAACTATGAATAGAAGTTCTTTTAGAGTTTGAAATAATTCATCTACAAATATTGAACTTAGAAATATTGTAACTTCCTTCTGATTTTCTGGCCTTTAGTACTGTACTGGGATTTTGTCACTCCACCAGTAACGGTATGCCTGAGTCCTAAGCAATAGATTTCCTTTCCAGAAGTTTCTTTCAGTTGCGCTTCAAAATCTACCTCTTTAACAAATCTGTCCTAATATTTGATTAAGATTTGGATTTGATTAGGGAGTTTAAGGTAAAGGGATCCTTAGCAATGTTAGCATTCATTTTGAGAGGACTAGAATATAAAAGCAAGGATGTAATGCTGAGGCTTTATAGGATATTGGTCAGACAGCACTTGGAGTATTGTGAGCAGTTTTATCTAAAAAATAATGTGCTGGCATTGGAAAGAGTTGAGAGGACGTTCATGGAAATGATTCCAGGAATGAAAGCGTTAACGTACGAGAAGTATTTGTTTGCTCTGGGCCTGTACTCACTGGAATTTAGAAGAATGAAGGGAGATCTCAATGAAAGCTATTGACCTTTTGTCTGGATAGAGTGGATGTTGAGAAGTTGTTTCCTTTAGTGGGGGAGTCTAGGACCAGAGGGCATGTCCTCAGAGTAGAGGAGTATCCATTTGGAACAGGGATGAAGAGGAATTTCTTCAACCAGAGGGTGGTGAATCTGTGGAATTCATTGCCATGGATGGCTGTGGAGTCTAAGTCATTGCCTATATTTAAAGCAGAGGTTGATAGTTTCTTGATTTGTCAGGGTGTCAAAGGTTATGGGGAGAAGGCAGGAGAATAGGCTTGAGAGGGATAATAATTCAGCCATGATAGAGTGGCAGAGCAGTTTCAATGTGCCAAGTGGCCTAGATCTGCTTCTACGTCTTATGGTCGTATTTCTTTTTGTTGCTTGGACTCAAATTTCAACACTTTGGATCAACTAATCTTGAACTCTGAAGGAAGAAAGAAATAATGGTAAAGACTTTTACCTTTTTCCAGAATAACAGAAGCAATAGACTATGTTACATTGGAAATCATCAGTGTAAATCGGTGAATACTGTAATAGATAGCAATATTATTTATTCTGTGATTAAATCAAAATTCAGAGTCATGTCAATTTATTCTTTATTAATCTTAGAGCTAGGAGTTGCTTTTGTGGTTTAAAAATATTTACCCAATCATGGATTTCCAGTCCAAGTCTGTCGGTGTTTCAGGAGTATAATCGTACGATCTTGTTTGGAGCTCCTTCTTCTGAATGAAAAGCAACAGCACAATCCGAAATCAGTGACCTTCCATAGATGCGTAAAGGAAACAGTTCAATCAATCCTCCCCATGACTAATTCAATCAAACTGCATATTCAATGCCTCACCAAGGTTGTTCTCATTATGCTGCTTCCACGATGTCATCACCTGGTTTTGATATCCTGTTACTATTTCACACTTTTTCTAGAACTATATCCTGTGGCAGATGATTTTGCAGCTGCTTACCAAAGATCAGTTAATGTACTGTGACTTTGTTAATCTTGTTTTAAATCATGTGTTTCGATTAAAATGTGTTTGTACATTAGCTCATGTTAATAATTTTTGCATTGCAATACTGAGTCCTAAGTTCTTACTTCAAATAGCAATTTAAGGAGAAATTGAATATATGGACAGGCTAATTAAAAGCATATGTAGGACATAAAGGAAAAACGAGAAATTCCCTTGCAGCAAATAGATTTAAGAAATATAATGTTAAGAACACACGTTACATTTCATCATAGGGGAGAGTTTGCAAGATAAGTTGAAGAAATTCAATAAAGAGATAAGCTATAATAGGCCTTGGACTGTGAACAGGATGGGCACCAGTAATCAGTTAGTGGCCCAATTGATGCTAAATACAAGAGATAAAAGGAAAAAAAAATGACATACAGTTTATCTCCAGCATATCTTCTCTGGCCTTCAAGGCAAAGTTCAAAATAAAATTTATTATCAAAGTACATATATATTAACATATACTACTTTGAGATTCACTTTTTTGTGGGCATTTATAGGAAAATGAAGACGTGCAGTGGAATTTATGAAAGAACCAATCCATAAGGGCTGACAAACAACCAATGTGCAAAAGAAGACAAATTTTGCAAATAAAAAAATAATACTGAGAGCATAAATTGTAGTAAAGAGGCCTTGAAAGTGAGCTGGTACTTTGAAGAATGAGTTCTGGGTTGTGGTAAGTAATCCAAGCCATTTCAGGAGCTTGATGACTGTAGGATAATAATTGTTGCTGAACCTGACGGTGTGGGACCTATGGCTGGTGTACCTACTGCCTGATGGTTGTGGCAAGAAGAGAACTGAATCTGGATGGTGGGGGACTTTGATGATGGATGCTGCTTTCTTGTGGCAGCGCTCCATGTAAATGTGCTCAGTGGTGGGGGTCAGGGGAGCTTTGGCTGTGATAGTGTGGGCATTGGTGAATCTGTGCCAGGCCACGATGCATCCAGTTAGGATACCCCCCACTGTGCATCTATAGAAGTTAGTCAGAGTCTTAGATGAAATGTTGAATCTACCGAACCTAGAAAGTAAAGGAACTCAAGTGTGATGGCACTTGTCTGCTGGTCCTGGGACAGATCTGATATGATAACACCAAGGAATTTAAGACTACAGACCCTCTTCACCTCCAATTCTCTAATGAGGACTACATCATGGACCTTCAGCTTCTTCTTCCTGTAGTCGATAATCAGCTCTTTGGTTTTGCTGAGAGTTTATTGCTGTGGTATCACTCAATCAGAACTTCAATCTCCCTCCTAGATACCGATTTGCCACCTGGGTTATAGACATTGAGACAAGTTACCACATTCTTCTTGGGCAATGATATGACTAAAGCCTGCTTTAAGCATGTGGGTACCACAGACTGCCGAAGCTAGAGGTTCAATTCAAACAAACTGTATTGGGGAGTGGACCTTATCTTCAGGACTAGTGGGAATCAGTTCCGCCTCCCGCAACTATGCACAAGAATCAAGGTAACCTGGCTTTAAAAGGTGAATTTTAGTATGGAGAATATACTTGCATTTGTTCATGCTTGGAGGTTGAGCCATTGTAAGATTATTCATTGAAGTGTACAAAGGATGGGCACTTGCACTCAACAGCCATAAGACTAGAGTCCTCTACCAACATTCCTCTTGCTGCACCATGCTGCCCCCAACAATTACTGTTCATGGTGGGACTCTGTGTAATGTGGACTACTTACCATACCTCAGGAGCCACCTCCTTTGTACAGCATAGAAACAGGTCTATCACATCCCGACTGTGATGCCTCTCTATGCTAATCCCGTTTGCCTGCATTAGGCCTGTATCACTCTATGCCGAGCAGTGTGTGGAATATTTAAGTATGACTGGAGTTGAACAGAGATCATGTTTCTCACACGAGAATTATTTTTAAATAAGCTTTAAAGTTCAACCCAAAACAGGAAACGTTTTGAAAATTCATTTGGGCAGAAGCCTCTCCATTCTGTTTCAAGTGTGGTTTTCTTTCAGGGTTTTGTGCAAATATGGATATCTGCCCTTCAGATATAGGCCCTCCTGTATGATGATTCTTCATCTGGGCAATAGTCTTTGAGGCAGGTAGCTACATTCTTCTTGGACACTGGTATGATGGAAACCTGCCTTAAGCAGGTAGGTACCTTGAAATGCTGAAGCGACAGATGGAATACATTCGTAAATACTCCAGATGGTTGATCAGCACCGGTCTTCAGTGCTCGACCAAATATCCCGTCTGGGCTGGGGCCAGATGCTTTCTGTGGATTCGCCCTTCAAAAGGATGCTGTCTCATTGGCTACAGAGACAAAGATCACAGGGTTATCGGGGCTATAGGGGTTTGTGAAGGTGCCTTAATGTTCTGGTGGCCAAAGCAAACATTTTTATTTTGATGGAGTGGGGGAACCATCCTGACCATCATTTCAGGAGTGGGTCACAGAAATAGCCAAAGTGGCAGCTTTTGAACGCATGTCTTACAAACAGTTTGATAGATTGGACATCTATGCTCAAAAATGGGGCAAATATTTCGGTTTCCCTGGGCGGGGGGGAATAGTGGTGAATGTAGTGATGAAGCGTATTGCTGAATGGTAGCCTTTTCTGTTATTAGACACACATGGTTATTATATTGATATTTATTTCTGCCATGTTTTTATTTTATGGATAATTTTATGTTTTGTAAGCTATGATTTACGTTATTCCAACACTGACTCAAGGGTTCGGGGTTTAAAAACAAACAAACAAACAAACATCTAGACTTTTAACATACAATGTGTACAGAAAATATTGTGGCTTTAGGCTTAACTAGAAGTATTGTCCTTTATTTCAGTGGGCCCTCTTTATTATTGAAGCCTGCTCACTGTGCATGGCATATGTGCAGTAGAAACACTCCTTCATAAGTTTTCTGCCTTCTCAACTGAATGTGTTTGCAGCGATTTGCTTTCTGTCTCCATGCACATCCCAAACATGAAGGAAACCAGGTACAATGGAGCAGAGGTAATTTGCCACAGCAAAGTTCTTGGAGGATTATATTAAGCTTACCCACAGGAAAAAAGCCCTCAGGGCTGTGGGTACTGCCAGCTAGCACAAATATTTATTAATGATCTCCATGTGAAAAATACCTTGAGATTCTTTCCACTGAACAAATAGGAATAAATCATGATAAGGAAGGAGAAAAGATTTAGAAAGAGGTAGGTTTAAATTGCTGGATGAACAGATGAATTTTGAGAGTTTTTTTTTAACAGAAAAGAGAGGAGGAGTTCCAGTAGTTGGGATGAAGCATCTCCACAAGTGACAAAATAAATCAGCAGAAAGCAGAATTTAAACAATTGTGGATTCAACTGACATCAAGACAATAAGGGTTGTGTTTGGTCAGGTCATCCACAGTATCTGTTTCTGTTGGCTTCATCTACTGTATCCAGTGCTCCTGGTGCCACCCCCTCTACAATGGTGAGACTCAGTGTTGATTGGTCTGTCCACAATAGGCAGGGTTTCCCAGCAGCCAACCATTTTAATTCTGCTCCCCATTCCCATTCCACTATGTCTGTCTGTGCCTTCCTCTACTGCCATCATGAGGCCACTCTCAAAATGGAGGAGCAGTACCTCATGTTCCTCTTGGATAGCCTCCAACCTGATGACATGAACATTGATTATCCCGCCCCCACCTTCCCTCTTTTTCCATTCCCCATTCTAGCTCCCCTCTTACCCCTTCTCTTCTTCTCACCTGCCTATCACCTCCTTCAGGTGCCCCTCCTCCTTTCCATGATCCCACTCTCCTCTTCTATCTGATTCTTTCTACTTCAGCCCTTTACCTTTGCCCAACCATTACCTCCCAGCTTCTAACTTCATCTTCCCTACTCTTCCCCCCCCCCCCCCCAATCTGGCTTCACCTATCATCTGCCAACTTGTATTCCCCCCACCCCCCGACCTTATTCTGACTTCTTTCACCTTCCTTTCCAGTCCTGATGAAAGGTCTCAGCCCAAAACATTGTATGTTTATTCCTCTTACTTTTTACAATCCCGCCTCTTTCTGTGTTGATGGAGCTTTCAATCAGCCAAATCCAGCAAAACAAACAGAGTAAGTGGTTCCCAAATTGCACTCAAATCCAAAAAAATGAGCTTGGAAAAGGCGAATGTAGGGTGTATGGTTTTAGTAGCAGGCTTTCGCTGTTCCTGTGCCCTGCCTCCTTACTGACAAAGGGAAAAAGAACAAATATTTATAGAAAGTGAGGGATTAGGAAGGAAATTAAAATTAAAATTAATCATTGTTTAATTAATCATTGTTTAGTTAATTAATCATTGTTTGGTGATGATATTCCCAATTACTATTCTCTGAATATAATTGCAATAAAAATTTTTTAAAAAAGGCAAAAACCAGGACACAAGATAGGAGGGCTTCAGTTAAAAGAAGTTGTTTCAGCTGGGAATGGTTTTCTCTGGAGCGAATGAGGGTGAGAGGAGTTAATAAAATCATGTGGGAAGCAGATATGGTGAAAAGTCACATCTTTTTTCCAAGTTAGGAGAAACTTGAATGCATAGGTTTAAGGTGAGTTTGAAGAAATTTAAAGGTGGAATTGCAGTAAGTTTTTCCACAGAGAGGGTGCTCCATGTATTTTGTGAGCAGCTAGAAGAAGTAGTAGAGCCAGGCATTATTACAGCTTTTAAAAGACTTTGAACTGGTACATGGACAGGAAAGATTTAGAGAGATATGGGCCAAATACAGGCAGATAGGATGAGTTTAAGGTGCCTGAATTGGCATGGATGAGTTGAACCTGTTTCTATGATTTATAATGATTTGTCTCTGTGCACTTGTGGAAAGTTAAGACTCTTGGCAGTGTGGAGGATCAGAGGTATCTTGGGGTCGGAGTCCATAGGATGCCCAAAGCAGCTGCGCAGGTTGCCGCTGTGGTTAGGAAGGCATATGGTGTATTGGCCTTCATTAATCGTGGAATTGAATTTAGGAGCCGAGAGGTAATGTTGCAGCTATATAGGACCCTGGTCAGACCCCACTTGGAGTACTGTGCTCAGTTCTGGTCACCTCACTACAGGAAGGATGTGGAAACCATGGAAAGGGTGCAGAGGAGATTTACAAAGATGTTGCCTAGATTGGGGAGCATATCTTATGAAAACAGGTTGAGTGAACTCAGCCTTTTCTCCTTGGAGCGACGGAGGATGAGAGGTGACCTGATAGAGGTGTATAAGATGATGAGAGCCATTGATTGTGTGAGTAGTCAGAGGCTTTTTCCCAGGGCTGAAATGGTTACCACGGGAGGACACAGATTTAAGGTGCTGGGGAGTAGGTACAGAGGTGATGTCAGGGGTAAGTTTTTTTACTCAGAGAGTGGTGAGTGCGTGGAATTGGCTGCCAGCAACGGTGAAGGCGGATACGATAGGGTCTTTTAAGAGACTTTTGGATAGGTACATGGAGCTTAGAAAAATAGAGGGCTATGGATAAGTCTAGTAATTTCTAAGGTAGGGACATGTTTGGCACAACTTTGTGGGCTGAAGGGCCTGTATTTTGCTGTAGGTTTTCTATGTTTCTATAAGCAGAGATATCATGTCGACAATTTTGTCAAAATTCATTTTGTTTTTGCTGATTATCGCTGTATTTTATGTGCTGTTCCATCAAACCTTTCTTACCTAAATTGGCCTCCTAACCCAGTGTATTTAAAACTTAAAGCAATGTACTCAAAATGCTGAAGGAACTCAGCAGGTCAGGCAGCATCTATGGAAGTGAATAAACAGTCGATGTTTTGGGCCGAGACCCTTCACCAATACTGGAAAGGAAGGAGGAAGAGGCCAGAATAAAAAAAGTGGGGGAGGGGAAGGAGGATAGCTAGAGGGTGATAAGCGATGCTGGTTGGATAAGAAAGATAAAGGGCTGGAGAAGAAGGAATCTGATAGGGGAGGAGAGTGGACTATAGGAGACAATAGGTGCAGGAGTAGGCCATTTGGCCCTTTGAGCCAGCACCACCATTCACTGTGATCATGGCTGATCATCCACAATCAGTGCCCAGTTCCTCCCTTATCCCCATAACCTTTCATTCTGCTATCTTTGAGAGCTCTATCCATCTCTTTCTTGAAAGCATCCAGAGACTTGGCCTCCACTGCCTTCTGGGGCAGAGCATTCCACATATCCACCACCAAGGAGAAAGGGAGGGAGGAGGGGACCTGGGGGTGGGGGGGGGGTTGATAAGCAGGTGGGAAGAGATAAAAGGCCGGAGTGGGGAAGAGAAGAAGTGGCGGGTTGGGTGGAGTTTTTTTTTTTACAGGAAGGAGAAATCGATATTCATGCCATCGAGTTGGAGGCTACCAAGACGGAATATAGGGCATTACTTCTCCACCCCGAGGGTGGCCTCGTCGCAGCACAAAGGAGGCCATGGACCGACATGTTCTGATTCCCATTCCTGTTCCGACATGTAAACACAGCCAGCTCCATCATGGGCACCCACCCCCCCAGCATCGATGACACCTGCGAAAGGCGATACCTCCAGAAGGTAGCAAACATCACTAAGTATACCTGTCACCCAGGACATGCCCTTTTCTCATACCGCCATTGAGATGGCACAGGATCCTGACAACACACACTTAACGTTTCAGGAACAGCTTCTTCCCCTTTGCCATCAGATTTCTGAATGGACAATGAACCTATGAACTCCACCTCACTATATATTTTTGCTTTTTTTTGCAATACTTAATTATATTTTTATTTATATTTATTGTAATTTATTGTTTAAAATATTATGTATTGTAATGTTATGCTGCCGCAAAACAACAAATTTCTTGACACATGCTGGTGATGATGAACCTGATTCTGGTATCTATTTTTAATGTCTTTTGTGATGAAAATAAAGATACCACCTAAACAGAAGCTTCTGCTGTGTAATGTTTCAATGAATGAATTTGCTGTTACTAAAATTGCCGCCTTGTGTTTTATTTTGTAGCCTCCCATTGACAACTTATTAAATATATTCCTTCAATATTATATATAAAAAGTACTTAATATTGGGCAACTGCCCTTTGGAGAGCTATTGAGTGGATAGTTTGAACTTGCATCTCCTCTAGACTGATCATTATTCCTAGAAATCTGCTCTTTGATTGTCATACCTTGCAATCCCCACTGGTGTGTGATTGATCCAATGTTTGGTGAAGATGACACTTTATGATGGGAAAGAACAGTCATCAGAGGATCAAGCTTTCGCGTCACGAACAATTGGCCCCCACTTATAGATACAGTGCCCTTGAGCACGGCACTTAATCACACATTGCTCTAGTCTGTGCGAGGAGTGGTGCCCCACACAGACTTCCAATCTGCACCTTGCAAGGCATGAAAATGCCCGATGCAGGCCTCTCATGGTCTGAGTCGACGTTCCCTCCCCTCCCTCCTATGGATACAGGTTGAGTAGCCCTTATTTGAAATTCCAAAATCCGAAAACCTCCAAAAATCCTTTTTTTTTTTTTTTGAGTGCTGACATAACATCACACTTGGAAAATTCCGCAAGATGCTGGGAAAGTCTCCGCGCAGCACAGACATTTCTGAGAAGTGACCTCACATATGTAATGAACAGAAGTTAATGAAAAATAGAAAACGGCGGCATAAAGTGAATATTGAAGATCTCATCGTGCATCGTCAGCTTTGGAGTGAACGCATGCCGCTTAACAGTATGCTGATCACGAAACAAGCAAAGATCTATCACAATGAACTGAAAATTGAAGGTAATTGAGAGTATTCAGCTGGCTGGTTGCAAAAATTTAAGAAAAGGTACAGCATTGAATTCTTAGAGTGTCTGTTGATCACGAAAATCTAGTACCAGAGCAAGTTTACTACGTGGATTGTTTTCAGAATCAGGTTTATTATCACTGGCATGTGACGTGAAATTCGTTAACTTAGCAGCAGCAGTCCAATGCAATACATAATCCAGCAGAGAGAGAAAAAATCAATAATAAATAAAATAAAAAATAATAATAAACAAGTAAATCAATTACTTATTGAATACATTTTAAAAAGTGCAAAAACAGAAATAATGTATGTTTTTTAAAAAGTGAGGTAGTGTCCAAATATTCAATGTCCATTTAGGAATCGGATGGCAGAGGGGAAGAAGCTGTTCCTGAATCACTGAGTGTGTGCCTTCAGGCTTCTGTACCTCCTACCTGATGGTAACAGTGAGAAAAGGGCATGCCCTGGGTGCTGAATGTCCTTAATAATGGACACTGCCTTTCAGAGACACAGCTCCCTAAAGATGTCCTGGGCATTTTGTAGGATAGTGCCCAAGATGGAGCTGACTAGATTTACAACCTTCTGCAGCTTCTTTCGGTCCTGTGCAGTAGCCCCTCCATACCAGTCAGTGATGTAGTCTGTCAGAATGCTCTCCACAGTACGACTATAGAAGTTTTTGAGTGTATTTGTTGACATGCCAAATCGCTTCAAACGCCTAATAAAGTATAGCCACTGTCTTGCCTTCTTTATAACTACATCGATATGTTTTTATACAGTATATAAAACCTTAAAAAAAAAGTAAAATACAAATACAATGCACTGTAAACTTTTAATCAAAGCATAGCATTGATGGTGGAGAAATGAAAGCCTGCCATTGTTTCTTGTTCAATTGTTCTCCCAATACTTTATACTTTATTGTCGCCAAACAATTGATACTAGAACAGACAATCATCACAGCGATATTTGATTCTGCGCTTCCCGCTCCCTGGAGTACAAATCAATAGTAAATATTAAAAATTTAAGTTATAAATCATAAATAGAAAATAGAAAAGGGAAAGTAAGGTAGTACAAAAAAAACCCGAGGCAGGTCCGGGTATTTGGAGGGTACGGCCCAGATCCGGGTCAGGATCCGTTCAGCAGTCTTATCACAGTTTGAAAGAAGCTGTTCCCAAATCTGGCCGTACGAGTCTTCAAGCTCCTGAGCCTTCTCCCAGAGCGAAAAGGGACGAAAAGTGTGTTAGTCTGGTTGGGTCGTGTTAATACTGCTGTGCTGCTTTTGTTATCTTGCACACAGTATAGTTTCATTTATCAGTAGTATGTAATAACTTTTACTCTTAAGTATACGTGTGTGATGAACAAGTGCAAGTCAAAGGCTGCTTACTGGTAGCATATCAATTGAGTCAGAAATGATGGCAATCCCAAGCAATCTCATTATATATTCCAGATTCCAAAAAAATTGAAAACCCAAAACACATCCAGCCCCAAGCATTTTTGAATAAGGGATACTCAACCTGTATTTGGATTGTAGCAATCAACTCTGATTAAGATCACAAATTAAAGAAAAAATGTTCAATAACATGTATCAGTAGAAAGTGAATTCATACTTTTCTTCCAAGCTGCACATCCATCCCACATCCCAAAATGAAATGTGCATATTTTAGTATAGTGTGTGATCATAAGGTCATAAATCTCCCTGAGGCTTGGCTTTTCACTCTCTCTTCCCTCAAGATGAAAAGTCCATCTACAGAAACCATCCTCACCACTTTTTGTGCTGAGCTTTGCCAAACTTCTTTCATGATAATCAGAGATTTCAACTTTCCTTTCCAGTCAAGAATCATAATATGCCAGAGCCCTGCCTGCTTTAAATAACTCGGTAAAGCTGTGCCAATTCAAGTATGCAACCTCAAATATCAGATATTGTCAACTGAGTTGTATGTATGGTATTTACTGCAAACTGCCTTACTTCAATTGCAGTATGTTGAAGAATTTACTGTGATGACATCATAAAATGTTATTTAACCAAAAAACATCAATAAATTTTTAACTATTACATAACTGCCTGTGGCACAAGACTTGCTCAATGTTTACAATGTTGGTTAGCGGTACATAAGTTTGCACGGGTGGGTGAAGAGCTAATAAAATGGCATTTGCTGTTGACTTGTAGGCAAATTGGAGCAGATCCAAATTGCTTTCAGGCAGGAGTTGATATGTTTATCACCAGCCTCTGAAAGCACGTCATCACAGAGGATGTAACTGCTGTTAGATGACGGCCATTGAGGCAGGTTACCACGTTCTTCTTAGGCATTGGCAGAATTGAAGCTTGCTTGAAGTAGGTGGGTGCCTCAGACTTCTGAAGCAAAAGATTAAAGGTATCTGAACACTCCAGTGGATTGATCAGCACAGATCTTTAGTACTTAGTCAGGTAGCCTGTCTGGGCCAGATGCTTTCTGTGCGTTCTTCCTTCTAATAGATGCTCTCACATTAGCCTCAGAGACTGAAATTGCATGATCATCAGGGGCTGTGGAAACTTGTGAAGGTTCCTCCATATTTTGATGGTGAAAGTGAGCATAGAAGGCATCTGGGATTGAAGCTTTGCTGTCACTTATGTTGCTTGGTTTCACTTTGTAGGAGGTGATAGCAGTCAAACCCTGCCACACCTCTTGAACATGTCTCAGTGATTCGTTTGGTTCAGAATTGGCACTTGGCATCAGAGAATGTACTTGGACCTCTTATATTTTACTTGGTCACCAGATCTGGACGCCACTGTTCTGGCCCTCAGCAGATTGCAGATCTCATGATTCATCTAGGCTTCTAGTTGGGGAAGATTCTGATGATTTTGTGGGGACACACTTCTCTGCGACTGTTTTAATGAAGTTTATGATAACCATGGTGTGTTGGTTTAAATCTTCTGATGAGTTCTTGAATGTGGCCTAGTCCACTGACTTGAAGCAATCCTGTAGCTGCTCATCTGCCTTCGGTGACTACCTCTTTGTTTTCTTTATCTCTGGAGCCTTTGACCTTTTGTGCATTTACCAGATTCAGTTTCAGGCTGAGACCCTTCAGGGCTCAATTATGTCAACTCCTGATGAAGTGTCTTGGCCTGAAACGTCGTCTTTTTCTCCACAGATCTGCCTGAACTGCTGAGTTTCTCCAGAGTTGTGTGTGTGTTGATTCTATTTTAAAAGTGCCTGTTGTACTGTTGCTAATGGAAACCAGATTAGAGATCTGTCTTGATCACAAGATAGTGAACCATCAAGTATTGGAAAGGGTAATGTGATGGAACCAAATCAACATTCAAGTTAGGTTGCTAAACTTTTCAACAAAGGTCATTACATTTGTTACGGCATAGTGCAGTACATGAGAGTAAAATGACCATGTGCAGCAATGTGTATATATGGGAATTCTCCAATTAAAATGCTGTTGTTTGTAATGCTTTATTCTTATCTATGGACACTGCCAAAATGCAAATTATACACTTCAAAACAAGCTGTGTCCAATGTATTTTTACCGAGACATTTTTTTAAAATACAGAGTTTTCTCCACAGCTTTCCTGCTCTCCTGAAATCATCAACTCCCGGGGGCTCACACTCCACAGACCCCAAATTTCTTTCTGCACATGCTGTACGGTTGGTCACTGATGTGTGACCCATGACAGATGTATTTGGCAACAATCCAATGATGAACAACATGAGTAGATAGACAGATAGATACTTTATCTTTACCCAAAGGAAATTACAGTGTCACAGTAGCATTACAAGCGCACAGATATAAATATTAGAAGAGAAGTAGAAAGAATAAAAAAATGTTACCACAAATAGTGTAACAGGAGGGTGTCATCACTTCCCTGGCTATGGGCTGACTTATTACAGAGCCTAATGGCCGAGGGTAAGAATGGCCTCATATAGCGCTCCTTGGAGCAGCACAGTTGTCTTGGTCTATTACTAAAAGTGCTCCTCTGTTCAGCCAAGGTGGCATGCAGAGGGTGAGAATCATTGTTCAGGATTGCCAGGATTTTCCGTAGGGTCCTTTGTTTTACCACAGCGTCCAGTGTGTGCAGTAAGAGAGCCAGTCTTTCTAATCAGTTTACAGAGCCTGTTGGCATCACCTGTGTTGATGCCATTGCCCCAGCACACCACGGCATAGAAGATTGTACTGGCAACAACAGACTGGAGGAACATGTGAAGGAGAGGCCTGCATACTCCAAAGGACCTCAGTCTCCTCAGGAAGCAGAGGCAACTCTGGCCTCTGTGTTGGTGCTCTACTCAAGTCTGTCATCTGCTTGGGGAAAGTAACTGTTTTTGAGGCTGGTGTTCCTGGTGTGGATACAACGTAACCTCCTCCCTGATGGCAGTGGGACAAGCAGTCTATGAGTATGTTCCGGGGGTTCTTTCTTTCATTATGCTGCTGGCCCTTTCCCAGCACCTTTCTGTATATTGGCAGGTGGGCTGGTGCCTACCCATCATAAAGGTGATGCGTTGGGCAGTTTTGACTACCAGTTGCCGAGCCTTCTTGTCCGTTGCTGTGCAGTTTCCGTACCATGTAGTGATGCAGCTTGTTAGGATGCTCTTTATTCGGCATTGTGCATAGTCCAGCTTCCTTCAGCCTCCTCAGAAAGTGGAGGCATTGGTGAGCTATCATGCTTGCTAAGTTAAGAAACTTCATGAAACATGCTGGTGGTAATAAACCTGATTCTGATTCTGATTGTGTAGGAAGTGTTCTGGAACTATGAGAGGTTGTGCACGATGTGCACTCACACGAGTGTGAAACTGCTCGCACTGATGTCACAAGGGGTATGAATAGTGTCATTTCTCCTGAAGTCAATAACCATCTCCTTTGTCTTTTGACATTGAGGAAGAGGTTATTTGCCTGGCACCATTTGCTTATCGAGCTCTTCCACCTCCTCTCTAAAGGCCTCCTCATCATCGTTGGTGACATGTCATTGGCTAGCTTGAGAATGTAATTACTTGGGCATTTGTCCGTACAGTGGTGTGTAAGCAGCATGTATAGCAAAGGGCTCAGCACTCAGCCCAGGGGACCACCCATGTTGAGGATGATGGGGAGGGAGGACCAGTTGTCCATCCTGACTATCTGAGGTCAGTTGGTTAGGAAGTCCAACATCCAGAATCACAGTGGTGGGTTTAGACTGAGGACTTGTTTACCAGTGTCTGTGGGACAATAGTGTTGAATGCCAAACTGAAATTCAGAAACTGCATTCTGACATGTGCCCTTGTTTTTTAGGTGTTTCAGGGCCAGGTGCTTGACAGGTGCTAAAACATGACGTTTCATAGATAAGGGAACGTAGCAACCCCATTACTGTCCACTATCAGAGAAATGCCCTTTGTTCCATCCAGTCTTCCCTCATCTTTGCAACCCACACTGATTTGTTTCTCTCCCGTACCTCACGAAATGCCTCAGGCATGAAATGTTAACTGTTTCTCTTTCTACTGATACTGTCTGACCTGCTTAGTTTTTATCCAGCATTTTCCATTTTTATTTGCTGGTATGGACCTGATGGACTGTATGCGCACTTCCTGTATCTTAAAAAAAAATTCCTTTTTCTTTTAGGGCATCGAAGTTTTTATCTGTTCGAGCTCATTGTTTTGTGTTGTATGTTTGTGGCTGTAATACTAATTGGTATATTATAATGACAGTCTTTTCCCCTTTTTGTCTCCCAAGGAAGTAGAGTTAACCAAGGACTATCGTTATGAGAAAGCTTTTTACATTATGATAGTTTCATTTTTCGTTAGAAAATGATTTCTTTTTTTTAGGTTTTGACTTGTGCATTCAGATGTGAAACCGTTAATGTTTATTTCACCGTGAAGGATTTTAAATTAATCTCTATTCTTTTCAGTGAAAAGACGTAATTTTAAAATGTGATTTCAGACTTTCCCCGTTTCTGTGGCCCACTTTGTCCACACCCAGAGACCAAATCATAGTTCGAAAGGGAATTCTCAATTTTGTTGCAGTAGGAATTAACTTAAATGCACAGGCGTGACTGTGACTGCAATATTTGTTCCTGACCACCGAAAGTTTTCACAGTAATGGTGAAGCAGAGGTCATTCGTTTAAGCTCCATTGAGGACTGTGGTTTGGTTGGACAATTCCACAATCCTTCCTCCAATGTCCAGGGCTTCCTTGTTTTCTTTGCCTGCACACTGCATGGTGGTTCATAGCTGGCTGGAGGTGTGGTCCTGCGGCACTTAACTTCCTGCTCTCTGGTTGGACTCAGTAGCAGTTTCAGAACGATCTAAGTTCAAAGTTTGGATGCACCTTACATCTGACCCCATCGTCATACATCAACTGTGGTTGGAATAAAAGCAATAAATCTCATTTTAATGTATGGGATCACTGTCCTTAAATAAAGGCACTGTAGATCAGGATTTCATTTACTTTGCTTCATTTTACTTGATTGATTTATTATTAGTTTGTCAGTTTGCTATTGATGTATGTACTGAGATACAGTGAAAACCTTGTCATACAAGTTAGATCATTACACTGTGCATTGAGGTTGAACAAGATAAAACAAATCAATATAGAATAAAGTTTAACAAATTACAGGGAAAGTTGGTGAACAATGAGGTGCAAGATTGTAATGAGCTAGCTTGTGAGGCCAAGGATCCATCTTCTCTCACAAGAGTTTGATTTATGTTTTTCATTAATTAATAGTCATTTAAGAAAACACTTTGGTCAAAGTACATTAGATTTTGATTTAGAAGATACTTAATAGCCTGTGAGATTTTTAAAACAACTTTGGATGCTGGGCAGGCCTCAGTTTCTGCACTGTAGAGCAGAGTGTCCACTTGTGGCTTGCTAAACCTCATGGCATGTGTGCAGTGTGGAGCCGTCCAATAAGGCCCATCCTGCAGATGCTGTGGCATTAGCGTGTGGGCTTTCTATCACTAGCAGATGAGATCGTTGATTTTTTTTTTGGAAGATGTTTAATTGCATATAGGTTATTTTTAGATGACACTAAATGTTGGAAATGTGCTGGGGATGAGGCCTCAGTTTATGTGCTAGGGGCAGTGTTAACTTGAAGCTTGCTCCACCTCACAGCTCGGTTCAATATGTTTATTAATATCGTGGGACAATATAGGATCTGAGGGCACAGCTTGAAAATAAAGAAATGACCCTTTAAGACTTTGAAGATCTTTAACCAGAGGTGGTGAATCTGTGGAATTTGTTGCCACAGAGGGCTGTGAAGGCCAGATCATTGGGTGTATTTGAGGCAGAGGTTGATAAGTTCTTGAGTAAAGTGCGTGCGCGTGTGCGGGAGATGGTGTGAGAATGGGGCTGAATAAAATTCAGCAATGGTTGGGTGGCAGAGCAGATTTGATGGGTTGAACAGCCTAATTCTGTTCCTGTATCTTATGGCCCTATATCTGTCCCTGCAAAACCCATCCAAATATTACTAAGAAATATCTATCCAACACATACTCTATGGAGTAAAATCTGAATTCAATCCTGTATCGCTCTTGCCCACCCCCAACCCTTCCTTTCAAGTCACCTCTGTCCCCACCAGTGTGTCTTGGATGGTACAGGTGTCCCCTGCTTTTCGAACGTTCGCTTTACGAAACCTCACTGTTACGAAAGACCTACATTAGTTACCTGTTTTCACTAACAGAAGGTGTTTTCACTGTTACGAAAAAGGCAGTGCACGATAAAAGGCAGCGCGCGCCCCGAGCAGCCGCTCTTCCCCGGATTCGGAACTGCATTCTAGCCGGCAATGCTTAAACACATGCCAGTGAGCAGCCGTTAGCAAGATGAGTTCTAAGATAGCGGAAGAGCCTGAAAGTGCTTGTAAGGGTGTTACACTTAGCGTAAAACTAGACATAATTAAGCATTTTGATTGTGGTGAACGAAGTAAGGACAGAGTGAGTTTGGCTTGTGGAAGTTGACGAAGGTGATGTTGAAGAGGTTTTGGCATCTCATGACCAAGAACTGATAGATGAAGAGCTGATGCAATTGGAAGAGGAAAGCATAACAATCAAAACTGAATGCAGTAGTGAACGGACCGAAAGTGAAGTCGTCCAGGAACTGAACGTGAAGCAACTGCATGAGATTTTCACTGCAATGATAAAGTACGACTTTAATTTTGAAAGGGTACGTTGGTTTAGGGCATATTTGCAGGATGGTTTGAGTGCTTACAAAGAACTGTATGATCTAAAAATGCACGAGGCTAAGCAGTCAAGCAAGCCTTCCACATCAGCCACAGCAGACGACGAACCTCGACCTTCGACATCGAGGCAGGCAGACATAGAAGAAGATGACCTGCCTGCCCTGATGGAAACAGACGATGAGATGACACCCCAGTGTCCCACCACCCCAACCCCCGGGCCGCGGACAGACACCGATCTGCAAAGAATGCGCGGTGGCCGGGACGCATCCAGCACATCTTTATGAAAAAAGCCGAAATAAACAAACTAATTAATTAGGTGCCGCCCGGCATGTAAATGTTGGCCCAGATCAGAAGCGATTGCCGATTGTGTCGCCTCTGATCTGGGCCGACATTTACGTGCTGGGCAGCACCTAATTAATTGGCTTGTTTGTCTCGGCTTTTTTCTTAAAGATGTGCTGGGTGCGTTCCGGCCACCGCTGTACCCCTGCATGCTTCGCGGATCGGTATCGGTCGGCGGCCTGGAGGGTGGGGGCCACTGCACCACCCCAACCTCCGACGACTCAGCCTAACACACCATCATCAGTGTGCTCAGCGCTATCCCAATTCCAGTAAGTGATACTACACTGTACATACATTAGTTCTACTTTATATCGGCTGTGTATTTTTACGTGTTATTTGGTATGATCTGGCAGCTTCATAGCTTAAAGGTTACTGGAGAGAGTGTTTCTGCCGAGAGCACTTGCGTAAGATTTTTGCTATGGAGAACAGTGCGGCAATGATTGTGGAAAAGTATTTCTACTTTATATAGGCTGTGTGTTCCAATTTCCCCAATTTCCCCCATTTCCCCCAGGATCAATAAAGTATGACTATGACTATTCATCATATCATTCCTGCTTTTACTATATGTTACTGATATTTTAGGTTTTATGGGTTATTTGGCATGATTTGGTAGGTTATTTTTTGGGTCTGCGAACGCTCACAAATTTTTCCCATATAAATAAATGGTAATTGCTTCTTCACTTTATGACATTCCGGCTTACGAACCATTTCATAGGATCGCTCTACCATCGGATGGCAGGGAAAACCTGTAATCCAACTAGGATTTTCAGGAACAGGAGTGGTAAAGTTCTGTTGGATAAGGGATGGATTGGGAGGTAAAGAGCATAGCTGGTAGGTGCTACTGAGGGACTACTCAGCAGTCATTTAGTTGAATCTGTCGCTAATAGATTTTTCAGTGTTATATTTTCTTTTAAAATGAACTCATGATATGGTTTTGATGGTCACATCTACACTTTGGAAGTGGAAAATTTGTTGTTAACTTAAACCTGCTTTGTGCTCTGCAAGTCCTGTCTTCTCTATGGAACGAAAAAAAACACATTTCATAATAATTGAGCGTCATGCTGTCGTAAATTAATTCAGATTATTGTCACTGCAACAAAAAGCCATCCATCCGCACACAGTGTGGAGCATTTGTTACAAATTTAAGATCTTGGAGAGATTTGGAACAATTTGGGAAGGTTATTAACAATGTCCAAACTGTGAAACCTGGCATGCTAATTTAGTATGTAACATTAGAAGGCCATTTAATGCTGACCTGTCAGCACAAAGAACCATCAGCCCTGGATACAGCCGTTCAGCAATGAAGTCAAAGGCAATTCATAAATCTGTTTACAACCAGCAGCCTGGCCCAAGTCCAGGGACTTAGTTTTTTTTTGACCAGAAACTGATTCAAATACTCAGCTTCAATGAGTTTCATCCAGGTAGGCTATATTTTGAATATCCCCTCCATGGGTTAGTGTCAGTTATTGTTCTGTGAAGCACCTTGGGATTATTTGTGCAAAATATATAAATCCCTAAAGTGCTTCATAGATCAATATTAGAGGAAAAAAATGCAAGTTGCTGTCAGCAAAGAATACCCAGATGGCAAAAATTAGGTATAGCAAATAGCACATTTTATTGCTTACACATGTTGTATACATACTTGTACAAATCTTAGGCATAGCCTTGAGTATCTTGTTTTGTTAGTAAACATATACTTCAGAGATCTTGTATTAAGCTGCCCAATAAATGAAGAAAAATGCCAAAGAATGTAGAAGACTGGCAATTACTGACTACAATCTGTTTTTAATTTTAGTTCCCATTTTCTTTATGGAAAGTTTCACCCTTCCCAATGCTCTTTCCTTTCCTTGTGCTGTGCCTTATGCTAGAGAGATGTAAAATTTGCTGGTGAATGCAGCAGGCCAGGCAGCATCTCTAGGAAGAGATGCAGTTGACGTTTCGGACTGAGACCCTTCATCAGGACTGTCTAGTACATCTACAAGCAAGGGCAATGAAGAAATTTACTTGCAGCAGCATCACAGACACATAACATCAGATTCATGGCATTCGCAAGGAAAACTGAAATTAAACATAAATTATACAAGTGTAAAATGTTTACTTTACTTTATTGTCGCCAAACAATTGATACTAGAGCATACAATCATCATAGCGATATTTGATTCTGTGCTTTGCGCTCCCTTGAGTACAAATGGATAGTAAATATTAAAAATTTAAATTATAAATCATAAATAGAAAATAGAAAAGGGAAAGTAAGGTAGTGCAGGTCCGAGAGGCAGGTCCAGATATTTGGAAGGTACAGCCCAGATCCGGGTCAGGATCCATTCAGCAGTCTTATCACAGTTGGAAAGAAGCTGTTCCCAAATCTGGCCATACGAGTCTTCAAGCTCCTGAGCCTTCTCCCGGAGGGAAGAGGGACGAAAAGTGTGCTGGCTGAGTGGGTCGTGTCCTTGATTATCCTGGCAGCACTGCTCCGACAGCGTGCGGTGTAAAGTGAGTCCAAGGATGGAAGATTGGTTTGTGTGATGTGCTGCGCCGTGTTCACGATCTTCTGCAGCTTCTTCCGGTCTTGGACAGGACAACTTCCATACCAGGTTGTGATGCACCCTAGAAGAATGCTTTCTATGGTGCAACTATAAAAAAGATGTTTAAGGACATGGTTTGTTTTTTTTTGTCACCACAGACCTGTTTCTATGTCTACTATTCGATGTACTGTTACCACACTCTTGCAGGTTTTCACACAGAATTTCTACACCAAGTTTGAAGCCCATACAACCATGTTATGTAATTTAAAAAAGCATTTTTATCCCTAGATGTCCTATTGCAGATTACTAACAGTGAAATACAGTGAAGTGGAGTCTCAGTTGTAATATAGAGCAAGGTAGCAATTAATTTGCTCACAACAAGCTCAAAGAAGTTGCAATTTCAAATGTGTCCTCTAAATAATTTAGTGATGTTGACTGAACAAAAAAGAAGGCTGGGACACCACGAAAAGCACATTTGCCCTTTTTCAGGAACTGCATTATGGTTTTCCTTTCCTATTTCAATAAGTAGTTGCTAAATTAACATAAGACTTATGAAAAGAACTTAGATTTGAAGGTAGAGAGGGCCAGTGGCTTTAAATTTATTACCATGAACATATCAGAGGCTATGTCCTGGACACACGTCCCTGTAGTTCACGACTGATGTCAACAGGCCCTTGGAAAAGAGCTGGTGAATCCCCAGGTCAGCGAGTTCAGGGATTGGAGGTCCATGTGGGCAGGAGGCATGAGAGCAACTGATACCCAGCCACCCCAAGGTTGTCAAGTCCCAGGAACAGAAGTCCATATGAGTCTGGAACTCAAGGCCCAGACTTCTAAGTCTAATGAAAAGCGTAAATACAGAGAAAGCATGGTAGCGCCTCTACTTTCTTACAAATTTGCATAGATTCTGCATGTCACCAGAACTTTGATAAACTTTTTTAGAGTACCCCAACTGGTTGAGTATGGAAACACCAATGACTAGGAATGAAAAAGGCTACAGAAAGTGTTGGATACAGTGCAGTCAATCACAGGCAAAGCCTTCTCCATCATTGAGTGGAGTGTTAACATAAGAAAGCAGCAACCATCATCAATGACCCCCACCACTCTCTTCTTGTCACTGTCATTGGGCAGAAGATACAGAAGTCTTAGATTCATTGGGATTCATTTCTTTCTTTATCACATGTACAGCTGGGGGACAGCTGCAAGTGTTGCCACACATTCTAGCATCAGTATAGCGTACCCACAATGTTGTTCAGCTGAACAAAATGCTGCAACAGCAACAGAACAAAAGAATAACAACAAAACAAGCCCATTTCCTCCCTCTCACCCACCCACTCAGACAGGCCTCTAACCATAGTACACGCTGCCTCTGGGCCTCCAGCTTTCTGTTCCTAGCCCGGATTTGCAGACATCATGCCACCAACTTCCAGAAACACCGACTTTGGTCTTGACCTTTGAGCTTTGACCTTTGGTATCGAGCCCAGGACTCACTGGTCACTGGACTTTGAAGTCTGGACCTTGAACCCCAGACTCATATGGACTTCTGACCTCAGGTCTCGCCAACCTTGGGGTGGTTGGGGTATCAGACGCCCTCATGCCTCCTGCCCATACAGACCTCCAGTCCCTGAACTCGCCGACCTGGTGGTTCACCAGCACTTGTCCAAAGGCCCTCTCATGTTGGACGTTGACTACAAGCATTGCTGGTCTTTGTTCTCAGCACCTGCCGACCCAACGCCCAGCCACGGGAGAATCACTATTCTTAGCTGAATACTCCAACCTGGACACTGGCTCCCGCCCCTGAGTCTTCATTTACTGTCCATAAACCAGGGATTCCTAATCTTTTTTATGTCATGGACCCCAGGTTGGGAGCCCCTGCTGTAAACTCTAACTCCCCTCAACTCAGTCCCTAAACCCTAACTTGTCACCCTGTTTTGTCCTCAAAACCACCCCTATGAGTATATAAAACAACTAAATCTGAGCATCAACTTAGCCGGACCTACACTACCAGGTTCACCATTTTCCACTGGCGACTTGTTCTTCCTCGTATGTACAAAGTGCCAGGACAATTTCAAGTGAGCCAGTGCAATGCATGTGGTATTTTCATCTCCAATTAAAAATTGGGCCTTCAGCAAGTATGACCTTAGTCATACTTAGATGGAAATTACCTGGGCTAGGCTGGCATCAGTGTCGGACTTCGGGACGAAAAGTCCCAAGTTCGAATCCAGCCGGCTCCCCTGCACGCTTTCCATCCGTGCTGGGTTACGAGCTGGTGATCTGTTCGGAAACTCATCCGGCAGAAGGCAATGGCAAACCACTGCTGTAACTTGCCTCGTACGTGGTTCCCCACTACGTCAGAGAGGCGCGGAGGGAAATCGTCCGCTAACCGGAGAAACTCTGGATGCGACGTACCTTTCCTTTCCTTTATCAACAGATAGGATTAAAAGAAAAACAGGGCATACGTGGCTTGCATCACGGCAATGTCTTCCTGTCAGTGTGTGTTAAATATGCAATCTCAGCAAGTGATCTAAAAAGTAGGTAGGGTGAAACTACTGATATAAAATAGGTGGAGGCAAAATGTATGTAACCTCATCTCTTCAGTCAGTGGCTCCAGCCTTGTATAACTGTTAGGTGTCTTCACGCTCAATTAAGTATGCACACTCTCTTCTCATTAATGCCTCTCATTAAGGCCATTCCGTTAAAGGCTTGGTCTTTCCTGGGGATGTCTGTGGCTGGGTTAGCTACTGTGATAAGCACAATTCAGATACAGTATATATTTTTTGTGAACTTTCCAACTAAATTACTACAATATTATTTACTCTTCAAGGAAACCTCTTAAGCTTTGGCAACACCAGTTTGCAAATATACAGAAAACACGTTATGCTGATTTAAGAGCCAGAATTATGTACTTTCTGTTAAAGTCACCGTGACTTGTATTGGCCAGTAGGATATAACCAAGTCGTAACAGCAAAAGACAAGTTGATATCATATTTTGTACAACATTAGTGCCACATGTTGGTTTTCATCTGTTAGTCCTGTTTTGAAACTTATTGTGTCGTGTAGAGTTTGTGAAGTCACGAGAGTGCTCCTGTGTCTAGTTTTTCAAACTAGTTATTCAGGAAAATATTTGTAGCCCTTACAAAATACATTAATGTAAAATATATTTCCAAGATGCAGTAAAAGTTTGAATTCTCTGCAGTGCCACTGGGCAGGGCTTCCGTGATTGTTCAGATGTCTCCTGAAGATAACAACTTATTTCCTGGAAACTGCAGTGGGTAAACAAAGTGAAAGATGTTCAAGAATTGTTTGGGTTACTTGGGCGTGAGAGTTCATGTACTGAAACTTCCAATGTATATCAGTCTGAGCTGGCGACACTAGGGAGCTGGAAGTTTGTTATGCACAGTACCTTCCTCCATGCTCACAATCTCTAAATGCCTCTGTCCTTGCAGGCTAATGCTTCATCTTCCAAGATTAGGATATATATCCAGTTTCCTTTATGTTGTTTGAAAAGTTTTGTTGGTGCTGGAGAGAGATTTTCCATGAAGTTACCTTGGATGGAGTGTTTCATTTATGAGGAGAGAATGAGTAGGTGTGTTTTCCCTGGAGTGGAAGAAGTTAAGAGAGAAACACGGGACTACAGAATCCAGAGGGGTGAAAAGGTGCTGGAGACATTCTGCATGTCAGGCAGCATCTGTAGAGAGAAATGGGCAGTCGACGTTTTGAGTTGAGACTCTTCATATGGATTGAAAGAGTTGAGGAGAGATAGCCTGTGTAAGGTTAAGGGGAGGTGATGGGGCAAGAGCTAGTAAGCGATTGGCAGATTCTGCTGAGGAGAGGTTGATTGGCAGATGGAGTCAGGTGGGAGAGGGAAGGATGGGAATAGTGACTGAGGCTGGGGGCTAATTGGTGGAGGCAACAAAGGGCTGTTGGTGACGGAATCTGATTTGAAAGGAAGATGGAGCATGGAACCAAATTATGGCGGTAGAGTGGGCAGACACGACTAAATTAGGAGAGGACCCAACAGCAGGAGGGTGTAGGTGATGGACAGATAGAGTAGTTGCAGGTGGGGATAGAAACTAGGGTGATAAGGGACTTGGGGGAAGTAGTTGGAAAGGAATGTATGTAGGTAGATCAGAAGGAGAAAAAGACTGGTGAGGTGGTGGAAGATTTGGCAACCAAAATTGGAGGATTCAGTGTTTGTACTGTACACTACACAGGTGGAATACAAGGTGCTATTCCTCCAGTTGTATTTGGCGTCGACCAGATTTAAGATAGAAAGGAAAAGATTTTAAAAGGATCTGAGAAAAAACTTTTTTTCACTCAGTGATTGGTAGGTAGTAGTGTGAGAGTGGTGGAGGCTGACTTGCTGATAGAACTCAAGTGTTCAGACAAAAGATCGAATCACCTCAGCATAGAAGACCATGAGTCAATTGCTGAAAGATGGTTTTAATATGGATGGGTACCCACTTTTTGGCAAGGATGTGGTCTTGTCCATGTGGGATAACTATGTGGTCATATTTTTGGAGAGGGGATAAAATTAAATTTTTGCTGTCCTCCAAGTTTGGAACATGTGCATGTCTATTTGGTTTAATGACTCATAGCCTTCACTCTAATCACAGGAGTAGAGTTGTCCTGGAGTCTCCTGGAATTAAAGATTAATGTCAAGACTTAAACCGAAAAACTGAAGGTAAAAAAAAAATCACGGGATCTTCAAATCGAAGTTCTTTATGGTTTCCTTTTCATTCTAAAGTTTATCTTCTTGGTTATAAAATGGTTGCTAGCTGTAGGTGGAGACACAGAGTAATTGTGTTATGTGGTTGTTCAACCCTAGCATATTACAGAAAGAATCAAGTTTTCAGAATTATCAAGGAGCCCAAGCCAAAGCTGCTTTGTGCAACAATGCTTTCCACTTCATAACTCTAAAAAAATGTGCGCTTATCCTTCGTCCAGTTACTCAAACCAGCACCGTTTCATCTTGTTCAATTCAAGCTCATCAACATTCACAAGAAGATTGTTTATGGTTTGTGATCACCATTTCATTTTTCCTGGTATCTGGTCACAAGTTAGTCCAATGTTGTCATGTGCATTTCTGGTGCATTACTATTAAATATACAGTAGAATCAAGGGGTGATTGTAAATGAAGTATTGTCGACCATAAAGCCTCACTCAATGAGTGTAAGGTGTCTGCCAAACCCACCTACTGCATTTGTTTTTGGCTGCATGTCCGCACTATGAGAAAAAGAATCATTCTCTTTTTATATTTTATGTTTAATGCAGAAACATACAAAATATGAGTGGGGATGGACCATTTGGCCTTTCAGTCCATGTTAGCCATTCAATATGGTCATTGTTAACCTTCTATATAAAAAACAGGATCCTATGCTCTCCTCATCACTCTTGATGCCTTTTGTCTCTAAAAGTCCACCTAACTCCTTGATTGTCCTCCATAGCCTTCCACGATAATAGTCTTTCAGAAGTTCACCATCTTCTAAGTAAAGAAATTTCTCCACATTCTCAGTCCTAAATGAATAAACCCCATATCCTGGGACTGCAATCACTTGTTTAGCACACAACCAGATCCCCGCAGTAAACATGCTCCCAGCATTCAGTGTATTCAGCCTGTCAGAATTTTATGTTCCATTGACATCCCTTCTCATTCTATCAAGATCTACTGAATATTGATCTACTTCAACCACTCTCCTCATAAAACAGTACTGCTGAACCAGGATCTGTGGTTGCTGTCTCTCCATATCAAAACTATACAGTATCTTTTCTTAGATAAAGAGAATCAAAAAGCACTCTATATTGTAGTTGTGATCTCACAAAGGCTCAGTATATTTGTAATAAGACATCCGTATTAACATGTTATTTCCTTTCTGAATTATGTGGTTCACCTGCATGTTTGGTTTCAGTGGGTGTGCAAGGATATCCAGGTCTTTTTTATATGTCAAAAATTTCCTATTCATCTCTATTTAAATATTATCCTTTCTATTTTTCCTACTGAAATGGATAATTTCACATTTATTCACATTATACTGGATTTGACATGTATTTTCCCACTGTCTAAATTGTCCTGAAGCCTCGCACAGTCCCACTCAGCTTTGTGTCAGCGCCAGACTCAGAAATATTACTTTTGGGTTTGTCATCCAAATCCTTGTGTTTCTGTGAATAACAGCATCCAACCACTATAGTACTTTACTAGCTGTCAGTTGTGACCCTGAAAATAATTCACCTTTTTGTAATCTCTTTCAGTCCATGCCAGTGTATACCTGTGGTATGTTGAATACCGGGTAAACGAGTAGTCTTTGGGGTACTGCAAGTCTGTGTCTTTATTGATGCTGCATGCTTGAGTGCTCGGTGGAGGGTGCTGATGCTTTTTTGTTGATGGAGGGGCTGGTGTTGTTGCTTTGGTGCTGCTTATATGTGGGAGAGGGGAGTGGGGGAGGGCTTTGGGATTCTAATATTTAACTGTCACTCATTCTTTGGGACACTCCTCTGTTTTTGTGGAGGTTTGCGAAGGAAAAAGAATTTCAGAATGTATATTGTATACATTTCTCTGACATTACATGTACCTATTGAAACCTGCCCTGTTCCCATGTATTTAATTTTACACACTAACTTCTTATATGAGCCTTCTGAAAATCTAAATCCAGCATACCCATAAATCTTTCCCCATCTGCTCTATGTGTATTCCAGAGGTTTGCCAAGGGGGATTTCTCTTTCATAATTCAACACCAACTTTGTCTAATCCTGCTGATAATTTCTAAGTGGCCTGTTATCACATCTTTTTTAATAGATTGGAGCGCTTTCTTCTCCACTGATGTTTGGTTCACTTTTGTGTGGTGCCCTGTCTTCTCTCTTCTTTCTTTTTAAATTGTGTCGTAACTTTGGCAACTCTTCAATCTACAGGAATCCTTGCATAACCTGTAGAGTTCTGGTAGTAATGCAGTTTGGAAGCAGTGAAATCGCTCTGTTAGTTCATACACAATACCTCAGTCTGCCATTTGAGTGTAAAAATAGTTTCAAACTTAAAGTTAACATTCATGTTTGATCAGATTCCATTATTGCCTGCTTTTGCTTCTCCAGAGATACTATGACATCATTATCATGGAAGATTGTGGATATGTTGAAAGTCTTGCCCAACATATGGCATAGTCAATACTGCAGTGCATTCTCTATTCAAGATTCAAGCACATTTATTATCAAAGAATGTATAAATTATACAATCTTGCTCACAGTTAGCCACAAAGCAAGAAACCTGAAAGAACCCAATTAAACAAAAAGAATAAAAATAAAAATAAAAGACCAACACTTGAGGTGAAAGAGAAAAAAAGGTCATGCAAACAGTATGAACGAAAAAAGAGTCCTCAGGTCTGAACCCTGAAGCAGCTCAGAGTAGATGTCTATTCTTTACTGAGTTACCACAGCTTTCACTAACATGGTTATAGAAGCAAGGCTGTCAGTTCTTCAGATTTCCCCTTGGTTTTTCTGGAATTAAAGATTAATTCCAATTTACCTTAAGCTTTGGGTTCCTGGGTCTGTGGACCCCTTGGTCAATGGTAAGGCTCACTGGCAGAACTGGGGAACCACTGCCCCAAGACAACCCTGAAGGATTAAACTACCCTGTTAGTGAAAGCTGTCAGAAAAAATGTTTTGAAAGAAACGTAACAAGAGCTTCAAATCAAAACTCTGGGTGTCATGTAAAGTAATAGCTATCAGAAGGGGGGTGAATGGTGGCATTGGAGAAGCGGACAAGGAACGGCACATCATCGATATGTGCTGAAGTCTCTGAAACACAACTGAGACCACATTCAGTGCCTCCACTGGTGAAGAGCTGATACCAATTACATTTATTCTAAACTGCATTACTGGGTGGCCTGCAGGCATATTTCTGTGTCTTTTGTAGTTTTATTCAACAGGAATTGCCTACCAGAGGCAATTAAACCACAAAGATTTTTTTTGCCTGCATTGGTGGTAATTACTCTTAAGTAGGATTGCATTGGCTATCTGTTAGTAGAACTGAATATTTTTGCTAAAAAGGAAAATTTCTTGTAGGGTATGAGAGAGGGAGGTTCCTGGATTGTCCTTTTCAGGACGAACCATCCTGAAGCTACAAAGAGATGACTAATTCGTAGATGCCCTTCAAAAAGGGTAGGAAGAGGCATGAAGTGTAGGTTCCACTTTCAAGCTGATACTCAACACTGGAATCTGACATTGCCTTGAATGTGTGCTTTCCAGAGCATGGCACTGCGGGAAAAGAAATTGGACAGCAAAGTTTGAAAATGCAGTCACTGGAAAACCTATATGAGTTCAAACAAGCATTTCTGTAATATCAATGTGCACCTAGCATAGAATGTTGTTACTTGATTTGGGGGAAAAGACATCATAGACAGGATGTAGAATATTTTGAAAAATGAGATAAGAGAGTAGAAGTCTTGGTACCTGTTGAAATCAACAGATTTGGTAGCATTGGTTTCAGGAGCCAGGGATAGTAATTTGTGCATTTTAAGAGCTCTGGTAAAACTGAAATCAGTGACAGGCAGTAATGCATGAAACACAACTCTAAGGACAAATCTACTTGTCCTTATGCTCAGCAGTCCTCCTCTGGAAGATGCATCAGCCCATGGTGACATAGGTAGAACTGGATGCTGCATTGTCCTTGAGATTAAGTTTAAATTTCACCCCGAGTGCATCCAGCATCATATCATGTGGTAGTACAATTGTGTCAAATGGAATGGATAGACCCAGACTAAAGATGCTGTCCCATTCCAGATCTTTGTGGCATGATATCAGTTTTCACTTGGGTTGCACTCTAAGTCCATTGATACTACAGGAATCACCATCTCTTCCACTTATTTTTCTTAGTCAGGGCAACTCAATGCCTGCTTAAAACAAAATACCATAATGTGCAAATGTTTGCTCATTTTCAATAACTGCTGAGTGGCTGCTGGTGTGAAAATAATTAGCTTGGAAGAATTTTTCCTTATTCTAAATAAGTGATCCCACTTCTCATTTGAGATCACAAGGGATTGAGGTGTGAGGACAGGTTGCACAGATTATGCCTGTGATTTCTTGATTACAGGAAATGAAGGGGCGATTTAGTGACTATATTTAAGGCGATTAAAGGATTTGACATGATGGATGTCATGTGAGAAACTACCTCCCTAGGAGGAGACCGGGATAAGGAAGCATGACCTAAAATTAGTACTGCCCATTCCGGGATGGTCATGAAATACAAAGCTTGGTGGAAACCTGTGACACTTGCTCTCAAGATAGGCTTTTGACGTGAGGTATTAATTCATAGATGATAGATTACAGCATGGAAGTAAACCTTTGGCCCAAACTTTCCAGACTGACTAAGATGCCTATCTTTGCTAATCCCACTTGGCTGTGATTGGTCCATTTCCCTCTAAACCTCCTATCCATGTATCTGTCCAGGTGCCTGTTAAACATTATAATTGTATTGCCCATACCACCTCCTCCGGCAGCTCTTTCCACTTACCCAGAATCCTCTGAGTGGAAACGCTTGTCCCTTGCTCCCCTTGAAATCTTTCCCTTCAGATTCTTCTTAAATCTTTGCACTCTCATCTTAAACCTATGCCCTCTAGTATTAGACTTCCCTACCCTGGGAAAAAGACAATGATTATCTACCTTATCTATGCCTGTCATTATTATAAAGAGTATTTAAGGATATGAGACTTTATGCAGTTAATATAAAAGTGGAGTTAATCTATAAAATGGAGAAAGCAGGCTGACCAGCTACTTAGGCTAATCTTTTACCTCTGTTTTTAAAATGTGTTTAGCCAACTTGCTTCAATTAAACCTAATTTCAATAGTAGATAAGCAGTAGCTGTTGTTATATCTCAACATATTTAGTATTCTGGGGGGGTTGAATGACTAATCATTGGCTCATTTATTATCCACTACAATGATTGAAACCACTTTGTAATAAGTTCAGCGACACTAAGACCTTTAGCTACAGTTTAAATGTTTATCATGAACAAATCAAAGCTGTAATTGTGGAGTGAGTATGAGTTGTATTGAGGCAGTTGTAGTTAAATTTGCTAATCCGCACATGCCATATTCAGGCAAAACTATCATTTGCATGTCACTTCTACCAGTAGATGGAGCTTTTTGTACTCAAGGCACTTGAAATCCCCTGTACCACAACCTGCAGCTTCACAAAAACACTGAGAGAAAAAAATAATGTTGAGAGCAAAGCAGTAAACTAAGGGATAAGGAAAATTTCAGGATTTTAGAATTCAGCAAAGGGGTACCGACAGAGGTACAAGATCAGCCTAGGTAACTGCTCATACCTGTTCTACCAATGAATACAATCAGTGTTGAAATATGCAAACGTATATTAACTGCGATAAGGAAGAGGAGAATTGTATTTGAGACTACACTGGCAAACAGTATAACTATTGATTTAAAAAGCTTCTTTGGAATTTTAAAAAGAAATGATTAGTCAAAGTTAAATTGAGTCCCTTGCAGACTGTGATAGCAGAAATTGTATCAGGGAACGGGGAATTCAGGCAGAATCTGTCCTGGGCGCAGCACATAGACGCAATCACGAAGATGGCATGTCAGTGGCTATACTTCATTCAGAGTTTGAGGAGATTTGGTATGTCACCAAAGGCTCTTGTGAAGTTTTATATACATACAGTGATCGGTGTTGGGGGCCCCAGCATTTCACAATCAATCTTAATGACTTAAATGAGGGAATCAAGTACTTAAGAGTGTGGATGCTAAGCTGGATGGTAGTGCGGTTGGTGAGTGTGATAGAGAGAGCTTTTAGGGCAATATTGGCTGGCAGACTTTGAATATTATGTAAGGGTCTGATCTCCCTTTTTCAGGTAGGTAGACTTTGCAGTGATGGTTGATTCCTAGAATGGTAGTTTTGTTTTATGAGGAAAAAGTAAGCCAACTGAGCCTAAACTATTTGATATTTAGAAAACTGAGAGGTGATATCCATAGACCATAAGACATAATGGGGAAAATTAGGCCATTTAGCCCATCAATATGTTCCACCATTTGATTATGGCTGATTTACTTTCCCTCTTAGCTCCATACTCCTGCCTTCTCCCCATAACCCTTAGTACATATCAGCTTTTGCTTTAAATATACCCAATAAAATATACAAAATTGTTACAGAGATTTACAGAATAGAAACCGAGAGTATGTTACCCCTGGCCTGGATGTCTTAAACTGGTGCTTGGAGAGTCAAAATAAAAGTTCTGGCTTGCAAGACAGATGAGGAGAAATAACTTACTGGAAATAAAGTAAATTTTTAAAATACTCAAAATGTCTTTGAAAAATGACACAAAGAAAAAATAGCCATGATTTCATCGGATGGTGATGCTGACATGATTAGTCAATTCCTGTTTCCATCTCCTTACTTCTTTAATTTCAACATTTATTTGGATTTTGGCCTCAAAGTGCTTTCGGGCCAGTTGAGGACATTGGAAATTCGGTCATTGTTTTAGTGTAGGAGACACATCTGTGAATTTGTACACTTTAATTTCTCATAATTAACCTTGTGAAGAAGAAGAAAGCCCTTAAATCCGAGTGGAGTCATCGGGACACTGTCATGACGGCGATTTTTTAGCATGCTTTCTTATTTTTACGAGGCCGAGTTGCTAGCTCGATGTTCAACCCAGCACGGATGGAAAGCGTGCAAGGGAATTAACCTTGTAATATCGACAAATTTGTTTTGTTTTATTCATGGTTGTTGAAAGATAATGGTCAAGGTATGGGAAGAACTTATTCTTCAAAGTAGTTGAATAGCCAATACGGTTTTCTGCCAAAATATTAGGCGGAACTCACTTTAATATTCCATCCATAAAATACTTTCTCAACCCGCGTAGCACTTACTCAGTACTGAAGTAATTGTAGAATTTCTGATCAGAATTTTCTGAGATAGGATGAGAGTGTTGTGTATTAAATTAAAGCTGATACACTGGAACCCTTTATTTACAGTTGTCACCTCGCCAGTGCAAATGCTTTCCCTTCTAACTTATCATAGGGAAGAAAAGTTCGCCGGTTCTTGTAGGATTGAACTATGCCTGCCATGATGCTTTCTCATACAGAGCCAGAATCTACTTTTAACCAATTATCTCATGCAAATTCTAGGAAATGGGCAATGGAGTCATTTCTTTTAGTTCCCATTGATTCATGTTATTCTCTGAGAACAAATTTATCAGAAGGAATATTTCTCAACATCTCTGAGAACAGTTTTGTTGAGTCAATTTTTTAAATTAGTATTCCAATGAGTTGTCCTGTCCAAAAACAGCTGTTTCAGTATCCTGAAGTTTTGTCTTTCATGTACGTGGGTTAACCTCTTTTACTCAGCCTCTAGCATTTAAAATGAAACTTCCTTTTTTAGTCCTGTTTCCAGAAGCCAGCTTTTTGCTATTATTTCATAATGTAAAACAGTCTTGTCTGTCTTATATATTCAGTGACTTGGTCTCCACTGTTTTCAATGGCAGAGAATTCCAGAGGTTCTCTATTGTCTGAGTGAGGAGGATTCTTCTCTTCTTTATTCCAAATCTTCTATCCTCTGCGGAAGACCATACAATCCATACATCACATTCATGGGTGTATATCCAGGCCTAGTTAAACTAATCTCACTGTGATCAGCAATCCTATTATTCCAGGAATCAGTCTGATAAACCTGCACTGAACTCCCTCAATGGCAAGTATATCTTTTCTTTGGAGACCAAAGACACACATGAAGTTACATATGCACTTGCAACAAGGCCCTGCATAATTTTAGCAGAACATTCATGTTCCTTTACTCAAGGTATTTTGGAATGAAGGTCTACATGCCATTTGCCTTCTCACCTGCCTGCTTTCAATGGCTGTAGTTACAAGATTACCAGAGGACATCAACATTTCTCATTTATGCAGTTTAAGTAATAGTTTGCCATTTTTTCCCTCCTGAAGTGGATAATAACATTATTCTATGTTATTCAGTATATGCCATGCATTTGCACACTCACAGAGCTAGCCTAAACTTTGAAGCGCTCAACGTTTCGGGGCGGGAATGAAGGGTCTCGGCTCGAAACATTGACTGTTTATTCTCATCCATTGATGCTGCCTGACCTGCTGAGCTCCTCCATCACATTGTATGTATTGCTCTAGATTCCCAGCATCTGCAGTACCTCTTGTGTCTAAATTTTGAATCCTCTTTGCATGATCCTCATGACTCATAATCCCATCTAGTTTTGTGTTATTGGTAAACTTAGAAATGGTGTATTTGGTTCAAATCATTGATGTACTCTATATTATAAAGAGCAGAACCCAAGCACTGATGCTTGCGGTACTACGGCAGTCACTGTCTACTACCCAGCTTTTTGTATACGTCTGATACTGGTATAGTCTCCAGCTTTTTGTGTACTTCTGATATTAAGATAATAGGTCTGTACCTCCTTGTTTTCTCTCCTATGCAGCTTTCTTGAAATAGTGGTGTTAAATTTACCATCCACCAATCTGCAGGAACTGTTTATTAACACATTGAATTTTGGAAGATGATAACCAAAGCAGTGTCTATATTGTGGCTACTTCTGTTTTAGCAGATTATTGGCTTTCAGAATCATTATTGTCACAGCACTACTTTTGTTTCTAATATTAATTTCCTGAAATTCTTTTTTTTTGCCGTCAGACTCTTGATATCCTAACATTTCTGGGAAGTTATTTATATCCTCCACAAAGATGGAATCAAATTCTTTTAATTTGCTTTGTCATTTCTTTACTCTTTTTGTTTTTTTTTGATTGCACATTGGGAGAGCTTGGTGGTTAGTGCAGTGCTGGGCCCTGAGTGGTGGTGGTTGCTGGTGTGGTCTATAGATTTACCTACTATACCTTGCTGACTTCCCAGGTTAGTGCAAATGGATTAAGACTTGTCTCAGCAGTGGACATCGAATTAGGCACCGGGGTAGATTGAAAAGGTCAGGGTGGCAGGGCCCAAGTCAAAGGATGGGCCATTTCAGCTTGCTGCTCCACAGCTGGGCTCTATGCTGAACTATGGTGAACTATGGGACTTTCTTTGTGGATTTCAGTTCAGGATGTTACTTGTTTATGGTTATTCTTTGCGTGATGTGTTTTTTTTCTCTGCACATTGAGTGTTTGACGGTCCTCTTTTTTTGATATTGTTTCTTTGTTTCATGCCTGCCCGTTAGGAGACAAATCTCAAGGTTGTATAATGTACAGTGTACATACTTTGAAAATAAAAGTACTTTGAATTTTTCAACTTTGTACCTTCCAGCATGCTGACAAGTTCCTCTGCAATAGTATAAAAAAAGCAGTGCTCAACAAATAACATCATGCACTGTCTCCCAAATCTGGAAATTGCATCAGTGCTTTGGGAGTGACGCAAGATGGGAAATGTTCGCTCAATTTTTCTAAGTGACGTTAACAATCCACGAGTGGGAAAAACGTATATTTTCAACTGCATTACTCAAAAAAAGCACTGCATTATGAAATTGAATTTCCAGCAAAGATATTGCATCATAAAATCCAAATGTTTTCTACTTTATCTGTTCACTTCCAATCAAGATGATGCTAAGCTGTGGACCCCATCAAATTTGTAGCTCAGGCTTAGTTTTTTTGAAGTTAAAATGGATGATTTTGGGGACAGAGAGGGGAGTTAGGCAGTTAGGAAGGGTCTGCTTCCTGCACGCATGCTAAGCTCATTGACTTCATTAACTTTGCCTCCAACTTTCACCCTGCCCTCAAGTTTACCTGGTCCATTTCCGACATCTCCCTCCTCTTTCTTGATCTTTCTGTCTCTGTCTCTGGAGACAGCTTATCTACTGATGTCTACTATAAGGCTACTGACTCTCACAGCTATCTGGACTATTCCTCTTCTCACCCTGTCTCTTGCAAAAATACCTTCCCCTTCTCGCAATTCCTCCGTCTCCGCTGCATCTGCTCTCAGGATGAGGCTTTTCATTCCAGGACGAAGGAGATGTCCTCCTTTTCTAAAGAAAGGGGCTTCCCTTCCTCCACCATCAACTCTGCTCTCAAATGCATCTCTCCCATTTCACGCACATCTGCTTTCACCCCATCCTCCTGCTAGGAATAGGGTTCCCCTTGTCCTCACCTACCACCCCACCAGCCTCCGGGTCCAACATATTATTCTCCGTAACTTCCGCCACCTCCAACGGGATCCCACCACTAAGCACATCTTTCCCTCTCCCCCCCCCGCTTTCCGCAGGGATCGCTCCCTACGTGACTCCCTTGTCCATTCGTCCCCCCCATCTCTTCCCACAAACCTCCCTCCCAGCACTTATCCTTGTAAGCGGAACAAATGCTACACATGCCCTTACACTTCCTCCCTCACCACCATTCAGGGCCCCAGATAGTCCTTCCAGGTGAGGCAACACTTCACTTGTGAGTCGGCTGGGGTGATATACTGCATCCGGTGCTCCCGGTGCAGCCTTCTATATATTGGCAAGACCTGACGCAGGATGGGAGATCGTTTCTCTGAACACCTACGCTCTGTCCGCCAGAGAAAGCAGGATCTCCCTGTGGCCACGCATTTTAATTCCGCGTCCCAGTCCCATTCTGATATGTCTATCCACGGCCTCTACTGTCAAGATGAAGCCACACTCAGGTTGGAGGAACAACACCTTATATTCCGTCTGGGTAGCCTCCAACCTGATGGCATGAACATTGACTTCTCTAACTTCCGTTAATGCCCCTCCTCCCCTTCATACCCCATATGTTATTTATTTATCTTTTATTATTATTTTTTTTCTCTTTCTCCTTTTTCTCCCTCTGTCCTTCTCACTATACTCCTTGCCCATCCTCTGGGCTTCCCTCTCCCCCTTTCTTTCTCCGTAGGCCTCCCGTCCGTCCCATGATCCTCTCATATCCCTTTTGCCAATCAACTGTCCAGCTTTTGGCTCCATCCCTCCCTCTCCTGTCTTCTTCTATCATTTTGGATCTCACCCTCCCTCTCCCACTTTCAAATCTCGTACTATCTCTTCTTTCAGTTAGTCCTGACGAAGAGTCTCGGCCCGAAACGTCGACTGTACCCCTTCCTATAGATGTGCCTGGCCTGCTGCGTTTCTCCAGCAATTTTTATGTGTGTTGCTTGAGGGGAGTTAGGGGTCGGGTTAGGCTTTAGGGACAGGGATGTGGAAAAGTTGGAGGTTAGGCTTGTGGTCTGCGCTCTGCATTTGAAGTCCAGCAATGTGGAAGGGTGACGAGGGGCTTCCAGAGTCCAGGCCTCTACTCTGCACTCAAAATCCAGTGACGTGGACACGGAGACATGGTGTCCTATGTTGTTCTGCCAAGCTAGTTGTGTTGGCACCAGATTGTGTAGCAACACTTGCAGGCTGGCCCCAGCACATCATCAGGTGTGTTGGTTGTTAACGCAAATGATGCATTTCACTGTACGTTTCCAAGTACATTTGATAAATAAATCTGAATCTGAATCATATTATACCTGCAAATTCACTTCAAAAACACATTATTCAATGGAATATTTTGTACTCTGGAGATCTGTCAATTTCTAGTAAGTCTCACTCATGCCTCCTTCTACTGGAAGAATTCAAGTAGCTCTCTTTTCGGTTAATACCCCCAACCAATAGTTTACTGTTTTTCTTTATACCTGTTTCTCTTCGCAGGCGGGAAATAGTTTGCAGTGTCCCAACAGTCCATCCCAGATGTGCAGCTCAAAAAGCAAAAATGGAAGTAAGAGATGCACTCAACTTGTACTTTTCACAACCTCAGGGCAACCCTCAGTAACTTGTAGCCAGTGGAGTATATTTTTTGAGGTATACAGAGGAAAAGCCATTCCCTTTTCGCAGTTCCTCCATCTCCACCACATCTATTATCCATTCTAAAATATCTGAGATACCCTCCTTCTTCAAAGAACGGGGGTTTCCCTTCTTCGACCATTGATGCTGCCCCTACCTACCAGTATCTCCTCCATCTTCCGGACATCTGCCTCACCCCATCTTCCTGCCGCCATAACGGGTATAGAGTTCAAAGATTCAAAGTAAATTTATTATCAAAGAATGTATACAGTATACAACCCTGAGGTTTGTCCTCCGGCAGACAGCCACAAAACAAAGAAACACCATAGAACCCATTTAAAGAAAACATCAAACTCCCAATGTGCAAGGTAAAGAACAAATCGAACAAACAGCAAAAAATGAGCAAATAATACACCGAATATTAAACATCAAGCTGCAGATTCCTCTAAATGGTCTAAGAGTTTTCCTTCGCATCAAGCACATCTTTTTCCACTACTTCTACTATCTTCAATGAAATTGTATTGCTGAACACGTATTTACTTCCCCTCCACTCATCGCTTACTGTAGAGATCACTCTCTCTGTGACTCCCTTGTACAGTTCTACACCTGCCCGTCCATTCACTTCCTCCCTCACCACCATTCTGGGCCCCGTATAGTGCTTCCAGGTCAGGCAAAACTTCACCGGTGAATCTTTCAGGGTCATCTACTCTTATCCTGTGTTCCCAGTGAAGCCTCTTCTATATCAGTGAGATGCAACATAGATTGGGGGACCACTTTGTCAAGCACCTTCGCTCTGTCTGCAACAGGCTGGATTTCCCAGTGGCCAACCATTTAAATTAAATTCCCATTCTTATTCCAAAGTGTCAGTTCATAGCTTCCTCTTCTGCCATGATGAGGCCACTTTCAGGTTCTGCCTGGATAGCATCCATCTTGACGGCATGAACATGGACATCTCTAATTTCTGGTAGTTTCTCCCCAGCAACACCCCCCCACCTCCCCTTCTCTCTTTTTTTTTTCATAGTCAACTGTTTATTCCTCTCCAACGATGCTGCCTGACCTGCTGAGCTCCTCCAGCATTTTGTGTGTGTTACTCTTGATTTCCAGCATCTTCAGGATCTCTTGTGTTGAGGAAAAGCTATTTTGTGTCCAGTAACTCCCTTAAATGGCAATGTTATAAGTTGTGACGTTGTTTCTTTGAGAACAGAGGACCTCATACTCACCCAAAAGGTGGTACTTTTGACAATACTGAAAAGACCCCTCTGCATTTTTATGCTTCTCTCTGAAGAGAGTCAAACACACAGCATCTTGGCTCACAACCAAGTGAACGATATGGACAATCTCAACTCCAGCCATGCATTCTTCAGCCTATGATACAATTATTGTTTGTTGTACCTGCATTAGGTGCAGATAGAAATGCTTGTTACATTCTGCATTTGCTTCTGGGTGGCAGTATGGAGAGTCTGCACGTGATTCAAACTTGTACCATCTTGTTACCTTGTTTTCAGGCTGGATCAGTTATACCACTAGCATTGACAGATCTGTCTTTTATTCCAGTGGGAGAAGAGGCCTCAGCAATTTTGGGGACTAAATTTACTAGCTTGGTTGTCAGCTTTATATCCCAGGGTAAAACTGATGTCTTTAATAGAGTTTGGGCTTGTCTGAATAATTTAATGCATCTCATTCTAGCTGTGGGATCTGGTAACCAGTGAATTAATTCCAACAGTTGCCACAATACAATATTAATCCTGTGTAAATATACCTGTTGGTACACATACAAAATGCTGGAGGAACTCAAAAGGTCAGGTAGCTTTAAGGAAAGGCATAAACAGTTTTGGGCTGAGACCCTTAATCATTAGATCACAATGTGATTTCCTGTGTAACTGGAAATCCAGGGAAGGCAACTGTTCCTGTCTGTATATTTGAAGCACAGTCAACCATTGCTTCAACCTGCTGAGATGAACTAGCAGGAAGGCATCAGATTTATTTGTGCAATGCCCAGAGACCAATTAAATAAAAGATTAGATCTATGTGAATGTGATCAATCTGAACCACAATGTCACAGATGTATTAATTTATCATCATGAATTTGCAAATAGTGATTCAGTCCAGAGAGTGATTATTGAGCACTTCACACCAGCAATATGCCCCCTCTCCCCCTGCTGCTCGGCTCTTTGCTTTTATACCTCACTGTCCCTCCTCTCTTTTGTTCATCTTCTTTATCAGTTTCTGCTCTACTCCCCTTAGTCTGTCCTCTCTCTGCTCACCTTCCCTCCTCGCCAACACCTCCACTGTTCCCCCGAAGCTTCACTGAGAAGCCACAATTCTGAGGTACCGTACAAGCTGTGAAATGCTTGTAATGTAAGAGTATGAGAGGTACTATGTGAATGGAAGCTATTTTTCCTATTGAAATGAGCTTGTAAGTTGATCTCAATTGTAGGTCTACTTTAGAAGTCAATTTCTTTGATATAGCTGTTTCTGTAATGAAATATTATAATGATTGACTTTGTTTCAGAGAGATGACTTTTGAATATGACTGCTCTATGTAACTGAATTACTGAAACTAGATACTGTCAGAGGACAGAATATCCAAAAATATACTCTATTCATTATATATATAGTGAATGGAATCAGGATATCTCATTATCTTCATTCACTGCAGCAAGCAATTTGATACATTGACTTATAATAGGTCAACATTACTAAAGTTTCATCCTTAAACTCTGTATCAATGAAATGCTTGAGAAGCTGTTAAGCAGGGCCCAGACCTGGTGTCCGGTGCCAGCAGGACCCAGGACTTTGGTCCTACGCCACAAAGCCTTTGAGGTGGTTGCACTGAGCTTCAGTGCATCCTTCAGCACGTATTGCCGCACTATGTAGCTGCTTGGGACGGACCTTGAAAGAGACCACAACATCCTTCTCCTGACTCCTCATCTTTTCTTTTCCAGTCCTGCTGAAGGGTCTCAGCCCGAAATGTCGACTGTACTGTTTTCCATTGATGTGACCTGGCCTGCTGATTTCCTCCAGCATTTGGTGTGTGTTACATCCTTCTCCCGACCTTTTTGGCAAGCACACGCTCCATGCGGGGGTGGTGGGCCAGTGACTTGATGCATCACAGCTACCACAAAATCTGAGAGGGACGGCCCTTCTTAATGGCCAAGTCAGGTATTGGTGCTTGCTTGAACGTTCTCATCTTAAGGCATTATGCCAAAAGAACGTGAAATTTTCCAAACGAAGAGAAAATTCAGCAACAACAAGGCCAGGCCCATCATTCACTTCACTGGGAGCAGTAGAACACTTCCCCTTCTTTCCATGGAGACCTGTATATCAAGTGCCTGCAGCCATGATCAGTTTAGATCTCCAAATGAAAGCAGATGATGGCGTGTGTGTCTGCCGCAGTGCAGTCAACAGCAAATGAATAACCTGAGAGCACATCACACCTGATGTCCAAGTTATTGCTCAGCATTGAGGAGGTACGCTGCTCCTATACTCTCACCTTCAGTTTCATCTTGGCTATTCATTCCTAGCTCCTCCTATGCAAATTCTTTGCACCTTGAGGATAATTGGACCTGATGGTAAAGGAAACAAAGGATTGGTTAGAGAAGTTGTGAAATACATTTCCCTCTTGTAACTGCAAAAGACCTTTGGTCTATTGAATTGGCTTTCATATTTATGGCAGATATACAGATAGCAGCACGATCATTCTCCACAATCATTTTTGATTCACAAGATCTCTGGACTCCATCAGTAGGGAGGGACAGTGGAGTAACTTTCTTAAATTTGGCTGCTGACAAATATTTGACTCTTATATATTCAAGTATTATCTTAACCAATGGAAATACAACAGACCCAATCTCAGTGCAGACTGGCGTCAAGTTAGAGTCTGTCAACAATCCATTACTTTTCTTAATCTTTCTCACTTCAGTGCTCCATCTCCCTCCAGCACATCTACTGTTCGGTTGGGGCTAACCCACAGAAGGGTTGGAAAACTGTTTGATCTTTGTTGCTTCCACTCCAGACTCAAGGACATTCCAACTTCATTTGTTGAGCTACAGGATGTAAATGGCCCATATATGCATGCTTTGAGGTCATGGTCTAAGTCGTTTTCAACTTGTTTCCTAAAATGCTTGCAAAACTGAAGCTTACACCTAACTTCCACAAAACAAAAGTACTTTAACAACCTAGTTTTGCTGCACAGCACCACCCTCTGACCATGAAAGTTACGACAATACCTTTGGAAATACCAGGTACTACCTTGTTTTGAAAACCCACTTCTCAATGAAGACAAACATTAGTGACTGAATTTACCATCATCTTCAGTATACCAGCACTGCCTTTGACTTCCTGAAGTAAAAGTGTTTGATGATGATTAGGATCTCAGACCGGGCACAAAACTCATGCTTATTAGGTGGCATTGATCCCTCCACTCCTATGTGTCTCAGAGGCACAAACTATCTACAGCAGGCAAAACAGAGCATTGAGGGGTCTTCTTTAACAGAAAGAAGAATGATTCTGGAAGTGGCTTTTCTAATCCTTCCACTGTAACCTCCTTTGGCCCTCTGAATTCCTCCGTTTATAGTCTCTTGAAATCATTGTTTTTTTCTGTCTCTACTGTTCACAGTTCAAAGTAAGTTTATTATCATAGTATGTATATCTCACCACATTCTTGGAGATATTCACAGTAGAACAAAGAAATACAATAGAATCAATGGAAAAACTACACACAAAGACTGGCAAACAGCCAGTGTGCGAAAGAAGACAAACTGTGCGAGTACAACAAAAAGTAAATAAGTAATACTGAGCGCATTGGTTGCAGAGTCCTTGAAAATGAGTCCATAGGTTGTGTTCAGTGTTGAGGTGAGTGGAGTTATCCATGCTGATTCAGGAGCCTGATAGTTAGTTAAAGGTTAATAATAAACATGAGAAGGTCTGCGGATGCTGGAAATCCGAAGCAACGCACACAAAATGCTGGAGGAACTCAGCAGATCAGGCAGCATCTATGAAATTGAATAGAAAGTTGTTGTTTCGGGCTGAGACCCTTCTTCAGGACTGAGAAGGAAGGGGGAAGATACCAGAATAAAAGGGTGGTGGCAGGGGAAGGAGGCTAGCAGGAAGGTGATAGGTGAAGCCAGGTGGGTGGGAAAGGTAAAGGGCTGGAGAAAAAGGAAGCTGAAAGGAGGGGAAAGTGGACTATAGGAGAAAGGGAAGGACAAAGAGATCCGGGGGAAATAATCACAGGTGAGAAGAGGTAATAGGTCAGAGTGGGGATTAGGGAGGGGTGGTTTGTTCACCGGAAGGAGAAATTGATATTCATGCCATCAAGTTAATAATGTTCCTGAACATGATGGTGTGGGACCTAAGGCTCAGGTACCTCCTTCCTGATGACCAAATGAGAAGATAGCATGGCCCGGATGATGGGGCTCCCTGATAATAGATGCTGTTATTTTGTGGCAGCAGTTCTTGTAGATGTCTCAGTGGTGGGGAAGACTGGGAACTGGAGTTTCAGCTACTTACACCCTGAGATCTAACACCATCATCACCTCTAAGCTAATCAGTAAACTCCAAGGCCTAGGCCTTAATACCCCCTGGATTTCCTCACTCGTAGACCCCAGTCAGTTCAAATTGGCAAAAACATCTCCTCCACAATCTCTGTCAGCACAGGAGCACTGCAGGGATGTGTACTTAGCTTCCTGCTCTACTCACCTTACACCTAGCACTGTGTGGCTAAGTACAGCTCCAACACCAGATACGAGTTTGTTGACGACACCACAGTTGTGGGCTGTATCGATGCTGGTGATGAATCAGCATACAGGAGGGAGATTGAAACTTTGGCTGAGTAGTGTAATAACAACAACCTCTTGCTCAATGTCAATAAGAATGTTGTAGACTTCAGGAGAGGGAAACCAGAGGTCCATGAGCCAGTAATCATCAGAGGATCAGTAGCTTTAAATTAATCAAAAACCTTGGCAAACCTCTATAGGTGTGTGGTAGAAAGTGTGACTGATTGTATTACTGCCTCATATGGGAACATCAAAGCCTTTGAGTAGAAAAGGCAACAAAAAGTAGTGGATTCAGCCCTGTACATCATGGGTAAAACCTTCCCAACCTTTGAGCACATCTACATGAAACGTTGCCATAGAAAAGCAGCATCCATCATCAAAGATCCTCACCGCCCAGGCCATGCTCTTTTCTCGCTGCTGCCATCAGGTAGAAGGTACAGGTGCCTCAGGACCTGTATTACCCCTCAACCATCAGGCTCTTGAACAAGAGGGGATAGCTACACTCATTTAAGGATTCTTATCTTGTTATTTCATGCTCTTTATTTTTTATCTGCATTTGCACAGTTTGTTTACAGTTTACAATTACAGTTCAATAGATTTTCTAAGTATATCAGCAGAAAAAGAATCTCAGGGTTGTATGTGGTGACATGTATATACAGGTGTCCCCTGCTTTTCGAACGTTCACTTTATGAAACCTCACTGTTACTAAAGACCTATATTAGTACCCTGTTCTCACTTTCAGAAGGTGTTTTCACTGTTACGAAAAAAAATTCAGCGCGCGATAAAAGGCAGCGCGCGCCCCAAGCAGCCGCTCTCCCCCGGATTCGGAACGGCATTCTCACCGGCATTGCTTAAACACATGCCTGTGAGCAGTCGTTTGCAAGGTGAGTTCTATGGTGTCGGAAAAGCCTAAAGGAGCTCGTGAGGGTGTTACACTTAGCATAAAACTAGACATAATTAAGCGTTTTGATCGTGGTGAACGAAGCAAGGACAAAGTGAGTTTGGCTTGTGGAAGTTGACGAAGATGATGTTGAAGAGGTTTTGGCATCCCATGACCAAGAACTGATAGATGAAGAGCTGATGCAATTGGAAGAGGAAAGGATAAAAATCGAAACCGAATGAGTAATGATAAAGTACGACTTTAATTTTGAAAGGGTACGTAGGTTTAGGGGATATTTGCAAGATGGTTTGAGTGCTTACAAAGAACTGTATGATAGAAAAATGCGCGAGGCTCAGCAGTCAAGCAAGCCTTCCACATCAGCCACAGCAGACAACGAACCTCGACCTTCGACATCGAGGCGGGCAGTCATAGGAGAAGATGAGCTGCCTGCTCTAATGGAAACAGACGACGAGATAACACCCCAGTGTCCCACCACCCCAACACACAGGCCGCGGACAGATACTGTACCGATTCGCAGAGAATGCAGCAGTAGCCGGGAGGCACACAGCACATCTTTAAGAAAAAAGCCGAAATAAACATGCTAATTAATTAGGCACCGCTCCGCACGTAAATGTCGGCCCAGATCAGAGACGACGCAGTCGGAAATCGGCATTGATCTGGGCCGACAATTACATGCCGGGTGGCACCTAATTAATTAGCATGTTTATTTTGGCTTTTTTCTTAAAGATGTGCTGCATGCCTCCCGGCTACCGCTGCACCCCTGCGTGCTTCGCGGCAATGTATCGGTTGGTGGCCTGGAGGGTGAGGGACACTGCACCACCCCAACCTGCGACAACTCAGCCTAACACACCATCAGTGTGCTCGGCGCTGTCCCGATTCTGGTAAGTTATACTACACTGTATATACATTATTTCTACTTTATATCGGCTGTGTATTTTTACGTGTTATTTGGCAGCTTCATAGCTTAAGGGTTACTGGAGAGCGCTTACGCTGCGTTTTTGCCAATAGCACTTGCGTAAGATTTTCTGCCGACGGCGCTTGCGTGAGATTTTCGCTACGGAGAACAGTGCAGCAATGATTGTGGGAAAGTATTTATCATATCATTCCTGCTTTTACTATATGTTACTGTTATTTTAGGTTTTCTGTGTTATTTGGCATGATTTGGTAGGTTATTTTTGGGTCTGCGAACGCTCACAAAATTTTCCCATATAAATAAATGGTAAGTGCTTCTTCGCTTTACGACATTTCGACTTACGAACCATTTCATAGGAACGCTCCACCTTCGGATGGCGGGGGAAACCCGTACTCCAATAACAAATTTTACTTTGAGCTTCGAACTTCTGTGATCTGCAGCTCTCTCCTGAACAAAGTTGGTAATGTTACATCCTTCTGTCCTCTCAGATGCTCTTTAAAACCCATCTCGAACCAAGCATTATGTCTTCAAACCTGTTATCTCTATGTGACTATATCAAATTTTGTTGATCACATTCCTTTCAGGCATTCTAGGCTATTTTATTATATTAATGGAATTCTAAAAGTACAAGTTCTTGATGTTGTTGGTTGTGCAAAACCTATATTTTATTGAGCTCTAAATGATGGTCATGGATCCCATTGTTTGAAAGGATCCTTCTAGCTGGTTGTGTGTAGACCTGAAACTTCATTGATCTCTGCTTGAACGATAGGGGCAAATACTTTGAAGGCACTTTGATTAGTATTTGAAACCTGGTAAATTTTGGAAACTTTTTGTCCTTTTTAGAAATTCTGTTTCATGGTTATTACAATAACGATGTTGTTTAATGTTCAAGTTAATTTGCTCCAGCTATAAATGGACTATTCTTAAAAGTGAATATTTGGCATGAAATTAAGTGCGTCGCCTGAGTAAACCAACAAACCTTAGCAATGCTTTGTGGTCCTGCCACACCCAATTGTGAAGTGTGGTAATTATTTAAATTTTTCACTTGTCTGTTAATGTGTTGGTCTGATTTTAGTCTCAAAGATCTTTTTCAATGTGTTTTTTTTCAGGATGTTTTACACCATCAAAGCTGATTTAAATTCACCATTCATTCTCAAAAAGTAAACAATAATTTAGGGTACATTTAGTTTCTAAGTTTTCATGTTCAGTGCTGTTGTAAATTACAAAAATATATAGTTACTGGCCATTTTCTGCAGGTTACTGTCTTTGCAAATGCATTAATGTTGCATCCTGATAATTTCTGATCCATCTGCTTAGTAACAATCAGCTAAAGTCTGACAACATAGAAAATGCATTTCTTGCGACATGAATGAAACTTTTGACACAGCAGCGAGGAATGGGAGTAGTGTGCAAGAAAATAAAAGGCAAAGTTGCTGCCTCTGTCTTAGTTTGTTCTCTCCCCAAGGCTTCGTGTTCAAGCCAGTATGAAATTAAGGCCAACAGGCAGAAAAAGAAGAATAACATCTAATTAGATTTTCACCTCTACTTGCAATTTCAATCAGATGATGGGTGAATTTATTACAACATGGAATAAATCTTTAATCTTACTAAAGAAATTACTTCAATGTCACCATCAAGATGTGCCCAATTAATTTCAAAGGACTTCATTCCCTGTAGCAGAGAAGAATGAAGGGGGATCTTATGGAGATGTATTATGAAGGACATAGATAGGGTGAATGCATGCAGGCTTTTTAACCCTCAGGTTGGATGAGACTAGAGCTAGTGGTTTAGTGTAAAAGGTGAAATATTTAAGGGGGATCTGAGGGAGGCAATTCTTCCCTCAGAGGGTGGTTTGAGTGTGGAATGAGCTGCCAATGGGAGTGGTAGATGCAGGTTTAATTGTAATATTTAAGAGAAGTTTGGATATATATGTGGATGAGAGAAGTATGGAGAGCTATGGTTCTGGTGCAGGTAGATGGGATTAGGCAGAAAACCAGCCTGGCATGGACTAGAAAGGCCAAAGAGCCTGTTTCTATGCTGTAGTTCTCTATGACTCATCATAATCTCCAATACAGCATAGAAAAATGTCTTGGCCAAGCACTGAACTGAGATATGTAATCAGATAATCAGTTGTTTTGTGTTGACTGAAGGATAACTTGTGTCGCAGACACCAAACTGATACTAAACTTAGTGTAACTCTGTTCAGACACCTTATTGACCACTTCCTTTGCTAGTATTTGCCATGATGTCTGAACTGCTTATCATCCTATCTGTAAGTTCTGTTCTGAAGAAAACACTTCATTAAAGGAAAGAATATGATACAGGATGGATTCAGTTTTGGAGGTTTCATGCTACATCTCCATCCTCACTGTGCACGCGCACTTTGCTCGCTGTAGTTCCATTCCCTGGGGCAATGACCTCCCTTGCAGTTTGGTGACATTTCCTTATAGGATTTACTTCTGTCTTTCTACTCCTGACATTTTTATATTTCATAAGTAACAGATATTGAGTCAGAGCCATACAGTCCATTGAGTCCATGTCATGCACCTATTTATATAAATTACATTTGTATTCTCTTCATATTCTCCTCAGCCGAACCTAAATTCTACAGAACATCTATGCCCAATCTACACTGGCCAATTAATCTACCAACATGCACATTTTTGGAATATGGGAGGAAACCTCAGCACCCTGAGGAGACTCAAGCAGTCGTAATGAGGTTGTGCAAATCCGCATCGGAGGTTTCGATTGAGCACAGGTCACTGCTGATGTGAGGCAGCAGCTAGTAAGCTGCATCACTGGCCCAGTCAGTGTTAAAAGTAAATTATTTCCTTTCACATCCCATTGATTTGTTTTTTACTGGTTTGCCCACATCTTTGACTTGATGTTTAGTCCCCAATTCTTGAAGATTTCAGGGCAATCCAAGAGGACTAGTAGTCCTAGCCAAATGAAAGTATTTTATAAAAACATTAATGTATTTATACTTTGGTTGAATGAGAAAACTATTGCAGGAGTGTCAGTGGTGGTACTGAAAGCTATTTGACAATGTAAAGGTTGTCCAGACTGCGCGTGGCTGGCACAAGTTATGCTTCTGGCTTATCCAAAGATCACATACTGTAAGCCTGGCTCCAACAACTTCATGTTTAACTTATGTATACTTTGCTTCTGTCTGAAGTAATTGCTTAGTTTATTTGTTAAAGGGATCTATTTTCTCAGTGTTGATATAATGCATCTTTAAAACTTGGTAGATTACTACTTCTTAATGCTTTATTGGCTCTGAACTGGGATTTCCAGCATATTTTAGGCCCTCCAATTTTGATAGATATTTTGTTTGTCTGCTTCACACCCATCAAAGCTAATTCAACTCACATTCTACAAAGGAATTCATTTACTTCATGTTATGAGCTGAGGTTCATTCTGCCTGTAACTTCAAAGTTTTGCAGGCTTATTTGTTTTTTTGAATTTTCAATTATATATGTAGTACCTATTTATTGTTACTATTGTATTTTTATAGTTTTTCAACCCAAGCAGGTAAAACCCAAGGTACAGGCATAGCCAAGCACATTCATTTCTCAATTGCTAGGAACTTTTAACTATTCTAGTGGTATTTAGTATTGTGGCTTTCTGGAGATTTACATAAACTTTACTGGGTAGACCTAATTGTTTAATGTTATTGTGTAGTAATTTTGGGATGATATCAGCTGTAGATGTTACTATTAGTACAATGTATCCTCCATTCATGTTCCATAGTCTATCAATTCCCTTTTTTAATTCAGCATATTTCTGCTGTTTTTCACTTATTGATTTCTATATGATATGTGTGTTTGGAATGGTTATATCTATTGAGTAAGTTCTTGCCTGTTTCTCCTGTATTACTATTTATGGACGATTACTATGGATTGTCCTATCTGTAATAACAGATAGTTGTAATATAATCTGTGGTATTCTGACTCTAAAACTGAATCAGGCTTGTATTTATAGTAAGGTATGGTTTCTTTTATGAGTTTGCATCTTAAAGCAAGATTTTGATGAATGATGTTTGCCACTTGGTTATGTCCGTGTAAGTACATACTAAGATTGCGTTAAACTACTACAGGATCTTGTAATGTGTTAGATTGTTTCTGTTTTTTCCTCAGCATTTTCTACATTTATCATCTTGAATTTGTTGGTCTTTTATTATGTATTTTTGATCATTTTTTGTGTTAACTGCCTGGTTCTATATTGCCACAAGGAACCCTTCTTTTTCTGGGAAGAGGTCTCCAACTCTGAGCCAGGCGTTCAATGTTTCATGTCAACATCTAGTCTGCTCAGATTGTGCGGATGTCTTCCATGGAAGGTCAGGCTCTTCCTTTCGTTAATTTTTTCTTCGATAGTGATAATTTCTTCATTTTTCTGGGTTGTGTTCTCATTTATGTTCAGTCGTGTTTATTTCTTATCAGAATTGCATATGCGTGCAAGGAGTGCTGATTCCTGTTTTCATTGCTGAAGATATATCCTTAGAAGTTTTATCTGACTGTGTGTAGATTTTAATGTCTGTTATTCCTCTTCCCACTTCTGTCCTGGGTAGTGGTAATCTAAGCACACTAAGTACACATTGTTTTCTGAAATGCGTCACTTCAGTTCTTATTTTTCTTTGTAAATTTTCCAGATCAGTTTCAGACCAAGATATTATGCCAAAAGAATACATTCATATAAGTATAGTGAAGGTGTTTATTGCCTTTGTTATATTTTTACTGTTCAGCTCTGTTTGGCAAATGTTCTTGAAGTAAATTCTGTCAAAAGTTTTTCCTTTACCGCACTATGATCTATTTTCTTTCTTTGTTGATATCACAGAAACTTATAAGTTTCATATTTATCCATCAGTTGTATCGTATCCTGCCTCTCTGTTTTGTATTCTATTAGCTCTATCGCACCTTGCGTTACGTTTAATATCCTGCACTTATCCAGTCCAAAGTTCATCTTTATATCTTGTGAATATAGTTCTAATATTTGAATTAATTGGTTGAGCTTAACTGATGAAGGAGCATATAATTTCAAATTACCCATGTATAGAAGATGTGTTAAGGTAAACAGTAGTTCTTTTCATTGTTTCTGATTTGCTACCCAATTTTCATTCATTTCAGTAAATTAGAGTGTGGATTTAAAGCTAGATAGAACCATAGAGAGTCACGTTGGAAAATGCCTCGGTTTATTTTGATAATGGTGGTTGTTCTTTTTTGATTGTTAATAGACAGGGTAATTATAGTATGCCAATGCTTCCTCAGATGTTACAGGAATTTCACAAGTAGTGGGTGTAATTTATATATATATTAAAAACTAATATTAACAATTATTATTATGATTAGTATTATTATTGAAATAAAGCACAGACTATGCCTTTCAGGTTCTTCAAGTGATGTTGCCCAGCAACCTCTAATTAACTCTAGCCTGATCATGGGACAATTTACAACGACTAATTAACCTGGTATGTCTTTGGACTGTGGGAGGAAACTGGAATGCTCAGGGAAAACCCACACATTCCACAGGGAGGACGTACAGACTCCTTACAGATGATGTCAGAATTGAATTCTAGACTCCAATGCCCAGAGCTGGAATTGTGAGTGTCTGTGCTGCAATGTGATTTTGCTTTGTTTCATTTGGCAAGGATTACAAGTATTCAATATTCAACGGTTAAGGTAACGAGTAACAAGTAAAAGATTGATACACAAGATAAAGAGAAATCTCTAATCCGCTGTGCCTGAAAGTACAATGGGAGTGTATTCAATGGAAAGGTAAAAGCTTTGTACAAATGACGAAGCAATGCAAACAAAAAAATCTTAGAATTTTTCACAGAAATGCTGGAAATACCCAGCAGGTCAGGCAGCTTCTGTAGAAAGAGAAATACACTGTGACCACTTTATTAGGTACACCTATACACCTGCTCGTTAATGCAAATATTTAATCAGCCAATCATGCTGCAGCAACTCAATGCATAAAAGCATGGAGACACGTTCAAGAGGTTCAGTTGCTGTTCAGGTCGAATATCAGAATGGAGTGCCATGGTAGCATAGTGGTTAGTGTAATACTATTACAGCTTGGGATGTCAGAGTACAGAGTTCAGTTCTGGCATCCTCTGTAAACAAGTTCCTTCCTGTGTGCACGAGATTTTCCTTCAGGTGAACCAGTTGGGCATTGATAAATTGGTGGGTTCCTGGGTGGCATTGCTCAAAAGACTGAAAGGCCCTGTTCTGTGCTATATCTTTAAATTTAAAAAAATAATTGTGCTTTCAGTGACTTTGACTATGAAATGATCGTTGCTTCCAGGTAGGGTGGTTTGATTATCTCCCAAACTGCTGACCTCTGGGTATTTTCATGTGTAACAGTCTCTAGAGTTTACAGAGAATTGTGCAAAAAAACACACAATAAAAAAACATCCAGTGAGAGGCAGTTCTGCAGAGAAAACACCTTATTAGTGGCAGAGGTCAGAGGAGAATGGCCAGACTGGTTCAAGCTGACAGGAAGGTGATAGTGGTAGTCCTTCGGATTCGAAGAAGACACAGAAACCTGTGCGTGATGGAGTTTGAAGTGGAACAGCCGTTGCACAGGGGCAATCCTACCCTCTTGGCAGAAGAGACCTTGATCCAGTGGCACGGACAACCGTTACAGCTGGAGACCCCTCCTGCTGCAGTGGATGACCAGGACGTCTTAAGTGTCTTGCCGTGCTCTTAGCTCTCCACAACGCCCGCTGGGCCTGCCTTCCTGACCGTTGGACCATTAATCGGTCTCCTCCGCTCAATCTGCCATGGCCAGACTTCACACGCTGGGATAGGCATATCCCCTACCTCACCGAGGGTCGAAGACCCGTCTGCTACCCTCACCTGGTTTGGCCCATCTGCCGAGACGGTTTACCGGGGTGTGGCCGCTGCGCGTGTTACAGCTACTTGGAGCCACAGGTGAGAGCTGAAGGCCAGGTGGGGACCAAAGGTGGATGAGCTGCCCTGAAAAGGGCACGGCAGGCCTCACACTACCAGAGGTACTACCCCTCCCTAGACCCCCATACACCCCGGAAGGTGATAGTAACTCATATAACCACACATTACAACAATGATATGTAGAAGAACATCTCTGAACATACAACACATTGAATCTCAAAATGGTTGGGCTCTAGCAACAGAAGATGACGAACATACACTCAGTGGCCACTTTATTAGGTACAGGGGGTAACTAATAAAGAAACTGCTGAGTGTAGGTTTAATATTCCAGGTCAAGGAACTGGGAAACAGAAAACAAGCTATTATTCAGTTGCAGCAAATACATGGGAGACGTTGTTGGGACATACTGTAGGAAAATATCAGTTATAATGTGAGGGCAGAATAGTCATGGGTAAATTAATCCTCTGGTTAAATGAGTTAGCAGATGCTTTTGCCGATTGATAATGAGGACAAAGAAGTGTATTGTGTTGCAAATAGAAAGGATTTGGCACACTCCCAGTAAATTAAGGTGTGATAATGTAGAAAGCCTTAACCAACATAACAAGTGGATGATTTACAGCAGAAGTGCGTACTTCTGGGACAGACAGAGGAGATGAGTTTCCTGAGATTGACGACTTTGATATTGTGTCTGGAAGGCTACAACATGCCCAGAGAGAAGATGAGGTGCTATTCCTCAACCCTTCACTGGCCTCGTTATAACAATGTACAGATAAGTCTTACGTTGACAGGTAAGTCTGAGTGGCAGGCAACTAACAACTCAGTTTCACACATGCAGACTGAATGTAGGTGCTCCAAAAATTGTTCAGATAATCTGTGATAGTCTCTCCAGTGTAGAATAGAGTATAATTATCTGCTCCATTCTCAATCTGAACTGTTTGTGCGGCTTCCTGCTGTGTTTCAAACAAGGCCCATGTAAACTTGATGGACTGAACCTCATCTTCTATCTTGACACAACACTGTCTTCTGGATTCGAATATTGAACTCTCTGACCTCAGGTGGCTTGTTTTCTCCCTGTGTATCAGAATAGTACATTATCCATTGGTATATCTGTGAAGGTTCTCAGTCATCCAGGTCATTGTATATCAAGCAGTAGTAAATTGCTGGACTTATATGTTGTCTAGAACATGTTTCCCCACTCATCTGAGAGGCTTCTTCAGTTCTGATCCATGATGGATAATTTTCTGGCTTAAAAACATCTCTACCTTGATATCTCCACAACAGTTCACACATCCATTCATGCATTACCTCTATGACTCTTAACGACTCGTATATGATTGCTATACCTTTAAGCAACTCACAGAGTTTATGAGCTGGAAAAATACCCATCATAGATCAGAACTGAAAAAGCCTCTCTATTAGCACACCCGGATTTGGGCATATTCCACAGCCGCACCATTTGAAATACATTACTCTTGTTTGTATTATCATTCTCTCAACTGCCCCAGTAGCTCATTTGCCCATGGGACTTATCCCCACAGTAAGACTGGTCTCATCTTGTCATACACACCTCTCCCAACTATTCCTGAAATTTAATTAGCACCTTGTTTTCTCTCTTTTCTAGTTCTAACAAAGGGTCTTTGATCTGCAACATTGACTCAGTTTCTCATTCACCTGCTGAATATTTCCAGCTTCTTCTGTTTTTGTTTAAGGTTTAGACTCAGTTCCTCAAAATTATTTCCTGTCAAAGAAGAAGTACTGGAATCTTTTATTTGATCTTCCCTTACTGCAACTCACCATTTTAGCAATATTTTAGTGTGCAAAGCTGCTGATTGTAGTCCAACAAATATTTTCTCTGCTATCCAAGATCATCCATGCACACTATTATTAGTTAATTTATTTGTGGTAATATTGCTTTGTGTTGTATGAGATATATGTACTGTGTTGTACACCTTGGTCTGGAGGAACATTGTTTCGTTTAGCAATATAAAAGTATATGGCTGAAATGACAATAAACTTGAATTTAAAGAAGTAGCTTGCATTTTTGAAACAACTTTTATGATCTCTAAATGTCCAAACTATTTTTAGCTCTTAAAGTAGCGTTATCCCATTGATCACATGGGTTTCCCCCCAGGCACTCCGGTTTTCCTCCTGCATTTCAAATATGTTTGGGCTACTAGGTTAGTTGGTCACATGAGTACAATTGGGTGGGATGGGTTGGTTAGGCTGGAATGGCCTGTATGTGCTGAATGTGTTGCATCTCTAAAGAAGAAAAATAAAAGTAGCTTTATAGTGCTATCATAGTCACAATGTAAGGAAGTGAATTGTTCTGGAGTGAAGGAGGATAAGGCGTGACTTGCTAGAGGTGTACAAATGATAATACATTAGTGGCATTTAAGATATTGTTAGATAGGCAAATGCGTGATAGAAAAATGAAGGGCTATGTAGGAGGGAAGGGTTAAATTGATCTTAGAGCAGGTTAAAGTCATGACCATAAGACTACAAGACATAGGAGCTGAATTAGGCAATTTGGCCCATCAAGTCTTCTCCACCATTCTATCTGATGTAGTATTAAACCTCGCAACCCCATTCTCTTGTCTTCACCCTGTACCATTTGATGCCCATACTTATGAAGGACATTATCAACCTCAGAAGTAGATATAGCCAATGACTTGGCCTCCACAGCCGTCTGTGATAATGAATTCCACAGATCCACTACCCTTTGGCTAAAGGTTGGCACAACATCGTGGGCCAAAGAGCCTGTACTGTTCAGAGGAGGAGAGAGTCAGCAACATCAAATTCCTTGGCGTTATCATTTCAGGTAATCTGCCCTATGCAAAGCACATGTGCAATTATATTAAAAAAAAAGCATGGCTGTGGCTGTGCCTCTACTTCCTTTGAAGTTTGCAAAGATTTGGCGTGATATCTAAAACTTTGACAAACTTCTGTAGATGTGTGATGGAGAGAATACTGACAGGTTGCATCATGGCTTGGTATGAAAACACCAATGCCCTTGAATGGAAAAACCTACAAAACGTAGTGGATATGGCCCAGGTAAAACCCTTATTACCATTGAATACATCTACATGGAGCGCTGTTGCATAAAGCAGCATCCATCATTAAGGACCACCCAGGTCACCCTCTCTTCTCACTGCTGCCATCAGGAATAAGGTATAGGGGCCTCAAGACTCACACCACCAGGTTCTGGAACAGTTACCTGTCCCCACAACCTATGGACTCACTTTCAACGACTCTTCACCTCGTCCTCGATATGTATTGCTTTTTTAAAATTTTTGTATTTGCGTGGCTTGTTGTCTTTTGCATATTGGTTGTTTGTTCTGTCGAGAATGGTCTTTCATGAATTCTATTATGTTTCTTGGATTTACTGAGTATGCACGCAAGAAAATAAATCTTAGTGTTGTATATGGTGATATTATGTACTTTTTGCTTTGCATTTTGTAATGTTCTGTATACAGTGACTTTGACTGTAAGTTCTATGACTTAGACTCAAGCAGCAGTGTTGGTAGGGATGCAGTATTTGCAGAAACTTATGCCTCAAAACTATCCCAGCAATTGTGGCCTTTATTTCCCTCAGAGCTGGTGGGTGATGTTCTGATGATTCATGGGTGTTAGGAGATGGTGAGATTGCAGCTATGAGTCTGAGGTTTTTACTTTCACTTGCTGATTAAGATCTGATTTCTCTGTTCTCTGGAACAGAAGAACTGGAGGCCATCCTGAGGCTAGCTAATGAGGCATACTGATTTTGCACATTAGCTGTACTACCGGACCATTGGATAATCACAACTGAGTAATCAATATCCAAAACTCTGCTTTGTCACAGTACATGGCTATAAGAAGATTATTAAGTTCGTGTAAACTTGCTTTCATTTTAACATGCTGCCATGGTAGCATAGCAGTTCGTGCGTTGCGGAGTTCAGAGTTCAATTCAGGTGCCACCTGTAAGGAGTTTGTGCGTTCTCCCTGTGAACTGCATGAATTGCTGCAGGTGCTTTGGTTTCTTCCCATATCCAAAGATGTACTTGTTAGTAAGTTAAGTGGTTATTGTAAATTGTCCTGTGATAAGCCTAGGGTTTAATAAAATGGTTGCTAGGGCTTAATAAGATGGTTGCTAGGCAATGCACTCATTGGGCCAGAAGGGCCACTTCTACACTGTAGCTCTAAATTTTAAAAAAATTAAATGTTGCTCCTTTATAAATGTATTTTCTGGGAAAACCTAACAGAACTTAATTCTCTTCACGGCACTCTCACTTAACATACACAAGGATTAGATGCTGCGCGTTTTTGAGAGAGGAAGTGGAACTTGATTTGAGAAATGGTGGGAAGGGTGGTGAGAGGTGATTGTAGGTTGACAAATGTAAGCTGATGTTTTGGTGATTTGTGAAATGGAGATGGTCACTTTATTGGAAAGTGAAACTGAGACATTTACTTGTAAGTTATTAAAATAGGTGAATGGAACAGCCTTAAAATAGTGAAAGGTGAGACTATTATCCAGAAGTTTCTCTCTATAGAAAGCTTTTAAAGGAAAGTAAGAAAGAAGCCTTAGAATTATTGTGAAGAGCAAAGGATTAAACAGGGAAGTATGGAACATTTCTAAATAGACAAATTAGTGAACAACAAGGCTGGCTCAGGAAGTCTCCATCCTGGATGCAACTTCATTAGTTCTGCTTTCTGTACAAATTATTACTAATGGATGTTTATTGTGGACTTCATAATGAGACCAGATTGAAAGCTTTTGCACATATGGTGCACTAGAGTTGGTATGGCTAACTGCTTATACTTCTCAGCAAAAGTTCTAAGAAAATAAGTAGGAATGGTTAATGGGTGTACTGCCACTTGGTTCAATGTCTATAAACTCATTTACTGAGCATGGAGCCCTGTAAAGGCATCCTCAGATTAACCTCTGGCCACTCCTCAACCTCCTCCTTATTCTTATCTTCCTCTTCCTGCTTCAGTGCCTCATGCTGAAAACGTGTGGGAGACAAGACAAAGGATGAACAAAGACAGCCTTTCTGCTGAGACCTGCGTGCCACTCACCCCAAAGCAGTGCAGATGGTGAAAACTCATCTGGAGGAGCTGACATATATTCTCCACTGGGCTTCCACCTTTCAAATTAACACCACTTAGATGCAGTGGCTGGAACATGGTCAGAAATTAAAAGTGAAGGACCAGCTCTCATTTTATTGAGGAGGCAAAAAAAAACATGAGATCACGTTGACGGCCCAGGATCAAAATATGTGTTGAATCTCATGGATACTGAATTACAGAACAGTTACCAGATGGAAGGAGGACACTTAGAGCCTGTCAAGTGCTTATTGGCTCTTTGTGAGAGCAATCCAACTAGTTCTGTTTCTCAGTTCTGAAAGTTCTTTTCTTAATCGAATTCCCATTTGAAAACTAGTTGAATCTGCCTTCATTCCTACCCTGGCAGTGCATACAAACCCTAACCACTCACCCTGTAAGAAAGGTCCCCTCACTGGCATCTCAAATGGAAACTGACTATACGCTTCAAGATTTGAAGATTATCTTGCACTTTTGTTTGTTCCCCATCCTTTCTTCTCTGTTCACATAAACAAAGTCCTCTTCATCTTTCCAAAAGAATGGCACTCAGTGCAGGCTATAATATTACAGTATTAACCAGTGTTTTTAAAGATTCACCATGACATCCCTGATCTTGTACTCTGCAACTCTTAATATAAAGCCCTGGATCCCAAGTGCTTTTTTAACCACTCTCTTGGCGACATTATCACTTTCAATAAACAATAAATACCTTCCAGAGCTTTTTTTCTGTTCTTGTACCCGAGAATTATGCACTCTAACTTACATGACCTCTTCTACTACTTTCTATTTCTCAGGGACACATTTAATCTATATTGGAAAAGACCCAAGTGCCTCTTGTGGCTGAACATGTCATCTCTATTCAGAAGGTATTGGTCCTTGAGATTCTTGAATGGCTTTAGTTTGTGAAAGACTAAAGAACTACAGGTCCCACCTATCACCACCTGAACGTTCAGAAGTACCACAATGCATGCATGTCATTGGGGCTGCTCACCCTGATGGTGCTTAGCTGAAGGAAAAGTAGACAGATTGTCATTTTGTGTGGAGAGTTTGAGTGACAGCCCTCTACTATTTTGCAGTATGGTGCAATACAGGTCAGTTATCACTGCATAGAATACGAATATAAGAATTTGGAGCAGGAGTAAGTTCATTGACCCTTTGTGTCTGCTCTGCCATTAATCATGGCTGATCTTTGATCTTAGTGTCATTTTCCTGCACTTCCCCAATATACCTTGATAGCCTTAATATCCAGAAATCCATCATCCCCAGTTTGAATGAACTTGGAAAACTGTAGCCTATGGCAACCTTGCTGCACAGGGAAGCTGAGATAGGATTATGGCTGTCTGGATACTATGTTGGCTTTATGTCTGTGGACATCGTTTCTAAGGGATTGGAGTCTTCTAACCAACCTTCCTAAGGCTCCTCGTACCATCAAGGTTGGATCTTGCATGCAGCTTTACTTCAAACTGGGTAGCACTGGCACAGAAGCACTTGCGCTGAGCAGGTCTAAAATTCTGCATTTTCTACGGTGATGCCAGGGATGAGGCAGTTTGTGTATGACATGTTCAAGTTGCCAGGGAGATGGGCTTCAGAGCCAGCCTCTGAGTGCTGTGTAGTAGACTCCAGACGTTTGTGAATACTCTCATTAAATAATGTGGCTGCATAATGCAGCCCTCTGAAGACTCATGCCAACTGGCAGTCACCAGTGATTGGTCTGAGTCTGAACGAGATGACCCGTTTTCCAAACAAGCGTTCCACAGGAATTGGTGTCATTTTGTGCTCATTTAATCAGATAAGACAGGTATCATGTGCAAGATAATGACCTTTGATCTGAGTACCTTTTGTGTTTTCCCCTCAAGCACATTTCAATAGACAATAGACAATAGGTGCAGAAGTAGACCATTCGGCCCTTCGAGCCTGCACCGCCATTCTGAGATCATGGCTGATCATCTACTATCAATACCCGGTTCCTGCCTTGTCCCCATAACCCTTGATTCCCCTATCCATAAGATACCTATCCAGCTCCTTCTTGAAAGCATCCAGAGAATTGGCCTCCACTGCCTTCTGAGGCAGCACGTTCCACACCTCCACAACTCTCTGGGAGAAGAAGTTCCTCCTCAACTCTGTCCTAAATGATCTACCCCTTATTCTTAAACCATTTCACTAAGGAAAAGCCATTCACAACCCATTTTGAGATCTATTGAAGAAGATGGGGATGAGGGGTCACTCCCTCCAACAAGCAGTCAAGTCCTTGTCAAATGCAGCAGAAGAAAGCAGCAATTGGATTTGGATTAAAAAGAAAGGCAGCAACTGGGCTGCAAGATGAAGACAGGAGGGTATGGAACTGAAGGGGGTGTATCTGGGACAGCAGGTAGCACCGTTGAGCCCTCTGGAGACGTCGTGGGCTTATCAACAAAACAACAAAGAAGGAGGGTGCCCACCTGATGACCCCAATGACGTACCTACCCCCCCTCCTTGTCACCACTCCAAGCCCACTGCCAACATCAAGAGTGCCGACTTACCACAGGGATTGAAACATCAAGTCCTAGTAGCTCTACTCTACTGAGAAAGATCAATTTTTATCAACATAGTACCTGTACTAAAAAACACAGTACAGTACAAGAAACATAGAAACATAGAAAATAGGTGCAAGAGTAGGCCATTCGGCCCTTCAAGCCTGCACCGCCATTTATTATGATCATGGCTGATCATCCAACTCAGAACCCCGCCCCAGCCTTCCCTCCATACCCCGTGACCCCCGTAGCCACAAGGGCCATATCTAACTCCCTCTTAAATATAGCCAATGAACTGGCCTCAACTGTTTCCTGTGGCAGAGAATTCCACAGATTCACCACTCTCTGTGTGAAGAAGTTTTTCCTAATCTCGGTCCTAAAAGGCTTCCCCTCTATCCTCAAACTGTGGCCCCTCGTTCTGGACTTCCCCAACATCGGGAACAATCTTCCTGCATCTAGCCTGTCCAATCCCTTTAGGATCTTATACGTTTCAATCAGATCCCCCCTCAATCTTCTAAATTCCAACGAGTACAAGCCCAGTTCATCCAGTCTTTCTTCATATGAAAGTCCTGCCATCCCAGGAATCAATCTGGTGAACCTTCTTTGTACTCCCTCTATGGCAAGGATGTCTTTCCTCAGATTAGGGGACCAAAACTGCACACAATACTCCAGGTGTGGTCTCACCAAGGCCTTGTACAACTGCAGTAGTACCTCCCTGCTCCTGTACTCGAATCCTCTCGCTATAAATGCCAGCATACCATTCGCCTTTTTCACCGCCTGCTGTACCTGCATGCCCACTTTCAATGACTGGTGTATAATGACACCCAGGTCTCGTTGCACCTCCCCTTTTCCTAATCGGCCACCATTCAGATAATAATCTGTTTTCCTATTTTTGCCACCAAGGTGGATAACTTCACATTTATCCACATTAAATTGCATCTGCCATGAATTTGCCCACTCACCCAACCTATCCAAGTCACCCTGCATCCTCCTCACAGCTAACACTGCCACCCAGCTTCGTGTCATCCGCAAACTTGGAGATGCTGCATTTAATTCCCTCATCCAAGTCATTAATATATATTGTAAACAACTGGGGTCCCAGCACTGAGCCTTGCGGTACCCCACTAGTCACCGCCTGCCATTCTGAAAAGGTCCCGTTTATTCCCACTCTTTGCTTCCTGTCTGCTAACCAACTCTCCACCCACACCAATACCTTACCCCCAATACCGTGTGCTTTAAGTTTGCACACTAATCTCCTGTGTGGGACCTTGTCAAAAGCCTTCTGAAAATCCAAATATACCACATCCACTGGTTCTCCCCTATCCACTCTACTAGTTACATCCTCAAAAAATTCTATGAGATTCGTCAGACATGATTTTCCTTTCACAAATCCATGCTGACTTTGTCCGATCATTTCACCGCTTTCCAAATGTGCTGTTATCACATCCTTGATAACTGACTGCAGCAGTTTCCCCACCACCGACGTTAGGCTAACCGGTCTATAATTCCCCGGTTTCTCTCTCCCTCCTTTTTTAAAAAGTGGACTTACATTAGCCACCCTCCAATCCTCAGGAACTAGTCCAGAATCTAACGAGTTTTGAAAAATTATCACTTCAGAAAATTGTACTTGGAAACCTATTATGAATTTAAAATGTACTTTTTTTAATTGAGGGGCCCTTAAATTTTACAATACATCTGTAGGCATGCACCATGTTTCCTATCGTGTAATGAATTGAGGAGTGTATAAGATTTATTTGTCAATTCAGTACTTGTGACTGAATAAATCATATCAGATTGATTAAAGTAAAACTCCCATTGATATCTTGCTCAGATTTTCACATTACAAATGCCATTCACAGCCTTAAGCTGAAGTACTAAAATAATATGGCAACGTATTTCAAAGGTTCATTTTATTGTCAAAGTATGCATGTACAATATAACTCTGATATTCACCTTCTCCAGTTAGCCATGGATTACAGAAAACACAAGAGAGTCGTTGAAAGAAAAGACATCAAACCCCCTCCCTGCATGAAAAGGAAAAAGAAACAAAACTCGCAAACCTCAAACCCCTTGCACAAGAAAACTAAGAGATTGTCCACACGGGAAACAGTAGCTGAAGCACCAAACCCCAAACCCACCAACCCCCCTCGCACAATCGCCAACAGACCACCCACACAGAAAACAGTAACCAGAACATCAAAATCCCCAACCCCGAACCCCCTCCCTTGCAAAAAAAAGCAACGACAACAACATTAAACCCCCAACCCCTCCCTTGCAAAACAGAACCGCGTCAACAGCACCAAACCCCAACCCAACCCCCTCTTCAACACACAAAAACCAATAGATCTCCCACCACAAAGCCAACAAGAACATCAGAAACCAATCCCTTCCTTGTATAAAAGCCAACACATCGCCCACCCAGAACCCCAACCCATCAATCGGCAACAAGAAAGAAATCACAGGAAACTCAACGAGAGCAATATAAACTACAGTCGAATAATCACATAAATCTCAGAATTTCAAAGACATCCTCCCTCTAGAACTGACGAGTGCAGACGCTGAAACTGAGTCCTTCCGCAAAGAGCGACTGCCGTGCTGCCCACCTGTGGCCTTCCGAATGCTGCCACCCAGCTTCCAACCGTGGCCTCCGTGGAGAGCGACCGCTGACCACCTTGGCATTTGCTCCGACGCTTCAATCTTCCTCGATGCTTCAAACTGGAGACAATCATGGCCCCGAGCCCCATCTCTAGTATTCTTGCACGAGGCAACCCATGCTTGCCGTTCCCTCTGGGCATAGCAGAGCTCCAGATCGCTCAATTGAACTCTAAACTGCAAGTCACAGGCTCCAACATGCCATCTTGACCGGATCATCTCGTATTCTCATATTGCAGAGTTTTGCCTACAATACGTACAAACAGGAAGTTCCACTAAACTGAACCGGCTTTATGCTCCACATGAGCTACTGGCACCCTGCCTCATCCAGTCCCTTCAGTACCTTCCGCTTCTCATTTCTCCCATCTGCATCCATTTAAATCTCCTGCAATGTTTTCAGCCTGATGTCATGACTTTTAACAAATGCAAGCTTTCGGTTGAGGAGAAGGAGATTCTGAACTGGAGAGGAGCCTCAATCTCCTTGAAACGGCCATAGTACTAATATATTTTGGAGACACAAGAGACAGCTGATGCTGGAACCTGGAGCAATAAACGAACTGCTGGAGGATTTCAGTGAGTCGATAGCATCCTTGGAGGCAAAGGGATAGTCAATGATTTGGGCTGAGACCTTGCATTAGGACTGAGGGTGCCGAGGGGAGATAGCCAGTATATAAAGAGGTAGGCCAGGGGCTGGTGGGTAATAGGTGGAACCAGATGAGGGAGGCGATGATAGGTAGCTGGAGCCTGGTGAAGAAGGGGAAGATTAGAGGCAGGCTGGTAAGTGATATGTGGAAACAGAGTGGGAAATGTGGTGGAGGCGAAGTGGAGAATAAGAGAGAGATGGAGCCTGTCTTTTAGGCTATCTTCACCAATTTTATACCTTTGACATGTGCATTGAGGTTCCTTAATATTCCCTAAGACTAAACAATTCACCCTTGCTAAGCCATGGCTATGTCCATCTTGCCAATTGATCAATGTCATCGTGTAGCCTAGATTGTCCTCATCGCTATCAATTACACCACCAATTATTGTATCATTGGCCACCTTTCTCATTGTTCCTCTTCACTTTTGCCAGCCAGTGTTCTCTCTGGTACATTTGGATTTTATTTCTATCCTCACAGAAATAGAAATAGAAGAAGACAGCTCTTCTTGCTGTCTTTGCTGATGCACATGACTGCCTGTTTTAAATTTTGCCTGCAAGCTTTTCAAACCTTATGCTCTGGGCATTATGTACTATTTGCAAAGTGAGCAACTCTCTCTCATTCATGTGGACAGCAATTTGTCAAAAATCAACAAAAGTGCTTTCCTAAAATTGATGTCCCAAAAACCAGAGGGTGGAGTAGTAGGTGGCTGGTGACACATAGGGTGACTTACGCATAGGATTCTGCCTGTTCAGAATCTGAGATATTATAATGTCCACTTGGTTACGAAGTATAGATGGAAAGGATTAGTAATGTTGACCGTTTTATAGTTTGCTGAGGAATGTTCTGTTATATTGTCAGTGGACAAGCTCATCTGTTATATGGGAGCCTGATGAACAGATTGCCCAGTAATTGTTTTTTTGGCTACTGCTGTCGACCTCATTAATTGTATCAGTCAGACAATGGAGGTTATGGATGGGACAACGGCTTCAGATGAATAAAAGGATGAACTGTTAATTACAGATTTATGAAATCACAGACTAATTAATAAGGAGTGAACATTGTTTTTTTTTCCAAACCGGCTTGAACTAAGCAGAGTCTTGATTTGAATTGTGAGGGGGTTACACCACTCAGTTTGCATCAGCACCTCTGACAGCCCTACATCTTTGTGTAAACTCTGTGTTGCTCCGAATCTGGCCTCAGGTTACTGTGCCCTGTTGTACCTTAGGTTGCCTAGCCCTGTCAATTGGAAGTGCCTCCCTAAAGAACTTAGATTTTCAGACTTGTAATGTTTATTTCTTTAAGAACTTCAAGTTATTTCCCTGACACTCTCATTTACACTCATAGGAAGCATCTTGGGATCTTTTCCTGAATTGCAGTACTCAATAAATTTGATTTGTTTTCTTTTGTCACTTCTGATTCTAAAGCTTTCTCACTGTCTCTACTTTCTCTGATCTGTGTTTCTAACCCACCACTTCCACCATTGTTAATATGCAGTACTTGCCAGCTCATGGCTAGAGGGAACAAGATTTTAAAGCAAATTGTTTGGGAGAAAATGTGTGAAATATTAATGCTGGGAAAGAATTCCACTAATGCCATTAGACATATTTGAAAGAACAATTTAAGCTCCAAAACAGGAATTTATTAAAGGAGCATGCCTTGACTAGGGCATGGTTAGCTGTGTTGTGAAGATCTTTAGAGTGATTTTCAAAATTGCAGTTATGGCAAAAAAAAGAAAAAGCTTTTCAGAAAAAAAACTTGAATTGAATTGAATTGACTGAATTGATTTCATTACTTACATCCTTCACCTACATGAGGAGTAAAAATCTTTACATTACGTCTCCATCTAAATGTGCAATGTGTCACTTATAATTTGTAATAAATAGTATGTACAACAGAACAGTCAAAATAGCATAGAAATACAACTGTATCAGCGTAAATTGATCAGTCTGATGGCCTGGTGGAAGAAGCTGCCCCAGAGCCTGTTGACCTGGCTTTTATACTGCGGTACCAGGTCCCGGATGGCAGCAGCTAGAACAGTTTGTGGTTGAGGTGACTTGGGTCTGCAATGATCCTTCAGTCCCTTTTTACACACCCATCTCTGTATGAGCAGAATGGGGTTGAGAGGGATAATAAATCAGCCATGATGGAATGGCAGAGCAAATTCAATGGGCTGAATGGCCTAATTCTGCTGCTCTGTCTTACAGTCTTATGTCGATTCCTGTTTTGAATTTGCTTGTAATAAATGAGAAGCAGCTCTCTTCATGTTGACTCAATGAAATGCAGATTAACGATATGAAAATGTGATTTAATCAACAGTTGCTTCAAATTTCTTGAGCAATTATTTTGATTCTCATTTCACAAAGGATGATGCTATCACCTCCCCGAAATTATAGGAAGCCTATTGTCTAGCGAGAAGGTGGGATTGAAGGCAGATAAATCCTCAGGACTTGATCATTTGCATTCAAAGGAAGAGGCACTAGAAACAGTAGCTATGTTAGTGGCCATTTTTTAACATCCTTTATGCTCTGGATCAGATTCTACAGATTGGAGAGAAGTGGCTGATATAACCCCACTATTTAATAAAAGAGGGAGAAAAGGTGGGAATTACAGGCTCATTAGCGTGACATTTGTAGAGGGGATTCTTTTATATATTTTATTTTTATTTAGAGATACTACATGGTAACAGGCCCATCTGGCCTAATGAGCCTACTCTGCCCAATTGCAGTCTGTGACCTGTCAATCTACTAACCTGTATGTCTTTGGAAGGTGGGAGGAAACCGGAGAATCTGGAGGAAAACCACACAGTCACAACGAGAATGTACACACTCCTTACACACACAGTCTCAGAAATGAACCCAAGTTGATGGTTCTGTAGTAGCGTTAGATTAACCGCAACACTACCATAAGAGTTTGTTAATAAAGATGTAATAGCATGTCATTTGGGGAATCATGATAGGAATGTAAACGTGGATTTATGAGAAACAAATTATGCTAGGCAAGTTTAATGGATTTTTTTTTCAGACATACCTAGTAGATAACACTTTGGAGGCAGAGACAGGCAGGCAGATCGTTATGTGAACCACGTTAGATTAGATGAGGAAAGAGGTTGATATCCTTATGCACTGGCCAATGAAAGTAAACATCAAGGTGAGGCTGGTGGTTAGGAGGGCAAATGGCTCGTTGGTCTTCATTGTAGGAGGATTTGAGTACAGGAACAGGGATATCTTATTGTAATTGTACAGGACCTTGTGTTTGTGTGTTGCTTTGGTGTTCTTATCTGAGAAAGGATGTTACATAGAAACATAGAAAACCTACAGCACAATACAGGCCCTTTGGCCCACAAAGCTGTGCCGAACATGTCCTTACCTTAGAACTACCTAGGCTTACCCATAGCCCTCTATTTTTCTAAGCTCCAGGTATCCATTTAGGAGTCTCTCAAAAGACCTTAGCGTTTCTGCCTCCACCACTGCCGCCGGCAGCCCATTCCACACACTCGCCACTCTCTGCGTAAAAAAACTTACCCCTGACATCTCCTGTTTACCTACTTCCAAGCACCTTAAAACCATGCCCTCTCGTGTTAGCCATTTCAGCCCTGGGAAAAAGCCTCTGACTATCCACACGATCAATGCCTCTCATCATCTTATACACCTCTATAAGGTCACCTCTCATCCTCCGTCGCTCCAAGGAGAAAAGGACAAGTTCACTCAACCTATTCTCATAAGTCATGCTCCCCAATCCATGCAACGTCCTTGTAAATCTCCGCTGCACCCTTTCTACATTTTCCATATCCTTCCTGTAGTGAGGCAACCAGAATTGAGCACAGTACCCCAAGTGGAATCCTATATAACTGCAACATTACCTCTCAGCTCTTAAACACAATCCCACGATTGATGAAGGCCAATGCTCTGCATGCCTTCTTAACCATAGAGTCAACCTGCATAGCAGCTTTGAGTGTCCAATAGACTCGGACCCCAAGATCCCTCTGATCCTCCACACTGCCAAGAGTCTTGCCATTAATACTATATTCTGCCATCATATTTGACCTACCAAAATGAACCACCTCACACTTATCTGGGTTGAACTCCATCTGCCACTTCTCAGCCCAGTTTTGCATCCTATCAATGTCCCACTGTAAACACTGACAGCCCTCCACACTATCCACAACACCCCCAACCTTTGTGTCATCAGAAAACTTACTAACCCATCCCTCCACTTCTTCATCCAGGTCATTTATAAAAATCACAAAGAGTAGGGGTCCCAGAACAGATCCCTGAGGCACACCACTGGTGACCGACCTCCATTCAGAATATGACCCGTTTACAACCACTCCTTGCCTTCTGTGGGCAAGCCAGTTCTGGATCCACAAAGCAATGTCTCCTTGGATCCCATGCCTCCTTACTTTTTCAATAAGCCTTGCATGGGGTACTTATCAAATGCCTTGCTAAAATCCATATACACTACATCTACGGCTGTACCCTCATCAATGTGTTAAGTCACATCTTCAAAAAATTCAATCAGGCTCGTAAGGCACAACCTGCCTTTGACAAAGCCATGCTGACTATTCCTAATCATGCTATACCTCTCCAAATGTTCATAAATCCTTCCTCTCAGGATCTTCTCCATCAGCTTACCAACCAATGAAGTAAGAAGCTGACGTGAACTAAGAAGTTACGTGCATGAAGCTTAGCGAAGGCTCACCAGACTGACTCCTAGGGGACTGATGTACAAAGAGATACTGAAACAATTGGACTTGTATCACTAGACTTCAGAAGATGAGAGGGATGTTTTGACACTTACAAAATCTTGATGGGACAGGACAGACAAAATGCAGGCAGGGTGTGCTTAATGGAGTCACAGCCGAAGGACATGGGGTAAACCATTAGAAAGCAGTTAACCTGCGGAGTTTTCTACCACAGAAGGCATTTGAGGCCACATCATTAAATATATTCATGAAATAATTAAGTATATTTACAAAGGCTAGGGACATTAGAGAATGCAGGAGAAAGCAGGAACCTGGTACGTAATTTGGATAATGAGCCATGATCATAGTGAATAGTGCCTACTCCTGTTGTGTTCCCTTCTACAAGTTAACAGAAAGTCCATGTTAAGCTGATACTCATGTGGTTATTTGTCCAGCTGATTTTTGGGGTATGAGAGGAAACTGGAGCACGAGGAGAAATTTTTAGATCCACGCAATGACATGCAACCTGCACCCTGACTGTACCCAACGTTACAATTGAATTTGGGTCTCCGACCCTGTGAGGCAATGGCTGTTGTAACTATGTCACTGTGCTGCCCATATAGGCAAAAAGGTGCAGCGGTTAATACTCCAGTGATCTGGGCACTGTCAGTGTGGAGTCTGTACCTTCTCCCTGACACTGTGTGGACTTGCTACAGAAACCCCCGTTTTCTTCCATGTCCTAAAGGCATACTGTTGATAAGTTAGCAGAGCACCATACACTAAATTTCTAGGTTGGAGGCAGGAGAATCAGGGAGATGAGAATAGGGTTACAGGGAAGTAAATGGGAATGCTCTGTGAGTTGGCATAGATTTGATAGGATAAGTGACCTCCTGGCTTGTGATAAAATATGGGAAATATACAAAAAATATTTTCACTCTATGTATTCGTAAGATGTCGTGAAATTTTAAGTTGTAGAATCAGATTTATTATCATTGATTTTGTATGACATGAAACTGGTTGTTTTGTGGCAGCAGTACATTGCAAACACACAAAATCACTATAAATGACCAAAATAAATACACAGTGTAAAAAAAAAGAATTTTACAAGGTGGTGTTTATAGAGCATTCAGAAATCCGATGGTGGAGGGGAGCAAGGTAAAGAGCAAAAAACATCTCAATAAGCAATGCTACCAAACATAAATTTCTTAGATATATCTTTATTTATTTACAAAGTGAAGACAATAAATAGCGTGAGACTATTTTATATTGTTGTGTTTGATCCAGCAATTGTGCAATTATTTATATATCTATAAAATCAAAATTGTAACACAAATTAGTTAGTGAGGTTGCACATTTTAATGGATAAAATACAAGCAGTTAGAGGTGATAATGCTGTGAATGTGAAGCTGATCACAGTTTACATGGATTTTGTTAGAAGACACTTGTGCAGATTCACATTCACCCCTTTGCCAATAGTGACCAGTCCTTTAAATGTCAAAACAAGCTAACGTTTCCCCAGCAATTTAAAAAGCCCACAGTCTTGTTAAAAGTCAATTGCTGGTGTTTTCTGGGTGGTTCTTGTGTTTTAAAATTTGATGCAATGTCCTTCCAAGCACATTAAAAAGTCCATTCATTTGGTCAGCTTTTTAAATAACATTCAGAACAGAGAGTTTAGACTTCACAGCTTGTACGATCCAATTAGTTTAGCATGGAAACAAATTTGGCCTCTGTGAATAGTCAGCTGTTGGCTGTAGCTTTGAAGCATGTAGGCTAGATCTGGACTCAAATACTGCCTACAATTATTTTTGTTTGTTACTCACCCAAAAAATAGCTTCAATTAGGTTTGATCCGTACTAACCTTTTGAAAGTTTGTTTTCATTGCTTGCATGCCAATCCATTCAACGTTGACACAATTTCTGGTGTCAATAAACGCCTGACAATATGTTCCATGCTGGGTTTGACAACAAATTTAAAGAATTAGTTAATAAAAGCCAGTGTGATATTCTACCATGGAATGATTTTTGGATCCCTTTTGTCTACAAGACCCAAGAAATAGCTAAAGTCAGTTGGCAGGGTTTCTGCTCTTGGTACCAGGGTGGACATTTTTTTGTTTGGTCTTGATTTGTGAAGCCATGCACCATCCATACATTTGAAGAAACCTCAGCTTACAGAACTTGTTGGTGTCCTTCTGAGTGCTGGGCCAAACAGACTTCAGTCTGACAGTCCAGGCTTCTGACTAATTGCCTCAGTTTACTGGTGAAGTTCTTGTGCATATAAGTGTAAAGCAGTGGTACAACAAAGCTGCACGAATATGCCAACAGCTTTGACAAGACCTTAACAAAATAGTAGATTTGATATTGGGTTACTAAGTCTGATCCTTTTGGTTTAAAGGCAATTTGCATTAGTAGTGTCATGTAATAAGGAGCCCACAATACAAGATGCGTACAGACTGTGGCCACTACCAGCGGGTGTATAGAAGGATCTAGCCTCGCAGGATCTTGATCTAGAGGGGTTGACTGGTTCCGAATTCGAAAAATCAATATTAAGGCATAGATTACTGCTACAGCTGGCACAAAGAAGCCAATAAAGACCATGATGGTGTCTGCCACCTCTTTGTTCTGTATTTTTGAGCACTCGATTATCTTGGGAACATGGCTGCACACATAAAGCAGCAGAGATGAAAAGCTGGTCAGTACAGCCCCACCCCAGATGAACCCGCAGACGTGTTTGGTGTTGTAGACGCTGGACATGTAGGTTCTTGGCAAAGCTTGCTCAATGTAGTAGTCCAAACTGAGCAAAGTGGTCGAGTACATGGTGACCAGAGCTGAGATATTGAACAAGATCAGCAAGGTGATGTAGACTTCTCTGTTAAAGTTCCAGATGGCCCACTGTGGATTGTCCGGGCCCAGCAGTTGGATCAGTGCCACTAGGCTGAGGATGAGGCCTGCAATCGCTATGTTGACGAAGTAAACATCAGGCATGGTCATTGATGGTTTGTTGTACAGATTGACTAGAACCAGCAGGGAATTATAACAGATGCTAAAAGGAAAGCAAATGATGAGGTAAATGATGGAGAGGATGAAAAGGATCAGTTCAAGGTCATAGCAGAACTGCTGGTCTAGACCATTCACTGTCGTGTTGGAACCCACACAGCTCCACATAGTGGCTTCACTCGCGGTGTTTCAGCAGGTTGCAAGCTTGGCTGTGAAAAGGAAAATAAATTATATTTAGAAATTTTTTGGCTGAGATGTAACACAAAGCAAAAAGATACTCTGTAGCTCTAATCACACACAAATAAAAGATTGTTGCATGTGTTCTAACTTGGAAATGTAACAAGAGTCATTCATTACTGCTGAAAATATCTGGGGATTCCCCAGTTATCAACATCGAAAGATCCTGTTTGTCATAAGCTGCATTGTAATTCATAAAGTCATCACCATCTGCTCAAAGGCAGTTATTGACGATGTTTGATAGTGGCCATGGCAGAAATATTTACATCCCATGTATGCATAAAAATGTCAAAAACCCACCCCTACAGATTGCCGTATATAGTATTGCTACCGAATGGAATGTGTCCATAGCTTATGAATCGCAATGCAGAAACACTGAAATTTTTTGAGCTGCCACACTACAGTTTTGGCTAATTTTTTGTTTGAAAAGTTCAGAAATGAACTATATTTGACCTCCATTATTTGATAGTGAAATGAAAAGGCAAATGCAGTATTTTTCTCATGTAAGCTTTGTCCCAGTTTGTTCAGTTTTTTTAATATTTGAGAGTTTTGATAGACCTTCCATACATGGGCCTCCATCCTCTACTACTGTCTATCCTTGTGTCCAGTTCTGTCCAATAGATAGTGATTGTTTGCCATATTTAATTAACGACATCATTTTGCGACAACTGTTTCTTTACGATGGTGGACACTGAACTAGAAGGACTAAGCTCCTTTTCTAAGTACCAATTCCAGCATAACAGATACAAACTTTATTTCAAAACAGTTGGAAAGAATTCACATGGCTGAAAACATTGTGTCCAACATTGAAATTATTTTCTTCTTTTTTGGACTTCATTCTACTGTCATATACATGATCTTATATCCAAAGCAATCTATTTTCACGTCCTGACGAAGGGTCTCGGCCCGAAACATCGACTGTACCTCTTCCAATAGATGCAGCCTGGCCTGCTGCGTTCCACCAGCATTTTGGGTGTGTTGCTTGCTATTTTCACATCTTATAATTTTCATCATTCTGGCACTCCCAATGAAAACCGAGGCTGTTGGTTCCTTGCCTCTTAGGCCTTTTACATTTGTACACACACTCACTGGCCACTTTACTAGGTAAACCTGTACACCCGCTGGTTAATGCAATATCTGATCAGCCAATCATGTGGCAGTAACTCAAGGCATACAAGCATGAAGACATGGTCAACAGGTTCAGACGATGCTCAGACTGAATATCAGAATGGGGAAGGAATGTGATCTAAGTGACTTTGACCACGGAATGATTGTTGGTGCTAAAAGAGCTGACTGAAGTATCTCAGGAACTGCTGATCTTCCGGGGTTTTCAGACACCACAGTCTAGAGTTTACAAAGAATGGTGCAAGACACAAAAACATCCAATGAACAGCAGTTCTGTGAGTGAAAATGCCTTGTTAATGAGAGAATGGATAGACTGATGCAAGCTGACAGGAAGGCAATAGTAACTCAAATAACCACAAGTTACAACAGTGGTGTCCAACATGGATGCATAACATCTCAAACTTTGAAGTGGTTTGGCTACAGCAGCAGAAGGCCACGAACATACACTCAGTGACCATTTTGTTAGGTACAGGAGTTAACTAATAAAATGGCCACTGTATGTCAGTGCCCACACACCATGCCAAACAGATCCAAAACACTAGGACAAATTCCTCTTCAGCCTTGTTGTAATTCTGTTCCTTATTTTATCTCTTCTCCTCACCTTTCTGCCTCTGTCTTTAAATTATTCTAAATAACCCTGTTTCTCTCTTTCAACGTCCTGCTTTCAGTGGTCAGCAAGATGAGCCTTTGGCATGATATCCACAAATACAACATTAAAATCAATATACCGGTGTTCTCATTGATGTTCTAACAGTGTGTGGTATTAATAGGGTATAACGTACTGACTGAGACTAAAAGTCCTGTCAATATTCTTTTGCCAGTGCAGCAATTTCAGCCCCATAATATTGAACTTGTATTCATCAGAAATAGTAAGGATGAGACTGACAAAATATTTCATTTGTGCATCTTCCTTTTGATCTGACAGGTTAATGCATTTAAAAGCAGCCTGCTCTGTAATTTAGTTTCTCATTGGAATTTGGATGGGCTGTTACCAAGATGTGATTCATAATGTAGTACTTGAAGATATTTTTATTTCATATTGCAGTCCCGCGACATTGCCTTTGATCTAAGAGACGAAACTGTATGTAGGATGGAAGCTGGACTCAGGAAATTTACATACTTCACAGATGCTGAGACCTCTGTTCAGATTTCCCCAGTATCGTGGCCAATATATATTTTTGAACCAATGTCTCTAAATTAAATTACCGGATCAGTGTCACAAGCTTGTAATGCAAATTGGCAGGGATATTTCCTGAATTACACCACAGTGTTTATAGTTCAAAAGTCCATCTTCTGTTGTAATGTATCTTGCGACATCTGATAGCCATGAAAGGTACCACGTTTCATTCTGTGTAACCAGAAGATGTGGTTGAATAACCTGCAGTTTTGCATCTTTTTTCTTCTTTACAAGATCTCAGTTGTATTCTTTCCTCATGCAGCAAATCTTCATTTCAGCTTAATGTTTAAAAAGTACTTTGGGTACACTGCTGATAGTTTTGCGATGATACAAAGAAGAGTGCTTTACTAAGTTCTGATAGGTATACGAAGAACCCAGAAAGGGATATAAATAGGTTATGTGGGTGGACAAGAAGTTGGCAGATGGGAGTGTAATGCAGGAAAATGTGAGGTTTACCACTTTGGAAAGAGAAATAAAATTATGAATCATTATTTAAATGAAAGTACAGAATGTTCCAGTATAAACGGATCTGGAGTGCTGAAGCAGGGGGATTGGCTGGTGGAGAGAGGGGGTTTCATGTTGTCCCCAGTGCATATTGCATGCTGGTGCAGTACACAATCAGGAAGGCAAATGGAGTGCTATATGTAATGATACACTTACATAACAGGAAATGCACGGGTTTACCAGGTCGATTATGGATGAGAAAGTTGATGTAAGAAAGGAGACTGAAGACATTGTGCTTGCATTCAGTAGGGTTCAGAAGAATGAAAGGCGATTCTAAGGGGAATGAGCAGAATGAGTACTGTGAGGATGTTTCCCTTGCTGGGCTAAGATTCATAATAATGGGTTACCCATTGTAGATGGAGAAAAGGAGAAATTTCTTCTCTCAGAGGATTGGGACTCCACTGTATAGAGCTGTGGAGATTGAATCATTTAATATGTTCAATGTGAATATTGATGGATAATTGAACGACAAGGGTATCAAGGGCTATGGAGAAAGAGCCAAGATTAATCTGACTGAATGGCAAAGCAGGCTTAACAGGCTACTCCTGCACCCATGTTCTTAGTGACATAGAATCATAGAATAGTTACATCACAGAAGGAGGCCATTCAGCCTATTGCATCTGTGCTATATTTCTACTAAGGTAACCAACTTGTTCCACTGTCCAGTACCCTTTTCAGTAGCCTTGCAAACTTTTGCCCCGCAATGTTTTTATCATGGTTACAATGGAAGCTACCCCTACCACATCTACAGTCAAAATTCCAACCACATACTGCATTCAAAAAAAATTGTGTTACTAATTTTCTTCCCCATTCTTTTGTACCAGTGACTTCCAGTCATATAGCCTTTGATCAGTACTGCATGCTGATAGGCCCTTCAGTTCAATAAGTCCATGGCAACCATGGTGCCCATTCAGCTAGTTCCACTTTCTGTCCCATATCCCTCTGAGCCTCGCCCACCATATACCTATCCAAGTGCTTCCTAAACGTTACAATTGTACCTGCATCAAGCACTTCCTTTGCCAGCTTATTCTGTATACTTACCACCCTCAGCTTGAAAACATTTCCCCTCCAGTCCCTTCCATTTCATCTTAAATCTATACTCCCTTGTTTTGGAGTCCCCTATAATGGAGAAAAGACTTACTTTCCACTTTATGTACATCTCTCATAATTTTAAAAATCATTGAAGTTTGCCATTCATTCTCCTACATTCCAAGGAATAAAGACGTATAGCCTGGCCAATCTTCTCCTGTAACTCAGGCCTTCTAGTCCTGGCAACGTCCTTGTAAATCTTTTCTGCACTCTTTCCAATTTAACTACATTTTTCGCATAACAGCGTGACCAAGGTTGGACACAATACTCCAAGTGTGGCCTTGCCGATGACGTGTACAATTCTAACATAATGTCCCAACTCCTATACACAGTGTCTTCACTAATGAAGGCCAATGTGCTAAACACTATTTCTACTACCCTGTCTCCCTGTCACATGATTTTCAATGAACTATGCACTTTTACTCCCAGGTCCCTCTGTTCCATTATTCTCCCTAGTGTCCAACTATTCATGGTATAATTCCTATGCTGGTTTGACTTACCAAAATGCATCAGCTCACACTTATCTGTATTGCAGTCCATTCCCTTTGTCCCAATTCACTAACTGATCAAGGTCCCACTGTAATCTACAATAACCTTCTGACTATAACGATCAACACCTCCTAATTTCAAGTCATCCACGAATTTACTGATCAAACCTTGTGCAGTTGCATCCAAATCATTTATATAAATATGAATAACAAGGGTTCCAGCACCAATACTCTATGGCGCACAACTATTCACTGGCCTTCATGCTGAGAAATGACATTGAACCACCTCTCTCTGCTTCCTACTTGCGAGCAAATTTTGAACACCTAACCAGCTCTTCCTGGATTAGCTGGGATCTAACCTAACAGACCAGTCTGTCATGTAGAACCATGTCAGAAGGCCACGCTAAGGTCCAAATTGACAAAGTCCACTGCCCTTCCATCATCTATGTTTTTGTTTGCTTTTTTCTACACAAAAAGCCAATGCTGACTTCTCCTAATCAAGATCTTTCTATTCCCTTAACTTCTAGTAACTTCCCTACTACTGATGTTAGGTTGACTGGTTGATGGTTCCATGGCTTGTCCTTGCTACCCTTCTTAAACAATGTAACAATATACCTCCTCCCTGTTAATATGAATGTCCACGAAAACATCTCCACTCAATCCTGTTGAAGGGTCTCGGCCCGAAATGTCAACTGTACTCTTTTCCATAGATGCTGCATGGCCCGCTGAGTTCCTCCAGCATTTTGTGTGTGTGTTGTTTGGATTTCCAGCAGCTGCAAATTTTCTCTTGTTTCCACTTTGTTCTGTTATCATTTGAGCAATCATGATTTTCTCATCAGTAACCACCAAAGAAAAATATTTGTTAGAAGTCCCACTACCTCCTATGGCTCAAGAGGTAGGTGGCCCTGCTGATCTTTAAGTAGACCTACTCACTCCATTTTAGCTATAGAACCTATTGGAATTTTCCTTAACCCCACCAGCGGGATGCACCTCACGCCCTTTCTTTGCCCTATCGTAAAGTATTCTTAATCTTCCTATAGTTATCAAAGGATTCACTCATCCCCAGCCGCCTTTTTCTTGACCAGAGCCTCAATATCTCTCGCCAGCCAAGCTTTGCTAAAATTGCCAGGTTTACTCTTCACTCTAGCAGGAACCTGTTGCCCCTGGACTCTCTTTATCACATTTTTAAAAGCTTCCCACTTGCTATTCTTTTCTATCCCTTCAAACAGGCTCACCCAGTTGACCTCTGTAGGACCTGTTTAATTCCACCAAAATTAATCCTGCTGCAGTTTAGAAAACTAACTTGAGGATTTGTCCTACCTTTTCCATCCTTAAGTCTAATCTAATTATGATCATTAAAGCCAACAAGCTCCCTGATTGCCACTTCAGTTAAAACAGTAATCCACCAGCAGGAACTGCTTCCCACTCTCCACTCTGATTAGATCTCTCATCATTTTATGTACTGTACCTATGTCAGATTTCCCCTCAGTATTCTCTTCTGAGAAAACAGTCCTTCCTTGTCCTATCCATCCTTTTAACTATCCTCCCTCGTCCTAAATGCTTATCATTAAATTCATATGTTTACATCTTTCTCCTTTCCAATTTCCTCATTGAAACTTTATCATTTGCACTCTGGTCCTGCAGATATGCAAATAGTTCAGACATTTATTGAAATGATTTCATCTACCTTTTGTATTGGGGTTTGAACTTGAGAAAGAACAGATAGGTTGACAAACTAGCAATGGCATCATAATTCCTTTATTATTTTCTTATACACCTTTAGATTCTCTCCACTGTCTCCATGACCTTCCTATAATGAGGCTAAAGCACAATATTCCGGGTGAGCTGGACCATTTCAGTTGCATTCCCCGGCTTATATATAGAAAAATTGAAATAGGAGTGAAGGGAGCCATTTGGCCCCTTGAGTTTCACTATTCAATGTAATTATTGCTGATCATTTATTTCAATAGACAATAGGAGCAGATGTAGGCCATTTGGCCCTTTGAGCCAGCACCGCCATTCACTGTGATCATGGCTGATCATCCACAATCAGTACCCCGTTCCTGCCTTCTCCCTATATCCCTTGACTCCACTATCTTTAAGAGCTCTATCTAACTCTTTCTTGAAAGCATCCAGAGACTTGGCCTCCACTGTTCAGTTCTTGATCTTGCCCTCTATCTTTCACATCTCTGAATATGCTTAATTTCTTGGTCTCCTTTACCTTCTCTTTCAATATTCTTATTAGTTTCTGCATAGGGGAATACAGAGTACAAGAAGATATTAGCCACCATCTGTACTTTAACAACAAATCAAAGGTTTTGAAAATAACTCAAAAATGGTCCCCACAATGTATAAAAGTCTTGGCTAGATTCAAAAACTGAACAACAGATCTTCTCTAATTTTAAGCATGACATAACATCCCGTAACCATTGAGCATGAGTAGGCGGAACAGCATCCTTCCATTTAAGCGAGAGCGCCCTCCTAGCTATAAGAGAGATAAAAGCCAAAATATGCAACCAGGTGTCTCCAAAATACAGTCTTTTCCTCCAACAATACCAAATAATGCAGTCAAAGGATTAGGCTTAAAATTTACCTTGAAAAGTAACGAGAAAGTTTGGAATACTTCCTTCCAGTATCTTTCAAGGCTCAGACATGTCCAAAACATGTGAATTAATGAAGCTTCTCCATTATTATATCTATCACAGAAAGGAGATATATCCGAATAAAAACGAGATAGCTTATCTTTAGACATGTGAGCACTATGAACCGCTTTGCATTGTAAGAGGGAATGACGGGCACATAATGATGAAGTGTTAATCAATTTTAAAATTTCATTCCAAGTTTCCTCAGAGATTGAGGTCTGTAAATCTTGTTCCCAAAGATTTTTAATTTTGTCTATAGGAACATTTCTCATTCCTAGCAACATACCATAAATATTGGATATTGAACCATTAGAAAAATTTTTCAAATTAAATATTACATCTAATAAGTCCTTATCGGAACTTATAGGAAATGTGTATAGTTGAGAACCCAGGAAGTCTCTAATTTGTAAATAAGTGAGTTTTGGGTAAACTATATTTAGCTATATTCAAAGAAAAGAAGACTTCCTCCACAAACAAATCCTGGAAGTATTTAGTACCCAATCTGTCCCATTCTTTAAAAACTGAATTGGTCATTGAAGGTTTAAAAGAAAAGTTAGAACAAATGGGACTAGACAAAGAAAATCTCAATAGACCAAAGAATTTCCTAAATTGTACCCAGATCCTCTAAGTATGATTAACTACCAAATTTTCAGTTAGTTTACTAAAGGATAAAGGGAGTGAGGATCTGAGAAGAGAAATAATAGAAAATTTATTAACAGAGTTAGCTTCTAAAGAAACCCATATCGGACAGTCCTCAAAGTTAATATAATATGTCCAAAACATAAGATTTTGTATATTGACTGCCCAATAATAAAATCTAAAATTTGGTAAAGCTAAACTTCCATTCTTCTTAGATTTCTGAAGATGAACTTTATTTAGTCGAGAATGTTTGTTTCTCCATATATATAATAGATTCAAGAGAATCAGAAGAAGATTTAGGAATAAAAACTGGTAATGCCTGAAAAAGGTATATAAATTTAGGTAAAATATTCATTTTAATAGAGTTAGTTCAGCCAATCAAGGATAACGAAAAAGGCGACCAGTTTGATAGTGTCCTTTTTACAAAATTCAGTAAGGTAAGAAATTTTTCATTAAATAGGTATTTATAATTCTTGGTAATTGTTACACCCAAATAGGTAAATTGATTTCTTACAATTTTAAAAGGAAGGTTATTATTAATTGATACCAAATTATTCAGAGAAAAAAGTTCACTCTTATGTAAATTCAGTTTGTAACCTGGAAACTGGCTAAACCAAGAAAGCAGAGAAAGCACAGGAGGTAATGAAGTCTCGACATTAGAAATAAAAAGCAATAGGTCATCAGCATAAAGCAAAACTTTATGAAAAGTCCCTCTCCTTAGAATACCAGTAATATCATTAGATTCTTGAAAAGCAATGGCTAAGGGTTCTAAAGCCAAGTCAAAGAGCAAAGTGCTCAAGGGACAACCTTGTCTTGTTCCATGTTGATTTTAAAAGGTTTGGAATACTGAAAATTAGTAAGGACCCTAGCAGAAGGAGATAAATAAAGTAATTCAATCCATTGAATAAAATCGGGCCCAAAATTAAATTTTTCTAAAGTTTTAAATAAATAATTCTGTTCAACCCAATCAAAAGCCTTCTCAGCATCCAAAGAAATCACACATTCCGATATCTCCTTAGAAGGGGAATAAACAACATTTAATAAATGACGAATATTAAAGTGGGAATATCAATTTTTAATAAATCCAGTCTGATCATCAGAAATGATAGATGGTAAAATATTTTCAATTCTACGGGCCAGAACTTTAGATAGGATTTTAGTATCAACATTAAGTAAAGAGATTGGTCTGTATGAAGAGCATTCGGTTGGGTTCTTATTCTTTTTAAGAATAAGTGAAATAGAAGCTTTATAAAAAGATTGTGGCAACCTACCCAACTTAAAGGAGTCCAAAAAAACTGCAAATAAATGAGGTATAAGCAGTGAGGAAAAAACCTTATAAAATTCTGCAGAAAATCCATCAAGACCCGGAGCCTTCCCCGAGTGCAAGGAATGTACAGCCTTGGCAATTTCCTCATACGAAATAGATTGATTCAATTGTTTTCGGTTATCAACAGAAAGTGTAGGAATGTTTAATTGGTCTAAAAAATTATTCATTACAGTGTTATCTTTGGGAGGGTCAGAACTATAAAGTTTAGAATAAAATTCTTTAAAAATATCATTTATTTCTTATCACCATTGGCTTTACAAATTTCTTTAATTTGCCGTTTAGCTATAAAGGTTTTTAATTGGCTAGCCAATAATTTACCTCCAACACACATCAAAGTTGCTGGTGACTTTGCTGCTCTGCTGCTGCATTCACCAGCAACTTTGATGTGTGTTGCTTGAATTTCCAGCATCTGCAGAATTCCTGTTGTTTGCAATAATTTACCTGTTTTGTCTCCGTGGATATAAAATTAACTTTTATCTTTTAAAAGTTGAGTTTCAATTGGATATGTTAAAAGAAGATCATATTTAGTTTGAATTTCAACACACCTTTTATATAAAGCAGGATCTGGAGCCAAGGGGTATTTTTGGTCTAATTGTTTTAACTAATTAGCTAACTCAATTCTCTCTTTGTTAGCTTTTTTTCTTGACACTTGCAGTATAGGAAATAATTTGACTTCTAATAAAAACCTTAAAGGCATCCCATACAGTAAGACTAGAAGTCTCTTCCAAAGTATTCTCTTCAAAAAAAAGAATAATTTGTCTCTCCAGAAATTTTAAGATATCTTTAGCAGATAGCAAAGTTAAATCAAAACGCCAAGATCTGTTTATTTGAGGAAGACCAGGGAGATCTCCCTCATCTACCTTCTAAAATAGAAATTTACACAGGTTCGAGGCCTATAGGTGAAAAAACCTCTCTGGATTTCAGCTCTCAATAGCATATCTTGCACCCCGAGGCTAATACCCTAGTTCTGAACAAGGAGCAGTGCTTTTGGATATGAAGATTTAATGCCAAAATGGTATTCAACTTATTGAAAGTGTGTCACATCTATGGAAGGGCTATTGTTAAGGATAGATTATGCTGGATCAACTATGTAAACCCCAATTAAAAAGGTTAACTGAATTCAAAGGTTTCAAAGGTACATTTAATGTCAGAGAAATGTATACAATATACTCGTACATCCTGAAATGCTTTTTCTTCGCAACCATCCACGAAGTACCCCCAAAGAATGAATGACATTCCTGGCATTTATTAAATGAGCTATCTGACTTCTTGTTGCTAAGTAGTCATGGAATCAATTCTCTAGAGGGAAAACTACTATCTTTTTGTTTATTCATGGTTTAAGCCCATTGTTGTATGCCAAAGTGAAGATGGTTAATTGGCTTCAGCGGACACATGCCAATTATGACAGAGCTGACCATAATGACCTGTTTTCCACCTCCTCCCAGAATTAAATGCTTATCATTAAATTCATATGTTTACATCTATCTCCTTTCCAATTTTCTCTCTGAAACTTTACCATTTGCACTCTGGTCCTGCAGATATGCAAATTGTTCAGATATTTATTGAATAGATTCCATCTATGTTTTGTATTGGGGTTTGAATTTGAGAAAGAACGGATAGGTTGACAAACTAGCAATGGCATCATAATTCCTTTATTGTTTGCACTTCTTATAGATGAAGATTGTAATATGTGTTCGGAGCACAACTTTATAAGTAAGTGTTGTTTGAAAGGGAAGGGGGCCTCAGTGTTGGCAGAAAATGAATCTGTTTCTGCTGGTAGCTTCAATATTTTTGTTACTCCTCGGGCATGTTCAGATGTTATAAACTTATTGAATAAAAAGTCATGTCAGAATCAGCAATAAAAAAGGCACCCAAGGGCAACAACATGAATGTTCCTGCTGGGACATGAAGACTGACAAAATTACAGGTCTTGAAGACATAGGCACTCAACAGATTAAAATTTTTGGGAACTGTCTCTGAGAGTGCTGAACATCATTATGAGGTCTGACCGCTAATCTGCGATCTCGGCCAATTTTCTTCCATTATCACTTAAATACTTCATCTTGAAAAGACTTTCACCCGTCGAGCTCAATCCCACTTCTTCCCAACAGGCTTGTTTCCTCGTGTGAAGGTGTGGACTGGTCAAAGTTTGAATGATGCCTATGTTTCGTAAGAAAGTTAAACACTAGTGTGACTTCTATCAACCTCTCAGCAGCAGGTTGAATCATTAATATTTTGGGTGGGATTCAGCTCCTCACCCCAATGTATCACTTGTCTGGCTGGAACATAGGAAATGTCTTTTCAGGCTGACTGAACATTGTTCTGAATGATCTAAAACATGATGAGACCATTAGCTGATCAAAACACTGTGGAAAGTGTCTTCCATGTTGAACTCAGAGGAATGTGTAGCTGCTGACTCAGTGGTTTATTCCATAAGAAACATAATGGCAGCCTAGCTCTTTAACACTTACACAAATAGCAGACCTATCTATACCGGTATAAACAAGGGACTTTGCCCAGATCAAGCATTCAATAGCAGCCAATCTAGTCAGGCTGACTCACTACAATGCTGTAAATCATCTTAAGCTAAACAAACTACAGATCATTCTTTTCCATCTGCACAGACATGATGTGAATAAAATGCTAAACATCAACCGGAACAGCATCCATTTTCACCCAGTTGACTTTAGAGTGACATGCGCTGCACTATCACTTAAAAGAACAGCAGTAGTGGCCAAGCTCCTTTTGTTTTAAGATACTGAAAGAGGTCCAAAGCTAGTTTTTTTGTTTTAAGAAACTGCGAAACAGAAAGAAAAGAAAAAAGAGAAAGGGAAAAAGAAAAAGTAAATAAGATATTTTCCATCTGACAAGGCATATGTAAATTATGTAAATGTGTATTAAGAAGTTTGACAGGCAAAGTAATTTTTTTCCACTGAATTTATGTGTTTGTATATTTATAATGGAATCATCTGACCTTGGCTTTTATGACTTTATGAAGCAGCATCACATGAATTGTTGAGGGATCACAAAACAGAACAGTGAATTTCTAAAATTGCTTGCTCTTGAAGATCAACAGACATTTGTATTCAATATATTATGTTGACTTTTGTATTTCTGAATTATTGGTGAATTCTTAGTGGGAAACAATTTTGCTTTTTTTTTAACATAATCACAAACCACAAACACTAATATAGCTGAATCCCACTACTGTTCCACAGAGGCAAAAATATTACTGGACTTTTAATAAAGCTTCAATAGATGTAGTTGCCTAAAAGCAAAACACGCTCGAAAGGTCAGCAAGTCACACAGCATCCAGAGAAAGAAAAGTAGATTTAAATTTTCGGTCTAAGGACTTTTTGTCAGAACTGGAAAAGAGAGAAACTAGTTTGAAATTGTAGCAGGTGCTAAGGAATGTACAGGACAAACAGAATATCCCTGATAGGATGAAGCCAAGTCATTGGGATGAAATGGAGAGGTTTTTAGTTTGGGTAGTGATGGTTGTGCACGTGTGTGTATGTGAAAGATATTAAAGGTTGTCAAATACAAGTCTGTAATGTATGTGCAGCTAGTTGGGCTGAATGAATTTGACTGTATTCCATTCTCCTATTTCATAAGACTTTCTACATTGTTGCCTCAACATCCCAGACCATTGATTTCTCCATTGATGATAGAGCCCCGACCATGTTTCATCCAATTCACATCCCTCTCTTCCAAGACAAAGTAAGGCTAGACTTTCCTTGGTCTTCATCTCCTATTCCACCAACCTCTACATTCAATAAACATGAGAACATAGAAATCTACAGCACTTTACAGGCCCTTATAAACTACTCCAGAAACTACCTAGAATTTCCCTACTGCATAGCCCTTTATTTTTCTGTTCCATGTACCTGTATAAGAGTTTCTTAAAAGACCCTATTGTATCCACCTCAACCACCTTCACCGGCACTGCATTCCATGCACCCACCACTCTCTGTGTGAAAACCTACCTTTGACATCTCCCTTTCTCAATTTCTGCCAGATTCAATGAGATTGCATCTCCAAGCTCTTCTTCCCCTTCCCTCCTTTTCAGCATTTCAAAGGGACCATTCCTTTCTCAGCCTCTTACTGGGTCTTCCATTTCCACAGACTACTGTACTTTCCATCCTCTGGCACTTTCCCATGCGACCACAGGAGATGGAACACCTGTCCTTTCACCTCTCACCTCTCACCTATCGAAACAGTCCTACGTGAAGCAGTAATGCACTCACTTTTCAGATAACCATTTTGTAGAGCACCCACATTTATTGTCCACGGTGGACACAGCCCTCCCTGTTGGTAGGTACTCTTAATTCTCCACCCCATTTCCAGTATGACCTGCTGGACACATTCATCATACTTGCATCTAGTTACATTTAAATTCCTTTGCTTGAGTTCTCAGTCCTCATTTCATAGCTTTAGTTCATTTTCTTTCTCTCTTGCTGCTCTATTTACCCATTAACCAAATATCCTCTGCGACAAATTCCCATGGTAATTCTAGCCTCCTCCAATTGGAGATTTCCCCTTTATCCTGTCTACTGTCTGTGCAAATTAAAACTAAAATTGTCCCTCCATTTCTTATAGTTAGTTTATGACCAGCTATAAGAATATTATTAACTCTAATTCTCTTTCCACAGATGTCATCTGACTAGCTGAGAGTTTCCAGCATTTTCTGTTTTTATTTTACATTTCCATAATCTGTAGGGTTTTAAATATTTTTCAGATGTAGCTCTCTGTCTTGTGGAACTAAACTAGATGACTACCAGAGCTTCAAATCATCAGCTGCAAACCTTTTATTTGTACAACAGGTCTAACACAGACAAATGCCCCAGCTGTTTCATACTGTTACCTGACAAAATATAACACTGAGCAACATAAAGAGATGGAACTTAATAAAGTATAATAATATTTTCTCCTGTGTTGTAATTCATCAGCTTCAATTTACAACTCCCCAGGCAGATGTACTGTGAGTAATAAACCTTCAAACCCTCAAAGGCAGTGCTGCCATTGTTTGTGTCAGATACACTCAGTGGCGACTTTATTAGGGACCATCTATATCTAATAAGATGGCCACTGAGTGTATGTTTGTTGTCTTCTGCTGCTGTAGCCCATCCACTTCAAGGTTCGATGTGTTGTATGTTAAGAAATGCTTTTTTGCACACCACTGTTGTAATGTGTGATTACTGTCGCTTTCCTGTCAGCTTGAACCACTCTGGCCATCCTCCTCTGACCTCTCTCATTAACAAAGCATTTTTGGCTACAGAACTGTTACTCCACTGGATGTTGTTTGTTTAGAAACATAGGAAAGCTACAGCACAATACAGGCCCTTCGGCCCACAAATCTGTGCCGAACATGTACGTACTTTAGAAATTATCTAAGGTTACCCATAGCCTTCTATATTTCTAAGCTCCATATGCCTATCCAAGAGTTTCTTAAAAGACCATATTGTATCCACCTCCACCTCTGTCACCAGCAGCCCATTCCACACACTCACCACTTTCTGTGTGAAAAAAAAACTTACCCCTGACATCTCCTCTGTATCTACCTCCAAGCACCTTAAAATTGTGCCCTCTCGTGTTAACCATTTCAGCCATAGGGAAAAGCTTCTGACTATCCACATGATCAATGCCTCTCATCATCTTATACACCTCTATCAGGTCACCTCTCATCCTCTGTTGCTCCAAGGAGAAAAGGCCAAGTTCATTCAACTTATTCTCATAAGGCATGCTCCCCAATCCAGGCAACATCCTTGTAAATCTCCTCTGCACCCTTTCTATAGTTTCCACATCCTTCCTGTAGTGAGGTGACCAGAACTGAGTACAGAACTCCAAGTGGTGTCTGACCAGGGTCCTATAATAGGCATCCGTTAGTCTCGTGAGACCATGGATTTGCACCTTGGAAGGTTTCCAGGGCGCAGGCCTGGGCAAGGTTGTATGGAGGACCGGCAGTTGCCCATGCCGCAAGTCTCCCCTCTCCACGCCACCAGTGTTGTCCAAGGGAAAAGCACTATGGCCAATACAGCTTGGCACCAGTGTTGTCGCAGAGCAATGTGTGGTTAAGTGCCTTGCTCAAGGACACAACACACTGCCTCAGCTGAGGCTTGAACTAGCGACCTTCAGATCACTAGACCAACGCCTTAACCACTTGGCCATGCGCCAACAGGGTCCTATATAGCTGTAACATTATCCCTCAGCTCTTGAACTCAGTCCCACAGTTGATGAAGGCCAATACACCGTATGCCTTCTTAACCACACAGTCAATCTGCGCAACAGCTTTGAGTGTCCTATGGACTTGGAACCAAAGGTCCCTCTGATCCTCCACACTGTCAAGTGTCTTACCACTAATACTACATCCTGCCATCATATTTGACCTACCAAAATGAACCACCTCACACTTACCTGGTTGAACTCCATCTGCCACTTCTCAGCCCAGTTTTGCATCCTATCAATGTCCTGCTGTAACCTCTGACAGCCCTCCACACTATTCACAACCCCCCAACCTTTGTGTCATCAGTAAACTAAACCATCCCTCCACTTCCTCATCCAGATCATTTATAAAAATCATGAAGAGAAGGGGGTCCCAGAACAGATCCCTGAGGCACACCACTGGTCACCAACCTCCATGCAGAATATGACCTGTCTACAACCACTCTTTGCCTTCTGTGGCAAAGCAAGGTCCCTTTGGATCCCATGCCACCTTACTTTCTCAATAAGCCTTGCATGGGGTACTTATCAATACCTTGCTGAAATCCATATACACTACATCTACTGCTCTTCCTTCATCAATGTGTTTAGTCACATCCTCAAAAAATTCAATCAGGCTAATAAGCCATGACAACACACACAAAAGTTGCTGGTGAACGCAGCAGGTCAGGCAGCATCTCTAGGAAGAGGTACAGTCGACGTTTTGGGCCGAGACCCTTCGTCAGGGCTAACTGAAAGAAAAGCTAGTAACAGATGTGAAAGTGGGAGGGGGAGGAGGAGATCTGAAATGTTAGGAGAAGACAGGAGGGGGAGGGATGGAGCTAAGAGCTGGACAGTTGATCTCGACCCGAAACATCGACTGTACCTCTTCCTAGAGATGCTGCCTGACCTGCTGCGTTCACCAGCAACTTTTATGCGTGTTGCTTGAAATTCCAGCATCTGCAGATTTCCTCGTGTTTGCGTTAGTAAGCCATGACCTGCCTTTGACAAAGCCATGCTGACTATTCCTAATCATATTATGCCTCTCCAAATGTTCATAAATCCTGCCTCTCAGGATCTTCTCCATCATCTTAGCAACCACTGAAGTAAGACTCACTGGTCTATAATTTCCTGGGCTATCTCTACTCCCTTTCTTGAGTAAGGGAACAGCATCTGCAACCCTCTGGAACTTCTCCTGTCTCTATTGATGATACAAAGATCATAGCCTGGGATATATCTTGTCTGGTCCTGGTGACTTAAATAACTTGATGCTTTCCAAAAGCTCCAGCATATCCTCTTTCTTAATGTCTATATGCTCAAGCTTTTCAGTCCGTTGTCATCCCTACAATAGCCAAGGTCCTTTTCCATACTGAATACTAAAGCGAGATATTCATTAAGTACACCTGCTACCTCCTCCGGTTTCATACACCATCACATTGAGCATGGGGGCCCCCCCCAAGGCTGTGTGCTCAGTCCACTGCTGTTCACTCTACTGACTCACAACTGTGCTGCAACACACAGCTCGAACCACATCATCAAGTTCGCTGATGACACAACTGTGGTGGGTCTCATCAGCAAGAACGATGAGTCAGCATACAGAGAGGACATGCAGCGGCTAACGGACTGGTGCAGAGCCAACAACCTGTCTCTGAATGTGAACAAAACAAAAGAGATGGTTGTTGACTTCAGCAGAGCACGGAGCGACCACTCTCCACTGAACATTGACAACTCCTCCGTTGAGATTGTTAAAAGCACCAAATTTCTTGGTGTTCAGCTGGAGGAGAATCTCACCTGGTCCCTCAACACCAGCTCCATAGCCAAGAAAGCACAGCAGCATCTCTAAATTTCTGCGAAGGCTGAGAAAAGTCCATCGCCCACCCCCCACCCTCACTACATTCTACAGAGGTTGTATTGAGAGCATCCTGAGCAGCTGCATCACTGCCTGGTTTGGGAATGGCACTGTCTCAGATCGCAAGACCTTGCAGTGGATAGTGAGGTCAGCTGAGAAGATCATCAGGGTCTCTCTTCCCGCCATTAAAGACATTTACACTACACGCTGCACCTGTAAAGCCAACAGCATTGTGAAGGACCCCACGCACCCCTCATACAAACTCTTCTCCCTCCAGCCATCTGGCAAAAGGTAACAAAGCATTCAGGCTCTCACGACCAAACTGTCCAACAGTTTCTTCCCCCAAGCCATCAGACTCCTTAATACCTAGAGACCAGACTGACATCTACATCATTTATTATTATATTGTAATTTGTGCCCTACTGTGCCTATTGTCTTGTTTATTATTTATAACACTGCCCTGCACTGTTTTTTGCACGTTATGTAGTCCTGTGTAGGTCTGTAGTCTAGTTTAGTTTTTGTGTTGTCTTACGTAGTCTAGTGTAGCCTTGTGTTGTCTCACTTAGTCTAGTGTAGTTTTGTGTTGTTCACCAGGGTCCTGGAGGAACATTGTTTCATTTTTTACTGTGTACTGTACCAGCAGTTTATGGTTGAAATGACAATAAAAAGTGACTTGACTTGACTTGATACACACTTTTCCACTGTCACACATGACTGGGTCCTATTCTCTCATGTCTTATCCTCTTGCTTTTCACATATTTGTAGAATGCCTTGGGGTTTTCCTTAATCCTGTTCACCAAGGCCTTCTCATCACCCCTTCTGGCTCTCCTAATTTCATTCTTAAGCTCCTTCCTGCTAGCCTTATAATTTTCTAGATCTCTATCATTACTGAGTTTTTTGAACCTTTCGTAAGCTCTTCTTTTCTTCTTGACTAGATTTTCTACAGCCTTTGTACACATGGTTCCTGTACCCTACCATCCTTTCTCTGTCTCATTGGAACATACCTATGCAGAGCGTTTCTTGCATCATTCACTGTAAACTCTAGAGACTGTTGAGTGTGAGAACCCCAGGGGATCAGCAGTTTCTGAGATACTGAAACCACCCTGTTTGGTACAAACAATCATTCCACAGTCCAAGTCACTTAGATCATATTTCTTCACCAATCTGACGTTTGGTCTGAACAACAACTGAACCTCTTGACTATGTCTGCATGCTTTTATGCATTGAGTTTCTGCCACATGACTGGTTGATCAGATATTTCTATGAACGAGCAAGTGTACAGGTGAACCTAATAAAGTGGCCATTGAGTGTATATTCCTACTGTTTGCTTTCTGTCCCCTTTCTGCTCAATTTAAATATACTCGAGTTTTGAAATATTAATTACATATCTTAACGCTGACCTGCTGGTATTTCTTGTTTTTTCTCTATAATGCTTCAGAAACATTGACAGTACAGTAGATGAATGAAAGCAATGTGGACCTGTTTTATATCTGCTTTAAGTGACCATTTTGATAAGGAGTTGTGCCAATTTAGATTATTTTCTCTGAGGCACTGGAGGCTGAGGAGTGATCTGATAGGCACATGAACATACAGGGAACAAAGTGGCATGGACCATATATCTTCTGGGAAATGCTCCCTTCTTGTGTCTGCCATCAGGAATGAGGTGCAGAAGCCACAGGTCCCAAATCACCAGGTTCAGGAACCACTACTACCCCTCGATCATCCAGCTCTTGAACCAGAGGGAATAACTTTACTCAACTTCACTCATCCCAACACTGTTCACTCCACAATCTATGAACTCACTTTTAAGGATGCTCATGTTCTCAATATTTATTGCTTGCTTGTTTATTTATTTATTTATTTATTTATTATTATTTTGTTTTATTCTTTTTGTATTTGTACAGTTTGTTGTCTTTTGCACATTGGTTATTTGTCTGTCTTTGTTGAGTGTGATTTTTTCATTGATTCTACTGTCTTTCTTTCTATTACTGTGAATGCAAGAATGTGAATCTGTATAGTGACATAAATGTACTTTGATAAAATATTTACTTCAGAGGTTTGAACTTTGAACTTTATAAAGGGAGATGAGTCTAGTTTAATTTGAGGTGACATGGTAGCACAACACTTTACAGTACCAGCGACCCGGGATCAGTTCCTGCCGTTGCCTGTAAGGAGTTTGTACGTTCTCCCCATGACCACATGGGTTTCTTCCCACAGTCCAAAAACGTACTGGGTTAGTAGGTTAATTGGTCATTGTAAATTGTCTGGTGATTAGGCGCAGATTAAATCGGGGGATTGCTGGGCGGTGCAGCTCGAAGGGCTGAAAGGACGCACTCCGCACTGCATGTCAATAAATAAATAAATAATTTGGCATCATGGTTGGCACAGATGTCATCGGCTGAAGGGCCCGTTCTTGTGCTCAACTGTAATGTGCTACAGCTCAGAATTAGTTCTGCTGTGTGGGTACTGACTTGCAGGAACTTCCCACTCACCCAACCCCTTCGACAGTGACCGAGAGAAGCTTTTGAATCAGCAGCGACTCATTTTCAAATCTCTCGCTGTTCTTCCCTTTTGGCTCTATTATCTTCCCCAGCCCACCACCATCCCAGGAACTTGCATTATTTCTCCAGTTTTTGCAAAGGTGATTTGTTTGTCACACGGAACAAATAAAGCTGTAGATGCTGGAAATGTGACAGAAACAATCCGAACGGTATGAACGGCAATGCAAGACAAGCTTTTCAGTGTATCTTCCTACATGTAACAATAATAAACCGATCCCAATACCAAAACTGCGAGAAAAAGCCAGAACTTAAATGTTAATTGTGACTTTTTCCAAAGACAATTCCTGACCTGCTGGGGGTTTACAGCATTTTTCTGTTTAGTTGCTGCACTGTTGACAGTCATAGGTTCAGGTGCCGAGGCTCAATCTATGGAACTCCCTGTTTCAAGACGCTTTTGTCCTTCCCGTCACGCCAACTTCCTTAACGAAGCATTTACTCTTATTAGTCTGCGTCTTTTTTTGGTTAGCACTAGGGCGAAGTTTTGCTATTGATGTTACATACACGCGGGTTGAAACTGCGTAACAAGTGTCTACACCATGCTGCGTGGTTGGAAAACGAGCTGGTTTTTTTTCTCATAGCAAACAAAACCGCCGCGTGTGACAAACTTAAAATCGCGCAGTGGATAAAATTCTGTCTGTGGCCCTTCTGTCCTCTTTAGGGTCTAACAATCCAACTGGTTGGAGATGACAACTGCGAGATGATAACGCAGATCGGTAGACGAACTCAATTACAGAATGCAGTGTAATAACTGGAGGAAGCACCTGCTTTGGGGTGAATTTATAATAGTAAATACAGCCAAAGCGTTTTTTAGCCACATTTCCGAGAGCGGATACGAAGGTTTATCAACGAAAAGACATCACAAGCACAAAAAGCGGCATTTCCATTTCCCGCCTGCTGTCAGTCTGATTTACTTTTCAACCTGAACAACAGTAAATAATCTTGTTTGCTGAACCAGACATTCGCTTAACTTGTTAATCTCCGCCGGGCGCAATTATTTTCAATTAATAGACTGATAAGTGGGTAATGTAACTCACTGTCCACCAGGAATTAAGTCCAGGCAAACGCTGCCACACCCCCCATCAGGTTTTAATCGATTATAAGTTATGGCAAATGCCCTGTGTCTGCCCACGACATAGGTGCGAGTAAATCATTTTAATCTCAACAAAGTTCACCGCTTAGTCTACCTGCGGAAAGGGTGCCCTACCTTAAATGTCTTGCCATCTGCCTTTGGTCGTGGCTAGTTAACATGGACGACGTGAGCACCACTTTGAATGGAAACGGGTTGCTCGGGAGACTTTTTCCTGTCAATGCAGATTTTTCACTCGTCACTCTTGCTATCAGTTAGTACGGCATTGTGCGACGCACTCTGTGTATGTGTGTGTTTCCCTTGGTTAGTGAGTCATAATTATTTCAGAGTCGGTTTGGCAGACTCGAAATGTCCTCACTTTGCGGTCGGGCAAAGTCAGGTGAACCAAAGCAGCTTAAGAAATTATTATAGGATAGAGTTGTACTTTGATTTTATTGGTTCAAAAATCTTTTGCATGTTGTTAAACTCAGCCAACACGTTTAACTTAAAATTAACTCTTTAGTGGCCTGACTGTTTTAGTATCCTGTAAAATTATCCCACATTCAGAATGTTTTGGGGGAATTCTGTACGGAATTTTCAAGTGGAATTTGAGCTACACGTTTATATACAGCTCAGTACGTGTGCACCAGTGACTTACTCATGGAGTCTAACTGAAAGCACAGGAATTTTAAAACATGATTTTTATACAATGGGCCATCCGAAATCTGTACACGAAAGTGACCAGTTGAAGTTTTGTTTTAACCCCGCACACTTTTTGAAAATTGTTATTCGATTTCCTTCCCTTGTATTTTTTTTCAGTTTGTGCTCTTTTACGTGTTATCTACTTTTTGGACTCTGCCACAGGCGTTCGTGCTTCTAGCTATGGATGTCTCAAACGTTAGCGACCTTTCTCTCTGTAACACACACAAAATGCTGGAGGAACTCAGCAGGCCAGGCAGCATCTAAGGAAACAGTCGACGTTTCGGGACGAGATCCCTCATCGGTCCCGATGAAGTCTTTGAGGAACAGTTATTACCAGAGGGCGATAACTTCACTCAACTTCATTCGCCCCATCATTTAGTGTTTCCACAACTTATGGACTCACTTTCACTGACTCTTCATCTCATATTCTCCATATTTATCGCTTTTTATTTGTTTATATTATTTTAAAAATCTTTCTATATTTACATAGTTGTGGTTTGCACATTGGTCATTTGTCCGTGCTGTTGAGCAGAGTTTCATTGATTCTACTGTATTGTGTTTCTTGTATTTACTGTGAATGCCCACAAAATATGAATTTCAGAATTGTAGATGATGACATAAATGTACTTTGATAAAAAATTTACTTTGAACTTTAAACAAGTTTCTTAAAGCATGCTTTTGCTCATTTACCCCAAAGATGGACAGGGGAGAGCCAGTGGATGTAGTGTACCTGGACTTTCAGAAAGCCTTTGATAAAGTCCCACATAGGAGATTAGTGGGCAAAATTAGAGCACATGGTATTGGGGGCAGAGTGCTGACATGGATTGAAAATTGGCTGGCTGACAGGAAACAAAGAGTAGCGATTAACGGGTCCCTTTCGGAATGGCAGGCGGTGACCAGTGGGTTACCGCAGGGTTCAGTGCTGGGACTGCAGCTAGTTACAATATACATTTCTGATTTAGATGAAGGGATTAAAAGTAACATTTGCAAATTTGCAGATGACACAAAGCTGGGTGGCAGTGTGAGATGTGAGGAGGATGTTATGAGAATGCAGGGTGACTTGGACAGGCTGGGTGAGTGGGTGGATGCATGGCAGGTGTAGTTTAATGTGGATAAATGTGAGGTTATCCACTTTGGTGGTAAGAACAGGAAGGCAGATTATTATCTAAATGGAGTCAAGTTAGGAAAAGGGGAAATACAACGAGATCTAGGTGTTCTTGTACATCAATCACTGAAAGCAAGCATGCAAGTACAGCAGGTAGTGAAGAAAGCTAATGGCATGCTGGCCTTCATAACAAGGGGAGATGAGTATAGGAACAAAGAGGTCCTTCTGCAGCTGTACAGGGCCCTGGTGAGACCACACCTGGAGTACTGTGTGCAGTTTTGGTCTCCAAATTTGAGGAAGGACATTCTTGCTATTGAGGGAGTGCAGCCTAGGTTCACAAGGTTAATTCCTGGGATGGCGGGACTGTCATATGTTGAAAGATTGGAGTGATTGGGCTTGTATACACTGGAATTTAGAAGGATGAGAGGGGATCTGATTGAAACATATAAGATTATTAAGGGATTGGACATGCTAGAGGCAGGAAGCATGTTCCCACTGATGGGTGACTCCAGAACCAGAGGCCACAGTTTAAGAATAAGGGGTAGGCCATTTAGAACGGAGTTGAGGAAAAACTTCTTCATCTAGAGAGTGGTGGATATGTGGAATGCTCTGCCCCAGAAGGCAGTGGAGGCCAAGTCTCTGGATGCTTTCAAGAAAGAGATGGATAGAGGTCTTAAAGATAGTGGAATCAAAGGTTATGGGGATAAGGCAGGAACTGGATACTGATTGTGGATGATCAGCCATGATCACAGTGAATGGCGGTGCTGGCTCGAAGGGCCGAATGGCCTACTCCTGCACCTGTTGACTATTGATTCTATGTCTTGTGGTTCTAGAACCATCTTAACACATTGAAACCACATATAAACACAAGTTTTGTGGTTATTTATATTCATGTTAAAAGTTTCATGTAGCTGAAATTCATTGAAGCATAGAATATTGTTGAAATTTAGATCTGGCACTGAAATCTTTCCTACTTTGAAATCTGTAGTATACTGAATAGATGTTGCATCACAGCTCTAAGTGATGCATGTGGAAGGTCCTTTTGTTTCCTAAAGCAATTTATTTCCAAAATAACAATAATTAAAGGATTTCTAAGATTTCTGTGCCAGTTTAAAAATTGGAATGTTCTTCTGTGGCAGACCTCTGCACTCATGTGAATGCACCATGAAGATAGTTATCTTACAACTAACTGAGATCATTATTAACAACAGTCTCTTGAATTTATGTAAAGTAAAAGTATTCCGGGTTATTATCAAATGTGCCCTAAAACTGTTAGGCAGAATTCTAATAAAAAAGAATTGGGTCAAATAGATTGGATTCAAGCGCTGTCTTAAAGATGGAATGAGGAACAGAGAGGATTAGGGAGTGAATTCTTTAGATTATGAGCCTGAAGTCATGGTTGATATAGGGGAATCAAAGGTGTAGTCTGGATCAGACTACAGAGGGAGGAAGCTGCATTCTGTCTATTAGCTACAACCTCACCAATTAGAAATTCACTGTCACCCAGTAGCTTTTTTATTCATTCCCTTTATGAATTAAGTAGCTGAAAGGCATTTTCTTGCACGTGAAGATGTACTATTGTGGTTTTTGTAATATTAGCACTGATGTACTAATTGGCCTTGACGCAAATTATTCTCTCTGCATTTGTTCTGCCATGCACTGCATCTGGAGCAGGCTTCTTGTCAATGATGTTCTTGGCAAAGGACACTCCACACAACCAACTGCTGCAAAGTAGAGAGTCAACCCTCCTACCTCCGCCTCCTAACCAGCGTAATTGAGGTCACTGTTTGGTTACCATCTCTCATCATTTGTGTATCAGATCAGCAAGATGACCCTCTTAAAAGGTTTCAGATATTGCTTTGAACTCCACCCCTCTTAATATCCTTTTAGCACTTCATCCTTGCCTCTCGCAAACCTGCTGGGTAGGAGAGAGGGTTTCTATCTTCTTAAACTTATTTTTCAGTCTTTCATATGCTGTAGTGGTATCTTATTTTGCAACCAACAGTTGGCTCATTTAGAAATACAATATATGAAAAGAAAGACATGTATTCCTGAAACACCCTTCACATCCCTCCAAGCAATTTCCAAAACATTTTGTAACAGTGAGGCACTTTTGAAGTACTTCTAGTTGTAAGAATTTAGACAGTGACTACTCAGCAAATACTCATGGATACTAATTTGATAATGACCGCATCTTATTATAGGAATGAAGCTAAGTGCTGGCCAAGCGTTCTTCTTTTAGAAATAGGGCAATTGAGAGAACAAGTAGGCCCCTGGTTGAATGTCTCAGCAGAAAAGTGCCACCTCCAGGAGTAAAACACTCCTTCACTACTGTACTAAATTATCATCCCTGCATTTAGAATTGATTCTGTGACTTTCTTGCTCGGAGGTGCAAGTGCTGTTACATAACCATGATTAATGTTTAAAAGTGTTTAGTGGATAATACAAATTGACTCCAATTATAAAAATTAGGACACAAGAAATGATCAGTGGAGGAGGCTGATGCCGGTTTTTCACTAGTCGTAATATTTAGATTGTGTTTTGATCGATGGTTAAATTTTTGAAAAATTAGGTGCTTCTGATGAAATACTATTAACCATTCTGATGGAGATGTTTAAGAGGCTTTTAGACAGATATATATATATATGACCGTGCAGGGTATGGATTGATATGGACTGCATACATGCAGATGGATTAGTTTAATTTGATGTCATGCTTGGCACAGAAGTTGTAAGCCAAATAGCCAGTTAATGTGCTGTACTGTTGTGTTCTGTTGATTCTACTAGCACTATGAATTTTCAAGTGTAAATAATAGATTAAATTAGTCCTGCAAATACATTTTATTAAACTACATTGTGGCATGATAGTGTAGCGCTTAGCTTTGTTACAGTGCTGGCACTGATGAATCGAGGTTTGATTCCTACTGTTGTCTGTAAGGTGTCTCGATGAAGGGTCTTGGCCTGAAATGTTGACCATTGATTCATTTCCATAGATGGCGCCTGACCTGCTGAGTTCCTCCAGCACTTTGACTGTGTGGTTCTAGATTTCCAGCACTTGCAGAATTTATTGCGTTTATGTTGTCTCTAAGGAGTTTGTACATTCTCCCCATGGCTGCATGGTTTCCTCTAGATGAACCAGTTTTCCTCCTGATTTCCAAAGATGCATAGAAACATAGAAATCCACATCACATTACAGGCCCTTCAGCCCACAACATTGTGCCGACCATGTAACCTACTCTAGAAACTGCCTCGAATTTCCCCAGCGCCTAGCCCTCTATGTTTATCAGCTCCTTGTACCTATCTAAGAGTCTCTTAAAAGGCCCTATTGTATCCACCTCTACCACCTTTGCTGGCAGTGCATTCCACGCACCCACCACTCTCTGTGTGAAAAACTTACCTCTTAACATCCCACTTGTACCTACTTCTAAGCACCATAAAACTATGCCCCCTCGTGTTAGCCATTTCAGCCCTGGGAAAAAGCCTCTGGCTATCCACATGATCAATGCCTCTCATCATCTTATACACCTCTATCAGGTCACTTCTCATCCTCTGTCGCTCCAAGGAAAAAAGGCCAAGTTCACCCAACCTATCCTCATAAGGTACACTCTCCAATCCAGGCACCATCCTTGTAAATCTCCTCTGCACTCTCCCTATAGTATCCACATAGTTAGGATTAGGGTTAATAAGTTGTAGGCATGCTGTGTTGCCAGAAGTGTAATGCCTCTTGCACAATCCTCACTGATTTGGTTTGACACAAACAACAAATTTCCCTATATACATGTTTCAATGTACATATGATTAATAAAGCTAATCTTTATAATATGCATCCCATGGTCAAGAAATTGTGACTGTGGACAGTACATTCTTACTCAAAACCATTTTAGACTTTAAAATCAAATAGCTTAAAATGTTTCTTTTCTCTAAGTTCCAATGTTCCAAGCATTTTCTCCAAAGTACATATGGAGTATAGAATTGTACGTGCAAGCTTGGATGAGTGAAAATATATCCTTTTCCTCCTTGGCCAAAAGTTGTGCCTACACATTGAAGACAATGGCGATTGTGCAGGAGAGATTTTATCAAAGCTATCTGTGCAGAAAACTCTGAATCCATTGGTGGAATAAGCAAACAAATGCTGTCATGCCCTCCCAGATATCCCTGATTACTCTCAGTCCACTCAATAGGATAGGCCATGCTGTTTGCAAGCCCAACAGGACTTCGAAACAAGCACACTATTCCTAATTTTATCACTGCAGGACATTACCAAGAGAATGGAAGAGATCAAAATATTTTTGGAAATTGTAATATCCCCACAAATTCCTAGATCCTTGACCCATGATTGGTAAAAGAAGAGAAGGAGCATTTGGGATGATACTTAGATCCTCAACTCAATGCTTTGAAAGCATATATACGTTTGGTATAGTTGGTAGAAGGAGTACACCACCTCACAAAATAAACCCCTGCTCACCCTCTTAACCAAACTCTGGCAAAGCCTGTGACTGGGACACAACAGTCACGTGAGAGCCTGGATATCTGGAATGGAAGCAAGTTACCCTCGATTGGAAGATTTTTTAAAAAAATCTGCTTTTATGTTGTCTCACATCTCCCACTGAGCAGAAGATACAAAAGCCTGAAAGCACATACCACCAGGCTCAAGGACAGCTTCTATCCCATGTTATTTTGAACAGACCTCTTGTATAATAAGATGGACTCTTCACCTCACAATATGCTTCGTTACAATCTTGCTCTTCACTGATGACCTGCAGTGCACTTTTTTGATAACTTTATAATATTTTTACACTGTTATTGATTTACCTTATTCTAGATCGATGCACTGTGTAATGATTTGCTCTGCATGCCCAGCTTTTCACTGTGTCTTGAACATGTGACAATAATAAAACATGGTCAATACCTTTAATATATTAAAATTATTCCAAAATGCTCAGAGGAGCCTAATGAAACAATATGTAACACACGAGCATTGAAATGTTTTTGTGGGGTCCATTTGTTCGTTTAATGCCATGTCATATGATGTGGATGATCATGGTCTTTCCATGACCATGATTGTTCTTGGCAAATTTTTCTACGGAATTGGTTTGCCATGCCCACCTTCTGGGCAGTGTCTTTAAAAAACGGGTCACCCCAGCCATTATCAATACTCTTCACTGGGTAGCAAAGTTTTTAACTACCCAGTGGTCACTGGATAGGGAAGCTTGTAACTGACTTTGGCAAGACCATAAGACATAGGAGCAGAATTAGGCCATTCAGCCCATTGTGTCTGCTCAGTCATTTCATCATGACTGATTTATTTACCTTCTCAACCCGAATCTCCTGCCTTCTTCCTGTAACCTTTGATGCCCTCACTAACCAAGAACCTATTAAAAGTACCCAGTCATTTGGCCTCCACAGCCATCTGTGGCAATGAATTTCACACATTCACATCCTCTGGCTAAAGAAATTCCTCCATGTCTCTGTTCTAAAGAGATGTTCTTCTATTCTGAGGCTGCAGCCTCTAGTCCAAGACTTTCCCACTATTGGAAACATATTCTCCACATCCACTCTATCCGGGCCTTTCAATATTTAATAGATTTCAATGATATACCCCCCTCATTCTTCTAAACTCCAGTGAGTACAAGCCCAGGAACTCAAAAGTTCCTCATACATTAACCCTTTCATTCCTGGGATCATTCTCACGAACCTCCTATGCCAGCATATCCTTTCTCTGCTAGTGGTCCAAAACTACTCACATTACTCCAAATGCAGTTTGACAACTGCCTTATAAAGCCTCATCATTACATCCTTGCTTTTATATCGGGACCTCTTGAAATGAATGCTAACAATGCATTAAACTTCCTTACTACTTACTCAGCCTGCAAGTTAACGTTTAGGGAACCTTGCACTAGGATGACCATCTCTGATTTCTGAAAAAAAGCTCTCTCTCCTGGCAGCAGGCTGAAGATACCGTATAACTGAAAATATTCTTTGTGGTAAGGCTCAGTGTCACTTAATAGCCTTGTATATTATATGGAACATCACACAAGGCGACTGAAATAAATACGTTTAGAAATAATTAAAAGCTATGTAAAACCATGACATACCCCTCTCAGGTATCAAAAATTAAAATTAAAAAAGAATGTTGCTAAATGTGCTTTAAATTACTTGAAGTAACTGTGAGGATCATTCATATCAAAAGGGTGAAACTTCTTAAATCCTCCACAGACTTGGCACAGATTTTTAATGAAAGGAGGAGATGCAAGAATGGTGAATTTAGATCAGGTTTCCTCTCCCATATTGAAGTCCACAGGGACTCTGACTTTGGAATGCATTTTGCTGCTCAGCAATAACTCAATGGCAGCAACTTCAGGATGTTGACATTTACTTAGGCGTTTGTGGAAATCCTGAAGTTGTTGGTTATGGGAAGTGATGGGGATATTTGCTGTCCATTTCACAACCATTAATCCATTACAAGTAACACACGTCAAAGTTGCTGGTGAACGCAGCAGGCCAGGCAGCATCTGTAGGAAGAGGTGCAGTCGACGTTTCAGGCCGAGACCCTTCGTCAGGACTAACTGAAGGAAGAGTGAGTAAGGGATTTGAAAGGGGGAGGGGGAGATCCAAAATGATAGGAGAAGACAGGAGGGGGAGGGATAGAGCCAAGAGCTGGACAGGTGATTGGCAAAAGGGGATACGAGAGGATCATGGGACAGGAGGTCCGGGAAGTGGGTTCCCCCCCCCCCTTGTCTTTCCCCATCCTCTGGGTCCCCTCCCCCTTGTCTTTCTTCCCGGACCTCCTGTCCCATGATCCTCTCGTATTCCCTTTTGCCTATCACCTGTCCAGCTCTTGGCTCTATCCATCCCCCTCCTGTCTTCTCCTATCATTTTGGATCTCCCCCTCCCCCTCCAACTTTCAAATTCCTTACTCACTCTTCCTTCAGTTAGTCCTGACGAAGGGTCTTGGCCTGAAACGTCCACTGCACCTCTTCCTACAGATGCTGCCTGGCCTGCTGCATTCACCAGCAACTTTGATGTGTGTTGCTTGAATTTCCAGCATCTGCAGAATTCCTGTTGTTTGCGTTTAAATCCATTACATGAGTGTGCTTGAGACTTAGAAGTTTTGTTAAACTGCTAGGCTTCAAACAATACTTTAAATTATCTGTACTTAGGAATTAACTAGAATAGCTTGTTGTTTAATATTTTCCCAAGTGTTTAATGTTATTTTGAAAAGTGAAGTTAATGTACATTCTGCTGTTAAAAATTATTTTGAAAAGTGAAGTTCCTTGATTGCTAAGCCACAAAAACAACTTTCAGTCTGACAGCCAAAGAATTTTTGTGGCTGTTAACTAGGAAGGAACTAATACTGATTGCTTCGTTCCATTATACTAGAACAATGAGTTATTAGCTGCAGTGTTGGAATGAGTAAGATCTATTGTTTTCTTGCTTGCCACAAAGCTTACACAATCAGCCATACTATGTATTTGGGATGTAATTGTTATTACTGGTAGTTTGAATCATTCTGCACCGAATTACTCTGAAAGTTTTGAATCAAAACTGTTATACGCTCAGTGGCCATTTTATTAGGTAAACCTGCACATCCACTTGTTAATGCAAGTATCTAATCAGCCGATCATGTGACAGGAACTCGATGCATAAAAGCATGTAGACATGGTCAAGATGTTCAGTTGTTCAGACCAAATATCAGAATGGGGAAGAGATACGATCTAAGTGACTGTGGAATGATTGTTCGTGCCAGAAGGGGTGGTTTGTATCTCAGAAACTGCTGATCTCCTGGGATTTTCACACATAACAGCCTCTAGAGTTTACAGAGAATGCTGTAAAAAGCAAAAACAAAGCACCCACTGAGCAACAGTTTTGTAGCTAAAATTGCCTTGTAATGAGGCAGGTCAGAGGAGAATGGCTAGACTGGTTCAAGATGACAGGAGAGTGACAGTAACTCAAATAACCATGTATGTTAACAGCGGTATGCGGAAGAGCATCACTGAGCGCACAACACGTCGAACCTTGAAGTAGGTGGGCTACAGCAGCCAAAGACATACACCCAGTGGCCACTTTATTAGGTACAGGAGTTATATCCTGCTGTCACTAAGAGTCTTGAATTTATATAAGCACCTTTTGTGGCTTCAAAGCATTCAGAACCACCACTTTATAAGCAATAAAGTATTCTTGCACTGTAATCAAATTTGTAATATAGGCAATATGGCAGAGCATACGTATCTGTTCTAAAAAGTGGTAGTGCACCAATCCTTTGGTCCTGTGTTTGAATGTCAGCCTAGGTTCTGCATGCATAGACTGAACCCACGTACGATCTTCCAAACAAAGGACTTTCACTAACCAGGACTCATATCCAGGTATCTTAGGTGAGACTACAAAGGTTTTATGAGGGAGGTATTCCACACATCAGTCTATTCTCCATTTCATGTCATCCTGGCACAATTATCCTCTATAATCCTTTTACGTAAGTGAACTTCCTATTAGAGTGACTTTCTGAAATTCAGCTTCATCTTATAAATCCAGACCTACCTAAAATTTAGTGAACCAAAACAAGTTGCAAGGATTGTTTCTAAAAACCTTGCTTGAGGTGGTACCGCAAGAAGGTGGCGTCCAGCATTAAAGACCCTAACCATCCTGGACATGACCTCCTCTCAGTACTACCATCAGTGAGGAGGTACAGGAACCTAAAGACCAACACTCAACATTTTAGGATCAGTTTCTTCCCCTCTACCATCAGATTTCTGAATGGTGTACGAACCCATCAAAACTACATTGTATATCTCAATTTCATAATTAACTTTTTTGTTACTTACAGTAATTTTTTGTCTTACACTGTATTGCTGTCACAAAGCAACAAATTTCACGACATGTGACAATGATAATAAACCTAATTCTGATTGCTAAGGTAGCCACTGGACGTTCATTGAGATGGGAGGACTGGTGGCATGAATGTTAAAGCAGCAGATAAAACATCACCATAATTTGTCATCTAATACCCCATCAAATCCTTCACTCTACTTTTATTATCAAGCTGAAGATCAACCTTTTTATTTGAAGGAGTGCAGAAAAGAGTGGCAGTAAAATTTCTTTTCCTCAGAGTAAAGCACCAAACAGACAAAGCTCCAGTGCAGTTCACTGTGGTCTAAACAGTGTCCAGTGGATAGATTTTAACATCATAAATGGCAATTAAGCAGGTAACAGGAGAACACTCCAAAGATGGTGGGGTTAACACATGATCACTAAAGCATTTGACCTTGTTCAGCTAGAAGTGCCAAGTGGATGATCTATTTGGATTTCCCCTAACATTCCCCACCATCACAGAAGCAGGTCTTCAGCCAATTCATTTTATCCACATTATACCCAGGAGCAGCTGAGAGTTTTTGAGACTTTAGGAATGAGGAGTTATACTCCAGAAACAGCCGTATCTCCAGTACATTTTCAACAATGGCACCAAGTATATGGAAAATTTCCCAGGTATATAGCTTAACTACAGTCAGACAAATTACTGTGCAATCAGTCTACTCTCAATCATCACCAGAGTGACATAACCCATCATCAATAATGATGCTAACCTGTATTTACTTTTAAATCACATGCTCACCAATGCCAGTTTCGATATGCTGAAGTAAAACAGATCTAATGACAGCCTCCGTCTAAAATGAACTAAAGAGCTAAATTCGTAAGGTTCGGTGAGAGTGACCGTAGTTGATAGCAAGGCAGTGTTCAACTGAATGTGACATTAAGGAATAGAGGTAAAGCTGAAGTCAGTGGACACCTAGAAAAGGTCACTCTAATGGTTAGAGTTTTTCCTTGCATAAGGGAAGATGACTGAGGTTTTTGCAGGTCAATCATCCCAACCTCACATTGTCACTACAGAGGGTCCTCAGCACACTGCTCAAAGCTCAACTATCTTAAGCTGCTGTACTGAAGATCCATCATCAGGGACCCCCACCACCCAGGTCACGCTCTCTTCTCACTGCTGCCATCAGGAAGAACGTACAGGGGCCTCAGGACTCAACACCAGGATCTGGAATAGTTATTACCCCTCAAGCATTAGGCTCTTGAATCAAGTGGGATAACTTCGTTCAACTTCACTTGCCTCATCAATGAAATGTTCCAACAATCTATGGACTCACTTTCAAGGACTCTTCATCTCATGTTCTCAATATTTATTGCTTATTTATTATTATTTCTTAATTTTTGTATTTGCACAGTTTGTTGTCTATTGCATACTAGTTGAACACCTAAGTTGGTATGGTATTTCATTGATTGTATTATGGTTATTATTCAATTGTGGATGTATTGAGTATGCCTGCAAGAAAATTACTCTCAGGATTGCACATGATGACATTTTTGTACCTTGGCAATAAATTTACCTGATCTTTATCATCAGGTTGTTGATGAATACACCATGCTAAATTCCATTTGCAGCTCTTTGAACAAACAAAGCGACCCATAGTTCTAAACCACAAGATCTAGAGGATGACACTCGTGCCACAAAAATAGCTGGCAGTGATCACTTTCAGATTGACTGCTGCCAAGACTCCACCATCCATATCCTAGGCCACCATTTAACTAAAACTCAAATGAACCAGCCTCTTAACTACAAATGAGAAAATATGCAGATGCTGGAAATGGAAGCAACACACACAAAATGCTGGAGGAACTCAGCAGGTCAGTAGGCATCAATGGAAAAAAGTAAATAGTCTACGTTTCGAGGCGAGACCCTTCAGCAGGACTAGAGGAAAAAAGATGAGGAATCAGAGTTAGAAGGTGGGGAGAGGGGAGAGAGAAACACAAGGTGATAGGTAAACCTGGGGAAGTGGGGAGGGGTGAAGTAGAAAGTTGGGAAGTTGATTGGTCAAAGAGATATAAGGGTGAAGAAGGGGGAATCTAATCAGAGAGGACAGAAGGCCATGGAAGAAAGAATCAGTGGAAGAGCACCAGAGGGAGATGATGGCAGGCAAGGCGATAAGGTGACAGAGGGAAAAGGGGATGGGGAATGGTGAAGGGGGGAGCATTATCAGAAGTTCGAGAAAGTGATGTTCATGCCATCAGTTTGGAGGCTACCCAGGCGGAATACAAGGTGTTGTTCCTCCAGCCTGAGTGTGGCCTCATCGTGGCAGTAGAGGAGGCCATGGATGGACGTGTCAGAGTAACAATTGGAAGTGAAATTAAAATGGGTGGCCACTGGGAAATCTCGCTTTTTCTGGTGCATGGAGCATAGGTGCTCTGCGAAGTGGTCTCCCAATCTACGTCGGATCTCACCGATATACGAGAGACCACATTGGGAGCCCCGAATACAGTAGATGACCCCAACAGGCTCACAGGTGAAGTGTCGCTTCACCTGGAAGGATAGTTTAGGGCCCTGAATGGTAATGAGGGAGGAGGTGTAGGCGCAGTTGTAGCACTTGTTCCACTTGCAAGGATAAGTGCTGGAAGGGAGCTCAGTGGGAAGGGATGAATGGACAAGGGAGTTGTGTAGGGAGCAATCCCTGCAGAAAGCAGAATGTTGGGGGGGGGGAGGGAAAGATCAGAGGTTGTGTATCCTCTATTAAGTGAATCATATCGTGAAGCCTTTTCCAATATCTGCAAGGTGCAAATGGGGAACGTGATTGCCTGGATGAGTACAACTCCAATAACTGCTAGGACAAAGTAGTTGGCCTGATTAGCACTCCATCAACCATTGGTGGACTGTTGCTGTGGTCTCTGCCATCTGCAAATGCCACATAGTTACCCACAAATTCAAGCCTTCTACTACCAAGAAGGACACGGTCAGTAGGTGTATGGAACACTAATCTGCTGCTTCCATTCCAAATCTCACACTGTCATGACCGAGAAGTATATCATTGTTCCAGTCATCTTGATGGGTCTAAACCTTGCACCATAAAACTCTGTAAAAGTCTTCACCAGAAGGATTGCAGCAGTTCACTACGGTACCTAACCATCTCCTTATGGGCAATTAACTATGGGCTGGTTTTGGCACTGTTGTCCACATCTGAAAATATACATTTAAAAAAATTCATTCTTTATATATTCTCTGATGGATTGAGACTTGCTGACTAAACCAACAGAGAGTTGTATTTCAATAAAAGGATGTGTAAAATTATGCAGAGCAAAATCATAAATTTTCTTTGCTTAACATAAAGTGGTTGGATGCGAGTCAAAGGAGGTGCATGGAGTTTGAATTACAGATTTGCCATGATCTCACTGAGCAGACATGAGGCCGTAAATAGCTTATACTACTTCCCATGTTGGCGATGAAAGCAACACTCATTTTTCACAGTGTACTCAACACACACAAAAGGCTGGAGGAACTCAGCAGGCCAGGCAGCATCTATGGAAAAGAGTATAGTTGATGTTTCAGGCTGCGACACTTGGGCAGGACTGGAGAAAAAAAGACAAGTAGATTTTAAAGGTGGGGGAGGGGAGAGAGAAATACAATGTGATCGGCGAAACCAGGAGGGGGAGGGATGAAGTAAATAGCTCAGAAGTTGATTGGTGAAAGAGATAAAGGGCTGGAGAAGGGTGGAGTCTGATAGGTGGGGATAGAAGGCCATGGAAGAAAGAAAAAGGGGGGGAGGAGCACGAGAGGGGGGCGATAAGGAGATAAGGTAACAGAGGGAAAAGGGGATGGGGAATGGTGAAGGGGGGAGCATTACTGGAAGTTTGAGAAAGTGATGTACATGCCATCAGGTTGGAGGCTACCAAGATGAAATATAAGGTGGTGTTCCTCCAACCTGAGTGTGGCCTCATTGCGACAGTAGAGGAAACCATGGATGGACATATCAAAATGGGAATGGGAAGTGGGATTAAAATGGGTGGCCACTGGGAGATCTTCTGGCGGATGGAGTATAGGTGCTCGGCGAAATGGTCTCCCAATCTATGTCAGGTCTCACCGAGATACAGGAGGCCGCATCAGGAGCAACAGACACAGAATATAACCCCAAAGGACTCACAGGTGAAGTGCGGCCTCACCTGGAAGGACTGTTTGGGGTCCTGAATGGTAGTGAGGGAGGAGGTATAGGCGCAGGTGTGGCATTTGTTCCACTTGCAAGGATAAGTGCCAGGAGGGAAATCAGTGGGGAGGGACGAATGGTCAAGGGAGTCGTGTAGGGAGTGATCCCCACGGAAAGCAGAACGTGGAGGGGGACGGTGGGGAAGATGTGCTTAGTGATGGGATCCCATTGGAGATTTCGGAAGTTCTGGAGAATTACATGCTGGACGCTGAGGCTGGTGGGGTGGCAGGTGAGGACAAGAGGAACCCTATTCCTGGTAGTGTGACGGGAGGATGGGGTAGGAACAGATTGCGTGAAATGGAAGAGATGCAGTTGAGGGTGCAGGAAGGGACCTTTCTTTGAAAAAGGAGGACATCTCCTTTACTCTAAAATGGAAAGCCACATTGTGAGACTAACCCCTTCCAACCCTGTTACTTGTAAAAACGCCATCCCCTTCTCTGAATTCCTCCGTCTCTGTTGCATCTGCTCTCAGAATGAGGCTTTTCATTACTAGAATGAAGGAATTCTGACAGTTGGGGTTTAATTTAACATTGTAGGTTACAAATGAGTCCATAATAGAGTATTTATACTCTATTCTTGGTTGGTGCAACTGTAACGAAAACCAACTTCCCTTGGGATCAATAAAGTATGTCTATGACTATGACTATATCTCCATCATTAGATGCAGATTGTTAAGGAAAGGATTCTTTGCCCACCTTACTCGTATGCCTCTATCAAAGCCAAAAGTGAGAGGGTTGACAGTCAGGATTTTTCACTTGTAACACCCACTGGCTAAAACCTGCATATTTTTGAGGTCTAAATTTCCTCCTGGCAATTCCAGGTAAAACAGCCTGACCCACAGAATCAAATCTTTTTGACGTCACACAAAAATGAAATGCTTTTGGCCATTAGTTCAGATAGATCTTGGATGGGGCTCTGACTGGAATGATACTGTGATTTCTGTTGGTCTGAATTAGCAAATGATTAATAATGGCAGGAAAACTGCTGCTGCTACATCGTAATCGTCTTCTCTGCTCCCTGAAGAGTTTATTGAATTTTATTGCTGGCTCAGTGCTCGGCATTTGGCCTGCTACCCTGTGTGCCGTTGTTGCCTTTTACAGTGGACAGAAGGAATGCAGCAGACTCCAAGATCGAATGCATGTTGATGTGAAAAAGTTTTAACTCAAGTGATTTATAATGTCTGTGTTATATGTGATCTTCCTCAAGAGGCCACCCAGCATCGTTGACCTTGTCCACTGCTCTACGCAGCTAAGTGCATGACTCTCTCATTTAGCAGAGCTGTCACTTTAGAACTCATTCAGATTTCTAAGTTCTGGGAACATTATCAGATTATGGAACAACATGTTCAAACTTCTATGCCTTAGCTGGAAACATTAATGCTTGGATGACCCCGAGATCCTTCAGATTGGTCAGAACAGGCCATTTAGCCTCCTCTGCGTTTCAAAATAATGATGACTGATCATCTAAACTTAGCATCTTATTTCTGCTTTCTTCCTTGATCCTTTTAACCATTAGGACTATATCAAGCATATTTCCTCATTTGAATTCAACTACTTCTGTACAAGGGGATTTTGCAGATTCATTGAACTTTGAGTGAGAACATTTTTCTTCATCAGTCTTAAATGCAGCATATGACCACAGGTCTGGACTTTCCCACTATCAGCAATATGCTTCTTGCATTTAATCTGTTCAAATCGATGGGTTATCATCTTACTTTTCTAGATTCTAATGAATATATACACAGCCATTCCAAGCTCTCTCATATGCCAATCCTGACATTCCAGGAGTCAGTCTGGTGAACCTTTGTTACAATCTCTCCATAGCAAGCAAGTCAAATCTGCATTCAGTCCTTAAGGCGTGATCTCTCTAAAGCCTGATTTATACTTGTGCGAACAGGCTACACCGTAGCCTATGCCATAGGTGTGATTTATACCCCCGCATAGCCCTACGCCATAGCGAGCATGCATTGTTGTGTCTGCGTCGCTCTGCAATTCACCGCCAAAACGCTAGTTGGCGGTGGGGTTTCTATGCCACTGTGTTGAGTTTCTTCGTGAGAGACATAGACGAGAAAATGCATTTCAAATATTTTGGGATGTCGGCAGGTAGATTTGACAATTTGGTTCATCGTCTCCAACCATTTATTTCGCATCTGTGTACAAACATGGCGGAGAAAAGCAACCAGAAATGCGTAGGAGGAAATGCGATGCTACCAAGCGGACCAATCACAGTTGTTGCGCTCTGTGTCGCCACGCTGCATGAGTTACTTTTTTGGGGAGGTGCACGTCACCCTACGGTGTAGGGTACATGGTACCTATGGCGTACATTTGAGTAGAAGTATAAATCAGGCTTAAGGCTGAGTACAATTAAAATAACACACCTCTGCTGTGCTCAAGTCATCTATGAAGGCACCATATTATTTGCCTTGTTAATCTGCTGTGCTGCAGGGTTACTTTCATGAAGGACAGCCAGATCTTACTGCACCTTCCCTTTCCCCATCAATTGCCATTCAGATAAGCAGTCTTCTCTTGGTTTTGCCATCACCAAAGAAATCCTCACAGTTATCCACATTAGACTGCAGGTTACATGCATTTAGTCACTCACTCAACTTGTCCAAATCACATCATAGTCTCTCTACAACCTCCTCTGAGCTCTAACTCCCAACTAGTTTTGTGCCAGTTGTAAACTTACAGATATTAGATATAATTTCCTCAATTAAAGCATTAATATTTATTGTAATTAACTGGGGTCTAAGCACTGATTCTTGCATATCCACCAGTCATGCCTGCCACTCAAAGAAAGACCTATTTATTCCTCTTTGTTTACACTTTTTGTCTCCTGAGTCCCAACCAGTTCTATCACCATATTAGTACATCAGCCTCAATCCCAAATGCTTTAATTTTGCACACTCATTTATTATCTGGAGTACTGTGTACAATCTGCAGTATTGTGTACAGTTCTGGTCACCGAATTATAGGAAGGATGTCAACAAACTTGAGAGAGTACAGAGGAGGTTTACTAAAATGTTGCCTGGGTTTCATCTCCTTAGTTACAGAGGAAGGTTGAACAAGTTAGGTCTTTATTCTTTGGAGCATAGAAGGTTGAGGGGAGACTTGATAGAGGTGTTTAAAATTATGAGGGGGATTGATAGAGTTGACGTGATTAGACTTTTTCCATTGGGAGTGGGGAAGATTGAAACAAGAGGGCATGGGTTGAGAATTAGAGGACAAAAGTTTAGGGGTAACATGAGGGGGAACTTCTTTACTCAGAGAGTGGTAGCTGTATGGAATGAGCTTCCAGCAGAAGTGGTTGAGACAGGTTCTATGTTGTTGTTTAAAGTTAAATTGGACAGATATATGGACAGGAAAGGAATGGAGGATTATGGGCTGAGTGCAGGTCGGTGGGAATAGGATAGGGTAAGAGTTCGGCACAGACTGGAAGGGCCGAGATGGCCTGTTTCCGTGCTGTAATTGTTATATGGTTATATTATGTAGGACATTGTTGAATGCCTTCTAAAAGTCCAAATGCATCAAATGCACCCTTGAACTTTATTGGTTAATTCCTCAAATATTCCAGTAACTCTGCCTTTCGTAAATCCATGATAACTTTGACTAACCCTGCCAGTGTTTTCCAAAGGCTTTGATAATACATCTTTCGATACAAATTCAGAATAATTTATTTATCACATGTACATTGAAACCTGCAGTGACATGTGGCATTTGCATTAACAACCAACACAACTTAAGGATGTGCTGTGGGCAGCCTGCAAATGTCGTCACACATACTGGTGTCAACATAGCATGGCCACAATCTTTAGTAGAACAATACAAACAACAACAACAAGACAACAGCAAGGAAACATCAACAATAAAAGTAATGGATTGTAGCATGTTCCTCACTGTTGATATCAGAATAATTGGACTATAACTTCCTTTTCCTCTCTTTGGATTAGTGGAGTTATATTAGTTACCCTCTAGACAGTGGAAGTTGCTCTAGAGTTTAAAGAACTTAGGAAAATTACCACTGAGGCATTCACCATTATGAGGTCCACTTCCTTCAGTTCCATGGAATGCAGTCTTTAATCTTGTCAATTTCTCCAGCATAATTTCCCTAATAGTACTAACTACTTTTCAGACCCCAAGTTCACTAGTATTTCTGGGAATTTACCTGTCATCCGCTGCAGAGACAGAACCAAAATATTTTATAAATTTACCGCACATTTTTTTGGTGAACATATAAAAAAACTGCAGATATTGGAAATCTAAAATAAAAGAAGGTTCTGTTCCCACAGATGTGACCTGACCTGCTATCTCCAACATTTTGTGTTATTACTTCAGATTGCCATTTTTGTTCCCTGTTATAAATTTGACTGTTTCTGATTGTAATGGTCTTACATTTGTGTTTGATCTTTTTCTGTTTACACATCTTTCAAAGCTTTATATTGGAATTGTTTAATTATTTTCACATGTACTGATTACCTGAAAAGTTTGCCTTGCATTACTTGTTCATTGAGATAAAAATCAATGCGCAGCGCATTAAGATATTGCAAGATAAAACAATAACAGATATCAGCATAAAATGCAACAGCTACAGCAAAAGTGCAGTGTAGGTAGACAATAAGATGAAAATCAGAATAAAGCAGATTGCAAAGTCAAGAGTCTATCTTATAAACATGAGAAAGTCTGTAGATGTTGGAAAGCCAAAGCAACACATAGAATAGAACATAGGACATAGAATAGTACAGCACAGTACAGGCCCTTCAGCCCACAATGTTGTGCCGACCCTCAAACCCTGCCTCCCATATAGACCCCCACCTTAGATTCCTCCATATACCTGTCTAGTAGTCTCTTAAACTTCACTAGTGTATCTGCCTCCACCACTGACTCAGGCAGTGCATTCCACGCACCAACCACTCTCTGAGTAAGAAACCTTCCTCTAATATCCCCCTTGAACTTCCCACCCCTTACCTTAAAGCCATGTCCTCTTGTATTGAGCAGTGGTGCCCTGGGGAAGAGGTGCTGGCTATCCACTCTATCTATTCCTCTTATTATCTTGTACACCTCTATCATGTCTCCTCTCATCCTCCTTCTCTCCAAAGAATAAAGCCCTAGCTCCCTTAATCTCTGATCATAATGCATACTTTCTAAACCAGGCAGCATCCTGGTAAATCTCCTCTGTACCCTTTCCAATGCTTCCACATCCTTCCTATAGTGAGGTGAGGTGCAAAATGCTAGAGAAACTCTGCCTGTCAGGTAGCATCTGTGGAAAAGAGTAAACAGTTAATGTTTCAATCCAACACTTCATCGGGACTGGAAGGGAAGGGGGAAGGAGTCAGACTAAGATGATGGGGGGTGGGGAGGAAGAAGTACAAGGTGGCAGGTGGTAGGCAAAACCAGGAGAGGGGAAGGGGTGAAGTGAAGAGCTGAGAAGTTGATTGGTGAAAGAGATAATGGATTGGAGAAGGGGAAATCTGATAGAAGAGGTCAGAAGACCATGGAAGAAGGGGAAGAGGGAGGAGTACTGAAGGGAGGTGATAGGCAGGTCAGAAGAGAAGATGAGAGAGGGAAATGGGAGTGAGGGATGGTGAAGGGGGGGTGTAATTATCAGAAGTTTGAGAAATTGATGGTCATGCATCTTAACATACCGGGGAACCATTCAATAGTTTTGTAACAACGTGGTGGAAGCTGCCCTTGAGTTTCTTGTTATGTTTTTAATGTTCTCTACAAGGGTAATTCCATTATTTTCCTCTTCTTAATTACTCCCTTGATCCTCCTTTACTGAGTTCTCAACTGTTCCCATTCCTCAGATTTGCTGCTTCTGCAGGCCAATTTATGTCTCCTCCTTGAACCTAATACTGCCCCAGATTTACCTTGTTATCTCTGATTAAGTCACTTTTCCTGTTTTGTTCCTGAGCCAATAGGATGAACAATTATTGTTTTCCATTGTTCCTTAAATCCCTGCCATGATCACAAATCAGTTCCCTATCGTATTGTTTGGTATAGGGGGCGGGAGCTAAAGGAGCTGCAGAGGTTTGCAAGCTCAGCCAGCTCTATCGTGGGCAGATTGAGTACATCTTCAAAAGGCAATGCCTCAGAAAGTGGACATGCTTCATTAAGGACACCCATCACCCAGGACATGTTGTCTTCTGACTACCATCAGTGAGGAACGACAGGAGCCTGAGGACTCATACTGAACATTTTAAAAACAGCTTCATGCCCTCTGCAGTCAGATTTCTGAACAGATAATGAACCAACCCATGAACACTACTTCAGTACTTTTCTCTCTAATTTAATTTTTATATATATATTTCTGAGAGTAATTTCTAGTATTTTTATGTATTGCTCTGTACTACTACTACAAAACAACAAATTTATTGGCATGTGTCAGTGATGTTATACCTGATTCTGATTCGTTAGTACCCACTAACTTGCCTAATGACATCATGCCTTATTTTATTTCGATCTGGGGTCCTCGAATACGAATCAACAAGGAGCAATTCTACCTCATTATAGTCGCTCCTCTCCAAAGGACTTGCGTAACAAGACCGCTAATTAATGTTTTCTTATTGCTCAATACCCATTCTAGGATGACAGCTCTACAGTTGGTTCCTTGAGATTTTGGTCAGGAAAACCATCCTGTATAAATTTCAGGAATCTCTCCTTTGCAATATAGTTATCAATTTGACAAGCCCAATCTACGTGACTACATGATTACAATTGTACCCTTATTGCACGCATCTCTAATTTCCTGCATAATTAAAAGAACAAAGTAATTATGTGCAAAAGATGGTCATTACTAAAAGTAACTTGAGAGGATCTGTTTATAACTATTGAGATTAAAAGGATGATATTTATAATTTGACAATTTTATTATCTTGATTGAGGAGATACAATGCATATGCATGATTATAGATTAGCTTACTTAACTGCAAAAATCTTTAAAGTGAAGCCAATTAACTCTAAAAAAGATTCTATCTCCTTAAGTTTACCGATGCATTAAGTAACATGGCCATTTTAAAGTTCAACATGCCATGAGACCTGGTAAATGATAATTGGTTTAAGCTAACAATTATTGCATAATGGCTAACTTTCAATTCCCATTGGTCACTGAAAGGGCCTGTGATATGAATCAGTTAGAGATTGGAATTTAGAAAGATATGACCTATGATATGTGGCTCACAATGTTAACTTGCGCAAGTAATTACGAAGGTAACTTCAACATTGGTATTTATGACAAGGATGTTGGAGTACAAAATAAGAAATCTTGTTGGAGTTGAATACGGCTTTCGTCAGATCATAGGCTGTAGGGTTTCTATGTTTCTATAACTGGAGCATGAGTAACAGTTTTGTCTCCTTAGCTCAGGGTAGGATATCATCGTCTCAGAGGGAGTTCCCAATGGATCACGGAACCACTTTTAGAGCTCCATGTTCATGACAGTTCCAACATTTTCTGAACAAGGATCCAGAGCAGGAATTCCCAACTCTTTTTTATGCTATGGACCATTACCATTAAGCAAGAGGTCCTGGATGTATTTTGTTTTCTGCACCATTCTCTGTAATCCCTAGAGCCTGCTGTGCATGAAAATCCTAGGAGATCAGCAGTTTCTGAGATACTCAGACCATGTTGTCTGGCACCAACAATCAATCTATGGTCAAAGTCACTTAGATTGCATTTCTTTCCCATACTGATGTTTGGTCTAAACAACAACTGAACCTCTTGACTATGTCTGCTTGTTTTTATGAAATGATTTGCTACCACGTGATTGGCTGATTAGATATTTCCATTAACAAGAAAGTATACTGAGTGTATCTTGGAAATACTCACTTGACTATTGATTGCTCTCATGATGCAGATTTTTCTGTTTATTTTCTGGCAATAAGTATAGTCCATTCTCATAGGAAGGACCAGGAACATAAGAAATTGGAACAGGGTTTGGTATACCTCCCTCAGGCTTAATCAGTAAGATTATGACCAAGCTTTTAATCTCAAATCCACTTGCTCATTCTTTTCCCATATTTGTTGATTAGGCTGCATGTGAAGTATTGCATTCAGTTCTGGTTGCCCCATTATAGGAAAGCTGTTGAACCTTTGGAGAGGGTACAGAAGAAGTTTGCTAAAATGCTCCCTTGTTTAGAGGGCATGTGCTATATGGAGAGGTTGGACAAACGGATTTGGTTTTTTAGAAACATAGAAAATAGGTGCAGGAGTAGGCCATTTGGCCCTTCGAGCCTGCACCGCTATTCAGTATGATCATGGCTGATCGTCCAACTCAGAACCCTGTACCTGCCTTCTCTCCATACCCCCTGATCCCTTTAGCCAGAAGGGCCATATTTAACTCCCTCTTAAATATAGCCAATGAACTGGCCTCAACTGTTTCCTGTGGCAGAGAATTCCACAGATTCACCACTCTGTGTGAAAAGTTTTTCCTCATCTCGGTCCTAAGAGGCTTCCCCTTTATCTTTAAACTGTGACCCCTCGTCCTGGACTTCCCCAACATCGGGAACAACCTTCCTGCATCTAGCCTGTCCAATCCCTTTAGGATTTTATACGTTTCAATAAGATCCCCCCTCAATCTTCTAAATTCCAGCCAGTATAAGCCTAGTCGATCCAGTCTTTCATCATATGAAAGTCCTGCCATCCCAGGAATGAACCTCGTGAACCTTCTTTGTACTCCCTCTATGGCAAGGATGTCTTTCCTCAGATTAGGGGACCAATCTTACAGTGGCGGAGGCTGCGGGGAGATGTAGTAGAGGTTTATAAGATTATGAGAGGCATAGATAGAGATCCAGTATCTTTATATATCCCAGGGTTGAAATGTCTAATACCAGAGGACATGCAGTTAAGGTGAGAGGGGTAAGTTCAAAGGAGATGTGTGGGCACTTTTTTTACACAGAGAGTGGTGTGTGCCTGAAATGTGCTGCCTGGTTGGTGAAAGAGGCAAATACAATAGAGCTGTTCAAGAGGCTCTTAGATAGGTAGATGAATGTACAGGAAATGGAAGAATATGGATATTGTGTAGGCTGAAGGGATTAGTTTAATTGGGTATTTCATTAACAATGGATTTGCTTGGTACAATACTGTGGTCCAAAGGGTAGTTTTTTCTATCTTCTGTTTCCTCTGTGTCCAATTACCAATGTATTTGTTATACTGATTGAGTAACTTTTCATAGTATTTGTTTGCAAAGAATGAGCAGGTTAACAGCCAATGAAAACATTTCTTCTCACTTTTGCCCTAAATTATGAATTTCTTATCCTAAGACCTAGTCTGTAGTTCCAAATTCTTCAGACAATTGGTACATCAGACATCCATTTTGTCAAACTGAAGATTTAATCTATTTTAATGAGGTGATCTCCTGTTTTTCTACTGTAGAGAATGTAAACCTTTTGGAACTTGATCTCTCTTTACAGAACAGTACTTTTTATTCCAAGAATGAGTTTTGAGGACTCCTTTTACACTCTATCTCTAAGGCAATGATATTCTTCCTTGCGTTAGGAGTTAGAATTCTCTATTATCCTACTAAACAATAGCAAAATTCCTTAGTTTTACGCTTCCTTTCCCAGTGATTACTTCACTAAGTTAACATTGTATTTTGTACACAAGGAATTAAGTTCCTTACAACACGCAAGAATTTGACAAAAGAAAGTTCACCTCTTATTTTTAATTGTGGACTCTCCCACATCCTATCTACGTCCACTCTAAGAGGACCCCACTGGATCATAGGATTCAACCACGTTCACTTTTACTTTTCTAAACTCCATCTAATACAAACCTAACCTATCCAAACTTTCTCGATAACTCACCCATTCTCAGGATCAGTCAAGTGAACTTTCTTAGCTGCTTACAATGTACTTACATCTTTTGTTACTTGAATCATTATTTTTGTACTCAGATCCTATATCAATAAACAACTAATTATATTTTATTATCTTTTCTACTTATTTGCATCTTCATATGTGTCTTTTGTGAATGATGCATTAGGAAAGCCAGATCCCTCTGCATTTGAGAGCTCCAGAATATTTTACTATTTGGTGTGTTTCTTTTTCACTTTTAATGCCATGGACTGTAGCCAAGTTTGTGAGTTCTAATTTCCACAACCAAAATGTGCTATTCTGCCTCTTCCAATAGTTTTTCTCCCTGTTGTGTCCCTCAGAATTTCCGAACTATTTCTGAAGTTCTTCTATTCTTAGACGCTGCTAAGTGAACAGTTAACCTCATAGATTAGGATTTATTTTAAAGATGAATGTTTTGATTCTCAGGAAGTAGGCAAAATTGAATTGATTGCCTATTCTTAGTTGCCCTCAGAGGTTAACACAGGGCAACCTCCTTTAGTAGATGAATTGATTTGTAAGAGCAAAGGACTTAAGAAATCACTGTAGTGGAGCATCAAGAGATGACCGTGATTTGTGGTACTGGGGCCAAAGAAACAGAGCAAGTTTATTTTGTTGAGAGTTATTTCTGTGGCATTGGGATTTATGATAAGATATTATTCTGCACTCTTGGTAGCTGGTCCAAGTCCACAATTACTACATTAGATTATGTTAAATAATTGCAGACTGTAAGCATTCTTGCAGTCAGTAACTTTGAATTGTATTTGCATATCCTGGATTTTAGTAATGTTATAGCAAATAAGGATTATTTTGGATTAGCCGTTTAGTCCTTCATGCAAGATAACAACTAAAACAAGAAGAAAAGAGTCATAGAAATGATAGTTTATCACAGCATAATGAGGTAACTTAATTCTTTGGGAGCACAATGCTGTATTTTAGGGAAGAAATTCCAGGGGGAGGGTTCAGGCAGTCATAAAAGAAACTGAAAAGTAGGGATTTTGAGTTTTGGACTTGGAGAGGGAAAGTAGTAGGTAATCATTATGTGACTGAGCCTTTTATTAATTGATCATGCATCCTTTATACTGATACTGTCAGATGGTTGACCATAACCACAACTGTTTTTAGCTGTATTATGAATGTGGCTCATAGGTAGTACTCTTGTCTCTAAGTAAGAAGGTTGTGGGTTCAAATCCCATTCCAGGCATATAATCACAAAATCTTGGCTGACACTCCCAGCTCAATTCTGCATAATGCTGTGGTTTTGGAGTTGTAGTCTTTGGAATGAAATTTTGTATTTCCTCACAGATGAATGAGAAAGATCCCACAAACAGCAAAAAGAGAGTAATTATACTGGACAGAACCCCTTATGTCAACATTTTGAAATTAGACTGTCCGGTCATTTTCACATTGCTGCTTTGGGATTTTTTATTTGCAAGTTGACTGTTGTGTTTCTTAATTAAAAAACTCTTCGAGCTTCAAAAGTTCTTCATTGGCTAAAATCTGGAGATAATAAAAAAAGCTGTACAAATACTTTTCGATATACATTTTGGTATCTTCGTGCTTGGTTTCCTGTGCACTGTCTTTCAATGCGAATGTACAAGATAAATGGTAAAGTAGAGCATTTTTTAAATGGCAAGAGATTGGGTAATGCTAATATTCTTATAGACAAGCTATTTGCAGGAGCTGCAAGTAATTAGAAAGGCAAATGGCACGTTGGCCTGTATTACAAGAGATCTGGAATTCAGGACTAAAGATGTATTACTGCAATTATACAGGGCAACGTGTGGACAGTTTTGGTGTTCTTACTGAAAAAGGATAAAGTAGAGGGAATACATGTGATATGTAGCAGTGTGTGACATATGTACTACGTTTTGCACCTTCGTCACTGCGGAACGTTGTTCATTTTGCTGTGTACATGTTGAATGACAATAAACTTGAACTTAAACTTGTGCAGTGAAAATTCAAAATTACTGGTTCTAGGATGATGTGTTTGTCAAACGAGGAGCGATCAAAGAGACAAAGTGTCTACTAGAGTTTAGAAAAAAGAATAAAACCTCATTGAAACTTCCAGAAATCTGACAGAATTCAACAGGGATGAAGTCAAGAACCGGGGCAGATACTTAGGATAATGAGTAGGCCTTTTGGGATTGAGATCAGGAGAGTGGTGAAAACTTTGGAATTCTCTATTGTGGAAGGATGTGGAAACTCAGTCATTAAGTTTTCAGAACAGAGGTCAGGATATAAAAGGATTCAGGAATGATGCTGCAAAATAGCGAAGAGATATAAATTCATTCATGGTTGTGATGAATGGCAGAGCAGGTATGAAGGACCAAACAGCTTTTACTCCTTGTCCTACTTTTCATCTTCTAAATGACATCTCTGACCCACACTTCCTAATCCTGCAAATACAACTGGTACCAATTTCTTGTATGTTTTCTAAATTTTGTGAGTCCATATTTTTTAACGCTTTGCTTCCTCCGGACATGAGTGTAAGAAAACGTTATGCTTATGCATGATCCGAATTAAACCAAGATTATCATCAGCCATGACTTTATTTCTTTGTGCCCCAATCAATAGCTTTACATTTTTTTAAGAAACCTCTGCTCCTCTTTTTCTGCCTCTTGCAAATCCTTGGTTTTCACTGCTCGTCACTCGCCTTCAACTGCCTTGGTTCTATATTCTGGAAATGGTTTCCTGAATTTCTGTTGTTTCTTAATATCTGTTTCTTGGACAGGCAGTTTGATTGTATTTGATGCCATGTTTTCTTGTTACTGTTCCTATGATGCTTCAAATACACCCAATGGCCCTTTATTAGGTACCCCCTATCCACCTCAAGGTGGAACATGTTCTATGTTCAGAGATCTCTGCTGCACACTATTTGAGTTGTCGTTGCCTTCCTGTCAACTCGAACCAGTCGGGCCATTCTCCTCTCACTAACGAGGTGTTTTTGCCCACAGAATGCTGCTCACTCAATGTTTTATGTTTTTTGCAGCATTCTCTGTAAACTTTAGAAACTGTTGAGTGTGAAAACTCCAGGAGATCAGCAGTACCTGAGTTACTCAAAACACCCCACCTGGCACCAGCAATCATTCCACGGTCAAAGTCACATAGATTACATTGCTTCTCAATTCTGATGTTTGTCCTGAACAACAACTGAACCTCTTGACCATATCTGTATGCTCTTATGCATTGAGTTGCTGCTTCATGATCAGCTGATTAGATATTTGCATTAACAAGCAAGTGCACACATGTATCAAATGAAGTGGCCACTGAGAGTACTGTTTTAATGAAATTAAATATGTTTATAGAATTATGAGAGGCATAAATAAGGTAGACAGAATCTTTTCTTCCCTGAGTAGAAATGTCAAATATTAGAGGTCATAGCTTTAAAATGAAAGGGAGGAATTTTAAGAGTCTACCAGAATGGTAGATGTGTGGAACGTGCTGCCAGGGGTGGTGGTGAAAGGAAATAGAGTAGTGGTGTTTAAGAAACTTTTAATTTGCAATCATGTTTGGCACAGTCATTATGGACTGAAGAGTTGTTCCTTTGCTGTACTATTTTATGTTTTTTTTGTTGTTTATTATAATAACTAATTATAAACTACACAGTCTACTATAAATGGGTATAAAACATGGCTGAAAGCCTTAGCTTTAACATTAAGCAGATGAGGCGCAAGACTGCCATTTGGATGTGAATAGCTATAAAAGCCATTTTGAAGTTGAAACAACTGGCTCAGTAATATAACTGAGTCCATGCATCCTGCTATTTCTGGTATCACACTGAATAATTTTACAAAATATTCAGTAGTGGTGTTAGATTTCAAACATGGGAATGATACATGCCACAAAGTACAAAGTGATTTTGTTCTTTTTCCTGTTAGAGCAGTAACATCACAGTTCTGTTCTTCCCTTGACTTCTTAATCCTTGCAAGATATACTTGTTGGCGTATTGGTTCCGCTAAAATAAGACTGGCATTTACGACACAAGGCTCAGAGCAGTGCAATATGCAAACCAGCCAGAGTAAAATAATTTATCAGCCCAAAAGCTGAGTTCAACATTGCAAGAACTAATGACATCATTCATTGCTGAGAAGTTGCTGTTGCCCAGATCTTGAAAGGCAGCTGACAGCAAAGTTCTCCGACTAACAAAGTAATGCTGAGAGAATACCAGGGAGATGCAAAGAAGATTGAGGGAGATGCAGAGCAGTTTGGTGAGGGAATACTGGAGCTAAGAGCTGAAGGGAACTCTTATTGCTATAGATCTTCTCAATCTGCCTCGTCACAGCCCTTGTACTTTATATGTCTATCTGCACCTCACTTTCTCTGTAAATGTAATACAATATTCTGCATTCAGTTTCTTCATCCCCTCCCCTACGAGTCATCAGTGCTAACCAATACTGTGCCTCAGAGAACAGTACAACTCGGGCCTCTCAGGCTCGGGTCTGACTGATATAACCAAACAGGCTCGCTTTCTCTCATTCAAGTTACCAGTCTTGTGAATCTTTACTGCACTCCCTCTCTTAGTCCTAACTGTAGATAAACTGAAGTGGGATAGACTTGGGCACTTTTAAGAAGGTGAGAGTAGAAGATTGTCCTTAGCAGGTTCTAATCTGATACCTCCTCATTAGGCTTAGTGATGCATTTTGTTTAAAAATTAGCTTTTGAAGGGGATTTAATTACTGTATGTTAAAAACCCTTTTATAAATGCAAAGTATTCTGGGAATTGCAAGTGTTCATCTTCTAGGTGCTATAATGAAAGTTGGGCATGCGTTTGGTGACGTGCCTTTTGGGCTGGTTGATAATATCCTCTCCAGGGATGAAGCAAAGGAATATATAAACTGCTTGTGACATCCAAGTGATTCTCATGGGACTGAGTATGAAATATTTAAACACACACAATATAAAGCGAATGATCTGCAGTATGAAAAGTTCACTGAATCTTTAAACCATTTACCCATGCTGGTACACTACGTACATTTTCCATAGGGTTACTTGCATGAGTGAAAGCAAGCCCATTTAGCTATATCTGTCAGACCCAAGGTTGTTTTCCAGTCTAAATGTTCAAAATAGAATCATTTTCTTTGCAAATGAAATACTGAGGCGCATCCTAATAAGAAGTTTACAAGGTTATGAAGGAGCTTCAGTGGGATAAACGCAGAAGATGAAGCGAGGTATTCAAGATACAGTACATTTCTTTGCCCCAAGAGTCATTGGAATAAGTGGATTAACTTATGGAAAAGCTGGGATAAGTAGATTCGTTCAGGAAAAGACAATTAAACACAAAAGGAAGGAAGGAATGGAAAGATATGATGATGGGCTTGTATGAAAACTGGAGTGGTTGTCATGTGAATAGGAATAGCAGCCAGAACCTATTTCTATGGCAAACATACAGTCGGCCCTCCTTATCCACGAGGGATTGGTTCCGGGACCCCTCGCGGATACCAAAAAACGCGGATGCTCAAGTCCCTTATTCATCCTGTCTCAATGAGGTGGACTTTAGGACCCAGCGGAGCCCCGGACCTTATTTAACCTGTCTCAGTGAGGTGGGCATTAGGACCCAGCCGCAGAGCTCTGAATCCGCAGTGTTTCTGTTCACGAAAATAATCACAATCACGATTTAAAATGAAGTGGAAATAATAAAGCGATCAGAAAGAGGTGGAACGCCATTGGTCATTGGAAAAGTGTTAGGCTACAGTCGGTCAACGATCGGAACAGTTTTAAAGGATAAAATGAGAAAGGCCCTGCCCGATTAAAGCTAGAATTATTCCTAAGCAATGCAGTGGTTTAATTATTGGGTTTTGGGATTTTGGGTTTTTGATCCTCCACATCAACCCGGCAGGGATGGAGAGCGTGCTCGGGAGCGATCTGTCACTGGATTGAACTCAGGAACGATCTATCACTGGATCGAACTTGGGAATTTCTGTTCCCGAGCCCGGCGCTAAAACATACGTTTCGTAAGTATTTTATATGCATAGGAAGATAAAATATATACTATATACTAAGACAAACGTTTGACGAACTGACACTAAATAATATTAGAAATACCTGTTCCGACTTATTTAGTAAGAGAACTTACATTTTTTTCAATCCTGATCCACGATAACCTACGCACATCCTCCCGTGTACTTTAAATCATCTCTAGATTACTTATAATACCTAATACAATGTAAATGCTATGTAAATAGTTGTAATACTGCATTGTTTAGGGAATAATGACAAGGAAAAAAAGTCTGTACATGTTCGAACAACATTTCCGGGTTTTCTCGATTCGCGGTTGGTTGAATTGGCGCATGCGGAATTTGCGGATAAGGAGGGCCGACTGTACTTTGTACATTTGTAGATTTAAAACCTTGATGCTTTGGATTTGGGTTCACCTAAAAGCCATGATTTCAAGGTTGAATTCTAGCTGCAATAATTTCATTTTTATAATCCAGGTTTTAAAAGGATTCAATTTCAAATTAACATTTAGAATTCCTACCTGTGACTGATGCTCGGACTCCGAATAAAATAACATGTATATACTCAAGAAGTTCTGCAGATACTGGAAATCTTGAACAATGTACATAAAATGCTGGAGGAACTCAGCAAGTCAGCCAGCATCTATGGAGGGGAATAAATAGCAGATGTTTCAGGCTGAGATCCTTGCATCAGGACTGCATATCTTTTCACATCCTTCAGTGCTGCCTGTGTGGAATATGCATGTTGTCCACATTAATGCATGGATTTCCTTTGGCTTCCTCTCACTTCCCAGAGATAAACTTGTTTGGTGGGGTAATTGGTTGCTTAGAATAAATAAATGGCAACAAAAAGATTAAGAGAGAGGTGGGTGTGTATGAGGATTTATTCCTCTTTCCACTGGAGGATCAACTGATGAGATGTAAATGAACCTTAGAAACCATAGAAACTCAAATTTCTAGGCCATTTTTCAGGAGCAATGATTTTCTAATTCACATATCTCACCAAATACAGGTACAATTTCCAATATTTAAAAAAACAGGAACATGAGCAGGAAGGATTTTGATTGAATATACACCTGGTACAGGCTAATGTGACTACTGGGCCTAGTTACGCATCTTGGTCAGCAAGGAGAGGTTGGACTGACGGGCCTGCTTCCATCATGTATAACACTTTGATCTTAGGTAGAGACTGGACTCAAAGCCTCCAACTGTTATTTTTACCCTCATTTATAGCTGCACAGACTATTCAATGTGGGAAATGCAACTGAAGGATATTGATCTAGCTTTTTGCCGTAAAACCATGTCATAGACCTTGAAGAAAACAGTCTACAAAGATCTAGTAATCCCTGTGGGAATATCTTCTCCCTTTTCCCTGTCAGTAGAATGGAATCCATGGGGCCCAGCAACTGCTGTGTCAAGAAGAGGCAATCAGAGAATTTTCATATTCAACACATCAAGGAAAAGCAACACGTTTAACTTTTTAAAACATTTTTCAATGTGTGGATCAAAGTTTGGTATATATATTCCTTAACAAGGTCAAAACTACAACATCATAAATATTCACTTATAGTTTAGAAAGCTGATTATATTATAATCTATTGAATTTGATCATCTGGGTTGAGTACCAGAGGATGTAGGCTCAATTCTTCCATGGAAGGATGGCACTGAAAATCAGGGGTGAGCTCTAGCGGTGGGATGGAAAACAATTAAAAATTACTAATTAAACACTTACTTTTAACCAGTCCAGTTGCCTGTCATCAGGCCTGTTTAAATAGCAACTAGTTTGGCCATCATCATTGAAGTTAAAAAAAATAGCTCTAAACCATCTAAAATTTTACTGGTTAACTAATCTTTGTCACTTTAATTAGGATAAAATGGAAGAATTATTTTCCAGTTCATTTGACCAGTAAATACTTAGTTTTGTACAGTCCAAATCCCTCTACCATCAATGAACCATTGCAGCAGTGTGTACTATCTACAAGATGCACTGTAACAACACACCAAAGTTCCTAAGGCAGTACCTTCCAGACCCACAACCACTACCATCTCAAAGGAGGAGAACAGCAGAGACCTGGGAACACCACCATTTGAAAATCCCCCTCTAAGTCACTCACCATCCTGACTTGGAAACATATCACCGTTCCTTCATTGTCACTGGGTCAAAATCATGGAATTCCCTCCCTAACAGCACTGTGGGTGAACCTACACCCCAGGGACGGCAGTGGTTCAAGAAGGCAGCTCATCACCACCTTCTCAAGGGCAACTAGGGATGGGCAATAAATGCTGGCTTAGCTGGCAACGCCCACATCCCATAAATGAATAAATTTTTTAAAATTGCTGAATTTCTTTTTCTATCTGCAAATTGAAGTATTAGCTGGGTTAAGATTGTCTTTTTTTCCAGAAATGTTGTTATTTGATTCTATGTTGATATATTTAGACTTGGATTTAGATCCAAGTTTATTTATCACATGTACATTGAAAGATACATGTGTCACTTGCCTTCACAACCAACACAACTGAAGGATATGCCCAGGGCAAGTCACAAGTGCCACCGAGCATTCTGGCACCAACATAGCGTGTCCTCAATGATCGGCAGAACAATACAAGTAACAAGAGCAACAAAACAGCAAAGCAAATCATGCTTTTTATCTTGTCTCCCACCCACCCACTCACACACACATACAGGCTTCCAACCCTGGGACAAGCTGCCAGCAGCGGCCTTGGCCTGGACACGCAGACATCAGCTCTCCAACTTCCGGCCATGCTTGACCACGGTTAGAACACTTGCTTCTGAGACAAATTCAAGCTCGTACCTCAGACAGGAATGCGCAATCTATTCCATCAAGCGCTGCCAAAAGAATGCTGTATTGTTGGAGGTACCTTCTTTTGGATGTGATGCGTTACTGAGGCTCCAGAGGTTTGTTCTTTCTGTGACTGTAGAACATGCTGTGGTGATATTTTGAAGAAAGAGAATCAAGTTCTTATGTCCTGGCCAAATTTGATCTGGTAATCGTAATCGTAAAAATAGATGGTCACCATTATTGCTATTCATGGAATTTGTGAGCGTACAAATTTGGCTGAACACATTTGTGTCCATAAGACCAATTATTACAAAAAGAAATACTTATTTGTGAAAATTTTGGGAGTTTTTGGAAGACATTTTATAAATTCTGTTTCAAGGTGTGTACATAATTTCCATATCATCAGCACCAGTAGAACGATACAACCCCAATCCTATTTAAGCTGTGGTATTAATACAATACAGTGAAATAAACCCATTGCCTCCACAGTTACTGAACCTCCAGTGGGAAAACTAAACACTCCCCAATTCTCACATGAACAAACTCCTGTGCTCCCTCCCCCAGCCCTATTCCTCCTGTAGACTCACCCCCTGTTCTCCACCAATCTCCAACACTCCTTAGTGCAGACATCCCAACCTGCAAAAACTCATTTCAGGGAGGTAGCACCCCCGCCCCCCCCCCCCCGCAACCCCATACCCACCCCCGTCGACCTCCAAGGGTGTATGTAATACTTTGTTTAGTGATTTTGTCTAATCTGTAAACCAAGTTGGGTATATGCAGCAAATGTGACATTAAAGTATGTACTTATATTAATTATCATGTTTATTCTATTATAACTTTAAGCAAGTCTACAGGGAGTTTGGCCTCATCATGTAGGACATCAATAGCATAGCTCCTGGGCAGCTAGCCAGCTAGTTTAAATCAGGGGTCCCCAACCTTTTTTGCACCGCGGACCGGTTTAATATTGACGATATCCTTGCGGACTGGCCAACCCGGGGTTGGGGGGGGGGCGTGTTAAATGCGACCGGAATATAGGTAATATGTCAACTATAAGTCACTTGTAAGTGGCTAATACACTCAATTTCGTTTCTAAAGGGGTTTATCTAATGAATTTAATATTAAACACACAGCGCATATTTTCCTCGCATGAATGTAGCGATAAGTCAATTATAACAGTGGTCCCAAACCTCCGGGCCGCGAAGAATGCAGCAGTACAGAGGTAGCCAGAACGCACCCAGCACATCATTAAGAAAAAAGCCGAAATAAACAAGCTAATTGATTAGGTGCTGCCTGGCACGTAAATGCCGGCCCAGATCAGAGGCGACGCAATCGGCAATCGGCAATCGCCTCTGATGTAGGCCGACATTTATGTGCCGGGCGACACCTAAGTAATTAGCTTGTTTATTTCGGCTTTTTTCTTAAAGATGTGCTGTGTGCGTTCTGGCCACCGCTGCATTCTTCGCGGCCCGGAGGCTGGGAACCACTGAATTATAAGTCACTTATAAGTCAATAGCATCATAACATTTTAAGTAACGTTTGAATATTAAACACACGACACATATTTTCCTCGTATGAACATGTAAAATCATTGCAACACACCAATATCGCTGAATCATTGGGAGCCCTGGGCTTGTTTTCCTGCAACAACACGGTCCTATCGAGGGGTGATGGGAGACAGCGATACTCGAAGGGAGCTCCTTGTGTCCAGTCTATTCTGCAATTTAGTTTTTGTTGCATTCATTGCAGAAAACTCTGCCACACAGAGATATGTTGGAAATGGAAGCAATGTTTTCAGTGCTTTCGTGGCTATCTCAGGATATTCAGCCTTGACTTTGATCCAGAATGCCGGCAGAGATGTTATGTCAAACATACTTTTCAGCCCGCTATTATTTGCAAGCTTGAGGAGTTGATCTTTTCCCCGCGCTGACATGGATGATTCACCGGGGACATTCACAAATGGGTCACGGATCCATTCCTTTGCACGTCTTGGGTCACTGATGACCTCGCATGCATTAAAATTCAACAGTGCATGACAGGGACTGAGGAAAGGTGCAGCTGACTCATATCATTTCATATTGCCAAATCATATTGTTTCCTCGCAGCCCGGTGGATAGGGACCACTCTTAGCACGAGGAGAGACCAATCAAGATGCTCCCTCTCGCTCTCCCTCTCCTGCTCAAAAAAATCTATTTCCAGGATATTGTATATAATTTCCGGGCGTCAGGGAGCCACTATCGATATGCGGAAGACTCCCGGAACTTCCGGGAGAGGTGAGATGTCTGTTAATGTCTAATCTGCCAAGGGTCACACAAGACTTCCTTCATCAGGAGAACATGAAGGATAAATTACAGTGTATTTTCAGTTTTGCTCAAAGGCCTGAGCATTGCTGGTAATGACACTGGAACCATGATCCAAGGAGCAGTTGGTATGTCACACACTGATAAACTGCACCGAGTGCCTGCACTGCTTTTTTTAAGTTAGTATATTTTGTTACAAATACATTGTTTCAGGAAATTTTGCAAGGCTTCATCCTAATGCTAATTAAAATAAAATGTCTCAGATTCTTCATATTATCCAACTTTCATTTAATTGGATTATAACCCTGTTTTTTTAAAACCAAAATTTGCCAATTCCTAATTAACTAGCCTAATTAAGCCTATATTCAATCATATACTTTTACTTTTGTTGTTGGAATTATTTGTTGTCTGACTTACCCGAAAGTAATTTGATGATGATCTTAAATTGATTTATTACTAGATTAAGACTAGCACAGTACAATGGGCTGAATGGCCTGTCCAGTGCAGTACTGTTCTGTGTTCTGTTACTGGACACTGTATCTCCTTTCAGCTATCGCTGCTCTAGTTCAAAGTACATTTGCTATCAAAGCATGTGTACATCATACAACCTTGAGATTCATCTTCTCACAGGCAGTCACAAAACAAAAAAAAATCCCCAAAAGAACCCGTTAATAAAGGACTATCAAACACCCAATGCGCAGAGAGAAAAAAAAAGTGCAAACAATAAAAGTAAGCAAGTAGCATTGAGAATGGAAGTTATACGGAAGACATGAACCCAGGCATCACTGCAGCTGGTGCAGACCACAGCCTCAGTTCACCCCAGAGCCGCATAAGTGTCACGAGACCGCACCCACGAAGTCACCAGAACACTAGTTTGCAAAGACAAGTTTATCTTATCAATAATTGGAGCAGTGTCATTGATTGCCCTGCTATCCCTGCGTGCCAATTCTCTGAAGATTCCTGATCTGCATTCTTCAGGTTGTAGTTATTTTTTGTTGAATGAATCACAAATAGTTCCTTTCCTTACTCCACAGGATAAATCATACAAATTGCCTCACAAGATGGGACCTTCATTTACGAAATAAAATTGCATTTTAGATTACTAGTATTTCTAGTAAGTATTCTGTGCAATGTGATTGTGCAACTGAAGGATTTCTGAGAACGTATTCAGGGCCACACAAGGCAACTTATTTTCCTACTGCAAGCATAATCAGAAATTGGACACACACACAATAGCCCAATGATTTATATTTGTTCACAGGTGTATTTTGCTTCTAATTGGCAAGTATATAGGCTGCAAGGAAAAGCACGCAACCAGGCCAGGCAGTTCATCACCTTATTTTGGTCTAGTGCCAAGATGATGGCTTTCTACTGGTAACACCTAGAAATGTCCCTTTTGAATGTAAGACATTTCTTGCAGCTGCTTGTTGCTCAACTGATAGTTTAATGATTTTGCTTTGTTGCAGATGACATGTTTATCAATGTTTAAAGCAAATTTGAATAAACATTTACAGTAGTACAGAACTTCCCACCAGATTAGAGTAGCCACCCACCCAATGTTACTCTGGAATATTGACCATTAATTAAAAGCTGGATGCTTACAGAACAGCCAGCGAGTGGAGGGAGTATGAAACTGAAATGGTCAGAGGCAAGAATCATGGTATGAAATGCTCACTTAAATCAAGAAATACCCCTATTTCCATCAGCCCGCACCACATCGGTCCCAATTACTGTGGTGGCTTTTTGAGATATTGAAAGAGTATTAGCAATTGCAGTACTGTGAAAATTATGAAGCAACTGTTTTACGCAGGCAGGCCTCTGACATCAGTCAAACTAATACAGCAAAAGTTCTGATTTCAACATTATGTTAATCAAGCAGTTTGGAACCAATTATATTTATTATCTGATCTGAGTCGTTTCCTGTGACAGTGTCTGTCCTCTCTGTGGTATTTGCAGTCAAGAGTTCAGTTCGTGTTACACAGAGTGCAGAATTCAGTTCTGGTTGAGCATGTTAATGGATAACAGGGCACTGTGGCCTCATCAAAACCTTGGGCTGGTGCCACAGAATGCAGCTTTGTGCTTTTCTGATTACTCTCCGGCATATTTCCAGATACTGGGCTTCCAGTGAGCCAATATAAGTCAAGTTGATCAAATATTTAATTGGCTGATACAATATGTCTTTATATGGCTTGGTCTTAAATCCGTAGGTCGTTTTACTATATTGGGAGTGAGAAAGGAAAGGTTTGCCTTAAGTGAGATTGTAGTTGCTGATGACATCTCTGCACATTGATATGCTGCCATCTTTAAGCTCTACTGAGACGAGAATAACTTGAAGAATTGGGAGTCAGCTGTCATACACCGTACACTGTACCTTGGGCAAACAGCCCTGGCCCTTTGAGTGACACAACCTAGCAATCCTCTGGAATTTTAATTTGAGTCTAATCATTGGACAATCTACAATGATCAATTAACCTACCAACCGGTACGTTTTTGGTCTGTGGAAGGAAACCAGAGCACCCGGAGGAAACCCACGCGGTCACGAGGAGAACGTACAAACTCTTTACAGTTAGCGGCAGGAATTGAACCCGGATGGCTGGTACTGCAAAGCGTTCAAAGTTCAAAGGTTAATTTATTATCAAAGTATACAACTCTGAAATTATTCTTCTGGGTAGCCATGAAACCAAGAAAGAAAAGAAAGGCAACACAATTATCAACCCCCAAATGCTCCCTCCCTACACCAAAAAAAAGAACAAAAACAGAGCAGGCACATCAACCCCCCCCCCCCCCAATCCCTCCTCACGCACAAAAACACAAACAAAACAGAACAAGCACATTGACCCCAAATCCTCCTCCCTGCACAAAAAAAACGAGAAAGATTGGGTGAAAAACACAGAATATAAAAAACTATAAGACTGGAAAAAAGGTCTATAGTCCAAGTCCATATCCAAAACACAGGATACCTGGGTAACATTCTCCGGGCACAGCGGTAGGCTAATCCCCTCTCCGGTAGCAGAGCAAAAGGCAGCCAGCCACTGCTCACCTTCTGCATTCATCTGAATGTTACAATCTCCCTTGTTGCTTTAATCAGCGCACAATGGAAGCTTTAACTAGTGAAATGGAGTCAAACATCAGCTGGCATCCTACCCCACTACGAGGTCCACGCATGCCGCCTCTGCCTTCCAGAATCTTCTCGGAGATTGCAGGGCACTAGAACACCCAAACGATCTCCAAACAGCAGATCACGGGCTCCAACAGTTCCAGAATTACATCCAAGACGAAAAAAAGACATAAAAGAAGCAAAATATACAGTTTCGTGATCTATCCAGGAGATGTCGACCGAAGGAGCATGACCGGGGGTTGCTACCGTGCTGCCCCAAACTACCAAGCAATGGAAGGATTGTTTTTTCCCTTCTAATTTTCTTATCCTTACTATACCTTTTCAAATGTTCTTCAGAGAAATCCACGGTTCTGATGAATAGGCAGTCTGAAGTAGGCTCCTTTGTTAGCTGATGAAGCAGCACTGTAAGCCTGGCTTCAGACCCGAATACTTGAGATTAAAGGGGCAGATGAAGATTACTTCTCCCCAGTACACATCATTCTTCTTTAAAATAAAAAGAGTTACAGTAGCACATTTATGTCTCTTAAGAGTTCAGATTTCTTGTTCCAATTTGCTTTGTTTGTGAATTAAATATGTTTAGGCGCATGCAAAGAGAAAGCTGTCATATAAAATGAGTACTCACCAATCTTCTGGAAGTTCTTTAACTGAGACCAAGATGCATTTGGTATCAGTTTCAACAGATTTTAGACCATAGAAAATCTACAGCGCAATACAGGCCCTTCAGCCCACAAAGTTGTGCCGAACATGTCCCTACCTTAGAAATTACTAGGCTTACCTATAGGCCTCTATTTTACTAAGCTCCACGTAACTATCTAAATGTTTCTTAAAAGACCCTATTGTATCCGCCTCCACCACCATTGCCGGCAGCCCATTCCACGCACCCACGACTCTCTGAGTAAAAAAACTTACACCTGACATCTCCTCTGTACCTACTCCCCAGCACCTTAAACCTGTGTCCTCTTGTGGCAACCATTTCAGCCCTGGGAAAATTCATCCAAACCCAAACCCAAACCCAAACTCCCAACAGTGGCCGTATCCGACTGTTGGAGTTTGGATGGGACCGTTTCCCATTGTTTGGGTTTGGATGGGACCGTTTCCCATTGTTTGGGTTTGGATGGGAGTGTATCCCACTATTTGGGTTTGGATGGGACCGTATCCAACTGAATGGGTTTGGATGGGTCTGCCCCACAGATTGGGTTTGGATGGGTCTGCCCCACAGTTTGGGTTTGGATGGGACTGTTCCTCACCTTTTGGGTTTGGATGGGACCACGTCCCACTGTTTGGGTTTGGATGGCAGCCGCATCTCTAAGGCTGCAGTCAGAGACTCTTGTCTTGTTTTACAGAGGTGAATGGGATAGCAATACCATCCAAAGAGAAATGGAACTTTTTCATAAGTCTACCTTTCTTAACACCAGACACCCGTATTTCTCTGGCTTAAAGCTCATCCACTCCCTAAAGCTTTCACATCATTCCTGTAATGGGGTAATCAGAATTGCACACAAAATTTTGTATCAACTACTTGAGTCACAGAAACATTGGGGGGGGGGGTGTGGTTGTTTCTTGGAAATCAACACATATTTCTCATGGATGTAGTGACTTGCTCACCTGAATCAGAAAGCCAGGGGATTAAAGTTCAAACTACATTTATTATCAAAGTATGTATACATTATTCAAACTTAAGATTTGTCTCCTCGTAGGCAGCCACAAAACATAGAAACCCAAGAGAACCCACTAAAAACAGAAGACAGTCAAACACCCAACGTGCAGAGAGCGAGAGAGAAAAAAAAAACAAATTGTGCAAGCAATTAAAGAAAGCAAATAGCATTTGGAATGAAAATGAGTCCACAGACACTAGGCCCAGAGTAGGCCACAGCCTCTGCCTCAGATCAGCACAGAGCTCAGTAAATGTCACGGAGCATCAAGCAAAGCCAGCCTGACCCCTGCCTCTGGTCCCAACACCCTGCCTTCCTGGCTCACCATTTAAATCATTCAAATATTGGGTCGTTCCTCGTGCAGGGACCCCAGCCCTGTCGCATCAATACACTCTGGGCCCCGCCATGGACCCCACCACGTTTAAAACTACTCCAGAGATCTCAGCACAAGAGCCCGGGTTGACACACCAGTGCAGTGGAAGGGAATACTGCTGTAAAGGACATTTTCTTCTGAGAGAGGCTTTTAGCTGAGGTCCGGCCTAATATTGTGGAACATTTTGAAGGACAGAAGATTGTTTTCCACCATATGTTGGACAATATATTCACCCAATCATACCATATGGTCATTGCCTTGTTGTACTGTATCGGATCTTGCTGTGTTTCCCACAACAGCAGCTTCACAAAGACTATCTACTTGCTGGTAAAGCCCATTGAGTTATACTTAAAGTGCTATGCAACTGCATTTCTTCCTTGGTTCTACTACTGGGGCCAGATGGGGTAGTTACGTGATAATCCTCCAATGGCTCTTTTTGTTATTAAACACTTGCAGTTGAGGCTGCTTCAAGAGTAAGTTTATCTTAGTTATCGTTGCTGGTTGAGCGGGATTCTACAAGTGGTGTATCTCCTTCTGACTCTCCTCCATGACCTTGACATTTTGCGGCAGCTGAAGGAAAGGCCCTCATCCTATGATTGTATGCTATGCAGTAAACGGGCTATCACAGTGTCTTTTTCTTGTATTGTGTGACGTTAGTTGTGCAGCGCAGATTGCTGCAGCCATGGAGGCAGGCTATGTGATCCTACGAATTTACAGAGAGCGGACCTCTGTAAGCACAGCATCTGTATAAAGCCTGCTGTCAAAACTGCACATGGATCATATTTCATATTAATAGTGGCTTTGATTTAGTTCCCCATTTGAATCAGAGGGCCTCAACCTCCAGGTTAAACCCAGAACAAAAAATAAGTTAAGTACTGCTCAAATCTTAGAAAGCTCAGTGAAATGAAGATGGAAAATGAGGGGAAGTGGGGGAAGGAAGAAATTTTAGTGAATGATTGGATGTCTAATATTCCACAACTTTTGGGTTTAGAGCTAGTTTTAAAATAGCAAGAGTTCTTATTTCAGATAACTGCAAATGATTAGTTCCCTCTCCCCTCCATCACTGGTTTTATTCAGAATTAACCTGCACCATTGATCTGCATTGTGTTAACAATGACTTAATTTGGATTGTGAAAGAATTGTACTGCAACAGCCACTTGATAATTATCATCTATTTAGGGGATGTGCTCAGAACAGAGTTATGAGGCTAATTGGCCTTCCTTTGTTCCTATATTTCCACACGATGTTCAGGCCCTTCCACTGATGGTTCAGGTATTAGAAGAGGTGAGATTCTAGTGCATATTTTTTTGGTGGTAGCCCTCTAAAGTACGTGGAACAGGAAGCCACAGAAGAAAACCTTCTGTCATTACAATAATACTTATTATGCACCTACACGATAAAAGTATGAAGAAGTGAGACATCATGGAAGGGAGAAGAATTAACAATATATAAAACTGAGACAAAGAGAACAAATGGCTAGAGAAGGTGCTTTGGACTGTGTTGTGAGGCCATGGAATTTAATTTCCACAGAAGTGTAATTAATACCAGTATCGGAGATCAGTTGGCATGCTCACAGTCTTTTTCCTAAGGCAGGGAGTCCAAAATTAGAGGACATAGGCTAAAGGTGAGAAGGGAAAGATTTAAAGAGGAACTGAAAGACAGTTTTATCACTAGGGGGTGGTAGAGACAGATGCAATTACAGCATTTTAAAGACATTTGGACGGGTGAATGGATAGGAAAGATTCAGAGGGATACAGGGAGGAGATAGAGATCTTAGTGATATGGTGTCATGACAAGAACCTTTCCCTCAAAGGCAACAAAACAAGGGAGATGGTGTGTGTGCTCCTGTCTGCAACAACAGTTTTGAGGTTGAGACTTTCAAATGCCTAACTGTGAACATCACCAATAGCCCAATAGCCTGTCCACAAACAACCTGGTTGATGTCGTGGCCAAGAAAGCTCATCCATGTCTCCACTTCCTCAGGAGACTAAAGAAATTTGGCATGTCCCCAGAGAGCAATTTATTGATACACCACAGAAAGCATTCTGTTTGGATGAACAATGGCTTGGTATGGCAACTAATCTGCGCATGACTGCAAGAAACTACAGAGAGTTGTGGACATAGCACAGCACATCACGCGAACTAATATGGCCTCTGTGTACTCTGTCTATAGTTCTCGCTGCCTTGGTGAAGCAACCAGCATAATCAAAGGCCCCATCTGCCCCAGATGTACTCTCTTTTCCCCTATCCCAATTGGCAAAAGATATAAAAGTACGTACCACCAGGCTCAAGGGCAGCCTCTATCCTACTGTTATCAGACTCTTGAATGGATCTTTTGTATGATAAGATGAACTCTCGACTTCATAACCTCCCTTGCAGTGATATTGCACTTTAATGTTTACCTCTTTTTCAGGAGCCTTTTTACGTTATTGTGCATTGTTATTGTTTTACCTTACTTTACCTCAAAGCACAGTGTAATGATTTGTCCTGTATGAATAGTACGCAGGACCAGCAGTATCTCCGTACATGTGACAATAATAAACGAATATCAATATCAAATGCAGGCAAATGGGATTAGCTCAGGTTGACACATTGATCACCAGGGCTGAGTTGAGGCCTAAGAGCCTGTTATCCATGCTCTGAAACTTTATGCCATGGGGAAACAATTTCTAACTACCCGAATTCTGCATTTCATATAAGATCATCATGTACTTAAAAATATTTCCTTGAAAATTTGCTGAGTATAATGTGTTTTCTTTATGTGTTGAAATGATGGGTTGCAATACCGTGTTAAATGACCCCACCATTTTACACATGCTCTGCGGTTGCAGTTGAATGATGTCCTGTCTCGGTTATTACTTGTTGTCAGAATGATGGTGAGACTAATGTTCTTCATTATTCTTACTGTCAGGGTTACATCTCTCTGCTGCTGAGTTTGTAAAAATGCCATCTTGCCATTTGCTTCACGGTTGAGGTGTACTGAATTGTATGAGGTTTCTGTATTTATTAATGTACATTAATCTCAGTCCTGCTGAAAGTTAAGTCTTTTGACTTTCTGTGTTGGGTTACTTACTCCTAGTCATCCACCACTACACTGAAAATTACGCACTCAAACCTTGAAGTGTTAATTGTTTTTCGGACCTTTAAAATTTTTAATTTTTATTTTATTTACCTCTTTCTTCCTTAATTTGACCATTCTGTCCCATTCCTTATTTCCTCCCCTGCACTTGATTTGACATTGATCTTCCCACTCGTGCTCTTTCCTATCCTAGTTTTATATATTACAATGTAGTAGTTTAAAGAGGGATGTAGTTAGCTGTCCTGTTCATTTGGGTCCTGAGTACCATTTCTCCTCATTGTGATATTGATGCAGCTATAAAGAAGGCAAGCCAGTGGCTATATTTCATTAGGAGCTTGAGGAGATTCGGTCAACTAAAAAAAAGGTATGACGCATCCGGAATATTCCAGTTAGCGTGCGATTTCCTTCCATGCCACTCTGACGTATTGGGAAATCACGAACGAGGCAAGTTACAGCAGTGGTTTGCCATTGCCTTCTGCTGGGTGAGTTGTTTTTTAAGAGATCACCAGCTCGTAACCCAGCACAGATGGAGAGCGTGCAAGGGTGCTGGCTGAAATCGAACTTGGGACCTCCCGGAAGTCCAGCACTGATGCTACTACATCACCAGCCAACTAAAGCACTCAAAAACTTCTACAAATGTACTGTGGAGAGCATTCTGACTGGCTGCATCACTGTCTGGTGTGGGGAGTTGGGGAGGGGGTACTGCACAAGATCAAAATAAGTTGCAGAAACTTGTAAAATTAGTCAGCCCCATCATGGGTTCCAGCTTCTCTAGATATCTTCAAGGAGCTGTGCCTTAGGAAGGCAGCATCCATGATTAAGGATCCCCACCACCCAAGACATGCCCTCTTCATACTGTTACCGTCGGGAAGGAGGTACAGAAGCCTGAAGGCACACACTCAGCGATTCAGGAACAGCTCCTTCCCCTCTGCCATCCGATTTCTAAATGGACATTGAACCCATGAACACTACCTCACTACTTTTTTATTTCTGTTACTTTGCAGTACTTATTTTAACTTAACTATTTAATAGACATATACGTACTTTATGTAACTCAGTGTTTTTTCTCTATATTTATTTATCATGTATTTCATTGTACTGCTGCCATAAAGTTAACAAATTTCACGACATATGCTGGTGATATTTAACCTGATTCTGATTCTGATCCTCCGCGGTTGGCATCTGCAGGAACTTGATACACAAAAAATTTAAAACATAAACCTGGACAAGTATAAATCTGGACAGAAACTGATAGCTGTCGTACCTCAGCTGGCAACACAGATTACCAGATTAATGGGATTAGTAGAGATGGGTACTGGTCAGCATGGGCATGGTGAGGGGGAGCGCCTATTTCTGTAATGTATTATCCGTGATTCCAACTATGACTCCCGGAGGATTCATTGTGATTTCATGAGTCTGGCTCAAAAGGTAGCTCACTGAGTAGAGGTGCATCATAGAATCTTATTTACTGCTTGTTCTTAATCCATGGAATCTATAGATTTATTTTAGTCCATTTGTTTTCTCAAGTTCCTGCTGCCTCTGTGGTTTCTGATTGAAATCAGATTATAGTTAATACTTTGAACTTGTGAACTCCTCGTGTTCAGTTACCAAAGGCAGTATTATTCTTGTGCACTCTATGGGTGCCTATTTCAAGAGCTCAAGATGCCATTGCTTGCTGGAGGATTGTGATAAATTATAATCTAACCATTGTTGATAGGAAACCACGATACATTAAACAGGCACCATATTTAATATATTTTTTTTTAATTAAGCCTGGTCTGCTTCCATTTAATTTTCATTTTACTGCAAAGTTTAGAACTTTCCAAATGGATTGTTTAACCTCTTTTAAATATTCCCAACAATACAAGGTTGCAGATCAGGCACATTTTCCTTTGATATTTGTTATCAGTGCACTTTCACCGAGCATCTTAAGTCCTGGAATACAGCTCCACAAAACTAAGGCAAGCCCTTAGATCAACTGACATATGAAGTTGTACTCTAACACCAGGCATGCCAACCAACATATTTTTAAAAATTTACTTTTGAGATGAATCAGCCAAGGTCAGATTTTATTACCTGGAACTGAGGTAAATTATTTCAGGACATCGCTCAAAAAACTGGAGGCATATAGCAGGTCAGACAGCATCTGTGGAGGGAGATGGACAGTCAGTGTTTTGGGTTGAGACCCATCATCTGGAATAATACAGATCTGGAAGAGTCCAGATGAAGGGTCCTGATCCAAAATATCGACTGTCTACTTTCCCTGAATAGGGAATGTCTGACCCCCTGAGGGCCTCCAGCTTTCTGTGTGTTGTTCCAGATTCCAGCATCAGCAATCTCTTGTGTCTGGATTATTTCAGAGGCTGTTTAACTGCTAACCTCGTTGTGGTTCTGGAAATATATGTGTACACGTGTGTGAAGATGGCAGACTTCCTCCCTGAAGGATATCAACAAACCAGGTAGGGTTTTTATCAATAATCTAAAAAGTGGTCATCATTGCTAATAACTGTTCTTTAACTTCATCATTATAAAATGAAATTAAGTTCAACATAGTGGGATTTGAATTTGGATCTTTCATGAATTTTAGTTCTCCTTTTGGATCCACTGGCAAGATAACCCTGGCATAGTGGTTAGTGCAACCTTGTACAGTGTCAGTGATCACCGATCTGATTTCGTTTACAGCCCTTGCCTACAAGCAGTTTGTATGTTCTCCCTGTGACCGAGTGGCTCCAGTTTCCTCCCACATTCATTCTAAAGGTATACGGGTATTAAGCTGTGGGCATGCTACTTTGGCGCAGGAAACATACTCACACTTGTGGGCTTCCTCCAGCACAACTCTCAGACTGCGTTGGGTCTCTGATGCAAATGACGCGTTTCACAGTACATTTCGATGTTTCCATGTACGTGTGACAAATAAAGTTAACCTTTAAATCTTTAACTATTGTACCATTGCCAACTCAGACTCTGCTACTATTGCTCTTCTTCACCTCGAAGTGCAGCATGCAAATGAAGACGTGTGCTAATGAAATCACAATTTAACTTTGGGGTTGAATTGACTGAGATTATTTGCCTCAAGGTGAACAATGTGTTCACCATGCCCACGTGTTGTACACCAAAAATACTCCAGGATGCTCACAATATGGTTATCACTTTCCAGCACCATATTGACAAACCATCTGTTTCAGAGTAAATCATTAATGATAAAATTCAACAATGTAAATTTGTACATGATTGGGATATAGTTAACATTTCCAGTGCCTTCCAACTGCAAATTGTCAGCACAATTTTCTTTAAATCCTTTTTCAAGAGCCCTTATAACTTTAAAATGTATCACACAAACATGCCGATCTCCAAGGAATTCTGACCTATTAGTTAATGTGTATAATTTGATGATTTTCCTTTATCTTTTCCTTCCTGCTACTTCCATTCTCGAAACACCAGAAAGAAATGCAGAACCATTCAGGCATCATGAAAGAATAGTTTTGTGGACTGTGCAGAAAGTCTTGAGAGTCATTAATGATGAGGTTGGTTTATCAGTACTGACAGCACTGGCTTAACATAATAGCGTTGCATAACTAAATTACAAAGCTTTTTGAATAGCGTGGTTATTCATTTGTTTTCTTTCCACAGACATTCTTTTGAAAGGAATTTGAGAATGCAAAATTCATTGGGAGGCAGTGTGCTATACGTGTGGGAGAGGTTTGAAATGAAGAGTCCTAAAAAACCTGACACAATGCTGTGGACGGTTGGATACGATGATTTTGCTTTGAATCGATGCTGTAACAAGTACAATGCAAGATTAGTTTTGCAAACTGACTCTTCTGATTTGCTGCTTTTGCAAAGTGACCAGGGTTAATCTCTGCCCTGTGCATAGAACAAGTTTTAGCTGCACTTTTGAGATGGTTCAGTGAATTTGTAGAAACTAATGATGGTGGTGTTTTGACAATTTACATTCAATGGCCACTTTGTTAGGTACAGGAGTGTACTTCATATTAAGTGGCCACGGGAGTGGAAACCATTATGTGGTTTTCTGCTGCTGTAGAGGTTCGATGTGAAGTGTGTTCAGAAATGTTCTTCTGTACATTATTGTTGTAATGTGTGGTTATTTGAGTTACTGTCGCCTTCTTGTCAGCTTGAACAAGTCTGGCCTTCCTCCTTTGACCTCTCTCATTAACAAGCCATCTTCTCCAAAGATGTAAACCCATCCTGCCAAAGAGTTTCAGCCTGAAATGTCGACTATACTTTTTTCCATAGATGCTGCCTGGCCTGCTGAGTTGCTCCAGCATTTTGTGTATGTTGCATCTCCTCCAAAGAACTGACGCTCACTGGATGTTTTTTGTTTCTCACACCGTTCTCTTTAAACTCTAGAGACTTGTGCATGAAAATCCCAGGCGATCAGCAGTGTTGTGTTTCAGTAATATTGTAAATATATAATTTGATTAAGCATTCTTGTAAATGTAGGTAATTCATTACGGGTTATATGTATAAATATGTGAATTGCTTACATCATCCTACTACCATGTGATACGTGTGTGCCTCACTTAAAGTAAAAGATGAAGTTAGACTCGTATCTCCTGACTCTGTTGTTGAAATAGTTTAATGTTCTTAAGTTACGAAACATAACAAGCAGTTTTTGAGATACTCAAACCACCCCGTCTGGCACCATTCCGCAGTCAATGTCACTTAGATCATATTCCTTCCCTATGCAGATGCTTGGTCAGAACAACAACTGACCTTTTAACCATGTCTGCGTGTTGCTCTGATTGAATTGGATATTTACATTAACAACCAAGTGTACATGTGTACTTAATAAAGTGGCACTTATTGTATAACACCAGCAATAGTTCGATACTTCACTGTGATATGGGTTATTCTTTATTATTAATGTGACCAAAAGAGAACATGATAAGTTTGATATTACTTGACTCTAAATGTCACTTCTGCTCGTTTGAACCGAACTGCCACTTGCTCTCTCAGGAGGCACGATTTTGATGGACTGCAGTAAAGATATTCTCAGTGCCCTGGCAAATATTTGCAATTGGAAAACCATGGTCATATTAAATGGCAATGCAGGCTTGATGGCCTGAGTGGCCAACTCCAACTCCTGCTTCTGATTTGTAATATTTATCCCTCGCTCAGCTTTACCAAATCAGATCACCTGGTGAATATTACCTTGGTGTTTCTCAGAGCTTGCTGTGCACAACTTACCTCGGGCATTTTGCACATCACGACAGTGAAAGTATTTTGTTGGCTGCAGAGCAGTATGGAACGCCCTGAGCCAGACATGTAAAATGCAGAATGAATACAATTCTTTCCTTGTTTAACATGACTGATTAGGAAACATTTAAAGGATGGGATATTTTATCAGCTATGAACATTTGTTACTTTGAAGTTGTTTTTAGCCAGGCGTACAATTGAAGTTATGGTGATTCCGTATTAAGCTACACATTAATGTTTTGTTGTAGCATTAGCACTTAGAAATTGCTGTTTAAAATATTAGGTGATTTGTCCCAGTGTTGCTCATCTTCCACATGAACGTAGAACACAACATTACAGCACAGTACAGGGCCTTCGGCCCACGATGCTGTGCTGACCTTTTAACCTACTCCAAGACCAATCTAATGCTTCCCTCCCACATAGCCCTCTATTTTTCTTTCATCCATGTGTCTATCCAAGAGTCTCTTAAATGTCCCTGATACATCTGCCTCTACTACCAACTCCGGCAGTGCATGCAGCACTTACCACTCTTTGTGTGAAAAAAGAGCCTACCTCTAATTTTCCTTTGTACATTCCTCTCATCACTGTAAAATTATGCCTCCTCCTGCTAGATATTTCCACCCTGGGAAAATGTGTCAGGTGGTCCACTCTATCTATGCCTCTTTTCGTCTTATACACCTCTATCAAGTAATCTCGCACTCCTTCCCCTTTGGTCCAAAGAGAAAAGCCTTGGCTCTTTCAACCTTTCCTCACAAGACATGCTCTCTAATACAGGCAGAATCTTGGTAAATCTCTGCACCTTTTCTGAAGATTCCACTTCCTTATGAGGTGACCTAAACTGAACACAATACTCCAAATGTGGATTAATCAAAACGTTTTACAGCTGCAATATTACTTCACAGCTCTTGAACTCAACCCCCTGACAAATGAAGACCAATGCACCATACGTCTTCTTAACCTCTGAGCTTGCACCTCTGAGCGACCTATGAATGTAGACTCCAAGATCCTTCTGTTCCTTCACACTGTTAAGAAATATGCCACTAACCCTGAGCTCTGCCTTCGATTGACCTTCCAAGGTGTGTAACTTCACACTTTTCTGAACTGAACTCTATCCGCCACCTCTCAGTCAGTTTGCATCCTAATAATGTCCCGTTGTAACCTACAACAACCTACTCACTGTCCACAACATCACTGACCTTTGTCATTTGCACACTTACTAACCTACCCTTCCACTTGCTCATCCAAGTTGTCTACAAAGAGCAGAGGTTCTAGAACACATCCCTGCAAAACACCACTAGCCACGGTCCTCCAGGCAGTATACCCTCCGTCTACTACGACCCTCTGCATTCTGTGGGTAAGTGAATTCTGAATCCACATAGTGAAGTTTTCTTGGATCCCATAACTCCACAACCTCACGAACCTTATCAAATGCCTTATAATCAAATAACCTCATCATTGCTATATCCATATCCATTGCTCTAACTTTGTCAATTTGTTTTGTCATTTTCTCCAAAAGGTTTATCAGGTTCATTAGGCATGACTTGCTCCTCAAAAAACCATGCTGACTATCCTAATCAGACTATGCTTCTCCGAATGCTCATAAATCCTGTCTCGAAGAATCCTCTCCAAGGCTCACCCGTCTATGATTCCCATTCCTGTTACCTTTCTTGAACAAAGGAATACTGTTTGCCACCCCCTCAATCTTCTGGTACTACTCCTGTGGCCAGTGAGGATGCAAAGATCTTTGCCAAAGGTGCAGCAAACTCTTCCTTCACTTCTCATAGAAACCTATGGTATATCCTACATGGTTGCAGGAACTTCTCAATCCTAATGTTTTTCAAAAACTCCAACATTGCTTCTTTCTTAACTTCAACGTGTTCCAGCACTTTAGCCTGTTCTATGCTGACTTCACATTCACCAAGGTCCCTCTCACTGGTGAACAGTGAAACAAAATACTTGTAAGAACCACCGCTACCTCCTCCAACTCCAGGCATATGTTTCCTCTTTTATCGCTGATTGGTCCTACCCTTATTCTTGTCATCCTCCTTTTCTTCACATATGCGTAAAATGCCTTGGGATTTTTCCTTAATCCTACTCACCAACAGCTTCTCATGTCCCCTTCTATCTCTCCTGAGTGCCTTCTTAAGCTCCTTCTTAGCTATCTTACAACTCTTAAGTGCACTGTCTGATCTTTTCTTCCTAACCCTTCCTCTTGACTAAATGTTCAACCTTTCTTGTCAGCCATGGTTCCTTCACTCTACCATCCTTTCCCTGCCTAAATGGAAGTGTTCCCTAAACAATCTCCACATTTCTGTTGAGTTATGTCATGAGATATCTCTTCCCACTTTACACTACTAGGTTGTTTAATAAAATCATAATTTGCCTTCCTGCAAGTAAATACTTTCCCATACTGTCTACTCCTTGTCTGAGCAATGCTAATGATCAGCAGGCTGTGGTCACTGTCTCCAAAATGCATATCCATTGACATCTGACCAGATTCATCGTCTAGTACCTGATCCAGAATGGCCTCCCCTCTAGTCGGTCTGTGTACATATTCTGTCAGGAATCCTTCCTGGACATGATGAGCAAATTTTACTCCTTTCCAATATCTGCTTCCCGATCTGTTCCTCAGTGTCTCTAATACTATTGGGGGGTCTACAGAATCCTGCCAATAGAATGATTGATCCCTTTCTGTTTCTGACTTATTCCCACACTGACTCAGCAGCCATTCTCTCCCTGATTGCCTCCCTTTCTGCAGTTCTAATACTATCTCTGATTAGCAGTGCCACTCCCCTGCCTCTTTTACCTTCCTCCCTGTCCATTTTGAAACATCTAAACCCAGGACATCCAGCAGCCACTCTTGCTCTTGTGACAGCCAAGTCTCTGTAATGGCTGCAACATCATAATTCTGTGTACTAATCCATGTTCTACGTTCATCACCCTTATTCCTGATATTCTTGGATTAAAGTAAACACAATTCTGCCATCCAACTGACTGCATTTATTCCAATTCACAGCCTATCCTTCCTCACAGTCTCTCTACATTTACACCAACTGCACCCATGTATGACCTATCACTGTGGTTCTCATCTCCCTGCCAACCTTGTCTAAACCCTCCCCAAAAGCTCTGGCAAACTGATCCCTCTTGAGTTCACTTGTAACCCCTTTTTTTTGGTACAAGTCATACCTTCTTCAGAAGGTTTCCCAGTGATCCACAAATCTGAAACTGTGCCCCTACACTAATTCTTCAGCCACACATACATTGTATTCTTATCCTCACTGATGCAGAACACAGGCAGCTATCCAGAGATTACTAACCTTGAGATCCTGCTTTATCTTCCTATCTAGCTCCCTATGATTCTTCAGGACCTCATCCCTGTTCTTACCTATGTACCAATATGCTCACGTTCCCCAATAAGAATTCTGTCAACCCAGTCTGAGACAATACAGACCCTGGCAGCTAGGTCTTCCAGGGGTCTCTTTCATATCCACAGAACCTCCTGTATGTTTCCCTAACTATTGAGTCCCCTTTCACCACTATTCACCTGTTCTCATCTTCTGAGCCACAGAGCCAGACTCAAGATCTGGTCATTGCAAATTTCCTCTAGTGGGTGCCCCCTCCCCTGAACAGAATCCAAAGCATCATAGCTACAGGAGTACTCTACACTGTCTTCACTTCTCACTATACCATCAGAAACTTCTTTTTCCATTGCCCATCCGCTTTTTGAAAGCTTCTGACAAAACATGTTATTTCAACCACTCCTTATACTTTATACTTTATTGTTGCCAAACAATTGATAGTAGAACGTACAATCATCACAGCGATATTTGATTCTGCGCTTCCCACTCCCTGGATTACAAATATTAAATATTAAAAATAGTAAAAATTAGCAAATATTAAAAATTTAAATTATAAATCATAAATAGAAAATAGAAAAATGGAAAGTAAGGCAGTGCAAAAAAACCGAGAGGCAGGTCAGGATATTTGGAGGGTATGGCCCAGATCCGGGTCAGGATCCGTTCAGCAGTCTTATCGCAGTTGGAAAGAAGCTGTTCCCAAATCTGGCCATATGAGTCTTCAAGCTCCTTAGCCTTCTCCCAGAGGGAAGAGGGACGAAAAGTGTGTTGGCTGGGTGGGTCATGTCCTTGATTATCCTGGCAGCACTACTCCGACAGCGTGCGGTGTAAAGTGAGTCCAAGGATGGAAGATTGGTTTGTGTGATGTGCTGTGCTGTGTTCACGATCTTCTGCAGCTTCTTTGGGTCTTGGACAGGACAGCTTCCATACCAGGTTGTGATGCACCCTAGAAGAATGCTTTCTACGGTGCATCTATAAAAATTAGTGAGGGTTTTAGGGGACAGGCCAAATTTCTTTAGTTTTCTCAGGAGGTAAAGGTGCTGGTGGGCCTTCTTGGCACTGAACTCTAACAACAGCAATTCTGCAGATGCTGGAAATTCAAGCAACACACATCAAAGTTGCTGGTGAACGCAGCAGGCCAGGCAGCATCTCTAGGAAGAGGTGCAGTCGACGTTTCAGGCCGAGACCCTTCGTCTTGGTCCAACCAAGCAGAAAGTCAGGTCATTTGTGATATTGACCCTGAGGAACTTAAAACTTTTGACCTGTTCCACTTGTGCACCACCGATGTAAATTTGGTCGTGTGGTCCGCTACTCCTTCTGAAGTCAACAACCAATTCCTTCGTCTTGCTGACGCTGAGGGAAAGGTTATTGTCTTCGCACCATGCCACCAGGTTCTTAATTTCCTCTCTGTACTCAAACTCATCATGACCCGAGATACGGCCTACAGTTGTTGTGTCATCAGCAAACTTGTATATTGAGTTTGATGGAAACTTGGCTACATGGATGTACAGTGAGTACAGCAGGGGGCTGAGTACACAGCCTTGTGGGGCACTGGTACTCAGTGTGATTGTAGAGGAGAGCTTGTCCCATATTTTTACAGCCTGGGTCCTGTCTATGAGGAAGTTGAAGATCCAGCTGCAGATCTGTGTGCTGAGGCCCAGGTTCTGGTGCTTAGGAATCAGTTTATTTGGAATGATGGTATTAAAGGCAGAGCTGTAGTCAATGAAAAGGAGCCTTATGTATGCGTCTTTATTCTCCAGGTGTTCTAAGGAGGAATGTAGGGCCAGAGAGATGGCAATGATACCAAGTTCCATATTCTTACCAGTCCCCTGTTAAGGAAGGTGCTTCCAAATTCCCTGTTGAATTTATTGATTATTAATTCATGTTTATGGCTCTGCTTTCATCCTCAAATCAAAGTAGAATAGGCTACTGAAATAAGTTCTTTTATTAATTGTGGGTAGAACTTTTCACACAGTAGATCTGTAAACATCTCTTGGTTAACCGCAACTCCTCTGCTTAATTATCAGTTTGTGGTCGACAGCTTTCTAATAAGCTACAACCTTGCCAAAGATCTGTCCAAAATAAGCAAAGGTACGTAAGGTAGAAAATTAACCTCCATTGCAGATAGCAGGGGCCATGAAGTTGAGTTTGCCAAGTGTCCAAGAAGATAGCAATCTCCCACAACTGAAGTGAACCTTTAAGGCAATGTTGGAAACAATTACTTAGGCACTTTAAAAAAACTTTCAAAACCTATCTTTATTAATTATGAAAACATTGGAGTTGATAAGGGAAAAGCTCCTTGACTACTGGCAAGAATTGGTCAATCACTTTATGAAGAGACTGCCCTTTTTTAAGGCAGGAAGATGTTGCATGGGGAGTGAATAGATCTGTTGGTTTTCTCATGGAATTAATCAGTATGCAGCACAGTCAAAGGCAGATAGTTATGTAATAAGTCTCCAGGAATACACTTAGGCCTTATTAGCAATCTTGCATAGAGATTCTTTTATTGACTTTGAGATAATTCAGTCATTGACAGCTCTATGAAATCTTTAACTTTGCCCTATATTCTCTCTGCATTTAGCGGAGTATTCCTAATTCAGCAAGAATTTTGGCCAATGCCATTGATATGCATATGTTTCTGTCGTCCACTGATAAAAGTGAGCTGCAGAAAACATCAAATTTACATCACACAAAGTTGGCACTTTGCTCAGTGATTCACTGACTAGTAGTTTTGCATTTTTCTCTGGTTCAAATATTTGTACCAGGAATAAAACTTGTTCCAGGAATAAAAATTGTCCCTGGTTTTCCATCACTTCTTTTGTATGAACACTTTGAGTAAACCACCTATCAGGTCTTGTGTTGCCTTGGACCAGTGGGTAAAAATGATTCTATATTGATTTCTATCTGTTGTGTAAAGTAGTAGATGCATCTGAAGAACAATTAACAGGGTGTTCTGCATTTGTATGATAGAGTGGTATTGTGGCAGAGTTGCTTTTTATGGGCTCCTACTCCATACAATGAGGCAAGAGCCACAGAAACAACCTGGTCTCCACTTGTCTCAATCTGGGATGCGATTTGACCAGCACTTTAAGAGCTGGACATGGGAATGCTACCTCTAAATTGAAGGCTCACTCCAGCCATATTATACATTCTCCAATAATTCCAATCTTACAGGCAAGAATGAACATCAGGGCATCAATAATGGGCGAAGAGCAGAATGGACAATCAGTTTGAAAGGCAAGAAGAGAAATATCTGACAAGCTTGTTAGAAGCTGCAGGATGAGGACAGAGCCATGAAATTAGGTAAAGGATTCCTCCAGAGAGCCAGCAAGGACCCTGTGATCAGGCTGGTCGGTTTCATTAACATAATGTTATATGACCTACAATCTACAGTTGCTATGTTACACACCCTGGAAGACCAATTGTATGAAATAGCACTCTACCAGCAAAAACACAATCCCAGTAAGAAGTTCTAAAAATCCATTTAATAAATGTGTTAGTGCCTTATCCTCAAGAGGAAACCTTAGCAACATTATCATTGGAACTACATGGCACTGTTAATCAAAATTCCATTGCCTGAAAATTAAATTGATTATCAATATTTTTTCAACCATATATGATTTGAAACATGTGTACCATGGAGTGAAATATAATATTCACCATACCCATGTCTTTTTACATTACTTTACAGATTTGACCTGCTCACCCTGACATTCCTCTGTTGATATGTTTATCCACTGCATTGTCCTTCCTTAAAACACACTTTATGGGATAGAATTAGAGCAAATCTAGCAGCTCAAAACTTTGACATTTATTTGTACCACAGTCTCCTGATCAGCCACAGAATTGTATCCATCAAGCCAGGGACAGTATCAGAATCAGGTTTATTATCACTGCTGTTTCTTGAAATTGGTTGTTTTGTGGCAGCAGTGGAGTGCAAGACATTAAAAAAATGTTATTTTGTTACATTACTAGTGAAATGGAGGATAGCTAATGTTGTTCCGCTGTTTAAGAAAGGCTCTAAAAATAAACCAGAAAATTATAGGGTGGTGAGCCTGACATCAGTAGTGGGAAAGTTATTGAAATGTATTGTAAGCGTTTGGATATATGAGTATTTGGATAGAAAGGAACTGATTAGGGATAGCCAGTATGGCTTTGTTCTTGGTAGTTTGTGTCTCACCAATCTTATAGAGTTTTTCAAGGAAGTTACCAGGAAAGTTGATGAAGGCAAGGCAGTGGATGTTGCCTACATGGAAGTTAGCAGGAATTTGATGAGGTCCCGCACAGGAGGTGGTGAAGAAGGTTCAGTCACTTTGCATTTGAGATGAGATAGTAAATTGGGTTAGATATTGGCTTTGTGGGAGAAGCCGGAGAGTGGTAGTAGATGGCTGCCTCTATGACGAGAGGCCTGTGACAAAGGGAGTGCTGCATGGTTCGGTACCAGGTCTATTGTTGTTTGTCATCTATATCAGTGATATAGATGATAATGTGGTTAACTGGATCAGCAAGTTCACAGATGACGCCAAGATTGGGGGTGTGGTGGACAACAAGGAAGATTATCAGAGCTTGCATTGGGATCGGAACCAGCTGGAAAAATGGGCTGGAAAATGGCAGATGGAATTTAATGCAGACAAGTGCAAGGTTTGCACTTCGACAGGACCAGGCAGGTAAGGTTTTACATACCGAATGGTAGGGTACTGTGGAGTGTGGTAGAGCAAAGGGATCTTGGAATACAGGTCCATAATTCATTGACAGTGGCAGCACAAGTGGATAGGGCCGTAAAGAAAGTTTCTAAGTATTGAATACAGGAGATGGGATGTTATGTTGATGGTGTATTAGATGTTCTGTAACTTAGAGAATTGTGCGCAGCTTTGGTCACCTACCTACAGGAAAGATGTAAATAAGGTTGAAAGAGTACAGAGAAAATTTACAAGGATGTTGCTGAAACTGGAGGACCTGAGTTATAAGGAAAGATTGAATAGGTTAGGACTTTATTCCTTGGGATATAGAAGATAGAGGGGAGATTTGATAGAGGTATACAAAATTACGAGGGTAAATGCAAGCTTTTCTCACTGAGGTTGAGTGGGAGTACAACTAGAGGTCATGGGTTAGAGCGAAAGGTGAAATCTTTAAGGGGAGGGGAACATGAGGGGAAGCTTCTTCACTCAGAGGGTTGTGAGAGTTTGGAATGAGCTGCCGACACAAATAGTGCATGCGATCTCAATTTCAACATTTAAGAGATGTTTGGATAGGTACATGGATGGTGAGTGTATGGAGGGCAATGGTCCGGGTGCAGGTCAATGTGACTAGACAGTTCGAATGGCTCAGCACAGACTAGATGGGCTGAAGAGCCTGTTTTTATGCTGTACTTTTCTATGACTCTATGACTATTACTCTATTAAAGGGAAATAATTAAATAGTGCAAAAAATGAATAGGAATTTATTGTTCTTGGACCATTCAGAAAGTGGCAAGGGTATTTAAAGATGATGTGTAAAACATGCAAAGCTAAAATGTACATGCTAACTAACATTAGCCATATGCAATAGACTTAAGCAACCCTGCAATAAAAGGATGAAATCAAAGCTTTAAACACAAGAAAGTCTGCAGATGCTGGAAATCCAAAGCCATACACACACACAATGTGCTGGAGGAACTCAGCACATCAAGCAGCAGATATGGAAATGAATAAGGTGATAGGTGCAAAAGGTAAAGGGCTGGAGAACAAGGAATCTCATTGGAGATGAGGGTGGACTATGGGAGAAAAGGAAGGAGGAGGGGCATCAGGTGATGGGCAGATGAGGAGAAGGGAGGGGTTAAGATGGAACTATAATGGATCATGGGAGAAAAGGGTTGGAGGGGAATAAATTATCGGATGTTAGCGAAATCAACATTCGTGCAGTCAGGTTGAAGGCTACTAAGATGGAATATGAGTGTCACTCCTCCAACCTGAGAAGCCACATCGATGTGGTAGAGAAAACCATGGACTGACCTATCCTTGTGGTCATGGGAAATAGAATTAAAATAGGTGGCCACCGGGAAATCCTCTATGTGACAGGCAGAGAGAAGATGCTGGATGTAGTGTTCCCCCAATCTGAGTCAATTCCACCATCATTGCAGAGTCAAATTCCTAGCACTTACATGGCAGCACTGTCATTAAAAACTTCCTGCATAGAGTGCAATGAGACTTACCAGCTTTTAAAAAGGAATTATGAACAGGCATTTATAATGCTGTTTTTAACGACGTTGCTCAAGCCCCGTGAATGAATCAAAACAAAAGTAAGTTGTATGGAAGAGACCTTACATAACCTGGCCATTCAGGCTACTCTACCGAGCGTGGTATTTAAACTCCTCTTAAGCCTCCTCCAACTCCTCTTCCATGTACTTAAACTGTGTCTTAAAGTTTGACCTGTTCCCATTGTAAGCATTTGAGTGCAAAATCTCAGCTGACACAATAGTTCAATATTGAGGAGGCAACAGGAATTCTGCAGATGCTGGAAATTCAAGCAACACACATCAAAGTTGCTGGTGAACGCAGCAGGCCAGGCAGCATCTCTAGGATGAGGCGCAGTCGACGTTTCAGGCCGAGACCCTTCATTAGGACTAACTGAAGGAAGAGATAGTAAGAGATTTGAAAGTTGGAGGGGGAGGGGGAGATCCAAAATGATAGGAGAAGACAGGAGGGGGAGGGATGGAGCCAAGAGCTGGACAGGTGATTGGCAAAAGGGATACGAGAGGATCACAGGACAGGAGGTCCGGGAAGAAAGACGAGGGGGGGGCCCAGAGGATGGGCAAGGGGTATATTCAGAGGGACAGTGGGAGAAAAAGGAGAGTGAGAGAAAGAATGTGTGTATAAAAATAAGTAATAGATGGGGTACGAGGGGGAGGTGGGGCATTAGTGGAAGTTAGAGAAGATGATGTTCAGGCCATCAGGTTGGAGGCTATCCAGACGGAATATAAGGTGTTGTTCCTCCAACCTGAGTGTGGCTTCATCTTACCAATATTTGGGAGGTGACCACAAGGATAGATCACTTCAAAGATGCCATCTTAGAAGTGAGTCATACTGAGCTACTGGAGGCGTCTCATGTGGACATAAAAGTCCCAAGCATTATTTTGAAGGGGAAATGCTGAATCTGTACACTCACTTGGCTGAAACCTTTAACTGGATTATCTAGCCATTTTTACTTTGCTACCTGTAGAATCTTAGACTATGAAAACTACCGGAAGCAGATACTCAATTTCCACAGTATTTATCAACTGCAGAACACTCCTGGATACCTCGAGGTAGTGAAAGTTATTAAGAAAATACATATTTTATTTTCTTTATAAGCTTCTATTCCCTTGTGTTTATTGAGCTTCATCTTAAATTTGTAGTGTTACTTGATTCAGTCAGACACCAGCTTTGAAATTGTTCTTTATGTCAGGTATCTATGTTTGATTTTGATGTAAATTGTGTCCTGGAGACAGATTTGCAAATTGATAAGACTTTCTACCATAACCTTGGAAAATCAAGACTTGCCCTTCAATATGATTGCTCTTATCTACTGTCATGTTGATAAATCAGCTGTTTGCATTTGTAACTGTGAAGTATGAGATACCTTAATGGTTTCTGATTTAGGTTTGATAAATGAAATTGTTTTCTGTAAAGCCAGGTCATTCAAAGTGGTTACTATTCAAAACGTTATCTTCAAATGTTAATGTTTAAAGATTATTGCGGTGGCTTTTGTGATAGTTGAACATTATTCTGCAATTATTACTCACCATAAGTCTGAATTACTCATTACTTGAGTCTACATTAACTGATTTATAGCCATTAATTTAGTGATTGCGAAACCTGTGGTTAGAACATCAAAATATTTGTTACAGATCATAGTTGGGAGTTGTCAGAGCCTAAATTTACAAAGCACCTCATCTTCAAGACAATGCTTAGCATTTCCAGTGAAATATCTGTTTTGTAAACTGTTATATCTGCCAATTTGCACAGAATGATGTTTGCTGGGGCTATTTAGGATGATTTAAGCTAATTTGGCAGGGGGATGGGAACCAGAGTGATAGGTCTGAAGTTGGGGTAGTTGGTTTACAAGAAGCCCCACCATCCAGGACATGCCCTCTTCTCATTGGTACCATCAGGAAGGAGGTACAGAAGTCTGAAGGCATACACTTAGTGATTCAGGAACAGCTTCTTTCCCTCTTCCAAATGATTTCTAAATGGACGTTAAACCCATAAACACAATTTTTTTTTGTTTCTGTGTTACTTATTTTAACCTAACTATTTAATATACGAGGGGTGATTGATAAGTTCGTGGCCTAAGGTAGAAGGAGTCAATTTTAGAAAACCTAGCACATTTATTTTTCAACATAGTCCCCTCCTACATTTACACACTTAGTCCAGCGGTCGTGGAGCATACGGATCCTTTCTTTGTAGAAGTCGGCGTCTTGGACCTGTGGAAAGTGATCCACAACAGGGGTGATTGATAAGTTCATGGTCTAATGTAGAAGGACCTCATTGAAACCTATCGAATGTTGAAATGCCTTGACAGAGTGGATGTGGAGAGGATGTTTCCTATCATGGAGGAGTCTAAGACAGAGGACACAGTCTCAGAATACAGGGACGTCAATTAAGTATGGAGATGAGGAGGAATTTCTTTAGCCAGAGAGTGGTGAATCTATGGAATTCATTGCCACATGAGGCTGTGGAGGCCAAGTCACTGGGTATATTTAAGGCAGAGATTGATGGATTCTTGATCAGTCTGGGCGTGAAGGGATATGGGGAGAAGGCAGGAGACTGGGGAGGGAAATGAATCAGCCATAATGAAATGGCAGACTGGATGGGCCAAATGGCCTAATTCTGCTCCTATATCTTAGCTGGAATATCCAGTTTAGCTGTTCAATGGTGGAATGTCGACAGGCATCAGGAGTGGTCTCTGTTCCGTGTATCATGCTTTTTGGATCCCTTGCACTACCATAACTAACAGATGGCGATGTAGAGAGAACCCATTTTATTCACCGTTTACACATGTCCCCTCAGCATGAAGCAAAGCTGATGCCCCAAGCTTTAAAGTTCAAAGTTCAAAGTAAATGTATTGCCCAAGTACCACAGCCCTGAGATTCATTTTCTTGCAGGCATACTCACTAAATCCATGATCGAATAATAACCATAATAGAATCAATGAAAGACCACACATCAACTCGGGCGTTCAACCAGTGTGCAAAAGAGAACAAACTGTGCAAATACAAAAAGAAATAAATAATAATAATAATAATAATAAATAAGCAATAAATATCAAGATTACATGCTCAAACCTGGACATAGATTCAAACATGCAATTTGAATCAAGATTCCTATCTGTGAACCAGGTCAATAAATTAATCTGAAGCCTGTAACTATATGCTGATATTATTTTCCTACACTTATGTCCGGATTTTGCTCTCTGTGGTCAACCTTGTCAGTAATAGCAATAGTCTATCAGTATAAACTATTGCTATCGGTGTATGGATGTATTCCCTACAGATGGTCTTAAAACTTATTTACACATTGTTCCCAACCATATTAATACAGTGATAGCTGCCAGTGTTGTCAACACAATTACCAGTCAGCATGGAGATGTTCCCCAAATGTCCCCTCACTCATGCTCAGTGACCACACATCTGTAATTTGGCTCGATGTAGCTGATTTGCACCAGCTGCATTTTGCTGGAGAAACCTTGCCTTAATTTGGAAAGATTGCTGGAATTTTGAGTGTGTACTGTTCGCTGAAGTTCTTGAGATTTTTTTTAACGTAAACTCTCTGAACAGGAACCAAAATACTGTGGATGTTGGAAATCTTGGGGGGAAAAAAACAGAAGATCATGAAATTCTTAGGACATTGTGGAGCATCAATGGACAAATAGTCATCACATGCAGAGGTCACCAACCTGAGAAATTAACTTTGCTTCTCTCTCCACTTATGCTGCCTAATCTTGGGAGTATTTGATGCATCTTGTGTTTTCATTTCTGTGAACAGGCTTTATTCACTTAGTAGTTTATTCAGTAATTAGACCACTGCAAAATTGCCTCTCATCCGTTGTGTATCGTATCAGTAAACTGGGCACTGAAATTAGTTTGGTGTTGCATGGTCTCATGGTTATACACATGCAGGTGCCTGATCTCGCCCTGTAGTCAGGAATGTGTTGAAGAGAAGCTAACTTCTCAAAAAGTGTGACCCATATGAAGGAACAGTTAGACCAGAGGGCTCCATTATTGTTGAGCTCCAAATCCCCACACCATCACACTGTCAATTATTCCTGTATCCTCCTCCGGCTCGTCTACCCTGACATTTAGGTGATCCTACAGGTCTCACCTCTTGTGCACCCACTGTTTTGGTCACTCAGCCATTGCTGCCATTCCTTCAGGATCTCATACCTAACCCCTTGGAATTTGCTCTGTCTCCCTGACCCCTCCCATCAACAATTGTTTGAGAGTGGAAGCTGGTAATAGGAACTACTGATAATGCAATCTCAAATATATTTCACCTATAAAATGTAGTCAACATTTAAAATAAAGTCAAAATGAGCATTGGAACTGTAAATCAAATTCACTGCAAAGAAAACCGGCAGTGGGCCAAGCCGATATTTGTGCTCCACATCTATTGCTTCCATCCCTCACTTTATTTTCAATTTAACACCATTAACTTTGCATTACCTTTCCCTTGTTTACCATTCTTCTCTTAACTGCATCCCTACTGCCCCCCCACCCCATCTACTGCTAGTGTACACATATTCTACTATCTAAATACCCACTTGGGAAGAGAATTTTCCCCTTGCATCCCCTTTATTTAATTTGCGATTTTCCTATCTTCATGAATTCTAGATGAATATTGAAATTTAAAATAATTGTGTTAACTCAATGTTAATCTTAATCTACCCCTTACATCCAAGCACTGCAAATAAACTGAATATTGGAATGAAGTTCAGAATCAAGTGTTTTGGAGCCTGGTAATCCACTGTGAATATTCTTCTAGACTGCAGCAAATGAACAACAGATGCATGTTTAGTGGGTTGGAACGCTGTATTAATGGGGCCAAGTTAACTCTGATCATGTACTAATCCAGCCTCCCCTTAAATTCATCGATGTTACATTCCTTCCTCCCTCTAGCCCACAGGCTATTCTCTTCATTCTTCAGTTCCACTTTCCAAACAGGATTAGCGGGCAATTCACAACCCTGGGTGCCATCTCTTGCAAATCTCCAACTAAGGAGGCAGCTGTTAAAGTGATTAGGTTGGTTTGAAGAATTGACCTTGTCTTGGTTTGATTGCTATCCTGCAATGGGATCAGGGACGCAACGGGAAAAATAAAAACATTTTGCCCAGGATCTCACAGCAATGCTGAGAAAAATAAAATCCTTTTTGGCAGAGAACAGTACAGCACAGGTACAAGCTGTTTAGCCATGTCAAACATGATGCCAGTCCAAACTTATCTCATCTGCCTGCATATAGTCTATCTCCCTCCATTCCCTTCCTGTTTATGTGCCTGTCTAAATGGCTCTTACTCATTGTTATGGTATTTGCTTCCACCCTTTTCCCCTGGCAGTGTGTTCAAGGCACCTAACACTCTCCATATTTTAAAATAATTGCCTCATAAATTTCCTTTAAACTTCCCCCCTCTTACCTTAAAGCTATGACCCCTCATAGCTACCTACTCATATAACATATATGTTCCTCATAGTTCTAGAGTTCTGTGCAAAAGTATTCGGCACATATACCGTATATAGCCCGGGTACCTAAGTCTTTTGCATAGTACTGTAGTAATTTTATGTATTGCACTGTACTGCTGCCACAAAAACAAAACAAATTTCATGACACATGAGTGAGGATAAACCTGATTCTGATATGGTTCTCTATTGTGGTCTGAGAGTGGGAAGGGGGCAGGGAGAGGGGAATCATGGTTGGGTAAAAGGGAAGGGAGAGGGGAGGGAGCGGGAAGCACCAGAGAGGCATTCTGTCATGATCAATAAACCAAGTGTTTGGAATCAAATGACCTTGCCTGTTGTCTCAGGGCTGGGTGTGTCTGCACAGTGCCACTCCCGGCCCCTGGCACTTTTTCTCTGCCACCTATCCCTCATGCCTCCCCTGGCGTTCCACAATCACTATTCCCAACATCCTTTGCTCCCACCATATTTGCAACCTTGTTTTCAGCTCCATGTTGCCAAATAGAGTTCTGTGCTATAGTCTTAGGCACCCTTGCTATATATATGTGCTTAAAACTTTTGCACAGTACTAAATATACTTGGCAATACACACAAATTGCTGGAGGAACTCAGCAGACCAGGCAGCATCTATGGAAAAGAGTAAACAGTTGACGTTTTAGGCTGAGACCCTTCATTAGGACTGGAAAAAAAAAGATGACAAGTCAGATTAAGAAGTTGGCGGGGGTGAGGGGGAATTACAAGGTAGTAGGTGATGGGTGAAACTGTGAGAGGGAGAAGGGTGAAGTAAAGAGCTGGAAAGTCGATTGGTGAAAGAGATAAAGGGCTGGAGAAGGGAGAATCTGATAGGAGAGGACAGAAGACCATGTTAGAAAGGGAAGGGTGGAGGAACATCTGAGGGAGGTGATGGGCAGGTAAGGAGATAAGGTGAGAGAGGGAAATAGGAAAGGTGAAGGGGTGGGGCAGTTACCAAAAGTTCAAGAAATTGATGTTCATGTCTCAGGTTGGAGGCTACCTCAATGGAATATAAGGTGTTGCTCCTTCAACCTGAGTGTGGCCTCATCGTGGCAGCAGAGGAGACCATAGACTGACATGCCCCTTGTTTGTGATCCGACTGAATATACTTTTTTCAGGTTGCATCACAAAAAAAAAATCTAAATTAGTTCAATCTCTCCTTATAGCTAATATTCTCTAATCCAGCCAACACCCTGGTGAACCAGTCTGTTGGTTTTGCTGCGAAACTCAAGCAATTATAGAGAACTTGGTAGTACGAGGCTAAGGAAAAGGTTGACATGAAGGTGAAGCCAGGAAAGACAAAAATAAGAGAGACAAAAACTTGAAGTCTGAACTATCACAGTCTTAAATTGTCTCAAACTGGTTCACTGCCAATAAGTTACTTCAAAATTGTAAACAAAGAAAGAAAGATGAGATAATGAGCAGATAGCTTGTTTCAATGATGTTGATTCAGGGATAAAAAATGGTCAAGGTACCAGAGGGAAGCCCTCTGAACTTTCTTAATGGAAACTTTTATGTTCCCCCAACTTGGCAGACAGTACCTTGGTTTAAACCCTTACTCAAAACATGGCTCTTGCAATTATTTAGCTCCCATTCTGATGCTTCAGTCTCTATAGTGGGGCTTAAATCCCAAAGCTATTCACTCAGAAGGAAGAGTGCAGTCAGCTAAGTAAGAGTTTTCTCTTGCCCTTTATTTCAGCAATATATAGTTTATCAAGTACAATAGTCTAACCACCCTCCCCATTCAAATTCAAGGCTCTATTCCCCCAAGATTGGAATCAGTCAAGTGAAAGAGTAAACCAAACTGAACCTTAAATTGAGTAATGCACAGATGGTGTAAGCTGGCTGCAACTCCTAGCTGTTTTAAATTCCTACTCCAGTGAACATCAGTGCTGACATTTTGCCTGGGCAACTCTCCTAAAAACTGCATATCTTGCAAATGCAAATTGCTTGCTGTGAAATCTACTCCAAAGATTTTTAAATATTCCTTGTTTTAAAGTACCATCTGCTTTGTCAAAATAAGCTTATTGCGGTCACAGTTGTTTGCAGTAACAGCTCCAGAGCAGACATGACAATCTTTTTCCCCCCTGTGTAGCCTGCCCACAACAATGTGATGGCCAGAAGATGTGTTACATTGATATTGTTTGTGTTATAATTATTGATCGGAGTAACAAGCAGAACTCCCCTGGTCTTCTTCAGAATGAAACCATGGGATATTTTGCATCTATCTCAATGCAATTTCAGTCTAATCTTAAATTTACCAACCCATCAGTGTGGCAATGCCTTCAGCTCTGCACCGAAGTGCTAGTGTGGAATTGTTTCTCAAATCAGTGGAGGAGGACTGTTGAGGTTGTTATGTGGCAAAGTATTTCAATAGTTTCAATGCTTTGACAGTGGAAAGATTTAAATTAATCTTGCACCCAATGCTCAGTTCGAATCTTCATCACATCGCTAGGGGAAGAGGCTGGTGGGATGACAGTAGAGAGGTTAAATAATGGAGGAGGAGGCATGACAAAGTGGAACCCATGAGAATGATGTCCCAGTTTAACTGTTTTGGGTTTCCTAGTTCAACCGCTGATTTGGCTTGGGAGATCACAAAAAGATAGGGAGATTTTAAACTCTGAAATGGAACAAAAGATAGAGTTACCAAAAGAAAGACGTCTTTAGGTGGGGGAGGGGGGCACTCATATGATCAATTGATTACCACAGGAACTGTATATACTTACTGAAGGGTAGGTACCCTGGAAGGGGATTGTTAATTTTACATTCACTGGTCTTGATGATTAATCCAAAGAATAATCTGGAAACTATTACCATATGGCTGTGATTTATTTCGTAATCCCTATGTGTTGGATGTTTGATTCAAACATCAAGAATCTCATTTGGAATAGAATATAATGAAGTCGTTGCTAGCAACAAGTACACAGTGTCTTTTCTAATGAATGGTTCTGCTTCATATATTTGTTTCAGGTGGTTATCATGATGGAAGTACAGATTTCAGACTTCTGAAACTGTTTAGAAGAGAATAAACAGGATAAACTTGCTTTACCTATACCACGCATTTAGTGGTTGTTTTTATAGCAAAATTAACCAGTAGTGTGCTAATGTGTTGCCTGGGGATTATGTGCTGAGTGAGGAGGGCAGATTACACACTGAACCATGGTTTCTTGCTCTCCTGTAATTCCTCGGTCATTTAGCAAATACAAAGGTGAGAACACTTATTTTTCTTGCATATTGCACCCAACCATCAAGACATGAGGCAAGTGTGGCCCGGTGAGTCCCTGGTGAGTTAGGAGATGATCAACAGGTAATGTTACATTTACTTTAGTAATGGGTCAGTAACTTTGAATTTTCACATTACATTGCCATAAAGTATTGAAGTGATTAAATTTATTGCTATTAAAATCATCTTTATGATAAAGCTAACAAGGATCACTATGTATTCTGCACGATTGCTAAGAAAATAAAAAAAGTGTCCAAGTATGAGATAGTGAGATAGTCTTTCTTCAGCATTTCGCGCTATTGCTATTTTTTATATCAGTGCTAAAAGGAGAAAAATGCCCCGAAATATGCTTATTTTTGTTTTATCGATCTATATATTTTCTTATCTGTTGGGGTATCATTTTCAATATCTATCCACTGAGTAGTTGTTAGTTCAGATTTTTCGAATACTTGCTTTATGGTTGCCATGGTGGAGCTTACGTCACTGAAATATGCTTGCTGTGAAGTGGGGTGCCAGGGCCAATTTCCCAATAGGTATGATCTCATCACCTCGTTGTTTAGTGGGTAAACTCACAATGGTGAATGCAAAATGTTTACAAATCGCTCTGAGGATTAATGTTTTTTTTCTCCATTATGTGTGTCATTCCCACATTTTCTTTGGTTGAGTTCCCATTCATTTTGTTAGACATACTGCCAAGGTAATATTCAAAGGGTGATAATTTTCACAGATTTCAGTTCTTGCTGAGGTGAATTACTGTTGGAAGTTGAAGCCAGTTTTGGATTTTCTGTGGAGGTTTTCAAGTGTTAATTCAGGTTATTCACACAGCTCAGCACAGATTTTATTATATGCCAGGTGCTTTTGACATTCACATATGTTTGAACAAGGCAAAGAGAAAGTAAAATGTTGCTTATAAACATCTTTGTGTTTTGTATCAGTAAAACTTATTCTTTCTTTGCCAATTTCAGCTGCTTTCTTCTCTTGTTTGAATACTCCTGAGTCCTCCCAGTGACCAGCACTGACACTAAACTGAAACTAGATTCTAAAGAATGGGCAAGAACAGCCCACAAGATGATTTTTGATTATCACAAACAAGAGAAAATCTGCAGATGCTGGAAATCCGAGCAACATACTCAAAATGCTAGAGGAACTCACAGACATTGCACCCTGCAAAAATTCATTTCAGGGAGGTATCACCACCATTTCAGGGAGGTAGCACCCCCCCCCCCGCCCCCTGCCAGTCATCCTCCAAGGGTGCATGTAATACTTTGTTTAGTGATTTTGTCTAATCTGTAAACCAAGTTGGGTATATGCAGCAAATGTGACATTAAAATATGTACTTATATTGTATTATATCATCATGTTTATTCTGTTACAACTTTAAGCAAGTCTACAGGGAGTTTGGCCTCATCACGTAGGACATCAATAGTATAGCTCCTTAGCAGCCAGCCAGCTAGTTTAAATAACGTTAGCTATGCTGTAATGACACCTGTTAAACTCATCTCAACATGTCTTTTACATTTTAACCCACCATGGGCAATAGAAAAGTCACTGTTGCAAACAGCGCAGCGAGCAACTCTGTCATTATTTTTGAGGTCGACTGTAAAGCCCGCTCACAGAGAAAACTGATAGGTCTCCTTAGCAGGGGTCCCCAACATTTTTTGCACCGCAGACCGGTTTAATATTGACAATATTCTTGTGGACCGGCTGACCTGGGGATGGGGGTGGGGGGGGAGATGTTAATCACGACCGGAATATAGGTGATAAGTCAATAGCATCATAACATTTTAAGTAACGTTTGGATATTAAACACACAGCACATATTTTCCCCCTATGAACATATAAAATCATTGCAACACACCAATATCACTGAATCAGTGGGAGCCCTGGGCTTGTTTTCCTGCAAAAAGACGGTCCTATCGAGGGGTGATGGGAGACAGCGATACTTGAAGGGGTTTCCTTATGTCCAGTCTATTCCTCAATTTAGTTTTCGTTGCACTCATTGCAGAAAACTCCACTTAGCAGCGATATGATGTTGGAAATGGAAGCAACGTTTTCAGTGCTTTTGTGGCTATCTCAGGATATTTAGCCTTGACTTTGATCCAGAATGCAGGCAGAGATGTTATGTCAAACATACTTTTCAGCCCATCGTCATTTACAAGCTCGAGGAGTTGATCTTTTTCCCGCGCTAACATGGATGACACACACGTAATGATCTTGCGTGTGTTCAAGTTCAACAGTGCGTGACAGGGAATGAGGAAAGGTGCAAATGACTCATATCGTTTCATATCGCCAAATCATATTGTTTCCTCACGGCCCGGTGGTTGGGGACCACTCTTAGCACGAAGAGAGACCAATCAGGATGCTCGCTCTCCCTCTCCCTCTCAAAAAAATCTATTTCCAGGATATTGTATATAATTTCCGGGCGTCAGGGAGCCACTATCGATATATGTGAGACTCCCGGAACTTCCGGGAGAGGTAGGATGTCTGAACTCAGCAGGTCAGGCAGCATCTACTGAAAAGAATACAGTTGACGTTTTGGGCCGAGGCCCTTTATCAAGACCGGAGGGAAAAAAAGATGAGGAGTCAGAGTTAGATGGGGTGGGGGGGGGAGAGGATGAAACACAAGGTGATAGGTAAAACTAGGAGGTGGGGGAGGGGTGACGTAAAGAGCTGGGAAGCTGATAGGTGGAAGAGATACAGGGCTGGAGAAGGGGGAATCTGATAAGAGAGGACAGAAATGAGGGAGGAGCACCAGAGGGAGGTGACAGGCATATAAGGCGATAAGGTGAGAGAGAGAAATATGAATAGGGAATGGTGAAGGGGGAGGGGCATTAGCAGAAGTTCAAGAAATCAATGTTCATGCCATCAGGTTGGAGGCTACCCATCCATTTTTGTTTATCTTCTTCTTCATATGTTGTCACTGGAGAGAGTCCAGAGGAGGTTCATGAGGATGATTCTGGGAATGAAGGGTTTAACATATGAGGAGCGTTTGGCAGCTTTGGGCTTGAACTCACTGGAATTTAGAAGAATGTGGGAGGATCTCATTGAAACCTACTGAATGCTGAAAAGACTAGATAAGCTGGATGTGGAGAGGATGTTTCCTCTGGTGGGGGTATACAGAACTAGAGGGTAGAGCCTCAAAACTGAGGAGCGACCTCTTAGGACAGAGGTATGGAGGATTTTTTTTTAGCCAGAGAGTAGGGAATCTGTGGAATGCTCCGACACAGACTGTGGTGGAGGCCAAGTCTGTGAATATATTTAAAGTGGAAGTTGATAGTTTCCTGATTGCTCAGGGCATCAGTAGACATGGTGAGAAGGTGGGTGCATGGGATTGAGTGGGATCAGGGATCAGCCATGGTGGAGCAGACTCGATGGGCTGAATGACCTAATTCTGCTCCTATGTCTTATGGTGTTATGATCTTCATGTGGGGAGATGCCCCAGTTACAATCGGAAATCAGGTTCACAGGTACAATCACAAACATAAACTTTGCTTCTAACTAGTCCCTACACTTTTCATTGATTTTCCCTCCTAAAAGATATCAGCATCTAGTCTATGTTGTTTTAAATAATCTTTTGATAAAAGGGGAAATGGAGTTAATTGCGAGGGAGAAATGTCTACCTCTGTAAATAAGAAAATTTGTACCCACAGTGTTGTATAGATCCTGAGGAATTTTTTTCTATTGGTGTTATAAAATCCTGGCAGACTGTAATTTCAATATGCAAGATAGAATCCATCTTTTAAGTCACAAAAAAATCTGTTTCTGTTTTTGATGGCACTGTAATTGAAACTATTCTGAGTTTTTCAAATTCCTAGGTGACTGCAGAACAGCTTGAGCTCGAAGTGACAGTGAAAGCAGGGAAGCATAGAAATTAGGCACAAGGCAGCCACTGACGTTGGGGAAGGTTTTACATTTATTGAGAGCACCAGCCATCAGCATAAACTTCATCGCAGAGGTGTCCTATATGGTGTATGGCTACGGGACATTTTGACACCAGATACCAACCATTGATGTGAGTTGTGAGTTTCAGAATGAGAATGGATCACTTCCAAAAGACAACAAAGGAAGACCTTGGAGGATGATTTGCCTCTTTATTTAGCAGCTGACTCAAGAAATCATTTGGTTAAATTCTCAGATTGGGGCAGTAACTGTAGAGGAAGTCAAAATGAGTTTCCATCTGGGACATACTTAAATTAAAATATGTAAATATTTAAAAAATAAATTTTGTTTATTTACTTGCAGTGCATGTCTCCTCACAACATCTCAGGCCCCCGGACCTATTGCACACATTAAATAGTTCTGCAATATAATGTCGGCTACTGGAATGTAATCAAACCCTACACACAGCAATAACTTTACATCTCCAATAAACAGACATTGATAATGAGTTTAAAACAATAAATTCAACCCTACATTTGTAATCTTCCAAAGATTTATTTATTCTAGTAAATGCTTTAAATCCCTGACTTGTGCTGCAAGGTCTCAAAGTTCCTGCAAAATGTGTAAAATATCTTTTTGTGCTATCTTGGAGCAATCTTTGGGAGTTCCAGTGATCTGGCCACCATGTATTTATCTTTCATTTGCCATCTTACTGCTGTCTGCCAATTACAGATTGTTGTGCTTCAAAAAAAAGACTATAGTTTTCTAAAGCATTTAATTGTAAAACTTTGTAAAATCTGTTGTGCAAATGCAGTTTGTTCCTATTTTGGCTTGTTAAGTGCTTTCAGTGAGCCTACAAACCTTGTGTTCATGAGACATATCATTGCTTGTTGAGCCATAGCTGAGTCCCATCTGTAATGTAGTCTTTCACTATAGTCATTTTGAGAACACTTTGGCACTTTAAATATCTTCTGCCAGAAAAGTTCTTTCATTATCTCTAGGCAGTATTCACGTTTTGGCTTAAACTACTGAGTAACATGCACAAAATGCTGGAGGATCTCAGCAGTTCAGGCAGCATCTGTGGAAAGGAATAAACAGTCAAGGCTTTGGACCAAGACCCTTCATCAGGACAACTGAGGTGCTATTATTTAGTGCACTTAGTGAAATTGTGAAGCAGTGATACAAATCACCAGTGTCAATTTCTGTTTACCATCTACAAAAGCAATTGTGCAGTTTAAGGCTTGTGCAGCAGAAGTCATTGGATTTATTGTAGATATGCTGGCTCTTTCAAAGAGATTTATTGTAGATATGCTGGCTTTTTCAAAGAACGATCAGCCCATTTAATCCCAATATTCGTTTTGTACGATGAGAGTATCCCTTTACATTTTCTCCTCAAATTAGTTTAAACAAAATAACCAGATATCTAGCCTCAGTGGGATCTGAAAATCTGCTAAAAAAATACAAAACTTTGAAGTCCTTGTAACATTTTCATCATCTCCCCTGCTTTACCCTCAACAAGCTTTTGAATCAAGTTATATATTGGCATGGGGGATATGCTAGTCTTAAAAAAAATCAATGTATTTTTCAAAAAAAATCTGCAGATCCTTTGTCTCATTGACTTCTCAATGAGTGTCGCTGCAATTATGTTGCTATGTCTATTGCGTACGTGGTTTAGGGAAAGCTATTTTAAACTGCTCAAAATCAAAGCAATTGTTCTCTCCTATTTGCAATGTTGGCTTAGCACTGGTGAACTTTGTTGCAATATCCCTTGAAAGTAGTGGGGAAAAAAGCAGTTGTTTTCCTATTTCAGGAATAATATCATTCAAGTGTAGCGCCCAGCTTTCATTTTGTGTTTGTTTTTGTTCAGATGCTGTTTGAGATTAGAACAACTCTAGTAATTGCAACATGATTTAAATTTAAGGAAATCTGAAAAAAAAGTGCTGTACAAAATATATTAATTATATCACAAGGCAGAGTCATCCAGTACCAGAATGGGTGCTTCAGTCTATCAAGTGTCTATTTTAATCTAATTTTTCAGCACTTGGACTTTGATGTCTTGTTGCTTCTAGCACTCAGCTAAGTACTAATTAAGTGTTGTGCCTGCTTCCACTCCCACTTCAAGCACTGCACCCCTGATTTCAGTCTCCCTCTGGGACTAAAGGTTATGCTGCAAATCTGCTCTAAATTTTCTGCCCCTCCACCTTAATCCTATGCCCTCTTGTGAGGAACATGTTTTTCAATACAGCTATCTGTATGCTTCTCATAATTTTGTATCCCTCAGTCAAGTTCATTCTCAACCAACTCCACTTCAAAGAGAAAAACAAGTTAATTCAGTCTCTCCTCGTGACTGAAGTACTTAATCCCAGGTAATATCCGAACGAATCTCCACTGCACCTCTGCAGTGCACTCACATCCTTCCTACAGTGCGGTGACCGTAAATACACAAGGTTTTTCAGCTTTGGCTTAATGTTTTATATAGTTGTCCCATGACTTCCCTGCTCTTATATTTTATCCTCCAAGTAACAAAGAACAATGTCCCATGTGTCTTTCCATCACCGTCAAGGTCCTCCTGTCAAAGCCTTGGACACTTGCTCCTTGCCCTCATACCAGAAGCCAACATAGTGCTGTAATCTTGGCTCTGGCTGCAGTCTCTAAAGGAACACTCATTCCCACTGTTTATCAACATAGATGAATTATTCTAGAGAAAGGTATGTCCTGAATACGTGCCTTCCTTCCTCCCTGGACCTGGTGGTCACCCATTGCCTCTTTCACTGCATGTCCTTCAACATCAGGGTAGCCAACTTGAAGAATGTGCCTTCGGCTGATCTTAATCTCTAAAACCCAGCACTCAAGCTGGTCAAAATGGAGGTACTTCCATCAGATGTGATCACCCAGGCTACAAGGTGCATCTCGGAATTCCCAAATGTTGCAGGCCATACAGCATATGTGACAGGTAGAAGAAGGCCATTCAGTCCATCGAGTCTGCTCACCATTCAATCATGGGCTGATCCAATTTTTCCAGTCATCCCCACTCCCCTGCCTTCACCCCATACCTTTTGATGCCTGGCTAATCAAGAACCTATCTATCTCTGCCTTAAATACACCCAATGACTTGGCCTCCACAGCCGCTCATGGCAACAAATTCCACAGATTCACCACCCTCTGACTAAAGTAATTTCTCCGCATTTCAGTTCTAAAAGGACATGCTTCAATCCTGAAGTTGTGCCTTCTTGTCCTAGACTCCACTACCATGGGAAATAACTTTGCCATATCTAATCTGTTCAGGCCTTTTAACATTCAGAGTATTTCTATGAGATCCCCCCTCATTTTCCTGAACTCTAAGGAATACAGCCCAAGAGCTGCCAGATGTTCCTGATACGGTAACCCTTTCATTCCTGGAATCATTCTCGTGAATCTTCTCTGAACCCTCTCCAATGTCAGTATATCCTTTCTAAAATAAGGAGCCCAAAACTGCAGTCAATACTCCAAGTGTGGTCTCACGAGTGCCTTATAGACCCTCAACATCACATCACATCTATACCTCTAGAAATGAATGCGAACATTGCATTCGCCTTCTTCACAAATGACTCAACCTGGAGGTTAACCTTTAGGGTATCTTGCACAAGGACTCCCAAGTCCCTTTGCATCCCTACATTTTGAATTCTCTCCCCATCTAAATAATAGTCTGCCCATTTATTTCTTCCACCAAAGTGTATGACCATACACTTGCCAACGTTGTATTTCATTTGCCACTTCTTTTCCCATTCCCCTAAACTATCTAGGTCTCTCTGCAGGCTCTCCGTTTCCTCAACACTACCTGCTCCTCCACCTATCTTTGTAACATTGGCAAATTTAGCCACAAATCCATTAATACCATAGTCCAGATCACTGACGTACATCATAAAAAGCAGTAGTCCCAACACCGACCCCTTTGCAGCCAGCCAGAATAGGATCCCTTTATTCCCACTCTCTGTTTTCTGCCGATCAGCCAATCCTCCACTCATGCTAGTAACTTCCCTGTAATTCCACGGGCTCATATCTTGCTAAGCAGCCTCATGTGCGGCACCTTGTCAAAGGCCTTCTGAAAATCCAAGTACACAACAGCTACTGCATCTTCTTTGTCTACCCTGCATGTAATTTCCTCAAAAAATTGCAGAATGCAGGATTTTCCTTTCAGGAAACCATACTGGCTTTGGCCCATCTTGTCATGTGCCTCCAGGTACTCCATAATCTCATCCCTAACAATCGGTTCCAACTACTTCCCAACCACTGATGTCAGGCTAACAGGTCTATAGTTCCCTTTCCGCTGCCTCCCACCCTTCTTAAATAGTGGCATATCATTTACAATTTTCCGGTTATCCCATACAATGCCAGAATCTATCGATTCTTGAAAGATCATCATTAATGCCTCCGGAATCTCTCCAGTTACTTCCTTCAGAATCCGAGAGTGCATTCCATCAGGTCCAGGAGATTTATCCAACCTCAGACTATTAAGCTTCCTGAGCACCTTCTCAGTCGTAATTTTCACTGCACAAACTTCACTTCCCTGGCACTCTTGAATGTCCGGTATACTGCAGACGTCTTCCACTGTGAAGACTGATGCAAAGTACACATTTAGTTCCTCTGCCATCTCTGCATCTCTCATTACAATATCTCCAGTGTCATTTTGTATTGGTCCTATATCTACCTTTGACTCTCTTTTACCCTTTATATACTTAAATAAGCTTTTAGTATCTTCTTTGATATTAGTCACCAGCTTCCTCTCATAATTCATCTTTTCCTTTCTAATGACCTTCTTAGTTTCCTTCTGCAAGTTTTTAAAAGGTTCCCGATCCTTTATCTTCCCACTAGCTCTAGCTTCCTTGTATGCCCTCTCTTTTGCTTTTACTTTGGCTCTGACTGCACTTGTCAGCCACGGTAGTGTCCTTCTTCCCTTTGAAATTTTTTTCTTATTTGTAATATATCTGTCTTGCACTTCCCTCATTTTTCACAGAAACTCCAGCCATTGCTGCTCTGCTGTCCTTCCTGCAAATGTCCTTTTCCAGTCAACTTAGGCCAGTTCCCCTCTCATGCCATTGTAATTTCCTTTATTCCACTGAAATACTGACACATTGGATTTTATTTTTTCCCTCTCAAATTTCAAAGTGAATTCGATCATGTTGTGATCACTGTTCCCTAAGGGTTCCTTAACCTTAAGCTCTCTTATCACCTCCGGATCATCGCACAATACCCAATCCAGCACAGCCGATCTGATATGCCTGCAATACTTTTATTTCTAGTTTTAAAAAGTCTCTGTATCCTGTCACTTCCTAGTTACCAAAACCTCACACTCTGAAGGCAGAAGATACTTTGCATGTATAGGCTATGCTGTGGTCATTCACCCCCCATCACCCTCTTAAGCAATCAGACAGCACTAGTCCATACATATGTTGTCTTATTCTCAATTGAAAAGATTCCCCGAGCAAGTTCCTGCATCACAAATATAATACAGCCTCACTCAGGGAAATATAGTTCACATCCTTGCCTGAAACTGTAAGCTCTAGCTGAAAGACTCAAATCTTCACGTAGATCATTTTAAGAGTCAGTAGTTTTGATTACTAAACTTAAGGTAAAATTCAAAATAAATTAATATACTGTACATCTTGTCACTCCTTTATTAATGCCTGCACTTTGAAGGTAGTTACATTGTAAGGATCGCTGTGTGCCAACCATGCTGTGATCTCTCAGCCTTCTTGTTTGCAATTGTGAGTGGGTTGTATCATTTCTACCATATTCCTTTATCACATTCAACAGCAGCACTTAAGTTCATCTTTCATATAATAAAACTTTTAAGTTTATATAATCAATTCAATAGAAATCATTGTGTTCAGAAAAGTTGCGTTTCACTAACTGCAGAAAAAACTGTTATTTTTCCTCAGAAGAATTTGGAGACTTAGATCTCTGATGAGAATTATATATGTATCTTTAATTGGGACTTTTCCTTCCAGTGCATGGACTGTTTCAGTGAATCCCCATTGTAACCAGGAGTACGTCATTCCTGATTTACTACCCACCCACTGTGGTGCAGAATGGTACTGCAGAGCTGGGGGATAAATCTACCAATGAAAGGATCTTATCCTTTGAAAGCCATTGATAGAAATTTGTCTTGGGTTGGCAACATGAAATAGACCATATCCTTGTATATGGCCATCTAACATCCAACCCTGGCAGTGTTCAGCTACAGTCAATCCTACACTCGGGAGTTGCTGGGCGTAATGGAATGTGACAAGTAACCAATACAGCTCTGTCAGTTTTGTAATGCTGTCTCTAGAGAAATATTCAGCCCACAGCAGCTACAAAATCACTGACATTTAAGTCATGATAAAATAAAATTAATTATAACTGCATCACAGTAGAAGTATTTGGAGGCAGAACAAATAAATTAGCACGCAAGATTGACACTTTTTCAGTAACTCCTTTCTAGCAGAGGAGTTTAACTATCTGTCGTGTTTCAGAAGACAGCTCGTTTGGCTTGTGTGGGTTTAAGTAACACTCCAGAGAGCTAAACACAAAGTGATACTGAGCCATTGTGTGTTGTATGGATTGTCATATTTCAGACGTTAAACTAGTGAAACATGAAGATCCCATTGCACGATATTGAAGAACAGGGGCATTAACTACATGATCTAAGCAATAATTATCTTCCTCCAACTTCACCAAACAGATGATCTATTATTTTCTCTTTCCTGTGCATGAGATCTTGTGATAGGCCACTTGATGCATGCCTTTCCATGAGAATGAGGGTGTTTAAAAGAGTGTTTCAATGGGCTTAAAGTATTTTGTGATGTCCTAGACTTAACAAAACTGCTCTCCAGATGCAAGTTCTTTCTTTCTATCTTCCTTTTCTGTACACTATTTAGCTTAAGATTCATGCACCAGGTGTCTACTACCAGATTTTTTTCCTGCACATGTACTTTAATTGTTAGAGAATGGAATGAATAAATCTGGCAAAGTTCCCAAGCAGATTACTCTACAGTATCTGTATAGGAGAGGTTACTGCTGAGCACATTTCATTAACATCTTTTTCGCAAGGGGCACCAGTTGCAAACGTTGCAGTTACACTCTGGGATAAGCATGTCACAATTTAAATGGCTCGGTACAAGCCAGTAAATATGTAGTCTCTTGTTCATGATTTAACAACATCGTTTATGTTCATGCCTGTGTTACTTCAATTCTGGCCATTTGCACAACCCTAATTCATTGCTCTACCATTGGTTGTCTTGCCTTCATATGGCTAGGCCCAAGTCTCTGAATATCGCTCTCCAAACCATAAGACCACAAGATATAGGAGCAGAGTTAGGCCATTTGGCCCATTTAGTCTGTCCCATCTTTCTCTCAGGGATGATTTATTTTTCCCCTCAACCCCATTCTCCAGCCTTCTCCCCATATCCTTTGACACCCTTACTAATCAATGACCTATCAACCTCTACTTTAAATATACCAATTACTTGGCCTCCACAGCTGCCTGTTGCAATGAATTCCACAGATTCACCACCCTCTGGCTAAAGAAGTTCTTCCTCATCTCTGTTCAAAAAAGACATCCTTCTATTCTGAGGCTGTGCCCTCTGGTCGTAGAATCTCCCACTAAAGGAAACATCCTCTTCAAGTCCAGGCATTTCAATATTTCCTGAGTTTCAATGAGAATTCCCTCATTCTTGTAAACTCCAGTGAGTACAGCAGTACAGCCACCAAACACTCTTCATACGCTGACCCTTTCATTCCCAGGATCATTCTTGTGAACCTCCTCTTGACCCTCTCCAAAGCCAGCATATCCTTTCTTACGCAAACAACAGGAATTCTGCAGATGCTGGAAATTCAAGCAACACACATAAAAGTTGCTGGTGAACGCAGCAGGCCAGGCAGCATCTCTAGGAAGAGGTGCAGTCGACGTTTCAGGCCGAGACCCTTCGTCAGGACTAACTGAAGGAAGAGCTAGGCTAGTAAGAGATTTGAAAGTTGGAGGGGGAGGGGGAGATCCAAAATGATAGGAGAAGACAGGAGGGGGAGGGATGGAGCCAAGAGCTGGACTCCATCCCTCCCCCTCCTGTCTTCTCCTATCATTTTGGATCTCCCCCTCCCCCTCCAACTTTCAAATCTCTTACTATCTCTTCCTTCAGTTAGTCCTGACGAAGGGTCTCGGCCTGAAACGTCGACTGCACCTCTTCCTAGAGATGCTGCCTGGCCTGCTACGTTCACCAGCAACTTTAATATCCTTTCTTAGATAATGTGCCCAAAATTGCTCACAATACTCCAAGTGCAGCCTGACCAATGTCTTATAAAGCCTCAGATTCACTTCCTTGCTTTTATATTCTAGTCCTTTCGAAACGAATGCCAGCATTACATTTATTTTCCTTACTACTGACTCAACCTGCAAGCTGAACTTCAGGGAAACCTGCATGAGGATTCCCAAGTCTCTTTGCACCTCTGATTTCTGAATTTTCTCCCCATTTAGAAAACGGTCAACACCTTAATTCCTTCTACCAAAGTGCATGGCCATATGCTTCCCTACTATATTCAATCTGCCATTTCTTTGCCTAATTTCCTAATCTAAAGTCCTTCTGTAGACTCCCTGCTTCCTTAACACCACCTGCCCTTCCATCTATCTTTTTAATGTCCACAAACTTGGCCAGAAAATACTGCAAGCTATCCCACTGATTAACAGTTAAGTAACAACTCTGAACAGATCTGAGGAAAATTAATAACAAGAAAATTACCAGAACAGGACTTCAGTTATTCTCATTTTAATATAATCCTTCCAACATCCATAAATGCACGGTGACATTACCTACTAACAGTGCAATCAATACAGTCCTTCATTTTATCGCTGTCACATTGTGATTCATGTTCATGCTTATGCAAAATTATACCTTTTTGATTCAAAATCTGTTGCTGAGCAACAACTTGTATTTATAAACCACTTTTTAGCATATCAAAATATCCCAAGGTGCTTCGCAAGCACATTATAAGCAAAATTTAACTTCGAGCCTCATTTATAAATATTCAGGCCAGTGACATGATCAAAGAGATGGATTTTAAGGAGTAGCTTGCTTAATGGAGAAAGGAGAGGTAGGTAGGTAGGTTTGGGAGAGGAGGGATTAGCATGTTGGTAGCTGAAGGTACACCGTCTAATGGTCGAACAAGTAAGGTCAGGAATAGCCAAGAGCCCAGAAATGGAGGAACTCAAATCTCAGAGGGTTAGCTGACAGTAGTAGGATCAGAGTTTTGAGGAGCTCTGCCATGGTAGTATTTGAACGTAAGGCTGAGAATAAAGGCAGGGCATTGTTTAACTAATGCCAATGAGTTTCAGCAGGCTAATGGGACTCAGCTTAAGTAAACGCACAGGCAGCCAAACCTAAAATGAAACCGACATCCTGTTGGTCATTTAATGACCAGGTACATAATGATTTATGATGCAGTTTCATTCCCTGGAATCAAATTCTGACCATACCATCTGAGTTGTGAGCTAATGACCCATTCACCTGGCTGTGGCTATGTCTGACATGAATGCTTGGCTTTCATGGGAGATCACCAACAATTCAGAATTGCTCTAAAGTGACTTCATGTTAATCTCTTCGATAGAAACTCAAGAAGAAATTTCATAAATACACAATCTTACAAAGAAAGCACGACAGTGCCTCTACTTCCACAGGAGTCTGCAGAGATTCAGCATGTCATCAAAAACCTCAGCAGACTTCTATAGATGTGTGGTGGAAAGCGTGCTGACTGACTGCATTACGGCCTGGTATGGGAATACCAATGCCTTTGAGCGGAAAGTCCTACAAAGGGTAGTGGATTCGGCCCATTACATCACAGATAAAACCCTCCCAACCATTGAGCGCTTCTACATGAAACATTGCTGTAGAACAGGGGTCCCCAACCTTTTCTGCACCGCAGACCAGTTTAATATTGACAATATTCTAGCAGACCGGCCGACCGGGGGGGAGTGTTCAAGTAGGGTTAAACTCACCTCAACATGTCTTTTACAGTTAGGGTTGCCAACTTTCTCACTCCTAAATAAGGGACAAAAGTAGCAGTCAAATCCCGGGACACTTTACCCCAGAAAATACTACCATGACAATGAAGTCTTGTGCAGGCACCTGTGTGCAGATGCGTGACGTGTGCATGTGATGTGCACATGCGCGTACATGCCGGTTTTTTTTCGCCCCACAAATCGGTTTTGCCTTCATCTTCCCAACTATACTGTACATACATTATTTCTACTGTATATAGGCTGTGTATTTATCATATCATTCCTGCTTTTACTATATGTTAGTATTATTTATTTTTGGTTTTATGTGTTATTTGGTATGATTTGTTAGGTTATTTTTTGGGTTTGGGAACGCTCAAAAATTTTTCCCATATAAATTAATGGTAATTGCTTCTTCGCTTTACACCATTTCGGCACAAAAGGTTTCATAGGAGTGCTCTACCTCAGCAGGGGAAATATGGGACAAACCAATTTAGCCCAATATGCGGGATGTCCCGGCAAATACAGGACAGTTGGCAACCCTATGTGCAAGTTCAACAGTGCGTGACAGGGAATGAGGAAAGGTGCAGCTGACTCGTATCGTTTCCTCATGGCCTGGTAGCACAAACTTTGCGACCCGGTACCGGTCCACGGCCCGGTGGTTGGGAACCGCTGCTGTAGAAAAGCAACATCCACCATCAAAGATCCTCACCACCTAGGCCATGCTCTTTTCTTTCTGCTGTCATCATGTAGAAGGTACAGGTGCCTCAGGACTTGCACAACCAGGTTCAAGAACAGTTACTACACCTCAACAATCAGGCTCTTGAATAAAAGTAGATAACTATACTCATTCTATTTTTGGTGTTCCTACAACCGACGGTCTCACTTTAAGGACTCTTTGTCTTGTTATTTCATGCTGTCATTATTTACTGCTATTCATTTATATTTGTATTTGCACCATTTGTTGTTCTTTGTTCCTGTTTACAGTTATTGTTCTATAGATTTGCTAAGGATGCCCCCAGGAAAAAGAGTTGTATGTAGTGGCACATATGTACTCTGATGATAAATTTTACTTTGAACTTGATTAATAATTCAAGTAAACTCTTCTTTGGCTTCCATCTGGATGCAGGTATTGATTTTAAATGACATTTCGATGACAAACTCTGCCACCTTCATCAGAGCTGACGCCTAGGCACATATAGTCCAGTGGTATATATACTCAACTCCTGTTGTCCGTCCCTCCTGATTGGTTAGTCCTTAACTAGTTAGGTTTCTGCTCTCCCAGTTTGCTTACAATCATATTCCATTTCTTACTTAATGCGAGACCTTTGTGAAAAATCTTATGTCACTGGACTAGACGTGCCTAGGCATCATCTCTGATGAAAATGGCGGAGCTTGTCATTGAAATGTTGGTTAATCGATACCCATACCCAGCTGGAAGCCTGAGAAGAGTTTATTCATCAGTTACACCAGGAAAGCACCTTTTCACAGTAATAATTCCTTTTTAATTAGTTTATATATTTGCTGTAAAAATATTAGGGATAGGATAAAAGGCTGTTTGACTGCCAGTGAAGTGATAGAGTTAGAAATCAGTTGATGAATCAGCCAAGCATACAGTCTGTACAATTGGAGTTGACACCCGATATTTCAGCAACAGATGCTTCTCTTCCTGTAGGGTTATCTGAGGTTCATGGGAGTGCTGGCAGATTCGCCCTAAACCAACACCAATTTAGAGAGGCGATTTCAGTGTTCCATATTAATATGATTGGCATTTTTGAACTCATCTGGAATCAATTTAAATTTTGAAGAGAGTCCTCATCAGTGCTACAAAGTGAGGAATTGTTGGAATAAATCAAGTCTTTCTGGCTGCAGAACATTATTACTCAAAACTCTTTCGTAAAGCAGCATTCAGTCATTCTCCAGGCAGTGGGGTCAATGTGGTAGTGGAGGTTCTCATGATAATTTCAAATCTCCTGTGAGAAATTATTACTTTAATGGTTTTATTAGAAAAAGCATTCAGCAGAGACTGTAAAGCTGTGTTTTTAATTTAATATTTCTGTCATTTAAATAATCAGAAACTATAGCAGAGTCAGTGGAGGCCTATAATTATGTTCCTCTTTTGAATCTCATTTAAATATATTGAATCACATCATCAAGGTTGTGCTATCCCATGTGTGGGTTTTTACCACTAAGAATTAGCTGCTCATCACTCACTAGATGAACCCCTCAATCACTGTACCCACTTTGGAACTTGAAACTCCTCCCCAACAATTATTAGAGAGGGACAAAAGCCTGCAGAAGCTAGAATCTGGAGCAACAAACAAGCTGCTGGAAGAACAGGAGAAAATAGTTGCAGGGCTTTGACCTCAAACATTGACGATTTCATTCCTCCCACAGATGTTGTTCAACCTGTTGAGTTATGAGTTACTCCAGCAGATTGTTTGTTGCTCCAGTTAATTAGATCAACTTGGACTGGCCGGGGGTTTAAATGCCACCTGGAACATTGGATAAAAGTTTCCTCAAAATATTGACCAAGGGTCTCATGTGAAATATCTTACTTAAGTTTCCAGTAAGCAGAGACCTCCTAATCCTTCTTAACATGAATTGGCTCTCATAACCAGAGAGACCTCCAAGATATCCATTGCATGAAATGGAAATATGCAACATGCTACTGCTGATATTGGGTAATGGTAGTTGAGGTACATAATTGGGACTAAATAGAACCAATTTCCATGTGATTGTCTGTTTTGAGAGGACTTATTTGTCTAAATTTCCACAAAATGTGAAAACCCTTCAGAATGAATGTAAACATTTTTCATGTTTGGTACATGCCAAGTGCCAAAATCGAGCCCGTTTAAGAACAGATCATATGACATATTTTGCCAAAGATAATGTAGTAAATCTTAGTCATGTTAGTTTGTCATCTAAACATAAAGCTACTGAAAAATTTGAAATCATCATAATAAAGCCAAAACAAATTGAAATTCTCTACTGAAAAAAAAATTGCTAGATAATTTGAATTGAGCGACTCATTGCAAAAAAAAAAAGATTTACTGGTGCAAGCCAAATCTGGACAAATTCCTGAAAGCTTGATCATATGATTGTTCCCTCCAACTGCCCTGCACAGACAAAAGCCATTTCACGCCTCTCCAATGCTTTTATAATTAAAGCATTCGAAGAAAAGTGAGGGAAATAATAAAGATTTTTATCTGATTCTCAATCTTGTCCAGGAAATTTAACGACTATCCAGGCCAGTCTTGAAGGAACTGGCAAATTGCTTCCTAAGCCTTAGCTACTCTTGCAGTGACCATCAGGATACATAGCTTTTGTAAATAGGAGGGGATAAGGGAATTTAATTTATTCTTATTTAATAATCCACCTTTCCTTCTGTGGCAATGAAATGCCCTTCTACATTATGCAACTTTAAATCACCTTCAGTATGTTGTAGTGTATAAATTTGTAAATGAGCATTCCAGATCAATCTTAGCATAAAAGAGAGGTCCAGCCAGTCCAGAAGCATTCAGGATACCCACATTAATTTATTTCTTATTGAGTAGCTGAGTGACTTTGAGAAATTGGAATGCCTGCTATTATTTCAAATGGAATTTTAATAAGCTAAGAAGTCTTACTTTGCCATATGTAGTTATGCAAGGACAGGGTGTATGTCAGTCAGAGGAAGGAAGTAGTTTTGGCTGAAACATGGTAGAGCAGAGCAGACTGTTCTCCACACAAGAGTGTGCCTGTTTTCATGAACTCCATGGCACAGTGCAATTAACAGTTGTTTTTGCACACTATAACCCAACTCTTTCCTCTGATTTATTTCTGTAGCCCAGAGTACATCCCTGATGGAATTTTTCCAGAGAAAATATTTCAATGTATCCTTGGAGACAGATTTTTGGTGCTACATTTCAAAAATATATGGGCCTGATTTTGCACATTTTATCAGCTGTCATTAAGTAAAACTGGCAAAAAAAGATCTGCAAATTGTTACAGTTTTTGACACTAACTGCTCATCCAATTACCTACTGTAGGCCAGCAGGTCCTAACTTTTTGTTAACCACTCTGCTCCTCAGGTGACCTTAAACTGCAGAGCAATAATTTTGACGTTTCCATCCCCCTTTTCAGAGGTTTCAACTGCATTACTATTATCTTCCACCTATTTACTGAGATAACAGCACTCCTCCAATCTGGCATTCCTGATTTTCTTATCACCACCACTCATAGCCATGCCTTCGGATGTGCAGCTTTGGAATTCCTCCAATAAATCCCTCTGATTTACTTCTTATAATAATTTTCCTGCCACCCTCCTCATTAACTTCTTAGGTGGCCAGTAAGCACATAAAGATAAGAACATAATAAATTGAAGCAGGTGTAGGCCATTTGACTTCTTGTGCCTGCTCTGACAATCAATAAAATAAAAGTTGATCATTTACCTTTATGTAACTTTCCTTCACTAACCCTAATTCCATGATTCCCTTGTTGTCTAAAAATTACTTGATCACTGTCTTGAACGTACTCATCAACTGATCGCCATAGACTTCTAGGTGAAGAATTTCAAAAATTTCTTATCCTCTAGGGCAGGGGTGGCCAACCTTTTACATTCCATGTGCCAATTTTTTCACTCACAAGTTCAGATGTGCCATACAACTCTTGTACCCCCATTCAATTCTTGTAAAAATATGTTAATATAGAACTTGTGCATGAAAAAATTGCAGCTGAACTCGTGTGTGAAAAATTTGGGGCATTGAATGTAACAGGTTGGCCACCCCTGCAGGGTGAAGTAATTTACTCTCACCTCTAACCAGAGAGTCTGACTCCTTTGTCTGAGTCGGTGGCCTCTTGCCTACACATCTTTGCCAGGGAAACATCACCCTCTTCTCAGCTCCATAAGAACTTTTTACATCACAATGAGATTTTCTCTCGTTTCTAAATTTAAGAAAATAGAAGCATAGTCTTTTAAGTTCTCCTTGAAAGACAAAGCTACCATCACAGGAATCAATCCATTAACTAATTCTCTATCAGTATTAGTGTTTTTTTTCTCAATCCTGTGTTCTATTATATTATTTATAAATCCACATTGCCTATGCCCACTCCATTAATATACTCTAAGCATTATTTCACTCATAATACACTCCAGCATTTCTCTGTTGCTGAAGGCAGGCCAGCTAATGTACTTTATCCCCTCTTTTATAAGTATAAGGTAACAAATCCCTCATCTGTGGGAACAATCCCATAATCTTTGGAATTCTGGGATATGATGATTCATATCTCCACTGTTTCCATAGCTGTCACCTTCTAAACTCTAGGATTGAAGTCATTTTGGTCTGAGAGTGATATCAGCATTCAGTCTCATTAATTTTTATAGTACTAACTTTTAATGCTTATCAATTTCTTCAAGCATCTCAATTGCACTTGACCTCCGGTTCTCCACAATGTTTCTTCATGATGTGTATATAATTATAGTTTAATTTCTCTGCTTTTTGTTTTATAAAAGGAGCCACATGAACATACCCTTTCCTTTTACGAATCTATGGAAGCTTTTTACTGTCTGTGTTTATGTTACTCACTAGACCACTGTTGCATTTCACTTTCTTTTCCCTTATCAAAGCCTTCGTCCTCCTTTGCTGTACCCCAATCCTTTGGCGTGCTGTTTTCTTTGGCATTACCATACGCGTTTTCCTCTAATCTAAAACTGTTGCCAGATTTTCCTTGATAGCCACACATTCCGTGCTGAAAGTTTTGCCTTTAAAGGGAATATGTATATTACTAGTAAAACATTAGCTATTGTTTCATTATTGGCAAACTTATTGCATAAAGAATTTTAGGTTTTTTTGTCACTCTGCTGTAAGTGTTCTAACCTATCAGATAATCAAAAAGGATCTAGTGCTTTCCCAGCGTGTATGGCGAATAAACTCTTGTTAGGCTTCCAACCAGGCACAGGTATCTATTTTAACCAACATTTCGATGACAAACTCAGCCACCTTCATCAGGGATGATGCCTGCGCAAGTCTAGTCCAGTGGTATTTGTGAGTCCCTCCTGATTGGTAGTCTTCAACCAATCACATTTCCACTGTCCTACTTTGTTTTGAAAGAAGCCATTAAAATATGACTGGAGAGTAAGAATTTTAACAAAGATGAAGATCTTGCTCTAAGTAAGGAATGGAATTTGATTGTAAGCGAACTGGGACAGCAGAAAACTGTTTAGTTGAGGACTAACCAATCGGGAGAGATGGTCGGCAGGGGTATACTGTATATACCACCGGACTAGACATGACCAGACATAATTCCTGATGAAGATGGCGAAGTTTGTCATCGGAATGTTGGTTAAAATCAATACCTGCATGTGACTGGAAGACCAAGAAGAGTTTATTCGTCATCAGATAGCCAATTAACCCCTTCTTATTTGAGAATATTTGATTTAAATTTGTCTCTTTCATAGTTGGTTTCTCAATTTATTAATCAAGTCTACCATCTTTACACACTCAATGAATTGCTCTATTAGGTTACCTAGATGAAGATTAATATGTTATAGGCACATCTCAATTCCTAATTTATATAATGTAATATAATATTATATTATCATATAATACCATAAATACTATTTTGGGAAACTGATTTTCCTTCTTGATTTTCAGAATTATGATTTTTTTTCTTCAGTGTTTTAATTCCATTCTTTTTAAGAACAAGGGTACCCTTTCTTTCTAATCTTGCCTATGACTTCTGAACATTAAGGTTCCTATAGTACAGAATGTTCAACTATGATCAGTCTGTAATCCAATCTATTAGATAAGATCCATTTATGTCACTAATATGTCTAATTATAAATGCTGCAAAGATTCAACAGCCCTTAGTTTTGTTCTTTGGCCATTTTTTTCCTGTTCTGACTCTAGTACTGGCATGTTTACATGTCCGTGTCTTTCTGACAGACTTTGGCTACCATTACCCATTACCTATTTTACTATTCTACACTGTCATTTTGGCCTTTGTCTTTAACTTCCTGAACTTTTCACCATCAGCACTTGCCCACTCACCCGACCCACTACTTAGTTTAAGGTGTGTCTACAGCTCGAGGAATTTGATTCTCCAAATTGCTGGTTCCAGTCTCATTCAGGTACAGCCCAACCCAGCAGGCCAGCTCCATCTTTCCTCAGTTCTCAGTTAAATCAACCACACTATTCTCCAAGGTATGCATTTATTTTCTGAAGGTTATTTACTATGTGCCAATTTGGACATGGTTTGGGTAGAAATTCAGACACTGTTGTCTTTGTGGCTCTGTTTTATTTTTGCATTTGGACTCCCAGATTCCCCCAGAAAACCTCCTTAGCCTTGTCTAGCTCATTATTCTCAGCACAGACCAGGAATTTACCCCTCTGCTCCATACTTACTTTCAGCACTGAGGAAATGTCCTTAACCCTGTCACCACACAGGCAGCATGGCCTCCAGGATTCAGCTTACAGCTGCAGGGAACAGCCTCACCTGATTACCATTATATTGAGTTTCATTCCCACGGCTGGAATGGTCTGCCATACAATGGTGCCAAGACGGTTTGTTTATCCATCCTGCAGTCTCCTGTTTCATTCACATAGGCTGCAAGAACCTCATTCCTGTTGGACAAGTGTAAGGCTCGAGATTCTGCAGAGCTATGTTCTGGATCCCCAATCCACCCATCATGCTCTCCTATCTCACTTGACAGACTCTGTTTGGTAATACACTTTGAAGTATCCAAAAGTTTTATTTTGTTAATGATGCCTTATAAATGGAAACTGAGATTGTTTAGAATACTGTATAAATTTACTGCAATATAATTGCATGTTTTGTTCTACTTCACCCCTTCTTTATTCCAGAAAAAGATTGTGTGTAGGTACCGTGACTGAAAGCCCATCATCCCTCTACTTCAAATGCAAGACCAAACAGTGAGTTTTTGTAGAACTTATGCTGGCTTGTTGACGAAGGTTGATCCATTTATTCCCACTTACCTACCTGTTTCTCTAAACACTTTAGTATGTTTTTCCCTTTCATATGTTTATGCACTCTTTTTTAAGAACTACCCTGAATTCCCTCCTTCCACTGCTGTCTCTGAAATACATTCCATTTCATTAGACAATTCCTCCTATAGATATTCCTTCTAATATCTATATCCATATCATTGATGAAACCTTTAGTGTTTCCACTTTAGTTGTAATTAATTGATCCAATGGGATAGATTTTCTTCTTCTGAAAGCAAGTATGTTTTGATTGCTGATCGTGAGAGATCATTTGGAACTGATCGATTGATGTTTACATAAGTGGTAGAATATGTGGAGTATTGATAGAAATGTGGTGGAATAAAAGAGGATTAATTTAAGCTTGGAGTAAATAGTTGATGTTCAGTGTGGATTGGTGGGCTGAGACACTGCTAGACTGTATTTCTTATTCTTGAACATTATTTTGGTTTTGATAATGCTAACTTAAAAATATGGCAAGCACAAATCTTGTTTAAGTTACACCACACAGTGAATGATGGAATTCTTCTCACCAGTTAGGAAATATCGTCACATAGTTGTCAATCAGAGAGGATGAAAGCACAGGGTGAAATTTTCTTCCAAAGGTAATAAAACCCAAGAAGCAAAACAGAATAGGTTGAGAGGGAGCTAACCAAAACCTTTTAACTTGGAGGCAAAGGTGCTGCACTTCTTCCACAAAAGCAATCAAGAATTTTCATTCTCAAGGTATCAGTTAACCCCGGTATGGTGATCAGAAACCTGGCTGGCAGCAACTGCAAACCTTGGGAAAGGGATAGGGAATATTGCAGCAATTAGGAACCATCAAGGATACAAAGATTGGGAATCCTTAGGAATATATAGGTTAGTAACCTCATGAGCAGACAGATTGGGTCACCTAGGAATATATAGATCAAGAACGCTGGGGAGTGCACAGATTTGAGTGTATGTTTTGGGAATCCTTGGGAGTGTATTGACCTGGAATACTTGGAAGTGTACAGTTTGGAAATCCTGGGAGTGTACAGATGGGAAATACTTGGGGTTATACAAGTCTACAATCCTTGGGAGAGTACAGATTGGGAATCATTGGGATTGTATTGATCTGGAATACTCAGGAGTATATAGGTAGGGAATGTTCCTATTAGGAATGTGGAGGTCTGTAGAGATAATGTTCTCTGGGGGAGGGGGAGATACAATGCAAGGGCCTATGAGGGAGGAGAGGAAGTCAAGAACACTGGAGAGGCTTAACGACAGAAAATCTTCAGGTGTGGTGATTGGCAACCCTCAAAGCAGGATTGGTTGGATAGCCATTCTTCAGCTGGTCTGCACATGATAGGCTGTATCTCAATGATTTGAAAACAGGCAGCAGTGATCTGATTGCCAGATGCAATGTTCTCTACATTGACAGATAGTGAATTGTAGTTCTTAAATTAAAATGTGCTCTTTTTTTGCCAATTATGGTTGAAATGGGTTAGAAAGTTAATAACTTACCATGTTTGTCTCTGATAACCCTGACATTGCAGGAAGTATCACAGTAGCATTATAGACGATACAGAAGGGATTTAAGTAGATGCTGCTCAAGTGGAGAACTTTAGCAATGGGTCGAGCTAAACTGGGGTTGCTTTCTGTGGAGAATAGGAAGCTGACTGGAGTTTTAACTGAATTGTGTAAAATTACACAAGGCCTAGATGGTAGATAAAAAGCACTTGCCTTGGCAGAGAACTCAGCAACAGGTGGCATGGATTTAAAGTACTGTAATTGGTGGAGGGAGTAGGGCGGAGAGAATTGTTTTCACCTGAAGACTGGCAGGGGTCGACAATGTTGCCTGAAATGGTAACTGCAGCACTTTTAAAAATTGCTTGGATAATCACTTTGTGTCATCACCTGCACGGCTACAGATCATAAACTTTACAGTGGGATTAAGTTGGATCACCTTTATTCAACCAGCATTGATGTAGTGGGACAAGTGGCTTCTCATGTGGTAAATTTTTGCAATTTTATACCCAGCAGCAATGATCTAGTTGCAGGCTACTGCACTTTCTGCTTGACCAGGCATTGGTACATTGCTTAGGGTGATGCTTAAATTAATTTTTTTTCTCTGTAAATTACAGCCTCTACGCACAAGCTTAATTACATGCAAGGCTTGAAATGGTTTGAAGAAAATGTTGTTGATTCAGCTTTGTGAAGAAAAACACCTCTACTGGTGCCCTTTGTTGATTCAGCGACTTTAATAACATGGCACGCTCATACATCTGTGCTGCCTTTTCTTCTAGTATGAATGTACTTTGTTTATCCAGAAGAATTTGACTGTGACAAATATTGTCTCGAAAGGAAAGTACTTAACCCTATGCGGCCCCTGCTTTGAATAGCACATATACCAGCACTGTAATATAATTCAACAACCAACATAAAAAATCTTTGGTTAGGGTGGGGTGGAGACACTGCCCCATCCATAGCATGCCGGCAGCTGGGTGGGAGGAAGTCTAAGGCCAGTTTTGCAATGCAATCGATTGGAAAGGAATTGGCCAATTGTTTAAAAAATTACCCCATTACCTCCTGAAGTTGTAAATATTTTAAATGGATGATGTTTGAAGAAAGTTTCCTTCTCTCTATCTTTCTGCTCCTCTGCCCTCTTTTCCCATTTAGCTGGAATCTGTTATCTCATAAAGAGCACAAACACCTGCTTCTTCCACTTAAGTAAATTCGTTCTAAGCCCTTCAGATCAGGGAGCAATGCCAGTAGAAGTTCAGCTCGACCCAAGATCCTGATTTCCCCCTCTCCTTTCTAAATGCCTAAAATTTCAAAGCCAGGGTTTATCTATAACATAAAGTTTAGCTCTATTTGTCACTGGGAGGCGGGTTGGAGATCTGTCTCTACCAAAGATGTAAGGCGCTCCTTCTTTCCTCTAGCCTGGAGGTTACTCTTTGGCAAGTTTTAGCACCTGCTTAACCCCCGGATCAGAATCATTTGAAGCCATGGAAGCAGGTGGTGGATGGTCGTACCAGCAGCTGGTGCAAATCACAAGTCCTGGTTACGTGACCACTGACGCCAGGCAGATAACCTCTGAAGACTATTGATAATGGCTAGGGTCACCTGTCTCTAAAGACACTGCCCAGAAGAAGGCAATGGCAAACCACTTCTGTAGAAAAATCTGCCAAGAACAATCGTGATCACGGACAGACCATGAGCGCCCATGTCATATTACACAGCGCATAATGATGATGCTGATATATCTGTCACATGTACATCGAAACATACAGTGAAATACATTATTTGTGTCAAATCAAATTACCAAGGATTGTGCTGGGCAGCCCAGAAGTGTCACCAGGCATCTGGCACAAACTAAGCATGTCCACAACTTTCTAACCCTAACTGATGATGTTGGAATGCAGGAGGAAAACAGGAGCACTTGGACAAAACCCACACACTCACAGGGAGAATGTACAAACTCCTTACAGGCTGGGTAAGGAGTTCTATCATTGATTGCTGGAGCTGTAATAGTGTTACAGTAGCACTACCCTACCTAAGAGGATCATGCACAACGTACATTTATGTCATATGAAGCTGACATATTTATATGTCCCACATTCCAAAGTTGTACAGGTTAGAGTTAATAAGTTGTGGCATGCTATGTTGGCACCAGAAAGATGGCACGTTTGGGTGCTGCCCCCAGCACATCCCCGGACCGTGTTGGTCATTAATGCAAACACTGCATTTCACTGTATGTTTCAATGTTCAATATCAAGGTAAAGCTAATCTTTAATGTGATGTGCTCCTCATTATTAACTGGTTGAGGTACAGAGAAGGTATGATGCAAGATATTTGGTGCAGATATGAGTTTTCCATTCATGTTACTGCAGGGGACACCTTTCTCTTGTTTTTCAGCTTATTATCAGCAGTTGTTGAGGTTGTAATGCAAAAAAACAGTATCAGAGATCAGAAATGCTTGCAGTTAAAAGGAATGACTTATCCGAAACCAGAATGAGCAAAATTCTACCCTTGTAATTAAACAGATTTATGAATCACACTTTGAAATTATCCTATTTTTCTTTTTCAAGCATGAGGTGTGCAACTAATTGTCCTTCATAGCCACAATGACTTTCATGACCTTGGAACATTAACAATAATTTTTACATATGTGGCAACTTTGATGTAGCAATGTGACCCAAGTTACATAACAGAAACGCTATGAAATAAAATTTGAACCAAGCCTCATTAAGACAAAAGTGTGCAAGTAAATAAAACCTTAGTTGGGGAGGAAAGTGAAGGTTTAGGGAGGGGCTTTTGGAGATAAGGGGCATACCATCTGAAGGGATGATTGAGATAAAATCTCAATATGCAAGTTTGCAGGGCAGAGATCTTGGAGAGTTGCTGGGATTTCAAAGAGAAGGGTAGGGCTACAGAGCAATTTTAATCAGAAGTGAGAGAATTTTACATTTAACAAAACTTAAAAGAGAGAGTAAAGCTACTTAATGAAACTAGTCTTATCAAGACAACAGCTCTACATGTTTGATAGAATTCTGTGAATATATGCAGGACTATCATCAAAATAGAATTCTGAGTTTTTTTCTGACTAAAAGGAACAAACAGCGGCGAGGTCTGGTGCCATTCTATTGCCGTGAGCCTGTGAGTGGATGTAACAGGAGTGGGTCATGAAGAGCCATGGTTGAAGATTACAAAATAAAACAGATGCTGAATATTAGAAATTAAATCTGGAAACCCTGGAAATACTCAACAGAACCTGCAGAACTTGAGGAAGGTTGTTGACCAGAAACGCCAACTCTGTTCCCCTACCCAGCCTGTTAAATATTTCCAGCATTTTAGATTGCATTATAATTTGAACTCCAGTGATTTATACTGTACAAAATAGTAGTTTCCGAAGCAAATAAAAGAAAATACATTCTCTTTTTCAAATGAATTCACCCCCTGTAGTCCTATCAACATGCAACTCACAATCAGTGTCATTGCAATAATGTCCACTTTATCTTAAAGTTGTCCTTTGCTCAGTTTGGTAGGTGCTCCCTCTATGTCTACATGTCAAAATATATTAGGAAGTAGAATGGGGCATGCTGAAGCTGCGAAAGTTGCTCTAGATGTGTAGTGTTTCCTTATTGAAGTTAATCTCGATGTAATTGTAAAGTGAATTTGAAGTCTGAAATGATGAGCAGATGAAGGTCACAAGTAGATTACTAAAATTTTGCACTGTATGTAATGCATCACTGTAATTTTTAGCGGGATGGCGAAAACATTTCCTGTTAGCTTTGTGGTGTCAGCAGTTAGAGCATCTGTTATATTCTGTCCTGCTGCTGAAGGCAGACATTCATCAGTTTGTTTTGGGAAACCAATGCACAAGCTTAAAGCATAATCTGACTTTGCATTTTGGAGTAGGCTAAAGGATTTTGCATTTCTTTTGAAACGAATTGCCCCAGATAAGATTCAATGTCTCCAAGAGATGACATTGTTATGTCTGATCATGAAATGAGTGATGCTTTCAATCTAGGCATTTTCTTACCACTGTAAGAGTATTGATTTCCAATGGTACAGTGGCTTTAATGTAGCCAAAACACCCTAAGGCACTTCAAGGAGGCTGTTTGAACAATAATTGATGCCGGCCATGTAGAAAAATACTGAGATGGATGATTAAAAGTTTGGCTAGAGGGATAGACTGTGGGATATCTTGAAGAATGTAAAAGGCAGTGAAGCTATTAAATTTAGGAAGCGAATTGCAAAGCTTGGGACCTTGGCATCTGAAGCAACTCCATCATTGGTACAGCAGTTTAATTTGAGGACAAGCAAGAGGTCAGAATTAGAGGAGCACAAGCAGCTCAAAGAGTAACAGGGTTGGAACAGTTTCAAGGCATGAGAGGGTGTGGTATGCCAAAATAGGGAGATGTGTAGACAGGAATAAAAACAGTGAATTCCGGTAAATTGGGCCGTCGTTTAATTGTGGCAGACACTTATTTGGGACAACTCTTGGAGAACAAAAATTAATTGAGAAGATAGCCAGGATTCCCTTCGTTTATTTGGGACACTATGTTGCTTAACTGGGACAGGAAACTTGCTGAACAGTTTCTAATTAATGTCAGGCGTGTGCGCTTATGTGGCCATTAGACACGACACTGTGCTTCAGGGAAACAGTTTTTAAATAGCATTGTGTTTTAGTGTGCTTGTGTTCAAAAGCAGCGATTTTTGTCAGTGAAAGTTGGTGGTAAATAAGCAGTAAGACATTTAGAACTATTTTGCTAACTGTGGTTTCAAGCATTGAGGCTTGGAGATGCCAGAAATGGCCGGGAGTGAAAATGGAATGAATTCACAATTTCAGTAAGTTAGGAACTACCAAGAATTTGTAGGTATCCCCACCTTGACTGTTACAATGAAAAAGAAGATTTGGGAAGATGCAATTGTCAAAAGCATTATATAAATGTAGTCCATTATTTGTACTAGGTATTTGCACTGATTTTATTAATCACAGTCAAACAAAAGAATGTGGCAGCATACACGCTGGGTGAGTTCCTCCGTTGATAACTATGATAAACTAATAAAGAGTTTTATAGTACTGTATTGGTAATATTCTAATTTGTTCTGTATTTCATTTAAATACATATTTTGTAACTCAATTAAATGATAGTTTGTCTTTTTTTTATACATTTTTAGCTATTTCCATGATATTTTGGCTAATTGGGTAGCCACTTAATCAGGCCAAAATGTACTGATCCCAATGTGTCCCAATTAGCTGGAATCCTCTGTATATAGAAACTGTGCTATTGCTTAACTGGAAACAAGTGTAGTCAGGAAGCACACAAGTGTTATCCAAGGAATGAGTACATGTATAGATATAATAATTTTGGGTTGATCTCAACTCTGTAAAGGATGGAGGTAAGGAAGCAAACCAGGAATAAAGACAAAAAGTGTTGGAAATGCTCAGCAGGTCAGACAGCATTTGTGGAGAGTGAAACAGAGCTAACATTTCAGGTCAATGACACCTCATCAAAGATTAACTTGCTAGGTTAACTCTGTTCTTTTCTTCAAACCTACTGCTGACCCGCTGAGTGTCTCCAGCAATTTCTGTCTTTATTTTACATTTCCAGCTGCTGAATTTCTTTGCACTTAAGGCCAACTAGAAGTTGATTAAAATCATCAGTTCTGGATGTCACAAAGGACTGGCTAATGGTTTCAACAGCTTTTGATTTGAGGAATGAGCAGAATCAGATGGAGAAGTTACATGACCAGACCAGACCAGTAAGAGGTCAATAAATTCAACTTGGAGTCAACCATGCAGTGGAAGTTACAATCAGTCCAATGCAGTTTTAGGCCATCAGTAGGATGACTGAAAAACAAAGCAAGGACTAAGAAAGGAGTTTGTGATGGGTTTATTTATTTTATGTAGAGATACATTGCAGAACAGACCTTTCTGGCCCAATCAGCTGCACCGCCGAACAACCCACCTATTTGTTGTTATTCTCTTCTGCACCTCATGGCGCACCGGGCAGCATCCTTGCTGTATCTTTAGCATTTGTCTGTTTTTATGAGGCTGAGTTGCTAGCTCGATGTTCAACCCAGCACAGATGCAAGGAGCCAAGACAGATTCGAACCCAGGACCACTCGCCTCGAAGTCCAGTGCGGATGCCACTACACCACTGGCCAGCTACTACCCACCTATTGAACACTCGCCTAATCACAGGACAATATACAATGACTTACTAACCTGCACATCTTTGGCCTAAACAGATAAATAAATAAAAGATGTTACAGCACTGGAGAGGATGCAAAGTAGATTCACCAGGGTGTTGCCTGAGATGTGAGCAGTTTATTTATGAGGAGAAACTTGAGAAGCTGAATCTGTCTTCCTGGAGTGGAAGAGATTAAGATGGGACCAGACTGGGATACGTAAAGTTACAAGGGGTATAGATAGGGTAGACTGCAGGAAACTTTTCCCCATATCACAGGTAGATAAAGTGGAGAACATCTACTTAAGGTAAGAGAGAAGAGATTTAGAGGGGACAACCAGGGAATGGTAAATACCTGGAATGCACTGCTTGAAAGAGTTGTTGAAGCTGAGCGGCTGACAGCATTTAAACAGTGTCAAGATGAGCACTTGAAGACTATGGAACAAGTGTTGGGAGATGGGATTAATACAGAGGGGTGTACATTGGTTTCTGTGGATGATTTGCACATGCTGTATAATTCTTTGACTTTGTGAGAAACCTTTGTGTATATGAATGCTGATCTTTGAGGGTGCCAGTGCTCTTTTTGAAAACATGCTTAGGAGATCTATGATTTGTAAATAGAGGCGGAACACACAAGCAGGGAGGTTATATAGAACCTTTATAGAAAACTAATTAGCCTGCAACAAGAAGACTCTGTCCAAGTTTGGCCTCTGCTCTTTAGCCTGCAACCCCACAGAGGGTCCTGAAAATATTTACTGTGGTGAGGATTTGAGTTGCAAAGGTGTTGTGGTAGGGTGTGGAGGTGGTGGTAAAGAAAAAAATGAGAGGAGATTTGATAGCTGAGTATAAAATGTGTTAAATAGAGAGAAACTGTTCCCATTGGTAAAGGTACAAAGACCAGAGGGGACAGATCTAAAGTGATTGGCAAAAAAAAATGCAAGGATTGTTAGATTAACAAAATTGTTAATGCAGCAAACAATCTTCATCTACAAATCAAGGCTGAATACATGGTGATGCTAATTCATTTCTGGACTTCAGATGGAATCTGAATGAAGACTTGAAAGTGAATTAATTTGCGGGCCACAGGGAAAGAGTAGAGATGGGTGCTTTTGGATTTCTCTTCTCAGAGATGGAAAGAGTTGATGCAGTGGCCAGTATTCTCCTGTACCCTACCACCATCATCAATCATAGACCCCTTAGCAAAATTGACTCCTCCTCCCTTAGCAACAGGGGTGGGGGTGGAGAACAAGATAAGGCTGGCAATAGCCCACAGCCCACAACGTCCCTGGAAGGAACATATTGAGCACATGTAGTGTGCTATGCCCAAATGAACTCCTTCTTTGTCGCCAAGGTTTCCAAAGACTTTTTTTCACGGGAGGGGAGTGAATATAAATATCTGTGCATCTAACCGAGATAACTTCAGAAGCAAGCAACAACAGGATTTTACTGGTACTTAAGGTTTGCGTTATCCCACTTCTATCTATCTAAGTTTCCATGAAAATCGGAAACTAATGAGTAGAAGATAACATATCGATTTGTTAATAGTGCCTATGCATCAAGTATCAGAACATAAGCAAAATTTTTCTTGTTTGGCTTTTGAGTTTATACTGAATGAATCTGTTACAGGCTGATCTATTGACATAGGCAGTTCTTCAAGCTGTATTTTCTCTTAGTTGTATGTTGGGAAAGGTGTGCCAGCCTCAATAGCTGACATAACCAAAAACAAAATCCTACAATCACAAAGATACAGAGCACAGCACAATCAGTTTATGTCAGTGATACTGTTAGAGCAGACAAAGGTCAGCGAGGAGCCCTGAATTTGTTGCCAAATGTAAGGTGAGTTAAATGGCTCTTGTCATGTTAATATGCAAGTCACTCAGTAGCTAGAGGCATTCACGAGATTCCACCAGAGCAAGTCTAACAGTAGCACCATTCCTCTGAGCTTCATGAAGTTCCTGCATCTGCACTAACACCCATTAAACTCACCAGAGAAAGTTATGAACGGTTCTTGACAGCACATAAACTTTTTAAAGAAGAGATTCTTGTAAGGCCACTTCTCAACCTTCCCATCCTTGAGCCGAACGACTTAAACCCTGCCCTCTTGTTCCTCTAAAATGTTATGAGATATTAAAATGTTCTGTTATTCTGTTTACCTTATTTGTCAATAGTCCTCTTTTAACCCTTGTTATTTCACTCTTTCCTGCTGTACAGGATTTGCCTCCTGCTCACTTTATATTTTCCCCCATCGTTCCTTTTTTTCACAGGCCTTATCTCCGCGTGTTAAATCTGCACTCGAGTACTAAAATCCTAATGTTTATCTTTGGGCTGATGGGGAAGTGTCTCGGGACCTGGTTCCCCAAGAGTCTGGATGATGTTGGCCCGTTGACACCACTAGGTATACCAATGAACAATTGAAAACGGGTGTACGTCACCCGCTCAGGGCATCCTTTTGCGGAAAATCCCCTGCATTTAATCGTGAGGCCACTGACAGGTTCTCATCACAGCTCTCTCCTTTCTCGCGTCCTTTCCTCATCTTTCATTAGTTTTAAACATGCCGGTATTAGCATAACTTTTTCATTGGCCTCTGCACAGCTTGAGTGAGTGAACGAGGAAATGATTCTGCCACCTTTATATGGCCCATATTTCACTAATGACAGCGCAGGGATGGAGCGGTGTCAGCTCCTGCAAATTTACGACTACCTTGGGGTTGGGGAGTTGAGCAGGAGGTGACAAATACATAAGTCTGCCTTTAGTTACAAACTCTACACTTAACAGCGCAAGTGCGCAGCCGGCTTCTGCAAACTGCAACTGTATCTGTAAGTTGCCACAGGCATTCTGGGCATCAAAAAATAAGTGGGTGCGGAGAGATCCTAATCATGGATTAATTTACAGGCAAGAGTGAAATCTGACGAAGGATTGCTTGAAACTCTTAAAAGTTGTTCTATCGCAGGTGGTCGAGGACTGTGCTTCAAGGGTTGCCGTAGAAACACTCACAACAAGCAAAACTGTATTTGGTTTCTAGTTTCGGGGCTAACAAGGGGACATGATGGAGAAACACTTACTCAGTTCGATTTTCGGATCAGAAGGAATTCAGGTGGTTGTTTTAGAAGGAACGTACGACGTTGGATTCCGAACAGGGTTTGAGTATTAAGCACCGCTCCTTACCCCGCGTGTGGGTCACTGGTCCGACGTGTTGCCATCGTTCCTTGTGCTCTGAACAGTCTAGAACGAGTGTATTTTGACAGCGAAGTTTAATGTGGTTTACATGCTGTCCCCCGGGCAGAAGGTGCAGCGGGCGATGGCGAGCGGCTTATTTTTACCCGGGACCTGGCCACTGAACGATGGAGCTCCAGAGAGAGAGAAAAAAAACACAACTTCACGAACTATTCAGAGGAAGGAGACTGCCCCAGATAGTATCTGGTCACACAAATGAAACAAGGTGGGGGAAGAACACACAACGTCAGAACCGCACCACTTCTCTCTCTCTCTCTTTCTCTTTCTCTTCCTGCTGCCGAATCCCTGTTTAGCGTTGTTTATCAGTAGAGATTACTAGAGGGAGGCTAGCTCTCGGCAGATACACCATGTAATGTGTCCTGCCTGGATTTCATTAAAAGCCCAAATGCATTGCGGTTGCACCACAGAAGGCTCGTCTGGCAAGCTGCCTATTCCGTAGGCAGGATTTCCATTGAGGCACCTCAGATCTTGCTTGTTTTTATTAACCCCAACCCCCCCCCCCACAGTTAAGCTTCAAAACCAAGTCCTCTTTGTGCTTACCTTTGTGCAAGGGTGCACAATGGGATTCTCACTGGCCTGTTTCCTACCAGAATTGTTTTGAGTTGTTTTGCTCAGCGCCGGAGCCTTGTTTTCATTCAGACCAACAGTGTGTCTTTTATGTTTTTTTTGAAGAAAGAGTTTCTTGAGAGAAACGCGCTGTATTATCAACCGAACCCCAGAAACCAATAAAAGCGTCTACGCTAATTTTTTCAAACTATCTCCAGATAGGAAAAAGAAATGATCTGGCGTTTTGTCTATGAGAACTATAACACTTGTGACAGTTCGCGGGGGATGGGGGGTGGGGGAGGCTGTTATTCCTTTTTGTTAGAAACAGGAGCTGGCCGGAGAAATCATGAGAGGAAGTGTAGAAATGGGGTACTTTCCGAGTAGCGACGCTGGACATAACTCTTTGCAGTAAACGGAAAATAAAGAGATCTGCTTTTTGTTTCTCAAAAGCTTGCAAGGGGGAGACCGAGCTGATGAAGAGCTCTTCGTCAAGTGCTTGGCATTTTTGTGACTGGCTTCATTAGTAAGGGATGTTTCGCAATAAACAGCAACTGTGGTCAAGAGATAGTTTTGAAAGCTTGGACATGTACTGGGGGAAGAGGTGTTGATAGATAGTGGCCGGTGTGAGCTGGAAATATAAAGACGATCTTCTCCTGTATGGAGTAATTTAATGGCTGATCCACAACTATTGGGCTCTTGCCAAGGAATTCGCACAATGTGCCCGGGATTGATAAGAGATTGCAATCATTTGCTGCCTCCAGCAGTTTCATAACTGCGGCGAGTGAGGCACGGAAAATTACTAACGGCATATTCTGGTTAAGGTACCGTTCTTCTGAGCAATTTGCGGATGTGGACCTGGAACATCTCCGGAAAGCTGGTGACTTATCGTAATTGTAAGTCTGCCAGCACCTTTGTGACTTAAAGTGATAGCCGTGGGTAGCATTCCCTTCCAAAATTAGAAAGTTCTGGAACCTAGCCCCACCCTAGATTCTTGGTCACATTCCACAAGCCCAACACTCCAGTGCCAGCCAGTGCTATTGTTGTTAGAAGACTTATCCTTCGTGTTGAGCCATAAAATTAAGGCCTATCGGGTGTTCTAAGATATCTGTCAGTACCAGCCCAGCTAATTTTCATCAAGACATTGTCTGGTCATTATGGAGGAGTTGTAGGATCGTGAAGAGGACTTGAGGCCAGCATATGTCAACCATGATCTTGTTGAATGGTAGGGCAGACTTGAAGGAGGCCTACTCCTGCTCCTAATTTCTTACGTTTTTTTTTGTATGCAAGTTGGCCATTACAGTTAGAAAGTGTATGGTTGTAAAAAATAACATAGTATCTCAGACATCCCACCCTGCAAAAACTCATTTCAGGGAGGTAGTACCATCAATTTGCGGGATACACCCAGAACTTCCGGGAGAGGTGGGATGTCTGCAATAGAGTAGCTCCTTAGCAGCTAGCCAGCTAGTTTAAATAACATTAGCTATGCTAATGAATGAATGACACCTGTTAAACTCACCTCAACTTCTCTTTTACATTTTAACCCACCATGGGCAATAGAAAAGTCACTGTTGCAAACAGCACAGTGAGCAACACAGTCATTATTTTGACCCCTATTAGGCAGGGGTACACTTTAGTGTAGTCTGGGGTGACATACGTTTTATATTTTCTTTTTTTGCAACACTCTGCCATGGCGCACTCGCGCTCTCTCCCTCTCGTGGTCTCTCTCACCCTCTCGCTTTTTCTCTCTCGCTCGCTCGCTCTCAAAAAATTGATTTCCGTGATATTGCATATAATTTGCGGGCATCAGGGAGCCACTATTAATATGCGGGAGACTCCTGGAACTTCCGGGAGAGGTGGGATGTCTGGTATCTAAGACCAATCTAAGCAAAGCTGGCAGATTTTCCTTCCAAAAGGCCATTAGTGAACCAGGCAGTCCTGATGAAAGGTCTCAGCCTAAACTGTCAATTATTTATTCCCTTCTGTAGACGCTGCCTGTCCTGCTGAGTTCCTCCAGCAATCTCTGTGTGTTACTCCAGAAAACAGTCCAGCAGTTTCCCAGTCGCCTTTACTGATAACAGATTTTTATATTATTTCAGGTTTTAACTAATCAACTGCATTTAAATTCGCCAGGTGCTGTGTGGGAGTTTTATTCCTATCTGGATTATTTGTACAAATCCTTGATTGTAAAACCAGTAAATGCACCTACATTGGTACAGTGCCTAATTAGAATTTGCAGTGGTATATTATTTTATTATTTGAATGCCAAGATTCAATATAATTATTTTAATGTTTGGTTTGTACCTATTAGTTTTGTTTAAGATATTTGGCATACAGCAGTTATCATAGTTCAACTACACTCAGTGGCCACTTTCTAGGGTACCTCCTGTACTAGGTAAAGAGGCCTTCTGCATGTATGTTTCTGGTCTTCTGCTGCTGCAGCCCATATGTTTCAAGGTTTGACATGTGCTTTCAGAGATGTTCTTCAGCACACCACTGTTGTGACATATTGTTACAGTAGTTGAGTTACTTTCACCTTCCTGTCAGCTTGAACCAGTCTGGCCATTCTCCTCTGATCTCTCTTATTAATAAGTTAAGGCACTTTTGCCCACGGAACTGCCACTCTCTAGATGTTCCTTTGTCTTTCCGCTCCATTCTCTGTAAACTCCAGAGCGTGTGTGAAAATCCCAGGAGATCAGCGGTTTCTGAGATACTCAGACTGCCCCTGTCTGGCCCCAACAATCATTCCACGGTCAAAGTCACTTAGATCACATTTCTACCCCAATCTGATGTTTTTGTCTGATCAACAACTGAACCTCTCGACCATGTCTGCATGCTTTTGTGCATAGAGTTGCGGCCACATGATTGGCTGATGAGATATTTGCGTTAACGAATAGGTGTACAGGCGTACCTAATAAAATAGCCACTGTATATTACAGTTAAAAAAACAATCATTTAGCATTAACTTCTGTATTTTATTTCTGGGCACATATTTCACCAGGACGTTAATGAATAAGAAACACAAGCATGCGCATCTTGCATTTTACCTGGTTGATATCTGTGAGATCTCTCTGTACTTAAATTTACCAGGACGTTTTGCTATAGCACAGAGCAATCTCAGTTCAAATGTACTTCATTACATTATGGTAGATCCTGTAGAAAAATGAGTTTTCCTTTGCTTTCAAGCATCTGGAGTTTAGTGGACATGAAGCTGAAGGGCTGCAGATGAACACTATTTATTGCGTGTTGCTATATTGAGCACATAATTCAACTAGCATCTAGAGGCCCGGATTACTGATCTGGAGACATGAAGTTGCATGGCATCTGGGCAATTTAAATTTAAGTAATCAAATTCTGAAACAGATTCTATATATAAGTAATGGTGAACAGGAAACTGTAGGGTTTCCTTTAAAAATCCATTGGTCTGATTGATAGCTGGTGTGGACCCCATGTGACTAACAGCCCCACAGCTATGGGGTTGACTTGAAACTGTCTTTCATTCATTAGCATGGATGATGATGAGTGGTCATCTGCCAATCATCACCCAGGCTCTGCTTTTCTTTTTTGAAGATAGTAAATGTTGGCTTTGCTGACATACAGAATAAATTAAAGAATATATACTGTATGTTAAATTACAAAACAAAGTACTTATGAGGATAGCTAATCTGAAAAGCTGAAGCCACAGCGTCAGATGGGCAACACTTGGAAGGGTGTACTCATGCAGGTTATAAATCTTAGGTTGCCACAATATGTGTGGATGGGACAGGTGAGATAGATGCTCTGACAATTACACAGATTAAAGCAATGACTACTATTTATGTGGCACCTTTAAAATTGCAAGCTATTACAGTGTTCAGAACAAAATGAATTCCAAGCCAGACCTGCAAGTACAGTATATAGTGTGCTGGATACTTAGTCAAAGGCGTGGATTTCAATTGGTCTCTTATCTGTGGAAGAAAGGATATAGGGTTTCCTGAATTTAGGACCTTGGCAGCTAAAGGCACAGCCAGTAGTCATGGACAAATTAAACTTTTGAATGATCAAAAGGCAGAAGTTGAGACCAGAAAAGGATGAGAGTTATGAACGTAGCTTGATGTTTGCCTGACCGCTCACCGTACACAAGATTGAGCTGGCAAGTATAAAGGCTCCTTGAAGTTGGCCTGTGGAAATAGTGTGTAGTGCGGTCACTTGAGTCAAGTATGATATTTTCCTAAGGGGTTGTTGTTTATTAGTGTGGATTCCCTTAATGGAGAATGCCTGTATGTGAGAGAGAAGAGTATGAACATTTGTTGTCTATGTTCTTCAACAACTCACAACTGAAAACTGCTGAAATAATCCTTGTGGTTCATATCTGTACAAATGGTGTAGTGTGCAGGCTGAGATTGTGTACGTAGGATTCAGGGACTTCAGCGTCACTTATTTTCACATTGTACATCTGCCTGATATTTGAAGGATCGATTTAATGAGTCCTTTTCTCCACAGGCATGTAAGTATTTCCTATTTGCCATCTTAAGCTTTTTTTTAAAAGTTACCATTGAATCTGCTTCCACCACCTGTTCAGTTAGTTCATTCTAGATTATACAATCAGGCAAGTGGAAAAGAAATATTTTGAAAACCTGCATTTAATCTGTGCTGATTGTTACAGTCATTTTTTTATTACGAGAAAGAATTTCTCTATACACTCAGACCCCGCTTCATGCTGAGAATGTTCCCCTTGGAGGTAGAGCGCGATGTAAATCAGCGCTGTGTGGGGTCATTATAGCGTTACATAAACAGACACGTGCCTGATATTTAGAAAGTCACACCCGAGATATATGATATTTTATGTACACACAGTAATTTGTGGAGTAAGAAACATGCAAGTGGTCCTAACCTGTACATCTTTGGAGCAGCAACATATCACAGCAACAGCAGTGGGGGGAAGTGGGTGGTGGTTGCACCTTAGACGAGGGATCAGGCTATGGGTCCTCCTCTAACTTTAGCTTCTTCTTCAAGTAGACGTCAAGATTTGCCTGCTTTTTCTTAAGTTTCCTCTCAAGAAGCAGTTCTTGGTAGCAGGAGATCATGCGGAGAGCACTTCTTTTTGCCTTATTGCTTTGCTCCCAGTCAGTGTCATTATCGATGAACAAAGGTAGATTTCAAAGAGGTGCCAACATCAACCTGATGCTCACCAGCTTTCAAACACCATACCACTTGCAGTTTCACATCCATGCTAATGCTTTTCATAGACATCTTAGATGTGGTCCTCTCACCTGGAAGTTGCAGGTCTTTTTCCAGACATTGTGGGTGAAAAAAATGGAATAAATCGATGAGGGAAGAAGAATGTTTACACCTGCAGGGGAGGCAGAGCGTGAGCTAATATGTCATTGGCTGAAAGTGTTTTAGAGTGTATGTAAAGCATTGTCATTGGCAGATTGAATGTTCACTGTAATAATTACCAGTCTTGAGAAGTTTTAAGTGTTGTTTAAAATGATTTTTTTGTCATTTAAAAAAATTTCAATAGAGACTCGTATAACCGTGTTGTAACGAACCAACGCTATGTGGGGTCTGAGTGTATTTATAAGAAGAACAAAAAAAATCACAGTGGGACTAGATTACTTGGCTTCTCTAGCCTGCTCTGCCATTCAAATAAAGTCATGGCTGAAATCATCCTGCTTTCAACATCATATTCTTCCTGCAGCCCTTAATCTTTGTTGTGCAATAATCTATCTTGTTCTTGATTATACTTAATGATTGGACCCCACAATTCTGAAGTAGAGAATAGCCGTTGCAGAGAAGGAATAATATTCAATTTGGTCTTGGGATAAATGGATAACTGTTGTTCATTTATTCATGGTTCTGGATTGCTCCACCTGAGAGAATAAGTATCCTTTCAATGCATAATCAGCCAACCCCCCATCAGAATTGTATTCTTCTAAAATTGTACATGAATATAGGCATAATTATTCTTTCTGAGACAACTGCTTCATGCCAGAGTTAATTTAGTGAACTTTCTCTGCTCTGCCTTTCAGGAAAGTGTATCCTACCACATGTAAGGAAGTAGTTCACTCAGGAGGCTACTTTTTTATATAAATGATTCTTGACTGAATTTGTGGTGTAGTTATTCAGTACTGGGGAGTGGCATTACAGCAGAGGAACAGGCTAATTGAATCAACTGTTCATCAATCAACAACAGATTGCTGGACATCTCTATTCATCTTGCAATTGCTACTGCTATTGCTTTCTAAGGTATTTACACAGATTTAACTATTTAAGCTGACCTGTGAATGCAACGGTGCTATCTCTGAGATGGCCCCAGACTGCTGGAAACTCCAGACTGGTGCTAACCAAAGCCTAAAAGAGGCAAAGATAAAGCCTTGTGTAAATTTATGTCATATTCCTCAAGAGGCTTCAAGGGGTTAATAAAGCCATTTTTATCGCTTCGGGCAAATTCAGCAGTCTTCAAACGTTTACTAAGTAGATATGCATCTGAAAGTAGAAAAAATATGTGAATTTAAAAACGCAAACACGAGGAAATCTGCAGATGCTGGAAATTCAAGCAACACACATCAAAGTTGCTGGTGAACACAGCAGGCCAGGCAGCACCTCTTGTTTATCTATTTTCTAAGGCTGGAGAGTCAAGAGTCTTGCCATACAGAATATATAGAAATTTTATTTTAACATTGGTAATACTGGCATTTTATTAAGTGTACTTCTTTAATTTCACCATTCTTGACTTCTGTTTTTTTTAAGAAGCTACCTCAACAAGTCAGCTACCCACACTAGTTACAATTTCCCATTTTATTTTTTCATCTTTGCCAAAGGACTCCTGGCTTCTGCTACCTTTCATTCCTTACTTTTTACTTGTCTTACTTTTTATTTAATAATTCTTGCACTTGGAAGCTCCCCTAATGAATTGTATATGTTCCCAACCTACAAAAAGGTTTCTAGACATGTTGTTGTATACAGATGCGTCTAGGAAGAGAAACATATTATTCAAACTTTAAAATTTAGCTGAGAAAAGAGTTATTTCTTCTGTAATACATTGTACCATTCAGTAACTTCCTAAATTCAAAACTGAATACAGAGCTCCGTTGACTGGCTTTGTTTGAAAGTTGCCCTACTTTTGTTTGCACTGGAGGTTTAAGAACACATGATCTCTTGAGGTATTGAGTCTATCTAAATCCTGTGTATACTAATCCAAATTTTCAATCCTACAATCAAAGGATTAGCCAACAATTTATTTGGCTGCACTCAAATTATGTTGCAATCCATTTCAAGGAGATTCGCACAGGTTGTGTCTAAGACCTATGCAACTTGCCAATCAGGTGCTCAAATGTGCTGGTGCTTTGCGAAATAAACTGATAACATTTCTAAGGGAAATTATCTCAGCAGTTTAAATGTGTAGCTTATGAACAATTTCCTATTGGCTACAGATACCAGTATTAGCAATTGCTGATGGAATAGCCTTGCTCTTGATAAAGAAACACAATTCTAGGGGTTGTGTTTCATATCTTTTTTGCCAACACCATAACTATTAGTTGGAAAGAACTATTTACTTACTGGAAAGAGGGCTGGGCGATCATTTATTACAGATTTTGAATTCATACACAAGTCTGTTTGTTATGTTGCCAGCTCAAAACAGAACAATAAAATACAAGATAAGAAAGATAGCTGTTTTGATTATGCTGTATAAAGCCTGCTGATTCCCATTACCTGTGAATTCTCTTTTTTTTTGCTTTTTTTTTAAATTTTATTTTTATTTGGATAAGGAATTCACAAATATCATGTACTTTTTTCACACATATAACCTTTTCCATTTTTTATATGTATAAAACTATAATTATTTATACATTCTTAAGTACACATTGAGATGATATAAAAGGAAATTAGACACTTAAATAGATAATTATGTACTGTGGTAATTCTAATCTATTAGGCTAAGTAATGGTATTAGTTGTTAAGAAAAATGGTAATAATAGTTTCCATATAACTCTTCTGGACCATTTCCACTGGTCCAAAATATTGTATATAAGCCTATGTAACAACCATTGTAGGTGTTTATATCCTAATTTGTTCATGCTTGCTCCTGCCCGCAGACATAATTATCCAATCCCTATGTACTTATTTACTTAATTTTTTCATTTTTTATCCCTTTCCCAAATCTTTCCCTTTACTTGTGTTAATTCTCTATTTTCCAAAAGAAAACAAAAAAAAAGACATTTAGACTAGGGGTGCTTATGTTAGCAATATTACTGTGTAGATGGGAAGAGCAGTATAAATCATTAGGAGAGTCATCTAAAGTCTGCTCGCATTGGGGTTATATATTCAATCCATTTATTCCAGATTTGATAAAATTTTTCTTTTTGAATTCTCAGGGAGTAAGTCAACTTTTCTATTTTAAATATTTCCAAGATAATTTCGTGCCAATCTTCTAATGTAGGTGGTAGTGGATTTAGCCACTTTCTAGTGATTGATTTCTTACTTGCCGCTAAGAGGGCCTGCAGTAACTTTATATCTTCCTTCTGTTCAAGAAACAATACATACCCCAAATAGAGCGTCTCAAAGTTCAGAGGTATCTGGGACCTCAGTACCTTAACTAATGTTCTATGAATACCTTCCCAATATAGACTTAATTTAGGGCAATCCCAGAAAATATGAAAATGATTTGCCTTCTTGGAGCCGCACCTTCTCCAACCCATCATGTTTGTATCTTTATATTTTTCCTGATATGGGGTCTTGAAGTGTCTTATAATGTTTTTCCAACAATGTTCTCTCCAAGTCAAAGAATTAGTCGAGGACCATTGAAAGCTGCAGATTTTCCCCCAAGCCTCCTCTGAAAGTACCAACCCCGCTTCTTTCTCCCACTTCTCTTTAATATACAGTGTATTTACATTTTTAGCATGGGAAAGTGCATTATATAATCGAGAAACTGATTTACTAGGTATTGAACTGCAAGCCGAATTCAGAATCTTGAAAAATTCTAATTCTACTGTTGATAGGTCTGTATATCTACAACTCTGGTTAACATAGTTTCGTACTTGAAGGTACCTAAAAAAGTCATTATGTTCTAGGCCATGTTTGTCCTGCAGGATTTGGAAACTTTGTAATACTCTTTTATCTATAAATGAGAGGTAGGTTGTAAGACCTTTCTTTATCCATAGCTCAAATCTTTTATCTCCTCTGTTGGGAAGGAATTCGGTATCATATGCACACCATCTAAAGAGTTTTAACATGTTATTAATTCCACATGAGTTAACCACCTTCTGCCATACTTTTAATGTAAGATTTATCCAACTGTTCTTAAATTTTTCCAACTGGGCCATCAATCCTTTGTCAGCTATTGAGGCCTGTAGAGGAAAAATGTCAACTAATCCAAATTCTATTTCCTTCCATCTAGCCTTATATTCCCTATTACACCAATATAACAGAGGGGTTATCTGTGAGGCAAAAAAATAATTTCTCAGGCAAGGAAGAACCATACCGCCTCCTTCCTTCCCTAACTGTAAGGTGTTATATCGAATTCTAGGTTTCTTTCCTTGCCAAATGAAGCGGGAAATCCACTTGTCCCATTCCCTGAATTGATTATCTTCCACCTCCACCAGTAAAGTATGGAAAAGATACAATAACCGAGGAAGAATATTCATTTTTATAGTATTTATCCTTGAATTTAAACTTAAAAAGGGGATAAGATTCTATCTATGCATATCTGCTTTTATCTCTGAGATTAATGGCTCATAATTTACCTGTGACAGTGTTGAAAGATCCTTCGGCAGGGTTATTCCTAAATATTTTAATGATTTAGCTTCCCACTTAAGATCGTATGTATCCTGCAATTTTTTGGATGGTGTATAATTTAGGGACATAACCTGCGTTTTCTTTACATTTATTTTATAACCTGATATTTTCCCAAAGTCATCCAACAGTGTAAACAATCCTCTAAATGATTTTTCTGGTTCACTCAGATAGACCAAAACATCATCTGTGAATAACGCCACTTTCTGTTCAGTCCCTGCCACCTTGATACCTTTTACGATTTCGCTCTGTCTTATTATTTGGGCAAGTGGTTCAATATATAGCGCAAAAAGGAGAGAAGAAATTGGGCATCCCTGTCTAGTGCCTCTCTCTAAGATGAAGGAGTCAGAGAGGTCCCCATTTATCTTAATTCGGGTTGTAGGGCTGTCATATAGAGTCTGAATTACTTTAATAAACTTTTCTTGAAAGCCGAATCTTCCTAACACTCTGTATAGGAATGCCCAACTAACCGAATCAAAAGCTTTCTCAGCGTCCAATCCTACTACCATTGTCTCGGTCTCGTTCTTATTAACCTGTTCTAATATGTGCAGAGTTCTCCTTATGTTGTCCTGTGTTTGTCTTTGTTGAATAAATCCAGTCTGGTCTAAGTGGATTAGGCCAGGTAAAAGCTTTTCCAATCTGCGCGCTAATATAGATGTAAATAGTTTGTAATCTAAATTAAGAACACTAATTGGCCGATAATTGCCACATTCTAGTTTATCTTTACCCTCTTTAGGAATAACTGAAATAATCGCTTCTCTCCAGGAAGGTGGAGTTTCTCCTCTCTGCAAGATCCAGTTAAAGGTGTTAAGTAGTAATGGGGCTAACTGTGTCTTCAGGGACTTGTACCACTCTGAGGTAAACCCATCAGAACCCGGGGACTTTCCAGCCTTTAACCTAGAGATGGCCACGTTCAGTTCTTTGACAGTTACTGGTTCTAATAAACTTTCATTTTGTAAATCTGTAAGTTTAGGTAGATCTAAAAAATTCAATACACTGTCCATATAGGGCTCATTGGGGGCCCGGGGTTGGGAGATACAGCTCTTGATAATATGTTTCAAAACTCTGTTGAATTTTCCTTATTGTACTCTCCACAAGCTTTGTCTTTGGATTCTTCATTTTATGAATTGTATTGTCTGCTTGTTGTTTTTGTAATTTATATGCTAATAATCTAGCTGATTTACCTCCTACTTCATAATTCTTTTGTCTCAGGTAAAGAAAATTTCTTTGAGTTTTCAACATATAAATATCGTCAATTTCACTTTGCAATTTCCTAATTTCCTGTTTTCGATTTGAATTACTTTTGTTGCTATCCACAACTTGAAGTTGTTTTAATTTTCCTTGAAGGTCTGCTAATTTTTGTGTATTGATTTTTTTCATGTGAGTGGTATTGGAAATAATTTTCCCTCCCAGTACAGCTTTCAATGTATCCCATAAGATCACTGGTGATGTTTCTCCCGTGTCATTAAGGTCTAGATATTCTTTGATTTCTCCCCTTAATCTCTCTATTACTTTCGGGTTATTGAGTATATGTGAATTTAGCCTCCATAGTGTTTTCCTCATTTTCCTTTCCAGGATTAGAGACATAGAGACTGGGCTATGATACGACAGATCAATTGTTGCAATATTACAGTTTTTTATCCTCAGTCTATCTGTATTAAAGATAAAGAAATAGTCTATCCTTGAATAGGCTGAATGAGGGAAAGAGTAATGTGTATAATCTTTACTAGTAGGGTGTAATTCCCTCCAGACATCTATAATTCCCAACTCCTCCATCAATGAATTCATTTTCCGAGTCAGAGGTTTATTCTGAGTAACTATTCTTGAAAAATCTTACCTGTGAATTCTCATCTTCATTATTTCTAGATTATACCAAAGCTAAGTGCAGATATTTAAAATGATGGAGCAGGTAACTATGTCCATTTGCAGAATATGGACCTTGCTGGCACCATTAATATTTATCGTCCTTAAGAAATTGGCAGTGGACCTTCTTGTTGAAATCTATGATGCAAGTGGTGAAGGGGCCTGGGCTGGCAATTGCAGGATTATGACTACTGATGATAAAGAAACAGCATTTCCTAGTTGGGACTGGATGTGACTCAGAGATGATTGATATTCCCATGAATCTACTAATGTGTTTCTAAGTGTGGGAGCTCACACATTTGGCAGCTGCTGTTAAAGAACTTTGGTGAATTATGAGCTTTGGTGAATTTAGTTTGCTGTGAAGAGTAACGATGATGCTGATGATGATCACAGTGGTAGAACTGATGCACGTGCTATCAAAAAAAGTAAATCTTAACTTTTTTTCTCTCGGTTTTTTTTGCACTACCTTACTTTCCTTTTCTATTTTTCTATTTATGATTTATAATTTAAATTTTTAATATTTACTATAGACTCGTAATCCAGGGAGCGTGAAGCGCAGAATCAAATATTGCTGTGATGATTGTATGCTCTAGTATCAATTGTTTGGTGACAATAAAGTAAAGTTACTTAAATTTGTCGTTATTAGGATACTGAAGAAAAAGCAATGGAAGATCTTGCGTGCCAGGGAGAAGAGGAGCTTACACCAGAAGAAAAGAGAAAGATGGAGAGAAAACTTAAGAAGGAACGAAAAAAGGAAGAAAAACGGTTATTGCGGGAAGCTGGTGTGTCAGTGGCAAAGAAGAAGCCCCAGAAGGCTTTAGCTTGCGACCTTGCATTAAAATATCTGAGCATGTAAGAGTTACAGTTCCATTTACTTTGGCAGCTTTTTCCCCAGGTGATTTCTCTTGGTAACTCTTTATTCGATTTATACTTGTCTTGTGGCAACAAATGAGAAAATTACCACAACCACAACCTCTTTTTAACGTAAACTGGTATTGCAAATAAGATTGAAGGAGTGTAATAGGCTTAATAGAACATAGAACATAGACATATACAGGCTCTTCGGCCCACAATGTTGTGCTGACCATGTAACCTACTCTACAGTCTGCCTAGAATTTCACTAGTGCACAGCCCTCTATTTTTCTAAACTCCATATACCTATCTAAGAGGCTCTTAAAAGACTCTATTATATCCGCTTCCACCACCGCCACCGGCAGTGCATTCCACACACCCACCAGACTCTGTGCAAAAAAAACTTACCCCTGACATCCCCTCGGTACCTATTTCCAAGCACCTTAAAATGATGCCCCCTTGTGTTAGCCATTTCAGCCCAAGGAAAAAGCCTCTGGCTACCCACATGATCAATGCCTGTCATCATCTTATACACCTCTATCAGGTCACTTCTCATCCTCTGTCATTCCAAGGAGAAAAGGCCAAGTTCACTCAATCTATTCTCATAAGGTACGCCCTCCAATCCAGGTAACAACCTTGTAAATCTCCCCTGCACTTTCTCTATAGTATCCACATCCTTCCCAGAACTGATCACAGTACTCCAAATGGGGCCTGACCAAGGTCTTACATAGCTGTAACATTACCTCATGGCCCTTAAGCTTAATCCCATGGTTGATGAAGGCCAACACACCACGTGCTTTCTTAACAACACTGTCAACCTGCGCAGCAGCTTTGAGTGTCCTATCGAGACAGACCCCAAGATCTCTCAGATCCTCCACACTGCCAAGAGTCTTACCATTTTTATTATATTCTGTCGTCAAATTGGACCTACCAGAATGAACCACTTATCTGGGTTGAAGTCCATTTGCCACTTCTCAGCCCAGTTCTGCATCCTGTCGATGTCCCACTGTAACCTCTGACAACCCTCCAGACTATCCACAACACCTCCAACCTTTGTGTCATCAGCAAACTTACGAACCAACCCTTATACTTCTTCATCCAGGTCATTTATAAAAATCACAATGAGGAGGGGTCGCAGAACATATCCCTGTGGAACACTACTGGTCACTGACCTCCATGCAGAATACAAACCATCTACAACCACTCTTTGCTTTCTGTGGGCAAGCCATTTCTGGATCCACAAAGCAAAGTCTCCTTGGATCCCATGCCTCCTTACTTTCTAAAGGAGCCTTTCACAGGGAACCTTATCAAATGCCTTACTGAAATCCGTATACACTACATCTGCTGCTCTATCTTCATCAATGTGTTTTGTTACATCCTCAAAGAATTTAATCAGGCCCTTGACAAAGCCATGCTGACTATCCCTAATAAGATTATATCTCTCCAAATGCTCATAAATCCTGCCTCTCAGGATCTTCTCCAACAGCTTGCCCAATACTGAAGTCAGACTCATTGGTCTATTCTTTCTTGGGTTATCTTTACTCCCTTTTTTGAATAAGGGAACAACATTTGCAACCCTCCAATGCTCTGGTACTTCTCCCCTCCCTATTGATGATGCAAAGATCATCACAAGAGGCTCAGCAATCTCCTCCCTCGCTTCCCACAGTAGTCTGGGGTACATCTTATTTGGTCCCATTTACTTATCTAACTTAGTGCTTTTCAGAAGCTTCAACACATCCTCTTTCTTAATGTCTATATGCTCAAGTGTTTCAGTCTGCTGTAGGTCATCCCCATAATTGCCAAGGTCTTTTTCCCTGGTGAATACTGAAGCAAAGTATTCATTAAATGCCTCCACTACCTCCTCCGACTCCATGCACACGTTTCCACTATCGTATCTGATTGGTCCTATTCTCACACGGCTCATCCTCTTGCTCTTCATATACTTGTAGAATGCCCTGGGGTTTTCCTTAATCCGGCTCACTAAGGACTTCTCATGGCCCCTTCTGGCTGTCCTAATTCCATTCTTAAACTCCTTCCTAACAACCTTGTAATTTTCTAGAGCTCTAACAGTACCTCATTTCTTGAACCTTTCGTAAGATTTTCTTTTCTTCTTAACTAGATTTTCTTCTGTCATGTGTCCAGCAGCAATGGATATGAAATTGAGTCAGGTTATATCAACAAACAATGATATTTATTAACCTCTACTCAAAACATAGAAAAAATAAACAAACTAGCTTAACTGGAGGTTAACCGTTATGCGGCTATCTCGAACAGTCAAACTTAGAAATAGTTCTTAACGAGTTCTCATTCAAGCACAGTCTTAATGTAGTAAGTTGAAAAGTCCAAGAGATTTTTACAGTCTTTAAGGAGAGATTTTACTGCAGCAACAATTCCTTTGAAGTAATGACGAATCTGCCGATCACAGTCGAGCAATGCCTTGTCCAAAGGAGTCACACCGAATATGAAGTAATAAAGTAACTGACCTTTTTCCTGGAGGGTGGACACTGCACAAACCGTCCTGATCTTGCAGGGGTTTAACTCAAATATGTATGCCACAATTTTCCAGATGATTCCGATTCCAAACAGTCGATCACTTCCAAAACACCGAATGTCATTAACTTTTGGGTTCTCATACTTTGGTAAGGTCTTCACTCTCCAGTACTAGACTGTAAAGGTAAAGCAAAGGTTCAACAAGCAAAAACTGGCAGCGATGGGGAAACTGCCGGCAACAACGTGTTTACACCTTAAAATTGAAAGTAAAACTGCATCACACTTTGGCAGCTTCCTTAAATACCGTAGGGAACATGCCCTCATATGACACCACATTACCCCATGGTCATGAGACAATTACATCATCCCACTCATAAGACCATTACATCGTCCCACTCACAAGACCATTACATCATCCCACTGTCCTGTGATCAAACTGTGGGCATGTAACACTATATACTCTGGACACCATTGTTTTTTAATTCTACCATCCTTTCCCTATCTCAATGGAACATACCTATGCAGAACTCCATATTTCTGCCATGCATTTCCCTGAGAACATCTGCTCCAAATTTATGCTCCGAAGTTCCTACTGAATAGCATCATATTTTCCCTGCCCCAATTAAATGTTTTCCCAAATTGTCTGCTCCTATCCCTCTCCAGTGCTATGGTGAAGGAGATAGAGTTGTGGTCATTACCTCCAAAATGCTCTCCCACCAAGAGATTTGACACCTGATCAGGTTCATTTCCTAATACGAGATCAAGTACAGCCTCTCCTCGAGTTGGCTTATCTACATATTGTGTCAGGAAATCTTCCTGAACATACCTTACAAGCTCCACCCCATCTAAACCCCTTGTGCGAAGGAGATGCCAATCAATATTAGGAAAGTTAAAATCTCCCATCAGAACAACCCTATTATTATTGCGCCGTTCCAGAATCTGTCTCCCTATCTGCTCCTCGATATCCATGTTACTATTGGGATGTCTATAAAAAACATCCAGTAGAGTTATTTATTGCCCAGTTCATGTTTCTGACTTCCACCCACACTGACTCAGTAGACCATCCCTCCATGACTTCCTCCTTTTCTGCAGCTGTGATGCTATCCCTAATTAGCAATGCCACACCCCCACCTCTTTTCCCTCCCTGTCTGTTCCTTATGAAACATCTAAAGCCTGGCACACTCAGCAGCCATTCCTGCTCCTGAGACATCCAAGTCTGTGTAATGGCCACAACGTCACAGGTCCAGGTATTGATCCATGCTGTACATTCATCCGCCTTGCTTATGATATTCCTTGCATTAAAATAACCGTATCTCAAACCATCAGGCTGAGTGTATCTTTGCTCTAACATCTGCCTATCCTTCCTCTCAAACTCCCTACAAACTGTCTCTACTTGTCCTCCAACCTCCCCGTCCTCTGCCTCTTCACTTCAGTTCCTACCCACCTGTAAATCTAGTTTAAAACCTCTCCAGTAGCATTACAAACCTCTCCGCTAGGATATTGGTCCCCCTCGGATTCAAGTGCAACCCGTCCTTTTTGTACCGTTTACACCTGCCCCAGAAGAAGTCCCAATGATTCAAAAATCTGAATCCCTGCCCCCTGCTCCAATTGTTCAGCCACACCTTTACCCTCCACCTCATTCTATTCCTATACTCACTGTCGCATGGCACAGGCAGCAATTTCGAGATTACTACCTTTGAGGTCCTGCTTCTCAGCTTCCTTCCTCACTCCCTGTATTCTATGTACCATGACCTCCCTGTGCTCACCCTCCCATTTCAGGATATTGTGGACGCGCTCAGAATCATCATGGACGTTGGCACCTGGGAGGCAAATTACCATCCTTGTTTCTTTTTTGTGTCCACAGAATCACCTGTCTGTCCCCCTGACTTATAGAGTCCCCTATTACCGCTGCCGTCCTCTTCTGTTCCCTACCCTTCTGAGCCACAGGGCCAGACTCAGTTCCAGAGGCACAGCCACTGTTGCTTTCCCCAGGTAGGTTGCCTCCCCCAACAGCACTCAATGGGTTGGTGTTGATATTTTTTTTCCTATCTACAGGGTTTAGAAATACAGGCATGATCTTGGAGTAAATGGAAAGGCATTCAGTACTGAGCTGAAAAATATGTTCACTCATAACAGATAGTGGAGAGGTTGTGGAGACAGGTGTGGTTAAGACCTCAAACAAAGTCAGGAATCAAAAGGTTTAGCATGGTCCTGAGCTGCGTAAATTTCAATGCAGGAAGTTTCGTAGGAAAGGCAGATATGCTCAAGGCATGGATCAACACGTGGAATTATGATGTTGTAGCCATTAGTGAGACTTGATTTCAGGAGGGACAAAACAGGCAGCTCAACATTCCGGGGTTCCGTTGTTTGAGATGCAACAGACCAGGAGGTATTAAAGGAGGAGGGGTGGTGTTACTAGTCAGGGAAAATGTTACGGCAGTGCTCAGTCAGGGCAGACAGGAGAACTTGTCTCGTGAGGTGCTACGGGTGGAACTGAGGAATGAGCAAGGTATGACCGTGTTAATGGGATTATATTACACACTACCCAGCAGTCTGCAAAATTTAGAGGAACAAATTTATAGAGTTTGCTGATGTGCAAGAAACATAAAGTTGTTATAATAGGTGATGTTAACTTTCCACATATTTACTGGGACTCCCATGTTGTAAAAGGATTAGATGGGATAGAGTTTGTCAGACGTGTTCAAGAAAGTTTCCATAATCAGTACATAGAAGTCCCACCCAGAGAGTGGGATGCTTGACATGCTATTAGGAAATGAGACAGGGCAGGTGATAGAATCTTGTGTAGATGAGCACTTTGCAACTAGTGATCATAATACCCTTACTGATTTAATCAATGACATTTATGAGACTGGAATAATACCAGAAGAGATGGAAAAAATCAGTATTTATCACTCTTCCTAAGAAACCTGGAGCAATAGAATGTGGATTGCACCGCCCAATCAGAAATCTGTACTGGGAACAAACTGCTGCTGTAAGAATAGATGAGGAAGTGAGTCAGTTTACGAAAATCAAGAGAGGCGTTAGACAAGGGTGTGTTTTCTCCCCTGATTTATTTAATGTGTACAGTGAAACAATATTACAAAAAATAAGAGACCTTGGGAATCAAAGTTGGCGGTGAAAACATCAATAATTTCAGATATGCAGATGACACTGTGTTAATTGCAAGTACGGAGGAAGAACTACAAAACTTAATTGATATAATTGTTGAAGAAAATGCAAAAATGGGTCTATCTATCAATTGCAAAAAGACAGAATGTATGGTGACATCCAAGAAGAAGGAGAATCCTATCTGCAGGCTGAGAATAAATGGGAAAGACATAAAACAAATACAGGTGTCACCCGCTTTTTGAATGTTCGCTTTACGAAACCTCACTGTTACGAAAGACCTACAATAGTACCCTGTTTTCATTTTCTGAAGGTGTTTTCACTGTTACGAAAAAAATTCAGCGCGTGAAAAAAATCAACGCGCGATAAAAGGCAGCGCGCGCCCTGGATTCGGAACGGCATTCTTGCCAGCATTGCTTTAACATGAGCCTGTGAGCAGTCGTTTGCAAGATGAATTCTATGGTGTCGGAAAAGCCTGAAAGAGCTCGTAAGGGTGTTACACTTAACATAAAACTAGACATAATTAAGCGTTTCGATCGTGGTGAACAAAGCAAGGACAAGATGATGTTGAAGAGGTTTTGGCATCCCATGACCAAGAACTGATAGATGAAGAGCTGATGCAATTGGAAGAGGAAAGGATAATAATCGAAACTGAATGAGTAATGATAAAGTACGACTTTAATTTTGAGAGGGTACGTAGGTTTAGGGGATATTTGCAAGATTCTTTGAGTCCTTACAAAGAACTGTATGATAGAAAAATGCGCGAGGCTCAGCAGTCAAGCAAGCCTTCCACATCAGCCACAGCAGACGACGAACCTCGACCTTCAACATCGAGGCGGGCAGTCATAGGAGAAGATGAGCTGCCTGCTCTAAGGGAAACAGATGACGAGATGACACCCCAGTGTCCCACTACCCCAACACCCAGGCCGCGGACAGATACTGTACCGAGGATGCAAAGAATATCATGGACGAAGTGAATATCTACTGAGGATGTCATGAACAGAGCAAACACAAAAAGAGAAATAATGTATGAGATCATGAAAAGGCAATGCAACTTCATTGGACATGTGATTAGGAAAGAGGTGTTAGAATGCATGGTAATTATGAGAAAGATTGAAGGGAAGAAAGCAAGAGGAAGACAAAGACAAATGATGATGAAGACAGCAGCCGGAGAACTGGAAATGAATACCAATGAATTGATCCACTTGACCCGAAACAGGAGTGTGTGGGCCATGGCAGTCAAAGCTCAAACTGGGCATGGCACCTGATGATGATGATGATCATAATACCATTAGTTTCAAAGTAAATATGGAAAAAGATATTTCTGGTCTGTGTGTTGAGATGCTAAATTGGAGAAAGGCCAATTTTGATGCTATCGGAAAGGATCTGGCAAGTGCGGATTGGGGCATGCTGTTTTCTGACAAAGGTGTACAGGTGTCCCCCGCTTTTTAAACGTTCGCTTTACGAAACTTGGCTGTTACGAAAGACCTACATTAGTTACCTGTTTTCACTAACAGAAGGTGTTTTCACTGTTACAAAAAAAGCAACGGGTGAAAAAAACAGCGCGCGATAAAAGGCAGCGCGTGTCCCGAGCAGCCGCTCTCCCCTGGATTCTAGCTGGCATTGCTTAAACACGTGCCTGTGATCAGCCGTTAGCAAGATGAGTTCTGAGGTATCGGAAAAGCCTGAAAGAACTCGTAAGGGTGTTGCACTTAGCGTAAAACTAGACATAATTAAGCGTTTCGATCGTGGTAAACGAAGTAAGGACAAAGTGAGTATGGCTTGTGGAAGATGACGAAGATGATGTTGAAGAGGTTTTGGCATCCCATGACCAAGAACTGATAGATGAAGAGCTGATATAATTGGAAGAGGAAAGGATAACAATCAAAACCAAATGCAGTAGCGAACGGACCGAAAGTGAAGTCATCCAGGAGCTGAACATGAAGCAACTGCGTGAGATTTTCGCTGCAATGATAAAGTACGACTTTAATTTTGAAAGGGTACGCCGGTTTAGGGCGTATTTGCAAGATGGTTTACAAAGAACTGTATGATAGAAAAATGCACGAGGCTAGCAGTCAAGCATACTGTCGTTTCCCAAGCCTTCCACATCAGCCACAGCAGACGACGAACCTCGACCTTCGCCATCGAGGCAGGCAGACATAGAAGAAGATGATCTGCCTGTCCTGATCAACAATGAGATGACACCCCAGTGGTTCCAACCTCCGGGCCGCGGACAGATACCGACTTGTGGAGAATGCAGCGGTAGCCGGGAGGCACCCAGCACATCTTTAAGAAAAAAGCCGAAATAAACAAGCTAATTAATTAGGTGCCGCCCGGCACGCAAATGTCGGCCCAGATCAGAGGCTGGATGCGTCCGGGCCACCGCTGTACCCCTGCATGCTTTGCAGATCAGTATCAGTTCGCTGCCAGGAAGGTGGGGGCCACTGCACCACCCCAACCTCCAACGACTCAGCCTAACACACTATCATCAGTGTGCTTGATGTCTTCCTGATTCCCATAAGTGATACTACACTGTACATACATTATTTCTACTTTATACAGGCTGTGTATTTTAATGTGTTATTTGATATGATTTGGCAGCTTCATAGCTTAAAGGTTACTGGAGAGAGTGTTTTGCCAAGAGCGCTTGCGTGAGATTTTCGCTACGGAGAACAGTGCAGGCAATCGTTGTAGAGAAGTATTTCTAATTTATATAGGCTGTGTATTTATCATATCATTCCTGCTTTTACTATATGTTACTGTTATTTTAGGTTTTATGTGTTATTTGGCAGGTTACTTTTGGGTCTGCGAACGCTCACAAATTTTTCCCATATAAATAAATGGTAGTTGCTTCTTCGCTTTACGACATTCCGGCTTACGAACCGTTTCATAGGAACGCTCTACCTTTGGATGGCGAGGGAAACCTGTATTTAGTAAGCAAGAGACCTTCAAAGTGAAATTTTGTATGTGTCTGTAAAGATAACAGGTCTAGAGAACCTTGGTTTACAAGAGGTATGAGGCCCTGGATAAGAAAAGAAGGGATGTGCATAGCAGGAATAGGCAGGTAGGAACAAATGTGGTGCTTATGGAGTATAAGAAATGCAAGAGAACACTCAGGAGGGCTAAAAGAAGGCATGAGGCTACTCTAACAGATAAGGTAAAGGAGAATCATAGGGGATTCTACAGATACGTTAAGAGCTAAAGGATTGCAAGGACAAAATTGGTTCTCCGGAAGATCAGAATGGCAATCCAAGCGTGGAGCCAAAATAGAAGGGGGTGACACTAAATTCATTATTTGCATCTGTATTTATTCTGGAGACGGATAGAGTCTATAAGAGAGAGGCAAAGCAGCATTGACCTCATGGACCCTATACAGATCACAGGGGACGAGGTGTTTTTTTCTGTGTTAATTAATAATAAAATAACAATAAACTAAAAATTAAAGTAAATAATGCCACTAAAGAGCAACAAATCTCCAGAAGTGACTTTAAAGAAAATGGTGAGGACATTGCAAATGCTCGACTGTAATATTAATATTAAAGATGAGCTTTATTTGTCACATGTACATTGAAACATCAGAACATGCAGTGAAATGCGTTGACTGCATCAATAACCAACGCAGCCTGATAATGCGCTGGGACAGCCCGCCAGTGTTGCCATGGTTCTAGTGACACTGTAGCATACCCGCAACTTACTAACCTATACATCTTTGTAATGTGGGAGGAAACTGGAGCACCCGGAGGAAACACATGCTTTCACGGGGAGAACATACAACCTCCTTACTGATCCTGACGGCTGGTGCTGTTAAGCGTTACGCTAACTGTTGCACTACAGGCATATATCTCTATTACAAGATGCTCCCAACTGACGCTCTAATTCTCCGGAATATGGATAGCTGGCACTACCACTTTAAGGATCCAGAACCGTCCCGCTAATTGGCAATCGCATTTTGGGCACTAAGAAACACCTATTTAAGGAACACCTGAACTGAGGCTTGGTGCTCAATTGTAAGCTCTACTAGTGCTCAGTTCTTGATCCAGTTTGATACCGTGTCTCGATCCTTGCTTCAGATACTCCAGCATTTAGATGCAAACTATCCTCATCAAGGACTTTCATTTCAGTACAGTTGAGCCAACGAGGATCCAGTGGGGTATCAGAGTCTGTCGTCTGCTCTGGCGGGCCACAACGAGAGGATTTCCAGGCAGAGCTTGGAGATACACGACCTTCAGGCTGCTGTATACCAGCTATCGCAAGGAGGGTGCCAGAGCCGCTCGGGTGAGCCTGTCGGTCACTCTCTGAAGCCAGCACATCCTCCGACCCCGGAGAGTTTCGACAGGGACCCGAGTTCTTGCCATAGCTTCCTCACTCAATGTGCATTGGTGTTCGAACTCTAGCCATCCCGGTTCCCTTCGGAGTGTGGAAAAGTGGCTTTCACCATCTCCCTCTCCCGACCAGGAGGTCCCTCACTTGTGCCACCATGTTTTGAGAATGAAGGTTGGAGATTTGTGTGGATTCGGAGGAATTCATGGCCTTCATAAGAAAGGTATTTTTGTCATCCTGCTGGTGCATACAGAGGCTCGGACGTTCTCATGAATAGCGTAGTGATCAGTGGCTGACTACACTATTGAGTTCCGAACTTTGACGCAAGTGAGTGGTTGGAATGGTGAAATCTTGTCCACTCTGTACCGCCACGGACTCTGGGACAAACTAAAGAATGCCCTCACCTTGGGAGAGCCAACAGATGACTTAAGAGTTCCTCATTGATCTGTCCATCCGTCTTGACAATCATCTGGCAGAGCGTAAGGGGGACTACATTACAAGGCTGAAGAGAGCTAGCCCGAGCCTGGCTTCAATCCATTGTCGTTCCACCACATGATCTCAGAACATGATTAGCCTGCTGTCAAGCCCATGAAGATCGGTTACACAAGACTCCCCACTGATGAGATGTCCCGGCGTCGGAATCAAGGCCACTACTATTACTGTGGGGAATCAAGTCATTTGTGGACCAAATGTCCGAAGCTGCAGCCTCCAGGAGAACTGCAAAGATCGTCCAGTATTGGGAGGACTGTGACAGTAGCAGCCACTACTCCTAATCCCAAGGATTCTGGTTTGGTGCTGAAGGCAGAGTTCACCTGGGGCAGGTAGAGACTTTTGTGGACTCTGAGGCATTGGTTAATTTTTTAGACTTAGGAGCTGCCCATTGGCTTGACATACCGCTGTGAGAGTTGAGCCATTCCATGCCCGCAACTGTCTTGGATGGCAGCCCACTGGGTTCCGGGCAGGTCCAGGAAGAGACTGTGGTTTTGCAGATGAGGTTAGGGGATCATGTGGAAGATTTTAGTTTCTATATCATTGACTCACTACTCATATCTCTGATTCTTGGGTTCCCTTGACTGTCCCATCTGTGGAATGGAGGGAGGGGAGGATCATTGCTTGGTCCAATTACTGTAAGAGGGTAGCTTGCTGCATCTTGTTCTGACCTGCAGAATCTCCCAAGACCAATGACCAGCAAGGGGACTGACATTAATGTGAGGTAACCCAAAGTCTAAGGGATCCAGCTGCTAGGTCCCAACTAAAGGAAGGACTCCTAAATGCAAACCCTTGGAGCCTGTTCCCGGGGTGCAAGGACCATCTGTAACACCTTGTTGCCATCGCCTAAGGTACGATGGAGTCTGGTGACCCTAGGAAGGAGACTCAGAAATTGGTTGAACCATCCCTGCCACCAAGAAGCCTGAGGAGTCATCTTTGAAGGAAGCTTCAGAAGAATTTGCAACACCCAGGCCAGTCGAAGTTCCTATCGTATACAAGGACTTGGAAGAGGTCTTCAGCAAGGGAAAGACCTCGACTCTTCTACCGCACCGACCCTATGACTGTGCTATAGATTTTCTGCCTGGTACTTGTCCTCCGCATGGTCGATTATACGTGGTCTCAAATCCAGAGGGAAGTGTAATGAAAGAATATATAAAGGAAGCACTTGGTATGGGATTCGTTCAGCCTCCACCTCACCAGCTAGCACAGGCTTCTTCTTGGTACAAAGGAAGGATAGTAGCCTGCAGCCATGTATTGATTATAGAGAATTAAATTGCATAACAGTCAAGAATCGTTATCCCCTTCCATTCATGAATACCACTTTTGAGATTCTCCAAGGGGCAAGAGTATTCACCAAGCTAGACCTACATTGTGCATACAATCTGGTCCATATAAGGGAAAGCAATGAGTGGAAGACTGTATTCAATTCACCAGCCGGACTCTATGAGTACCTGGTTATGCCCTTTGGCCGTGTGAACTCTCCAGCAGTTTTTCAGGCCTTTATAAACAACATGCTCCGGATATATTCTCCACACGAGTGCCTTAGTCTACTGGGATGATATCCTAATTTTCTCGTAGTCCATGGAGGATCACGACACTCATGTCAGGGACGTTTTAAAGAGGCTTCTCAACCATGGACTTTATATCAAGTTGAAGTCCAAATGTCATGTGAAAACTGTTTCATTTTCGGGTTCATCATCTCCAACAGCAATCTCAAAACAGACCCTACGAAAACCAGGCAGTCAGAGATTCCTGAAGTCATAGTTTCATAGTTTCTCTCTGTCATGTCAAACAAGTCCAAGGTTTCTTGGGGTTTGTGAACTTCTAAAAGAAGTTATGTGGCAATTCTGCTGTTGGCACTAATTCCGCTAAGAAATCCACAGGCCCTTTTGTCTGGACGACTGAAGCAGAGGCTGCTTTAGTAGAAATTAAACAGTGGTTTACATCAGCTCCCATCTTGACTTCTCCTAACCCAGACCTTCTCTTCATTGTGATGGTTGACGCCTCAGACATCGGAGTGGGTATAGTGCTGTCTCAACGGCCATCTTTAGACGGTAAACTGCACGATGTGCATTGTTCTCCAGGCGGCTATCTCTGGCAGAGAGAAACTACGACATTGGGAATTGAGAACTTTGTGTGGTTAAGGTGGCTTTGGAGGAATGGCGTCACTGACTGGGGGGGCCAAGAATCCTTTTATCATTTGGACAGACCACACGAACCTGGCTTATGTTCAGGAGACCGAGAGGCTGAGTCCCAGGCAGGCCAGGTGGTCTTTGTTCTTTAACTGCTTTAATTTCATCTTGACTAATCAACCAGGGTCAAAAAACCAGAAGCCAGATACCTTGACAAATCGGAACAAGAGGAGCAGCCTACCACCATCTTGCCCCAAGCCAAGGTAGTAGTGCCAGTTCATTGGGGAATCGACGCTCTTGTTCGCAAGGCCTGAGCACAAGGGGAGATGACTAAGGTTGTCCGGGTTGGCTGTTCGTCCCAAGTTCCATTCAGTCCCAGGTACTGCAATGGGGCCTTCATCGAGAATGACCGCTCACCCAAGGGTCGCCAGGATCCTCGAGTTTATCAGGGGAAGGTATTGGAGCCTGGAATGATGAAAGAGGTTTAGTAGTATGTGTAGGCCTGCTCTGTACCCGACCACAAGGGCTCCTCTACCCCCTACCTACTCCAGAAAGACCATGGGCACACGTCCCCATGGATCTTGTCATGAATCTTCTGCCATCCAAGGGGAAGATTAGATTAGAGTATGAGGGCACTCTGTCCTCGTTTATTGTCATTTAGTAATGCATGCATTGAGAAATGATACAATGTTCCTCCAGTATGATATCACAGAAGCACAAGACAGACCAAGACTAAAACTGACAAAAAACACATAATTATAACATATAGTTATAACAGTGCAAAGCAATACTGTAATTTGATAAGAGCAGACCATAGGCACAGTAAAAAAAAGTCTCAAAGTCCCGATAGCCCCATCATCTCATACAGACGGTAGAAGGAAGAAAAACTCTCCCTGCCATGAACCTCCAGTGCCACAAATTTGCCAATGCAGCACCCTGGAAGCACCTGACCACAGCTAACTCTCTGAGTATGTCCGAAAACTTCAAGCCTCCGACCAGCCCTCTGACACCGAGGACCGAGCACTTCAACCCTGGCCCCTAGACCTCAAAAGAGCAGTACATGCAAGATGGCCCAAGAATCTCACAGAACTAGAAGCCGTTTGCAAGGAAGAATGGGCGAAAATCCTCCAAACAAGAATTGAAAGACCCTTAGGTGACTACAAAAAGCGTTTACAAGCTGTGATACTTGCCAAAGGGGGTGTTACTAAGTACTGCCATGCAGGGTGCCCAAACTTTTGCTTCGGGCCCTTTTCCTTTTTTGTTATTTTGAAACTGTAAAAGGTGGAAATAAAAAAGTAATCTTGCTTAAAATATTAAAGAAATGTGTCATTTTTAACTTTATGCCTTTTGGAAATCAGTTCATCTTTTACTCGCTTAGCTATTCACAGTAACAAAAATTTTGACCAGGGTGCCCAAACTTTTGCATGCCACTGTATAATAGAATAATAACCATCACCGAATCAATGAAAGTCTACACTAACTGGGCACTCACCAGTGACCAAAAGACAACAAACTATGCAAATACAAGGAGAAAGACATAATAAATAAATAAATAAATAGATTGATTGATTTTGAGAACATGACACAGAGAGTCCTTGAGATTGTGTCCATTAGTTTTAGGAACATTTCAGTGATGGGCCAAGTGTAGTTATCCCCTTTGGTTCAAGAACCTGACGGTTGAGGGGTAATAACTGTTTGTGAACTTGGTAGTGTGTATTCTGAGATACCTGAACCTTCTTCCTGATGGCAGCAGTGAGATAAGAGCATGTCCTGGGTGGAGTGGGTCCTTGATGATGGATGGTACTTTCCTGCAACAACTCTTCATGTAGATATACTCAATGGTGGGGAGAACTTTACCTGTGAAGGAATGGGCTTCATCCACTATTTGTTGTAGGATTTTCCATTTAAGGGCATTGGTGTCTCCATACCAGGCTGTGATGCAGCCAGTCAATATACTCTCCACCACACATCAAAATGTTATTATGGATGTAGAAAATAATGCTATTCTTCATATCTAGAAGACAAGGTATGCAGTGCCTTCAAAATGTATTTAACTCCCAACCCTTTGCTTGCATAAATGAGTATTACAATCATGGATTTTGATCGATTTAATTGAGAATTTTTATTTGAATCACATGCTTCTTTTTCACAGTAGATCCTAAAAAATGGGGAAAATTGCAAAGCATGAAAAGCTAAAAATGCAAAAACTGAAATGTCAGCAGTTCAGAAGTATTCATTCCACTTTGCTTGGTACTTAGTTGAACCATCTCTCACAGCTATTATCACCTGTAGTCTTTTTTGGATATGTCTCTGTTAGCTTTGCACAATGTGATGGAGCAAAATTTGCCCATTCCTCTTTGCAAAGTTGCTCAAGCTCTGTCAGGTTAGTTGGGGAGCGGCAGTGGACAGCAACGTTGAGGTCTTGCCAGAGCTGTTGGATTGAGTTAAGATCAGGACTCTGACTGTGCTATTAAGGACATCAACTCCCTCATTTGAAATCACTCTATTGTTGCTCTGGTAGTGTGCTTTGGGTCATTGTCCTTCTGGAAGACAAAACTCCTCCACAGTTTTTAATCCAGGATTGTTCTGTATTAGCAGCATTTATCTTCCCATCAATCCTGATCAGATTTCCAGTCCTTGCTGGTGAAAAGCATCCCCACAGCATGATATCCACCGTACTTTACAGTCGGGATGGTGTTACCTGGCTAATGTGCAGTATTAGATTTATGCCACATGTACTGCCAAAGAGTTCGAATTTAGTCTCATCAGACCACAAGATCTTCTTCCACATCTTTACAGTATGTTCCAAGTGATGCTTTGCAAAGTCTTTATGGGCAAGGATATGCTTTTTTTTTTTAGCCATGGCTTCTTCCTTGCCACTCTTCCACAAAAAACCCTTTTTGTGCAAGGTTTTAGCAATTGTGGAGCCATGAACTTCATCTCTAGTTGCAGCCATGGACTTCTGCAGCTCAGTCAGAGTGACTGTTGGTGACACGGTAGCCTGTCTTACAAGTGTTATTCTCCGGCAACTATGTTTAGAGTGGCGACCTGACCTAGGCAGCGTGGCTGTAGTTTCATAATTTCCCCACTTTTTCAGAGTGGACTGCACTGAACTCTGAGTTATGTTCAGTGCCTTTGAGATTGTCTTGTACCTTTTCCCAGATTTGTGCTTCTTTATTGTCATTTCCCTGACTTGCTTTGAATGCTCTTTTGTCTTCAGTTTGGTTTGGTCTGTTGAAAATCTACCATGCTGTTGAACTTTCAAAGAGAGGGGGTACTTATTCTTATGAAATCATTGAAAACAGGTGATCCTCCAAGTTTCTACATCAACAAATTGAGTGAGTTTATACAGTATGACACTTGGAGAAAGTTAGTGTGGTAATTACAAAGGGGATGAAGCCTCACAGTTTTAGTTTTTATTTGTTAGTAAATTGTTGACAGGTTTTGGACTTTTTCTTTTGATCCATAATTGTTTGTGGGTTAGCTCAAATGAGTCTGACTTCAATATATTTTAAATTTAGAAAATGAGACAGTAAAATGCGAAAATGCTTGTGAGGTCTGAATGTTTTTTTTCCAAGGCACTGTGAGTGGATGGGCAGAGTGAAGCATCTAGTGGAACTACACCCTCACAGCGCCAGGTTGAATCCTGTCTGTGTGGACTTTGCACATCTTCCCACATACCAAATGGCTGGTGGGACAATGACTACTTGGACTTGGTTAGGTCAACCTGGATTACAGTCTAAAACTCCAGACCAGGCCCTTAGTCTATGAGGGAGTGAAGGCAGATTTACCAGGATAACGTTGAGACACCAAGGATTAAATCATAAACAGAAATTACACTAACTCAGTTTGTATTCCCAGTAATTAAGGAAACTAGTTTGATAATTTGATTCACATATGCAGTTTACTAAAATGAACCAAAAGGCGCTGCCTTAGAAACACAACCAGCCTTTTTAGAAGTAAACTAAGTAGTTGGAACTCTTTCCAAAATGGCAAAGTTTGGTCTACTTTACATGTTAAATCTTATCTTGTATTTGCTAATCAAAGGTATTATAGTTGCAGATCTCAGTGTAGTCTGGGGTCCAGAAAGCCTATCCTATCCCAAGGGTTGTGAGTGCTGCTGGCAAGGGTAACATTTGTTATTTAAACTGAACAAAAGGCCTGCTAGACCAATTCAGAGGGAAATCAACGGTATTGTCCTGGTTGGAAGCCACATGTAAGCCTGGCTAGAGACGGATGACAGATTTCCTTCCCCACAGACAAGCAGTGACCAAAATTAGTTTCTAATGATAATCACACTTGTTTCATGAGCACATAATTGACTACTTGCCTTTATTTCCACCTTGTACTTAATTAACTGATTTTAAATTTTGCAGCTGGAAAAGGATTTAATTTTACATCATCAGCTCATCTGTCCAAGCCCCAGAGAAGCAACTTTCTGGACCCTGTGCAATTGAGTATTTCTGGGCTTTTATTCATGAGAGTAACCAAGTTGAGAATGCCTCAAACATTCTTAAATACACTTGAACTATTCCTTCGTTTCTCTGTTCATTGTTAGCAGAGAAAGTGTTGAGCCAAGCATCGAGGCTTCCAGAGAAAATGGGGACAATAATTCACTGTAGGAGGAAACAAAAGATCTGTTTAAAAAAAAATCTTGTTTCAATGCTACAGATGTAAACTCTCAGCTTTAGTAAGTTAGAAATTCAAAGCATACTAATCGCAGTCTGCAAACAATTCACTCAGTGGCTTATTTTTCTGAACAAGTGAACTTGGAAGTTTATGACCATCTTATTTCAATTTCTAACTTACCAATGTAGTAAGTGGATTATGAATTTTAGATCACAGTTGATGCAGCCATATGTTTTCCTGGCTGCTCTGGCAAGGAAGGATATGTTGTCACACCATTGCTTACTTGCTAAAACTCACTTATGTTCATTTTGGAATGAGCTAACAGATACCTCAGTGTCATTGCTGTTAAGAAATGTATTTGCTTCCACTTTGCAGTTCATTTAATACAGAATGTAGCTGTTTCTAAACTTACTGGTGTTTGTCTTGATCAACATTTTCCTCTCAACCAATAATAAACCTAATTTTTATTCTTTAAATTTATGAAATCCTTTTCGTAAAGAGTTGCTTCACATAAAATTCTCCAGTGTTATTCGATGTCTTTATCATTAGTATTTGCTAAGTTCCTTTGGCCCTGATGTGTATTAACTGCTGATCACCAGGGCCACTTGCTGATTACAGGATTCAAGTTTCTTCTTCGTCTTTATGCACACCATTGACTGTAGTGAAGTGAGAGATCTATATTTCCATCTGTTACCACCATTTTTAAATAGTGTTACTTTAGCTACTTTCCAATCTTTTGAACTCATGCAGAATGTATACAACTTAAGAAATTGACTCTGGCCTACTTAATTAAACACTCCAGGATATGTGTTAAATTTCTCTAAAATCGTCTTTCCCCTAATATTGATTTCATTCAATTCCTCCCTCTCATGAGTTTATGTTCTGCAAGGGAGTTCGCTGGGGTCTTTCTTTGTGAAGATGGAACAAACATATGTATTTAATAGCTTGCCGTATCATTTCTTCGAATCATAAACACCAAATTCTGACCTCTCTCAGATGGTTACTAGATTATAACCATATAACAATTACAGCACGGAAACAGGCCATCTCACCCCTTCTAGTCCGTACTGAACTCTTACTCTCACCTAGTCCCACCGACCTGCACTCAGCCCATAACCCTCTATTCCTTTCCAGTCCATATAGCTATCCAATTTAACTTTAAATGACAACATCGAACCTGCCTCAACCACTTCTGCTGGAAGCTCGTTCCACACAGCTACCACTCTCTGAGTAAAGAAGTTCCCCCTCATGTTACCCCTAAAATTTTGCCCTTTAACTCTCAACTCATGTCCTCTTGTTTGAAATTCCCCCGCTCTCAATGGAAAAAGCCTATCCACGTCAACTCTATCTATCCCCCTCATAATTTTAAACACCTCTATCAAGTCCCCCCTCAACCTTCTACGCTCCAAAGAATAAAGACCTCATTTGTTCAACCTTTCTCTGTAATTTAGGAGATGAAACCGAGGCAACATTTTAGTAAACCTCCTCTGTACCCTCTCAATTTTATTGACATGTTTCCTATACTGTAATTCGGTGACCAGAACTGTACACAATACTCCAAATTTGGCTTCACCAATGCCTTATACAATTTCAACATTACATCCCAACTCCTATACTCAATGCTCTGATTTATAAAGGCCAGCACACCAAAAGCTTTCTTCACCAGCTTTCTTCATCATTGTAAATTGTCCCTTGAAAAAACAAAATCTGCCACCTTACTCAAGTGGACTAAATGTGACTGCAGACTCATACCCAAACTGTTATCCTCTCAATCAGCTCAGCCTGTTCTGTTGAAATTCTGCCTTGTCGACTGAAGCAATTGTAAAGGGCAGAATACCATTACTTTTTCAAGGGCAAGTGAGGGTAAACAATAAAATATGGCCTGGCAATGACATTGTTTGCTGAATTAGTGGATACAGGCCAGCCCATCACAGGAGAAGCCCTCCCCACCATTGAGCTCATGTGAAAAACAACATCCATCCAAACCATGCTCTCTTCTTGCTGTTGCCATTGGAAAGGAGGTACAAGAGCCTTATGTCCCACACCATCAGGTTGAGGAGCCATCAAGCTCCTGAACCAGTGTGGATAACTTCACTCACCTCACAAATGAACTGATTCCGCCACCTATGCACTTTCAAGGACTGTACAACTTGTGCTCTCAGTTTGTGATTTTTTAAATCAAGGCTCTGTTTAACCAGTAACTGAAATTAAGAAAAAATACTGCAGATTCTGGAAATTTACTGGAAATACTCAGCTGGTCAGGCCTCACCTGTGGGAAGAAAAACAAGAATTAACGTTTCAGATTGAAGACCCTTTGTCAGAGTTCTTTTTAACCAGTAGCAGGCATAAGCACATGCAGAAAGAGGTAATGAAAATTGTTCGGAGCCTTCAGGCCTTACGTTTACAGAAGGTGGAAAGATGGGGATTTGCCAGAATTCATTGGAATGGTCAAGTCTAGAGGTAACATACAGTACATTTAATGGTGTTGTAATTTATTAAAACTAGCTGAATTTTTTCATTTTTATCTTGCTTTTGTAGGTGGTCTGAAAAACACAAGGAATGGAGATTTCAAAAGATAAGACAAACTTGGCTTTTGCAGCACATGTATGATTGTGACCAGGTAAAACATCAGTATCAAGAAAATGTGAATGTAGCTCTACTTTAAGAAGGTGCCAACCCCAGATATAAAATCAGTGCAATGCGACCAAATCTGATATCATAGAACTTGAAGCATGCTTATGTGTACAAATTGGATTCAGTCCAAATAAAAACAGAAAATGCTGGAAATACTCGCAGGTCACTTAGTGAAGTGCATCATTTCACAGCTGCTGTTCCCAGTATCCATAACGAATACATTTGTCTTTTGATGCAAATATTACTAAAATATTCTTCACTCTAGATGTTGGACGCTGATCTTTTATAAAACTCTGTATTCAGAGGTATTTAATCTTATGTATCAAACAGTACAATTAAGTGGGATTTCGCAGAAGGGGACAGAGTTCTTTCTTTTTGATCTCCTGAGGTAGTACAAAGCAGAACTCCTTACTGTTTCTGCTTGTATCCAGTGACTGAAAAGTGCTTGTATATAGATGTCTGGGGCCTGGATTCTGCCGTCACTTTTCTTAAAGTAGATTGACCTTTCAATGTTCTATTAAGCTTTGGAATGAAACTCCAGTCATCGGTCTCTCTGGATGTCATTGTCCAAGAAAATGTTGACATTTTCAGGGAAGAATGTGCATAGGAAAATCTAACCAATTGGCTGACTTTTGCAAGAAACTGGCTAGTGCTTATTGGTTCTCTGATTCTCTGAAAACCGCAGAGAAATAAGCCTGTCCAAGCTTGAATTCTTCTATCATGGGGTGATCATTTATTACTACCTGCTGTTGTGTTCGATATTGAGGGATCGTCAGAGCACACCAAAGCCATCCTTGCAGGATAGTCAATTGAACTTTATTGATAACCCAGCTTGTAGAGTCTGTGAACTCCTCCTGTGTGGGAGTGGCGAACTGAGTGACGTGGGAATCACTCTATTAACTATCACAACATCTTGATTTTGGCATGCATAGAAGCAGAAATGACGAGTCTGGAGCCCTTTAACTGCAAACCATCAAGAATGGTGAGTATGCCTCTTTCAGGCTGGTAAGATCTGAGTTTCTGAGCTCCTTTTGGAACAGCTGGCCATCCATGCTCACAATATTGCATGACATTGCTGCAGATTTAGCCCTTTTGCAACTAAGCACAAAGTTTGTCCATGATGCAAGAATGCTTTCATGTACCTGGCTAAGTAGATGTTGGTATCTTCCATGAGGGTGGAGTCAGCTTCCACCCACTCGCTTTTGCATGACACCCTCGATAGTGTGTCTGATGTTGTGAAAGATTTGCCGGGGATGTGTTCACGTCATAACAGTATGCCTCATTCTGAATCTTTACAGACTGAAGATAAGTCCTCCAAGTCTTTCAAGCTGACAACTGGCTTGTGGTCTGTTTCAAGTAGGAATGTAGTGCCTATTAAGTAGCAGCTGGAGTGTTCACAAGCCCGCACGAGAGCCAGCATCTCCTTTTCGATTTGGGAGTAACACTGTTCAGTAGGAGTCTGTGCTCTTGATACACATACCACCGGTTTCCTTACACACTGCAGTTTTTCATGAGCACTCCTCCAGGCCAAAGGACAAGACGTCTACTGAGACCTTGGTTGCTTTGTTTGGATCAAAGAATGCCAATGTTGGTGGAGAGATAAGCTCTGCTTTAAGTGATGGGACTGACTTCTCCTGTGGTGTACCCCAGGTCCAAACATTTCTCTGAGAGAGGAGGTCACGTAGTGGCTTTGTTTTCTCCGCTAAATCTGGAATGAGCTTTCGCAGCTGGTTTACCATGTCAAGGAAATGGCGGAATTCTGATACATTTGTAGGCTGTTCCATATTCTGGACTCCTGCCAATTTGTTTGAATCTAGTTGCACTAGAGTCTAGTTGATGGCCTCAGAACTTCACTTCCAACTTTGCAGATTCACATTTCTTTTTCTTCAAAGTAATTCCATCCTGTTTCAGTTTTCCCAAGGCAGCTTCCACTCTTGTGTTTCATTCCTCACTTGAGCCTCGGAAGATGAATATATTGTCCATGTGGCAGACTACTTCTAACAGTCCCTCCAAAATTTGGTTCGTCCTCATCTGAAATAGGGGCCGATGAGATGTCAAAAGGGACTCTCTTGAAAGCATAGGTTGTGAGCTTTTGTGATTCAGGAGCTAAACAGACCTGCGAGAACCCTGAGTTTGCATTTTGTTTGGTGAAGAACTATACTCCGCCCGGTTTATCCAATGTGTGCTTAACCGAGGGCAGAATAAACTTATACCACCTCAGTACCTTATTCAATTCTGTTAGATCAATACAGATCCTCACTACGCCATCCAGCTTAGGTACAGGAACAATGCCTGCACACCAGTCAGTAAGTCCACTCACACTAGCTACGATGTCAAGTGCCTCCATTATCTCAAGTTCAGCTTTGCCTTTGTCCATTTTGCCTTTGTCAGTGGGACTTGTATAGCCTTGCTGTGGTCAGAGAACAGGGTGTCACTCCTGGCCTCAGTTGGAAAGGTACTCTTCTTTCATTAGCCCTAGGCCTGTGAACATCCCTGGGTACTTCTGCCACCGAAATTGTTTAGCTAATCCAACCTTGTGATGAGGTTCAGCTCTTGATGGCAGGTCGTCTCAGTAGTGGTGAGAGGAGATTCTGAACAACAGAAACATCCTCTTTTAACTGTTTCTCATTTTTATGGATGGAAGTAGTAAGCATTCCTTTCACACTGAGCTTATGTTTCCCTGGGTCCATGAGCACGTTCTTTGTTGGGTTTAGCATACTGCCTGTTTCCTTCACCAGATTTATGAACAGACATTCGGGAGAGGCTGTGACATCTGCCTCAGTGCCCATTCAGAACATCATTTCCTCATTTTGCAAATGAACTATAGTACATCAGCCTCGTCTGTTTGAATCTAAAGCCCAAGGAAAGTGCTCTCTTCTTCTGAATCATGGTCTTCCTTGATCTCCTGAAGAACTGTTTTTGAGTGGCACTGGCTTTTATAATGGCCAACTCTATTGCATTGGTGGAGTCTTGCTGCATCTCCTGCAGTTGGACATTTTACCTGCTCCTTGTTCAGTCTGACCTGACCTGTAAATTCAGACTCTTGTGCTTCTGAAATGGCTGAGCAAGCCATTCAGTTGCATTATAGCTGTTGCACTAAAATAGAAAGTGGATAAAACTGTTGAATCAGCATGCATTAGAGTTAATCCAGACACTGAATTCGGACATAGTAAAATGGCTGTCAGCTTAGTCAATCTTGCAAAATCTCCACATGCACATCACGGGTCCAGTATCTAAATTGGGAGGCCTGACCCATAGACAAACCAAGCAACAGCCCAGCATTGTGGAATGCACAGAATCACGTCGGGCTCCTCCATCATCTTCTCTGGTTATGACCTACCTTATAAGTAGCCTGCCTAGTATTGTTGACTGCAGACCCCATAGAGCATAAAGTCCACCAGGAAATCGAGTACACCACCATTCATGACTACCCATGGCTGAATGGTGGAGCTTTGATCTGACTTACTGTTGTGCCTTACCAAGGTCTAGTTGTTTGCTCTTTTAATGTGCTTGTCATTCTGTATTGCAGTTGCACCCTACATTTTAGGTATGCCTGTTCTGTTCCCAGCATACCAATCTGTACTCTTCAGTAAACGAGAGTTGATTTCCTGGTGTGAGTGGTCCATTGTAAAATTTTAATGATGTTCTGGGTTTATGAAAAGTGCTTTGTAAGGTTGTTTTTGCTTTCACTGGTGTGTGAATCCAAAGTTTTCTTGTTTCCCTTACTTTCAATGTATACTGGTATTGTCCTGCCTGATGGTGTGTCTGCTTTTAATAAGTAGACACTAAATTGGATAATCCACACTAGGGGTGCATGAAAAGAGCTACTTTTCATCAGGGCAGTGATCAAGACTTTGAAGGCAGAGTTTTGCCGCAGTTTTTCTGAGTTGAGGAGAAACCAGTCATCAAGAGGGGTTGATCAGAAAGGGCCAATAAGAATAATTCAAGTACAAGCGGAGTGGCCATTCTTGTGAGTGTGCCAGTCCCTAGAGTGGCTCATCAGGCTTGGGTGAGGTAGATTGTCTTGTAAGTTACTCTCTCTCTCTTTTTATTTGTTCATTCCTGATCTATTAGTGTATAGTATTGTGAGAATAACTCCAGGGGCAGTGTTTTGTACTGTGTGTGGGATATGTTAAAAGTCTTGGAGACATCCAGTCTCCGAGATAAACACTTCTGCACCAGAGGCACTGAGCTGCAGCTCCTGAGAGAACGTATTAAGGAACTAGAGTTGTGGCCTGATGATCTGTGACTTATGTGGGAGAATGAGGAGGTGATAGACGAGCTACAGGGAGGTAGGCCCCCCCCCCCCAGCTTACAGGAGACGAGTAACTGGGTGACTGTCAGAAGAAAGAGGGGAAATGCCCAGCCAGTGCAGAGTACACCAGTGGCTGTTCCCCTCAATAATAAGTATATAACTTTAGATTCTGTTGAGGGTGAGGAGCCACAGTGACTGGGCCTCTGCCACTGAGTCTGGTGCTGTGGTTCAGAAGAGTAGAAAGGTGGAGAGCACTGCAGTAATGACAGGAGATTCCTTAGTCAGAGGAAGAGAGATGAGGTTCTGTGGGCACGGTAGAGGCACCTGGATGGTATGTTGCCTCCCAGGTGCCAAGTTCAGGGATGTCTTAGATCATGTCAATGGCATTCTCAAGGGCGAGGGTGAGCAGTCAGAGTCTTGGTAAATATTGGCACTAATGACATAGGTAGACAAGGTGAGGAGGTCCTGAAGAGAGATTTTAGGAAGCTAGGTAAAAATCTGGGAAACAGGACCTCCAGAGTAGTAATCTCTAGATTGCTGCCTGCGTCACATCCCAGTGAGGGTAAGGTAAGAATAGGATGATTTGGCAGGTGAATGTGTTTCCGGGAATGTGGTGTAGGGGGCAGGGGTTCAGATTTGTGGATCATTGGGATCTCTTCTGGGGAAGGTATGACAGGTACAAAAGGGACAGGTTACACCTGAACCCCAGGGGATCCAATATCCTTGTGGGCAGGTTGGCTTGAGTTGTTCAGGTGGGTTTAAACTATTTTGCCAGGGGGATGGGAAACGGAGTGATTATATCGAAGATGAGGTACTTGGTTTACAAACAGAGGCAATGTGTAGTGAGACGCGTAGTGAGGGGAGGCTGACGATAGGGCAAAATTGCAGTCTACGGGATGAGTTGCAATGTAGAAGGTGGACAAAATCAAAAAAGGTAAATACAGGACTAAAGGTTTTATATTTGAATGTGCGTAGTATACGGAACAAGGTCAATGAACTTGTAGCACAATTACAGATTGACAAGTATGATGTTGCAGGTATCACTGAATCATGGCTGAAAGAAGATTAGAGCTGGGAGCTTAATGACCACAGATATACATTATATCGAAAGGACAGGTAGGAAGGCTGAGGGGTTGGCGTAGCTTTATGGGTAAAAAATGAAATTAAATCATTAGAAAGTGATGACATAGGGTTGGAAGGTGATGAATTGTTATGGATAGAGCTAAAGAACTGCAAGGGTAAAAAGACCCTGATGGGAGTTATATACAGTCCCCCAAACAGTAGTAAGGATGTGGTACATAGGTTACAATGGGAGATAGAAAATGCATGCCAAAAGAGCAACGTTACAATAGTCATGGGGGATTTCAATATGCCCGAAGATTGCGAAAACAGGTTGGTGCAGGATTCTAAGGGGGGAGTTTCTAAAATGCTTACAAGATGGTTTTTAGAACAGCTCATGGTTGAGCCCACTAGGGACCAGCTGTTTGGATTGGGTATTGTGCAATGAACCAGAATTGATTAGAAAGCTTAAAGTGAAAGAACCCATAGGGGCAACTGATCATAATATGATCGAATTCACCCTGAAATTTGAGAAGGAGAAGCTAAAGTTAGATGTACCATTATTACAGTGGAGTAAAGGAAATTACAGAGGCAGGAGAGAGGATTTGGCCTGAATTGATTGCAAAAGAACACTGGCAGGGATGGAAGCAGATCAACAATGGCTGGAATTTCTGGAAGAAATTCGGAAGGCACAGGATATATACATCCCAAAGAGGAAGAAGAATTATAAAGGCAAGATGACACAACCATGGCTAACATAGAAAGTTAAAGATAACATAAAAGCCAAAGAGAGAGCATATAATAGAGCAAAAATTAATGGAAAGTTAGAGGATTGGGAAACTTTTAAAAACCAACAGAAGGCAACTAAAAAGTCAATAAGCATGTAAAGATGGAATATGAAAGTAAGCTAGCCAAGAATATCAGAGGATATCAAAAGTTTCTTCAGATGCCTAAAGTGTAAAAGAGAGGTGAAATTGGATATCAAACCGCTGGAAAACGATGCTGGGGAGGTAGTAGTTGAGGACAAAAAAAAGGGCGGATGAACTGAATAAGTATTTTGCATCAGTCTTCACTGTGGAAGACACTAGCAGTATGGTGGAAGTTCTAGGTGTCAGGGGTCATGAAGTGTGTGAAGTTACCATTACAAGAGAGATGGGTCTTAGCAAACAGAGGTCTGAACGTATTAAGTCACCTGGATCAGATGGTGTATACCCCAGGGTTCTGAAAGAGTTGGCTGAAGATATTGTGGAAGCATTAGTAATGATCTTTGAAGAATCACTAGATTCTGGAATGGTTCCAGAAGACTGGAAATTGCAAATGTCATCCACTCTTCAAGAAGGGAAATTATAGGTCAGTTCGTCTGACCTCAGTGGTTGGGAAGATGGTGGAGTCAATTGTTAATGATGTGGTTTGAGGTACTTGGCAGCACATGATAAAATTGGCCATAGTCAGCATGGTTTTCTCAAATCTGACAAATCTGTTGGAATTCTTTGAAAAAATAATAAGCAGGATAGGCAAAGGAGAATTGGTTGATGTTGTGTACTTGGATGTTCAGAAGGTCTTTTACAAGGTGCCACACGCGAGGCTGCTTAACAAGCTATGAGCCCATGGTATTACAGGAAAGATTCTAGTATGGATAAAGCTGTGCCTAACTGGCAGGAGGCAAAGTATGTGAATAAAGGGGACAGTTTCTGATTGGCTGCCGGTGACTAGTGGTGCTCCACAGGGGTCTGTGTTGGGACCACTTCTTTTTACGTAACATGTTAATGATTTGGCTGATGGATTTGATGGCTTTGTTCCAAAGTTGCAGATGATACAAAGAGAGGTGGAAGGGCAGGTAGTTTTGTGGAAATAGGTAGGCTACAGAGGACTTAGATTAGCAGACTGGGCAAAGAAGCGGCAAATAGAATACAGAGTTGGGAAGTGTATGATCCTGCACTTTGGTTGAAGAAATTAAAGGGTTGATTATTTTCTAAATGGAGAGAAAATATAAAAATCTGAGGTGCAAAGGGATTTGAGGGTCCTTGTGCAGGGTTCCCTAAAGGTTAATTTCCAGTTTGAGTCTGTGGTGCGGAAGGCAAATGTGATGTTAGAATTCATTTCGAGGGGACTAGAATATAAAAGCAAGGAATTAATGTTGAGACTTTATAAAGCAATGGTGAGGCCTGACTTGGAGTACTGTATGTTCTTTTGGGCCTGTTATCTTAGAAGGGATGTGCTGAAACTGGAGAGGGTTCAAAGGAGAGTCATGAAAGTGATTCTGGGGTTAAATGACCTGTCATATGAAGTGCAGTTGATGGCCCTGGTCCTGTATTCACTGGAATTTAGAAGAATGAGGAGTGACCTAATTGAAACCTATCAAATGATCTTGATAGAGTGGATGTGGAAAGGATGTTTCCTGTGGTGGGATTGTCCAAGTCCCGAGGACAGAGCCTCTAAATAGAGGAGCGTCCTTTTAGAACAGGGATGAGGAGGAATTCTTTTAGCCAGAGAGTGGTGAATCTGTTGAATTCATTGCCACAGGTAGCTGTGGAGGCCTTTAGGTATAGTTAAGGCAGAGGTTGATAGATTCCTGATTGGTCAGGGTATGAAGGGATACGGGTGGGGGGGGGGGTGTGGAAGGCAAGAGATTGGAGCTGAGAGGAAAAATGGATCAGCCATGATGAAATGGCGGAGCAGACTCAATAGGTTAAATGACCTAATTCATCTTATGGTCTTAAGTAGATGACCAATATTGAGGGCTGAATCTGTCGATATGTTTTTGTTGAAGTGTCGGGTGGAGAGAACAGGGTCAACAAACAAAGTGTGGAGTTCCAATAGCTTAATAAGTGGCCAGGAAATATTAAGCTCATGATTTTTTGGTGTTTCATACTTGGAACATCAAAATAATTATTATCAATGTACTCTCCCAATAATGCCCTTTGATAATTTAAGAAAATGTAAATTAAGAGTATACTTTTGTAGGAAGCATGTTGTAGTAGTGGTTGTGGAACTCCCTTTGACACTACTAAATTACTGACTGGTTTCTCATCTATTTTAGATTTCTGATGAGCACTTTACTCTGCTGCTGGGTTATTTGGAAGGACTGAAAGGAAATGCTCGTGATCTAACCATTCAGAAAACGGAGGCGCTGATTAAGGAATCTGACGCTACAGGTAAATATTCGATGAACAGCCTAGATTTTGTTATATAGTGTCAACTACTCATTTTTCCTGTTGGGCTAAACTTGGCAGGTCTGGATCTATAGGGGATGATTATGTTGGCCGAGAGTTTCCAAGAGAAGCTGTGCACCTTAAAACATAATTTTTTAATGTCCATGAGCCAGAGAATGCCCTGTTCTTGAACCTCCCTGAAAGCCTTTATACAGGTCCTTGTAGAAGTATTCAGTCCCCAACTCTTTGTTCACGTAAATGAGTATTACAACCAGGGATTTTGATTGATTTAACTTAGAATTTTTATTTGTGAATCACAAGCTCCTGTTGAGCCCAAAAAAGACGGAAAATTGGAAAGCATGAAAAACTAAAGTTCAAACACTGAAATGGTAGTAGTTCAAAATTACTCATCCCACTTTGCTCAGTGCTTAGTTGAGCCGCCTCTCACAGCTATTACAGCCAGTGGTCTTTTTGGACAAGTCTCTGTTAGCTTTGCACAATGTGATAGATTTGCCCATTCCTCGTTGCAAAATTGCTCAGGCTGTTCCAGGTTACTTGGGAAGTGGCAGTGGACAGCAATCTTCAGGTCTTGCCAGAGATGTTTGATCAGGTTAATGTCAGGAGTCTGACAGGGCCACTCAAGGGCATCAATTTTCTTCATTTGAAGCCATTCCATGGTTGCTCTGGTAGTGTGCTTTGGGTTATTATCCTGCTAAATGACGAACTTCCTCCCCAGCTTCAACTTTTTGATAGAGGCTAGCAGGTTTTTATCCAGGATCTCTCTATAGCTAGCAGTATTCAATTTCCCATTAATCCTGACCTGATTTCCAGTCCCTGCTGTTGAAAAGCAACTCAACAGCACGATGTTACCTCTACCATATTTTACAGTAGGGATAGCTGATGCACAATATTAGATTTACACTGCATGTACTGCTTAGTGTTAAGGCCAAAAAGGCCACACGAAACCACCACGGTGTGCTTCACAGCAGAATAGGTGAGAAGGCAGCTGAAATGTCTCAGCCCAAGCAAGGCTGCAGGACTCAGTACCAGGGTGCTCAAAGCCTGTGCCCCTCAGCTATGTGGAGTACTTCGCCATGTATTCAACCTGAGTCTGAGGCTCCGGAGGGTTCCTGTACTGTGGAAGACATCCTGCCTCGTCCCTGTGCCGAAGATGCCGCGCCCCAGCGGCCTCAATGACTACAGACCAGTGGCATTGACCTCCCTCATCATGAAGACCCTGGAGAGACTTGTTCTGGAGCTGCTCCGGCCTATGGTCAGGCCACACGTTGATCCCCTCCAGTTCGCCGACCAGCCCCGACTAGGAGTTGAGGATGCCATTGTCTACCTGCTGAATCGTGTCTACGCCCACCTGGACAAGCCAGCGAACACTGTGAGGGTCATGTTTTTTGACTTCTCCAGTGCGTTCAACACCATCTGCCCTGCTCTGCTGGGGGAGAAGCTGACAGTGATGCAGGTGTCATGGATTCTTGATTACCTGACCGGCAGACCACAGTACGTGTGCTTGCAACACTGTGTGTCCGACAGAGTGATCAGCAGCACTGGGGCTCCACAGGGGACTGTCTTGTCTCCCTTTCTCTTCACCATTTGCACCTCGGACTTCAACTACTGCACAGAGTCTTGTCATCTTCAGAAGTTTTCTGATGACTCTGCCATAGTTGGATGCATAGGCAGATGAGGCTGAGTACAGGGCTACGGTAGGAAACTTTGTCACATGGTGTGAGCAGAATTATCTGCAGCTTAATGTGAAAAAGACTAAGGAGCTGGTGGTAGACCTGAGGAGAGCTAAGGTACCGGTGACCCCTGTTTCCATCCAGGGGGTCAGTGTGGACATGGTGGAGGATTACAAATACCTGAGGATACGAATTGACAATAAACTGGACTGGTCAAAGAACACTGAGGCTGTCTACAAGAAGAGTCAGAGCCGTCTCTATTTCCTGAGGAGACTGAGGTCCTTTAACATCCGCCGGACGATGCTGAGGATGTTCTACGAGTCTGTGGTGGCCAGTGCTATCATGTTTACTGTTGTGTGCTGGGGCAGCAGGCTGAGGGTAGCAGACACCAACAGAATCAACAAACTAATTCATAAGGTCAGTGAAGTTGTGAGGATAGAACTGGACTCTCTGATGATGGTGTCTGAAAAGAGGATGCTGTCCAAGTTGCATGCCATCTTGGACAATGTCTCCCATCCACTACATAATGTACTGGGTGGGCAGAGGAGTACATTCAGCCAGAGACTCATTCCACCGAGATGCAACACAGAGCGTCATAGGAAGTCATTCCTGCCTGTGGCCATGAAACTTTACAACTCCTCCCTTGGAGGGTCAGACACCCTGAGCCAATAGGCTGGTCCTGGACTTATTTCTTGGCATAATTTACCTATTACTATTTAACTATTTATGGTTTTATTACTATTTATTATTTATGGTGCAACTGTAACGAAAACCAGTTTCCCCCGGGATCAATAAAGTATGACTATGACTATGACCATGACTATGACTAAAAAGATCCATTTTAATCTCATCCAGCCACAAGTCCTTCTTCCACATCTTTACAGTACCTTCTAAGTGACGTTTTGCAATGTCTTTATAGGCAAAGATATGCTTTTTTTTAGCCATGGCTTCTTTCTTGTTACTTTTCCATAAATGCCTGTTTTGTGTAAGGCTTTAGAGATTGTGGAGCCATGAACTTCATCTCCAGTTGCAGCCACGGACTTCTACAACTCAGGGGTACTGTTGGTGTCACAGTAGACTGTCTTCCAAGTGCCATTCTTCACCGCGACTAAGTATAGAGGGGTGGTCTGACCTAAGCAGTGTGGCTGTGGTTTCATATTTTACCTGCTTTTTCACAGTGGACTGCACTGAGCTCTGAGTTTTGTTGAGTGCCTTTGAGATTGTCTTGTATCCTTCCCCAGATTTATGCTTCTTTATTATCATTTCCCTGACTTGCTTTGAATGGATCTTTTGTCCTCATTTTGGTTTGGTCTGTTAAAAATCTGCAGTACTGTTGACCTTTACAGAGTATATATTCTTATGAATTCATAGAAAATGGTTGATCTCCCACGTTTCTACATCAACAAATTGGGTGTGTTGGTAAGGTAATATATTGTATTGCACCTGAGGAAAGTTAGTGTAGTAATTACAAAGGGGATGGATATTTTTTCAGCCTCACAATTTTGGTTTTAAATTTTTAGTAAATTGTTGACATGTCTTGGAAGTTTTATTTTTGATATGACACGTAATGTTTTGTAGGTTAGCTCAAAAATCCTTCAATATATTCCAAATTTAGGAAACATTTTAGCCAGGGCTTTTTTCTTGCCACTCTTCCATAATTACCTGTTTTGTGCAAGGCCTTAGAGATTGTGGAGCTATGAAAACATAATGTGTTGTAGATTAGCTCAAAAATCCTTCAATATATATTTCAAATATAGGAATTTTTTTTTAGCCAGGGCTTTTTTCTTGCTACACTTCCATAAATACCTGTTCTGTGCGAGGTCTTAGAGATTGTAGAGCTATAATGTTTTGTAGATTAACTAAAAAATCCTTCAATATATTTCAGATTTAAGAAATGAGACAGTAAAATATGAAAATATTTGTGGGGGCTGAGTAGTTTTTCAAGGCAAAATCCTTTCAAAACTATCTACAAAGGAGACAAACTATTAAAATATTCAAGACATAGATGGAGTTGATAGTCACAGACTTTTTCCCAGAATGGATAAATCTAAAACTGAAGAACATAGGTTCAAAGTGCAAGGAGAGAGATTTAAAGATTTTCACATGGAGGATGGTGGTATTTGAAACAAGCTGCCAGAGATAGTGGTAGAAGCGGGTTCAGTTACAATGCTTGGACAGATAAATGGATAAGAGAGAATAATAAGATATGGGCCAAATACAGGCAAAGGGGACTTGGTTAGATAGGTATCCTCAGCAGCAAGGATCCTCAGGCTGAGGGCCAATTTCTGTAACGATATGTCTATGACTAATATTAAAATTTACTTTAAAAGTTATAAGAAAGCACTGAAAATAATTTAAGTAATTGAAAATAATAAAATAAGACAAAATGATTGATTAAAATCTGATTTATCTTAATTGTAAGTTTCTACCGTGCCTTTCAAATGTCTGGATGTGCTGAGCCTGTGCCAAGACTAACCAGGCATGTAATCAGAGGGAAGTTATCCCTTGCGAATGGGGAGTTCCAGCAGGCTCTGCTTCAATCTTCAACACTCCATGAGATCTGCAAACTTTGGCCTGCAATTTTGGAACTTTGCATTCACCATGATTTTGCAGGCACACATGCAAGCGGAAGCTGGGGCATTAGGGAGGCAGTCATTGTGAATTGTGATCATTTAGAACATGTGTGACAACTTGATCTTTATGTTCGCCCATTGTTGTCGTCGGTGAAGACCTCGACACCATTGTTGGTGTTGAGACTAGTGCATGATTTAGATTGAAGTGAGGGAGAGTTGCACAGCATCAGCCTCACTCTCTCTTGCTAATTCCCATCTGGATCCAGTGGCAAGACAGAGTCGAGACGACTGGAGATGGGACTAGGCGCAGAGGATGACCAGGACATCTTCTGTGTGTTGTCGTGCTCTACGTGTTCCACGACGCTTGCAGAGGCCGCCTTCTTGACCGTTGGACCTTCCATTGGTCTCGTCTGCTCAATCCGCAGGAGTCTGTCTTCACATGCTGGGATAGACAACTCCCTATCTCACCGAGGGTTTGAGGCTGTCAGCTACCCTCACCTGGTTTAGCCAGCTTGTCAAAGCCATTACTTGGCGTGTGGCTGCTGTCGCATGCAAACAGCTACAAAGAGCCACAGGTGAGAGCTGAGTGCCAGCTGGGGACCAAAGGTGGACTAACCACCTTGAAAAGGACGTGACATGTTCCCCCACCAGAGATGCTACCCCTCCCTGACGCCCCATACACCCCAATTTGATTACACCTTGCATGGCACCTGCAGAGGAGACCTTAAGAGGTTTATGCAATTGTTCATAGGCTACAAAATAATATTTCAAGTTTTATTGGAAATTTGTAGTGACTGATAGACAGCCGGTTCAGTATTGCTCAACCTCAGGAAAGTGCACAGTTTCATGGAATATGACTGCATTATGTTCAAGGCTTTATTGTGAAATATACAGTATCCATAGATGATTACATTGACAAAAGCTTTGCGACAAGTAGTAAACATATAATTCTATGATTATAGCTCTTTACATCCATTTATTAGAGACAGTTTCAATATCATTTCAGAACTGAAGATGCTTAAAAGATTACTTAATTCACTAGAAAGCGTTGTCAAACAGAATATCTGGCCATGGTCATTTTGCTGTTGCTGTTTCTGGATCCATGCTGTGTGCATATTGACTATTGTCTTACCTATATTATTATAGTAAAAAAACACTTCAAATGAACCTTTGGTACATAGAGCAGAAACGGAGCTGTATAAATGCATCTTTTTTATTCCCATGGACTGTGTTCTCCTTTGCTAGTGTCTTTTATTTATCATCTACATTTCTCTCCGCCTTCACTCACTCCATATCTTTCCTTTTTCACTATCCTCCCTCATTCCTTCTTTGCCTCTCTTTTCTTTCTCTTTAATCCTCTTTCTCCCTCTCATTCCTCTTCCACATCCTTCACTCCCTTTCTTCTTCTCTCCTCTTGCATCCCTCCCTTCTCCATTCCCTCCCTTCTCTTCTTTCCCTTTGTGCCTTCCTTCATCTCTCCTTTTTCTTCCTTTTTTCTATCCTTCCTCTTATTTTGATAATTCGCTTCGCTCTCTATTTATACTAGTTTGCCAGCAGCTCACTGTGTATAAAACCTGTACAGAATCATTGCCCTCCATTGCAGTGCCCTGTTTCCAGATATCCTTAGAACAGGAAGAGAAAGGGAGTGAAAGGGTGAAATAAGTATCGATTAAGCTCAATTCATATATTCTGTATGAAGAAAAGTAATTCTTCCCATATGTTTTCACTTGAATAGATGATCCCACTGTGTTCAGCCAAAAGAAGATTGAACGCATGCGGCAAGTCCTCCAGATTTTATCTTGAAGCTTTGGAATTATCTCTCCGTTCAGTGAAGGTTCGCTATCCCTAGCAATGGAGAATTTATACTCAGATGGAATTTATGCCGCTTTTCAAAAAATAATCTTTATTTGAGTACTCTGGTGAATGGTGTTTTCATAAAGTTTGATTTCTAATTTCAGTGTTTGTAATAAAGTTTACTTTTGTACTGGATATACTGAGCTTCCCAATAAAATCAAAGTGTTTACTGAAATAATGGCTATGAGACCATGATTCAAGACTGAAAGCTATTTGCTTCAAATCAGGGAATGGGGAAAGAAGTGGTACTCTGAGGGTTGTGTAAGCAGAGTGAAAATCAGACTGCTTTTGTTTATTTTCTTTGTGCAGCAGATCAGGTTGGATTCTAAAGATATCTTCTGACCATGAAATGCAGGTACCCAGTGCGTTGAAGAGCGTTGACATGTATTGGGTATTTATTATTATAGAGTGGGTACTCTGGAGCTACTTGAGTCTCTGACAACCAAGTCCAGCTCCTGGCCTTCATGTGTGGCTTAGCTATTAAGCTGGGCGGAACCATCTCCACTGACAGGAGAAGGGGCAAAAGCAAGTTACTGGGAACTTAAAACCAGTCGCCTGAGGCAGATGGGGCTCATCAGCTGAGGGTGGCAGCTCATCTAGGAGAAGGAAGACTGATCTCAGACCTCCGGTGCCTTCTGCCTTTAACCATTCATAGGGAAGGCCTCGGGAGTAAACCCTGAGGGAAAGTCCCGGAATTGGAGGCCCTAAGGCAGTCCTATATTGATTTCTAAACTGACTGCACCGCTGCTGGTGCTAATCTGTGTCAGCCGCTGCCGTTCCTTTGGGTTCATTGGATGCGCGGAGAGGGGGAGCTTTCTACTTGGGCAACAGCTTGCTCGCCGTATTGTACTACCCAGGCTTGCATACCTAGGTAGCTAGCAGGCAACATCCGTGGTCGACTCTGCCTGACGAAGGCCTCATCTCATCGTCACTTTGGAGCACAACGGCGGTGGGGGAAGTGAGGGCAATTCATCTTTTCTTATTAATACTTCATGAAGTCCAAATAAACAAAAAGAACTTAGTTACGAACTTACACTCCTTCCAAACTAAAGCAATACATATCGGAAGCTGCATGCACGCTTTGGAATATACAGTATAACCAGGCAGCTTTGTCAGGCTTTTAATATTTTCCCTCCTCCTCCTTTTCTAGCATGTAAGTGCCCAACTGTAACAGTTACTGAGGCGCTGATTGTGTGCTACCGGTGGTCAGAGTACTGCAGAGTTTCCACTGGCATATCCTGTCACACAGCACAGCCCAGCACCAGGCCCTTCAAACCATCCTGTTCATGTTGAATATTGAAAGGCCTAGACAGAGTGAACATGGAGCAGATGGTTGCATTAGTGGGAGAATCTGAGAGCAGGAGGCACAGCCTCAGATAGAAGGGCGTCCCTTTAGAACAGAGGTGAGGAGGAATTTCTTTAGCCACTGGACGTGAGTCTGTGGAATTCATTGTCACAGATGGCTATGGAGGCTAAGCCATTGGGTATATTTAAAGGAAAGGTTGATGGATGCCTGATTAGTAAGGACTCGAAGGTTACTGGGAGAAGGCAAAAGAATGGGGTTGTGAGGGAAAAAAATCAGCTATGGCCAAATGTTGGAACAAACTTGATGGGCGGAATGGCACCGTTTTTCTCTTATGTTAACCATTAAGTACCCATCCACAAATACTCCCATATACCAGCACTTGGTTCATAGCCGCCTTTGTCTATCTGTTGTGTAAAAGCTTATTCAGGGCCAAAATGGTTTCATGTAAAATTTTTAAAAATCATTTCATGCTTATTGACCCCACTCGACATTACCAACCATATTTGTGCAACAAGTAATGTCACTCACTGAGGTATCTATGCCCTGTGCCCAATCCATCAATTGATTGTAAAACGGAAATTTGAAAAAACAGTGCTTTTTGTTTACTTTTTTGAGGAACCATTTGAGCGACAGTGTTTTTGTTCGGTAATGTATTTCTGATATGTCGGTGACAGTTGCTTTCAAGCACTGCTGATGGCATCGGTGTGTTCTGAACCAGGAGTATTTTGCTGTACTTGTCTGAGTGTGTGCTGTGTGTATGTACATGCCTATAAGAAGTATTCGGCCCCCTTGGAAATGTTCACGTTTTATTTTACAACATTGAATCACAGTGGATTTAATTTGGCTTTTTTGACACTGATAAACAGTGTCTTTTGTGTCAAAGTGAAAACAGATCTCTACAAGTGGTCTCAATTAATTACAAATATATAAAACAAAATAATTGATTGCATAAGTATTCACCCCCTTTTAATATAACACACCAAATCATCACTGGTGCAGCCAATTTCTACTAGAAATCATGTAATTAGTTAAATGGAGATCACCGTGTGCAGTTAAGGTATTTTATTTGATTGTAGTAAAAATATACCTGTATCTGGAAGGTCTGCCTGCTGGTGAGTCAGTATCCTGGCAAAAACTACACCAAGAAGAAAAAGAACACTCCAAGCAACTCCATGAAAAGGTTATTGAAAAGCTTACATCAGGAGGTGGATACAAGAAAATTTCCAAGTCACTGAATATCCCTTGGAGTAATTAAGTCAATCACCAAGAAATGGAAAGAATAAGGCACAGATGTAAATCTACCTAGAGCAGGCAATCCTTAAAAACTGAGTGACCGTGTAACAAGGGGGCTAGTGAGGGAGGCCACCAAGAGACCTATGACAACTCTGGAGGAGTTACAAGCTTCAGTGGCTGAGATGGGAGAGAATGCACATACAACAGCTTTTGCCTGGGTGCTTCACCAGTAGTAGCTTTATGGGAAAGTGGCAAAGAGAAAGCCGCTGTTGAAAAAACAGACATGAAATCTTGGCTAGAATTTGCCAGAAGGAGACTGAAGACAGCTGGAAGAAGGTTCTATGGTCTGATGAAACTAGATGGAGCTTTTTGGCCATCAGACTAAATGCTATGTTTGGCGTAAGCCAAACACCGCACCTCATCAAAAATACACCATCCTTACGCTGAAGCAAGGTGATGGATGCATCATGCTGTGGGGATGCTTCACTGTAGCAGGCCCTGGAAGTGCTTGTGAAGGTAGAGGTTAAAATGAATGCAGCAAAATACAGGAAATCCTGGAGGAAAACCTGATGCAGTCTGCAAGAGAACTGCAACTTGGGAGAAGATTTGTTTTCCAGCAAGAAAATAGCTCCAAGCATAAAGCCAAAGCCACACAGGAATGTTTTAAAAACAACAAAGTTAATGTCCCGGTGTGGCCAAGTCAGAGTCCAGACCTCAATTCAATTGAGAATTTGTGGCTAGACTTGAAAAGGACTGTTCACTCACGATCCCCATGCAATCTGACAGAGCTTGAGCAGTTTTGTAAAGAAGAATGGGGAAAAAATGCAGTGCCTAGGTGTGCAAAGCTGATAAAGACCTATTCACACAGACTTAAGGCTGAATTTGCTGCCAAAGGTGCATCTACTAAACACTGATTTGAAGGGGGTGAATACTTATGTATTCAATTATTTTATGTTTTATATTTTATTTAATTGAGATCACTTTATAGAGATCTGTTTTCACTTTGACATGGAAGTCTTTTTCTATTGATCAAAAAGCCAAATTAAATCCACTGTGATTCAATGCTGTAAAACAATAAAAAGGTGGGGGGGGTGAATACTTTTTATAGGCACTGTACATACAAATGTGATACATGTTTGCTTGTGGCAGCTATACATATAAATCAGTCTGTATTTCTGATGAGGCTGATAGATACTGTTACTGATTGAGCTAAGATCCTGTGGGGACTTCAAAAAACAAACTGATAAGCAGGTAGTGGCCAACCAAACAGACATAGTAATACTGCACAAGGAACAGAAGAAAGCGATGGTAATAGATGTGACAATCCTGAGTGACAGTAACATCAGCTAGAAGGAATATGAGAAGCTGGAGAAGTACCAGGGCTAGAGAGAACAGATAGAAAGCATGTGGAAGATTAAAGCCAGAGTAATCCCGGTGGTGATAGATGCACTTGGAGCTGTGACACCTGGGCTGGGAGAGTGGCTGCTGCAAATCCTGGGAACAACATCTGAGATCTTGGTTCAGAAGAGCGCACGACTGGAAACAGCAGAGATACTGTGCTGAACCCACAAGCTGCCAGGCCTCCGGTAGAGGACACATACACACCATCCATACGGGGTGAGGAGAAATATATAGCTTATTTTTTTCGTAGTTTATTATCGTCAGATGTGTTGAGATACAATGAAAAAGTTTGCATCCAGAGTGTTATTAATATGTAACTACATTGAGGTAATAAACAAAAGCAGAATACAGAGTACAGTGTAGCAGCTACAGAGGAAGTGCAGACATGGTGCATGTTCTGTTTTGCTGTTATAATCAATAACTTCTCCTTAAGCAAAAAATTGGATTAATTTGACATTAAATTCCTGCCAACGTGATATACAAGAATAATGTTCGTACATCCGGACTTCAATGTAATTAAGTTTGTTGGAAGAGCTGCTCTTCTGAATGGATTCTGGCCTTGGTTTCACCTGATAAAGGCTTGTTTCATATATCATGTGAGTAAATAATCGATGAAAGTCGCATGAACTTCCTGTCCCATGGGGTGGTGTTTGGGTAGGACCACCCTCCCAGTCATTCACAGGCAGCTGCTCAGTCTCATCTCAATTCTGTACCAAGGGCACTCCATATGTCACATTGTAGAGAAGTGGTTGTGCATCTGTGACATACAGTTAGAGGAACAGAGATTTTCCTGAAATTTGCAACAACACTTTGCAGATAGAACATATTCAACAGAAAAATATCCAAGGCATTAAAAAAAATTTAATGATTCAGCCTGGAGTAGCCCCTGTTTGCTCTCCAAGCCATGCTGCCCTAGCAACTTCACAACCTTGATTTAACCCTAACCTAATTATGGGACAATTTACAATGACCAGTTAACCAACCCAGTACGTCTTTGGACTGTGGGAGGAAACTGGATCACCTGGAGAATACCCATACACTGCACAGGAATTCCTTACAGATGGCACCAGAATTTAACTCCAAACTCCAGAACACCTTGAGCTGTAATAGTGTCATACTGCCTGCTATCCCACCAGGCACATTTCACAAAACCACAGTTGGACAAAGTTTGAGTCTGAGTTACATGGAGTGAAAAGTTATCAAAACATTGGAAAAAAGAGGTAAGCTATGAGATAATTCTTAAAGGAGGATACCGAGTGTTGGATAGCTTTAGGAGAGTGATCCAGAGTTTCGGGAGGCTTTGTGGGATCGTCACCTGGGAGACCAGGATTGGAAGGCTGCAGAGATTCCAGTCAGTCCTATGGCTGGAGATCAGTGTAGAGCCAGGAAGAGATAAGGCCATAGAGGATGTGGTTTTAAAAATCAAGGCTTTTTTCCGGAATTGGACATAGAACACTTGAGATTACACCTCTGTAAGTTTGTCCATTCTTTATGCCCATGACCCTACGCAAAATTGAGGTTAATGGAATAAATTCAGTTTTAGTATACACGAAGCCATGACATCAGTATCCAGATTTAGCAAATTATTAAAGGTTAAATAACAAGTAATTCTGAAATGTCAGTTGCTACTGCCATATATTCAAGTATTCATTGCTAAAAAAATCTTGAGAGAAAGATTAATTTTGTTTTGCGATGACTCTGACAGCAGTACTGCCACTGCAAATAATATTGAAGGAACACTGTATCGTGTGGTAATAAGAGTGTCATCATTTTGCTGTTCTTCAGACACAAATCTACTGAGTCATTTCTGTTTCACCGATATTAGAAGACAAGCCTTCCTGTCTCCCTGGATTTACTGGGCTATTTTTAGTTAACAACGTGGTAAACTCACTGTGGAATGACTATGGATTCCAACGTATACTGGAAGAATGGTCCTGTCATTTATTCCGACGAATTTCATTGTGCATTTTTAATGTAGACTATATATTCGTCCAGACCGCTCATAAGAACATAATCAATAGGAGTAGGAATAGGCCATCTGGCCCATTGAACCTGCTCTGCCATTCAATAAGATCGTGGCTGATCCAGCCATGGACTCATTTCCATCTACCTGCCTTTACCCCGTAACCCTTAATTCCCCTGCTATGCAAAAATCTATCCAACCTTGTCTTAAATATATTCACTGAAGTAGCCTCCACTGCTTCGTTGAGCAGAGAATTCCACATATTCATAACTGTCAGGGAAAAGCAGTTCCTTTTCATCTCCTAAATCTAATCCTCGAATCTTGAGACTATGTCCCGTAGTTCTAGTTCTAGTCTCACTATCCCTTTCATAATTTTACATGTTTCTTTAAGGTCTCTCATTCTTCTGAATTCCAGTGAATACAGTCCCAGGCGACTCAATCTCTTCTCATAGTCTAATCCCCTTATCTCTGGAATCAACCTGGTGAACCTCCTCTGCACACCTAGTCACATCCTTCCTCAAATAAGGAGACCAGATTTGCACGCAGTACTCCAGGTGTGCCCTCACTAGTACCCTGTACAGTTGCAGCATAACCTCCCTGCTCTTAAATTCAATCCCTCTAACAATGAAGTCCAATGTTCCATTTGCCATCTTGATAGCCTGCTGCACCTGCAAACCAACCTTTTGTGGTTCATGCAGAAGCACTTCCAAGTCCCTCTGCACAGCAGCATGCTGAAATATTTTACTATTTAAATAATAATCTGCTCTTTCATTTTCCCTTCCAAAATGGATGACCTCGTATTCACCAATATTGTACTCCATCTTCCTGACCCTTGCCCACTCACTTAACCCATCTATATCTGGCTGCAGACTCTCAGTATCTTCTGCACAATTTGCTTTTCCACTCAATTTAGTATCATCAGCAAAGTTAAATACTCCTCTTCCAGATCGTTAATATATATTGTGAACAGTTGTGGGCCCAGTACTGACCCCTGTGACACACTGCTCACCACTGATTAGCCAGAGTAACACCGATGTATCCCAACTTTCTGCTTTCTATTAGATAACGAATCTTCTGTCCATGCTAATACATCATTTCCAACTCTATGCATCCTTATCTTATGGATGTCTTTTATATGGCACCTTATCTAACGCCTTCTGGAAATCCAAGTAAATAACGTCCATCTGTTCCCCTCTATCCACTGCACTCATTATATCATCAAAGAACTCCAGTAAGTTTGTCAAACAGGACAGAATCCATGCTGCATCTGCCTGATGGATTGATTTCTTTCCAGATACCTCACTATTTCTACCTGTAATGATCGCTTCAAGCATTTTCCCAACTACAGATGTTAAATCAACTGGTCTATAGTTACCTGCCTTTTTCCTACATCCTTTATTGAACAGTGGCATGACATTCGCCATCACGGCCCAGAGTCCAGAGAATTTTGGTATATCATCACCAAATTCTCTACTATAACCTCTGTCATTTCTTTCAGCACCCTGGGATGCATTCCATTTGGACCAGGGGACTTATCTATCTTCAGGCCCACAAGTTTGCTCAGCACTACCTCTTTAGTGATAGCTATTGTACCAAGGCCCTCACCTCCCATCATGTTCATAACATCTCTCTTTGGCATGTCAGATGTATCTTCCACTGTGAAGACCAACACAAAATAGTCATTAAAAGCCTTGACCATTTCCTCATTACCCAATATCAATATCACTTCTCTCTTCTCATCCTCCAAGGGACCTACATTCACTTTAGCCACCCTGTTCCATTTTACATAGTTATAACAAGAATTTTACTATCTGTTTTTATATTCTGTGCTAGTTTATTTTCATAACCTAGCTTCTTTTTCTTTATTGCTCACTTAGATGTACTTTGTTGGTTTTTAAAGTTTTCCCAGTCTTCCAATTTCCCACTACTCTTGGCGTCTTTGTATGCACAAGCTTTTAGTTTGATGCCTTCTTTTATTTACTTAGTTATCCAGGGCTGTCTCCCCCCACCCTCACTGTCCTTGCTTTTAACTAGAATTTTCTTTTGTTGAGCACCATGAATAATCTCTTTGAAAGTCTTCCACTGTTCCTCAACTGTCCCACCATATAGCCTGTGTTCCCAGTAAACACTAGCCAGAGCCTCCCTCATCCCATTGTAGTCTCTGTTGTTTAGGCACAATATACTGTTTTTAGATTGAACTATCGCACCCTCCATTTGTATGAGCAATTCAATCGTACTGTGATCACTCTTTCCAAGAGGATCCCTAACTACAAGATCTCTAATTTTACCTGTCTCATTGCACAGGATCAGATCTAAGATAGCACATTCCCTTGTAGGTTCAGTAACATACTGTTCAAGAAAGCCATCACAGATACATTCTATGAAGTTCTCTGCAAGACTGCATTGACCAACTTGATTCACCCAATCTATGTGCAAGTTAAAGTCCCCCATGATAACTGCTGTTCCATTCTTACCTGCCTCAGATATTTCTCTGTCTATTGCCTGTGCCGCAATAATGTTATTATTCGGTGGCCAATAGGCAACTCCCACCAGTGACTTTTTCTCTTTACTATTCCTAATCTCTACCCAGATGGATTCAACATTATGTTCCTTAGATCTTATATAACCTCTCACTATTGCCCTGAGCTCATCTTTAATTAAGAGCACTACCCCACCTCCCTTACCTTCCTGCTTAACCTTCCATATTACCTGATATCGTTGGACATTTAATTCCCAATCCTCTCCAGCCTGCAACCATGTTTCTGTAATGGCCACTAAATCATACCTCTTTGTGCTAATTTGAGCCACAAGTTCAGTGACCTTGTTTCGAATACTACAGGCATTCAAATAAAGTGCCTTACCTTCATTGTGCTTTTAACATCTTGTAATCTTTTATTCTTTTGCACTTGACTTTTCTTCACTCCACTCTTACCTTTCTCTTTGTTTTCTTTTGTTTTTTCTTTATCTTTATCCACACTTTTCTTTTTTTTACTTTATCCATACTTCTCCAATCTATTGAACCCACCCTCCTACTATTTGGTTTAAAGCCCTATCCACAGCCCTAGTATGCGAATTGCTAGGATCCAGGTCCCATTGGTACAGCTTCCTCCTACCTCCAATACCAGAGCCAATTTCCCATGAATTCAAACACATTTCTCACAGACCAATGCCTGAGCCAAACATTTAACTCTCTAATCTTCGTGACTCTATTCCAATTTGCACGTGGCTCGGGTAGAAATCCAGAGATTACTACGTTTTTGGTTCTGCTTTTTAATTTTGTCCCTAGCTGCTCAAATTCCCTCAGCAGAACCTCTTTCCTCATTCTATCTATGTCGTTGGTACCCACATGGACCACAACAACTGGTTCTTTCCCCTCCCACTGCAAATTCCTCTGCAGATCAGATAAAATGGCCTGAACCTGGGCACCAGGCAGGCAACACAGCCTTTCAGGATGACCTATCCTTGTGAAAGAGATCTCCCCTGTCTATACTATCCCCAATTACCACTACATTTCTCTTCTTTCCCACTTCTTGAATGACTCCCTGAACTACAGCGCCACAGTTCGGTTCCTCATCCTTCCTACAGCCCTCACTCTCATCCACACACGGAGCAAGAATCACAGACCTGTTGGAGAAGCTCAAGGGCTGAGGCTCTTTCAGCACTGTCCCTTGGATCCCACTACCCACCTCACTCGCAGTCACACCCTCTTGTCCCGGACTGCAGACTGAATTTGAAGGAGCTAATCCAATGGGTGTGACTACCTCCTGAAACAGAGAATTGAGGTAACTCTCCCTCTCCCTGATGTGCCACAGTGTTTGAAACTCCGATTCCAGGTCATCAACGTTGAGTCTGAGTCCCTCAAGCAGCCAACACTTTCTGCAGATGTGGTCACTAGGGACCACAATGGGGTCCACCATCTCCCACATCATGCAGCTACAGAACATCATCTGATCCTGCATCATCCCTTTAGTTAATTAGCTGTAATTTAGTGACTTTTTATTCAACCACTACAAAAGCCTGACTTACTACTTACTTGTGCCTCCTCGCCAAAGCCTCAAATTCCCACTCCTAAACTGGTCCCCTCACACAATAGCTGCTCTGCTTTGACCGTGCTTTACTTTTATTAGCTCCTGCTAATGAATTGGGGATTGATTGGTCCACCGCTAATGTGCCAATTCCCACGAAACACTCCTGCTTTAAACTTTTCTCCCCGACATGTGGAAGCTCTTTCTCTCTTCGGATCGATTGGTCCACCGCTTATGGAATTCTTTCAACTGTGGCCCTTAAAGTTCGTGGAGAAGGAAATTTAATTTTAGGTCCAATAACACCTTTCATTTGCTACACTTGAAATGGGAGTGCAAATCTATTACAGTAGTTCTACTTTTCACGTTGCATTGCCAACGTGAAAATGCTTATCAATGCTTATAATTAGTTTGCTGTGATAGGGTGCTTTACAAGTTTTGTATTGTCAGTGGTACATGACTGGGCTTAAAGACTGAATATTGTTCATTGCTTTGACATATGCATTTGAGGCAAGTTTAAGTTTTGTTTATTAGTTTGGGACCATTTCACTCACTTAAGTGAAATATATGTGCTGAAGAATTCTAGATTATTTGAAGTGATTTTTTCAGCATTCTTAATAATAAATTTAACAATCAAAAACACTGTAAGTGATGAGTAGCAGTGGTGCCGTTATGGCAGCCCTGCTAGCTGGTGTACACTTTAATATACTGAAAAATATTCTATAAATAACTTACAGCCCTATAATGTTGCAAGTGGGAACTGGATATGAATCAAATATCATTCACTGCTGTTTGAAAAGAAACATAAATTCTTAAATGCATAAGGAAAGAATCATTTCATGATTGCTTTGCTTAAGAATAAATTTCAAGTGACATTTTTAAGCCGTACTTTGGGATAATATTTGTAACCTGTTTGCCGTATCTTATGCCTTAAATGAATGCCAGATGTTTCATCAGACCCATCAGAAGAATCATACAGTTCTTGCCAAGACTCCTCTTGTTTATAAGCTTTGGATCTAAAAGAAAACTCTGCCTTGCTTGATCCTACAGTGTTATTGGATCTGTTCTTGGCAGGTCGTAGTCAAGTCTGTAACTAGTTGGCTAACCTTTTCATTTTCTTTCAAGAATGAATGAACAAACCTAACTGGCTAAGAGAGATTGTGCTTGCTTGCCATGCACTCCTTGCAAATCATTGGCAAGGCATCTGCAAGCAGTTTTCCTAGATTGGAGCCAACTACCTGTGAGGCAAAATGACCAATGGCACGCTGACATTCTTCTGAAACCATCAATCTTCTACGAATCATTTGGCATGTAACCCAAGGGAATATTTTACAGGTGAATTTCTGACAAATGCAATTTTTGTTACTTTAATGTTGCTACTGCCTGGATGATGTTTGTGAATGAAACCTCTTAGTCTGCTGTAAGTAAGTATGATTGTGTTTTGTTAATTATACACCCAATGTTAGCTCAAGGTGCATAACCTGCTCACGTGATCATTACCTTGGCTAACAGCTGGCAAGATCCAATTTTCATTCATATTTGAAAGAAAATTTCCTACTATTTGTCCTGTGTGGCTTACAGTAAATGTAAGGAGGGGCCCAGTTCCCTTTATGTCTGCAAATTTAAATTCATAACAGATTTGAGTATGGTTAGGAATTCATTGCCTCGGTCTCAGTGGAGTATAGAGCTCCTTGAATAATAATACATTTTATGCAGTGTTTTACTGGATTGAACTTCCCAAATACAATTTAGTTAATTAGTTTTTAAATGCCACAAGTGTACCATGAGCTAACTAAAGAGCCACGCTTAACTTGCATAAGAGTCTGCCCACATCAGTGAGATGGCTGACCTTTGAATCAATTCTTCTGATTAATTTAACTTTGATTCCAGGAGCAGTGAGATTGAATGCTGCAGCATTCGCTCAGTATCGTATTGCTGCATAAACCTCGATTGTAAAGATATGTACAAGCAGTTCCTCATTAGGCAGGGTGTAATCTCTATGAATATTGAAAAGCATGCTTAATGGAAAGCACTTTAAAACATATTAATGTGTGACACAATAGCCGTAGCGATTGGCGCAGCCAGCTGTAAGATTGGAGGTTGATTCCCGCCGTTGTCTGTAAGGAGTTTATAAGTTCTCCTCGAGTCCATGTGGGTTTCCTCTGGGTGCTCCGGTTTCCTCCCACATTCCAAAGGCGTGCAGTCAAGCCTGGTTTATACTTCTGGCGACAATGCGTCGACGTAAGGTCTGCGTTGCCGCAAAACCTACACAAAGCCGACGCGGAACCCTACGCGACAGCCTGCGTTGCTGCGACGCGCACCTCTCCCAAAATGTAACCGTGCGTCGTGGCAACGCAGGACGCAATAACTGTGATTGGTCCGCTTGGTAGCATCGTATGTCATCCTACGCTGCAATAGCTTCCCATTGGGCGACTGAAGGGCAGGAAAGGAACTCTGGTTGCAATGCTTTCCATAAAGCCTTACAGACCTCTGAAATTATGGAGCCCACATTTCGCTTTTACGAAAGAAGACGCTCGCGTCTTGTTTACCCCAAGACTACTATGACCATGAAGCCTTGCGCGGGCAGGTGAGTGCGCATGCGTGAGAGTGCGAATTGCCGAGCGACGCAGACACACCAACACACAAGTATAAATGCGACACACAAGTATAAATGCTCACAACGCACGTAAGCCACTTGCATAGGTTACGGCATCCAGTTAACGCAAAGTATAAACCAGGCTCCAGGGTTAATGAGTTGTGGGCATGCTTTGTTGGTGCTGGAAGTGTGGTGATACCCGCAGCAAGCTCAGCACCATCCTTGCTGATCTGATTTGACGCAAACAGTGCATTTCACTGTATGTTTCGATGTACATGTGACAAATAAAGCTAATCACTAAATATCTTCGAGGTACTTTATTGATTACGTGAGGAGTTCTTTAGACTGAGAATAGTTCAAGAGCTAAGCAAGCGCTTAATTAAATGTGTTCCAGCTGTGAGAGTGGCAGTCTGACCTGGACCTCCCACAGGGTGTACCACTGGGCACCTCAGAGCTCTCGCCAGGAGAGCGGTAGACTGCCCTGGAGCTCTGGTGCCCTATTCCAATGGTCCAACCGAGAGATTGGGTGTATATGGTGGGAGGGTGGGGGAGCTGGAGTTTTATAAGTCGGTCAGCAAACTGGATAACGTGCAGTTGACTGTACACTCTATATCAGTACATAGCACAGTTCAAACAACAATGAAGTGCAACCAGGCAGATTGTGGAAATTTTAACACTAGAAGATGCTGGAAAACACTCAGCAAGTCAAGCAGCAACCACTGGAGGAGAATCATAGTTATTGTCTGAAGTTATTGACCTTGCATTAGAAGTTAAAGGTTAGAGAATAAATAGGTTAAAAAAACAAAGGATCTCGAGCTTTTCTGGCCTATATGGCGAATAAACTCTTCTCTAGCTTCCATCTGGATACAGGTACAATTGAAGTCAGAAGTTTATATACACCTTAGCCAAATACATTTAAACTCAGTTTTTCACAATTCCTGACATTTAATCCGAGAAAACATTCCCTGTCTTAGGTCAGTTAGGATCACTACTTTATTTTAAGAATGTGAAATGTCAGAATAATAGTAGAGGGAATTATTTATTTCAGCTTTTATTTCTTTCATCGCTTTCCCAGTGGGTCAGAAGTTTACATACACTTTGTTAGTATTTGGTAGCATTGCCTTTAAATTGTTTAACTTGGGTCAAGCATTTTGGGTAGCCTTCCACAAGCTTCTCACAGTAAGTTGCTGGAATTTTGTTCCATTCCTCCAGACATAACTGGTGTAAATATATATTCTTTTTCTCTCTCTCCTTTTTCTCACTCTGTCCCTCTCACTATACTCCTTGCCCATCCTCTGCGCTTCCCCACTCCCCCTTTCTTTCTCCCTAGGCCTCCCGTCCCATGATTCTCTCCTATCCCTTTTGCCAATCAACTGTCCAGCTCTTGGCTCCATCCCTCCCCCTCCTGTCTTCTCCTATCAATTCGGATCTCCCCCTCCCCCTTCCGCTTTCAAATCTCTTACTAACTATTCTTTCAGTTAGTCGTAACGAAGGGTCTCGGCCGGAAACATTGACTGTACCTCTTCCTAGAGATGCTGCCTGGTCTGCTGTGCTCATCAGCAACTTTTATGTGTGTTGCTTGAAATTCCAGCATCTGCAGATTTCCTTATGTCTGGTGTAACTGAGCAACACACACCAAAGTTGCTGGTGAACGCAGCAGGCCAGGCAGCATCTCTAGGAAAAGGTACAGTCGACGTTTCAGGCTGAGACCCTTCGTCAGGACTAACTGAAGGAAGAGTTAGTAAGAGATTTGAAAGTGGGAGGGGGAGGGGAGATCCAAAATGATGGGAGAAGACAGGAGGGGGAGGGATGGAGCCAAGAGCTGGACAGGTGATTGGCAAAGAGGGTATGAGAGAATCATGGGACAGGAGGTCCGGGGAGAAAGACAAGGGCGGGGGAACCCAGAGGATGGGCGAGGGGTATAGTCAGAGGGACAGAGGGAGAAAAAGGAGAGAGAGAAGAAGAATGTGTGTATATAAATAAATAACGGATGGGGTACGAGGGGGAGGTGGGGCATTAGCGGAAGTTAGAGAAGTCGATGTTCATGCCATCAGGTTGGAGGCTACCCAGACGGAATATAAGGTGTTGTTCCTCCAACCTGAGTGTGGCTTCATCTTTACAGTAGAGGAGGCCGTGGATAGACATGTCAGAATGGGGATGTGGAATTAAAATGTGTAGCCACTGGGAGGTCCTGCTTTCTCTGGCGGACAGAGCATAGCTGTTCAGCAAAGCGGTCTCCCAGTCTGCGTCGGGTCTCGCCAATATATAGAAGGCCACATCGGGAGCACCGGACGCAGTATGTCACCCAGCCGACTCACAGGTGAAGTGACGCCTCACCTGGAAGGACTGTCTGGTGCCCTGAATGGTGGTAAGGGAGGAAGTGTAAGGGCATGTGTAGCACTTGTTCCGCTTACAAGGATAAGTGCCAGGAGGGAGATCAGTGGGGATGGATGGGGGGGACGAATGGACAAGGGAGTCGCGTAGGGAGCGATCCCTGCGGAAAGCAGAGAGAGGTGGAGAGGGAAAGATGTGCTTAGTGGTGGGATCTGGTTGGAGATGGCGGAAGTTAAGGAGAATAATATGTTGGACCCGGAGGCTGGTGGGGTGGTAGGTGAGGACCAGGGGAACCCTATTCCTAGTGGGGTGGCGGGAGGATGGAGTGAGAGCAGATGTACGTGAAATGGGGGAGGTGCGTTTGAGAGCAGAGTTGATGGTGAAGGAAGGGAGGCCCCTTTCTTCAAAAAAGGAGGACATCTCCCTCGTCCTAGAATGAAAAGCCTCATCCTGAGAGCAGATGCAGCGGAGACGAAGGAATTGCGAGAAGGGGATGGCGTTTTTGCAAGAGACAGGGTGAGAAGAGGAATAGTCCAGATAGCTGATAGAGTCAGTAGGCTTATAGTAGACATCAGTGGATAAGCTGTCTCCAGAGACAGAGACAGAAAGATCTAGAAAGGGGAGGGAGGTGTTGGAAATGGACCAGGTAAACTTGAGGGCAGGGTGAAAGTTGAAGGCAAAGTTAATAAAGTCAACGAGTTCAGCATGCGTACAGGAAGCAGCGCCAATGCAGTCGTCGATATAGCGAAGGAAAAGTGGGGGACAGATACCAGAATAGGCACGGAACATAGATTTTTCCACAAAGCCAACAAAAAGGCAGGCATAGCTAGGACCCTTACGGGTGCCCATAGCTACAACTTTAGCTTGCAGGAAGTGGGAGGAGCCAAAGGAGAAATTATTAAGAGTAAGGACTAATTCCGCAAGATGGAGCAGAGTGGTGGTAGAGGGGAACTGATTAGGTCTGGAATCCAAAAAGAAGCGGAGAGCTTTGAGACCTTCCTGATGGGGGATGGAAGTATATAGGGACTGGACATCCATGGTGAAAATAAAGCGGTGGGGGCCAGGGAACTTAAAATCATCGAAAAGTTTAAGAGCGTGAGAAGAGTCACAAACATAGGTAGGAAGGGATTGAACAAGGGGGGATAAAACCGTGTCGAGGTATGCAGAAACGAGTTCGGTGGGGCAGGAGCAAGCTGAGACAATAGGTCTGCCAGGACAGGCAGGTTTGTGGATCTTGGGTAGGAGGTAGAAACGGGAAGTGCGAGGTGTGGGAACTATAAGGTTGGTAGCGGTGGATGGGCGATCCCCTGAGCGGATAAAGTCGGTAATGGTGTGGGAGACAATGGCCTGGTGCTTCTTAGTGGGGTCACGATCGAGGGGTAAATAAGAGGAGGTATCCGCGAGTTGTCGCTGTGCCTTGGCAAGGTAGGGGTCAGTGCGCCAGACTACAACAGCACCTCCCTTATCGGCGGGTTTAATAATGTTAGGATTAGTGCAGAGGGAGTGGAGAGCAGACGTGTTCCGAAGGAGTGATGTTGGAATGGGGATAAGGCGTGGTGAAGTCGAGACGGTTGATGTCCTATCGGCAGTTAGCGATAAAGAGATCCAGAGCAGGCAGAAGACCAGAGCAGGGTGTCCATGAAGAAGAGGAGGGTTGAAGACAGGAGGAGGGGTCATCGGGGGTGGGTGGAAGAGTCCTTGCCGAAGAAGTAGGCTCGGAGACGGAGACGGCGGAAGAAGAGTTCCGCATTGTGGCGAACACGGAACTCGCTGAGGTGTGGGAAAGGAGGACAAAGGTGAGGCCCTTATTGAGGATAGAGCGTTCTGCCTCTGACAGTTGAAGGTCGGAGGGGATGGTAAAGACCCGGCACGGATGAGAGCTGGGATCAGAGGGGGGAGGGGGGGGAGGCTGGAGGTGTCAATGGAGAGGGGAGGGTTGGGGTGAGAGGAAGATGGAGCCTCTGAGTACCCAGGAGCTGACGATGGGATCTGAGGGAGACTGAGGGAGATCTGTTGTTTGGTGTAACTGAATCAGGTTTGTAGGCCTCCTTGCTCGCACACGCTTTTTCAGTTCTGCCCACAAATTTTCTATCCGATTGAGGTCAGGACTTTGTGATGGCCACTCCAATACCTTGACTTTGTTGTCCTTAAGTAATTTTGCCACAACTTTGGAGGTATGCTTGGGGTCATTGTGCCATTTGGAAGACCCATTTGTGACTGAGCTTTAACTTCCTGGCTGATGTCTTGAGATGTTGTTTCAATATATCCACATAATTTTACCTCCTCATGATGCCATCTGTTTTGTGAAGTGCACCAGTCATTCCTGCAGCAAAGCACCCCCACAACATGATGCTGCCGCCCCCATGCTTCACGGTTGGGATGGTGTTCTTCAGCTTGCAAGCCTCTCTCTTTTTCCTCCAAATGTAACAATGGTCATTATGGCCAAACAGTTCAAATTTTTTTTCATCAGACCAGAGGACATTTTTCCAAAAAGTAAGATCTTTGTCCCCACGTGCACTTAGAAACTGTAGTCTGGATTTTTATGGCGGTTTTGGAGCAGTGGCTTCTTCCTTGCCGAGCAGCCTTTCAGGTTATGTCAATATAGGACTTGTTTTACTGTGGATATGGATACTTGTCTACCTGTTTCCTCCAGCATCTTCACAATGTCCTTTACTGTTGTTCTGGGATTGATTTTCACTTTTTGCGCCAAAGTATATTTGTCTCCAGAAGACAGAATGCGTCTCCTTCCTGAGTGGTTTGACGGCTGTGTGGTCCCATGGGGTTTATACTTGTGTACTATTGTTTGTACAGATGAATGTGGTTCCTTCAGGCATTTGGAAATTGCTCCCAAGGATGAACCAGACTTGACATCATTTTCTGACCTCAATCTGATAGAAAATTTATGGGCAGAACTGAAAAAGCGTGTGCGAGCAAGGAGGCCTACAAACCTGACTCAGTTACACCAGTTCTGTCTGGAGGAATGGAACAAAATTCCAGCAACTTACTGTGAGAAGCTTGTGGAAGGCTGTCCATAATATTTGACCTAAGTTAAACAATTCAAAGGCAATGCTACTAAATACTAACGAAGTGTATGTAAACATCGGACCCACTGGGAAAGTGATGAAAGAAATAAAAGCTGAAATAAATCATTCTCTCTACTATTATTCTGACATTTCACATTCTTAAAATAAAGTAGTGATCCTAACTGACAGGGAATGTTTTCTAGGATTAAATGTCAGGAATTGTGAAAAACTGAGTTTAAATGTATTTGGCTAATGTGTATGTAAACTTCTGACTTCAACTGTATCAATTTTAACCAACGTTTCAATGACAAACTTTACCATCTTCATCAGGTATAATGTTTGGCCATGTCTAGTGAGGTAATATTTATAACCCCATTTTCTGTCCTTTCTGTCATCCAATCAGGTTTCCGCTGCCCCACCTTGTTTACAATCAAATTCCAGTTCTTACTTAGAGTGAGACCTTCATCTTTGTTAAAATTCTTTTCCTCTAGTTTTACTTCAATGACTTCCTTCCCCAGGAGGTTCCAAAGCCATTGGTATGGCCTAGTGATTTCGTGCTGTTGAAGTCAATCCTATGGCCATTGTGTCTGGGACAGTAGAAACATGATTGGATGAGGACTAACCAATCAGAAGGGACAGACTATGGGGGTATAAATACCACCAAGAGTAGACATGCCCAGGAATTATCCCTGATGAAGATGGCAGAGTTTGTCATCAAAACCAATACCTGTACCTGACCGAAAGCCTGAGAAGAGTTTATTTATTCATTGAATAGGTTTTAAACAAACTGCATCATCAGTGTTAGGTGTAAGTGTGGAGAGGAACATTTAAAATTTCAATTTGAAATATCTTCCTGCAGTAGGGTAATTTTCAGGACCTGTCCATCCCGGTTCTTGACAACTGATCTAAGCTGAAGTTCATACAGTGAAACCTCCACAAATGTTCCTAAAAAGCAGTGGTGACCTGAATGGGAAATGAAATAGAAAAGCCATATAAAGCATTTATGACCACATCCATAAACATACAAACAGACACTTCAGTTTAAATATTACCTTCCAGTCTATTTCAGAATGTTTCAAACACCGTACAGCCATTTCTGTAAATTGGCTTTTATAAGGTAGGAAACATAGTGACTAGTTAGCACATACAGCAAGGTGATAATGACTGGGTAATTGCATTTAAAGGTGAAGTTTGAAAAATAAATATTCAGCAGGTCACCATGAATAACTTGTCTTGCTTCATTGGAGATGTCTTGTGGAGTCTTATAAACTGAGGGAGGTAACAGATGGGATCTTGAGCACAAAGAGATTCTGCAGTTGCTGGAAATCTTGAGCAACACACAAAATGCTGGAGGAACTCAGCAAGCATCTACGGAGAGCAATAAATAGCGATGCCAGTGAGTTCAAGCAATCATTTATTTGAGGTGAGTGCTAAAATTATGTGTTATATGTATGTCAAAACATCAAAAAACATTGAGTGAAACGTGTCATCTGCATAAATGACCAAAATAGCATGCCAACCCTAACCTGTGTGAGCACCCGGAGGGGACCCAGGTGATTACAGGAAGAATGTACAAACTCCTTACAGACAGTGGGAATTGAACCCTGATCTTACAGCCGGCTAACCGTGCCACCTACCATGCTAAGAGAATGTTGCATACTTGGAAGTGGTAACTTTGGAATAAGATGTTCAATTGCACAAGTTGAATTGTCATTCAAATAAATAAAGGCATCTGTTAGTCTTGCGAGACCATGGATCTGTGCCTGGAAAGTCTTCACTCTCCAGGGTGCAGGCCTGCGCAAGGCTGTATGGAAGACCAGCAGTTACCCATGCTGTAAGTCTCCCCTCTCCACGACACCAATTTTGTCCAAGGAAAGGGCATTAGGACCCATACAGCTTGGCACCAGTGTCATCGCAGAGCAGTGATTAAGTGCCTTGCTCAAGGGCACAACACGTTGCCTCGGCTGGGGCTCAAACTCACGACCTTCAGGTCGCTAGTCCAATGCCTTAACCACTTGGCCACATTCAACCATACATGAATACCCATGAATACAGCCAAACACAACAGCGTTACTTTGGGGCCAAAGAGCAACATAGCAGCAATAGTCACACACAGCACAAAGCGCATGTAGCACATAGATGACAGCAAGCACATGTAAGGTAAAGTATTTGTAAAACACATTCACACAAAAACATATAGGCCAAGGTCCTGAGTCCACAAATGTTGCAGAGATCTGCAGTTGAACACAATATGGCCTGTCTTCTGCCAATCGAACACTAGGGGCAGCACTGACTCCAGCTTGGACGCTGCGCCACACCACCACTGGTGGAGCACACCGACTCTGACCGACACTTCATTCTTTCAGGTAGATGCAAAAGGAACAGGGGAGTTGTCTATAATAGCTTGGTCACCAGCACTTGACACTGTGCACTGGGTGCTGCTTTACTACCTTTCAAAAACATCTTGGCATGTCCTGAGAGGGAGTTGAAAGGTGCAGGTTTTTCTATCAAGATTTAAGATGGTTTATTGTCATTCGTCGGTACCCAAGTGGAAAGGAGAGTGAAGTTATTGTTACTCCATATTTGATGCAGAATAAAAAAATACAGTAGCAGAAAGAACACAATAAAACACAACAAATATAAACTACATAAAATTAGCTTATATACAAAAATTGGTTGTACTTACATAAGGTGCCAGGTACAGGTGTATCTGTACATAAGTTGATTCTGGTAGGAAATGATAAAGTAGTGGTGGTGGGGTGGGTTAATAATGGACATGGTGAGGCGGGTTAATGATGGACGTGGTCAGTGGGTTAATAATGGACCTGGCGAGTTGGTTAATGATGGACCTGGTTGGTGGGTTAATGATGGACGTGGTGAGGACGATTAATGATGAACGTGGTGAGGTGGGTTAATGATGGACCTGGTTGGTGGGTTAATGATGGACCTGGTTGGTGGGTTAACGATGGACGTGGTGAGGTGGGTTAATGATGAACGTGGTTGGTGGGTTAACGATGGACGTGGTGGGGGCGATTAATGATGAACGTGGTGAGGTGGGTTAATGATGGACCTGTTTGGTGGGTTAATGATGGACCTGGTTGGTGGGTTAATGATGGACCTGGTTGGTGGGTTAATGATGGATGTGGTGAGGTGGGTTAATGATGGACGTGGTGGGGGCGATTAATGATGAACGTGGTGGGTGGGTTAATGATGGACCTGGTTGGTGGGTTAATGATGGACCTGGTTGGTGGGTTAATGATGGACGTGGTGAGGTGGGTTAATGATGGACCTGGTTGGTGGGTTAATGATGGACGTGGTGAGGTGGGTTAATGATGGACGTGGTGAGGACGATTAATGATGAACGTGGTGAGGTGGGTTAATGATGGACCTGGTTGGTGGGTTAATGATGGATGTGGTGAGGTGGGTTAATGATGGACGTGGTGGGTGGGTTAACAATGGACGTGGTGAGGTGGGTTAATGATGGATGTGGTGAGGTGGGTTAATGATGGACGTGGTGAGGACGATTAATGATGAATGTGGTGGGTGGGTTAATGATGGACGTGGTGAGGTTGGTTAATGATGGACCTGGTTGGTGGGTTAATGATGGACGTGGTGGGGATGGTTAATGATGGATGTGGTGAGGTGGGTTAATGATGGACGTGGTGGGGATGGTTAATGATGGACGTGGTGAGGTTGGTTAATGATGGACCTGGTTGGTGGGTTAATGATGGACGTGGTGGGGATGGTTAATGATGGATGTGGTGAGGTGGGTTAATGATGGACGTGGTGAGGTGGGTTAATGATGAACGTGGTTGGTGGGTTAATGATGGACGTGGTTGGTGGGTTAATGATGGACCTGGTGGGTGGGTTAATGATGGACGTGGTGAGGTGGGTTAATGATGGACGTGGTGAGGTGGGTTAATGATGGACGTAGTGAGGACGGTTAATGATGGACGTGGTGGGTGGGTTAATGATGGACGTGGTGAGGTGGGTTAATGATGGACCTGGTTGGTGGGTTAATGATGGACGTGGTGAGGTGGGTTAATGATGGACCTGGTTGGTGGGTTAATGATGGACGTGGTGGGGATGGTTAATGATGGACGTGGTGGGGATGGTTAATGATGGACGTGGTGAGGTGGGTTAATGATGGACGTGGTTGGTGGGTTAATGATGGACGTAGTGAGGACGGGTTAATAATGGACGTGGTGAGGTGGGTTAATGATGATCTGCCTGATGACTTAGGGAAGTAACTTTTTTGAGTCTGGTGTTTCAGGCATGGATGCTGTGTATTCATCGGAGACTGTAATATAGACGGAGAGTGCAGCATTTCTTTGTTTGAAATGCGCTGCTTAATGTCAAAGATTTATGCTTGTGCTACACAACCATCACTTTTATTGAAGACTGATACCCTGTTGTCACTTCCAGTTTATCTTGAATCTACATTGAATTCTGCGTGGTGTTTAACTCACAGTAAGACAAGTGAGCAGCATGAGGTATCAACAAATAGAGCAGCTCTTGGGAAATTTGCCTTTGTGCAGTCTGTTATGAAGATACTCGTGCAGCCAATTCAAATGGTAACTACTGCGAAGGAAGGTTGAAAGGATTGACAATATCTGTGTCGCTACAAACTTCTCTTCAGTTTTCAACCAGGCTCAGCATTCCATGGAAGTGAAGTCACAAATTCTGAAATAATGGAAATCTGATTCAGGTTACTGATTTGTTTCCAAAAGCTGCCAAATTCCCTGATTTCTAACCCTGCCGATGATTTCTTTGTGGGAGCCCAGAGCCAACAAGGATCATTAAAGCACTCAACTGATACAGTCAAGCACACCCATGGGTTGTTTGCTCTCCAGGTGAAATATAAGCAACTTTACAGCACAGTTTAGAAAAAGGGAAAATTATCCTGGCAAGTGGATGTAAACAAAAACAGATGATCTATTATCATTTGCTGTTCCTGAGGCCCAGTTGTGTGAAAATTGACTTGCACTCATGCATTACTCACAGTGAATGTGTTTCAAAGGTACTTTAGTGGCCAAAAAAGCATTAGGATATTGGCATTACAAATAGTATGTGTGCCTAGTATGCTTCATAATGAAATTCGTGATTCATTTTGTTATTAACAGTTTTATTCCAGGATTAAATGAAGTGTGTTTGCTACAGCCATTAATCTGACATCAAACTGGTCAAAATTAACATGCAAAGGTCAGAACAGCTACCGAGCAGCCCAAAGTTATAAGCTTCAACAAAACATTTTCAAAGTAAATAACCCCTGATATCTTGAATATTTGTAGCATGAACTCTTCCCCCTCATTTAATCTCTCACTCTTGATCTGATTTGTCAATTGTCCAGTTTTATGAGCTAGGTGGAAACTTGTTCTCAGAGAACAAGCCTGTTGAAATGGTGGAGTGTAAGTCTGGTCTGGGCTTCTAACTGGGGAGTGAGGAGAGGGAGGGGCATTTAGGGATATAGATAGTGTGAACTAACCATTTGCCTCGTCCAGAACTTGAAACTCACGGGTAAGTATTTTGGGAAGTGGATATGACAAACTATTACTACTGCCCCTTTCTGGGAAGATGATGATGAGTAAGAAGATATGTAAGATGCATGTAAACAGGATTCATGTTGAACGTTCTTTAGGATAGGAATGGAAAGTTTCTTTAATTTTAACAATATCCACAAGGTCACATTTACAATTAATATTCTTAATTTCCATGTCATTATTAGACTAAGTACCAGCCCTCTCAGACATACAAGGACCCATCACTAATGCCTTTCCCAAGGATATGCATTGGCAAATAGTCCTGATGTGACTAAACTCAATGCCTTGGGATTGAAGACCCTTCCTTTGGATCATTCGTCCTGTGGTGCCATTGAATGATAGGTCATTGACCTAAAAGGTTAGCCCTGCTGCCCTCCCTGTGAATACTGACTGATCAGATGAGTATTTCCATGGGCTTCAATGAATATTTTCTCAACTGTGATGCCAATGAATGGGACTAAATTTGGTAGACCCATCCTCCATCACCCCAAACAGGAAAATGGATTGCAGTGTATCCTTAACCCTTCTGGGCTTTTGATGGAGGCAGCATGCTCTTTTGGTGCTTCCTATTGATTTACCATGTTTGCAGTATGCTGGCAGTGCTAACAGATCTATAGAAAACTGTATGCTCTTACTCCTGGTTAATATGTGAGCTGTTATCACCACTTAAAGCCAGCCTGCACTACTTAAAGTTAGCCTAAAGAGGGCATTTTGGAGAAAGACAAGATAAATTGCGATGTAAAAGAAAGCAGGGAAGGCCACAGAACTGAAGGCCTTGGTAGAGGGTAGGGAAAGCTGGAGAGAGGAAGTTGGCATTGTAAACAATCAGGCTTTCACAAGTCGTCGCCAAAAGACAGTGGGAAGAGATAGTAGTGGGAACCAGTGCTGGATATAAACCAGAAATTCTGGATGCAGTGTTGGAAGAAATTTACTGACTTTGAAGACGGTAAAAATTGTTCCAGTGTATCTACAAATGCCATTACTACTAACTTTGTTTCTGATCTCAGACAGTGCCAAGCGCACCACACACAAGTAAACCACCTACTGTAATGTTGCAAATATTCCCAGCTGCAAATGAAAGCTCCCAGATGACTATGACTGTGGTTGCTGTGATATCTACTCTGATTGCAGTTATGGCCGCAGCACCTGGCAGGTCTTTAGTCAAGACAGATTACACATATGTTGCTTCGGGCTGAGGAGAGCAGTTCCTTCTGGGAGCATTTATCCTATCCTTTTAGATGCCACTTTAGAACAGAAATGGCATTGGTGGCCTGCTGAGCCAAACTTTGAAGCCACAGACTACTTACGTTTGCTGAGCGTGCCTTGTAAACTTAACTTAGGATTGAACAGCTGACAGTAATGCCATCTCTGTTAATAACAAAATGTCACAGTAAGTATTAAATCTAGCAATCTTATGTAAATTGAAAAATATGTTTCAATCAAGTTTAACAATATTTAAAAAGGCCACAGAAAATATCATTATTTACCATACGTACTGTATGCTTCACCTTAAGGAAATATTTTAATCAAGAATTGAAAAAAAAACAATCAGTAGTCAGTGTATCCTGAAGCTGGATCAGTAAAAATGGAATTTAACTGGCATGTGATATGTTTCTGTCTCATTGGCTCCACCATGTGGTTAGGATAAGCATTACACACACCAGTAGAATTGCCACACAAGTACATATAAGGTTTAAATATGTACTCCCGTCAATTCATGTTGGTCTGATGACAGCAGGTCATAATACTCCCATTTAAATTTAGTTGTCTATGAGCCAGATGTTTTATATCACAGCCTTTCTTGAATATCTAGGTCTGATGGCATTCAAATGGGGCAAAGCAGCAAATAAAGCACCTAAATAAACTTAGGAATGAATAGTTTTAGGTTTAGGACAGATTCTATAGTTGGTGAACTTACCTTAGCCCACTTGCCCCACTGACAAAGACCCCAGGAGATGAGGGTGAGAATGGAAGGGAGGAGGTGAGTGTGGGGGAGTTGTTATTGTGGATCAAGCAATTTGCAAGACCATTCCATGAATTAAATTGAAACAGTACTTAAATGTTTTGTGGAGTAAAGCTATAACCGTTCATTTTTCCTCACAGATGCTGCTTGATCTGTTCAGTGTTTCTAGCATTCACTTTTTGTATTTCAGATTTTCAGCACCTGCAGTTCATTTGATTTTTCACAAAACATGTTTTAATGTTTATTATATAATTATTTTAAGACCATATCTCACCCACAGCTTATAACTTCTGTTGTCATAAAATATGACGCCTATGAAACCTGTGACCCCACCCTATAACAATTGTTCTGCACCTGTCTAGCACCTGCAAGGGTTGCTATCCCTCTTGACCAGTCTTGGATTTGCAGATTGACGTCCAGGGCACTTATGTTAGGAATCCTGGTTTCATCCCTGCTTAGTAGGGAGCCCCAGTGCACAGCACTGCAAAAGATCGCAGCGAGTTGTTGACTCAGCTAGATCCATCAAAGCCACAGCCCTTCCCAACACTGAGGACATCTCCAACAGGCGGAGTCTCAAGAATGTGTCATCCATCAATAAAGACCTCTAACAACTAGAACATGTCCTGTTTGCCTTAATATGATTGATATTGTAACGTGAATATCCACCCTCAACATTCTTAATGGTCCATGAACCCTTGAACACAACCTCATATTTTATCTAATGCACTGTTTATTTAATTTTGTAAATTATAATTTTGTCTTGCACTGTACTACCACTGCAAAACAACACATTTCATGACATACGTCAATGATAATAAACCCGATTCTTATCTCAATACATTAAATTTCAGTCTCTGTGTATTCCTGACACTCATCAGTTATCATTACCTGTTTTACTGCCCTACACTATTCGTTCTTCCTCCAGAAATTTCACTCCAGAGACTGAAGGCTGAACAGTTTCCTGTTTTCAACCAAGGAGATGAATGTCTCAGTCAACGAACATCAGTGTGACTTTGGTCCAGGCACGTTCATATTTTTGAGTTACAGAACAGGCTTAACTGAATTTACACAAGTTCTGCATAAGATCAATTCCACTCTTCTGCACTCTCCCCTTAACCCTTCAAGTTCTTTCCCATCATATATTTATCCAGTATCTGTTTGAAAATCACTTTCGTTGCTAAACCCATTTCCTGGCATTTCCTAAAGTAAATTTGCCTCCGTTCCTCAGCATCTTTGATTACGAAGCTAGAATGTATGATGGAATCCACTTCTTCCTTAAAGGAAATAGAGTTACGGCCAGCAATTATCATCAAGTCAATGGTCCCACTGTAACATTTCTCTAAAGTAAGGTAAGCATAATCAAGTTATGGAACAGCTTCACAGACATGTCACACTGGTCTGTGGCTTGTTATTGTTTTGAAATTGTTGAGCCTGAAAAAATTTGACTTCACTGACTTCTATTTTAAAAAGAAAATGGAAAAATGGTCCTGAGTTAAACCAAAAATTCTCACCATTTCAAATGTTTCTTAAATTTATAATCTTGTTTTGGTTTTTCCAACAATGGAAATGTCTTTTTTGCATCAATCCCATTGAACAGCTATGCATTTTAAGAAACACTATCAGATTATCTTACTTCAATGCTTTGGAAATACCAGATCTGATATCAGTCTTGATACATCTGGATGACAGACGAGTGGAGCACCAACACAGAGGCTGTGTACAAGAAGGGCCAGAATTGCCTCTACTTCCTGAGGAGACTGAGGTCCCTTGGAGTATGCAGGCCTCTCCATCACATGTTCTACCAGTCTGTTGTTGCCAGTACAATCTGCTATGCAGTGGGTGATGCCAACAGGCTCAATAAACTGATTAGAAAGGCTGGCTCTGTTATAGGAGTCAAACTGGACATATTGGACATATAAGGACCTTACGGAAAATCCTGGCAATTCTGGACAATGTTTCTCACCCTCCACACGCCACCTTGGCTAAACAGTGGAGCACTTTTAGTAGTAGACTAAGACAACTGTGCTGCTCTATAGAGCACTATATGAGGTCATTCTTACCTTCAGCCATTAGGCTCTATAAGGAGTCAAACTATAGCTGGGGAAGAGATGACCCCCTTCTGTTAGACTGTTTGAGGTAACTTATTTTTTATTCTTTCTTACTTCTCCTCTAATATTTGTATACCTGTGCACTTGTAATGTTACTGTGACACTGTAACTTCCTTTGGGATCAATAAAGTATCCATCATCATCATCAATTGTGGATATTTTTGCCACTTTCATAGCACCTCCATGTTTTATTATAATGTAGTGACCAGAGGAATAGAAGAAATAGTGATAATTTTGTCTTTACATTTTCCATTTAGTTCTACAAGTAGAGAAATAAACTGTTTCTGCATCTTTATAGATGCTATGCAGTTTATGAAGTGCATCGGCACTGGTTAAAATGACTCATGTTGACAAATGCTGCATGCACCACAAGGTGGTGCCCTTGAGCAAATTAACACAACTTTGATTCCGATCCAATCCGATTCATAGAGGATACAGCACAGAAACAGGCCATTCAGATCAAATGGGCCATCGCAATTTAATGCTCCACCTGAGTTTCTTTTCATCTAATTTCAGTTTATTCCATTAGCTTATTATATGCTTTTCTCCATCTGGTGTCCCCAACATAATGCTATAATCACAGCCACTCCTTGTCATGAATTCTCAACACTCTCAGATTGGGAAGAATTCGATGAGTTCCCTAATAGTTATGGTATTTAAGCTATTAGAAGAAGATTTTTATTACTCTGTTACTGAGTCAAATCAGGTAATATGGTAACATAATGTAACGTTCCATTATATTGGCTCGCATATGTCTAGGGGAAATCCCGCCCAGCACCCGCCTCAACACTTCCCACAGGGTCGGTCGCCACCTGAATCTATCCCAAACATCAATCATCAGCCAGCACACCCAGTAAATTTTAACAGGTACACTTTATAGATATTACTAATTCTATGACATTAATATACATTTGATACAGAGAGGAAAGTAATGAAAAAAAGGCGCCAACACTTATCAAAGTCCAAGTTCTTCGTGCGCTACCGTTGGAGCTCAGTCGATTCCGGACGACCACCCGGACCCTGTCGACTCATGGCTTGGGACCACCAGAAGTGATCGACCGGAGCCTTTCCGCACGTCCACCGTCCTCCTCCGACTCCCCACCAAAACCCCGTCCACCATCCTCCCCGTCTCTCCTCTGACTCCCCCCAAAAACCCCGTCCGCCATCCTCCCCGTCTCTCCTCCGACTCCCCGTCTCTCCTCCAACCCTCCCCATCAAAAACCCCGTCCACCGTCCTCCCCATCTCTCCTCCGACTCCTTGTCTCTCTTCCGACCCCCCCGTCTCTCCCCCGACTCCCTGCCAAAAACGCCGTCCACCGTCCTCCTCGTCTCTCCTCCGACTCCCTCCACAAACCGCGTCCACCATCCTCCCCGTCTCTCCTCCGATTCCCCGTCTCTCCTCCGACTCCCCGTCAAAAACCCCCACACATCCGCTGTCCTCCCCGTCTCTCCTCCGACTCCCCGTCTCTCCACCGTCCTCCCCGTCTCTCCTCCAACCCCCCATCAAAAACCCCGTCCACCGTCCTCCCCATCTCTCCTCCGACTCCTCGTCTCTCCCCCGTCCTCCCCGTCCCTCCTCCGACTCCTTGTCTCTCCTCCGACCCCCCTCTCTCCCCCAACTCCCCACCAAAAACCCCGTCCACCGTCCTCCTCGTCTCTCCTCTCCCTCCACAAACCGCGTCCACCATCCTCCCCGTCTCTCCTCCGACTCCCCGTCAAAAACCCCCACACGTCCGCCGTCCTCCCCGTCTCTCCTCCGACTCCCCGTCTCTCCACCATCCTCCCCGTCTCTCCTCCAACTCTCCGTCTCTCCACCGTCCTCCCCATCTCTCCTCCGACTCCCCGTCTCTCCACCATCCTCCCCATCTCTCTTCCGACTCCCCGTCTCTCCACTGTCCTCCCCGTCTTTCCTCCGACTCCCCGTCTCTCCTCCGACTCCCCGTCTCTCCACCGTCCTCCCCGTCTCTCCTCCAACTCCCCGCCAAAAACCCCGTCCACCGTCCTCCCTGTCTCTCCTCCGACTCCCCGTCTCTCCACCGTCCTCCTCGTCTCTCCTCCAACTCCCCGTCTCTCCTCCGTCCTTCCCGTCTCTCCTCCGACTCCCCGTCCACCGTCCTCCTCGTCTCTCCTCCGACTCCTCGTCCCTCCTCCGTCTCCTCATCTCTCCTCCGACTCCCCCCAAAAACCCCGTCCACCGTCCTCCTCGTCTCTCCTCTGACTCCCCGTTTCTCCTCCGACTCCCCCCCAAAAACCCCATCCCCAGTCATATGATACAGCATGGTATCCGAAAACAAAACGATACGTGACCACCCATTGGTTAATAGCACCCTGCTATCTCTAATAACCCAAGCAACTGTCTAGTTAGAGACTTTCTAGCATTCCTCAGTATAACATAACAAGAGAAGCCATTTTAAATTTAACAAAAAGAAAGACCCCTTTCAATAATAAAATGGAAACTTGGTTGCCATACTGTCATATCTCCATACTGAGCCATTGAAACCAAGGAAGCCCTAGCTAAAGTGGAAACTCGGTTGCCATACTGTCGTATCTCCATACTGAGCCATGAAACCAAGGAAGCCCTAGGTATCAATGAGCTGAGGTAGAACAGGAAAGATTTAAGGTTATTTACTTGGTTAGTTTGACTAGAAACTGTTCTAATAGCAGCTGCCAGTTGGTGTTGAATGCGCTTCAGCTTTCTTACTCTGTCTGGTGAGTGACTCCAGTCTCTACCACTGGGGAGTGACTGCTTTCATTACTGAACAGCCTGGCCTTGATTTTATGGTCATGTTCCACAGGTCTGCATTTTTCTGTAGGGTAACAGATAGTCATGATTTCTCATTATCTGCATATCAATTTTTAAAAAATTATTTAAACAGGGTTGTTATCATGGGTGACTTTAACTTCCCTAATATTGATTGGCACCTGATTAGTTCCAAGGGTTTAGATGGGGCAGAGTTTGTTAAGTGTGTCCAGGACGGATTCCTGTCACAATATGTGGACAGGCCGACCAGGGGGAATGCCATACTAGATCTAGTACTAGGTAATGAACCTGGTCAGGTCACAGATCTCTCAGTGGGTGAGCATCTGGGGGACAGTGACCACTGCTCCCTGGCCTTTAGCATTATCATGGAAAAGGATAGAATCAGAGAGGACAGGAAAATTTTTAATTGGGGAAGGGCAAATTATGAGACTATAAGGCTAGAACTTGTGGGTGTGAATTGGGATGATGTTTTTGCAGGGAAATGTACTATGGACATGTGGTCGATGTTTAGACATCTCTTGCAGGATGTTAGGGATAAATTCGTCCTGGTGAGGAAGATAAAGAATGGTAGGGTGAAGGAACCATGGGTGACAAGTGAGGTGGAAAATCTAGTCAGGTGGAAGAAGGCAGCATACATGAGGTTTAGGAAGCAGGTTTCAGATGGGTCTATTGAAGAATATAGGGAAGCAAGAAAGGAGCTTAAGAAGGGGCTGAGAAGAGCAAGAAGGGGGCATAAGAAGGCCTTGACGATTAGAGTAACGGAAAACCCCAAGGCATTCTTCAATTATGTGAAGAAAAAAAGGATGACGAGAGTGAAGGTAGGACCGATTAGAGATGAAGGTGGGAAGATGTGCCTGGAGGCTGTGGAAGTGAGCGAGGTCTTCAATGAATGTTTCTCTTTGGTATTCACCAATGAGAGGGAACTTGATGATGGTGAGGACAGTATGAGTGAGGTTGATGTTCTGGAGCACGTTGATATTAAGGGAGAGGAAGTGTTGGAGTTGCTAAAATATATTAGGATGGATAAGTCCACGGGGCCTGACAGAATATTCCCCAGGCTGCTCCACGAGGCGAGGGAAGAGATTGCTGAGCCTCTGGCTGGGATCTTTATGTCCTCGTTGTCCACGGGAATGATCCTGGAGGATTGGAGGGAGGCGAATGTTGTCCCCTTGTTCAAAAAAGGTAGTAGGGATAGTCCGGGTAATTATAGACCAGTGAGCCTTATGTCTGTGGTGGGAAAGCTGTTGGAAAAGATTCTTAGAGATAGGATCTCTGGGCACTTAGAGAATCATGGTCTGATCAGGGACAGTCAACATGGCTTTATGAAGGGCAGATCATGTCTAACAAGCCTGATAGATTTCTTTGAGGAGGTGACCAGGCATATAGATGAGGGTAGTGCAGTGGATGTGATCTATATGGATTTTAGTAAGGCATTTGACAAGGTTCCACATGGTAGGTTTATTCAGAAAGTCAGAAGGCATGGGATCCAGGGAAATTTGGCCAGGTGGATTCAGAATTGGCTTGCCTGCAGAAGGCAGAGGGTCGTGGTGGAGGGAGTACATTCAGATTGGAGGATTGTGACTAGTGGTGTCCCACAAGGATCTGTTTTGGGACCTCTACTTTTTGTGATTTTTATTAACGACCTGGATGTGGGGGTAGAAGGGTAGGTTGGCAAGTTTGCAGATGACACAAAGGTTGGTGGTGTTGTAGATAGTGTAGAGGATTGTCGAAGATTGCAGAGAGACATTAATAGGATGCAGAAGTGGGCTGAGAAGTGGCAGATGGAGTTCAACCCAGAGAAGTGTGAGGTGGTACACTTTGGAAGGACAAACTCCAAGGCAGATTACAAAGTAAATGGCAGGATACTTGGTAGTGTGGAGGAGCAGAGGGATCTCGGGGTACATGTCCACAGATCCCTGAAAGTTGCCTCACAGGTGGATAGGGTAGTTAAGAAAGCTTATGGGGTGTTAGCTTTCATAAGTCGAGGGATAGAGTTTAAGAGTTGCGATGTAATGATGCAGCTCTATAAAACTCTGGTTAGGCCACACTTGGAGTACTGTGTCCATTTCTGGTCGCTTCACTAGAGGAAGGATGTGGAAGCATTGGAAAGGGTACAGAGGAGATTTACCAGGATGCTGCCTGGTTTAGAGAGAATGCATTGTGATCAGAGATTAAGGGAGCTAGGGCTTTACTCTTTGGAGAGAAGGAGGATGAGAGGTGACATGATAGAGGTGTACAAGATAATAAGAGGAATAGATAGAGTGGATAGCCAGCGCCTCTTCCCCAGGGCACCATTGCTCAATACAAGAGGACATGGCTTTAAGGTAAGGGGTGGGAAGTTCAAGGGGGATATTAGAGGAATGTTTTTTACTCAGAGAGTGGTTGGTGCATGGAATGCACTGCCTGAGTCAGTGGTGGAGGCAGATACTCTAGTGAAGTTTAAGAGACTACTAGACAGGTATATGGAGGAATTTAAGGTGGGGGCTTATTTGGGAGGCAGGGTTTGAGGGTCAGCACAACATTGTGGGCCGAAGGGCCTGTACTGTGCTGTACTTTTCTATGTTCTAATTCATCAGATCAGACTTCAAGGAAATAAACCTATCATCACAGCATTGACCATATAATGGAGCCAAGATGAATGATGGGATATTGAACACAGAGACACAATGAGCAAACTGTTCTTTCATGTCACTGTTCTTGGAATAAGGGTACGGGAAAGCATAGGATCAGGCTGATAATGTGACCCAATGTTGAAGATGATGTGATTAGAGTCGTAGAAAAATACAGCACAGCAGGCCCTTCAGCCCATCTAGCCAGTACCAAACCATTTCCTACCATATAGGAGGCCACTCAGCCCATTGTCTATGCCAACACCTAGTACCATTCCCAACTTACTTCCCTTAGCCCATTTTCTCACAGATTCCACCATCAATCAACTACATTCGGGGTAATTCATAAACTGGTTGATTATACTAGCAGTATGTCTCCGGGATGTGGGAGAATGTGAAAAGTCCATGTGAGCAACACCTGAGAGCAGGATCAAACCGTGGTATCTGGATCTGCATGGCAGCACCACCTCTTGACCTGTCTTTCCTGGAAGAAGATGATGATGCACCCTCTTTTCAGACTGCACCTTGTACTGGTTTTGATGTATTGAGGAGCCAACTGGCTCACTTTACAAGGCAGTTAACAATCAACCATGTTGAATTGGGATTACACTTCCCTACAGCTCAGGTAGCTTCAGAGACCTGGAAGAACTTTGATAAGGTCAGATTTTCTTCGCTACAATCTTACAACTCTGTGATAAAATCTCAAACAAGAGAAAATCTGCAGATGCTGGAAATTCGAGCAACACACACACAAAATGCTGGAGGAACTCAGCAGGCCAGGCAGCATCTATGGAAGTACAGTCGCTGTTTCGGGCTGAAACCCTTCAGCAGGACTGGAGAATAAAGGCTGAGGAGTAGAATGAAAATGTGGGGGGAGGGGAGAGAGAACCACCAGGTGATAGGTGAGACCTGAAGTGGGAGGGATGAAGTAAAGAGCTGGGAAGTTGATAGATGAAAGAGACAGAAGGCTGTGGGAAAAAGAAAAGGGGGGAAGGAGCACCGGTGGGAGGCAATGGTCAGGTAAGGTGAGAGAGGGAAAAGGGGATGGGAAGCAGTGAAGGAGAGGGGGGTGGGGGGCATTACTGGAAGTTTGAGAAATCGATGTTCATGCCATCAGGTTGGAGGTTACCCAAAAGGAATATAAGATGTTGTTCCTCCAACCTAAGTGTGGCCTTATCACAACAGTGGAGGAGGCCATGGATGGACTTATCAGAATGGGAATGGGAAGTGGAATTAAAATGCATGGCCACTGGGAGATCCCGCTTCTTCTTTTGGATGGAGTGTAGATGCTCAGCGAAGCAGTATCCCAATTTATGTTGGGTTTCACCTATATACAGGAGGCCACACCAGGAGCACCAAGCACAGTAAATGACCCCAAGAGACTCACAGGCGAAGTGTCGCATCACCTGGAAGGACTGTTTAGGGCCCTGAATGGGAGGAGGAGGTGTAGGGGCAGGTGTAGCACTTGTTCCGCTTGCAAGGATAAGTGTCAGGAGGGAGATCAGTGGGGAGGGACGAATGGACAAGGGAGTCGCATAGGAACGATTCCCGCAGAAAGCAGAAAGTGGGGTGGGCGGGGGTGGAAGATGTGCTTGGTGGTGGGATCCCATTGGAGGTGGTGCAAGTTTCGGAGAATTATGTGCTGGATGCGGAGGCTGTTGGAGTGGTAGCTGAGGTCATGAGGAACCCTATCCCTGGTAGGGTGATGGGAGGCTGAGGTAAGAGCAGACGTGCGTGAAATGGAAGAGGTAAGTTATTTGTGATAAGTTATTATTCATTTAGCATTTGAAAAACAGTTGACAAAAAAAAACTATGAACAAACATTGGACTTGGCAATCCATTCAATAGCTTCAGTGTACTTCAGTGCAAGAAATCTTTTTGCCAATGCACATTTGTGACCTCAGATTCAGAGAAAGCTGTTGTATTTTTAATCATCCCTTCGTAAAATGCTGCCCTGAGATACAATAACAAGACCACCCAGAATGAACAGCTACGGTGGATGTGGACAGAGCCAGATGACCTTGAAAAACCCTTGAATAGCCAAGGTCTAACACAATCCTTGGCTGCACCCTGTCCTACCACCAGAAATGACAACACAGAGGCACAGGAGAGAGGGGTAGCTCCAGAAAACATCCACAATTATTTCAGACCCGATTAAGAACTAATGATACGAAGTTAAATTAGGATACGGAAGCATTCTTCTTGCCATTCTTTAAGATAATAAACCAGCAAATTTCCATGTTGAGAAACACTGAAAGAAACATTGGGAGCAGCAAGGGTGAAGAATATATTCTAGATGAAAGATTTCAAATCCCAGAACCAGAAATGGCATCAGAAGAGATCAATTTGACCTAGGCTATTTGTCACAGCTTCAGATGGGGAGAAAATATGAAGGCTAAATCAGCTTGAGATAGATTGTCCTCAGCAACCAACCTGTTTCAAGTGCTTACTATGACAATATTAGTAAGTACAACTACTGATTAGATTAGATTATGAGGACACGCAGTCCTCTTTTATTGTCATTCAGTAATGCATGCATGAAGAAATGATACAATGTTCCTCCGGTGTGATACCACAGAAACACAAGACAGACCAAGACTGAAAAACTGACAAAAACCACATAATTATAATATATAGTTACAACAGTGCAAGCAATACTGTAACTTGATGAAGAACAGGCCATTGGCACAGTAAAAAAATTTCAAAGTCTCTCGAAAGTCCCATGATCTCACGCAGATGGGAGAAGGGAGAGAACAACTCTCCCTGCCATGAGCTTCCAGTGCCGCAAGCTTGCTGATGCAGCATCCTGGAAGCACCTGACCACAGTCCGACTCTGAGTCCGTCCGAAAACTTTTGAGCCTCCGACACCGAGCACCATCTCTGCCGAGCGCTTCGATCCCAGACCCAGCCTCCAGCAACAGGCAAAGGCGAGGATTTGGGGCCTACCCTCCGGAGATTCTCAATTGCACAGTAGCAGCGGCAGCGAACTGGGCATTTCAGAAGTTTCTCCAGACGTTCCTCTGTGCTTCTCACGTCTGTCTCCATCAAATCAGAATTGTGCACAGCCCCCTATTTAACAAATACGATATCATTTCACCGGAGAGGCCGCACGCGCTGCGTCGCATCGCGCCGCCATCAATTAGACATTGTGGAGATATACACCCTTCTTTCACACCACGATAATTCCATTGTAAGTGGGAAAGATAGAACAGATCCTGGCAGCTCATTACCAGACATCCACGACAGGATCAGGATTTCACCATTTAGTATGCCTCTGAACCTGGCACATGTTCCTTGTTCCAAGTTATCACACATTTATCAAACCAAATGACCAACCATAGTTCTCGGTGGACTACTGAAAAACTTAGTTGCAGCTGGTACGCTGACTAAAGATGTGCCATCTGGTGAAGGTGCAGCGCAGGATTTTGCATGTGCCAACCAGCACAACAGACATTTCTAAACAAACCTCGACCGACAGGTCAGACCAAAACTACCTATTCCTGTCAATTGTTGAGAAACCTGGTGGCCAGTTTAGTAGTTATTGGTTCAGAGAAGGTTCCAAGAAAATTCCACTCAGAAAGATGGCAGAATTCCAAAGGCAAAGTTAAGGCATTTGTAGCTGACTTCTGCTTGAACTGCCAAATGGACAATGGTGTTTAATTCACTCCCAATTCACTCAGCAGAGCGCATCAGATACCAGAATGTCTATGGGACCAGACACCTGGCGGTGGTGCAGAAGGAGCATTCTGAAGCTAGCTGCCCCTTTAGCCAAGCTATTCCAATGCAAATATAGCCCTGGCAATGATCCAACATCGTGAGAAGTTGGAGAAAGAAGCAGAGCCAACTCAATGACCGTTCATTAGAACTGAGCAAAGTTAGAAATTGAACTTGTTTTAAATTGCAGAAAAAAGGTGGAGAGAGCTAAGAGAATGTTTCATTAGAATTGGCGTCCAAGAATGATCAAGAAACACTAGCTGAGGTGGTACTGGCTGAGAGAGGTGGTGAAACTTTTTTAGCAAGAACTGATCTATCTAGAGACCTGTGAGTGGGAGGAGATGAATGAGAGAGAGAAAGAATAAAAGCAAAAAAGAAAATCTGTAAAATATTGAATTGGAAAACAAGATATTACATACTTTGGAAACCTGAAATAAACATAACAACCAAAGAGGAGAATTTCAGAGCTGATGTGAGAGTAATTGCCCTTGACACTAAGGCAGCCACTGACTGCACAGTTGATTAAACCAAAGTAAATTAGAAACAAAAGATAACATTCCACTGGTTGGAATCAAACTTCATTCGAAGACTATGATTGAGGTTACAAACAAGAATTTCCAGAGCAGAAATGGCTAATATAAGGGGACATAATTTTACGGTGATTGGAGGAAAGTATTGGGTGGATTTCAGAAGTGGGATTTTTACACAGAGTGGTGGGTGAGTGGAACATCCAGCCAGAGGTGGTGGTGGAGGCAGGTACTTTAGGTAATTAAAAAATTCTTAGATAGGAACACGGATGGGCTATGTAGGAGGGGAGGGTTAGATTGATCTTAGAGTAGGTTAAAAGGTCGGCACAGCGTTGTGGGTCAAGATGATGAAGAGACTGAACTGTGCTATAATGATCTATGTTCTAAGCTGTGGGAGGAACTCAGCAAGTCAGGCATCATCTATAGAGATAAGTTTTCCTCAATGGAAGCTGCTGGCCTTGCTAAGTTCCACTTTACCAATTAATTCATCTCTAAAGACATTGCTACAGGCCAGTGTTTTTGCACAACTATGCTTCTGTCACAAGGTCAGAAGTGGGAGTGCTCACTGATTGTCATATAGTGTTCAGTTGCACTTGTTGGTCATTGGTTCATGTATCCTGCAGCGAATGGCTCATCTACTGACTCTCCAGAGCAGTCCTACATTTACAAGGCACAAGTTAAGAGTGAATGGGAATACTCCACACTTGGTCGAATGTGCGATTCCAACAACATGCAAGGGGTTGACCATCCAGAACAATCCATAGAACTAGCATTCGTCGAGTCCTGAAACCTTTTCCACTAGCAATTCACTGTGGCTATAACAAAGCCCCAGACCAATCCTTCAACCGTTATTGATAAGGACAGGAGCAGCAGTTTAAAACAGCAGCTGTTTAAAGGGTATTTAAAACACTTTACAATAGGTAGTCAAAACTGCCCAACACATCACCAGCATCAGCCTACCCACCATCGAAGACATATAGTGGCATGCAAAAGTTTGGGCACCCCAGTCAAAATTTCTGTTACTGTGAATAGCTAAGCGAGTAAAAGATGACCTGATTTCCAAAAGGCATAAAGTTAAAGATGACACATTTCTTTAATATTTTAAGCAAGATTACTTTTTTATTTCCATTTTTTACAGTTTCAAAATAACAAGAAAGGAAAAGGGCCTGAAGCAAAAGTTTGGGCACCTTGCATGGCAGTACTTAGTAACACCCCCTTTGGCAAGTTAACAGCTTTTTGTAGCCAGCTAAGGTTTTCAATTCTTGTTTGGGGAATTTTTGCTCATTCTTCCTTGCAAAAGTCTTCTAGTTCTGTGAGATTCTTGGGCCGTCTTGCATGCACTGCTCTCTTGAGGTCTATCCACAGATTTTCGATGATGTTTGGGTTGGGGGACTGTGGGGGCCATGGCAAAACCTTCAACTTGCGCCTCTTGAGGTAGTCTATTGTGGATTTTGAGGTGTGTTTAGGATCATTATCCTGTTGTAGAAGCCATCCTCTTTTCATCTTCAGCTTTTTTATAGACAATGTGATGTTTACTTCCAGAATTTTCTAGTATTTAATTGAATTCATTCTTCCCTCTACCAGTGAAATGTTCCCTGTGCCACTGGCTGCAACACAAGCCCAAAGCATGATCGATCCACCCCCATGCTTAACAGTTGGAGAGGTGTTCTTTTCATGAAATTCTGCACCCTTTTTTCTCCAAACATACCTTTGCTCATTGCAGCCAAAAAGTTCTATTTTAACTTCATCAGTCCATAGGACTTGTTTCCAAAATGCATCAGGCTTGTTTAGATGTTCCTTTGCAAAGTTCTGATGATGAATTTTGTGGTGAGGATGCAGGAAAGGTTTCCATGAAGGTCATATTTGTGCAGGTGTCGCTGCACAGTAGAACAGTGCACCACCACTCCAGAGTCTGCTAAATCTTCCTGAAGGTCTTTTGCAGTCAAACTGGGGTTTTGATTTGCCTTTCGAGCAATCCTACGAGCAGTTCTCTCAGAAAGTTTTCTTGGTCTTCCAGACCTCAACTTGACATCCACCGTTCCTGTTAACTGCCATTTCTTAATTACTTTACAAACTGAGGAAACAGCAACCTGAAAACACTTTGCTATCTTCTTATAGCCTTCTCCTGCTTTGTGGGTATTAATTATTTTAATTTTCAAAGTGCTAAGCAGCTGCTTAGAGAAGTCCACGGCTGCTGATTGTTAGGACAAGGTTTGAGGAGTCAGGGTATTTATAAAGCTTTGAAATTTGCATCACCTGGCCTTTCCTAACAATGACTGTGAACAAGCCATAGCCCTGAAAAGCTAATTCGGGTGTGAGACCTTGATAAAAGTTATATGACAGCTCAAATCTCTTGGGGTGCCCAAACTTTTGTATGGTGCCCCTTTCCTTTTTTTTCACTCTAAAATTGTACAAAACAAAAATAATACACGAATCTTGCTTAAAATGTTGAAAGGAATGTTTCATTTTTAACTTTATGACTTTTGGAGATCAGTTCATCTTCTACTCACTTAACTATTCACAGTAACAGAAATTTTGACCAGGGGTGCCCAAACTTTTGCATGTCACTGTATGTACAGAATGGTGTCAAAGAAAAGGGCCAACAATATCATGAAGGATCTCACCCACCCTGTTCGTGGACTGCTTGTCCCACTCCCATCAGGGAGGAGGCTACATAACATCCACACCAGGACCACCAGACTCAAAAACAGTGACTTACCCCAAGCAGTAAGGCTGATCAATGCCTCCACCTACTAACCAGCTCCACTACTATCCCGTCACCACGACTTTTTATAATTTCCTATCAGAGTTACCCTATGTAGAGACTCCTGCACCTAGCGCCTCTTTGTATATAGATATCCTACGTATTTATATTGATAGTGTTATTTATCTTAGTGTGTTTTTTTATATGCTGCATCAGGTCTGGAGTAACAATTATTTCGTTCTCCTTTACACTTGTGTACTGGAAATGACATTGAGCATTCTTGAATGTTGATCTTTATATTTAGGATGTGCAATGAACACTGCTGGCAGCATTTCTATCCCATAAACAAAAGAATAAATACAAGACTGTTTGATGTATAGCTTTGTTATCTCCTATGTAAACATCTAGTAGTCAGTGATGAAGAGATCGTTTTTCACTGTGTCTGCAGCAAGGTGATGGAAATGTAAGTCACCTTTCCATTTGTAAAGGTGATAGTTGCTGCTGTTGTGTGTGGTTTGGGAGTGATCCCAAGATCTTCAATTCAATCCTTGTTCACAATGTCACAGCTGCTGAGATTTCTCAGAATTGGTTGCAGGTAAACTTTTGGGCAACAGTGGCATTTCCATTTCCATCAGCTCTGTGGGGCTTCAGTTGGTTTGCCTGCGCATATTTGAAGATCGAGTTTGTTGCCTTTTATCTTAAAGTACTTTTGGAACTGAGTAGCATTTTTCCTGATGTTGGGAGGATGAAGGCAACTAGCGGTCATGATAGCTGAGTTGCACTGAGGTTTCCCCTGAATACAACCACAAGGGTTTGTACAGGTGCTGGAAATCCAGAGTAGCACACACAGGTCAGGTAGCATTCATAGAGAAGAATCAACAGCTGACTTTTTGGGCCAAGACCAAGTCTTTTGTGTATGTTTCATTTTGTGTGCTTTTCTCCTGAATATTTTCATAGCACTGATGTATCTGTTGATAAGTTTTACATGTGAGTTCTTACGTCAGGTTAAGGAGCACCTGATTTAGGACCAGAGTTTGTGTCAATTTTTAAGGGTTTTTTTTCCCCCCACATTGTTTCTGCAGATATTTTTACACTTGATTGATGCTAACATCTGAGTATCCTAGTTAATGTGAGCTCAGTTACTTGGATATGAAATCCTGTGTGAAGGAAACACCACAGAATCTCATATAGATGGATCTGATAGCCTAGGTGTTCTTAGAGTGGAATGTGAAGAGTAATGTCTTAGCTGCATTGAATTTCAAGTGTTGTATCTTGACAATGTACTCCAGCATTTGGAGGTCTCTGTTGCGTGTCTGTTCTACTGCCTTAGGGAGTTGGATAAATTTGTGCCATGTGCTTGCTGGAATGTTACTACCATAAAGATTGAAAAGGAGTGGCTGTGGGACTCTGTTATTCACCATTTATTAATATCAATTATTTATGCATTTTGACATAATTTGATACTTGTGCCTTGAAGATCTGGATTAGATTAACAAAATGCCAACAGAGTATTCAAATTTCATTTCTCTAAATGTATTAGTCCAGCAACATTGCCCCTACACACTTTGACCTCTTGGCATGGGTGCCCAGGAATTTAAACTTGACTCTTTTTGGAAGAGAATATAAAACACACAAGTGACCCACCTTTCCAGGTATGATTAAGAGGCCAGAATTGGAAGGTGCAGACACTGATGCTTTTTGGCGGACTGAAGTAGGTTATAGATATGGGGAGGAGGTGATGGAGGAATTTGAAAACAAGAGTGCAAATTGAACTTGAGATATTGCTTATACATGCAAATGGTAGGTCTGTAGTCTAGTGTAGTTTGGTGTTGTTTAACGTCGTTCAGCGTAGTTTTTGTATTGTTCATGTAGCACCATGGTACTGAAAAACGTTGTCTCGTTTTTACTGTGTACTGTACCAGCAGTTATGGTTGAAATGACAATAAAAAGTGACTTGACTTGACTTGAAGACGTAAACAGTTGAGTTTTGGATGACCAACTATTATAAAGGCACTAATCTCAACTGTTTGAACACCATTTTTGTTGTTTATAAGAGCACAAAATGATCTGTTATACTCACCTGTAAATGCAGTTGGATCCCAAGTTTAATGTCTTCTATGAAAGATAATATGAAGTTCAACATGCTGCTTTGAAATGGTGGGCCAGACTTCATCCAGAATGGGGCCAAATGATTCCCTTTCTGATGGGAGGATCAATGACAACGAGATAATTCGACTGATCATTAATTATGGATTCTCAATTAACCATATAAATCAAACCTGAAAGTTGTGATAAGTTTCTGTCCAAGGACATGTAATTATCCAAAGCATAACTCTTAGTAAATGCTTCATACGGAATTAGACAATCAGTTAGTATTTAGTCAGTTTTTGGCAAAGCTTTCGAAAATAAATAGCCAGTTGTATTAGTTTTTGCTATTTTGCACTTACCGCTGTTTTTCTCCCTGGTGCATCTCATACCTTTCACAATGTTTTCAGTTACTTTTGTCTGGATTTTCTGTTGCACTTAAGCTTACATATACTATAAGATGATAGAATTTTACAGAGGAAATATATGAGGGGTGATTGATAAGTTCGTGGCCTAAAGTAGAAGGAGTCAATTTAAGAAAACCTAGCACATATATTTTTCAACATAGTCCCCTCCTACGTTTACACACTTAGTCCAGCGGTCTTGGACATACGGATCTTGGACCTCCAGAAAGTGGTCCACAGCAGGGTTGATTGATAAGTTCGTGGCCTAAGGCAGAAGGAGATGAGTTATACGGCGCTCATTACATGTGTGATTATTCAGAAAGTTTGAAGTTAATAACTCATCTCCTTTTACCTTAGGCTACGAACTTATCAATCACCCCTCATAGGATATTAAAACCACTATGTCTTATTCAATGAATTTCATCACATAAATCAACCAAGTCTTTAGCTCATTCACCTTTTGGAATCTAGGTGTTTCTGTTAAGGCCAGCATTTATTGATCAATTCTAATTGCCTTTGAAAAGCTGGAGATACCTTCTTCAACTGCTGCAGCTTTTTTGGTAAAGATGCTGAGGGATCTTGGGTCCATGTCCACAGATTCCTCAAAATTGCCACACAAGTTGATATGGTGATTAGGAAGGTCTTCATTAGTTGGGGTATTGAGTTCAAAAGCCGTGAGGTAATATTGCAGCTTTATGAAACTCTGGTTAGACCACACTTGGAGTATTTTGTTCATTTCTGGTTGCCTCACTGTGACACTGCTGAACCTCTCGTCACAGCGCTAAGCAGTATTGCATCCGTATTGTACTGTCTCAGTACTTTTATATTTGTGTGCTGTAGCACTTTTTTTATTCGCAGTTGTTTTGTAAATAACACTATTCTTTGCATTTCTGGTCAGATGCTAAATGCATTTTACTGGCTTTGTATCTGTACTCAGCACAATGACAATAAAGTTGAATCTAATCTAAAAGCTTTAGAGAGGGTGCAGAGGAGATTTACCAGGATGCCTCCTGGATTAGTGAGCGTGTCTAATGAGGAAAGGTTAAGCGAGTTCGGACTTTTCTTTTTTCAGTGCAAGAGGATGAGAGGTGACTGATAGAAGTGTATGAGACGATAAGAGACATTGATAGAATGGATATCTAGCACCTTTTTCCCAGGGTGGAAATGGCCAATAGTGGGGGGCATAATTTTAAGATAATTGGAGAAAGTATAGTGGGATGGAATGCCAGAGGCAAGCTTTTTACAAAGAGTGGTGGGTCCATGGAATGTGTTGACAGAGGTGCTAGTAGAAACTGATACATTAGTGACATTTGGTAAGATTCTCTCAGAAAGGCATATGGATGAAAGATAAATGAAGGGCTATGCAGGAGGGAAGCATGAGATTGATTTTGGAGTAGGCGCCACATGGTGGGCCAAAGGGCCTGTACTGTGCTGTAATAAGACATAAGACAAAGGAGCAGAAGTCGGCCACTCGGCCCATTGAGTCTGCTCCGCCATTTTATCATGAGCTGATCCATTCTCCCATTTAGTTCCATTCCCCAGCCTTCTCACTATAACCTTTGTTGCTCTGGCTACTCAGATACCTATCAATCTCTGCCTTAAATACACCCAATGACTTGGCCTCCACTGCTGCCCGTAGCAACAAATTCCATAGATTCGCCACCCTCTGGCTAAAAAAATTTCTTCGCATCTCTGTTCTGAATGGGCGCCCTTCAATCCTTAAGTCATGCCCTCTCGTACTAGACTCCCCCATCATGGGAAACAACTTTGCCACATCCACTCTGTCCATGCCTTTCAACATTCGAAATGTTTCTATGAGGTCCCCCCTCATTCTTCTAAACTCCAAGGAATACAGTCCAAGAGTGGACAAACGTTCCTCATATGTTAACCCTCTCATTCCCAGAATCACTCTAGTGAATCTTCTCTGTACCCTCTCCAACGTCAGCACATCCTTTCTTAAATAAGGAGCCCAAAACTGCCCACAGTACTCCAAGTGAGGTCTTACCAGCACCTTATGGAGCCTCAACATCACATCCCTGCTCCTATACTCTATTCCTCTAGAAATGAATGCCAACATTGCATTCGCCTTCTTCACCACCGACTCAGCCTGGAGGTTAACCTTAAGGGTATCCTGCACGAGGACTCCGAAGTCCCATTGCATCTCAGAACTTTGAATCCTCTCCCCATTTAAATAATAATCTGTCCGTTTATTTCTTCTGCCAAAGTGCATAACCATACAGTTTCCAACATCGTATTTCATTTGCCACTTCTTTGCCCATTCTTCCAATCTATCCAAGTCTCTCTGCAGACTCTGTTTCCTCAGCACTACCGGCCCCTCCACCTATCTTTGTATCATCAGCAAACTTAGCCACAAAGCCATCTATTCCATAATCCAAATCTTTGATGTACAATGTAAAAAGAAGTGGCCCCAACACGGACCCCTGTGGAACACCACTGGTAACCAGCAGCCAACCAGAATAGGATCCCTTTATTCCCACTCTCTGTTTCCTGCCAATCAGCCAACACCCTATCCATGTATACAACTTTCCCATAATTCCATGGGCTCTTATCTTGTTAAGCAGCCTCATGTGTGGCATCTTGCCAAAGGCCTTCTGAAAATCCAAATATACAACATCCACTGCATCTCCCTTGTCTAGCCTACTTGTAATTTCCTCAAAAAATTGTAATATGTTTGTCAGGCAGGATTTTCCTTTAAGGAAACCATGCTGAGTTCTGCCTATCTTGTCAAATGCCTCCAGGTACTCCATAACCTCATCCTTGACAATCGACCCCAACAACTTCCCAACCAGTGATGTCAAGTTAACAGGTCTATAATTTCCTTTTTGCTTCCTTCCCCCCTTAAATAGCGGAGTGACATTTGCAATCTTCCAGTCCTCCGGAACCATGCCAGGATCTATCGACTTTTGAAAGATCATTGCTAATGCCTCCGCAATTTCCACAGCTGCTTCCTTCAGAACACAAGGGTGCATTCCATCCGGTCCGGGAGATTTATCTACCCTTAGACTATTCAGCTTCCCGAGTACTTTCTCTGTCGTAATTGTGACTGCGCACTCTTCTCTTCCCTGACATCCTTGAGTGTCTGGTATACTGCTGATGTCTTCCTCAGTGAAGACTGATGCAAAATACTCGTTCAGTTCCTCTGCCATCTCCTTATCTCCCATTACAATTTCTCCATCATCATTTTCTATCGGTCCTATATCTACTCTCACCTGTCTTTTACTCTTTATATACTTGAAAAAGCTTTTAGTATCTTCTTTGATATTATTTGCTAGCTTCACTTCATAGTTCATCTTTTCCCTCTTAATGACTTTCTTAGTTTCCTTTTGTAAGCTTTTAAAAACTGCCCAATCCTCTGTCTTCCCACTAATTTTTGCTTCCTTATATGCCCTCTCCTTTGCTTTAACTTTGGCTTTGACTTCTCTTGTCAGCCACGGTTGCATCCTTTTTCCATTCGAAAATTTCTTTTTTGGAATATATCTGTCTTGCACCTTCCTCACTTCTCGCATAAACTCCAGCCACGGCTGCTCTGCCGTCCTTCCCGCTAGTGTCCCTTTCCAGTCAACTTTGGCCAGTTCCTCTCTCATGCCACTGTAATTTCCTTTACTCCACTGAAATACCGACACATCAGATTTCGGCTTCTCTTTTTCAAATTTCACAGTGAACTCAATCATGTTATAATCACTGCCTCCTAAGGGTTCCTTCACCTCAATCTCTCTAATCACCTCTGGTTCATTACACAATACCCAATCCAGTACAGCCGATCCCCTAGTGGGCTCAACAACAAGCTGTTCTAAAAAGCCATCTTGCAGACATTCTACAAGTTCTCTGTCTTGAGATCCAGTGCCGACCTGATTTTCCCAATCCACTGGCATGTTAAAATCCCCCACAATTATCATAACACTGCCCTTCTGACAAGCCTTTTCTATTTCCTGTTGTAAATTGTGGTCCACATCACTGTGGACCACTATTTGGAGGCCTGTATATAACTGCCATTAGGGTGGTTTTACCCCTGTGATTTCTTAGCTCAACCCATAAAGATTTTGCACCTTCCGATCCTATGTCACCTCTTTCTAATGATTTGATATCAATTCTTACCAATAAAGCCACACCACCCCCTCTGCCTACCCTTCTGATACACCGTGTATCCTTGGACGTTCAACTCCCAGAGACATGCATCCTTTAGCTATGTCTCAGTGATGGCCACAATATCATACCTGTCAATCTGCAGCTGTACGACAAGATCATCCACCTTATTCCTTATGCTGCGTGCATTTAAGTATAACACCTTAAGACCAGTATTTGGTACTTTTTGCTTTGATTGCACTGCAACTCATCCCAATGGCTGCAAATTTGCCCCATCACCTGCCTGTCTTTCCTGACATCTTTACTGCTCACTATCTTAGATTTATTTCTGTTTTCCCCTTCTTCCGCTCTATCATCCCGGTTCCCACCCCCTTGCCAAATTAGTTTAAACCCTCCCTAACAGCTCTATTAAACCTTCCCGCCAGGATATTGGTCCCCTTTGGGTTCAGGTGTAACCCGTCCATTTTGAACAGGTCATACTTCCCCCAGAAGAGATCCCAATGATCCAAGAATCTGAAGCCCTGCCCCCTGCACCAGTCTCTCAGCCACGCATTCATCTGCCTGATCCTACCATTCTTGCCCTTGCTAGCACGTGCTACGGATAGCAATCCCGAGATTACTACCCTGGAGGTCCTGCTTCTCAGCTTCCTTCCTAACTCCCAGAAATCTCTCTTCAGGACCTCCTTCCTTCTCCTATCTATGTCATTGCTACCAACATGTACCAAGACAACTGGCTGCTCGCCCTCTCCCTTCAGAATATTCTGGACCCGATCCGAGACATCCCGTAACCTGGCACCTGGGAGGCAACACACCATGCAGGTATCTCTATCAGGCTCACAGAATCTCCTGTCTGTTCCCCTGACTATGGAATCCCCTATGACTACCGCATTCCTCTTCTCTCTCCTGCACAACAGTGTTGTGGGCGTTCCCTTTTAGGTCATCCCCCTCAACAGCATCCAGAGCAAGATACTTGTTGCTGAGGGGGACAGCCACAGGGGTGCTCTCCACTATCTGGGCATTTTCCTTCCCTCTCCTGACAGTCACCCAGTTTTCTAACCCCTGTAGCCTAGGGATGACTACCTCCCTGTAACTCCTGTCTATCACCTCTTCACTTTCCCTAATAAGCAGCAGGTCATCAAGCTGCAGCTCCAGATCCCTAACACGGTCTCTGAGGAGCTGCATCTCGGTGCACCTGGCGCAGATGTGGCTATGAGGGAGGCTGGAAGTCTCCCAGGATTCCCACATCTGACACCCTGATCAAAGCACTAACCCTGCAGGCATGCTATCTAATTCTACAGGAATGAAACAGGAAAAATGAGTCTACTCACCCACTTACCTCGACAAACAGACAAACTTTTTAAACCGTTAGCTCGTACCGTTAGCTGTGTGAACCCTGCTGTTCCTGTCTGTCCGGGCCAATTCGCCAAGGGGAAAAAAAAGAGTTGGTGCCTTGCTTTCGCCTCTTCCCGTTACCGCCGAAGCCTGTTGAAGCCAGAGCCCTACACTCTGCTGCCACTCACTCCGCTGCCCGCTGTATAGCGTGGTCTCCTTTTCAAACTTTCTGCACTGTCCTGTCTACATCATGCGCCTGAGCAGTCTTGTCCTTCTTACACTCAAAGAGGTTTTTAAAAAAACTGTCTTCCTTCAGAATTCAGCTATCTTTCCCATAAATGTAAAGAAGATACTTTATAATTAAAGTGTTTTCCACCTGTGTCACAGCAAGATGGCAGTGGAGAACCTCTTCTTCATTCCACAATTCCTGACTACACTTTTCAAAGATGGATGAGAGCATTGACTGAAAATGCCATCAGACACCAAGGTCTAGCATCATAATTACTGAGAGTTTTAATATTTTCACTCTTAATCATCTGAAGAATTTATTTCTTATTTTTAAGCATAACAAAGAGGACGGAATGAATTATAATAACCTTAAAGGTTATTGATCAGTAGTCCTGTTTTGCTGATGTTGTGAAGGACGATTACATATTTATGCTGGAGTTGAACAGCAAACGAGTATTCAGGCATTACCAGTACGACTGTCACGTTAGAAGATGCTATTAATAGCCTTTGATGGGGTTTAAGATGAGCCTCTTTATAGCCTTTTCAAAAAACTTCATGAAATCACTGCGACTGATTTTAAGAGTGATGCCTTTTCATGAAGAAAATGACAATGACGAATGTGGGTCTGTAGTAGGAGGACATTCAGAAATTGGTGGTACTATTTAAAAAAAGAAACCAGTGGAGGAAGGTTAGGAGGTGAGATTTCAGTTCCAAAGTACCATATTTATCTTTGTATCTGGGATTACCTCCGAAGGTTAATCGGATCATTTGAGCTGCTGCAGGAAGGAGAGGAGGTAAAAGCTCTTAACCGAGAATCTCGAATATAACTATATAACAATTGCAGCACGGAAACAGGCCATCTCGGCCCTTCTAGGCCGTGCTGAACTCTTACTCTCACCCAGTCCCACTGACCTGCACTCAGCCTATAACCCTCCATTCCTTTCCTGTCCATATAGCTGTACAATTTAACTTTAAACGACAACATCGAACCTGCCTCAACCACTTCTGCTGGAAGCTCGTTCCACACAGCTACCACTCTCTGAGTAAAGAAGTTCCCCCTCATGTTACCCCTAAACTTTTGCCCTTTAACTCTCAACTCATGTCCTCTTGTTTGAATCTCCCCCACTCTCAAGGGAAAAAAGCCTATCCACGTCAACTCTATCTATCACTCTCATAATTTTAAATACCTCTATCAAGTCCCCCCACAACCTTCTACGTTCCAAAGAATGTTCCCCTTGTCATCTTATTTCCCTATAGATTACATACACGTCATCTACTCTTGATTCTCTTGCCACTTACCACATCGGCTTTTATTCAGTGGCCAATTAACTTCAGTTATGTGGATGAGAACTGGAGCAGTCTGGGAAAGCCAACGTGGCCATATTGAGAGTATGAACCCAAACTGTTGGAATGATGAACCAGTAGCACTAACAGTTGCCCCATAACATGTTTGGATCTGTCCTGGGACTAGCACATCAGTGCCTTTACGAAGAAGGTACGTCAGTGCCTCTACTTAAAAGTTTGTGCAGATTTGGCATGTCATCTAAAACCTTGACATACTTCTATAGATGCTCAGTGGAGTGTATCCTAACTTGTTGCATCATGGCTTCTCGGCCTTTTGGCTAAGATCAAGTGTAGTATCTGTTCTTATCAGACCAGAAGGCGGAGGAGAAGAGTTCGCGCTGATGCAGGGGTGGATCCTAATGCTGATTGGCCTCCAATCTAGCACCCCATACCAGCGACGACAGCAGTGAGGAAGAAGATGACAGCAGTGAGCAGTGCATCGGCTCGAGGCCCGGGTATCAAGAACACTGTCAGGCTGACAGTGCGGGACCGGAACGGGGGCACCGGCTTCACCCGAGAGACCTTCATCCGGAAGGTCTTGATGGAGTGCTGCGGATTTACGCCCGACGACATCTACTGCGTCCAGGACTTCGCAGGTTTCTTCGATGTCACTTTTCGGCAGGCTGCAGGGTGGCAGAAGCTGTACCAGCAGCTTCAGCTGAAGGGGACAGAGGCGCCACTGTCACTGCTGAAAGCGCAGGCCCTCTTTGCAACGGCTACGCAACAGGAACGGACAATCACGGTACATATGTTCAACCCGCACGTGCCAGTGGTAGATGTCCTTACGTTCCTCGCTCGGTATGTGGAGAGCATAGGAACACCAGCGGACGTGAAGGACGGGCTGGGAATCTGGACCAGCAAACGGCAGGTCAAGGTGAAGCTGAGGTTGGATTCCAACGGCGGCGTCATCCACCCCCCCTCCGTCTTCGCCATCGGAGGGAACCGAGGGTACACGGTGTACGTGGGGCAACCAAGGGTGTGCCGAAACTGCGGCAAGGCAGGGCACATCACAGCCCAGTGCAGGGTGGTGATGTGCAAGAACTGTAAAACCGAAGGCCACCTGACCAAAGACTGCACGCAGGCCAAGTCCTGCAACCTTTGCGGACAGGCTGGCCACCTGTACAGAGCCTGCCCGAGGCGTGGGGGCACCTACGCACAGGCGACCAGGGGAGGTGCTGGCCCTGAAAGGGCCCAGGCAGTTTTGGACGTACCCGCCAGCGCTGCAGACGAGGCACCCGACAGGACGGACGATGAAACCAGGGAGGAAGGTGCAAGCACCCCAAGACCTGCCACCCCCCTGCAGACCCTCCAGGACCAGGCAAACGACGAGCAGGAGTCCATGGAGGAGGGGAGAGCTGAGGTGGAAACCGAATGGAAGGTCGTGAAATGCAAAAAGACTCAAAAGGCGGCGGCCAAGCGACAGAAGTCGGAGCAACACAAGAAGAGGGCAGGGAACCACAGGACCTCTGGTACCCTGTCCTCTTCAGAGGAGGAAGGAGTTGGGGGAGGCCAGCAACCCCGGCGGAAGAAGCGGCTGGCAGAACAGGTGGAGAGGAGGAGAGGAGGGGGAAAGTCTGCTGGCCACCCCCCAAGTACAGGAGGCGGAGAGCAGCAGACGCACAGAGCTCCGGGAATCCGGGAGCAGAGCCACGGCTGGCACCCAGCAGCCGGAAGGGGAAGCAGCCCAGGAAGTCAACAACCCCCCCCCCCCACCCCAGAACCAGAACGGCCACACCCGGAGGAATACTACCAGCAGTACCTGAGCCCACAGAAGGTGGAAAACTTCACAAAGGTGGTGGGAATGAAGGCTCAGGATGGCAAGGGTGAGGACGGAGAGCAGCCAAAATAAAAGACTTTGAATGATGGCAGACCTTAAATTGGCGTGCTTGAACGTGCGAAGATTGAAGAGTACTGGGCGATGCGTCAGCACGCTCCAGTACCTGGACACTGTAAAGACCGACGTGACCTTCCTCCAGGAGTGCGGACTACCACACCTCCGTAACTACCGGAGGTGGTCATGGTGGTGGAAAAAAGGTTTGTCTGTGTGGTCGGGGGGCAACGATTGTCGCGCTTCCGGCCTGGGGATTCTGCTGCGGGGAGGCAACTTCTCAATCACCCAAGTTAAAGAGTTGGTTGCGGGGCGCCTCCTGGTAGCAGACGTCAAATACCGGGGCACTCCGCTCCGGCTGGTCAATGTGTACGCCTCCCCCGTGCGGAGCGAGCGGCTGGCCGTCTTCGAGCAGCTCCCACAGCTGCTGGTGACGTCCCAGCCGGTCGTTCTGGCCGGAGACTTCAACTGCACCATTGATGCGGCTGGAGGACCCGGCAGCGCCGACGGCAGGCTGGACAGTACCTCCAGACTCCTGAGGGAAACGGTGAAGACAGCCAAGCTGCGCGACGCCTTTGGCACCCCCATAGGTGGAGCACAGCCGCAAGCCACCTGGACACGATCGGACGGCTCAGCCCACTCCCGGATCGACTTCCTCTTCCTGTCTGAGTCCCTCACGGTCAGGTCCACCGACGTCACGCCGGTGTTCTTCTCTGACCACTGCCCTCTGAGAGCCACCGGTCTCTTACGGGAGGACCAGAAGGCAGGCAGGGGAACTTGGAAGCTGAATGTAAAGCTGCTGACCCCAGAGAACATCGAGGAACTAGAGAGGGAGTACACAGGTTGGAGAACCTTGAAAGCCTTCTTTGATTCCCCGGTTCACTGGTGGGAAGCCACCAAGGAGAACATTAAGAGGTTCTTCATCCGCAAGGGTATCCAGAAGGCAAGGCAGGAGCAGAGGGAACTGCGTAAACTCCAGACAGAGTTGCAGCAACTTCTCCTTCTGCAGTCGAAGGGGGTGGATGTCAGGGAGGAATTGCGAGAGGTGAAGGGCCGGCAAGCCCAGCACCTTGCCGCCGAATCCTCCAAGATCATCTTCCGATCAAGGGTCCAAACTGTGGAGCAGGACGAGACGTGCTCACGCTTCTTCTTCCAAAAGGTGCACAGGGGGAGCTCTGTGATCCACAACCTTGAGGAAGAGGACAGCTCAGTCGCATCCTCACAGACTGACATACTGAGGATCTGCAAGTCCTTCTATGCCGGTCTGTACGACGAAAAGGCCACAGAATCCACAGCCTCCCGCAACTTCCTGTCGTCTATCACGCAGGTCTTAGACGATGGCAAGCGGGAGAGTCTGGATCAGCCACTGACCGTGGACGAGCTGACAGGCTCCATCCGTTCCTTTGGGGCGGGTAAGACTCCCGGAAGCGACGGCTTACCGGCTGAGTTGTACTCGGCTCTGTGGAACTGGATGGGCCCAGACCTGCTGGAAGTGTACAACGCTATGCTTCTAGCCGGCAGTATGTCTGAGTCCATGAGGAAGGGCATCATCACCCTCATCTACAAGCAGAAGGGGGAAAGGGAGGACATTAGGAATTGGAGACCCATCTCTCTCCTGAATGTGGATTACAAGGTCCTGTCCAAGGCTATTGCCAACAGGGTCAAGTCTGCTCTGGGACTGGTGATCCACCCAGACCAAACCTGTGCTGTACTGGGCAGGAAGATCTCAGACAGCCTCCCGCTGCTGAGGGACACCATCACCGACGTGCAGGACAGGGGGGTGGACGCCTGCCTGGTCAGCTTGGACCAGGAGAAAGCCTTTGACAGGATATCGCACACGTACATGGTGGACGTGCTCTCCAAAATGGGATTTGGGGAGGGAATCCGGAATTGTATTAGACTGCTCTACACAGACATCCGTAGTGCAGTGCAGGTCAATGGGTGGGAAACAGACAGCTTCCCCATCAGGTCTAGAGTCAGGCAGGGCTACCCCCTCTCCCCTGTCTTGTTTGTCTGCTGCATAGAACCCTTTGCGGAAGCCATCAGGAGGGATGAGGGCATAAGAGGGGTGACGCTGCCAGGCAGTGGAGGGACCCAAGTGAAAACCTCCCTGTACATGGACGACGTCACCGTCTTCTGCTCTGATCTGAGGTCAGTTCGCAGGTTGATTGGCACCTGCGACCAGTTTGAGCTAGCGTCGGGGGCCAGGGTCAACCGCACGAAGAGCGAAGCCATGCTCTTCGGCAACTGGCCCGACCGATCCAGCGTCCCCTTCACCATCAGGTCTGACCATGTGAGGGTGTTGGGGATCTGGTTCGGAGGGGTTGAGGCGTGCAACAAGAACTGGCAGGAGCGGACTGCCAAGGTGAAACAGAAACTGGGACTGTGGGGAGGGCGCTCCCTGTTGATAATAGGCAAGAACCTGGTCATCAGGTGTGAGGTGCTCTCAGGGCTGCCGTACTTGGCGCAGGTCTGGCCCGTCCCCCGCTCCTACAGCTCGGAAATCACCCGGGCTGTCTTCAGATTCGTCTGGGGATCCAAGATGGAGCGGGTGAGATGGACCGTCATGCACAAGTCCCTGGACAACGGGGGCAAGAACGTCCCCAATGTCGCCCTTACCCTGATGGCCAGCTTCGTATGTGGCTGCATCAGGTTGTGTGTAGAACCCAGGTATGTGGGCACCAGGTACCACTATGTGCCCAGGTTCTACCTGTCGCCCTTGTTACGAAGGATGGGTTTGGCCCCACTCCCGCGCAACAGCCCAGTCAGCTGGTCGTTGCTGGCATACCTGTCCTACGTAGCAAAGTTCTTCCAGGAGAACGCCTTTGACCACAGGGCCATCAGGCAGTGGTCGGCACGTAGTGTCCTGCAGGCACTGCAGGAGAAGGACCTGATGGACACAGTGGGGTGGTTCCCTGAGCAGACTGTCCAGTTCATCTGGCAAAATGCCTCATCGCCAGATCTCACCAACAGGCACCAAGACCTCGCCTGGCTGGCGGTGAGAGGGGCCCTCCCAGCCAGAGCCCTCCTGTACGCCCGGAACGTCGTCTCCGCACCCCACTGCCCACGGGAGGACTGCAGTGAGGAGGAGTCTGTGACCCACCTCTTTGCACACTGCCAGTTCGCAAAGAGGATGTGGAGGAGAATGGACGGGCTAGTGTCATGTTTTATCCCCAGCAGCTGCGTAACAGAGGACTCTCTGATCTACGGGCTGTTCCCGGGGACGCACACGGAGACCAACATCCGGTGCTGCTGGCAGATCATCAACTCGGTGCAAGACGCTCTTTGGTCGGCCCGAAACTTGATGATCTACCAGCACATGGAGATGTCCGTGGGAGAATGCTGCCGACTGGCGCATTCTCGGCTGCAGGAGTACGTGCTGAGGGACGCACTGAAACTCGGTGCAGCCACTGCAAGGGCCCGGTGGGGAAGGACCACAGTATAGGTTTCTCCACCCGTGGGAGTGGGAGGGGTCGGGGGGCGGGGAGTATACCCCTCAACAATGATATGGTAAGCTGAACTACTGGAGTGCCACATGGGTGGCTATAAATACGGATAGGGACTGACTGTAATGAAAACGTATGTAAAGGATGAAAAGTTATTGAATGGTTTATTGTATATATTTATTTTTGAATAAAGTATATTTTGAAATAAAAAAAAATCATGGCCTGGTATGGAAATGTCAACGTCCAAGAATGGAAAAGCCGACAAAAAGTAGTGGATACAGCCCATTGTTGGGCAGTCTTTATGTGTGGTTTTTCATTGATCCGATTGTATTTCTTTATTCTACTGTAAATGCCTGCAAGAAAATAAATCTCAAGGTGACATATACGTACTTTGGTAGCAAATTTATTTTTAAACATTGAACTTTGGAAAGTAGAGACATCACCTTAAGAGCAGGTAGGGCCAACATATGCCCTGGTAAGTTGCGGATGAGCTGCACATTCATGGAGTGAGGCGGCATTTTTGGATGATCACATCATTGGAACACGGCCCCTCAGCTTATAACAGTGCAGTCAGAGCCATGTTGCAATATTGGAAAGTCTCCACTGTTGCTAGTTGTTGCTTTCTGCCAAGAGTGAAGAAGATGAATTCCCTCTCCTGTATTAGGGACTGTCTGTGAGCTCCGTGTGAGATGTATCAGATAGTTCAATAGTTCCATTTAATATCAGAATACAATATATGTATACAGTATACAACCAGAAATTCTTGTTCTTCGCAGACATCCATGGAAACAGGAGTGCTCCAAAGGAAGAGTGACAGTGAAAACATTAGAACCCCAAAGCCCCCTAAATCAGCCTAAATTGACCCAGAAGCATAAAAACTTGACACTCACCTGGACTTTAACACAAAGTCTCTGCTCTTCATTGTGCTTACAGTTGAGGTTGTCACATGCAGCATGACCACTTCAGCTTTTCCTTGGAGAAGCAGTATTTCAGGATGTATTGTGCTTTACCAGAGTAGGAATGTTTCTCAATGTCCTTTCAGGACAGAGCCTCTTCCCACTTCCCCTCTCTCTTTGGCCATATTGTGCTTTCATGCTTCCCATTACACTGGAATTGTGGTCAGTGCACTCCTCTATGGGATTAACAGTGTTCTGCCAAAATCTGAAGTTCACATCACAATCTTCAGCAAAAACCAGCCTGTGCAAATTTCCTTTCATGAGAGTGAAGCCATTCTCCAATCATCAAATCTGCAATTAATTGTTGATAATTTAAATCATGCAGCTAGCATCCCATACCACACTTGCAGCAAAACTCCGATTCTCTCCATGGTCTGAACACATAGTGTCAATGGAGAGGTCCTATTTAGCAGTACTGATATCGAACTAGCTTTGTGTGCTCAGTGATGTCAAAATTGACTGACTCTGCAATACTTCTAATAAGCGGAAATGTTTCATACTCTAATGCCCTCCTCAACACAACAGATGTTATGAACTGTGCACAAGAATAGCAAATTGGCATCCATAGTGTACAAATGGAAGGACTTATGGAGCTGGATTTTACACTCCACGTATGGTATATGATGGATACTACATGCTTATATGAGCTCAGGTTTGTTCATCTCATTGGGACAGGTCCAAATATGACTGAAGATCTGTGAACCCACAGATAACAATCAATGAAATGTTTTCACGAGATGATTTTATTGGAAAATGTCTGCCTTACACAGAAAGCAATTAATAACTTTGCCTCGGATAACATTCAGCATTTCCACGAACAGTGCCACATAATTTTTGTTGCACAGTGTAATTGATTACCAAGCATTTAATCATTTGTTCTTCACATATTTAAAACATTCCATGTATTTGTATTCTTGTTCTGTCTTGTTCCGGTCCATCAGGAGTTTCTTATTGACCTAACTGCACACTAGTCTCTTCCATTTTCCAGGCTTTACAAATTAAAAAAAAACACTTTCACAAGAGAGATGATCTAATAAATCCGTATGTATCCTGCACCACAGAAACACTCTTGTGGGCCAACTCATCAAAAGTGGTTTATATACTTCAGCTGAGACTGTTTCTGCAGCACTTTCCTCAATTTGGACTTTCAACATATTTTCTGTTTTTTTTCTCTCACACACTCACTTAATTTCATTTCAATACTGAGAGTGCTGGGGCAGTGGCTAAGGAACTAGACAAGTAATCCAAAAATGTGGATTAAGAACTCAAAGATACAATTTCAAGTCCACTGTCATGGCTGGTACTTAAAATGCTGCCTGGGAGAGTGGGATCAGCAGCAATGTTCTTGTAGCAAGCTAGCAGAGAACTGAGAGGCTGAATGATCTCTTGTGTTGTCACAACCAAAGAAATGTCTTCTTATCTCCCCATAGGACTTATCAGCAATTCTCTTGTATTTATCGAGTCTAGACACACAGGTATCTCCCAGTCTCCACCCACCCAGCTAACAGGTATCTCCTGCAACTCATTAACCAACACATCAGCTGCAGATTGCTTAGGCCCAGCTCTCATCCACAGCCCTTGCTCACTCATCGAACCAGGCAGCCTCAACCAGTAGCTCATAGCCTTCAGTTACCTTTATGCGTTGTTGTGTTAACTATCTGTTCTCTCTTGTTTTCTGGCCTTTCGTGGCTTGTTACTTTGAAGTTTATTAGTAAAATATTGTTTAATGCTAAATTGTCTCTATTGCTCTGCTTTTGGGTCAAGTCCCCTCTACGTTTCCTGACAGGATGGGTGAACAAATGATTGACCCCGCAGAGTATGATCATTAAGGAAGTCGTCCATTGACAGGAACACACGATCCTGAACCGGCAGGAAACTATGGGCCACCTGCTCGACACTCTCAACAAACTCTCTGTCTTGATACAGCAATCCTGTGCCAGTCAACCACCTCCCTCAGAGCCCTGGATTCCAGTCCCCGACCCAATGCCACAACTTCCCGTCCCAGTGTTTCGAACACTTTGAGCTCCAGCCATCTCTGTATTCTATTTAATGGCCCAAGCCTAAATTGCCTTCATCATCTCTCCACTGATTGGGAAGCTCTGATCCACCTGCTGCTAATGGGAAAATAAAGCCACCATCTGTAACACATATGAGGAATTGACTGCTGAGGAACTATCTGGGAAGTAGCAGGGTGATAGCAGATTGGATGCTTGGCCTGTGTCAAGGCTCGTGCTCAGTGCAGGATACACTGTGGAATTCAGGACCCTTGCAGCAGAGTGTGGCTGAAACGCAGAAGAGCTGGTGGCCGATTACCGTCACAACCTCTTGGAGCACTGGAAAGACGTACTGTCTACCCATGAGATGCTCACTGACCTCAAAAGCACTCCAAATTTATAAGCGTTTTATGGAACGTCCCAGCAGACCACCAGCCAGATCTCCAGTTCTGTTCCCAGAATTACTTTGGGCTGCAGGACCCTCCTCACCAATACCTCCACAACCCATGCAGGTATGTAGAGTTCCCTTAACACCCTCCTCCCCCACCGCAACAGCATGAGCACTGGTGCAGAAACAACTTGTGTGCTTACTGTGGAGCCGCCGATCACCCGTGCATCCTGGAAAAAGGCAACACCAGATAGAGATGTGGGGTCTTCCACCTGGTAAGCTGCCCCTGGCCTCTCATTCCAGCAGCATATCTGACTCACTCTCTCTGTGCTCCTCCAATGGCTCTATTTCTGGACTGGATTCCGCGTGAGCATCTCAGACTCCCTACCGGGACTACCTCTCACCTCTTCTGCATCATGGCCATTGCTGGACGACCCCTGGGGTCTGGGGTAGGTGCACACAGCCTGTGAACATGAGCGTTTGAGAGCACCGCGAGTCCGTCCTATTCCTCTGGATTGACTCACCCAACCTTTCTCTCATCCTGGGTCACCCCTGACTCTCCACTCATGACCCTCCGTTTGCCTGGTTCACTGCTGAGCTGCAGTTCCACCTGCCTTCAACTTCCGCTGACTTCTTGTAAATTCAAGTTACCTTCAGTAAAAGGGAAGCCTGAGTTTGTCTGTCCTCCCTCCCCCCCTCCAGAGACACAAGCTATGAATGAGCTCATCACCAAGGCACTACTGCATGGCTTTGGTCAACCATCTCACTCCCCAGCTAGCGCAGGATTTTTCTTTGTTAAAAAGAAAGTTGGGGTCTTTGTCCCAGCATTGACTACTGTGGACTCAACAAAACCTTCATTAAGAATTGTTACCCTCTCCTCTTGATGAATAGAGCACCTGAAACATTCCGTGGGGCCCAAATCTTTACCAAAATGGATCTTCACAGTGTGTTCAACCTGATCTAGGGAGATGAGTGGAAGATAATATTCATGATACCCACTGGTCACTATGAATTCTAGGTGATGCCTGTTGGACTTACCAATAGTCCAGCCATTTTCCAAGCCTTCCCCAATGAGATTCTCCAAAATGCTACACAGATATGTGCTTGTCTACCTCTGTGATGTCCTCATCTTGGACCTCAAATCAGTTGCACTACAAGTTAGAGAAATGCCATTTCCTTACACCAGTCATTTCCTTTCTGAGCTACATCCCTTCAACCCAAGGTATAACCATCGACCCAGAGTAAGTGTGTGCTGTCATTGAATGGCCTTAACCATGCTCCCTCAAGCATCTACAGCGCTTCTCTAATTTTTGCCATCATTTCATTAGGAACTACAGCCAAATTACCACTCTTCTCACTTCCCTCACCAAATCACCTACCTTATGGATACCCTGGTCTGTTGTCGCAGACCTCATTTTCGAGGAGCTTCACCACCGCTCTCATTTATCACCATCCTAACCCGCCGTACCTTTAGTGGTAGAAGTGGACACATCTAACGAGGGCGCCAGGGTCATCCTCTCCCAGTGAGGACCGAATGGGAGAGGTACACTTGTGCCTGCTTCTCACACAAGTTCAACTCTACCTAGCACCATTATGGAGTAGGAGAAAGGAAACTACTCACCATTAAATGGGCCTTGGAGGAATGGAGATAATGATTGATGGGAAACACCAATCCCTTCCTGATCTGGACTAACCAACAGAACCTCATATCCATACATCAGACCCACCAACTCATCTCACGACAGGCTGTCTGGGCCCTCTTCTTCAACCAGTTCAACTTCACCATCTCCTAGTACCCTTCTCCAAGAACATCAAGTTTGGCTCAGCTGCATTGGAAATCGACCCGTAGGTCATCATTCCATCCACTCAGATCTTCACCCCAATCATTTGGGAGCTGGAGAACTAGATCCACCAGGCCCTGTGGCCCCAGATTGCTCCAGCTGACAACATTGACAACTGTGTGTATCCGCCAATGGCCGCACACTCTGAGACTCTCCACTGGGCCCACTTCTTACCCCTCTCCAACCATCCAGGTGCATGACAGACTCTGGATTTTCTGCAACGTCAGTTCTGGTGGCTTATCAGATGTATATCAATTTATTGCTACCTTCCCCCAACGTGCCTAGTCTACTTCCTTCCAACCAGTACCTCTCTGGTCTCTTGTGGTCCCTACCGGTCCCTTGACACCCATATCCCACATCGCCATGGATTTTATTATTGTCTGCCACCTTCAAATGGAGCCACAGTGATCATGATGGTGGAGAACTGGTTCTCCGAGGTGGCCCACTTTATTGCCCTCCCAAAATTCCATCAGCCACTGATATGGCGAACCTAGTTCTTCAACATGTAGTTCACCTCTATGTTTCCTTCAGGACATTGTGTTGGACCCAGGACCACAATTCTCCCACTTCTGGCTAGTTTTCTGTTCCCCCCTCTGCACCTCAGTGAGTTTGAACTCTGTCTATCACCTGCAGATAAATGGAGAATCAGAAAGAGGCCATCAGCAAGTGGAAAAGTTGCTATGATGTTTCACCACTTCTGACTCTTCCACATGGAAGAGGTATCTACTCAAGGCCGAGCTGTCCCACAATCTACATATCTCCTCTGCCACAGGTATGTCGCCCTTTGAAGTACTTCATGACGACCAACCCCTATTGTTCCCTGCAGAGGAGCCAATGGTGGAGGTTCGATCCACCGGGGTGCTGGTTCACCACTGCTGGAATGCTTGGAAGAGGGGCTGTGCGCCGACTGCCACCAGGCCAATGGCAGCGCCCAGCCAGACTTCTCCAACCTGGCTGTCCACCCGAGACCTGCCCCTGTGTATTGACTCCCGCAAGCTCTCGCCCCATTTCATCGGTCCCTTCGAGATTATCCATTGCATCAATCTGGTCACTTACTGTCTCTAGCAGCCACAGGCGCTCAGGATCACACCTACCTTCCACTTGTCCCGTCTCAAGGACCTTGCCCATGGACCACTCAACTCACCTGATTGTACACCTCCAGAACCTAACATGGTGGAAGGTGGTCCAGTGTACACGGTTTGCTGGTTGGTAAATTCACATTGTTATGAATGTGGTGTGCAGTGTCTGCTTAACTGGGAAGGGCACAGCGTGGAGGAGAGGTCTTGGGTGCTGTCCAGTTTCATCTTGGATCCATTGCTCATTGAGGAGTTCCACCGGACCCATCCCAATCACCCTAGGCTGTTGGGTGCCCGCCATGGGGGTGTCCTGTCAGGCCTGCACAGGCAGGCGCCTCCCATTCTCCTCCCAGCTAACAGGAATCACCTGCCACTCAGTTCCAACTCATCACCTGGAGCCCATTCATACCCAGCTCTGATCCACAGTCCTGGTTCACCCCTTGAGCCAGCAAGCTTGAACCAGGTGTTTCTAGCCTTCAGTTACTGTATCTTGTTTTGTTAGTCTGTGGTTTATTAGTAAAGTATCATTTATTGCTAAATTGTTACTGTTGCTCTGCTTTTGGGTCAAGCATCCTGCACATTTTCAATCATTCACACGCAGTTTTACTCCCATTGTACCATATACTATATTATTATGAATGTTTAAAAGGTATTTGAACAGGTATATGGATAGGAAATGTTTGGAGGAATATTGGACAAATGAGACTAGCTGAGATGGGAATCTTGGCTTGCATGGATTAGTTGGGCCAAGTGGCCTATTTCATTAGACTCTATGAATCTATACATACATAAAAAGACAAAATTTTTAACATAATAAATACAAGTGTGGGTTTCCCCACTGCAAATTATTATAATTGCATTTTATAATTTCAGTCTTGTTTACACCGACATTAATGAAATGGTTGTTAGCTAGTTTTATTATATTTGCATGCAAATTGAAAATTCCTTGATTCACTTTAAATAATAGAACATATGTTTAAATAATAGGAGATGAAGCCACTAGATTATCTATGTTACCAGTCTCAGGCCCAGAGATTCCAGACATACACAACCTGTGCTATGTTAGCACAACATTTTTTGACCAGACTTGTAGCCCAAGAGAGCCTCAAGAGAAGATGAAAGGTAAATGAAGGGAAGTCAGAAGATTAAGGATGAGACTGAGAAGGGTCAACAAAGGTGTGCAAAGTCATAGGCCGATGGACGTCCCAACTAAAGTACTGACCCCCCTCCCCCCTTGTTATCCCATGCTCATACTACAAATACTGGTACCATTACATTTTGATTACCTTGCTTTTTGCTTCACTCACTGTCATAATAATGACAATGATACTAATCACAGTTGATAGTGATCAATATACTGAGGAGCTGGTGCAGGGGGCAGGGCTTCAGGTTCTTTTCTGGGGGAGGTGTGACTTGTGCAAAAGTGATGGGTTTCACCTGAACCTGAGGAGGGCCAATATTCTTGTGGGCAGGTTTGTTAGTGCTGTTGGGGAGGGTTTAAACTAATTTGGCAGGGGGTAGGAACTGGAGTGAAGGAACTCAAGATAGGACAGATGGTTAAAAAAAGCAAAGATAGCATGCAGTCAGACTGACAGGGAAGGGCAGGCAGATGATAGGATAAAATTGCAGCTAGCAACGTATCAGTGCATTAGGGATGCAGAATCACAAATGGAAGTGAATACAGTACTCCAAGTGTTATATCTCAATACACGGAGTATAAGAAATAAGGTGGATGATTTTGTTGCGCTATTACAGATTGTTGGGTATGATGTTGTGGCCATCACAGAATTGTGGCTGAATGATGGTTGTAGATGGGAGCTGAATGCCCCAGGTTACATGTTGTATCAGGGGGGTAGGAAGGTAGGCAGAGAGGCTAGTGAGGCTCTGCTGGTAAAAGATGGCATTAAATCAGTAGAAAGATGTGACACAGGATCGGAAAATGTTGAATCCTTGTGGTTTGAGTAAAGAAACTGCAAGGGCAAAAGGACCCTGATAGCAGTTATATACAGGCCTCCCAGCAGTAGATGGGATGTGAACCACAGGTTACAACAGGGAATAGAAAAAGTGTGGCAAAAGGACAACATTATAATAGTCATGGGAGATTTTAACATGCAGGTCGATTGGAAATTCAGGTTGGTAATGGATCTCAAGAGAGTGAGTTTGTTAAATGCCTATGAGATGGCTTTTTAAGAGCAGTTTGTTGTTAAGCCTGTTAGGGGATCAGCTATACTGGATTGGGTGTTATGTAATGACCTGGAGGCGATTAGGAATTTAAGATAAAGGAACATTTAGGAACCAGTGATCGCAATGTGATTGAGTTCAACTTGAAATTTGATGGGGGGAAAGTGAAGTCTGACATAGCAGTATTTCAGTGGAATAAAGGCCATTATAGTGGTATGACAGAGGAGTTGGCCTAAGTAAATTGAAAGGAGATGTTGGCAGGGATGACAGCAGAGCAGACATTGTGTGAGTTTCTGGGGAAAATGAGAAAGCTGCAGGATAGATGTATTCCAAAAATGAAGAAATAATCAAATGGAAAAACAGTACAACTGTGGCTGACAAGAGAAGTCAAAGCTAATGTAAAAGTAAAAGAGAGGTCATACTATAAAGCAAAAATTAGTGGGAAGATAGAGGATTGGGAAGTTTTTAAAATCCTACAGAAAACAACAAAAAGAATCATTAGGAGGGAAAAGATGAAATATGAAAGCAAGCTGGCAAATAATATCAAAAGTGGATAGCAAAAGCTTTTTCAAGTATATAAAAAATAAGAGAGATGAGAGTTGATATAGGACCGATAGAAAATGAGGCTGGCGAAATAATAATGGGGGACAAGGAGACGGTAGATAAACTAAATGAGTATTTTGCATCAGTCTTACTGTGGAAGACACTAGCAGTACTTCAGATGTCGAAGGGTGCGAGGGAGGAGAAGTGAGTGCAGTTACTATTAAAAGGGAGAAGGTGCTCAAAAAGCTGAAAGTCCTATGGATATATAAGTCAGCCGCACCAGATGAATTGCACCCTACGGTTCTGAAAGAGGTAGCAGTAGGGATTGTGGAGGCATTAGTAATGATCTTTCAGAAATCATTGGACTCTGGCATGGTGCCAGAGGACTAGAAAATTACAAATAACATTCCACTCTTTAAAAAAGGAGGAAGGCAGCAGAAAGTAAATTATAGACAGGTTAGCCTGACCTTAATAGTTGGGAAGATGGAGTTAATTGTTAAGGATGAAGTTATGGAGTACTTGGTGCCACAGGACAAGATAGGACAAAGTCAGCATGGTTTCCTTAAGGGAAGATCCTGCCTGATGAGCCTACTGGAATTCTTTGAGAAGATTACATGTAGGTTAGATAAAGAGGATGCAGTGGATATTGTATATTTGGACTTTCAGAAGGCTTTTGACAAGGTGCCGCACATGAGACTGCTTACCAAGTTACCAGGGTAATACAGAAAACCTACTGGCATGCTTAGAGCATTGGCTGATTTGTAGGAGGCAGCGAGTAGGAATAAAAGGATCCTTTTCTGGTTGGCTGACAGTGACTAGTGATGTTCTGCAGGGGTCAGTGTTGGGACCGCTTCTATTTATGCTGTATATCAATGATTTAGATGATGGAATAAATGGCTTTGTGTCCAAGTTTGTAGATGTGTTGAAGACTGGTGGAGGGGCAGGTAGTGTTGAAAAAACAAGTAGCAAAAGGACTTAGACAGATTAGGAAAATGCGTAAGAAAGTGGCAAATGAAATACAATGTTGAAAATTGCATGTTCATGCACTTTGGTAGTAGAAAAAATATGCAGACTATTTTCTAAATGGGGAGAAAATCCAACAATCTGAGATGCAAAGGGACTTGGGCGTCCTTGTGCAGAACACCCTAAAATATACTTGCAGGTAGAGTCAGAGGTGAGGAAGGCAAATGTTAGTATTCCTTTCAAGAGATCTAGAATACAAGAGCAGGGATGTGATGCTGAGCCCTTATAAGGTACTGGTGAGGCCTCACCTTGAGTATTGTGAACAGTTCTGGGCTCTTCATCTAAGAAAAGATGTGCTGGCTTTGGAGGGGGTCCAGAGGAGGTTCACAAGGATGATTCTGGAAATGAAAGGGTTATCATACAAGGAACGTTTGATGGTTCTGGGTCTGTACTCGCTGGAATTTAGAAGGATGTGGGAGAATCTCATTGAAACCTTTTGAATGTTGAAAGGCCTAGACAGAGTAGATGCGGAATTGATGTGTCCCATGGTGGGGGAGTCTGGAAAAAAAGGGCACAGCTGCAGGATTGAGGGACATTTATTTAAACAGTGTTACAGAGAAATTTCTATAGCCAGAGGGTGGTGAATTTGTTGCCATGTGCAGCTGTGGAGGCCAGGTCGTTGGGTGTATTTAAGGCAGAGATTGATAGGTTCTTGATAGGACACGGCATCAAAGGTTATGGGGAGAAGGCTGGGGAGTGAGGCTGAGGAGAGGAAAAAAGGATCAGCCATGATTAAATGGTGGAGTAGACTTGATGGGCCAAAGGGCCTATTTCTGCTCCTATGTCTGATGTTCTTATCTTGGAGCACAATACCAATATAAAACATACTATTTCTCCACCTCCCACTGCATGTAGTGACCATGGCTCCATAGAGGAATTAGGCATGATAATGTAATCAGATGTCCTGACAGGATTTGATTATTCAGATCAGACATAGTTTACACATCCAGTATTGGAAATAGAGGGCTGTAACTTTACCTTGTGTTCATCCTGATGATATATCAGAATCAGATTCATGTTTATTATCACTGTATACATGACATGAAATTTATTGTTTTGCGGCAGCAGTACAATATTTCCAAGACATAAAAGAACTTCAGAAATTCATCAATGTGTATTTTTTCTCAGTTATGGTCATGTAGACTGAGTAAGTCAATGCCAAAGTTGAGTTTGTTGCGATATGGACACGTACATGCACACAGAGGTGCAAGCAATACCTACTTGTAGCAGCATCACAGGCACATACCTTTATCAAAGCTGCATTCACAAGAAAAACACGAAGTAATCAATAATTATACACATTTTTTACAATAAAACTCAATTAGAATAAGAAGAAAACAAAGTTGATTTTATTGCAACGTAGTCATAATATTGATAAATTATAGTGATTGGGGTTTTGCTGGTTGGTTTAAGAAATGAATGTTTGAAGGAAACAACACAGATCAGTTTAGTTAAGATGGTTATTTAAATCCGAGGGATTTAAAGGTTTTATTCAATATGTTCACCATAGGTTTCAAGGTTAATGTTCACTTCTGGTTAACTACTTAGAACCATAGGCCTTTATTTCGCAGAAAAGACTATTTGACCCATTGTGTCAGTGGCATGGTTATTCTTTCATATGCACCAACATACAAGGGGTGATTGATAAGTTCGTTGCCTAAGGTAGAAGGCGTCAATTTTAGAAAACATAGCACATTTATTTTTCAGCATAGTCTCCTCCTACATTTACACACTTAGTCCAGCGGTCGTGGAGCATACGGATCTTGGACCTCCAGAAAGTGTCCACAGCAGGGGTGATTGATAGGTTTGTGGCCTAAGGTAGAAGGAGATGAGTTATTAACTTCAAACTTTCTGCATAATCACGCAAAGAGTTGAACTGCGTGTGCGTGTAAAAAGACCCGTATAACTCACCTCCTTCTACCTTAGGCCACAAACTTATCAATCACCCCTGCTGTGGACACTTTCTGGAGGTCCAAGATCCGTATGCTCCACGACCACTGGACTAAGTGTGTAAATGTAGGAGGAGACTATGTTGAAAAATAAATGTGCTATGTTTTCTAAAATTGACGCCTTCTACCTTAGGCCACAAACTTATCAATCACCTCGTACAAAATGTTGCATTCAACGATCTGACTTTCTTCAAGTGTTCTTCCATTTTAACTATTTTTAAATACATGCTGAGATACCCTTCAAACACTACCTGCTTTACAGAAAGCCAAATGCAAGGGGAAGCAGTTTAATGATCTTTGATACAAACAACATGTGGGTTTACAACACTGTTCGGAAAAAACCAGGAGATGACTCACACCCTCCTTGGCTTAAACTGTCTTTCTGAAACAAGCTGCAAAGTAATTTATTTAGCCTGTGCTCTATTTGAGCTGATGATCTCTTCTATTTTTAGAGCAATAAGTTGCTCTAAGTCCACTCTACATGTGCCTTGGAGATAGCCCTCTGGGCTCTGACTCATACATCACCCACAGAAAGATTGATCTCTTCGTTTTCCTGCCTGATTATTTTAGCAGATTTGCTTCAAGCCCTGCCAATACTCGCTTGCAGCTTCTCATTAAAAAACATGCACCAAATCCAAATACCTTTATTACGTGACATTTTGCAGAAAGATGAGCAGGTTTGCTCATGGTTTAAAAATGTGGCTTATTGCAGAGTAAAAACATGACTGAGCTATGAAATAGTAATTAGACAACTGAATACAGATTTGAGTTCCTTCAGCATTTTGTGTGCATTGCTAGAATTTATACGTTTAAGATGAGGGGTAGAAGATTTGAAGGAGATCTAAGGGGCAATTCTTTTATACAAAAGATGTAGGTATATGAAATGAGCTGGCAGAGGAAGCAATAGAGGTGGGTACAATTTAAAAGACATGTAGTTAGGTACATGGATATGAAAGGTTTAGAGTAGGGGTTCCAAACCTGCCTCGGTTAACAGTAAGGGTCCACTCTATAAAAAAGGTTTGGAACCCCTGGTTTAGAGAGATACGGACCAAATGAAGGCAAATGGGATTAACTTGTAAAGGTATCTTGGTCAGCATGGATCAGTGGGGCAGAAGGGCCTGTTTCCTTGTTGAATCTATGAATCGGATTTCAAATTGTGAATGTATTTCCTTTCTTTTACTATCACTGCGCAGCATCGAATAAAAAAACGTTTTTGAAAGGATGCTACTGACCTGTGAAAAAAATGACAGTGTGGATCTCCCTCGACCAGCTTATTCTATAAGGCTGGCTCCATCCTCAATGAGAGTCTGGAAAGTTAATCAGCCAGATGGGGTGGAGGTGAGGGGGAAAAAAAAGACCTCCAAAAAAACCGCAGGAAATTTTTGACAGGCAGCTGAGCAATATTTTTCGCTAAGCTGATGTCAAATTACTGAAATCTAGAAATTAGATTGCATTGCAGTATTTGTTTAAACACTGAGTGACCCTAAATTAATTTAGAGTCACTGACACTAATAGTGAAATTGGTCAGGCATTTCTGGTTGTGGTTCATGTTGTCACAACAACCATTTTTCTGACAACTTCGGCGATATGGTTGGCGTGGACAAGTTGAGCCAAAGGGTCTGTTTCTGAATGGCACTTTGACTCTACATAGAGCCGTAAAGTTGTAGAACATTGCAGCACAGAAACAGGCCCTTCAGCCCATTTAGTCCATGCCAAACTCCCATTTGACCTGCGCCCAGTCCACAGCCCTGCCCTCCATAACCCTCCCATCCATGTACCTAGCCAAATTTCTCTTAGGTGTTGAAATCAAACCCACATCCAGTACTTCCACTGGCAGCTCATTCCACAATTTCACCATCTTTTAAATGACGAAGTTCCCCCTCTTGTTCCCCTTAAACATTTCACCTTTCATCCTTTATCCATGACTTCGAGTTCTAGTCTCACCCAACCTAAGTGGAAAAAGCCTGCTTGCAATTATCTGTCTATACTCCTTTGACATCTCCCCTCATTCTACTATGCTCTAGGGAATAACATCCTAACCATTCATCCTATCACTATAACTTAGGTCATAAAACCCTGGCAACATTCTTATAATTTTTCTCTGCACTCTTTCAATCTTATTAACATCTTTCCTGTAGGGAAGTGACCAGAACTGCACACAATACTCCAAATTAAGCCTTGCCAACTTCTCTTACAACTCCAACTCTTGTAATGACAACAATTCAACAGTGCATGTTTCTGATCTAAATTGGATTTCAAAGCCACACAAAACATGTTTCTTGGGACATTGTTAGTAGAGTTAAGGGAACATTGTGGTTTTGCTTGCTTTTCTCAATATTTCAAAGTTCAGAGTATACTTATTATCAAACTATATATATATTATATAACCTTGAGATTTGTCTCCTTACAGGCAGTCACAAAACAAGAAACCCAAAAAGAACCCATTAAAAAAAAGACCAAAAAACATCAGAGAGAGGAAAAAAAACACAAATTGTGCAAACAATAAAAGCAAAGAACAACATTCAGAACAAAAATGAGGCCATAGACATGAAGCCCAGAGCAGCTGGAACAAGTCCACAACCTCAGCTTCAGTGCAGCAAAGAGCAGAGAAAATGTTGTGGAGCAGTGAGCAGAACTGGCCCGACCCTCAAATCTGGTCCCAATGTTTAAATTATCCCAAGATTAGATCATTCCTTGCTTTAACTCACGGGCCCTGTCGCAGAGTTATGGGTCTGGACTTCACTGCCACGTTCCGGCCTGTACTCGACCTTTCCAAATCAGCCCTGTGCTTAGATCGATCAGACCCTGCTCTTGGTTTAGGGGGATGGGTTCTGCTGACCCTGATATTGAGAGGCAAGCCTTGTTAGTCTCAGAACTGGCTGTAGTCGGTTCTGAGACTAAGTACATCCCACCATTTAGACACTTAGCTACTGATTCAGAAGTAGAGGCTTCAACAGTGGGGGCTGTGGGAGAAGTATAGCAAACTATTCAGGGTGAGTTGGAGAGCTAAGCAAACTATAGGCAGCAGCCAATGCCAGATTATGAACAGAGCATAACTTGCCATTAAGTCCACCCAGAAGAGCTGCAATAGCTAGGGGAGTTGAGCTATGATAAATTCTACCATTGGATGTCCTGGCTAAGCATCAGCAGCTTCTTTTTTGCTGAATGAGCAAAAAAGCTATAAGGAACTTGCCAACAAAGAGATACTTCTTAAAAGAGACATGAAAAAGTATAGTGTTCGAGCAGGAGAGGAGAACTCAGAGATGGAGATCAACTTTTCATTGGAGGTCACATTCCATCACTGACAGAATAACAAAGCAGCCACAGTATCAGTCAAATTATTTCATAATTATGTGATCCACTGTAATGAACTATTCAAGTTGCAATGGAAAAGCATCATTCTCTGTCTAGTGGCTATCAAAAATGTTCTCAACCACATTGACATGAAAGGTTATCATTGACATTTTATCATCCATTCCAGCTGGCATTAATGGGTGAGCAGCAATGGCAACAGCTGCCTCAACAGTGTCATTTATAAGACCATAAGACATAGGAGCAGAATTAGGCCATCTGGCCCATCTTTGTACACTCTATACAATTATCTTTGTGCACTGAAGGTTGCGATGTACCTTAAATAACAATGCATTTGAGCATTGCTAGTATCTGGAGAATAACTTATAACAAATTATGTAATATAGAAATGGACAATCTATGCCCCAGTGCCTCTCCTGTTTGACAATTTTGTAGGTGTTTGTTAATATCATAGTGTTGTGTCACTCTTTCCCTGTATGGCTATGATATATTTCGCTGCAAGACTCCTTCCTGTTTCTTGGGTTCCTGAACATGTCTATGATTACAGATGTCAGGGAACATCTGCCCTAGATGGTCAGGTTTCAGAGTGCCACCCAGGGCCAACTGAAAGAACATCCTAGCAGGGGTGGTTATGGACATGAGTGAACAAACTGTCTGAGAGATCATGGTGGGAAAGAATGAGTGAACTCCTTTGTGGAAGTGGTGGGACATCAGTGTTGAACCTGCACAATGGGTAGCCTCTTCTGGACAATAGGTGCAGCAAGTGGTTGGCACCCAGTCCATTGTTACAACCTCAAGACATCGACCTAAGCCAGCTTCCAATTCAACCATCTATGTAAGCTGAGCTGGACTCAACTCATGAGGAAAGGTTATGTAAGTGTTAGAGGTATCTCCCTGCAGTAAAGAAATGAGTTCATACATGCCATAACTCTGCTCAGGTAAGAAAAGAGTTGCATCTTCCTGCTCATTCAGGAAAGTAATCTGCTCAAATGCAACACCTCTTCATTCAAGATAACGGTGAACTGCTCCCATGTAGTATCTCGTCTCTAAAATTATGAGCTGATTTAGAGTTGCAAACCTGTATCCAGGAGAATAACTGTCTGTTCATAAAAGTCATCTTGTTGGTAGTGTATACACTGCTCCTTTAACTTGCTCCCTCTTCTCATAGTCTTAAAAGGCAAAACAGAAGATAGATGCACCCTAGTAACACACACACACACACACACACACACACACACACACACACAGAGTGCTGGAGGACCTAAGGCAGTATCTATGGAGAGGAATAAACAGTTAACGTTTTGGGCCGAGACCTGAAACACACATTTTGAGTGTGTTATTCTGGATTTCAAGCATTTGCTTAATCTCTTGTGTTCATGATAGTTGCTCCCTGAACATCCTTACAGTGATGCAATGGCATCCACATCAATCAAAGATCCATTGAAAGAGGAAACAGCGATCATAATAAACCATATCTGGCATACCTGGTGTAACCTGGCACAGGTTATGAAGGTTATTTGTACTCTGCTGGTCATTGTGAGGAACTGTGGCATTTTCCTGCAGAATTTTGGCCAATATCTGGATTATTTTATTTGGCCCTGCCGATTAATTTGGTCATTATACCAGAAACTCCAGTTCTTCACCCAAGTGGTGCCATAGGATCTTACAAATCCATCCAAGATAGCAGAGAATTGTTGTTTTCATGCCTCAACTAAAAGATAGCACCTCACACAAAATGAAATGAAAGAAGATCTAGTGTTTTCCTGCATATATGATGAAGAAACTCTCCTCGGACTTCCAGCCAGGTACAGGTACGGTTATCGATTATAACTGACATTTCGATGACCAACTCTGCCATTTTCATCAGGAATGATGATCTGTGATGAAGATGGCAGAATTGGTCATCAAAATGTCGGTTATAATTGATACCTGTGCACGGTTGGAAACCCGAGAAGAATTTATTCATGCATAATAGTTCTGCTGAAGGGTCTTGGCCCGAAACGTCAACTGTTTACTCTTTTCCATAGATGCTGCCTGGCCTGCTGAGTTCCTCCAGCACTTTGTGTGTGTTGCTTTGATTTCCAGCATCTGCAGATTTTCTCTTGTTCATGTACAATAATGTTACTTTTCTATGTAATATAACAAGATTTAATTTTTAAAAATAATTGAAATGTATAATGGTTGTTTTTTATTCATTATGACTATAATTAGTAATAGTAAGGGTAAGAGCTATCAGTAAGTATGGAATTAAGATTGAGTTTACTTCTATTTGCTTGCATACACCCAAGGAGAAAAGGACTCCTTAACTTTCCCCCTCCTGTTCTCTTACTCAATGATTTACTCCTCATTTGCTCATGTAGTATGCAAAGGCTGCTAGCACAATGCAGCATACCACAGTAAATCCTGAAGCCCACTTCTGCAATACTGAATTACTCCTTTCAGGAATATGTTCAGTTATTGATTGTTCTTAATTGCCTTTGGACTGAGTAACTTTGGTGGATCACATTCCTTCGAATTTAGAATTAAATATAATTTAGCAGACTTCCTTTCCTGGAAGATAGTTGTTAACCTGATGGAGTTTTAATGACAATCCAATGGTTACATGGTTACTATCGTTAATACTGTTTTCACAATTAGCTGAATTTAAAGAGGTGTTTACTGCAGTCAGATTTGAACTCATGCCATCTCCTGCCATCAATCTAGACCCTGATATGTGGATCAATCACTTTTCTATCTTAATCAGTGTGTGTTCTCTTAGAATGATCCGAAGAGTGGGAATGTTCCTTCAGGACTTTGCTGCCCAGGTACTAGACTTTGAATTTGTGCCTCAGTCCATCTTTCGGGAAGAGGTGTCAGATATTGCTGTAGTATTGACATGAAATACAAATAAAACAGAGTTGTGTGGAGCTAATTGCGCCATTGCTGAAGGACAAGCCAGCAGTTTTGAAAAAATATTATGCTTTTATTTCCTGCTTCCCTATGGCAAGATGCAAAGGATGAAGCGGTCTCTTTGTACCACAGGCAGCGCAATTGCCTCCCTTATATAAAAATACGTCAAGAACTGCATGATGTTACTTGTGACTCCCTTAGCATTCTGGAAGGTGGTAGACACCCTGAAATTCATAAGCTTATTCACCTTCGTAGTCACTGGCTACACTGCTGATATTCTGCAGTGAAGCTAGATTGCAATTCACAGATTTAGTGGCAACCACCTTAGTGAAATGCATACACCGCAGATATTGGTTGCATCTGAAGGTCTTGCTTCATGTTCTCCTGCCAAGTCTTTGCTTGACCCTGGTGAAAACCATCAAAGTAAAGGAAAGGAGATGGAGTTAAATGATGGGGTGGATTTTTCCATTTTGTTAGATTAACCCTATGCAAATTCACTTCCAATATATTTGAATATTAATCAATTTAAATGATTGGTTATAATAGAGCATAGAACAGTAGACCAGAGTATAGTCCTTTGGCCCACAATGTTATGGCAACCCTTTAACCTACTCTAAGATCAATCTAAACCTTCTCTTCCACATCGCCCTGCATTATCCTTTGATCCACGTGCCTGTCTAAGAGTCTCTTAAATGTTGCTGATGTATCTGTCTTTACCACCCATCCTGATGGGTTCCACACACCCACTACTATCTGTGTAAAACAACTACTTCTGACATCCACTCATACTTTCCTCCAATCACCTTAAAATTATGCCCCCTCATATGGCACATATCTGGTTATAATAACTGATTATAACTTCATTCATATCTGCCCCTATAACTTCAAGCTCTTGCCAGTGATTCTGGGAGCTCCCAGTATCCTAAGTATATTTAGTTCAATTCGAGTTTAATTGCCTTTTAACCATACATGAATACTTATGAATACAGTCAAAGGAGGCAGTGTGACGACCGGGTAAAGGTGCAAAGACACATTACCAACAGTCACACAGAGGGTCACGATCATGTAATAAGAGTCCCAACGCCCACCTCCTGCACACCCCGCCCGCCACACCGCAGCTTGATGCATACACGTCAACATCCCATATAGGATATCAGTAAAAATATGACACAGAATGTAGTCCAGACCCTCCCAGCCCACCGATATCATGTGTCAAGTGGCCCCCAATGCCTGCTAGGTGACGCTGTTGCTTTGAGGCTTGGTTCTTGCCCCAGCGCCTGACTCCCGCTAGACGAATCCGTGACTTTGAGACCAGTCCTCGCATATACAAGCTCATATAGAATATTAGTAGAAGCACAACCAGACAAATATACTTGTATATAGTCCAGACCCCTCAGTCCATTTTAAATCTTCAGTCACCACAAATGCGCTACGCCGCCCCCGTTAGGGCGTGATGCTTTGAACGCCTCACCTTCAGTGCTCCAAACACGTGACTGACAATTTGCGGCCTGAGTCCACTGAGTGCCACTAAAAAAAAATCTGCAGTTGGCCACAACAGAGCTTGTCTTCTGAAACTTGGAATAGCAATTCCAAGTTTCAGAATTAAATTGGAAGTATTATCACAAAATGATATTTTTAGATTTCCACAACTCTCCTGCTGGCCTCTGCTCCATTTGCTACTCAAGTACCTTTCTCCTTCTCTGCAGTGATGATCAAATGCAAGTGAAAGATCAAAGGAGTTTATAATTTCAGATTTATGCATTCCATCTATACAGTGAAATATCTGAAACAGGCACCTTATTAAAAAGTAATAATCACAGAGGAGAGGAGAAATATATCATTTCTTGTGATTGTAGGTTTTTTTTTCACTCGTTGCAGCCTGCATGCCCCTTGGCTGGAATTTTGCAAGTTTGTGCAGCCATGTGGCCTTTATCTGTTTGGAATATTTATTTTCTATAATCTGCTACAGGCTTTTCTCTCTTTGGGTGAGGTTGGGCTTATTAATGTGGCCATTGCCTGCATATGAAAGATTGGTGCAGAATACAACGGTGTCGAATTTAGACTGAAGATACAGCTAATCTCTTCGGCCTAACAGTCCTGTTTGAGAGTTCAGACTCCACATGGGTTTGATCCACCCTTCTTTTCATCTAGCCCCTTTACTATAAGCTTTTTTCCTTTATTTTGTTCCCCCCTTAAATAGACACACGTTATTTGCTTCTGACACTTCATATAAAGAGAGTTTCATGTGCTCATCATTTTGATCCTGACTGTCTGTCCCTCTTGCTCCTTGTCAAATTGTGCAGCCTTCTCAATTACCAAGAGATGTGATGAGAATGTTTTTTAATTGCTCAAGCCATTCTGCCAAGAAACCATCTTAAAGTGGATGCAAATAGTGATATACATTCTTCATCAAGTATTTTTCACTGATATGTCTTCCCTACTTTCGTCTGTTGGATTTTGCATTGAAGATCCATTTATGTGAATTGTTTAATCCATTACATTAGAATATATGAAATAGGGCAAAGAGTACAGGGTCCCCAAAGAGTCAATAAGATTCTAGCTGTGTCCTCAACCTCACATAGTCCAGGCTAATTGACCCTTTAGCAACTTTGAACCTATTTATAAGTGAGGTCTGGACCTTCTGGAGTAGAGTGTTCCACAGACTTATTACTCCTCTGAGAGCAGAAAATCTTGATGCCATCATTAGGTTTAGGAAACTTCTATGTTCTACTTATAAAGTACCTTTTGGAAATCCAAATATTCTCATCATCTTCCTTCAGTTAGCCCTGACGAAGGGTCTCGGCCTGAAACGTCGACTGTACCTCTTCCTAGAGATGCTGCCTGGCCTGCTGCGTTCACCAGCAACTTTGATGTGTGTTGCTTCATCTACTGGTCTTCCTTTTATTCTATTCTGCTCGTTACATCCAAAATGAATTATCCTTTCTGTAGAATACTAATCTCCCAATTGCATTAGAAACCAAGGCCGTTAACCCAGTATTATCTGAGTGTGGTTCATTCTAGGCCCCACTTCCTAATCAGTGCTCACCAGTGTTACCTCAGTTCACATCTTTATTTCATTTATCAGTCAAATGGCCTTATTAGTTCCACTCAAAGCTGGCTGCCCTTCCAGAATTCAGCCGTAAGCAAACATGACCCTGTGGCTACTGAAGGCAAGCTTAGTTCGCCTTGCTGAATCAGGAGACTGTATTCTTATTGGCTTATTTACTTCCTTGACAACCTTCAGCTGCACTTTCTTGGTGTCAGGGTGAAGTTTCTTGCATAATCCACTAAGAAGGCAATATTCTTGAGGCCCTTACATCCACATTAAGATACCTAATGCAAAGTCACTGACTCAACATTTGCTACTGTCTTTATGTTGATCAGGCCAACACCCGAACGTTCCCATCCTCAATGAAGGCAGAGCTCAGCACGTTATTATGAGAGAAATGGTTGCAGTGTTTGCATCCGCACACAGACTGAGGTAGATACAATTGCTGCACCCTGGTTTCCTCCTACGAAGCCCACAGCTACCGTAACTAATTCAGTTTACTCCACAATGTCATGAAATGGCTGAGAGCACTGGACACAGCAAGGCTACAGAACCAGACAGTAACTCAGCTGTAGTCAGTAGTTCTGACTGGTGGTGTCTCTAGCCAAGCAGTCTGAGTACAATCATAACATTAATATCTACTTGACACAACCCAGGTCTGTCTTTTTACATAGTGAATAAAAGACAAATCCAGTTCAACTTATAACTGCATGATCACGTCAAGTTAAGTTTATTGTCATTTAACTATATACATCAATATAACATATATAACCATATAATGTATAAAGAAACGAGACAGCGGTTCTTAGAACTGGGGTGTAAAGCACAGTAGTACACATACGCACATAACACACGATAACTTATGAAGGTAAGGATAAAAGCTACAGATGAATCACACATAAGTAACAAACTAATGCACATTAGTTTTAAATATTGGACGGTATGGAATAGATTAACTAGTGACACTTCAAATACAATGCAGCTGAGAGTTCAGAAGACTAGGAAAATAAACTGTTTCTCACCCTGACCATTCTTGCATCATAGTCTCCTGCCTGATAGTAGAAAATCAAAAAGGACGCTGGATGGATGGGTGAGATAAGACCATAAACCGTAAGATATAGGAGCAGAAGTAGGCCATTTGGCCCATTGAGTCTGCTCCACCATTCAATCATGGGCTGATCCAATTCTTCCAGTCATCCCCACTCCCCTCTTTCACCTCATACCCTTTGATGCCCTGGGTAATCAAGAAGCTATCTATCTCTGCCCTAAATACACCCAATGACTTGGCCTCCATAACCACTCGTGGCAACAAATTCCATAGGTTTACCACCCTCTGACTAAAGTAATTTCTCTGTATCTCAGTTCTAAAAGGAGGTCCTTCAATCCTGAAGTCATGTCCTCTTGGCTTAGAATCCCCTACCATGGGAAATTATTAAGGGATCCTTAATAATATTAAGGGCCATGCGCATGCAGTGTTCCTGATAAATATCCCCGATGAATGGTCGGGAGACCCTTATGATCCTCCCCTTATGATTGTCACAGTCCTTTGTTTGGACTTCTGGTCCGATGCTCGACTGCTGCCATACCAGATGGAGACATAACTTGTCAGGATGCTCTCTATGGTGCTCCTGTAAAGCACAGTTGAGATGAGGGTGGGGAGCCTTGCTGGCCTCAATCTTCTTAGGAAGTGGAGGTGCTGTTGCACCTTCTTGTTCAGGGAGGTGGTTTTAAGGAACGAGGTGAGGTCATCTGTGATGTGAACTCCCAGGAATTTGATGCACTTAACTTTCTCTAAGGAGGAGTCATGTATTTGCAGAGGGGGATGGTTTGTCTGTACCTTCCTGAAGTTCACAATGATTTTCTTTTCCTTCTCCACGTTCAGGCTTGGTTGTTCTTCTCACACCAATCCACCAGCCACCTATACTCTGTCTCGTCATTGCTTATGATAAGGCCACCCGCTGTTGTGTCATCCGCAAACTTGCTGACACGGTTTGAGCTGGATCCTGTGACAGTCATGTGTCAGTGTGAATAGCAGCAAGCTGAACACACAGCTTTGGGGAGTGCCAGTGCTCAGCATAATAGGATGAGAGATGTTGCTGCCCACACTGATTGTGGTCTTACTGTTAAGAAGTCCTGTATCCAATTGCAGAGGGAGGTGTTGAGACCCAGCGAGGACAGTTTCCCCACCGGTTTGTGGGGTATAATGGTGTTGAATGCCAAACTGAAGTCTATAAAAATAGCAGTCTGGCATATGAGACCCTATCTTGCAGGTTGGACAAGGCAGAGGCTATGCATCATCAGTGGATCAATTTGAATGATAGGTGAACTGGAAAGGGTCCAGTGTATCTGGGAGAAAGGCTTTAATGTGTTTCATGACCAGCCGCTGAAAACATTTCATAATGGTTGACATTAGTGCCACTGGATGATAGTCATTTAGGCAGATTACTATCACTTTTGGCACTGGAATGATGGTTGCTGCCTTGAAAACCAGGAGGACAATAGACTGCTCCAGAGGGATGTTGAATATATCATTCAGCACCTCCGTTAGACTGGGCTATACAGTCTTTCAGAACCCGACCTGGTATATCATCAGGCCCTGCAGCTTTTGTATGGGTTGACTCTGGCCAGGGCCTTCCTCACCTCATCTTAAGCCAGATGGTGTGGCTGCTCCCCTGGAATCAGTCCACACCTGATCATCACCAAAGCGACAGACTAACAGGTAACACTTTCTCACCATAACCTCACTGGGCCCAGTTTGAGTTTGTAGGACCACCGGTCCTGGATCTCATCACATTGTTTTTTCAAGGACCAAAGAGCTAAGTTCTAAAGGTGGTGATTACCTTGATATCAAGCCAGTGTTAACCAAGTGTGGCATTGAAATAACCTGGTTAAACTGAAATCAATAGTAATCAAAGGGATAAAAAAAAACTTATTACTTGGAGTCATACCATAGCTTTCACAAAGGAAGATGGCAGAGGTTACCAAAGGTCAATTATCCATGATCTAGCCCCTGGACGTTACTATTGGAGGTTCTCAGGGTTGTGTCCTTGGCTCAACTGTCTCCAGCTGCTTCATTAGTGGAATTATCTCCAACAGCAGAAGTGGAATATTTGCTTATGCACTATGTGGAGCAGACTCGACAGGCCAAATGGCCTAATCCTCCTCCTTTCTCTTAGGGTCTTCTGTTTGCACCATGTTCAATTCACTTATAACAGCTCAGCAAACTAAGGTGTCCATCCTGCAGACAGCAAGACAAATGTAGGCTGTTAAGTGGCAAATATATGTGCTGTAGTAGTGCCAGACAATTGGGAAAATGGGCTAAGGATTGGCCGATGGAATTTTACTTGGACAAGTGAGAAATCTAATATGTTGGTCAGTTAAACCAAGGCCACATATGTACAGTAAATGGGACGGCCCTGGACAGCATTGTAGAACAGAAAGACGTAAGGTACAAATAGTTCTCTAATGGCATGGTGGTGTAACAGTGAGCACAATGTTTACAGTACCAGCAACCTGGGCTCAATTCCACTGCAATCTGTAAAGAGTTTGTATGTACTCCCCTTGACAGAGTGTGTATCCTCTGGGTACTCTAGTTTCCTCACACAGTAGAAAGACATACTGGTTTGTAGGTTAATTAGCCACTGTAAATTGTCCCATGATTGGGGTTAAATCGGGGGTTGCTGGGTTGTGCGGCTCAAAGGACCAGAAGGGCCTATTCTGCACTGTACAAAATAAAAATAAGGACACAGATCGAAGGGCAGGCGAAGAAAATGTTTGTCAAGCTTGTTTTCATCAGTCTGACACCGAGTGCAAGTGTTGGGGCATCATGCTACAACTGTACAAGACTTTGATGAGATGTCACTTGGAGTATTGTGTGCAGTTCTTGTCACCTAGTTATAGGAAGGCATTAGGCTGTAAAGAGTGCAGAAAAGATCCCCAAGGATGATACTGGAGGGCTCGAGTTATAACGATATTATTTCAAGGGTCCTAAATCTAGACTTACAACCTCATCCAATTACTGCTATCTTTGGATTACCAATGATAGACTCAAATAATTTAACCTCTTCATCACGAAGGATGATTGCATTTCTTACTTTAATAGCTAGAAGGTCCATCTTGTTGAATTGGAAAGAGATCAACCCTCCTACAGTATTTCATTGGTTTTCACAAACTATGGTGTGTCTGAATTTGGAGAAAATTAGAAGTGCAGTTTATGACCCTTCTATTAAGTTTGAAAAAATTTGGAGGCCATTTATTCAGCATTTTCATTTGATGTAATTTGATCATTTCCAAACTGGTTTTATTTCTCTGTACTGTTGTTGGAGGGGAGTGGAGGCGTCGACGCTGAGGTTTTCTTCTTTTCCATTTTTAAGTTGTTAGTTTTGCCCAAGTCTTTTAGTTTAGTTTAGTTTTTTATTCTTTTGGGATGGTTTTTTTTCCTTTTTTTTGTCTTTTTCCTTTTTTTTGCTTTATATTATCCGTGATCAGTTCTACATGTATGGGAGTTTTGGTAATTTCCACTATTTGGTTTTGCAATTACTCTTTTTTTAAATGTAACAATACATCTCATATTATCTGTATTATTGCTATATTTTGAAATTAATAAAAAGATTGAAAAAGAAAGAGTTATAACGATAGATGGGCTGGGGTTCTTTTCCCTGGATTGTTGGTGGCTTCGGGTGACCTTTTAGAGGTATTTAAATCCATGAAGGGCATAGATTAAGTAGATAGTCACAGTCTTTTTCCCAGGTATTATTGAGGGCATAGATTTTGAGATGGGAGGGGAAAGACTTAAAGGGGACCTGAAGACCTTTTCACACAAACTGGTAGATATGTGGAAAGAGCTGCCAGAGGAAGTGGTAGAGGCCAATACAATCACAATGTTTTAAAGTTAGTTGGATAGATACATGGATAGGAAAGGTTTAGAGAAATATGGACCAAATGGGACTAGCTCAACAAGGATAAATTGGGCCAAAGGACCTGTGTCTGTGCTGTATAACGCTCTGACTCAAATGACCATTTCCAACATGAGAGAATCTAACTACCTACCCTTGACATCCAATCTCATTACAGTATTACTGTAAACCCCATCATCAACATTCAGGGATCTCCACTGTCCGGAAACTCATCTGAACCTGTCACATAAATGCTGTGGCTATAATTCAATTTAAAGTCAAAGTAAAATTTATTATCAGAGAACGTGCATGTCACCTCATTTTTGTTTTTGCGTGTCGCACCAGACAGTCAGCCATTCTTGTCTGGTGTGTGGTGTCAGGTTTGGTCTCCTTTTGGATAAACCGGGTCACAATATGAACGTTCATGACTAGACCCTCTTTTTTTTTTTGAGCTCGATGCTCAACCCGGCATGGATGGAAAGTGTGCTCGGGGGTGGCCCGACTTGGATTCGAACTCGGAAGCCTTCACTCCGGAGTCCAGCGCTGATGCCATTGCACCAACAGCCGGCCATGTCACCTCATACAACCCCGAGATTCCTTTTCAGCGGGCATACTTAGCAAATCAATAGAAGAGTAACTATAAACAGGATCAATGGATAACGAACCGTGCAAATACAGTATTAATCAATAGTAATAAATAATGAGTATGAAATAACAAGATAAAGAGAAATTAAAGTGAGACCACTGGTTGTGGGAACACCAGAGGTAGAATGAGTGTAGTTATCCCCTTTTGTTCAAGGGTCTGATGGTTGAGGGGTAGTAACTGTTCTTGAACCTGGTGGTGTGGATCCTGAGACACCTGTACCTTCTATCTGATGGCAGCACAGAGAAAAGAGCATGGCCTGGGTGGTGAGGATATTTCATGATGGATGCTGCTTTTCTACAGCAGTGTTTCATGTAGATATGCTGAATGGTTGGGAGGGGTTTACTCGTTATGTACTGGGCCAAATCCACAACCTTTTGCTCAAAGGCGTTGGTGGTCCCATACCAGGCTGTAATGCAGCCAGTCAGCACACTTTCCATCATACATCTATAGAAGTTTGCCAAGGTTTTCAATGGCATGCCAAATCTCTGCAGACTCCTGAGGAAGTAGAGGTGCTGTCATGCTTTCTTTGCAATTATATTTATATGATGGGTCCAGGACAGGTCCAGTGTGAGATAATATCATCCAGGAACTTAAAGTTACTGATCCTCCAATGATTACTTCCCTCTCCTGAAGTCCACAATCAGCTCCCTAATTTTATTGACATTGAGTGAGAGATTGTTGTTATTACACTACTCAGTCAAATTTTCAATCTTCCTCCTGTATGCTGTTTCATCACCATCTTTGATATAGTCTCTTCTCAGACAGGAGTTGATATGTTTCATCACCATCTTTCAAAACACTTTATCAGTGTGGGTGTAAGTGCTACTAGACAATTGTCATTGAGGCAGGTTACCATGTTCTTCTTTTGCAATGTTATCATTGAAACGTGTTTGAAGCAGGTGTGTGTCTTAAACTGCCAGAGCGAGAAGTTAAAGATCTCAGTAAACACTCCAACCAGTTGATGAGCACAGGTCTTTAGTGCTTAGCCAGGTACATCCTCTGGGCTGGATACTTTCCATGAGTTCACCCTCCTGAAAGCTGCTCGCACGTTGGCCTCAAAGACTGAAATCACAGGATCATTTGGAGCTGAGGGAGTTTGTGATGGTTGCTCCATGTTTTGAGAGACAAAGCGAACATAGGAGGAACTAAGTTCTTCCAGAAGTGAAGCCCTGCTGTCACTCATGTCGCTTGAATTAACTTTATAAGTGGTGATAGTCTTCAAGCCTGGCTACCACTGTCAAGCATCCTTTGTTAATTCAAGTTTAGTCTGGAATTGACACTTTGCCCGCGGGATGGCTTTCCAGAGGTCATACCTGGACCTCTTGTCATTTTCTTGGTCATCAGACTTGAATGCTTCTGATTTGGCCCTCAGAAGATTGTGGATTTCATGGTTTATCCAGTGCTTCTGTTTGGGGAAGATTCTGAATAATCTTGTAGGGACACACTCGTCTCCAACTGTTTCAATAAAATCTGTGACAACCATGGTGTTTTCATCCAGATCCACAGATGAGTCCTTGAATATGGTCCCGTCCACCAACTCGAAGCGATCCCTTAGACGCTCCTCTGCCTCCAGCGACCACCGCTTTCTTGTCCTGTTCTCTGGGGCTTTACTCTTTAGCTTCTGTCTGTATGCAGATAGGAGGACAGCCAAGCGAGGAAAAGGCATGTCAGGAAAAGTATGTATTATTCTACCCTTCCCTGGATGAATGCAGAGCCAAGATCTCTCAACAAGTTCACCACCATCCTGGACAAAGTACACTATTTGATTGGTACCCATCAACCACCCTAAATATTAATTCCCTTCATTAAAAATGTGCCCTCTATTAAATAGGTTGGGCTGCTCACAAACCTGAAACCATTATTTTCAACAAAGCAAACACGAGGAATTCTGCAGATGCTGGAAATTCAAGCAACACACATCAAAGCTGCTGGTGAACGCAGCAGGCCAGGCAGCATCTGTAGGAAGAGGTGCAGTCGACGTTTCAGGCCGAGACCCTTCGTCAGGACTAACTGAAGGAAGAGCTAGTAAGAGATTTGAAAGTGGGAGGGGGAGGGGGAGATCCAAAATGATAGGAGAAGACAGGAGGGGGAGGGATGGAGCCAAGAGCTGGACAAGTGATTGGCAAAGGGGATATGAGAGGATCATGGGACAGGAGGCCCAGGAAGAAGGAAAAGGGGGAGGGGGGGGGGGAAAGCCCAGAGGATGGGCAAGGGGTATATTCAGAGGGACAGAGGGAGAAAAAGGAGAGAGAGAGAGAAAGAATGTGTCTATATAAATAACGGATGAGGTACGAGGGGGAGGTGGGACATTAGTGGAAGTTAGAGAAGTCAATGTTCATGCCATCAGGTTGGAGGCTACCCAGACGGAATATAAGGTGTTGTTCCTCCAACCTGAGTGTGGCTTCATCTTTACAGTAGAAGAGGCCGTGGATAGACATGTCAGAATGGGAATGGGATGTGGAATTAAAATGTGTGGCCACTGGGAGATCCTGCTTTCTCTGGCGGACAGATCGTAGGTGTTCAGCAAAACAATCTCCCAGTCTGCGTCGGGTCTCGCCAATATATAGAAGGCTGGATAGCAAGAGGCTGTGAGCACCTTCATTCGCAGGTTCTCCTGCAAAGAGCAGACCAACCTCACTTGGTAGTTTAACACTGATTTTTCATCCCCTTGGATCTAAATTCGGCAACTCCTATCCAATAACACAGTGAGGTTATCGTCACTAGACAATGACAATAAGGACTGGGCAATAAATTTTGTCTCTGCCAATGATGGCTAAATAAAAAAAAATAGAAGTGTTAACCACTCTTTTATGCTTACCTCATCTTTAATACTCATTATGTCAGGACATGTATAGTCTTGCATTTTGGTAGAAGGAATATAGGCATAGACTATTTTCTAAGTGAGGAGAAAATTCAAAATTCCAAGGTGCAACAGGACTTGGGAGTCTTTGTGCATGATTCCCTAAAGGTTAACTTGTAGGTTGAATCAGGTAAATGCAATGTTAGCATCCATTTCAAGAGAGCTAGAGTATAAGAGCAAGGATGTGATGCTGAGGCTTTATAAGGCACTGGTCAGACTGCACTTGGAGTATTGTGAGCAGTTTTGGCTCACTTTTCTCAGAAAAGATACATTGGGATTGGAGAGGGTCCAGAGGAGGTTCATAAGAATGATTCTGAGAATGAAAGGAGGAGTGTTTGGTGGTTCTGAGTTTGTACTCACTGGAGTTTAGAAGAATTGAAACCTATTGAATATTGAAAGGCCTAGATAGAGTGGGTGTGGTGAGTCTAAGATTAGAGGGCACAGCCTCAGAATAGAAGGACATCCATTTACAACAGAAATCAGGAGGAATTTCATCAGCCAGACGGTGCTGAATCTGCGGAATTCATTGCCATGGATGGCTGTTGAGGACAAGGCATTGAATATCTTTAAAGTGGAGGTTGATAGGTCCTAGATTAGTCAGGCTGTCAAAGGCTACAGGGAGGAGAATGAGGATGAGAGGGATAATAAACAGTACTGATGAAATGGTGGAGAAGACTCGATGGGCCAAATGGCCTAATTCTGCACTTATATCTTATGGTCTTATTACTTCCAGGTCATTAATTGCAGCTCATCACATTTTCCCTGCATTTCCTCAACTCTAATAGCTGTAAAGTCAAATACATCTGATGTAGGAAACAGTTGGTCGACCACTAATATGCATCCCTTTGAAATTAATGGGAAAGAAAATGACATTTGTGTAAAAATGGCTGCTAATTTACTTAAAATCCACCCTTCACTATTGCCTAAAATCATAGGACATCTATTACTGAACTACATTAAGTTTAACTTTAAGTTGCTGATTATTTTCACTTTTACCTTAGCCAATGTAGAGACAAGCCCGTGAAGGTCTAAGCTTCAGTCACTCAATCATTGCCTTTCACCATTTGATTTAGTATGATGAAAGCACTCTTTGCTTCTAAGTATATAATGTTCTGTTTTATGGCGATAAAGCATAAAGAGAAGTCTAATGACCAGAAATGATAATGATTAGAGCATCAAATGGATATTTATAGATATTTTAGGCTCCTGGGAATACAGAGGACGGTTAGATAAGGTGGAAAGCAGTATTAATGGAAAACATCAAATTTCAAATAACTCAGCCCTTGAAGTTGCTTTCTGAAGAATGAAAGTTGACTCTGGGAATTTTGTTTAGCTGAGCAGAGTGAAAACAGCATAACCTTTCGAGTTTGTTCTATGCTCAGCCGTGTTTGAGGTAAATGTGATCTGGTGAAATGGGAGAATGATTTTCATGTTTTGATCCTTGTCCAAACTTTGAAGTAAACTATTTTCTGCTTTTTGCTACTTCGCTAATGAATGTGTAAAGTTTGTATAATGCAAGGAGACTTGTGTGCAATTGTTCTTTTGTAGAAAGCAGGCAGGCTTATTAGCTGAATTTTAATTCTTGCTGTTTCTGTTATTCTCAAATATTCTCCTCCCTGTAGCCTTTGATAGCCTGACTAATCTAGGACCTATCAGCCTCCACGTTAAAGATTAAGTAGTGCCAAAAGAAAGCAAAAATAGTAAGGTAGTGTTCATGGGTTCATCATCCACTCAGATATCTGACACTGGAGGGGATGAAGCTGTTCTTAAAACATTGGATAGGTATCTTCAGGCTCCTGTAATTCCTCTCTGATGATACTAATGAGAAGAAGGCATGTCCTGGGTAGCAGGGGTCCTTAATACTACATGCCATCTTTTTGAGACATTGATGATTGATTGGTACCACCCTAAATATTAATTCCCTTTATTATCAATGTGCCCTCTGTTAAATTGGTTGGGCTGCTCACAAACCTTTGACCACTATTTTCAACAAAGTCTAGGATAGCAAGTGGCTGTGAGCACCTCCATTCGCAGGTTCTCCTGCAAAGAGCGGACCAACCTCACCTGGTAATTTAACACTGATTTTTCATCCGGTTGGATCTAAATTCGGCAACTCCTACCCAATAACACGGTGAGATTCCCTTCACTAGACAATGACAATAAGGACCGGGCAATAAATTTTGTCTCTGCCAATGACAGCTAGATTAAAAAATGTTTGTTAACTGCTCTTTTATGCTTACCTCATCACTTAATACTCATTAGGTCAGGATGTGTATAGTCATGCATTTTTGGTAGAAGGAATATAGGCATAGACTATTTTCTAAATGAGGAGAAAATTCAAAATTCCAAGGTGCAACAGGACTTGGGAGTCTTTGTGCACGATTCCCTAAAGGTTAACTTGTAGGTTGAATCAGGCAAATGCAATGTTAGCATCCATTTCAAGAGAGCCAGAGTATAAGAGCAAGGATGTGATGCTGAGGCTTTATAAGGCACTGGTCAGACTGCACTTGGAGTATTGTGAGCAGTTTGGGCCCCTTTTCTCAGAAAAGATGTGCTGGGATTGGAGAGGGTCCAGAGGAGGTTCATAAGAATGATTCTGGGAATGAAAGGAGGAGTGTTTGGTGGTTCTGAGTCTGTACTCACTGGAATTTAGAAGAATTGAAACCTATTGAACATTGAAAGGCCTAGATTAACATAGCTCAATATCTTAACATAGCTATAGTAAGAGCAAAAGGACAGCAAGGGACAAACTTGATCTTCTCGAAGATCAATGTGGTCATCTATGCATGGAACTGAAAGAGTTGGGGGAGATTTTAAATGAATTTGTTTCATCTGTATTTGGAGACAGACACAAATACTATAGAACTGAGGAAAAATAGTAGGGGGGGGTCATGGACCATATCTGGATTACAGAAGAGGAGGTGCTGGCTGTCTTGAAGCAAATTAGGATGGATAAGTTCACAGAGCTTGACGAGGTGTTCCCTCAGATCTTGTGGGAGACTAGTGCAGAAACTGCAGGCGTCCTAGCACAGATATTGAAAATGTACTTAGCCATGAGTGAGGTACCGGAGGATTGAAGGGTAGCTAATGTAGTTCCATTATTCAAGAAAGTCTCTAAGGATAAGCCAGGATATTATAGACCTGATGTCAGTTATGCACAAGTTATTGGAAGGTATTCTAAGAGACAGGATAGAGAAGTATTTGAATAGACAGGGCCTGATGAGGGATAGTCAACAGTATTAATGTTTTCCATTAATACTGTGCATGGTAGATCACGTCTCTCCAATCTTATTGAGCATTTTGAGGAGGTTTCTAAGACGTTTAATGAAGATAAGGCAGTGGACTTTGACATCAAGGATAAAGTCCCACATGGGATGCTGGTCCATAAGGTTGTTACTTGCCATTCAAAATGAAGTAGTCTTTTGGATCCAAAATTGACTTGGCAGAAGTCAAAGAGTAGTAGTAGATTGTTGCCTCTCTGACTGGAGGCCTGTGAGTAGTGGTGTGCCACAGGGAACAATGGGTCCATTGTTGTTTATCATCTCTATTAATGATTTAGATGATAATGCGGCAAACTGGATCAACAAATTTGTGGATGACTCCAAGATCGTGAGTGTAGTGGACAGCAAGGAAGGCTATTAAAGCTTGCAGTATGATCTTGACCAGCTGTGAAGATGGGCTGAAAAATGGCTGATGGGATTTGATGCAGACATGTGTCAGGTGTTGCACTTTGGAAGGACATACCAAGGTACAAATTTCACAGTGAATAGTTGGGCATTTGATGCATGCGGTAGAACAAAAGGACCTGGGAATACCAATTTATAATTCCTTATAAGTAGCATCACAGATAGATAGGGTAGTGAAGAGAGTTTTTAGCACATTGATTTTCATATATCAGGACAGAGTTGGGATGTTATGTTGAAGTTGTGCAAGATGTTGGTGAGGTTGAATTTAGAGTAACGTGTGTAGTGCAGTTTACCTACCTACAGGAAAGAGTACAGTAAAAAAAAGACAAGGATGTTATGAGAACTTGAGGACCTGAGTTATAGGGAATGGTTAAATAGGTTAGGACTTTGTTCCCTGGAGTGTGAAAGGATGAGGAGATATCTTATACGGTAGATGTATACAAGATGATGACGGCTATAGATATGGTGAATGCATGCAGGCTTTTTCCCTTGAGGTCAGGTGAGAATTGAACTCGTGGTCTTAGATGTTGGGTGAAAGTTGAAATATTAGGCCATAAGACCACTAGACATAGAAACAGAATTAGGCCATGCAGCCCATTGAATCTGTTCCGCCATTCCGTCATGGCTGATTTATTATCCCTCTCCAGCCCATTCTTCGCTGAAGGGAAAATTCTTTACTCAGAAGATAGTGTGAGTGAGGAATGAGCTGCCAGTGGAAGTGGTAGGTGTGGTAGATTGTAACATTAATGAGAAGTTTGGATTAGTATATGGATGAGAGGGGTTTGGAGGGATATGAAGATTTGTGATAGTACCACCTCCTCGCTGACAATCAACACTGATGCACCTCAGGGATGTGTGCTTAGCCCACTGCTCTACTCCCTCTATACCCATGACTGTGTGGCTAGGTATAGCTCAAATACCATCTATAAATTTGCTGATGATACAGTCATTATGTGGCTTATACGCTGGAGAAGCCCTAGATCCATTTTCGATAAACCATTGATGGTGAAATCTCAGGTGGTGAAGAGACGGCATACAGGAGTGAGATATATCTGCTAGTTGAGTGGTGCTGCAGCAATAACCTGGCTCTCAATGTCAGTAAGACAAAGAGCCAATTGTGGACTTCAGGAAGGGTAAGACGAGGGAACACAAACCAATCCTCAGAGAGAGATCAGAAGTGGGAGAGAGTGAGCAATTTCAAGTTCCTGGGTGTCAAGATCTCTAAGGATCTAACCTGGTCCCAACATAATGATGCAGCTAGAAAGAAGGCAAGACAGCAGCTATATTTTATTAGGAGTTTGAAAAAATTTGGTTTGTTACCTAAAACACTCGAAAACTTCTTCAGATGTACCATGGAGAGCATTCTGACAGGCTGCATCACTGTCTGATATGGATAAGTGGCTACTGTACAGGACTGAAAGAAGCTGCAGAAAGTTGTATAATTAGTCATATTGCCCTGGTTCATATTTTTACTGTTATGCTGTGTGTATTTCATTTTGACAGTTCTGTAAGAGCAGTCTGTTATGTTTTCAGCTTGTTTGGGTTATTGTTGAAGATAAGAGATGAGGAAAAATGTGTGCCATCTAATTTGGATGGTTGAATTAAGGGGAGGTTTTTCTGGTGAGGGACACTAAGGTTGAGCTTGGGGCTTTGGTTTGGGAGGAGGTGAAGAGGGAAGACCGGGAGAGAAGAGGTTGTAGTATATGACCCAGAGCGGGACCGTGATTCGACGAAGCCAGGGGCGAGATCGGTTGAGGATCGGTGACTATGGAGAAACTTTGAGCTCCAACTTGTGAACATTTGACTGTTTCATTAAAATGGACCCTTTTCTTTTTTTTTGTTCTTTTCTTTACTAACCCTTTAGTCAAATTAAGATTCATAAATATCATCGTTTACTTGTATGCCGTGAGCTGTCTGTTATTTTGCGGCACTAATTTGTAACAGGGTGGTGAATTACCCAGCGTCCACACAAACAGGAGTGGGGTGGGAGAACGCCTCAGTCTCACGAGATTGGTGGGGCCGGAAGTTGTCTTCTCTAGACTTGTGCAGCCATTACATTGACTATAACTGATTTATTTATGTTTCTTCCTATATTATCATGTATTGCATTATACTGATGCTGCTAAGTTAACAAGTTTCATGACACGTGCCGGTGGGAATAAACCTGATTCTGATATGGTCTGGATGCAGGTAGATGGTACTAGGCAGAAACATAAGGTTGGCATGAACCAGATGGGCTGAAATCTCCTCCTGTGCTCTATTCATAGTTCTCTATGAATCCATGTTGTAATAATGCTTTTTGAGAATAATTCCACTAAATATTGAAAGATTCATCTGAAAAGCTCAGGAGCATATTTATAACAACAAATGAAGCCATGATGGAGACAATAAATCAACCTAAGGCAAATAATAAAAGGAATGAACATAAAATATAATTTCATGATGGATATCTTATGCTAACTCAAGCCCACAATGGCACTTAGTGCTCTTATGCAGTTTTATAGCATGCATATATTTCAATGATTTGTACAGGAGCTGAATGTATACAAATTATGACACAATGGCTAATTACTTCATGTAATACTAAATAGACCAATTAATGTCATCTACCAAGTTTGCAAAGTTGAACACACTTTCACTAGCAGGAGGGCTACCCTCCAGAGCTTGCTAAAGGGATCACCTAATGCTTACTTCATATAGTGTCCCAGTGGTTTTTGTTTCTGTTTTCAACATTTGCTGATGTTTGTGGAAGCATCTATTTAATGAGAGCCGACTATTTGTCATTCTTTACTATCAGACCACAAGATGTAGGGTAAGCAAAAGGCTACACAAAAATTGAATGGCATCTTTGCGCTGTCGATTCATGTAGCTTGTTTTAATGGCTTTAGGGTTCAGCTCTGAGACAAACCAGAAAAGCACAAACCACTGCTTTAACATCCAGATGGTTTATGATCACAAATAGCCAGTCATCAGGACAATTACCTAAATCCTGGCAGCCGTTTTTATGCGGGCAGTTGTTGTTCTGGCTGCCTTTAGGTCATCATGGAGGAAGGACCATCTGCTGATAGCGTGACTTTCGGTGGCAGTGCAAATGCCATGCAAGCTTTGTGGTGACCAACTGCATTTTGCTGACTTCACCATTAGCTTTGATCAAGTTTCAAATGGAAAATAAAACTTCCTTTTGCTTGCATCATACACCGGGGTGCTCTCTTCAGTTACCTGAGGAGGTAACTGTAGCCATTGGCAAGGAGCAGTTGTCGCCAGGTAGTGCCCAACTTTCACAGAGTGTTTTGACCCTTAACCACGACACTCTCCTGTTGACAGATTAGCAGTGTCACTGCCCATCTGCTCCTGACTTCTACCTCAACTCCTCTCACCTGCTCCATATCCACCCAGGGGCTATTTCTACTTCCTCCCCCATTCTGTAAGCTGCTTGGTTCTTGCTCTTTTCATCAAGACCCAGTGAAGACAGCAACCTCCATGCTGACCTTGCTGGCAGCCCTCTACAACTGATCTCCATGGGGAATAGCCACCTTCTGCACTCCTGGACTAAGGACTGGTACCTCAGGACCCTTCTCTCGTGTGTCTCCTCACATCCTTCCTCCCAAGGTTCTGTGAGTTCCATCAGGCTGATTTTCTTGTCTTCGGTGGACCACAGTATGACGTCTGGTCAAACTGTGGTTTGCACCTGCTACCTCCCCACACCAACCCTCATCTCCCATGATTTGACAGTTTGAAGCAGATTGGATAAGACTATGTTTTGAAACTAACTGCATGTGACAGTATCACTATTGTTCAAGCAATTTAAAAAAATATATCAACAGCAATCTTCATATTTGAAAGATAGTGATGTTTAGGTCAGACAGTGCAAATGTTATGTTTGGAAAGAGTAATGGTGTGTCATAATTCCTCAATGTGAAATAAGGCATCGATTTGAGCAGCATTGCATTGCACACGGAGAAGACCTGGGATTAGACAATGCTTGGAAAAAAGTATCAATTATGCAGGATGTAGAAACACTGCTATGTTGTATGACTGACAAAAAATACTCAACTTCTATTATGAACTACAATGAAAGTGTGGTCTCAAAGATATCGCAGCAATAATGTGATTTCAAATTTGTTGGTTCTGAGAAAGTCAAGACTTGTTCAATTAAGATGTTCACTGATAAATTGAACTATGTCCTTAGAAACAAAGAATTTGAAGAACTGTCAATTCTTGTGGACAGTGTCAGAACATTTCAAGCTTCAAGTGTGAATGTGTACTCAGTTTTATGAATTCAATCAAATGTAAATCCAGAAGCAGGCTAGAAGTGGAACATTTGGATGATCTAATGAGGATTAAGACATAACTTTCATCTGGATATGAAATTAATCTGGACAGTGTTTTTTGATAACGTATTCATAACGAAGACAGATGAGAAAAAGCTACGAAACATGAAACATGCAAGATTTTCTTTGTTGTACTGTATTTCATTATATGAGTAAATAAAATCAAAAGTATGTGATTTTTCAATTTTCATTCTAAATATTCATAGTATGCATATTACAAAACAAAGACATTTAAAGTGCTGCACAGTTTTCAGACTGTGTAAAAATTTCCTACTCAGAGCAACGGCTGGTCCATGCAGCTATATAAAAAAAATTGGAGGGAACATTGCCTCCAACAGAGATTTGTTGCTCCACATTCCAGCATCTGTCATTTTATGTGTCTCCTTTTTAAACCTTTAGTCAGCCCTATTCTTTGTTATAGAATCATCGCAGAAACAATTGATCAAAAAGGAGGTATATTTTACTTGAAGTAGCAACCTTCTATCTGCCATGATATTGTCTTTAAATAGAGCATGGAAGGGGTCATAAGCATTGTTAAAGCTGAGAGGTACATCTGTAGTGTTTATTGTTAAATGCATTAATAAGCCATCAGCCATCAAAAGGTTGCAGTCTTTGTTATTTATATAGCATGTATGATCCCAGAAGTAAATGCTATATAAATCATACCTGCAGACCAATATATCTGTTGTCACCTCGGGTTAGGATTCAATGTTGTCTCAACCACTGAAGTCTATTTTCCTCAATATTTTGACAGTTATAGACTGAGCTAGTCAATGCTAAGTGAATTTTTGTGAGTTCCCTTGTTGGCCTGAGTCACACGGACTAGGAAACTGGTCCTTGCAATTGCTAGTCAGCTCATCCTAAAGAATGCAGCGAGGTGGGATTATAGCAATTGGACTCATTAGCACTTGTTTAACGAGAGTTGAAGGCCTAGGCTCATTGGTACAAAATGTTGTTAGAGTTAGAGTTAGAGTTAGAGTTTAGAGTTTAGAGTTTAGAGTTTAGAGTTAGAGTTTAGAGTTTAGAGTTGAGAGTTGAGTTTAGAGTTGTGCCAACATTATATGTGATGTTGAGAGTTAATTTTTTACTATCGTGGTTCCAGGTACGTTGGGTATTTGGGGAGGTTATTTTCTCTAGAGCAGAGTATTTCAAGAAGTTTTATTAAATGTGTTTAATATCAAGAAGGTTTTGATAAAATGGAATAGGAAACATTGTTTTCAGTAGCAAAATGGTGAGTAACCAGAATTCATTCATTTATGGAGATTGACAAGATTCTCTTATGAGTTAAACTGTCTGGCAGTGCCTGAATAACTGATGTTTGAGGATGAAGATAACCAAAAGCACACTGCTTTAAAAATGTCCTCGCCCCCTTTTGTGAAACCACCTTAAGTTTGTGTCTCCGAATGCTTCATATTTTTAATACTGTTATATATTTAATTATTTATTTTATTGATATGCTTTATATACCCTCTTGGCATTCTGTGTTTTAATGAAAATAACTTCAGCTATTTCAATCCATGGAACAGCAGGCCCTCCTCCTCCCTGACAACCTTGCAGCAAAACTCATTTCACTCAAGCCCTTCAAAGATCTTGTCTCCTGAATTGGACAAACACACTTCAGTTTGCAGAATGAGCACAATACTAAAGTTTATCATGATGTTTTGCAGCCTGCAAACCTTGAATCTTGAACCTCACGTGGTGTATCAAATGTCTGGTTCATCTATCCTGAGGTTTGTCTCTTTGTGGTAATTTCAGCATTGTGAAGTACAGCATCCGGTTCCAAACCTACAAACAAACAATGGTATTCCTTTATTAGAACTGTCTTTTATCTGCATGCATTTCAAAGTTTTACAAAACATTCCACTTTGCTGGAGCTGAAACATTAAAATCTGTTTCCTTTTCCGGGGATGCTGCCTGACTTGCAAATATTTCCAACATCTATTTTTATTTCATATTTCTTTTTTGCTTTGGTCCCTCTGATGATGGGTCCAGGAGCTGAAATGACAATTGTTTTTCTTTCCACAGATGCTGCTTATCCTAAGTGTTTCTAGCATTTTCTGGTTTAATTTTATATTTGGATAAGCTGCCTTTTCTCACTGTTACAAAGTTTCCCCCTACAATAAGCAGTAATCCCTTGGTTGTTTATCATTGCAGCTCCTTTGTCATAACTGACTGCTTATCACTTGCTATACACATTGCCCAATGAATTCATAGCCGCCTCCAGACATTGATTGAACCATTAGAAATAACCATTAGGATTAGGCCAGTTTCTCTTGTTTCATATAGATTTTATATTTTGTCTCACTTGTATACAAAATAATAGTTTTCATTTCTCTTAATGACTCCTTATTCATACTTTAAGCTTAAAAATTTCCTGTGGCATGCTATTACATAAATTAATTCCAGTACAAGTTGCTATCCCCTGCTGAAAACAAATTAGATTGATATCATCTGTCAAGAGTACAATTGCTCCCTTCCTCCACCTAAGCTTAAAAGTGCATGGCAGAGATTGGACATTTCAAATCAACTTGCTTACATAAAATAAATTTTATACTGTGGAAAAATCTGCCAGATTCGTTTTAGTATCACAAGAGTCCATATGGAGAGTAGAATTAATGTTAGGACTGGGCTAGCCCTACAAAAATAGATGTCTAGAGTATATCCAAAGCATAAGAATATCATGGCATCATAATCAAAGCTGAGACAAATGTGCTGCTAAATGGAAAACAGATGTAAAGCAAAGATTTGTTTTTAAATTTAAATGGTCATTAGCTTCATTGTTAAAAGTTATTGCTTTGGAGTGAACTGGTGCACAGACAGGAATTAGTTGCTTTAACATGATGTTGTGCATTCCTAAGTAAGACATATTAAGAACAACTTACCATATGTTTTAATGTATGGTGCATGACTAGCACAGAGAGCAGGGACATTTTCATTAAGAGTATAATTATGTGATCAATGCCTCTTAAATTGCATATGTGTTCAATAGCTTCCAGGTGAGAAATGGCTTGATTTTAAACTTTCATTCCATAGTGTGCGCAGCCTCTGTAGTATTGGCATTCACTAGCTGGACATCAAAGGTAGAGCTACAAACAAAATATCTTTGATTAAAGTTAGTTAACCGTCAACCTACAACAAGTCTAGAACAAGAATGTATCAAAGAATGTAATGGGCTGGGTTGATCAGACCCAAAAGACCCAAACCAATTTGAGTGTCCAGGAAATGTGGTAATATGTGTACAAGCACAACAAAGCAACTTAAGCATATTATAATTTATTATTATAATGTAGAAAACACAAATAAAGTACACAAAATACTACATAGTAAGTCATTAAAATTTCCCCAAAGATTTCAAGGCTGTCTCCACTTGATTTCAAGACTCAGTCTTCAATTGATTGTTGCTGTCACTGGGGGACTCGATTGTCGCTATTGTTGGGGGATCTCCAAATTCCAACTCATGAAATCACCCTGGGTCTGTCCTGGGCACCAGTCGATTGTGATTCCTCGCCTTAGGTGAAGTTCCAAGAACCGAATGAAAGGTGCCTCAATAAACAAGGGTTCAATCCACAAGCACAGTGAGATACACAGACAGACAAGTTATTTGATCTTTTCTTGTCATGCCACTGTGCCTGAGGCCAGAAAGAATCCAGCAGCTACGAGCAAACATTAAACAAATCTGCGGTGTTTAACTTGTAGACACCTCACATGCTGCGAGCTTACAAAGAGTTAAACTGTTACAGGTACTTGGACTTGTTCAGACTTTCATCTAATATCTTTACAAAGTTTAATACACCACAACACAATGGTATTCACTGTTCTTAGATTCCTTAAACTCTATTGTTTTGAAGTCATTGATCCTAATTTCTCTCTTACAAAACATTACATGGTTTCATGATAAATTTTGTTTGATAACACTCCAGTACAGCACCTTGAGATATTTTACAGTATTGCAGGGAACTTGTAAATAGAAATCGTCATTACTTAGGTAAGAAAACTTATGTGCTTTTCTATTATACATTGCCTGAAAGACTGATTTCCCTAATCCTGGTAAATTGGAAATTTACACCAATCTTCCTAAAAGGAAGTTTCAGTCGGATTTCCAGTTATTTACCTGTGCCAGATGCAGAAATTCCGGATTTCAGCCACCAGCTTCCACAGTCATGCCTGTCTCCACTGCTGCATTCACTAGTGCTGTTCATGATGGACCGCTTGAGTGGAAAGGGTCATAATCAGAAAGGTGAAAGGAAAGAAAGTCAGGATGAAAGGAGCATGACAAAGAATGTCTGTGAGGTTCAACGTCTAAGTCAACAGATCTACCTGAAGTTTATTAGATTATATCAGGTTAGTCTGTTGTCATATTCACCCAGGTGCAGCAAAATTCCTTGCTCACATGAAGCTCTCAGCATAAACAGTACACAGGCTGATAACTGAGGGTTCAGCATGGATGTTGCTTCCGAGCTGCCTATGTGCTATGCAAGCCAGGGCAGTACGATATGGAGAGCAGGCTATTGCCCATGCAGTAGGCACTCCCTCTCCAAGCACCTGATGAATCTAAAGGAGCAGCATTTTGGCACCAGTGGCATCGCAAGAGTTGCCAGTCAGTTTTGAACTCAATGTAGGACTGCCTTAAGGACTCCAGCTCTGGACTTTTCCTCAGGGTTTACACTCAAAATCTTCTCCATGAGTTAGTATAGCCACAAGACAGCAGAAATTTGAGATCAGAGTTTTCCTTCTCCTAGATAAGCTGGCAACCGTGACTGACAAGCCCTATCTGCCGGAAGCACTTGGTTTAAAGGCACCAGTAACTCACCTTTCCCCCTTCTCATGTCAGTAGAAATGCTTCTGCTCGGTTAGTGGCTAGGCCACACAGGAAGGCCAGGAGATGGACTTGGTTGTCAGAGGCTATTTGAGATGCACATGTAGCCCCCCTGGCCAGCCTTAGGGTCGCTCGGCTTGCTGTTGTCAAGGGAAACCGCCCTCGGCCCAGCCAAACTGGGGAATCAGTTTGTGTGGATGCTGTGTGATGTACCCCACCCCGCACAAATAACAGACAATACACTGGATACAATTACATGATTTACAGTTTATAGATATTACTGGAACTATATAATTAATAGAGAATAAAATATAAAAGGAAAATAAAAGGCGCCACACTTATCAAAGTTCAATTTCTTCGTGCACAAACAGTTGGAGCTCAGGACCCTTCTTCTTCTTCACCCTGTGACCCCTCGGACCACCTCGACCGGCCGCCTGGGACCACCACTGGAGTCCGTCTCCATCTCCTCTCCTCGTCGAACACCTCACTTGGGGTCCGACCCCGTTAGTAGACTCACAGCACCTGGTCCATCCTCTGTCTCTCTCTCTCTCCCGCCTTCTGCCTCAAAACCCCGCGCATACAACATCGTCAGACATGCCAAAAGCATAACAACTATCCTAATTGTTTCATTCGTCCTCTTATCAATAGATAATCCAAAACGGACTGCTAGCAGGAAGGACTTTGTCAGCAGTTAACATAACAAAGAAGCCCTTTCAATTATAACATAACAAAGAAGCCATTTTAATTAGACTACGCTGTGACATAAAAAAAAGAAACTCCTTACACACACAATTGGGAGTATTTAATAGGTAGTGGGAGTTTTTCCCTCTACCCTCCCCGGCTCTGATAAACTTAAGGAACCATAGCAATAATAAATACAGCAATAAGTATGATAAACTCAGAAACAATGGGATGGTGTAAAGATTTCAGCGTAAATCTGAAGTAGCGACCAAATGATGAAGTGACAATAACAGAATAACCAAAGGAGAGGTAGATTTAAGAGTATAGGAACATGGCAGCACCAACAGGAAGGGTGTGTGAAAGAAGTGATTGTTTCAGATGTCAGATAGCGGTGCAGAAGAAGTTGTTTGTTTGTTTATTTATCAAGATACTGCACCCTTCCGGCACTTCAAGTTGTGCTGCCTGGGCAATTCCCTGATTTACAATGACCAATTAACCTACCAACTGGTATGTCTTTGGACTGTGGGAGGAAACTGAAACTGGTCTAAGTCCTAAGTTGTTCTTCAGCTGGTTCCCACAATTGGAGTCCGCAGACTGAGTGTTTCTCAAACAGTTCCTGTTTAAATTAAAATAAAGCAGACCTCATTTGTATTGTGTAGGCTTGCTTCTGCATGAGAGCTCTCTGCTATCAGTGAGCATTGCATGAATGAATGGAAATCATTACTGCGATGTGCTTGAGGAGTCAGTGCAAAGCATCTACTGTGCTAATTGATTATCACAATGCTTATCAGGCCATTCCTCTCTGTTTGTGGGTCAGATGAACAGTCACCTCAGAAGAAAACGAGCTGACTTTCCAATTCACACAGTAGGAGCCTGATTTAAGTCGATGAACATTTTTGTCTAAAATTCAGTTGGGTGATGCAGGTAGATGTCATCTTATGTGATGTAATTTCTTTTGATTTTGATTAAACAACTGACTTCAAAACATTCTGACAGTTGACTGTGATGATGTTGTTTGTAGGTGGACCGGCATAGAGTTGTTCAGTTCTTCATTGATTTATACAGGTTCTTTATAAGTTAAAGAAATTATTGCCATACTTCTCATCTGCCTCATCCCTAGCAGCTTCCTGCTTTCATCTCTGCTAGGAGGAGAGTTTTATATTACATTTTCATTTTGAGCATGTGTGGATTTTTAGATCATGAGAACACTCAGTCCTCTTTTATTGTCATTTAGAAATGCATACAAGCATTAAGAAATGATACAATGTTTCTCCAGAGTGATATCACAGAACACAGGACAAACCAAAGACTAACACTGACAGAACAACATAATTATAACATATAGTTACAGCAGTGCAAAGCAATACCATAATTTGATGAAGAACAAACCGTGGGCACGGTAAAAATAGTCTCAAAGTCCCCGAGTCGATCGACTCCCGAGTCCCCGATAGCAGGCGGCAAAAGAGAGAAACTCCCTGCCATAAACCTCCAGGCAACAGTCAACTTGCCGATGCCTTGGAAGCAGCCAACCACAGCCAACACTGAGTCCGTCCATCCGAAAAATTCGAGCCTCCGACCAGCCCCTCCGATACAGCCTCCCGAGCGCCATTCTCTGCCGAGCGCTTTCAACCTCTCCCCGGCTGCTGAAACAAGCAAAGCCGAGGATTCGGGGCCTTCTCCTCCAGAGATTCCGGTTACCACACAGCAGCAGCAGCAGTGAAGCGGGCATTTCAGAAGTTTCTCCAGATGTTCCTCCGTACTCTCACATCTGTCTCCATCAAGTCAGAATTGTGCACGGTCCCCTACTTGACACACAACAAATATCATTCACCGGAGAGGCTGCGCGCGCTGCCATCGCGCCACCATCTCCCCCTCAATTTCTAATTAATGTGCAGAATTCTCACAATTTCTGTTATCCTTTGCCCATGCAGTAGGCACACCCTCTCCAAGCAGGAATGTTTTGCTTTATATCTGTGCTTCTGCTTTTTCTCAGGATTTTAGCAAATTCTTGCTTCATCTTTTTATCACTGGGCAAAGAATAGGTCATTTGCCCATTTTATATCTCACAAACATGAGAAATTCTGCAGATGCTGGAAATCCAAAGCAGCACACACAAGATGCTGGAGGAACTCAGCAGGTCAGGAAGCAGCTATTGAAATGAATAAACAGTTGACGTTTAGGACCGAGATCCTTCTTCAGGACTGGAAAGGAAGGAGGAAGACTCCAGAATAAAAAGATGGGAGGAGGGAAGGAGGAAAGCAAGAAGGTAATAAGTGAAGCCAGGTGGGTAGGAAAGGTAAAGGGTTGTTGATGAAGGAATCTGATAGGAGAGGAGAGTGGACCACATGAGAAAAGGAAGGAGGAGGTGGTAGGCAGGTGAGAAAAGGTAAGATGGCAGAGTGGGGAATAGAAGAAGAGAGGAGAGGGGAGGGAATCTTTTTTTGCTGGAAGGAGAAACGATATTCATGCTTTCAGGTTGGAGGCTACCCAGATGGAAGACAAAGTGTTTCTCCTCTACCCTGAGGGCAGCCTCATCATGGCACAAGAGGAGGCCATAGATCAACTTGTCAGAATGGGAATGGGAATGGGAATGGGAATTAAAATGTTTGGCCAACAGGAAGTTCCACTTTTGGCGACTGGAGCGGAGGTGGCTGATGAAGCGGTCCACCGATTTATGACGGGTCTCATCATTGTAGAGGAGGCCACGTCGGGAGCACTGGACACAGCAGACAGACCCTGCAGATTTGCAGGTGAAGTGTTGTGTCACCTGGAAGGATTGCTTGGGGCCCTGAGTGGTGAAGGAGGAGGTGAATGGGCAGGTGTAGCACTTTGGCCGCCTGCAGGGATAAGTGTTGTTCTCTGGCAATGTCAATTCCTTCAAACTGAGCAGATCAAGCAGATCCTCCATATTGTTTTTCACTGCAGTTTATTTAGTTGCAATTTGCAGCAGTTTACTCGTGACATTGGATGGAATTCCCATTCCCTGGGCAATGAAATGCAAAGATGGAAATGAACCGAGGTTTCTGAGTCTGTAGACCACTTACTTTACCTTACAGCTCCATTTTCTTAGAACTTCAGCCCTAAGTCTTCATCTAGCAGTACATATGACTGTGATTATGTTGCAGTTTCTGTGTTCTAATTGTTCCTTCACATTCTGGTCTAACCGAATTCAGTTTGTTCTAATGCAATAACAAAGCTGTAGGTGCAGTGAATTTAAAAATAATAACACAAATTATCAGAAATTCTTGGTAGTGTCAGTTAAAGGAGAAAAACATTAAACTTTTATGCCAGTGTTCTTTCATCAGAGCACTGCTTAATTAACCTGTTGCTCCTTTTGGAGTTTATCCTGTTTACTAACCTAAAAATCAATGAACTAATTCAATTTTTTTCATATCCCCAAAATTTTCCTGCTTAAGAACGCAGCCATATATTTTAGAAATATTTGTCCATTCCAGACATTTAATTTCTCTTTATCCTTGTTCATCTCAAGTTTGTTGAAGTCATTTGGGGCAATGATGCCCACAAGTTTATTGATATTGGTAACTCTTAGATAGGCGCATTGTTGACAGAAAAATGGAGGACTAAATAGGAGGGAAGGGTTAGATTCATCTTCGAGTAGGTTAAAAGGTAAACACAACACCATGGGTTGATGGGCCTGAACTGTGCTGAAATGTTCTATGTTCTAAACCTTGCACTCTTGATAATAGTGGCTAAAGGTCAATTATTATTTCCTAGATCACTCCAGATGAGCTTTGGGTGAGCAGTGTCATTAGTAAAATCCTCCTTTCCCATGGACTTAGTTTACAAATTGTGCTTCTCTGGTGGGGAATATTTACTTTCTAGGGTTGTATGAAGTGTAGTTGGTTACATCTTAAATATACGCAGCATATCAATCTCAGTGGTACAGGAGTCACATAAATCAGGCAGCAGCAATTTGTATGTAAGGCTGCACAGGAGCTGAGTGTCATTTATTTGTCTGGTGTTCCTGTCTAAGATGATAGAGCAATCAATGGAGGTGCCTCCAAAAACATCAGATACAGCTCCTGTTCAACTTAGGTGTCAGTCACAGCCCATTAATAGCTCTCTCATCTCTGAGTCAAAATGTTGAGGCATGGAACCCTAGGAACTTACAATGCATCTTATTTTAGTGCTCTTACTGATGGTGGGTTCTCCTTTTGAATGAGATGATAAACCAATTCTCTGAGTGTTGCCTCAAATTGGTGTAAAGCATCCTACAGTAGAAGGAGAAAAGTGTGCCCCTTGTCTACATTTTTAATTCAATTAACAAGTAGTTGGATAACTTATTTCATCACACTCTGTGGGATATAGCTCTTCATAAACTAGATAATTTTCAAAAATTGCGACAATGATTTCAAAAGTATGATAATTGGCTGAAAAATGCTTTTGGACATTGTGAGGGACACTATGTAAACACAAGACTTTTAACTTCTGGACTGCAGAAATTAACATTTATATTTTGTGTTGCATGGAAAATGAAATTATTTAGAACAAAGTAAGGGTCACAAACCCTGGTGAATTTTGATCCTTGGCTCAATAGTCCCCCACAGAAAGGTGTAATTTAATCCCTGGTAAATATCCTTGGCAAGCTCAGAAGATGATATAATACCAGGACAAGCTGTATTCCAAGGTCAGCTGAAAAAAGAGAATTGATTTAGAAAATCGTCTACTAAGCTGCTTGTTTTTTGTAAGTGCTTATTTGAGATGAAGCATCTGCATAAAGAAACAACAGAAGACATTTCAATGTGATCAATTGATTAATACAGAATTCAACACGTGGAACTCATTTCCTCCAATGTCACATGGTGGATTAATATCTTTAGCACTCTTTGGATGTGCAGTGTATATGTATTAATCTCTTGTTGTCTGAAAAATGTGAATGCAGCCTCTTGATAAATTTGGCTTTCCTTACAAACTATTTAATCATTCTGCTGGAAGGAAGGAAGGAAAGAAAGAGAACTGTTGTATTTATGTAGCACTTTTCATAACTCCAGGCAAATCAAATGTACTCTTCTTGAAAGTAAACTAGGAATAAAAACTAGGAAAATTTCCATAGTGTTGCTTATATCTGGCAGTGAAAAGCTTCACCTCTATATGGTATCAGGAGAAGTAATAGGAAAGGCCATATGACTTGTCAATTCTGGTGCAAGAAGTTTTCCAAAACTTGTTACTTAAACCATCAGTCCATGAGACATAGGAGGAAAATTAAACCATTCCATCATGGCTGGATTTATTATCCCTCTAACCTCATTCTCCTGCTATCTCCCCATAACCTTTGACACCCTTACTAATCAAAAACCTCTCAACTCTCATTTTAAATACACCCAATGACTTAACCTCCACAGCCACCTGTGGCAATGAATTCCACAGATTCGCCATCGTCTGGTTAGATGAAACTCCTCCTTATCTCTGTTCTAAAGGGCCATCCTTGTATTCTGAGACTGTGCCCTTTGACCTAGACCCACCCCCACTAAAGGAAGCAGCCTCTCCATGTCCTCTCTATCTAGGCTTTTAATATTTGATAGGTTTGAATGGGATCCCATTCATTCTTCTGAACACCAGCGAGTACAGGCCCAGAGCCAACAAATGCTCTTCATATGTTAACCCTTTCATTCCTGGGATCATTCTCATAAACCTGCTGGACCCTCTCCAATGCTTGTACATTCTTACCCATATAAGGGGCCTAAAACTGCTGACAGTACTCCAAATGCAATCTAACCAACACCTTATTAAGCCTCAGTCTTCTTCCAAGGCATGGTGTGGAAATGTTGATGTAATATTTGTCCAAATTATGTCTTACCAGATAAAACAGTTGCATATGCACTAACCTTTTGGAGAGTTGTGGTTCCCAACAAACTTGGGACCTTGGCTCCAAGTCTTCTTGTGAGTATATTCGGTCACAAGAGACAAACAGATTTCTGGTGTCTGGATCTACAGATAATGAAAAACACAGTGCTAGGCGGAACTAGAACTGAATTGAACTGAATAGGCCTGAACTCTTCCAATTTTGTGTTTTTCACTTTTTTTTTTGCCATTTGTGTGATTTTTTTTTGTTGCACTTTGGGCCGGGAGACGTTGTTTGATCTTTCTCTTTGAACCTGTTTCATGGTTTTCTTTGTTTCGTTTCTTGGCTGTCCATGGGAAGGCGAATCTCAGAGTAGAACACCGTATGCATACCTTGATAATAAATGTATTTTGAACTTGAACTTTCGTTGATGCATTCTGGGGTTCTAGACAGGCACATGAACAGGCAAGGAATGGATGTACAGTATAACGACCATGTATGTGCAGTATAGATTAGTATACATGATTAGCATGGACATTGTGGGCCAAAGGTCCTGTTCCTTTGCAGTTAATGGAATCATGGTGTCATAGAAAGTATGGCATAGAAACAAGGCCTTTGGCCCATCTGGTCCATACTGAATCATTTAAACTACCTGCTACCATCGAACTGCACTAGGACCCAACTCTCCATATCCCTACCATTCATATACCTATCCAAACTGCACTTAAATGCTGAAATTGAGCTTGCATGTACCACTTGTTCGGGCAGCTCATTCCACACTCTCATGAGTGAAGAAGTTTCCCCCCTTGTTTCCCTCTTGTTTTCACCTTTCACCCTTAACTCATGACCCCTGGTTGTAGCTCCCACCCACACAACCTCAGTGGAAAAAGCCTGCTTGCATTTACCTGATCTATATCTCTCATAATTTTGTATACATCTATCAAATCTCTCCTCATTCTTCTATGTTCCAAGGAATAAAGACCAAACTTATTCAATCTTCCTTTGTAACTCAGGTCCTCCAGACCCAGCAACATGCTTGTAAATTTTCTCTGTACTCCTTCCACCTTGTTTGTGTTTTTCCCGTAGGTAGGTGACCAAAACAGCACACAATCCTCCAAATTAGGCCTCGCTAATCAGTTCTATCTGATAACAGGACATTTAAGAACAGTTGAAGGTGGTTTTTATAAATCAAAAATATTTATAAACAGTCACTGTTAATTAGTTAAAAATATACAATAGAATAAAGAAAAAATTAAAAACAGCTAAATGTACCATTTTAATGGCCAATGACTGAGTAATAGGATAGCCACAGGCGTATAAAATTGAGGCCCACTTAGAAAGTGCATTCAAACCCCCAGCTCAGTAAGTTACAGCAAGCCCCTGGACTCAATGATACAGTGCATCGAAATACCTCTGCATCTTATTATCAACATGTTCCATGCTTCTGGGCTACAGAACAAAATTGTGGATGTCCAGGGAATTCTGACGGTTCACCATGGAACTGCAGAGCTAGCTGTCGTGTGATCTAACATTCAGCACTTTTTAAAATAACAAACATTCTGAAAAAATATAGGCAGGCTACAAGCTGCATTCCTCATTGCTCCAGCGCACCTCGAATTACCATGGAGATCAAGTGGACTACAGACTACCCTGAATTGTAAAAAATGTTGAAGTAAAAGATAATTGTATTTTCATAATTTTCCCGATATCTAGATATCAAGTGCTTCCCGGTCACTGATGTGCTATTGTAACATTGGAAACTTGAAACAATTTATGCATGATAAACTCCCCAATACAGTATGGTATTAACAGTCTGATCACCTATTTTAGAGAAATAAAATCAGAAAATGAAATATTATCTCATTTTTTTTCTCTCGATGGAGTCAGCTTGGCCTGCTGAGTGTTTCTAGCATTTTTAAAACTTCGGACTTCCACAATGTTTTTATTTGTTTCAGTAGGTTTTAGTGAGGTTGGTTAATTATTAACCTGATAACTTGGGAGAACTCAAATGCACTTCTTCTAGAAGAGTCATATTAATGAAAGGTTTCTCATTTGCTTTTCTTATTTGGTCATCTATCTCATTGATGTTTGTGGGAGTGTGTGTGAATAAATTGGCTGCTGTAACTTTCTTTAAAATGACTGTACCAACATTTCAGAATGTGTTTCCAAAAAGTTCCCAAGGATGTGAAATGTACAAACAATAGAATGCAGACTTTCGGATATGCATTTGCCTTAATTCAGCAGGAATGGCACGTGTGCATCAGTTTGTTGTATTCAATGAATAAAAAATGATTTACCAAAGTATCACCCAGGTTTTTTCTTTTGTTATCAGAGTCCTATTATCAGAGTAGGTTATTTCCTGATGTTAAGCCACAACAACATCTACAACTCATCAGAGAAAGACATTTCAATTAAAGCATCACTTTGTAACACCAGTAAGAAACGTAACATCCCTGGTTTTCTAATCATGAGCATGGAGGGGAATGATGTGTGAAGCAAACTATGGTTTAGTAACTTCTCCTGCATTTCCTCAGTTGATGGACGCCCAGCTCTTGAACTTCAAAGTCTTAACATTTTAATCGCTGTGCAATCAAGAAACTTGATTGTAATTCTTGGGTGATGATCTGGCAAAGTGAGCAAATAGATAAACATGTGTAGCAGGAAACAAAACTGCAAGCCTACATTCTTCTAGTGCCTTTTACATACTCTTAGACACCCAAAGAGCTTTGCATCCAATGCAGTATTTCAAGTTTTAGAGCATGGGCACTGTTGGCCACTGTTCAAGTTCAAGCTGAAGTTTATTGTCATTCAACCATACAAGTATATACAGTGAAATGAAACACCATCTCTCAGGGGCCAATATACAATACACAGTACATACAGTATCATCATACACAACAGATATAGTTATGGTCAAACTCAATACAGTTATGAAAGACCTGTACAGAAAAGACTGTTTGCATGTGAACTGGAAGGGGACTAATATCCTAGTGGGAAGGTTTGCTCATGCTGCAGGGTGTGGGGGGGAGGGGTTTAAACCAGAATTGCAGGGGTATGGGAACCAGAGTGCCAGAATGGTAGTGGAGAAGTTGTGGAGACAGATGTTTGTTAAGGCCTCTGACAAAGTCAGGAATCGAAAGGATGAGCATTGTACGACTAATGCCCTGAGCCGTGTATACAGTACTTAGATGCAAGAAGTATTGTAGGAAAGGCAGATGAGCTCAGGGCATGGTTCAACATCTGGAATTTTGATATTGTCGCCATTAGTGACTCTTGTTTGCTGAGGGGCAGAACTGGCAGCTCAATATTCTGGGGTTCCTTGTTGTAGATGCGACAGAGCGGGAGGGATTAAGGGGGGGGGGTGGTGTTACTACTCAAGGAAAATGTCATGGCAGTGCTCAGTCAGGACAGACTGAAGAACTCGTCTAGTGAGGATTTATGGGTGGGACTGAGTTATAAGAAAGGTGTGACCACATTAGATTAGATTAGATTCAACTTTGTCATTGTGCTGAGTACAGATACAAAGCAATGAAATGCATTTAGCATCTGACCAGAAATGCAAAGAATAGTGTTATTTACAAAACAACTGTGAATAAAAAAAGTGCTACAGCACGCAAATATAAAAGTACTGAGACAGTACAATACAGATGTAATACTGCACAGCGCTGTGATGAGAGGTTCAACAGTGTCACAGTCTCAGGGAAGAAGCTCTTCCTGTGCCTGCTGGTGCAGGAGCGGAGGCTCCTGAAGTGCCTACTGGATGGGAGGAGAGTAAAAAGTCCATGGTTAGGGTGAGCTGCATCCCTGATAATGCTTTTCGCCCTGCCCAGGCAGCGTTTATGGTAGATGTTCTCAATGGTGGGCAATTGGGTGCCGATAATCCACTGGGCAGTCTCCACCACATGCTGGAGTGCTTTGTGGTCTGATGTGGGATAATTGCCGTACCACACGGAGATGCAGTTGGTGAGTATGCTCTCAATGGTACAGCGGTAAAAGTCCATCAGTATCCTGGGATAGAGGTGAGCTTTCTTCATGCTCCACAGGAAATAAAGGCATTATTGCGCCTTTTTGATCAGGATGGAGGAGTTCAGGGACCAGGTGAGATCCTTGGAAATGTGGACACCAAGGAACTTGAAGCCTGATACACGCTCCACTACAGTTCCATTGATGTAGATGGGGATGTGAGTGTGACTCCTGGCATGCCTGAATGCGCTATTTAATGGACCACCCAAAGGTCCGAGGAATTTAGAGGAACAAATTTGTGGAGAGGTTGCAGACTATTGTAAGAAACATAAGGTGGTGATTTTAACTTCCCACATATTGACTGGGACTCCCATACTGTAAAAGGACTAGATGGGATAGAGTTTGTCAAATGTGTTCAGGAAAGTTTCCTCAATAAGTACACAGAAATCCCAACGAGTGCGTGATACTTGATCTGTTATTAGGGAATGAGACAGGGCAGGTGACAGAAGTTTGTGCAGATGAACACTTTGAATCTAGTGATATCAATGCCATTAGTTTCAAAGTAAATATGGAAAAGGGTAGGTCTGGTCCTAGGACTGAGATTCTAAGTTGGAGAAATGCCAATTTTGATGGTGTCGGAAAGGATCTGACAAGAATGGATTGGGACAAGCTGTGTTTTGGCAAAGGTATGCTTGATAAGTGAGAAGCATTCAAAAGTGAATTTTACAAGCACAAAGGTTGCATGTGCCTGTCAGTATAAAAGGTAAAGATAACAAATATAGGGAGCCTTGGTTTTCAAGAGATATTGAAACTGTGGCTAAGGGAAAAACGGAAGTACATAACAGGTATTGACAGATAGGAACAAATGAGATGCTTTTGTAGCATTAAAAAATGCAAGAGAACACTTAAGAAAGTAATCAGGAAGTCTAAAAGAAGGCATGACCTTGCCCTAGCAAACAAGGTGGAGGAGAACCCTGAGGGATTCTACAGATATATTAAGAACTAAAGGATTGCAAGGGACAAAATTGATCCTCTGGAAGATCACAATGGTAATTTGCATGGCGCCAAAAGAGATGGGAGGGATCTTAAGTGCATTTTTTGCATCTGTATTTACTCATGAATGGACACAGAGTCTATAGAAGTGAGGCAAAACACCATCAACTTCGTAGATCCTGTACAGATTATAGAGGAGGAGGTGTTTGCTGTCCTGAGGCAAATTAGGGTGGATAAATTCCCAGGGCCTAACAAAGTGTTCCCTTGGTCCCTGTGGGAAGTAAGTGCAGAAATGGCCGGGGCCCTACCAGTGAAACTTAAATCATCCTTAGCTCCAGGTGAAGTGCTGAAGCATTGGAGGATAGTCACTGTTGTTCCACTATTTAAGAAAGGCTCTAAAAGTAAACCAGGAAATTATAGGCCTATGAGCCTGACATCAGTAGTGAGAAAGTTTGGAAGGTATTCCAAATGACTGGATATATGAGTATTTGGATAGACTTGGACTGATTAAGGATAGCCAGCATGACCATGTGTGGTAGGTTGTATCTAACCAATCTCATAGAGTTTTTCAAGGAAGTTCCCAGGAATGTTGATGAAGGCAAGGCAGTGGATGTTGTCTACATGGAATTTAAGCACTTGACAAGGTCCCACATGGGAGGTTGGTCAAGAAGGTTCAGTCGCTCAGCATTCAAGATGAGGTAGTAAGTTAGATTAGACATTGCCTTTGTGGAAGAAGCCAGAGAGTGGTAGTCACTGACTGGAAGCCTGTGACTAGTTGTGTGCTGCAGGGATCAGTGCTGGGTCCATTGTTGTTTGTCGTCTATATCAATGATCAGGTTGATAATGTGGTGAACTGGATCAGCAAATTTGTGGATGACACCAAGATTGAGGGTGTAGTGGACAGCGAAGAAGACTATCATGGCTTGCAGCAGGATCTGGATGAAATGGAAGAATGGGCTGAAAAATAGTGAAGGAGGAGCTTAGGAAGAGACAATGGTGCCTAATGATGACTCCTTTGCTTGCATTTCCAAAGATGGCTTCTTCCACAAAGACTTAGAGCCTCGTTTCTGTAAGAATAGCACGCAGCAGTTCCTCATCTCACACTGCGTCAGTTGCAGATGAAGTTAATCAGGGATTGTTTTTCAGGGAACAACTCAGGAGAGTAGTATTAATGAGAGAGCCAGCCTGCAGGGTTTAGCCTTTCAACCTAGCACAGGTTTCAACATGCTCTCTCACACCACTTCCATTGCCACATCCCTGGGTGGCTATAATGGGTGACACAGTGGTATGAGGGTTTGGGGGGCATTGTCCATGCAATAACCCGAGGCTATGCAGCTCCTCTACTGTCGGTCTTGCCAATGAACCAGACTTACAGTATTTTTTATTATTAATGTTCGCCAGGGTCTTGCGATCATAGGAAAAACATGTAAGACAAAATTTTGCACCATTTGCCTGGCTTGTTTTCATGTAGAAGAAACAGGAGTTATTTTTTCTATCTTTCAAATGCTTCTGAAACCTTAAATCTATAACTGTTTTTGTCCATTGTGTGGACTTCTCATTATAGTCACATGGATGCTCGGTGCTCATTTTCTTGTCCTCTACCATTGAATGATCCTGAAACAATTCTTCAAGTTAAAAGGCAAGAACAACTTGTGTTGAATTGCACGTATAATGCAGCAAAATACCCCAGGTTACTTCACAGGAGTGTTACCAATAAATTTCAACAGCAAACTACATGAGAAGATTTTAAGGGAGATGACCAGAAGTTTGGTTGAAGTAAAATGTATTAAGGGCTTTCTTAAAGAGAAAAAGAAAGAGTTGGAAATGCAGAGAGGTGCAAAATCTATGTTAACCCTCCATTCTGGTGTTGACGGTTTGATGTATTATTAAAACTGCTGTATCTCAGATTTAATGACAGACTCAGGCTCGCCTCTGTATTAAAGAGATCAAATAATGAATTTTTTTAAAAACACAGGTACTGCCGGAAGGCAAGAAATTTCACAACATATGCCAATAGTAGTAAACCTGATTCTGATTCTGATAGACCACAGTTGAGGCAGCATTTCTGACCATCACATTATAGAACATATAATCATACTAGAAATGGAGCTGAGCAAATTTACTGCACAAAGTTGTTGCCAGGTGTAGTGAGCTTTAGCTATGAGGAAAGAATAGATGATATGGTGAAAATTAGTTATATTATTTAAAACTAGGGTGGGTGCTAGATAGGATGATGAAGAACAAATTATTTCTCTAGGCCCATGTCTAGAGGACACAATTGGAAGAAGGATCTGCAATAAATCCAAAAGGGCTGTGGGTAGGGGGGTCTACAAATCACTGTGAGGTTGATGGAGGTACACATTCTTATCACATCTGAGAAGTACAGAGGTGAACATTTGATGATCCAAAAGCCTTAAGTTTTCAGAAAGGGAGCTGGTAAGTGGCATTTCCTTGTTTACCTCTTTTGCCTCAAGGACACAATGGAAAGAAAGGCCTTCTTCTAATTTGCAATGGTCAATAATAAGATCCTGATCTCAAACAATACTTCAGTGAGTTTGGCAGCACTTGGTGTCACTTAAATGCAGCTATTTCACTGAAACATCTGCAATTAAGAATTACTTTTGGAATCCAGGCAGATGTCGGCACACACTCCTGCCAACTTACAGAAGCAGACAGCTCTTACAAGCATCTGACCTTCAAAAAGATGAAGTGAATGTGTTCACAAGAGGGTCATCCAGACAATTGGCAGTTATCAATGGACCAGCAATAATGTGACTTTGAATAGGGAGAATGCTCAACACACCTCAAAAGAAAATACTGAATCATAATGTAAAAAAACTTCAAAAATATCCAACTCAGAGAAGTTTTGAGTAGTCAAACAGGGAGTAATAGCTTACAGGAAGGTGACATCAAGTTTCTTAGCAACCCTCTTGCTGCTATTCACTAGACAGGATCATTGTTGTAGCTGTAGATTTTCTTCGTGATTTCACTTCTTAAAATTTTAGGTCTCCGAAATTAAATGTGTGGTGCCATGTAATTCATTCTTCTTGCTTTGTCAGTAATTTAAACATTGCAAGTCTCAAGGCCTTATTCCTCATTCACCTTTACACTATGAGTCATTCCATTGTTTCCAGAAATAGTTTTAATTCTTTTCTTGCCTCTTTTGCACCACCTGCTCTTCACTTGCTGAGGGGATTAACTGCTTGTAAACATTTTTAAAAAAATGTAATCACAAAATGTGGGTATTAAAGATGATGCAGTCTTGCAGCTAGTGGGGCTGCTGTCTTATAGCTCTGACCACAGCTTTAGGTTCAAGGTCCTGACTTTGGACACTTTCTGTGTGGAGTTTGCTTTTTCTTCCCAGGGCTGTGCTGGTTTCCTCTGGGTGCCCTGGTTTCCTTCCACATTCCAGAAGTATGCGGGTTGGTAGCCACAGTAAGTTGCCCCAATGCAAAGGCGAGTGGTAGCACCTGCAAGGAGCTGATTAGGAATGTGAGGAGACTAAGATGGGATATTAGCACATAGGTTGGCACAGACTCAGTGGGCTGAAGGACCTTTTCCTGTGTTATATGACTATGATTCTATGGCAAGGTCAGTAATCTTTGGTATTCCATTGTCCTTAAACTGAAAGCTATATCCTGTTTGCTCTGAGTCTGAAGTCACAGATGATTTAGTAAGAAAACTAATCTTCCTTAGGGGACAGTGTTGATCATCCTGGATGCTTAAAGCAATCTGTGTGCTCCATGGCCATTGTTACTAGAATAAGCTTCCCTTATTTTATCTTTAGAGATCCAACACAGTAACAGATCCTTCTGGCCCAATGAGCCCATGCTGCCCAATGATGTCAATGAGACCAATTAACCTGTTAATCGATACCTCTTGGAGGTGTGGGAGGAACAGAAGGAAACCCACACAGTCACAGTGCAAACAGTAGTAGAATTGAACCCAGGCTGCTGGCACTGTAATAGGTTATGCTAAATGCTATGCTCCTTCTCCGTCCTTCCAGTGGTCGGCAGGGCATTTCTACAACAATATGACACCATGTGTTTTGCTTTTATGTTTTATATGCCCAGATACCACAATGGGATTTGTCTGTAGAGGCCAAGGCCTTTGAAGGACCTGTCCATTGACCATTTTACCACTGTCGCCTACACCACTGGCTCTCAGAACATTTTTCTAACAATCTGCCACTATACGTCCTCTTTACCCATTTAAAGATTTCACCAACAGTAGACCGGTAAGTTATTTTCATGTTTTAATCAAACTAGTAGCTTTCAAGATTTGTATGTCTAATTGGATTTAATCTCAGCTGATTTTGTAGTTATTTTTGCTCTTCCATATGTTATGACTATTTACTTGGAATGCTATTTTTGCTTTCTTGAGTTTGGTGAAAAGGTGAAGTAGATGAGGATAGCATGAACCATGTCATGAGGTTAGTCGATAGGCTGATGTACTACCATTGATGTTGGTTTAGTCTTCCTTTATTAAGTCTTATACTTGACTACAGTTGTGGATTCGGCTCTTGACAGATCCATTGTGAGATCAATAGAGTTGCTTCGGGACATAGATAGTTCTTAGAGCAGAGTGATCTGGAGGTGCCCTTCCATGCCATTGACTTGTGGAGAGCTCCTCTTTCTCATGCCATGTCCTTTGTTTTACTCATCCCATGCTGTTGCATAACCTCTTCACCTGGGCGCCATGGCAGCATAGCGTTTAGTATGACACTGTTACAGCTTGGAGCGTCAGAGGGTGGAGTTCAAATCTGGTGCCATGTGGAAGGAGTCTGCACATCCTCCTATTGAATGTGGGGGTTCTTTTCCCAGGCGCTTTGATTTCCTCCCAAAGACGTATCAGGTAGGTTAATTGGTCATTGTAAATTGTCCTGTGATTGTCGGGGGCTGCTGAAGCATCACAGCTTGAAGGGTCAGCAGGGCCTACTCTGAGCTGTATCACTAAGTGAACCTGAATCACTAATTAAGCTCAGGGAAGAGTGCCAGTATAACTAGCAGCAGTAAACATGGAATAAGCTCCAGTGATTTTCATTGGACCAGACCAAGTAAAGCCTGGTTTGACAACACCTTGGGGTTCATATAGCATTAATTTGGTTAATTAGTATATTATTGTCACGTGTTACAGTTATAGGGAAAGTGCAGTGCAGATTGACAACAAGGTGTGTGGTCATAATGAAGTAATTGAGGTCAAGAGTCTACCTTATCATACTAAGGAACCATTCAAAAGTCTTCTAACAGCAGGATAAAAGCTGTTCTTGAGCCTGCTAGTACATGCTTTTAGGTATTTGTATTTACTGCCTGATTGGAGAGGGAGGAGAAGAGAGAAGACTGGAGTGGGTAGTAATATGGGTTATGCTGGCTACTTTACTGAGGCAGTGAGAAGTGCGAACAGAGCCCTTGGAGGGGAGGCTGGTTTCTGTGATGGGCTGAACCTTATCCACAATTCTGTGCAGGTTCTTGTGTTCCTGGGCAGAGCAGTTGTCATTCCAAGCTGCAAAGCATCCGGATAGGATGCATCGATAAAAATTGGTGAGGCCCAAATGGGGCATGCTAAGTTTTTCTAGCCTCCTGAGGAAGTAGAGGCAATAGTGAACTTTATTGGTTGTGGCGACCATGTGGTTGGACCAAGACAGATTATTGGTGATGTTAACTCACAGGAACTTGAAGCCCTCAACCCTCTCGACATCAGTAAATAGGAGCATGTACACCATCCTCCTTCCTGAAGTCAATGACCAGCTCCTTTGTTTTGCTGACACTGAGGGAAATGTTGTTGTCATGACACATGTCTCTAGGCTTTCTATCTCCTTCCTGTATTCCAGCTCATCATAATTTGAGATCAGTCCTGTCGAAGGGTTTTGGCCCAAAACGTCAACTGTGCTTTTTTCCATAGATGCTGTCTGGCCTGCTAAGTTCCTCTACCATTTTGTGTGCGTTGCTCGGATTTCCAGCATCTGCAGATTTTCCCTTGTTTGAGATTTGGCCTGCTATGGTGGTATCATCTGCAAACTTGTAGATAGAGTTACAGCAGAATCTAGCCACGTAGTCATGAGTGTACAGGGAATAGAGTTGGTGGCTGAGGACACAACATCTTAGGACTTCATTGTTGAGGATAATCATGATGGAGGTGTAGTTGCCTATCCTTACTGATGCAATCTGTTAGTCAGGAAATCAAGGATCCAGTTGCAACTGATGTTGAGTCCCAGGTCTAGGAGTTTGGAGATAAGATTGCTTGGAATTATAGTATTGAAGATGAAGCTGTAGTCAATAAACAATAGTTTAACGTAGAGTAGGCCACTTTACCATCCAGATGCTCCAGAGGTGAGTGTAGGACCAGGGAGTTGGTGTCTGCCATTGACCTGTTTCAGTGCCAGGTGAATTTTAGTGAATCAAGGTTGCCTGGGAGGCAAAAGTTCATGTGTGACATGACCAGCCTCTCAAAGCCCTTCATGTTGGCTTATGTCAGAGCCACTGGGCAGTAGTCATTAAGGCATATTATGATGTGTTTTTCTAAAGTATCACTTTGTACTTCATATGTGTACCTGATCCACCACAGTGATTTCCTCTGCTAACCAGTATCATTATTTATTCTGTTAAGCCTTCCAGTTATCACTAAGCAACAAGGTACTATTGACTTGTACCACTTGGCACTGACTGAATTTCTTTAAGTACGTTTAAGTCCTATCAATCAGAAGGTCCTGTCAGTGGTTGAGTCTGGTCTGTAATGCCAATTGGATGCTTTAGTTATTTTAGGCTTCTCTTTCTTTTGGTTTCAATCAGAGGATAGTGGATATCTGAAAGTCCCCAGTTGCATAGTCATGATAGCCCAATTGAATCCTTTAAATCTGTCAGGAGATTTCCATCAAATAACACCCTCCTGGCTCCCAGCAGGACATGCGTGGTCCTATATTGCTATTTGGTGGGGGAATAGAGGAATTTTCCTCAGTGTCCTGGCCAGTTCCTCTAACACAGTGGTTCCCAAAATAGGCAATGTTGCCCCCCACCCCCCCCAACCACCCCTGCCCACTGTTCCCTCAGACTTTGCTCAAAGTGTGTTATAGCTGTTGAAAAGTAATGTGACACATCTGTATTTGGCACGTCGTGAGAAATCTGAAGAAATCGTGTTATTTCCTGGCCCAGTCCACGCACTACCACTGTCTACTACATTTAGCTAGTTAGCTAGTACAATTCCTATACTCAAATCACACAGTGATGCAATTCCTATGAATTAGGGTAACGGCGTTCAATGGGGTAAAGTTCAGAATCTCACTCTTGAGTGGTTTTGATCACATTTCTCTAGCCCATGGTCCAACTCGGATGTAGTATCTGCTCCATTTTAAGTGCTTTCAGGCAGAGAGACAGGTTTTGCTTGAGCTATGATGACATCATAACTTTCCCCTTTATTGATTGCAGTGCCTGAGGTTGGACTTAAGCAATGAGCAATTGACCATGGTCATCAATCCTTAATGAAAATGGCAAAATGAATTTGATCTGAAACCGAGGTTCAAAAAATCATAGCAACCTTTTTGGTTGCAGAAAGAAATCTCTGATCGCTATCCTGCTCTGTGGGAAATAGTCAAGATGTTCTTTATTGCCTTTCCAACATCATATCTAGTGGAGTGTGGTTTCAGTGCAGACGCCCAATGTCTTTCAAAGCAACAAAACAGACAGCAAATTACTGAATGTGGGGATCTGAGACTCCTGAGTGACAGTCAGCCTGATGTTGAGAAGCTGATATCACTGCACCAGGCCCATCCGTCTCACTGAAAGATGAAAAAGCAATGAGGTAGTGAATAGTTAGACCAGTAATGTACGCTCTAAAATTGTTGAAGAGAAAAGTTTTTACAGTAACTAAAAATATTTGTAACGTCAAAAATATTTGAATAATTTTTGCAATTATTTGTCTCTGCTTTGAACTTGCAGTTCATATTTTCTTTTATTGTGCATCATTAATCAAAATTTGTTAACAATTTTTATGTAATGGCTGGAAAGGGAGAGGGAGGCACTGGAGAAGTGGTCTGGGAGCCAAAAAAGTTTGGGAACTACCAGTCGAACAACACCACCAAACAAATTATTAGGTCATTGTCACATTGCTGTTGTGATATCTTAATGAATGCAAATTGTCTATTGCAATGCTACATATGAGTGTTGATTTTATCTCAGAATCACTTTCAGACAGCTTGAGGCTCTGCATAAAATGTTATATAAATACACGCCCTTTGTTATATAGAGGGTCAGGAGGCATGGGTGGTTCAGAATTAAATCAGAATCAGTCAGGTTTGTTGCACAGAGTTGATATATAGTTCAGACATGAGTTGATGGAATGGCTAAGTGTACTAGAGAGCCTCTTTCAGGAGCTCAGTCTATCAACATTAAAATCTTTAATAGATAAAAGCTGAAGTCCATTAACAGAATCAGAATATGGTTCACTATCATTACCACACATCTCCTGTCTTTCAACCGATTACAAATCCACCTCCCATGGCTGCCACAATTTCACTCCGATATGTTTTTCTTATTCTCTCATGTGTACAGTTAATAAACATGTGGTTCTGTTGGACAATATCCAAAAACCATACTGGACTCATCCAAGTGTTGTAAATCTGATGTTGTAGACCTGTCATAGCAGTTTCAGATTGTTTTTAGAGAAAGAATAATGACTATTCTCAGATGAGCAGAGACTGAGTTAACTTTCACTATTTGGCCACCAGTTAACCATTAGTTTCAATCTGTATTGAAGAAGAAGCAATATGTTTGAGACTGTGGCCTCATTAGTATTTGGTCAATCAGCCACACACCAATAAATAAGTAGTAGCTAGCAGCTTGTTGGATTCAGACCTTCTGGCAGTGACCAAGACAAGAGAAATAATAAAGAAAAAAGAGAAGTTGTCATTATCACTTAGGGTAGTTTTTTCCAGTGTGGAATTAATCCATCACCAGCTATAAAAGATGACTGTTATATAAAAGGTAATTGCACCGGGGGAAAGGAACAAGATTAAGTTGTAAAGTCAGTTCCCACAATTAAATGATGAAGGGTCTTGCATTATCCTTGGTTCACACACACTATCACTGTTCTGCTTTCAGAGCAATTGCAACAGTTTTGTGTCTTTCCCTGTTGTAATTAAGCAGATTATTCCATCTGACATAATATTGGCTGAGATTGACATCCGTCAAGATCTGGTCTGGTTGCAAGCACTGTTGATCACAAACTTATTGTCACTGTTTAAGCTGTTCAGCCTAAGCATACAAATCAAAACAAAATGACATTTCTAATGTGGCTTTCACATCTGTCAAAGAAGCATTACTTGAACTATGGATACTATTGGACATCAATAATTGTTTCTGCTATTCTCCATTGAAACAGTTTTATGGGATCACTTTTCCAAATGATATCCGAATCTTACATCTTCTTTCTGACAGTGCATAACTCTCTAAATCCTCTAATGGATCAGCAAGCACAGGCAGTTTTGCTCAATTTTTTGAGTGGAACTTGAACCGATAGGCTTTTGGCTCAGAGGCAAGTGTAGCTACAGAGACAGGAGCTGTTTTCTTACTAAGAGGATCATGGACCATTAGAATAAATCACTGGCTGGTGTAGCAATTCCAGTTTTCTACTTGCCTTCAATAAGGAATTGTGTTCCTTACTGGGGCAGAGGGCCCATCAAATAGCATTTTTATTAACACTTGGTTTAAGTGATCTCCTGGACTATTTTTGATCAACTGAGGAGATGATCAAAACTGAGGAAAAGAAACAGAATAGAGTTATTTTACCATTGACTTAAGGAAAATTCTTTTCTGCTTTTACTTATGTTTTTACAGCAACTATGGACAGGAATAAAGAGTTGATATTTTGGGCAGAGACCCTTCAGGAGGACTGGAAAGGAAGGGAAAGAATCCAGAATAAGAAGAGGAGGGGAGGGGGAAGAGTACTAGCTGGAAGTTGACAGGTGAAACCAGGTGGATGGGGGAGGGTGGGAGTTTAAAATGAGAAGCTGAGAGGTGATAGGTGGAAAAGGTAAATGGCTGAAGATGAAGGGATCACATAGGCAAGGAGAGTGGGCCATGAAAGAAAGGGAAGGAGGATGGACAACCAGAAGGAGGTGATAGGCAGGTGAGGAGAAGAGAAGGGATAAGAAGGGGAAGGGGTAAGAGAGGAGTCAGAATGAGAAATAGCAAAGGAAAAAAAGGGAAGGGGGAGAAACCAATATTTGTGCCATAAGGTTGGAAGCTATGCAAAAAAAGAGCTGTAATTTGGATATTTGACACCTGTCCTCATCCTGGGTTTCAACTGATGAGAAAGCATATCACAAAAATAGCTGAGAAACAGAATGCTTAAGTATTAAGTACTTGAAGATTATTAATTGCTTTCATCAAAATATTAAGAGCATAAGATATAGGAGCAGAATTAGGCCACTTGGCCCATTGATTCTGCTCCACCATTCCATCATGGCTGATTTTTTATCCCTCCAAACCCCATTCTCTGTTCTAAATGGATGTCCCTCTATTCTGAGGCTGTGCCCTTTGGTCCTAGACTCATCCGCGAGAGGAAACATCCTTTTCACATCCACTCCATCAATAGAGGCCTTTCAATATTTAATAGGTTTCAATGAGAACCCCGCTTCTAAATTCCAGTGAGTACAGGCCCAGAGCCATCAAACGCTCCTCATATGTTAACCCTTTCATTCTCAGAATCATTCTGGTGAACTTTCTCTGGACCCTGTCCAATGCCAGCACACCCTTTCTTAGGTGTGGGGTGCAAATCTGTTCTCAATACTCCAGGTGTGGTCTGACCAATACCTTATAAAGCCTCAGCTTCACAGCCTTGCTCTTATATTCTTGTCCTCTCTAGCATACTACCATTGTATTTGCCTTCCTTACCACTGACTCAACCTGCAAATTAACCTTTGGGGAATCCTGCACAAGGACGCCCACATCCCTTTGCACCTCCAATTTTTGAGTTTTCTCACCATTAAGAAAGTAGTCTACTCCTTTATCCTTTCTACCAAAGAGCTGGGCCATACACTTCCCTATATTCTATCTGCCACTTTTTTGCCCATTCTCCCAATCTGTCCTTCTGCAGACTCCCTACCTCCTCAACACTACTGCCCCTCCACCTACCTTTGTATTGTTTGCAAACTTGACCACAAAGCTATCAATTCTGTCACCCAAATTGTTGAGATATAATGTGAAAAGAGGTAGCCCCAGTGCCAACCCCTGTCACTGGCAGCTAACAAGAATAGGCACCCTTTATTCGGACTCGTTGTCTCCTGACAGTTGGCCAATCTTCTGCCCATGCTGTTACCTTCCCTGTAACATCATGGGCTCTTATTTAGTTAAGCAGCCTCATATGAGGCACCTTGTCAAAGGCCTTCTGTAAATCCAAGTAAACAACATCCACTGACTCTCCTTTATCTATCCTGCCAGTTATTTCCTCAAAAACTTCCCTAATCGATTTGCAGGGCAGGTTTCTCCTTAAGGCAACTATGCTGACTTTGGCCTACTTTATCCTGCGGCTTAACATGCTCTGAATCCTCAATAATAGATTCCAACATCATCCTAATCACTGAAGCAAAGGTAACTGACCTATAATATCCTTTCTTGTGCCTCCCTCCCTTGTTAAAGAGCCGAGTGACGCTTGCAGTTTTCCAGTCCTCCAGAACCATTCCAGAATCTAGAGATTCTTGTAAGATCGTTACCTATTGCCTTCACATTCAGTGAACTCTTTCAGAATCCTGGGATCTCTTGTCCACAAGATCTACCTACTTTCAGACCTTTCAGCTTCCCAAGCACCTTCTTCTTGGAACTACATTTACTTCCGCTCTCTGACTCTCTTGAATTTCTGGCATTCGATTAGTGTCTTCCACAGTGAAGACTGATGCAAAATCAGTTGAAAAAGGCGAATGGTATGTTAGCATTCATAGCAAGAGGATTCAAGTACAGGAGCAAGGAGGTTCTACTGCAGTTGTACAAGGCCTTGGTGAGACCACGCCTGGAGTATTGTGTGCAGTTTTGGTCCCCTAATCTGAGGAAAGACATTCTTGCCATAGAGGGGATACAAAGAAGGTTCATCAGATTGATTCCTGGGATGGCAGGACTTTCATATGAAGAAAGATTGGATCGACTAGGCTTATACTTGCTGGAATTTAGAAGATTGAGGGGGGATCTTATTGAAACGTATAAAATTCTAAAGGGATTGGACAGGCTAGGTGCAGGATGATTCTTCCCAATGTTGGGGAAGTCCAGAACGAGGGGTCACAGTTGAAGGAAAAAGGAAGCCTTTTAGCACTGAAATGAGGAAAAACTTCTTCACACAGAGAGTGGTGAATCTGTGGAATTCTCTGCCACAGGAAACAGTTGAGGCCAGTTCATTGGCTATATTTAAGAGGGAGTTAGATATGGCCCTTGTGGCTAAAGGGATCAGGGGGTATGGAGGGAAGGCTGGTACAGGGTTCTGAGTTAGATGATCAGCCATGACCATACTGAATGGCAGTGCAGGCTCGGAGGGCCGAATGACCTACTCCTGCACCTATTTTCTAAGTTTCTATGTTAAAATACTTATTAAGTTTGCCAGCAGTTTCTTTGTCCCCCATTACCACTTCTAGAGTGTCATTTTCCAGCAGTCCATTATCCACACTCACCTCTTTTACTCTTTATATATCTGAAAAAACTTTTAGTATCCTCTTGGATATTTTTGCCAGTTTACCTTCATATTTCATCTTTTCTCTCCTTACGTTTTTATTTTAGTTGCCTTCTGTTGGTTTTTAAAAGCTTCCTATTCCTCTAACTTCCCACTAATTTTTGCTATATTAATATGCCCTCTCTTTTGCTTTCCTTGTAACTCATTGTTGCCTCATCCTTCTTTTAGAATACTTCTTCATCTTTGGGATGTATCGATCCCGTGCATTCTGAATTTCCCCCGGAAACTCCAGCCATTGCTGTTCTGCCATCGTCCCTGCCATTGTCCCCTTTGGCCATCTCCTCTTCTTGCCTCTGTAATTCCCTTTACTCCACTGTAATACTGATACATATAACTTTATCTTCTCCCTCTCAAAATGCAATTTTCATAAAGGATAAATTTCAAATCATATTTTGATCACTGCCTCCCAAGGGTTCCTTTACCTTATGCTCTCTAATCAAATCTGGTTCATTAAACAACACCCAGTTTAGATCTGCCTTTCCCCCAGTGGGCTCAACCACAGGCTGCTCTAAAAAGCCATTTCATAGGCATTCTACAAATTCCTTCTCTGGGATCCAGCACCAACCCAATTTTCCCAATCTACCTGCATATTGAAATTGTAACATTGCCCTTATTACATGCCTTTTTTATTTTCTATTGACATTTATATCCCACATCTTGGCTGCTGTTCAGTGGCCTGTATATGATTCCGAACAGAGTCATTTTATCCATTTTATTTCTTCACTCTACTCACAGGGATTTTATACCTTCTGATCCTATGTCACGTCTTTCCATGGATTTGATTTAATTTTTTACCAACAGAGCCACCCAACCCCCTAATCTGTGCTAAAGTTTCTGACTAAGCAACCAGTCTTAAGAAACCACAAAATCATTTGGAAAACAGGTTTTATTTCCTAATGATTCAGACTCCATGAGTATATTTGGACATATAATCTGGGATTTCTTTGATAAACTTGCTTTATTACGACAGCCCATTACAATATTTCCTGAGAGAATACACATCCTTTCACATTCTTTCCTCTGTTTGGCACTGAATTCATTTTTAGAGGGAGGTTGAACCATTGTAAGAGGTTGTTGACCTATCCACTTCATTTCACACCAGTCCTCACGAATACTATTTCAGTTGTCCATGTCACAAGGACCCTCATGTACAGTAGCTCTGGGGAGAACCATTTCAGGACAATGGATGCGCTCAATCAATATAAAGATCGTACACTCTTCAGGACTGAGACTACTCAATAGTATTAATACCGATGTGTTTGGTCAGCTACTAGCATTATATTGGACTTTTCTTGCAATGTGTGAAGTTGCTGCCTTAACCAGAACATTTTATGGTGGGGAAGAAGGCCTTCTGGGGTTCATAGTGCTCCTGCTACCCCCTGCAGTGCCATGCCTCAGATGCTTTTTTTTAAAGTAATTGAAGGAGAAAGGACACTCAAGGGAAAATGAGAGAAACTACAAGATGTAAACTGCTGAACATCAAATCTGCGAGAGGTTCATGTCAATCTCGTCCATGTAAAACAGCCCAAATATAGATATAAAGTCTCTTTCAATTATACTGTATATGGATGGGAAGCACCTTTGTAAACATAGAACATATAAAGGTTATTCAATTATATCCATATACAACTTCCATATACTGTATATGGGCATGGAAACCTTATGCACTTGTAGATACAAAGCTTTTTGAATAGTGTAAATCTTCTTTCCTTATGCACTTAATCCTTTCTCTACTCTAATATGAAAGAACATTCTGAAATAACAATACCTGTACACGTATAGCAATCACATTGAAAACTGAGGTGCAGTACTCATTCCATATTCTTGCTATTCCTGATTTTAACTCATTCACCTTATTCCGTTGTTAGAATTCAGCCAGTGTTTTTCATTGTCATTGTGGTGACAGTCTCCATTAAAAGCTGTAATGTGCCAATTATTAACTAATACGTGCAGGTCTTAAACTTTGCAAATGTCTATTTGCAGTACATTTGTTGCAGTTTCATTAACATTAAAATGTAGACGAAGTAGCTAATAACTGCTGCCTTAATTCCTTAGAACATAATGAAGCATGACTTATATTGCATTCTGTTGAAGAATTCAAGTAGTCTGCCAATAAAGCTTATTTTAATGATAAAGTGATATGTACTATTATAATTCTGGCTGTGCTATGCAGAGAACAATGTGCCCAGCTTTTCTGAGGGAGAAAGCAAGGGGCAGTCTTCATGTTCTATTTTTCAGTCTGGTTGAGAGGATAGTTTAAATTTTGGACAGCAAGGTGCCAACATTTTAAGCTTTATCATAAAGTGTAGCTTAAATATACTCAGTAGCTACTTTATTGGGCACACCTGCACACATCCTCATTAGTGCAAATATATAATCTCCCAATCACATGGCAGCTTACAGAAAGGCACCTGAAAAACAAAAAAAAAGAGCCAGTGAGTGGCAGACGGGTTCAAGCTGACAGGAATGTGTTAGTAACTCAAATAATTACACATTACGACAGTGGTGTGCAGAAGAATATCTTTGAATGCACAACACTTTGAACATTGAAGTGGATGGAATGCTGTAGCAGAAGACCATGAAGATAAACTTAGTGGCCACTTTATTAGGTACAGAACGTACGTAATAATGTGGCCACTAAGTGTAAATAATGCAATATTTAAAAATGTAAGCTTAAACGGCAATGCTTCTGATACTGTATATCATAGATTTTAAATGTTACTGTGTATAGCAACATTTCCAAAAATGTTTAAAGATACCTCTGTATTAATATAGCATAAGGTTGAGTAGCAAAGCATGATGGTCAATTAAGATTAAAAAGAATATTGTTAGTGATAAAAATGTGTTAAATCTGGCATCAGCTTGAAGACTGCAGGCTTGAAAGGCAGGATATCAGGTAGGGAATGAACTTCAGCAGTGTGATGTTTGAAACAGACAGATAAACTAGCAATGGAATATTAATTAAATTTGCAAGAAACGTATTAAAATGGTATAGTTGTTGAAATTGGGAGCATAGCGCAGAATATTGATTAAGTGACATAGATGAGAGCATTCTAACTGGTTGCCTGGGATGCAGCCTGCGATGCACAGGATCTCGAGAGGCTGCAAAGGGTTGTAGACTCCGCCAGTGTCATCGTGGGCGCAACCCATCCTACAACCAAGGGCACCTTCAAAATGCACATCCTCAAGAAGGCAGCATCCATTATTAAAGACCGTGACAGACATGCACTCTTCGCTTTACTACCATTGAGGAGCAGGTACAGGAACCTGAAGAATACCTTCTTACCTTCCACCATCAGATTTCTGAACAGGCTGTGAACGCATGAGCATCACCTCGTTATTTGTCTTTATGCTATTAATTTATTATTGTTACTTATAATAATTTTTTTGTCTTACACTGTACTGCCGTCACAAAGCAACAAATTTCATGACATTTGTCAGTGTTAATAAATATGATTCTGCTTCTAATTTACTTTTCTAAGCACTTAGCAGTAGAATAATGAGAAATATATACCTAGGTACAGTAAATATATACCTGAAGCCATGAATGAGGGAAATATCAAGATTCAAGAGAAGAAACAACTATTTATAGGCTTGTGAATCTACATAGGGCTGATGTAACTTTGGAGATTGTCAGTTATTAAGTAAAATAAAAGAAAAGAAGTACAGAGTTAAAGAATGAAAAAGAAAAAGAGAAAATGCAGTCAACAGAATACAGCAAGAGGAAAAAGTACAATGTGACAGGCACTTGGAGAGATAGCACTGTTATATGAGGAAAAGAATTGGAATCAGAATCAGCTTTATCATCATGGACAGATGTTGTGAAATTCATTGCTTTTTGTCGACAGTACAGTGCAAAACATAAACATTTCTATAAGTTATAATAAATAATAGTTCAAAAGAAGAATAGCAAGGTAAGGTTCATAAGTTCTTGGACTGTTCAGAAATCGGATGGTGGAGGGGAAGAAGCTCTTCTTAAAATGTTGAGTGTAGGTCTTCAGGCTCCACTACTTCCTCCCTGATGGTAGTAATGAGAAGAGGGCACAAATGGGACATAAATTATGTAGCCAATGTCCATTGTGGTCTGTTGCAGAAATGAGTACCAAGCTAGACTGAACTGAGTCCTAAAAGTAGGAGAAACAGACAGTGGCAAAATCTTGCACTATGCAATCCACTCTTGAATTTATTTTGCATAGATCATGTTCACTATTGTGGAAAGTGTGGGAAAAAGTTTGTTACAAAGCTCATTTATTACCCTGAAGTCTATGGCATGTTGAAGATCATTTCCAGCTGCAAAATAGGATTGAGGATTCCAAGCACATCTCACGTTTACCTGCACTGGGCGAATACATTGCATTACTGGGTGAGCACTGCATGATTCCACATGTACCAATATAAATTGGAGCTCAAAGCTTCACACAGTAATTATTATGGGCTAAAAACTCTTCATGCCACATTCTTGCTTCCCTCACTCCTTAGGGAGATACCGTACCACCACAGGGCAGATTCAGAAGTGGGTTCAGCCTATTCATATGCTTCCCAAAGTCGCATGATGTGCTACCACTGACACTTAGCTGATATTTCAATGGGGGAACTGCAAGTAGCACTCCACTACTGGGGGCTTTGGGGTGGATGTGGCTGGTTACTAAGGGTGGGTCACAGACTTTGGGGCATATGGTGAAGACTTGACCTTCCGTGACATCTATTCCTAGAGAGTCTTTAGAAACAGCACATATTACCTGGATCTGTCTGATTACCAGTGTATTTGAAGGCTCAGCTTTTGTTAGACCTTTAGCCGGTCTTTCGTGCCTTCACTGCTCTCTCTTCGGAGGTAAGAGTGGCAGTGAATCTTAATTTTCTGGATACTTTTTATTGCACAGACTCACACCAGATTTCTCATGTTTTACTGCAGCATTAGGGATCACCAGGTTCTGTACTCCAAGAGGAATGATTTTGTCTCTTGGTTTGAGAGAGTACAAAGTATTTTCTCAAGACTCGGGATTTGTCAGTAGTGCTGGCAGGCATTGACTGCACGCACCGGCTTTCAGGACTCTCATTAGAAATTTGGAACTTTTTCTTTCAATCAGTGCATGGTTTAATGCTCTCTAACCTGGCTGTCAATCAAGAGATTATTTTGATGGCCCATGTCACATTTTTTGCTGCGTCCGTGACTCTTTCACTCTTGGGCAGTTCACATTACTGAACGTTTAAATCAGCCAGCATTACCAGGAAGAATGAGTTCTAGTGGTTAAGATCTATATTCTATTTCTGGGGTTGCTTGCATCAGCTGACTGTTGGGGTTACTTGCATCAGCTGACTGTTGATGCGGTGAGAATTAATAGAATACTCGACTGGTTGTGGAAAAAAAAACTTTTGTCTCTGTGTCATTGTGGGGTGCCCTGCAGTTTATAATATCCAGGTATGGAGACGCCATTGTGTTCAGCTGCATGTCAACTGCAGAGCGCCATCAGTGCAGAAAGAGGAGCAGCAAACGTTCTCCCAAATCTGAGAGCAGGGACTGAAGATCAGTGGAAATAAAAGGGTCAAGGCTACTAGGGGAAGTTCTCAGTTCATTATCAAGTTTCATCTTTCAGCTGAGTACATATTAAGTAATGACTGCACGTGACTCACTGATGGATGGATCAAGAGCCAATTTAATATAAGACCGGGTTGCAAACAAAAGAAGATTATTGCCACAAGCAGGTACAGTAATAATCAGATGGAACAGCCCATGTAATTCCCTCACATCCTCCTGTGCATTGATAATAACACTTTAATGACGGAATTCCAGATCCATTTATATAATCACTATATTTTCGATTACTTTACACCACATGCTGTCGGAGCAGTGCTGCCAGGATAATCAAGGACACGACCCACCCAGCCAACACACTTTTCGTCCCTCTTCCCTTCGGGAGAAGGCTCAGGAGCTTGAAGACTCGTATGGCCAGATTTGGGAACAGCTTCTTTCTAACTGTGATAAGACTGCTGAACGGATCCTGACCTGGATCTGGGCCGTACGCTACAAATATCTGGACCTGCCTCTCGTTACTTTTACACTACCTTACTTTCCATTTTTCTGTTTTCTATTTATGATTTATAATTTAAATTTTTAATATTTACTATCGATTTGTAATCCAGGGAGCGGGAAGCGCAGAATCAAATATCGCTGTGATGATTGTACGTTCTAGTATCAATTGTTTGGCAACTATAAAGTATTTCCTGATAAATAACACCTCATTTTAAAAACCTTTTCACACAATACACTTAGTTTAAAGTAGCTCCACTTTGTAGATGGAGACATTGGTTTTCTGCTCAGTGCTTTTGGAGGATCATTAAAGTCGTAGCCAGACAGCTGACAGTAATGCTCGTCACGATATTTTGATAACATTAGTAGGCAAAGGGCAGGGAGGTGTCTGAGGGTCTAATATTTTAAACCAGTAAAGTCCATGCTCTTTCAGCAAGAAGAAATCTCTTCCGGAACTCCAAGTGAGGTTCATTTGAAGTTATTGTACAAAACGACTTATTTAAATATCCACAATTGAGGAGAAATGACTTAAATCTCAGCAAAAGAAGCTCTAAATTTCATTCCGTTCACAACTGAATCTGATCGATATTGTGTGTTTTCTTGCATTTGCAGGATCTATTGATTAACGCTATCTTGTCCCATCTTGTTTCTTTCTATTTCATTCATTCAAGAGTCTCCTGGTGACTGGGCAGATCAGAGCAGATACTTCATTTAACTACGTAACCTCATTCAAATTTTTCAGCCTCTCATAGGACTTCTTATCTTGGCAGTTGCCACAAGGATGTTATTGGAGTAAACAAACAGCAAAGAAGAATGCAGAGAAAGGAATCAAATTCCAGTGAAGGCCACAAGCAATCTTTATCAGAGTAGAATGGCAACTGTATCATCAACAGTCAAAATATTTCTTGTGTTCTGCAATGCAATGTATTTTTTTGGGAAAGCACCACTTATTGAAAACTGAGCATCAAGTTTACTTTGCACATTTTTCCATTTAAAACAAAGCATTAATTGTTATTCTAAGACAGCAGTTTCCACAGCATTGTGACTTATGTTGGCAGAATGAAATACGTACATTTGAATGTTACTAGCCAAGAATCAGTTACACTATACGATCAAGTAATGTATAAATGTGAAGTCAAAGCATTTGTCTCTGAATTAAGCATCTTACAGCCTTTCCTCTTTCCCCTTTCCCCTTTCCCCTTTCCCCTTTGATATCTTGGATGTCAGTTTGGATTTCTGAGTGTTATGTTGTTGTGTTCTCTCCGTGGCTGCAATTTGGTTGTTCTCTTTCACTTTGAGTCTACTCAGGCACCACTAATGATCTATGAAAAACTTTGCCTCAGAAAAGCAGGCCTTGGGCATCTTGCAATGGCCAACTGAAGGAGCAGCCTGAGTTAGTTCACGAAGGACATTGGCAACGCTGGCTTGATGCACATATCGGCAGATGAACTAGCAACTTTGTGGACATCAATGTTCTGAGCTGCACAGCATGTGACCTGTTGTGCGACTGGGTGCATAGTACCAGTCAGAGTAATCTCAACCTCCAGCCCTGTTGACTTGATGAGCAAACTCCAAATGAATAAACTATTATCAGCTCATTCCAGAATACTGTCTCAGCCTTACTGCATGTGGATGTGAACTACTTTTTTCACTGAGGAATAATGCACAAGTGCCAACAGACACTCCCACACCTGATGGAAGGAGAGTGATTGATGAAGCAGCTGAAGATGGTTGGGTCAAGACACTGCTCCGAGGAATTCCTACAGTGGGGTGATTAACCTCCAACAACCACAACTGCCCTCCTCAGTGAAAGGTATAACTTTGCACATTGTAATATATTTGGTCAGCACGGTAACATAGCGATTGGCACAAAACTTTACAGTACAGGTGACCTGGGTTCAATTCCTGCTGCTACCTGTAAGGAGTTTGTAAGTTCTCCCTGTAACAGCGTGGGTTTCCTCCGGATGCTAGGTTAATTGGTCATTGTAAGCTGTCCCATGATTAGGCTCAGATTAAGTCGGGGGAATGTTGGGCATTGTGGCTTGAAGGGCCGGATGGGCCTATTCCATACTCTATCTCAATAAATAAACAATAAATATACAAGTATTTCCCTTGACACTCATTGGCTTCAGTTTCAGTTTCACCAGGGCTCCCTGATTCCACAATCTACTGAACACTCCACTTATGTAAAGGACAGCCTTTTTCACTTCACTTCTGGAATTATCTATGTGTGGACCAAAGCGGTGACGAGTGTAGTGAATATTAACTGATCAGCATGGGCCGCCAACAAAACACTAGTGCAGCAATATCAAACTAAGAACAATTATTCTTTGGATATTTATTAGTATATAGAACAATACTCACAGGAGCATTCAGAATGCCAATGATAACCAATCCCTTCTGCCTGCACATTGTCCATATCCCTCAAACACCGCCTGTCGAGTATAGTACTTGTCTAAATACCTCTTCAATGTAACTATTGTATCTACTTCTGTCTTCCACTGGTAATACGTTCTAATCATTTACCACTCTCTGTGTAGAAGTCAAAGAGTCAAAGAGAATAATAGCACAGAAATAGACCCTTCAGTCCATCTAGTCTGTCCTGGCCCAATTTCTGCCTGCCTGCACTCATACCAAGATTTCCATACTTCTCTTATTCATGTACCCATCCAAACTTCTCTTTAATCCCTTATGAAATCCTTTAGATTTCAATTTATACACCTGTATATACTGTAGATTTATATAAATCTGAATATCTAAGAAATTCCTTGAATTTGCATTAATAAATGAAGGAAGTTTGTGACATTCACAGAATAGTTCTAAGCCTTCAGATACCTGGCAGTGGGGTGATGGTGATGATGGGCTGGGGATAGGGATGGTTGTGGATTGCGAACTGTTCCCTTTGGAACTCCTGTGATTTCTTAAGAAAAATTGGTCTAATCAATCTTGCCTGTTCTGACTTCGCTTGATGATGGCGATTGGGGATTGCTGTAGAAATCTTGTACTGTCTCTGAAAGGACAGGAAAGGACCAGAAGTTGCTAAGTTTTTATTCAAGATTAATAATTAACTGAATTAAATTTCCCTCATTGCCATACTGAAATTTGATTTCACAGATTCTGGGTGGACCAGTGGACCTCCACTCCCTGTTGAAGATTTCATATTAGAAATGACTGTAAGAAGCTTCAAGTAAGAAAGATAGCCAATAATTCAGACATCCTTCAATCTTCTAATGATGGTTATTGCAACCATGGGAAACATTACTAAAATGACCATGTTTCTTTTAGCCAGCTGGTTAGAGATGAGATCAATTACTATTAGTGGATAGTATCATTTGGAGTTAACTGGTTGAGGATGAAATTAACATGCAGAACTTTGACAAAATGATTGAATGGCGCACGAGATCTAATGACGATAGTGTGTAAATTGGCTGTAGCATTCAGAGGCATCTATATGGATTGCTTTACATTTCTATGTTTGTGATGAGAGAATTAATTATTGCAATATTTCCTTTATTCATGTAGGGTTCTCAGTAATATTAGCTGGACTGTTAACTGTTAATCTCTTATTACCAAAATGGCTTCTTGTATGTTAACTGCTGAGAAAGTTCTCTCTCTAGCAGCTTGTTTGGGTTATATTACTGATAATGAGGAGTGTATTCACTTGCTAGCCAAAGGATGTCATGTTATGTTATCCTGTATATGTGCGGTGAGTTGAGAAGCGCAGGCTTTTTCGGGAGGCGAGTAGAGAGGACGGACATGCGGGGAACGGACAGCGGTTCCAGGGTGGCAGATACTGGACCTCGGAGGTTCAGATGGTGGCCGGAGTCTCGGAAGGACGTTGTGGATGGAATCGGAGGCATGAGCTCCAACGTATTAAAATATTATGTGCACAAGACTGATAAGTTACTTATGTGGTGCCTTTTCTTGTAGTTGTTGCTACTAACCCATCACCAAAACTTGCTATAAAGTATCATTTGTTGTTTGATATTTGTGTTGTGGCTGATCATTGGGTGCCTCACTCCGTATCTGCACCAAAGCAATTGCACTGTTTGGCGGGGTCAAGGGCTATTCACCCTAGGCAACGGGAGTCAGTTGGGGTAAAGGCCATTACTTTCATTTTAAAGGGTGTAACACTGTGGGATTTGGTAACAAGCTGATAATTTGTAAGCATGTCCTTCACCTTCAGGTTTCTAGATTATCACTCCTTAATACAAAACACACAGGACATGAAAGCACTGAGATTCACTGGAAATGGTTAAATCTCCTTGAAAGCAATATCATCTGTTAACAATCACGTGAACATATTTGCCCTGTGGTGAAATAAATTATAAAGTTAATATTCTCTTTCAGGATAATGCTATCTCTGCCTAATTTATGAAAATAAACATCAACAATATTTATTAGCTAGATTCTGTTTATGGTTTGAAATACTAACAATGTCAATAAGCAACAATGAAAACTCCCATTATACATGAGTTCATTCCAATCTTCATTTATATTTAGGGACTATTGCCCCAGGAATTGTCAGAGTTAAAGGTGTTTATTAATTTAAGCTGCCTTGCTTAAAGGGGAGAAATGATATAAAGCATTAAACAATCATTAGTGCAATTAAGCACCAAGCTGCAAATAATGCATAATATCAGTTTAATTACCGGTATTATTCCATGTCTGAAATGAAAAGTTCTGATGCTGACACCAAAAGATAAGGCAGCAGATGGTTTAGCCTCACTAAGCTGAGATTAGAGCTGCTTTGAAAATATAATTTGTTGCTTTTTTCCTCTACTTCTCTAGAATGTTAGCTGGTAGCGAATGTATGGTTTCATAAATGACAGTAGCCTTCAGGTGGCCATTAGTGATTATGTGAGATTTGACAGGTTATAAGTTGTGGAGGAATGCACAGCTGAAAGTCTGGTTACCTTGGACTCCAAGACACTGGCTGTGTCCCAATGTGCCAGGTTCTGATTCGCTGATTTGGATCATTTTGGATGCCAGTCCCACTCTAGGAAGGCTTAAAACAAGCACAAGATCTAGATGGGTGCTCCAGTGGAGGAAGGAAGAAGTGCTACATATTCTGAGGTTGGATTTTTTTGTGTGTGTAAGATTCTAAACTAGAGATCTAGCTTCTCTGGGGTGGAATAGAAGGACACCACAACAATATATGAATCATTCTGGGAGCTCTTCCTGCTCTTGCCTTGCTTACCTACATAACAGCAGTAAAGTACTTCAATGTATTCCTTCAGCAGTAAAGTACTTGGAATAGAATGGGGAATAGAAGCAGGAATAAACCATATAGGGCCTCATACCAGCTCAGACATTCGCTAAAATCAAAGGTGATCTTCTTTGCCCAATATGATTCCCCAAGCACCCAAGTGTCTATTGATTACCATCTTGAATACATTTTTCAGATGGACAATCCACAACCTTCTATGTCAAGAAATTTCCACGATTTCCTATCCTATAATAGGTTGATTTTCTCCTCATATCAGGAACAAATGACCAACCCATTACATGAGCTGAGAGGAGGATGGAGAAAAGTTCAGAGGATAAAGATAGGCAGAGTGAATAGAGGGAGATGGAACATAATGTGAAAAATGAGACCTCTCAGTAGAAAAAAAATAGTAGTAGGCCAGCCGTTGATCAAGGTCAGCCATGGACGTTGCGTCTTAGCTGTCTACACCAAGCCAGGGCAGTACAATATGGGGAGCAAGCTGTTGCCCAAGCAGTGGGCTCCCTTTCCACACAGCTGATGAATCCTAAGGAATGTCAGAGATCGATGCAGTTTGACACCAGCAGCATCATAGGAGTTGCCAATCAGCATTGAATTCAAATTAGGACTACTTTAGGGACTCTAGCTCTGGATTTTTCCTTGGGGTTTACTCTCGAAGCCTTCCCCATGACTGAGCATGTCTGCAAGGCAGCGGAGGTTTGAGATCAGACTTTTCCTTCTCCCAGATGAGCTGCCAACCATGGCTGACAAGTACAATCTGACTGGAGCAGCTGGTTTTAAGGCACCAGTAACTCGCCTTTGCCTTGTCTCCTGTCAGCAGAAACAGTTCAGCTGGGCTTAGTAGCTAAGCCACGTGTGACGGCCAGGAGCTGGACTTGGTAGTCAGAAGCTATTCGAGATGCATGCCATTGTGGGAGCATCTAATAGGTAGTGGAAGCTCATCCCCACTATCCCCACCTCGGGACTATGACAACATAAAGGAGGCAGAAAAAATATGAAACAGCATATTTGAAATAGCGAGAGACTATAGTGAAAGGTGTTCAGAGGGATCTGGGAAGATGCAAATAACCAAAAGTTAATACAGCAAGAAATTAAGAAGGTAAATTGTTTGTTGGTCTTTTTCATGAAAGTCAAAATATCTTATTGAAGTTATATTGTACCCTGGTGAGTCTGCAGAGGTCCAATCAAACTTTGCTTTGAACAATATAAGTCAATGTAATCAACTTCCAGATAGGAGTTAAGGCCAGGGCCAGTTTATCTCCTGACTCCAATAAAGGATGAAATTAAAATCGTAACTGGGTCATTGCAACCTTAGATATCAGAGAATTTCCCCAGAAGGGCAGTTACTAGTGAGGAGAGCCTGAAAAATACCTTCCAATTATTTTTTCAGTTTACAGAATCTTTTTTTTTGAGTTTTTCTTTTCTTTTTTTCATTTCAGTGTGAAGAACTGTCCTTCTTAACCTCTCTTGCTCAGGGCTGACCATGGATGTTGCATCTTAGCCGTCAAAGTCAGCAGCAAACCAATATGCAGACCAAGGCAGTACAATTTGGAGAGCAGGCTGTTGCCCATGCAGCTGATGAATTGAAAGGAATGGCAGAGACTGATACAGTTTGGCACCATTAAATAGGTAGCGGGAGCTTATCCTCACTAACCCCTCCTGGCTATAAAAACCTTAAGGAAGGACTATAACAAAATAAATAATGGTAAATGATAGAGAGGCCACAATGGATTCTGATTGATTGTGGAGACTACAGACAATTGCCTTGAATTAAAGTCGCAAGTACCTCTCTGTACCATGATCGCCCATTTTTGATAATTCCATCATAGTTCAAGCAATGTGCTTTCCTGGTAGATAGGAATCATGTAGGTTTTGATAAACCTCAGCAAGGCTGGAGAGAACATTACACCGTTAGAGGCGGTGCATTGTGATGTTGCAACCTCACTATGCTATTTTATGGCAAAATGATTGACAAGGGATCAATAAAATTCCAAGCATAGATCAATCAATTCTGGGGGAAAGAGATGCAAGGTCATTGGAGATGAATATGATTGCCCAAATAAACAGAGATAATTGATTATAATATATACTTTAATGTAGTTCAAACCAATAACACAGAGAACATGAGCTTGAATCTTGAAAAATTGTTAATTTTAATACGAAATCTAGAGGTAAAAATACTCATACCACTGGAAGCTACAGGCTGTAAAGCTGTGATAAAGAGCAATTAGTTCATATAGAACTAATGTAGAACAGTTTAACACAGGAACAGGCCCTTCAGCCCACAATACCTATGCTGACCATGATTCAAATTTAAACTGTACATTTGTCTGCAATTCTCTGTCTATTTAAATGCCTCTTAGAAGTTATTATTATATTTGCTTCGATAATATTCCCTGGCAATAGACTGCTGGCCTCATGAATCTCCATTCAGCTTTCCCTCCTTAGCTCAGACCTTTGCCTGTTGCATGTGATATCCCCATCCCAGTAAAAAGCTGACTATCTACCTACCCTATTCACGCATTTCACAATTTTATATACTTCAGTCAGGTTGCCCCTCAGCCTCCAATGCTCCAGACAAAACAAATCCAAGTTTATCCAATCTCTCCTTATAGCAAATACTCCAATCCAGGAACATCCTGGTGATCCTCTTTCGCACCACCTTTAGCCGTGCCCCCACATCGTTCCTGAAATAAGGTGACCAGAAATGCACTTGACACTACAAATATAGATTAACCAAATTTTTATGCAGGACTTCTTTGGGATAAGAACATCTGAGTTATAGACACTTTCTACGTACAAGTGAATCCTAATAATACTAATAAATTCAAGAGGCTAATGTTTGTACATACATTCATTCCCTCTTTCTCCACTTCTAGTATTTGTTCTCCCCTATCAGTTTTGTGTGCCTTTGATGTCATTCACTACTATACTATAGAGATATGGTCAGCACATTGAATGATTTTTGTGTATTTCCAACTCAATTCAATTTATGGATGTCCGTAAAAATAAAACCTGTTTGTTACCCTGACACAGCCTGTACAGATGCAACATGACTTACTGACTTTTATTCTCGATGCCCAACTGATGAAGTCAAGTATGCTAGATGCCTTTTCTACCACCATATCTACTTGGAGAAGGTATAGACTTGCACCCTGAGGTTCCTCTATACATCAAAGCTCCTAAGGATATTGTCATGTACTGTATACTTCCCTTTTAAATTTAACCTGCCAAAGCGCAACACTCTCACACTTGTCTGTACTAAACACCGTTTGTGATTTCTCTGTCTGCATTGCCAACAGATCTATGTCCTACTGAAAGGCATCTGTTAGTCTTGTGAGACCATGGATCTGTGCCTGGAAAGTCTTCACCCTCCAGGGCGCAGGCCTGGGTAAGATTGTATGGAAGACCAGCAGTTGCCCATGCTGCAAGTCTCCCCTCTCCACAATGCCAATGTTGTCCAAGGGAAGGGCATTAGGACGTATACAGTGTCATCGCAGAGCCTTGCTCAAGGACACAACACATTGCCTCTGCTGGGGCTTGAACTCACGATCTTCAGGTCGCTAGTCCTATGGCTTAACCACTTGGCCACATGCCCACACCTACTGAAAGATAGATGCTTATAAGACTATAAGACCATATGCTGTAGGAGCAGAATTAGGCCATTTGGCTCATCATTATCATGGCTAATTTATTATCCCTCTCAATCTCATTTTCCTGCCTTCTCCCCGTAACCTTTCCTACCCTGACTAATCAAGTACCTATCAACGTCCATTTTAAATATACTCAATGACTTGGCCTCCACAGCCGTCTGTGGCAATGAATTCCACGGGTTCACTTATGGAAGGCAATCTGTGTAATTTGCGTTTCAGTCCAGTCCTACATTCATGCTGGTCTTCTCAGTGGCCAAACATTTTAATTCTAATTCCCATTCCGGTTCTAATGTGTCGGTCCATGGTCTCCTCTTGTGCCTACATGAGGCCCTCCTTACGTTGGAGGAGCAACACCTTATATTCTGGGTAGCCTCCAAGCTAATGGTATGAATATCGATTTCTCCTTCTGAATTTCACCTCCCCTCTCCTCTATTCCCCACTCTGACCTTTTACCCTTTTGCATCTGTCTATCGGTTCCCCCTGGGTGCCCTCTTCCTTCCCTTTCTCCAATGCTCAACTCTCCTCTCCTATCAGATTCCTTCATCTCCAGCCCTTGACCTTTCCTACTCGGCTGGCTTCACCTATCACCTTCTAGCTAGCCTTCTTCCCCTCCTGCCTCCATTTCATTCTTCAGTCCTGAAGAAGGATCTTGGTCTGAAACATTCATTGTTCTTTTCCATAGCTGCTGAGTTCCTCCAGCTTTTTGTGTGTGTTGCTAGTTTTAGGGTCTCTTTCTGAATTTGGTCAAAAATTAGGCAAACCGTTGCCCTAAATTACACATATTGTCCCTTCCTCCAGATTGGTTCCATCTACAAAGGGTGATTAACATTTAATCATCTCTAAATTGCTTAATGTGTATCCTGAACAGTTCCTAAACTTACGATGGAGAGGCCTGAAGCAAAATATTAATCAGATCTAAAACCCATCAGTTCAACATTCTGGTGACCATTTCAGGCTCCCTTGTTTCCCTGCAAACCTCACCACCTGTAACTCCCACCCCCACAGCCAGCAAATAAAAATTGATACTTCAATATTAATTTGAAATACTTTTACAAGCAGTATCATCAGAAGTGAAACCTCTTTTTATTGGGTGTCTCTGGAAATGTGGCTTGTTAGCTCCTCATTAACAGCCACTAGACTCCATGGCGAGAAACCCACCATTCTCAGGCTTCGTACATCTAGGGTATGTATGACTTTGGCAGGGGTTCTTTTTTTTCCTTCTTTTTTGCTTTTCAAAAAAAAATTCTTAACACTTTATTTTTTCTTCTTATTATTAATATATTATATATTATTGATATATTGTTTAGCTTTGTTAATCAGTTATTTGGTAATTTAATTCTTCATTGTACATATTGACTTGATTACTTTAATGTATTTTTTTGTTGATCTTTAATAATAATCAATAAAAAAGATTTAAAAAATGAAAGTGACTTTGGTCCTGCGAAACCCAGGAGGCTGGGATGTCTTGCCCACCCCCACCCCGGTTTGTGTGAATGCTGTGTGATTTACTGCCCCCGGTAATTGTCCATCAGCAAGAAATAACAGATTGTACACCGCATACAATTATAAAGAAATGAATTTAAGAATGTTAAGCAAACAGTTATCAAAGGAACGGAAGAAAATAACACGAAGGGCCCATTCTTTTTAAGCACTCAAATGAGCACTTAAGTTGGAGCTCATTTTGAACTTGTCAGTAACTCATGCGCTGGATCCTAAATCTGTCGAAAGCACACACCACCTTTTGAATGTCACTTGGAATCCATCTTGAACAAATGGGCTCCCCCATGGGAATAATTGGTCCTTCCTCCTTGAAGCCATTTATCTGGACAAAGTACCTTGTGCAACAGGAACGACATCCTCAGCCATCTTCCCTCTTCTCTTCTCCCAGCTCCCAAAAAAGACCCTGACCCACACCAGTGTCCCTCACAAAACCACTCTGCCCGGTGTTCTCCAGAACCTTCTCCCAATTCCACCATCCTGATTGGCTGACACCACATTCCTTTACGTTGGACAACAAAGCCTCTTATCTCAGCTCAAACCCAAATAGGCTGAAAGCAGAAAAGGCTGCTTTTAGAGAATTGCTAAAATGAAATACCTACAGCATAACAGTAAAATTCTTAACCAGGGCGTTACAGAAGCAAAAGCAGAAAATGCCAGAAGCATGCAGCAAGTCATGCAGTGTCTGTGGGCAAAGAAAAAGTTAAGGTTTCAGGTCTGACGTCTTTAGTTAGAGCTGGAACAGAGAGAAATCAGGTTGTTTTTTAGTTTTCACTCTGTTAGTGTAAGATCAAATAAGGTAGCAGTCGGGGTTCCCTTCCTCCACCATTTATTTATTTATTTGTTTGTTTGTTTATATTTATTTACTTATTGAGGCGCTGCGTGGAGTTGGCCCTTCTGGCCCTACAAGTTGTGCCATCCTGCAGCCCCCAATTTAACCTTGATTTAAATAAATATAAAGCTGGAAAGAAGGAGGAGCACCAGAGGAAGTTGATAGGCAGGAAAGGAGAAGAGAAGGGGTATGAGGGGAGCCAGAATGGGGAATGGAAAGGGAGAGAAGGAGATTACTGGAAGTTAAATAAATAATGTTCATACCATCAGGTTGGAGGCTACCCGGAAGGAGCATGAGGTGTTGCACCTGCAACCTGAGAGTGGCCTCATCATGGCAGTAGAGGAGGCCATGGGCTGACGTTCTCGGAATAGGAATGGGAAATAGAATTAAAATGTGTGGCCACCTGAATGTCTTCATGATTGCTTTTAGAGTCATCAGCAAATGAAATCCTCCACCATAAATAGAGGGGCTGGCCAGAACCTGATACACAACAAAGTTTGCATGCCAAAGTCAGTGCTAAAATGAGGCTTGTGCATTTCCTAACAAAGCTTACATACTTTGTTGCACTGCAGAAGAGAGGTCATCAAATCATAATGACACAGGGCAGTCAGATAGAAGTAGCACACATATTGGCTGCTATAAAGGAGACAGAGGAAGAGAGAAAGAACACTTGAAATCACTTGAGGGTCCTGGTCAATGAGAAGCACAGCAGGAGGGCAGTCCTGAGTCCCCACAAGGGCCAGAATCCCCACAAAACCCACTACAAGAACCTGACAGGAATTGCTTAAAGTTGCCACTGCTGGGAGTGACAAAAGGCGGCAGTATGGGAAGAAGGTCATGTTCTCGCAAGATTTCTCATTGCAATTTGCATGATGATGGGTTGCTGGTGAGTCTCATTTAATAGGAGCTGGGACTTGAAGTGAGATACAAGAGTTTAAAAGAGGTAGGTCTCGGGACTTGATGATGAGTTTCACTTAACAGGAATCTAAAAGAGGTATATTTGCATATTATCAGTTAATGGTTGTTTGGCTAATAAAGGAGCCAATAAAAAGAAACTAGTGTCAAGCGGCGTGGTAATTTTGGAGCAGCTATTGTAACAGTGGATCAGTATAATAGATTTTGCTACCAGGGAGGTGGTTTGCATATAGGATGGAGATTGAAAATCTGGTTGAGTGGTGCCACAACTATGGGAGAAAGAAGCTGGAAGTCCATGAACCAGTCCTCATTAGGGATAGAAGATGGAGAGGGTCAGTAATTTTAAATTCCTTGGTGTTACCATATCGGAGGAACTGCTGTGAGACTCGCACGTATGTGTCATAACAAAGAAGGCACAACATGCCTCTACTCTCTTAGAATTTTGTGTAGATTCTGCATGTCAACTAAAATTTTGGCAATCTTCTATAAATGCTCAGTGGAGAGTATCCGAACAGGTTGCATTATGGCCTAGTATGGAGACTCCAATGCTCAGGAATGGAAAAGTCTATAGAAAGAGGTAGATGAAGACACGTAGTTCTCTTTTATTGTCAATTAGTAATGCATGCATTAAGAAATGATACATTATTTCCTCCGGTGTGATATCACAAAACACAGGACAAACCAAGACTGAATAAACTGACAAAACCACATAATTATAACATATAGTTACAAACAATGTTACAATACCATAACTTGATGAAGAAGTCCATGAGCACAGTAAAGTTCAAAGTTTCTCAAATGTCCCACATCTCATGCAGACGGGAGAAGGAAGAAAAACTCGCCCTGCCATGCCGACCACAATCCAACTCTGAGTCATCCGAAAACTTCGAGCTCTGATCAGTTGTCTGACACCAAGTACTGAGAGCCATCTCTGTCCGAATGATTCGACCTCCTTCTCGGTCACCAAAAGCAGGCAAGGCCAGGGATTTTGAGGCCTACCCTCTGCAAGATTCCCGACCACACAGTAACGACAGCAGCGAACGGGCGTTTCAGAAATTTCTCCAGATGTTCCTCTGTGCTTTCATGTCCATTCTCCATCAAATCAGAATTGTCCACGGCACCTATTTAACAGATATTATTTTTTACTGGAGGGCTGCGCACATGCAGGCGCGCCGCCATCTTCTCCTCCCGCCGAACCCATATTCTCCTCCCACCGAGAATACAGCCCAATCCATCACAGGCAAAGCCCTACTCACTATGGAGCTTATTTACAAGGAATGCTGTAACAAGAATGCAATCCATTATTAAGGACCTTCACCATCTAGGTCATGAATTCTTCTTTCTGTTACCATTGGCTAGGAGGTACAGGAGAGTTAGTTACCGCACTACCAGATTCAGGATCAGTTATTACCATACAACCATCAGGCTCCTGAAATGGTATTGATAAATCACTCACCTCAGCTCTGAACGGATTCCACTACCTACTGATTCATTTTCCAGAACTCTGCAACTCATGTTCCCAGTGTAATTTATCTGTACAATTTATCCTTTGTACATTGGTTGTTTGTTAGTCTTTATTTATGTATAGCTTTTCATAAATTCCATTGTGTTTCTTTACTTGCCTGTAAATATCTGCAAAAAATAAATCTCAGGGTAGTACATAGTGACTTAAACGTACATTGACAGTAAATTTACTTTGAAGTTGACTTGAGTGTTTAAACTAGAGCAGCCAGGGGATTCAAAATGACATTGTTTAATGTCATTTCCAGTACAAACGTATAAAGGAGGACAAAATAATTGTTACTCTGGATCTGATGTAGCACAAAAAAGACAATAAGATAAAGAAGACAAATTAAAAACACAATAAATATAAAAACATAAGATAGCTTATATACATGGATTGATTGTATGTACATAAAGTGATAATAGGTACAAGACCGTCTGAACATAAGGTGACTCTGACAGAAAATGATAAATGAGTGGTGGTGAGGGGGATGTGGAGGAGTAAGTTAGCAGGTGGAGGTGTTGACCAACTTTACAACTGGGGAAAGTAACTGTTTTGAGTCTGGTGGTCCTGGCATGGATGTTGCCTCCTCCCTGATGGGAGTGGGATAAACAGTCCATGAGCAGGGTCATTGGGCTCTTTCACGATATTGGTCCTTTTCTGGCACCCTTCTGTATATAAGTCCTTGATGGAGGGTAGGCTGGTGCTGGTGATGCATTGGCAGTTTTGACTCCCCGTTGTAGAGTCTTCCTATCCGTTGCAGTGCAGTTTCAGTACTATGCAGCCGATGCAGTGTGTTTGGTATATCATGAGCTGCATGATGCTGTCTTCAGCCTCGTCAGAAAGTAGAAGTCAGTGAGAAATCAACAGGGTACGTGCAGCAGCTAGTGTGTGTAGTTCAAGCAACCAGGATAGCCATGTCCACAGTGAAAGGGCAGATCGGATACTGATTTAAACTGCATCTGTTTCAATGCACGCAACAATAGGTAAGGCAGATAAACTGAAGACTTGCATTGACGCTCACGACTGTAATATTGTGGCCATAACAGAAATGTGGCTGAGATGTGTCATTGGCATGTAGTTGTGAGAATGGTCAGGTGGTACTAGTGGGAGATTTCAATTTTCCTGGTATTGACTGGGCTACCCAGAGTGCAAAAGGCTTGCAGCTGGTGGAATCTGTACAACATGTCCAAGATGGTTTCTTCAAGCAATATATAGAGGAATATTGGACCTCCACTTAGGGAACGAGGTGTGCTCAGTAAATGGCAGTTGGAAACATTGTGGGTCCAGTGACCTCAGTTCTATTAGTTTTAAAATAAATATGAAATATAGAACAGGCCCACAGGTTAAGGTCCGGAATCGGAACTTTGAGGGCATTAGACAGGATCTAGCTGTGGTCAACTGGGTGACTCTATTTTAGGCAAAGGAACAGTTGGCAAGTGAGAGGCTTTTAAAAAGGTTATATCAAGTGTCCAGGGACAGTGTGTTCCCATTAGAGTGAACAATAGACATACAATGTTCAGTGAACCCTGGCTCATGGGAGATTTTGAGGGTCTGTGAGAAAACAGAAGGAAACATACATTGTGTTTAGACAGCTAGGTACAAATGAATCCCTCACTGAATAGAGAACATTTAACACCAGGCTTGGGGAAAAATCAGGAGAGCAAAAAGTGGGCACGAGATGGATTTGGCAAGTGGATTAAGACCATAGGTCATAAGAGAAGGGTTAGGCCATTTAGCCCATCGATTCTGCTTCACCATTCAGTCATGGGTGATTTATTTTCTCTCTCAATCCCATTCTTCTATCTTCTCCCTCTAATGCCCTTTGCTACCCTGATTAAACAAGAACCTATCAATCTGCACTTTTCCAGACTAACCTGCATCTGCTACTCCTCAACATTTCTCTAAATGCTGTCCATGTCCATTGTAACCTGCGACAATGATTTACACTATCCTCAACACTCCCAGCCTCCATGTCATCTGCAATTTACTCACCTCCCCTTCCACTTCTTCATCCATGTCATTTATTAAAATACAAAGAGCAGGACACCACTAGTCACTGACATATAATACACTGCATCTATTTACCACACTCTCCTTTCTGTGGGGTAGCTAATCCTGAATCCATGCTGTCATTTTTCCATGGAACCCATACCTCAAGATTTCCTGAATGAGCCTTCGACGGGGAACCCTGTCAGTTACCTTACTAAATCCATCCATCACTCTGCCTTTATCAATCTGTTTTGCCACTTCCTTGAAAAAGTCAATCAGCCATGTAGGGCATGACCTGACTCTCACAAAATCATGTTGACTATCTGTGGTAAGACCATGCCTCTCCAAATGCTCATAACTCATGTCCCTAGGAATTCTCTTTAAGAAATAAGATTCACTGGTGTATAATTCCCAGGATTACAGGATTATCCCTATTACCCTTGAACTTCTAGTACTACTGCTGTGACAGTGAGGATGCATAGTTCATCTTCAACACACCAGTACTCTGTTTCTTTTCTTTCTCTAGTATACATCCCATCCAGCCTCAGGAAATATCTATCCTAATACTTTTCAACACTGCTTCTTTCCTAACCTCAACATGCTCCAGCATTTGGTCTGTTTTACACTGACCTCACGTTCATCAAGGTCCCTCTGCCTGGTGAACATTGAAACGAAGTATTTATTAAGAATCGCCTCTACCTCCTCTGACTAAACGTGTTTCCTACTTCATCCCTGAGCAGTCCTGTTCTTACTTTAGTCCTGTTCTTCACGTACATGTAGAATCCTTCAGGTGTACCTTAATCCTCCTTACCTAGGTCTTCTCGCTTTCCTAAGTCCCTGCTTAAGCTCTTTCTTGGCTACCTTTTATTTCTGAAGCATGCTGTCTCATCTTTCCTTCCTAAACCTTAAGTACTATAGGAAGGATGTCAAGGAGGGGGTGCAGAAGAGGTTTATCAAGATGCTGCCTGGATTAGCGGGCACGTGCTACATGGAGCGGTTGGACAAACTTGGGTTGTTTTCTCTGCAGTGGCGGAGGCTGAGGGGAAGCTCTGATAGAGGTTTATAAGATTATCAGAGGAATCGATAGAGTAGACAGACAATATCTTTTCCCCAGGGGTCAAACGTCTTAAGCCAGAGAACATGCATTTAAGGCAAGAGGAGGTAATTTTAAAGGGGATATGAGAGGCAAGCTTTTTACACAGTGATTAGTGAGTACCTGGAATGCGTTCCCGTCAGACATAGACACGTGTAGGCATAAGGGATTAGTTTAATTGGCTGTTTGATTACTAATTTATTTTGTTCAGCTCTACATTATCGGCTGCAGGACCTGTTTCTGTGCTGTACTGTACTATGTTCTATGCATCCTTCTTCCTCCTGACTAAAAGTTCCATCAATCTTGTCAACCATGGTTCCTTCATCCTGTTTCAATGGGACCTATCCCGAACCCCATGCAAATGCTTTCTAATCAGCCTCCACATTCCTGCTCTGTATTTCCCTGAGATCATCTGCTCCAAAATTATGGTCCTAAGTTCTTGCCTAATACACTCATAATTAGTCTTTCCCCAATTAAATACTTTCCATAAGACCATAAGACATAGGAGCAGAATTAGGCTATTTGGCTCATCGAGTCTGCTCTGCCATTCAGTCATGGCTGATCCTTTTTTTCTATCTTCTCCTTAACCCCATTTCCCAGCCCTCTCCCCATAACCTTTGATGCCATGTCCAATCAAGAACCTATCAATCTCTGCCTTAAATACACCCAACGACCTGGCCTCCAAAGCTGTACATGACAACAAATTCCACAAAATCACCACTCTCTAGCTAAAGAAATTTCCCTGTATCTCCATTTTGAATGGATGCCCCTCTATCCTGAGGCTGTGCCCTCTTGTCCTAGACTCTCCCACCATGGGAAACATCCTTTCCACATCTATTCTGTCCAGGTCTTTCAATGTTCAAAAGGTATCAATGAGGTCCCCCCTCATCCTTCTAAATTCCAGCGAGAACAGACCCAGAGCCAACAAACGTTCCTCATATGATGATCCTTTCATTCCTGGAATTATCCTTGTGAACTTCCTCTGGACCCTCTCCAATGCCAGCACATCTCTTCTAAGATGAGGAGCCCAAATCTGTTCACAATACTCAGGGTGAGGCCTCACCAGTGCCTTATAAAGCCTCAGCATCACATCCTTACTCTTGTATTCTAGACCTCTTGAAATGAATGCTAACATTGCATTTGCTTTCCTCACCACTGACTCAACCTGCAAGTTAACCTTTAGGGTGTTCTGTACAAGGACCCCCAAGACCCTTTGCATATCAGATTTTTGGATTTTCTCCCCATTTAGGAAATAGTCTGTACAGTTATTTCTACTGCCAAAGTACATTTTTCAACATTATATTTCATTTGCCACTTTCTTGCTCGTTCTCCTAATCTGCCTAAGTCCTTCTGCATCCTATCTGTTTCCTCAACACTACCTGCCCCTCCACAATCTTCATATCATCCGAAAACTTGGCAACAAAGCCATCTATTTCATCATCTAAGTCACTTACATACAGCATATAAAGAAATGGTTCCAACACCGACCTCTGCAGAACACCACTAGTCATTGGCAGCCAACCAGAAAAGGATCTTTTTATTCCCATTCGCTGCCTCCTACCAATAAGCCAATGCTCTAACCATGTTAGTAATTTTCCTGTAATACCATGGGCTCTTAACTTGGTAAGCAGCCTCATGTGTAGCATTTGTCAAAGGCCTTCTGAAAGTCCAAATATACAACATCCACTGCATCTCCTTTATCGATCCTACTTGTAATCTCCTCAAACAATTCCAATAGGTTCGTCAGGCAAGATTCTCCCTTAAGAAACCATGCTGACTTTGTCCTACCTTGTCCTGTGTCACCAAGTACTCCATCACCTCATCCTTACCAATTGACTCTAACGTCTTCCCAGCCACTGAGGTCAGACTAACTGGTCTATAATTTCCTTTCTGTTGCCTTCCTCCTTTCTTAAAGAGTGGAGTGGCATTTGCAATTTTCCAGTCCTCTGGCACCATGCCAGAGTCCAGTGATTTTTGAAAGATCATTACTAATGCCTCCACAATCTCTAACGCTACCTCTTTCAGAACCCTGAGGTGCAGTTCATCTGGTCCGGGTGACTTATGTACCTTTAGGTCTTTCAGCGTTTTGAGCACCTTCTCCCTTGTAATAGCAATTGCACCCACTTCTCTTCCTTCACTCACTACAACATCTGGCACACTGCTAATGTCTTCCACAGTGAAGGCTGATGCAAAATACTAATTTAGTTCATTTGCCATCTCCTTGTCCCCCTTTATTATTTCTCCTGTCTCATTTTTTAGTGGTCCTATGTCTGCTCTCATCTCTCTTTTATTTTTTACATACTTAAAAAAGCTGTTACTGTTCCAATTCTCTATCTTCTAATTTTTGGTTTGTTGTATGCCCTCTCTTTTGTTTTTACATTAGCTTTGACTTCCCTTGTCAACCACGGTTGTACTATTTCGCCATTTGAGTCTTTCTTCATTTTTGGAACACACGTTCTATATTTTTCTCATTTTTCCCAGAAACGCACGTCATTGCTGCTCTGCTGGCATCCCTGCTAGCAGCTCCTTCCAATTTACTTTGGCCAGCTCCTCTCTCATACCACTGTAATTTCCCTTACTCCACTGAAATGCTGCTATGTCAGACTTTACTTTCTCCCGATCAAATTTCAAGTTGAACTCAATCATATTGTAATCACTGGTTTCTAAGAGTTCTTTTACCTTTAGCTCCCTAATCGCCTTCAGTTCATTACATAACACCCAATCCAGTATAGCAGATCACCTAGCAGGTTCAACTTTCCTAACCCATCTGGTCCTATCCTTTCTATGGTTTTGCTGACCTCCAGGTAGTGATAGTCACTATCTCCAAAATGCTCACATAGCTTCATAGGTTCATTTATTATCAAAGTATGCAACTTGAAATTCTTCTTCTTTGGGTAGCTATGAAACCAAGGAAGGAAAGACAAGCAGCACAATCATCAACCCCTAAAATCCCTCCTCCCCACACAAAAAGTGAACAAAAACAGAACAGGCACATCAACCCCTAAATCCCACCTCCCGTACAAAATGCAAACACAATGGAACAGGCACATTGACCCCCCCCCCCCAATCCCTCCTTCCATCCAAAAAAAACCCCAAACTGAATAGAACAAGCACATTGACCCCCAAATCCCCCTCCCTCACAAAGAAAACAAACAAAACGAAACAGGCACATCAACTGCCAAATCCCACCTCCTGCACAAGAAAACAAACATAATGGAACAGGCACATCAATCCCAAATCCCCTCCTGCACAAAAAACACAAGAAAGATTGGGCATAAAGTCAGAATATAAATAACCATAAGACTGAAAAAAAGTCTATAGTCCAAGTCCACATTCAAAAAGGCAGAAAACCTAAGGAACATTCTCTGGGCCCAGCGACAGACTGTAGCAGAGCCATCACAAGACAGGCAGCCTCTGCACTCACGTTGATATTTCAATCTTCCTCATCATTTTAATCGGTGAACAATGGAAGCTTTAATCAGCGAAATGGAGTGGAACAAGGGCTTGCAGCCCATCCCGTAGCCTTTTGTCACTAAGTTTTCACCTGGTGGCTCCATTGCCTGGAATCCTCTTGGAGACTGCCGAGTGCTGAAGCATCCAAACAATCTCCAATCTCCAGTTTGATCTTCTATCTCCCTCATCACTTTAATCAGTGAACAATGGAAGCTTTAATCAGCAAAATGGAGTTGGACATCGACTTTCAGCCTACCCGCCATGAGGTTCCCGCATGCTGCCTCTCCCTCCCAGAATGCTCTCAGAGACTGCATAGTGCTGACACACCCCAATGATCTCCAAGCAAAAAATCACAAGCTCCAGCAGTTTCAGAATCATGTCCAAGATGAAAATCAAATGTAAAGGGCAAAAAAGATGTGAAATATATGATTTCATGATCTATCCAAAAGATGTTGTCTGAAGGGGCATTGTCCGCAGGTGCCATCTTGACTGGAATTCAATCATTCATCAAGAGACCTTTCATCAGACCAGGTTCATCGCCTGGTGCTAGATACAATATGGCCTTTCCTTGGCCAGGGATCCTTCCTGGATGCACCTAACCAATTTTGCTCCATTTAAATCTCTTGCACTATGGAGGTGCCAATCAATATTAGGAAAGTTGAAGTCACCCCTGACTACAACCCTATTATTTTTTGCGCCTTTCCAAAATCTGCCTTCTTATTTGCTCTTCGGAGTCCCTTTTGCTGTTGGGGGGTCTATAGAATATTACCAATAGCGGGATTACTCACTTTCAATTTCTGACTTCCACTACACTGATTCAGTAGATGTCTCTTGCATGCCGTTTTCCCTTTCTGCAGCTGTGATACCACCTCTCATTAGCAACACCACTCTCCCACCTCCCTTTCCTCCTTCCTTTTCTCATTTGAAACATCTAAGCCCCAAGCATCAAGCAGCCAATCTTGCCCTTGCAATAATCAAGTCAAGTCCATAACATCATATTTCCATGTACTGATCTATGCTCTAAGTTAATCGTCTTTGTTCTTAATACATTTTGGATTAAAGTAAAAACATTTCAACCCATCCATCTGACTACATTTATTTCCCCAATCCACTGCCTACTCTTCCTGACAATGTCTCTGCAGATTGCCTCTACCTCTACACCAACTGTCCTGCCATCTGACCCAGCAATTTGTTTCCTATCCCTCTGCCAACCTAGTTTAAACCTTTCCCAACAGCTCATTCAAACCTGCTTATGAGAACCATTTGTCCTTCTTGAGTTCAGATGTAAACCATCCTTTTTCTTATCTCAGAAGAAATCCCAATGGTCCACAAATCTGAAAATCTGTTCCCTGCAGCAACTCTTCAGTCATGCGTCGATCTACCAAATCTTCCAATTTTTATCCTCACTACCCTCTCTACATTTGGTGCCGTGGACCCAATCTGAGATGTCCCTGACCCTGGCAACTGGGAGGCAACATACCACCCAGGAGTCTCCATTGTGTCCAGAGAATCCCCTTTCACTACCTCTCTCCTTCACCTCTTCCCTTCTGAAGAATAGAGACAGATTCCAGAGACCTGGCTGCGATGCCTTTTCTTTGGTAGAACCAATCCCCAAAAGTAACAGATTTGGATATGAATGTACATGGCATGATTAGCATGTTTGCTGATGATGCTAAATTAGCAGCTCTTGTTGACAGTGATGCAGGTTTACAATGAATAGCAAAGAGATCTTGATTAATTAGGGAGATGAGCTGTGGAATGATAAGTGGATTTCAATTTAAGTAAGTGTCAAATGATGCATTTCAGACAGTTAAGCCAGGATAAGACTTGTATAGTGAATGGCAGGGCACTGACAAGAGAGGAGCAAAGGGACCTTGGAACACAGGTGCACGGTTTAAGGGAATGCATCTGCATAAGCAGATAGGATGATGAAGGCACTTAGCATGCTGGCCTTCATCAGTCGGGATGTCGCGTTTAGGAGTCGGGAAATTATGTTGCAGTTGTATAAGTCATTGGTGAGGCTGCACTGGGAGTATTTGGCACAGTTTTGGTCATTGTCATAAGAAAGATATTGTCAAGCTGGAGAAGGTGCAGAAGAGATTTACACTGTATTGCCTGGACCAGAGGGCATAGGTTATAGGGAGAAGTAGGCCAGGCTGGATTGCTATTCCTTGGAGTTCAGGAGAATGAGTAGAAACCTCAGAAGTTTACAAAGTCATGGATAAGTGGATGATCATGGTCTTTTCCTCATGGCAGGGGAGTCCAAAACTAGAGGGCACATATAAAAGATAGGAGGGGGAGAGTTTTAATAAAGACCTGAGAGTTAACTTCTTTACACAGAGGGTGGTGAGTTCCTGGAGCTGCCAGAGGAAGTGGTCGATGCAGGTACAATTGCAATATTTGAGGCATTTCAATAGGTACATGGAGAGGAAGAGCCTGGAGGGTTATGGGCTGAGCATGAACAGCTGGGAGTAGGAGGGAGGAGGTTGAGGTTGACAGGGACCAGTTGGGCTGAAGGTCTTATTTCCATGTGGCATTACTCTTTGACTAGATGGTAACATCCCTGAATCTACTAGGCATGTAGAGCAATGCTCCCAGTTAGATCTAGGCAACAAAACTTTATCTCAAGGAACTGAGGTGCTTTTACGCAAGCATCTTGGCATTCACATCACTCTCATTGTAAATACATTCATTTTCAGTGGTGGCGTGAAGGCAAGAAAGCGGAGGATGGCTATTGTCATCAGGGTTCATTACGGCAGACCGTACCAACCATTGATTATTTCTAGCCATGTAGGGTTGCACATGATGAAGAAGTCATGCATGTTTCTTGGAAATGGCCCTTTCCACCATCCACAAGAAACTGTATTACACAATGATAGGGTGGAAAACTTTCTTGTCAATGAAAAGATCTGGGTAATTGTGGGGATAGTCAATGGATATCTGCACTTGTGGAAACAGCACTGTGGAGGGATCCCAGAGTGGCATCTTTTCTCCACCAAACTCAACATTTCTTTGTGAGTGCATTACATATCTTGAGCCCATTAGGGAAAATAGAGTTCTGGATTAGATATTGTGTAATGAACTAGATATGATTAGGGAGCTTAAGGGAAATGAGCCCATAAGGAGCAGTGATCATAATATGATAGAATTCATCCTACAGTTTGAAAAGGAGAAATTAAAATCAGATGTAATGGCATTATTATTTATTAAAGATAACTACTGGTGCATGATAGAGGAGCCGGCCAAAGCTGACTGGAAGAGGCAATAGCAGGCATGATAGTAGACAGTAAGGACTGGAGTTTCTGGGAGAAATTCGGAAGATGCAGGATCAGTACGAGGAAAGTAAAAGGCAGCATTAAAGCCAAAAAAGGCATGCGATATTGCAAAAATTAGTGGGAAGTTAGAGGATTGGAAAACATTTAAGAACCAACAAAAGCCAAAAAAAAATAGCAATAGGGGAGAAAAGATGAAATATGAAGGTAAGCTAGCCAATAAAATGAAAAGATATCAAAAGTTTTTTTCAGATGTATAAAGAGTAAAAAGGAAGCAAGAGTAAACATCAGGCTGCTGCAAAGTGACATTGGAGAGGGAAGTGAATGGTTATGCACTTTAGCAGAAGGAATAAAAGCATAGGCTATTTTCTAAATAGGGAGCTAATTCAGAAATCGGAGGTGAAAAGAGACATGGGAGCCCTAGTGCAGGATTTCCTAAAGGTTAACTTGTAGTTTGAGTCAATAGTAGGGTTGCAAATGTGGTTAGCATTAATTTTGAGAGAACTAGAATATAAAACCAGGGATATAATGTTGAGGCTTTATAAGGTATTGGTCAGATCATATTTCGAGTATTGTGAGCAGGTTTAGGCTCCATATCATAGAAAGGATGTGCTGACTTTGGATAGGGTCCAGAGGAGGTTTGCAAGAATAATCCAGGGAATAAAAAGGTTAATGTATGAGGAGGTTTTGATGGCTCTGGTCCTGTACTTGCTAGAGTTTAGAAGAATGAGGGGTGACCTCATTGAAACCTATTGAATATTGAACGCCTAGATAGAGTGGAATTGGAGAGGAGGTTTCCAGTAGTGGGAGAGTCTAGGATCATAAGGCCCAGCCTCACAACAAGAGGATCTTCCTTTTAAACGGAGATGAGGAGGAGCTTCTTCAGCCAGTGATGCTGAATGTGTAGAATTCAAAGTAACAGATGGCTGTGGATATCAAGTCATTATACTTAGAGTGGAGGTTTACTTGTCTCTGCGCTGAAATGAGGCTATGGCCTGCAATTGATGGGCTTCTAGACCAGCTGCAGCAATGAACTGGCATTGCGACTGTGGACTCACTTTTGTGAACTTGAGTTCTAGTGCTATTTGTTTACTGATTATTGCTTGCAAGACTTGTTCTTTTTTGTACATTGGGTGTTTGGCAGTCTTTTTTAATGGGTTCTATTGGGTTTCTTTGGTTTATGGCTGCCTGTAAGAAGATGAATCTCAAAGTTATATATATACCTGTACTATATATATTATGATAATAAATGTACTTTGAATGTTGAACAATAATTAGCTTCTTGGTCTTGCTGATATTGAGTGAGAGGTTGCTGTCGTGCCACCACTCAGCCAGATTTTCAGCCTCCCTCCTGTATGCTGATTCGTCACCATCTTTGATTCAGCCAATGACAACGGTGTCATCTGTCTGTCTGTCCAGGTACCATATCCGATGCGGACTTTGGTGACCATGGTTTTCCATATAGATCTATCCTTCATTTTTTGGATGACTTCCATTTCCTCGATGTGTAGCCACCTGGCCATGCTTTTGATGTACATAAGCCCAGGTCTTTCTCTAGGTTTGCTCCCCATCAGCAAACGGTGTCATCAGCAAACTTAAATATGGCATTGAAGCTGTGCTTAGCCACTCAGTCATAAGTATAAAAGGAGTAGAGCAGGGGGTTAAATACACAGTTCTGTGGTGCATCTGTGCTGATGGAGATCATGGAGTAGATGTTGTTGCCAATCCGAACTGAATGAAGCCTGCAAGTGAGGAAATTGAAGATATAATTACACAAAGAGGTATTGAGGCCAAGGTCTTTAAGCTTATTGATCAGTTTTGAGGGGATGATGGTATTGAATGCTGAGCTGTAGGCGATAAAGAGCATCCTGATGAATGGATCTTTGCTGTCCGGATGTTCTAGGGTTGAGTGACGAGCCAATGAGGTGGCATCTGTTGTGGACCTAATGCGCCGGTAGGCAAATTGGAGTGGATCCAAGTCACTTCTTAGGCAGGAGTTTATATGTTTCAGCACTAACCTTTCAAAGCACTTCATCACAGCAGACGTAAGTGCTTCTGGATAATACTCATTGAGGCAGATTACCCTGTTCTTTTTAGGCTATGGTATAATTGAATCTTGCTTGAAGCATGTTGTTATGTTAGACTGCCAAAGGAAGAGGTTAAAGATCTCAGTGAACACTCCAGCTAGTCGATCAACACAGATCTTTATTACTCGGCCAGATACCACATCTGTGCCGAATGATTTCCATGGGTTCACACTTCCGAAGGATGCTTTCATGTCAGCCACAGAGACAGAAAGCACAGGGAATTTGTGAAGGTTCCTCCATATTTTAATGGTCAAAGTGAGCATTGAAGGCATTGAGCTCATCTGGGAGCGAAGCCTTATTGTCACCAATGTTGTTTAGTTTCTCTTTGTAAAAGGTGACAGCATTTAAGCCCTATCACAGCTTTCGAGTATCCTTCTGTAATTCAAATTTGATCCAGAATTGCCACTTCACATGTGAAATGGTTTTCCAGAGATCATACCTGGACTCTTGAATCTTACCTGGTCACTAGACCTGAATGCCTCTGATCTGGCCCCCAGAAGATTGCAGATCTCATGGTTCATCCATGGCTTCTGTTGGGGAACACTGAATGGTTTTGTGGAAACACATTCATCTATGATTTTTTCATAAATCTGTGACAACTGTGGAGTATTGAATCAGATCCTCTACTGAGTCCTTATGAAGGGATATTAAGATGGAGTTCAACCCGGAGAAGTGTGAGGTGGTACACTTTGGAAGGACAAACTCCAAGGCAGAGTACAAAGTAAATGGCAGGATACTTGGTAGTGTGGAGGAGCAGAGGGAACTCAGATACATGTCCACAGATCCCTGAAAGTTGCCTCACAGGAAGATAGGGTAGTTAAGAAAGCTTATGGGGTGTTAGCTTTCATAAATTGAGGGATAGAGTTTAAGAGTTGCGAGATAATGATGCAGCTCTATAAAACTCTGGTTAGGCCACACTTGGAGTACTGTGTCCAGTTCTGGTTGCCTCACTATAGGAAGGATATGGAAGCATCGGAAAGGGTACAGAGGAGATTTACCAGGATGCGTCCTGGTTTAGAGAGTATGGATTATAATCAGAGATTAAGGAAGGTAGAGCTTTACTCTTTGGAGAGAAGGAGGATGAGAGGAGACATGATAGAGGTATACAAGATATTAAGAGGAATAGATTGAGTGGATAGCCAGCACCTCTTCCCCAGGGCACCACAGTTCAATACAAGGGGATATGGCTTTAAGGTAAGGGGTGGGAAGTTCAAGGGGATATTAGAGGGTTTTTTACTCAGAGAATGGTTGGTGCATGGAATACACTGCCTGAGTCAGTGGTGGAGGCAGATACACTAGTGAAATTTAAGAGACTTTTAAACAGGTATATGGAGGAATTTAAGGTGGGTGTTATATGGGAGGCAGGGTTTGAGGGTCGGCACAACAATGTGGGCCAAAGGGCCTGTACTGTGCTGTACTATTCTATGTTCTATGTTCCTTGAACACAGCCCGGTCCAATGACTCGAAGCAATCCTGTACCTAGTTCTCTGCCTCCCATGACCACCTCTTTGATGTACTAATCACTGTGGCCTTGCTTTTTATCTCTGCCAGGATGTAGGTAGGAGAAGGACAGCCAAGTGATCAGATTTCCTGAAATGCAGTCTGGGCATGGAACAGTAGGCATTCATTATTGTAGTATTGCAGTGGTCCAGTGTGTTGGGACCCCTGATGCTGCAGGTTGTATGCTGATGATGAATGGGCAGATATTTCTTCAAACAAGCATGATTGAAGTCCCTGACTATGAACTGAAACGTGTCAGGATGGACTGTTCTTTGTTTGGTAATGGCAGCATTCAGTATCTCAAGTGCCTGATTAAAATCAGCTTTTGATGATCTGTCATCTGCAGTCAGGATCAAGGAGGAGAACACTTGATAAGTGGAACGGTTGGCACTTAATCTTTAGATGATCAGAGATACAAAGTTCAAGGTACATTTATTATCAGAATATGTATAACTTATACAACCTTGAAACTTGTCTGCTTACAGGCAGCCACAAAGCACAAAACTCAAAAGAACCCAATTTAAAAAAAGACCAACACCTAATGCACAGTGAAAAAGAAAAAAAAACACAAATCATGTAAACAATAGAAGCAGGAAACTGCATTCCAAACCAAATTGAATCCTTTGACCTGAATCTCTGGAGCAACTGGATTAGGTATAAAGCCTTAGTCCCAAGTTCATCACATAGTGAGGCAAGCTTCTGTGAAGCATGCAGACACAAAGCATGTAGCAGTGGGAGCAGACTCACAGCCTCAGTGCTGTGGAAAGAGGAGAGATCACAGGAAAGCAAGTGAAATCGTCCTGACCCTCACCTCCGGTCCCAGCACTCTGCCTTTCCTGTCTGGCTGGACTGGTGTTTAAATTGCCCAAACACCGAGTTATGCCCTGGCAGTCCCCGGCGGAGGGCCTAGACTTTGCTGCCCAGCCTGAAGTGGTTCTTGACCTCTCCAAATCGGCTCAGTGCTTAGAACGATTTAGCCTCGCATGGGCAGCAAAATTTCTCCACCTTGACTCCTCTTCAAATCACTTGCTTCAACTCTATCTTATTCTCCGAAATGACCTCGAACATGTTGCACCGGACCGACCAGCACAGCTCATCCCTTGAGTCAGCTTCACCTCCACTTGGCTCTTCATTGTTTGTGGTGATAGTATACCACAATTTACCTCATGAAGAGTGTTATTCATGATATTTGAATTGTATTTCTTGCCTTCTTAACTACCAGTAAACCATCGCACGAAGTTGCTAGTGCCATCTTAAACCAAAAGAATCCAGGCTGGGGAAGAAGAGTATAACCAAACCGCCACATCTGATATGGTTAGATATGGTGTTTTCGAATATTCTGTTGGGGATGGAAAGTACCTGCAACTTTGAGGCTTTTAGTTACCCTGAATGGTCAGCCATTATCATAGTGACACCTCCTGTAATGGGAAGCTATCAACTGTATCAACTAGATTGGGTGTTTCACCAATTGAAAATAGAGAAAGTGCTCCTGTTAGCTTAAACACAGCATATTTTAGAAAGTGTTTATACAGTCAGCAGGGAGTACTGGACTTTTCCCAGTAAGATGTTTTGATTTCAACAGGTCATCCTTATAAATAGTGATATAAAGGGAAACTAGCATGTTGTGCTGCCAATTCCAGAGAGACTGTCAAAGGTGGTCATAATGCAGAACTTCTAACTCCACTTTATGTAGCTACAAATGAAAATGAGTCTTCTGCAAATGTTATAATTTGATGCACACCTGACATGAGCCAGGGTGGGGGTGTGGGGGTGTGGGTGAGGATGGTGGAAGGTCAGACATACTAATGTGAATGACACGCAGAATTGCCTGTGTAGATTAGTGACCGGCACCATTTCATCTGTAGGTACTCAGGAGCACTCTGGACTGGAGGTTTACATGAACAGCACAGAAAGCAGCAATGTGATTGCAGCAGGACTTAGACAAATTCAAAGAATGGGCAAAAAAGTGGCAGACGGAATACAGTGTTGGGAAATGTATGATAATGCATTTTGGTAAGTGGAACAATCATGCAGATTATTATCTAAATGGAGAGAAAATTCAAACATCAGAGGTGCAGAGGGACTTAGGAGTCCTCGTGCAAGACGCCCAGAAGATTAATTCACAGGCTGAGTCTGTGGTAAAGAAGGCTAATGCAATGTTGGTATTTATTTTGAGAGGAATAGAAGATAAAAACAAGGAGATATTGTTGAAGCTTTATAAGGCACTAGTCAGGCCATACTTGGAGTATTGTCTAGAGTTTTGGGCTCCTTATCAGAAAGGGTGCATTGTCATTGGAGAGAGTCCAGAAGAGGTTCACGAGGATGGCTCCGGGAATGAAGGGGTTAACACATGAGACACGTTTGGCAGCTTTAGGTCTGTACACACTGGAATTTAGAAGAATGTGGGGGCCGGGCGCAATCTCATTGAAACCTCCTGAATGTTGAAAGAACTAGATAAGGTGGATGTGAAGAGGATGTCTCCTCTGGTGGGGATAACTATAACTAGAGGGCACAGCCTCGAAATTGAGGGTTGACCTTTTGGAGCAGAAGCAAGGAGGAACTTCTTAGCCAAAGAGCGCTCAATGCTCTGCCACAGACTGTGATGGAGGCCAAGTCCGTGGGTATATTTAAAGTGGAAGTTGATAGATTCCTGATTGATAGGGGCATCAAGGGATATAGTGACAGGGCAGGTGTATGGGGTTGAATGGGATCTGGAATCAGCCACGATGAAGTGGTGGAGCAGACTCAATGGGCTGAATGGCCTAATTCTGCTTCTATGTCTTATGGTCTAATGGTCTTAAAAAATACAGACACTTTGTGTTCCATTTTCTAGGCAATAGTTAAGTGAGTTACTTCAGTTAACACTTAGATGATAGAGTCACCTGGCTCTTGCTTATTCATTCAGATATTCTTCCCGTTCCGCTATCTGATTTGAAGCTGTCAAACCAGATCTGGGGTTAACTTTGGTACCTATCCTGCTCGCTTAGCCTTCTCACATCCACTTCCAAGCAGATTGCCGTAATCACACTGCTTTGCACATGAACAGAGGCTAATGGTGGAAGATCAAAATGCAAAGTGGATAATGAACGTTGTGGATTTGCTGCTGTATATGAAGTAATTTCTTGTGTCACACATGCACCATGCACAATGCTGTCTGATAGTCTGACTCAGGGGTGGCAAGATGACAGCCCACTTTATCTCTCTCCTATATGGTCAATATTTTCCACATTAAGAACAGACTTATCCTCTAATGGATAATCTGATGGAGGGTGAATGTTTAACTGAAGTGAGCTATTGAAGCACTTTTAATTTCATGACCAAATTTCTATCTCAGTGATACAATTTGACCTAAGCATCTCTCGTGCTGAGTATTGTACCAAAGCTAACATGAAAGGAGCAGAATTTACCACAGTCTGCAGAAATATGTACATCTACAAAAACAAAAATAAACATGCAGAATATTTGTAGGATGCTGTATTTGCTCTTTACTTTGCAGAACAAAAATACATCTGTTATTGAACAATATACCTTGCATTAAGGCTGTAAGATCAGTGCAGAGGAATGGAAATAATTATGTATATGACATCAGATCTCGAGGATAAACGTCTGAGCAAATCCACTCTAAATCAAGTTTCATCCCTTTTCTTCATATACCCTCTCCTGAATATTTATTATTTGCCTTCCCTTATGTACAAGAAGGGCCAGAGTTGCCTCTACTTCCTGAGGAGACTGAGGTCCTTTGGAGTATGCAGGCCTCTCCTTCACATGTTCTACTAGTTTGTTGTCACCAGTACAATCTTCTATGCAGTGGTGTGCAGGGGCAATGGCATCAACACAGGTGATGCTAGCACGCTCAGTAAACTGATTAGAAAGACTGGCTCTGTTATAGGAGTCAAACTGGACACACTGGAGGCTGTGGTAGAACAAAGGACTCTCCAGAAAATCCTGACAATTCTAAACAATGTTTCTCATCCTCTGCATGCCACCTTGGCTGAACCGAGGAGCACTTCTAGTAATAGACTAAGACAACTATGCTGCTCCAAAGAGCGCTGAGGCCATTCTTACCCTCAGCCAGAAGGTTCTATAACGAATCAACCTATAGCTGGGGAAGTGATGACCTCCTCCTGTTAGACTGTTATTAACTTCTGTTTGCCAAAGCTCTGTTTACCACACTCTGCTATTGCGGACACCCGACATAATACTGTGCAATGCTACCATCACTTCTTATCCGGATGGTGTGAATATTCACCCATTACTGTATATTGTGGTAATTCTTCCACTACCATCTTAACAGTGTGAACTTATAAATCTTGTAATCTTTGACTTGTAAATCTTGTACATCTTATTTTTAAGGTAACTTATTTTTGTATTCTTTCTTATTGCTCTTCTAATATTTGTATATATGTGTACTTGCTTTGCTACTGTGACACTGTAATTTCCTTTGAAATCAATAAAGTAACTATCTATCTATCTATCTGTCTTATTTCTCATTTAACCTGCCTGGAAAGTATGTGAGAACTAATTTAGTGATTGTAGGAGCTACGTATCTGTTCTCCATTTGCTTTGTATTCTGCGTTGTGTGTTTATTATGTTTATGATGGTAACTAGTCACACAAGCAGGGGGCAAGGTAAAAGCAAAATGAATATTCTTGCTTATTTCATGGCAGTTTGTGGCTTGGGACCAGTGGAGGTCATACCTTTGTTGACCACTTAATATTGCTTCAAGATTGCATGTTTGCTAATTGCTGATAAAGGATTTGACTCTTGGGTACAATCATATAATTGGAGCTGAGGGTGCGCCATGTAGGTATAACAAGCGGCAAAAGTTTTGTTTTGATTTTGGATTAGCTTTGCTGCCATTATGATTGTTGCACCATTGCAAGAGTCCTCAGATGGTGGAAGGCAAACTGGTCATGGGGCCCTAAAGCTACTTTGCTTCATTTCATTTCATTTCAGCTAGTGATACTGCTGGATAAGATGAAGCTGGTGGCTGCAATGTAGTGTAGGGGGCGGCTTGGTAGTGTAGCAATTTGTGTAATGCTAGTACAGTCCCAGCAACCTGGGCTCAGTTCCTGCGCTGTCTGTAGGGAGTTTGTATGTTCTCCCTGTGACTGGTTAGCTTTCCTCCGAGTGCTCTGGTTTCCTCTCTCATTCCAAAGGTGTAAGTTATTTGGTGTAATTGGGTGGCACTGGTAACACACACAAATTGCTGGAGGAACTCAGCAGGCTGGGCAGCACCTAGGAAAGGAGTACAGTCGATGTTCTGGGCCGAAGCACCAACTGTACCCCTTTCCGAGTTGCTGCTCGGCCTGCTGAGTTCCTCCAGCATTTTGTGTGTGTTGCCTGGATTTCCAGCAGCTGCAGATTTGTGATTGGGTGGCATGGGTTCATTGGGCTGGAAGGGCCTGATACAATGCTGAATCTCCAAGCAAATAAACAAGTAATTAAATAAATAAATAGAAGTTAATTAAGGGACTGAATGAAACTCAGACTAGGCTGGATGCTTTAACACACGACTATTTTGCGATGAGGGCAGGTCAAAAGCTCAAAAGATCCTATGAATATTGTCATGCTTGGGGCAGAGTTACTAAGCTCCTTCCACAGTAGATAATGTGTTATTACCATTTATAAACCTAATGTTAACATTTGATGTTTAAAAAATACATAAAAATGTCTATGTAATTAATGCAAGACTTATGTTTAGCTTATTTTGTATAGGTTATTGTCAAAAGGACTGGCAGACTACATTCATTCCTGTTTAAATGTACATGTACAGTATAAAGTGGTTTCCAGTTAATTGGTTCATCAGTTAATTGGAGCAGCCACTTATTTGGAACAACGCTTAAAGAACAAAAACGAATTGAGAAAATAGCCAGGATTCTCTTCATTTATCTGGGACACTATGCCACTTAATTATGACAGGAGACTGTTGCTGAACAACTTCTAACTTGCATCTGTCATGTGTACTTGCGTGCTGTTAGACACAACGCCTTGCTTAGAGAGAACAGTTTTTGAAATTGCGTCAGTTGCGTGTGTTAGTGTTCAAAAAGCAACAACTTTTGTCACTGATAGTTGACGAGAAATAAGCAGCAGACAATTCAGAACTGTTTTGCTCACTGCAGTTTCAAACACTTAGGCTTGGAGATGCCAGAAACTTCTGGGAGTGAAAATGATTTGACGACTTCAGCAAGTTAGAAACCATGAAGAATTTAAAGTATTGACGATTGTCTTCAATGTTACAACGAAAATGAAGATTTGGAGGATGCAATCGTTGACAGCATTGTATGAAGCCAGCCCATTATCTGCACTAGGTGCCTGCACTGATTTTGTTCACTTACAGTCAAAAAAACTCGATGCAGATGAATTCCTCCACTGGTAAGTATTAAGAACTAATATGCAGTTTACAGTACTGCAGTAGTATTGGTAGTGTTCTAATTTGTTTTATGTTTCATTTAAACACGTAACTTGTTGCTCAGTTTGTCTTTTTTTTTAATACATTTTAATCTATTTTCAGGAAACTTTGACTGGGCCTAAATTACTGGTTCCAATGTGTCCCAATTAACCAGAATCCACTGTATATACTTATTTGTCAATTGTATTATTTCATATATCCAACTAATAAATGATAGTTTGATTTAAGGAAGTGTGAATGTGCTTTTCAAGCTGACCGTACAATGTGGTGAGACTTTTGATGCTTAATGTTACTAGCTACTGATACTGACTGAGAGCTGAATGTCTTCAGTAAAGTATTTTTTGGTACAGTTACCTTTGTTGACTCTCTTAGTCATCAGCAACATAAGAGAGCGTGCAATCTCTGCAAGTTCTGCAATGGAAACTGAGACACTATCCATCAGTCTCTACTTTATCTGTGGTTCCACAAGAGTCCAATTTCTGTGCAGCGCCCCAGGTCAGATGAGTGATGAATTCTTTTATGCTCCTCAACAACAATCCAGCCTTCTGAGCTGCATTCCCAGTATATCAGGCATTTCAGGTATAAAGGACAACCTATGGACTCACTGTCAAGGGCTCTACATCTCATGGTCTCAGTTTTATATATTTACTATTCATTTATTATTATTATTTCTTGTATTTGTACAGTTTGGCTTTCACACTTTGCTTGTTCATCAGTCTTTGTGTATAATTGTTCATGGATTTTATTGTATTTCATTGTTCTACTGTGAATGCCCACAAGAAAATGTATCTCAGTGTAACTTATGGTGACATATACTGTACATACTTTGATAATAAGTTTACTTTGAACTTCGATTTGGGTGCACTCCCAGCCACCTGTTTCTAAAGCCCGGTCAACAAAGTCATCACATGACCTCTGGAGACCGAGAGTCCGCCTCATCTTTTCCACTTTCTCTGGGTCTGGCTGACCTATGTGGTATGAAGCATAGGAATATTTGATAAGGGCACTACTTGATGAAAACTGTTGGTAAATGAGCAATGGTTATTGCTGGGAAATGAACAGTGCCTAAGTCTAGTGGTCAGCAAATATGCATTTGTTGACCCTGGCAACTAGTGTAAGTCATTGCATTTCATCCTGCAGTGCACCCATGGCTTTGGCATTACTCTGTTAGTATTGTTTCCTTCTGTTGCCTTGGGATACTCATATGAAGTGACCTGCAAACTTTTGCTATGTTAAAGATGCAAAAGGAATCGATGTTGTTGCTGTATAAATGTGAACCACCTAATGATGCTCCAGAAATTTTGCTTGAAGGTTAATGTTGATGTACCAACTGGTCTTTCCCTACTTAAGTAAGTTAAGTTTGTCCATCATACAATGATGACAAACATTCTAGTCATCCATAACTTACAGTGGCTGGACTGGTCTCTGGGTACGCAGATGGCTGGGGAGGCTAATTGACACTCGAAAAGTTCTTTGGCAGTGTGGACAGAGAATGGCAGCCATGTTGGGTTGCAGTTTGCTGGCTTGGGCTTTCCTGGCTAATCTATATCTCTCTGTTCCAATTGTCCTTTCTGCCTCATGTGTCACTGCACACTTATGGAGGGAGGAGCGCCATTCAACCTGATCCTGGACAATATGTTCCCATGTGTCTGGGTGTCTTTACAGTGTTTCCTTTGGTCTCCAAGGGAACACCTTCCTTCTGTAGTTTGCCATAAACAGTCTCTTAGACAGCCAGTGGTCTAGCTCAATGTAACTGGGACTGTATCATGATAGTGCAGACCTGGCTTGGGAAATACCTCAGTGTCAGGGATTCTGTCTTGACACTTAATGTTGTGAAACTTTCTGAGGCAGATTGTATAGAAATGGTTCAGTTTCTTGGCTTGTTGTTGGTATGCTGGCCATGTTTCACAGGCGTAAAGCAGAGTGGGAAGTACTATAGACCTATACACCTTCAGCTTTCTTTGTAGACTTCTGTTCCAGATGTTGGTATAAAGTCTGCCAAAGGCTGCATTAATTTTGTCGATCCTGGCATTTTCTTCATCATCAATGATGATGCTCTGGGACACTGTGCTACCAAGATATGTGAACCTGTTCACTGGGTTGAGTCGCTGATCTTTGATTGTGAAGTTTGACTCATTGTATGATTCCACTGAAAGTGTCTGATTCATTAGTTCAATTTTCTTGGTGTTGCTGGAAAGCTCAAAGTTGGTAGACATCAGTTGTTGACACAGCACTACATATCATCTATTGAACCAGCATTGAGGCCACAATCATCAGTAAAAGGGAAGTCCCTGATGTCTGTCATAACCTTAAAATTTGCTTGGAGCCTTCTAAGTTGAACAATTTCCCATCAGTGATACCAATGCCTATGCCACTGTCTCTGAAGGCATCAGTCAACATGGTGGAAAACACCAGACTGAATAGTGTTTGCACCAAGACATAGCCCTACTTGATGCTGTTTGAGACAGGGAAGGGCTAGGATGTCATTATCCTGAATTTGAACTTGCATGCCATCATGGAATTGCTGCACTGTGGTGATGTATTTTCTCGGGCATTCGTACTTCAGCATGATCTCCCACAGACCCTCTCTACTAACAGTTTTGAAGTTAGATCAATATAGCAAGAGAACACGTCAGCATTTTGCTCCAGAGATTTCTCTTGCAGCTGCCTTGCAGCAAACACCATGTCAATAGTGCCACACTCTTTCCAGAATCCACACTGGCTCTCTAGTAAGAGTCTTCAGTCAAGGTGTAGTGTGAGACAAATCCTGCAATAGACATGAAGGATATTACTCGATAATTGTTGGAGCACTCTTGGTTTCCCTTTTGCTGACACAGGTAGGTTTTAGATGCATTGTTAAATTCCTGTGCAATTGTCTCTTGCTGCCACATGAGTTGGAAGAGCTGATGGAGCTTTTCTGTTAGCACTGCACCTCCTTCTGTGTAGGCCTCAGCTGGTGTTGAATCTGATCCAGGTGCTTTGCCTTTAGAAAGCTGATGTAATACTTTTTGGGTCTCGGCTAAGGTCAGTGGAACATCCAGTGCTTCATTAACAGGTACTCGGGGCAGGCAATCGATGACTTTATCATTTGTAGTCGAAGGTTGATTCAGAATGTGCTCACCTCACCTATGAAGTATTTTCTCTTTGTTCATAATCAGTGTGTTCCCATCAGAACCTAGGAGAGGGATTGATCCTAATGAAGTGGGGCCATTGACCTCTTTTACAGCAGCGTAGAAATTCTTTAAATCATGCTTGTCTGCAAATGTCTGGATCTTAACTGTTCAGCCAGAAATTCTGCATCTGGCATAGTATGTGCTGTATAGTCTTTTGTATGTAATTGAAGGCACCCTTCATTGAGATGGACTTAGAGTCACTGAGGAAAGATTTATGGAGATGATATTTCTCATCCAGCAGTTATTTCCTGTCGACAGTTTTCTAGTCCTTGTGCTTTCAGGCAGCAGGCCCCAGAGTCTCTGTAGCATTGATGTAGATCAACTCTCAAAGGGTTGACCAGTTTCCACATTCTCATTGTCCAGTGGGGTAGAGTTTAAGCCGTTTTCCAGAGAGTCAACAAAAATCTGCTTTATGTTGCTGCTTTTCAGCTTGGAGACATTCAGCCATCTTGTGGCTTTCTTTCCTCGTGGACGTATCTTAGGTTGGATATGGTTGTTCAGTTTAGAAGCAATGAGACAACGGTCTGTCCAGCATTCAGCACCACACATTGATTTTGTCACCCTTACACCCTGCCTGTCTCTCTTCCTGACAGTGACGTAGTCAATTAGATGCCAGTGCTTAGAGTGGGGAGCATCCACGATGTTCTCTTATGGGTGGGAAGGTGGAAAACGGTGTTGGCGATCAACAATTCATGTTTAGCACATGTCTAGTGTAGCGGAAGACTGTTGCTATTGCAACAGCCAACGTTGTATCTTCCAATGACCCCATCCCAGGAGGTGTTGTCAGAGCCTACTCTTGCACTGAAGTCACCAAGGGTGACAAGCTTGCTTGCTTTGGGAACAGTGGCAATAACTGAGTGTCGTCCTTCATAGAACTTGTCCTTGACATCATCTGGGTAGCTCCTGGTTGGGGGTGGGACAGAGCATACTTCCTACCATGTGACAGGGGGAGTTTCAGAGTCAAGCCATTTGGAGGTCCAGCAAGCTTGCCAGTGATTTCCATATTTACAGCAAATCCAACCCCAGCTTCATGTCTTGATTTCCTCTTCCGCTCCAAAAGAATGCTTATCCCACACCCCTTTCATAAAGTTCGTCCTCTCCTACAAGCCAGGTCTGACCAAGTGTTGCTCTAATTGGGCCAACTCTCTCCCTGTTAGAGCAGTCCTCCTCTGAGGTCTGTCGGCATCAACTCTGTCCAACAGAGTGCACACAGCCCACACACCGAGGGTGAGAGGAATAGGTTTTCATTTTTTCTTTGATGTACTTTGACTGCTGTGATAGGGGCCCTGCCCCGCAGTAAATGGGCCTGGGAAAGAATGGAGCAGGCAATGTTTAGGACACTTTTTCTAGGCCCTTCCTCATACTAAGGAGGTGAGCAGCGCATTTCTGACGAGGGCTCCTGCCAAAAGCCACTGCTGCTCCATGTCAGTGGATAACGACCCTGTGCCATGAGCCGCCAGTGGTCAGGATTGCTGCTACGGCTGGCAGTGTACCCACACCTGCTGCTTCGTCGCAAGCCTGTCGCCACAGGACTTAGTTAGTTTGGGTTGCAAAGGATGAGAGTGATTTACACAAAGACTTTAGTTTAAAGCGAGGAAGAGTTGCTCAGCGTTGACCTCACTCACTCGCCTGAGACGATCTGTATGCAGTCGCAAGGCAAAGTTTAGACGACTGTAGGTGGAATCAGATGCAATGAATGGCCGTGACGTCCTTAGCTCGTCATGCTCTAAACGCTCCAGAGCACCTTGTTGGGTCTGCCTGCCTGCCTGCCTGTTGAGCCAAACTAGTTGTTACCTCTGTGCAGTCTGCTGGATTCAGTCTTCACTCGCTCGGGTAGGCAAGTCTGTACTCACTGAGGGGTTAAAACCTACTGGTTACCCTCACCTGGTTTAGCTCACTTGTCAAAGTGGTTACCAGGGTGTGGCCGCTGTCGCTAGCAAACAGCTGCTTGGAGCCACAGGAAAGAACTGGGACCAATGGTGGACGAACTACTCCCAAGGGAGGACGACATGCGCACCCCATCAGAGGCGCTACCCCTCCCTGACACCCCATACATCCCATACATGCTCCAACACACCCAAGATCACTTGCTTAGTAATTCATGAACATCATTGCTCAGAACGTGCAATTTCTTTCTAGTTCTCTAGTCATTCATTCTGCGGGTCATTATATACCAATCTGAATGACTGAGGTAGGTTGTTGTACAGAATCCATTTCTGCAAAAGTATTGAACATAATATCTGAGGCACTGCGACTTCGTGAAGTGCCTGGATTTAGCAATGGACTTGCATCAAATGACTTCAGAGGAGCCTTATTAAAATGTTAGTCTCTGCCCATATCTCAAAATATCTGCTACAGCTCATTTGAAAATAATTGGCATGTGACATATATTTGCAGGACCTTTAAAAAAGATCTTAGTTTATAACAAAAGCATTCGACAAGCACTTGATGGGCAAGTTACTTTTCTCACATCTGCATCTGTTATCCAGTAATGTGTCTGGAAAGCAAGTGTCTGGAATAGACATGTTCGACACTGATGTTCAATGTCTGCAGCTCTCTTACAATGCTTAAAAGCCCACGGCTACAACTGCATCTTTTTGCACTAAGGTGCAGTGGACTCAAGCAACTCTGGTTGAGGGGGTGTCAAGTCTGTCAACTGATTCATTGTCTTCAGTTCTGCGAGCACATACCTGTGAGACTTTTCACACTGCCAACTAAATATAGTATACCTTTTGAATTAATTATGGAACATTCCAAAAAAAAACACAGTTGTTCAGATCCTGCCCAGCCCACTCTACCTTCTGGACATCTCTAACCATGAGGTGTCTCAGCCCCACATAACTCACTCCTACCTTCTGCTTGCCTGACTTGCTGATTATTTCCAGTATTTTCTGCTTTGATCATAGAACGTAGAATAGTACGGTATAGTACAGGACATTTAGCCCAAGCTGTTGTGCTAACCTATTTAAACATACTTCATGATCAATCCGCTCATCTCCATCATGGGAACTAGCCTCCTCACCATCAAGAAATCCTCAAAAAATGATGCCTCAAGAAGGCATCATCCATCATTGAGGAACACCCACAACCCAGGATGTGCCCTCTTCTCAAAGCTACCATCAAGGAGGAGGTACAGGACCCTGAAGACGCACCTTCAATGGTTTAGGATAAGCTTCTTCTCCTCCACCATCAGATTTCTGAATGGATAATGATCCCTTGAACACTACCTCAGTAATTTTGCTCTCTTTTTACACTACTTATTTAATTTGATTTTAAATACTTATTTCATATTTCTTATTATAATTTATAATATTGTGATGCTCCGGGGGGGGCATGGTCAACAACCCGCCCTTGCATTTCTAATGACCAGCACTGTTTATGGTTCTTGTGTAAAAATGCTTTTGTGGCATTATGGTGGGAAGTTTCAGTTCATTTATTGTTTCATTTTAGCTTGGTTTATAAAGTTATTTGCTTGTGTATTTGTGGGTCACCCTAACTGTAACCTCTCCCGTCGGTATGAAACTGAGCTGTTTTCTCTCTGGGTTATGGTGCTCGGTCTGTTTTGGTGTTTATCACAATAAAAGCTGTTGTTGAGTTTGAAGAGCTTCCTCGTCTGTCATTATGGACCAAATGCTCGCCACAATGTACTTTCTGTACTGCACTGTACTGTTGCCGCACAACAACAAATTTCATGATTGATTGATGAGTGATAATAGCCCTCCATTTTTTCTTAGATCTATGTGCCTATCCAAGAGTCTTTTAAATGCCCCTCTTGTGCATTCCTATACCATTGCCTTTGGAAGTGCGTTCCCAACATCCATCACTCTCAGTGTAATGAAAACCTACCTCTGGCACCCCTCCCCAAGCTCTCTCCCACTCACTTAAATGGATGTCCTCTGGTTTTAACCATCGCCGTTCTGGGAAAAGATGCTGGCTGTCCACTTTATCTATCCCTCTCCTAAATCTCATATACCTCCATCAAGTTGCCTCCCAAACTCTTTCTTTCCAAAGAGAAAAACCCTAGCTAGTTCAGCCTTTCCTCATAAGGCATGTTTTCTAATCCTGTCAGCATCTTGGTAAATCTCCTCTGCACCGTCTCTAAAGCCTCCACATCTTTCTTATAATGAGTCTACCAGAACTGAACACAGTTCTCCAAGTAACAAACACAAAATGCTGAGAGAACTCAGCAGGTCAGGAAGCATCTATGTCGGGCAGGGACTTCCAAACGTTTTTCATGCCATGGACCAATACCATGAAGCAAGGGGTCTGTGGATCCCAGGATGGGAACCCCGGATGAAAGGAAATAAACAATTGACATTTTGGGCTGAGGTTCTTTATCTGGACTGGAAAGGAATGGGAAAGAAGCTGGGAGGAGGGGATGGAGGACAAGCTCACCTTCAAACCTTCAGATCTACTTCACATTTAATATGATGGTGGTTGAACTCCACCTTAGTGTCATCTCTCCAGCCCAGGTTGTTTGTAGACCACATACACATAATATATTTGCTGCACCTGATGTTAAATCACGTAGTTCACACTGTGTGGAGTGTCAGTATATTCCCAGGCGCCTTTGTATGAATGTACATCAGATGCCTACATGAATAGCACAATAATTAATCAATTTACGACAGAGAAATTTCTACAGTCTTATGTTAATATTGTACCTTTTCACAATATTAGTAAAGTTCAGAACATCCCAGTGCTAGTAAAAAAAAAAATCTGCATTAATGGCAAGCTCTTTACAATCCCAAGGCATCTCCGGAGAGGCCTCCAGTCAGTGAAATACCTGTTGATTTGTAATGACAATTGTAATGGCATGGATTTTGCTCCAGTTGTAAAGGAGTGGCTTTTACCATTGACTTCACGTAGTTACTCGCTCTGAGATTTCACAGGCTTGTCTGCAAGAATTGCCACGAATTGGTATCTGATTCAGCATGGCCCTCTCTGCGGGTGATCTGTGGGGAGGTGAGCAGCCAAAGCAGCAGTATAGCTCATCAATCAATCAGATCAAAATATCCTGAGACATCCACACGGCAAAACAGAAAGCATGGAAACAGGAAATTGAAATTATTTTGAAATCAATGGACAGGAAGCAAAGTATGGATAGGAATTCACAGCTTGAGTTAGAGGCGATAGAGCAAAGTAGATAATCTAAGCAAAACTATCAATTTTATATGATATATAACATTAATTTTCTTCTGAAGAAACAAGATTCCATAAAACTAATGTTTTAGGACCATCTGTTGTTGAGGAATAATTGTCAGTTATAACTACAAATGTTTGTACAAAACCTTACTCCAGATTGCTCTAGTCCTGTGTCATTAACTCTGCAGAAATCCCATCCACTGCCACAAAATTCATAGTTCCCTTACCCTGCGCTGATCAGTTCTACCTCCTACCAGTTCCACAAACCTGACTGTCCAGGTAGGCCCATTGACTCTGCCTCATCCTGCCCCACTGAAACTTGTGTCCTCATACCTCGACTTTATTCTTTCCCCTTGGTTCAGTCCCTTCCCACCTTCTCACGCTCTCATTCTCCTCACTAACTTTCTATTCCCTGGCCCTAACCACTTATTTTCACCATAGGTGTCTAGACCCAATACACTTCTGTCCCCCATCTAAAAGGTCTTAAAGCCCTCTGCATCTTTCTCAATGAAAGATCCAACCAGATCCCCTCCTTCACTACCTTCCTTCATCTGGCAGATAGGTGTATAAGATGATGAGAGGCATTGATCGTGTGGTTAGTCAGAGGCTTTTTCCCAGGGCTGAAATGGCTAACACGAGAGGGCACAGTTTTAAGGTGCTTGGAAGCAGGTACAGAGGAGATGTCAGGGGTAAGTTTAAGTATGTGGAATGGGCTGCCAGTGACAGTGGTGGAGGCGGATACAATAGGGTCTTTTAAGGGACTCCTGGATGGGTACATGGAACTTAGAAAAATGGAGGGCTATGGGTAACCCTTGGTGATTTCTAAAGTAAGTATATGTTCAGCACAGCATTGTGGGCTGAAGGGCCTGTATTGCGCTGTAGGTTTTCTATATTTCTATGTTTCTATGGTCTTCACCCTCAATAACTTTTCCTTCAGCTCTTTCCACTTTCTCCAGACTCAAGGGGTACTCATGGGCAACCACATGGGCCCCAGTTATGCCTGCCTTTTCATGGTTACATAGAATAATCCATGTTCCAAGCCTTCCACTAAATGCTCCCTAACTCTTCCATCGCTATGTTGACAACTGCTTTGGTGCTGTTTCGTGCACCCATGCTGAACTTGGCAACTTCACCAACTTTGTCTCTAACTTCTACCCTGCCCTATAATTCACTTGGTCCATCTCTGACTTGGTCCTCCCCTTTCTTGATCTCTCTGTCTCCATATTTGGAAATTAACTTTCAACTGACATTTTTTATAATCTTACTTGTCTATACTCAGGCAGTCTCCTGTAAAAATGCTATTTACTTTTTTTCAGTTCTTCTCTCTCCTCCGCATCTGTTTCCAGGATGTGGCTTTCTTTACCAGAACATCAGAGACGTTCTTCTTTTCAAAGAACAGAGTTTTCCTGTCTCCACTATTGATGTTGCCTTCACCCACATCTCTTCATTTTCCCTCCATGTGCGCTCACCCCATCCTCCTGGTGACTTAACAGTGATAGAATTCCACTTTTCCTCACTTACCACCTCGTTACTCTCCGCATCCAACACATCATCCACTGCAACTTCTGCCATCTCCAAGGGATCTCATTACCAGCCATATCTTTACCACTCTCCTCCGGTTTCCACAGGGATTATTCCCTCCATGATTCCCCTGACCATTTGTCCCTCCCCACTAAACTCCCTCTTGGTACATACCCTTACAAACAGCAAAAGTGCTACACCTGCCCATTCACCTCCATTCAGGGCCCCAAATAGCCCTTCCAGGTGAGGCAACACTTCACCTGTGAATCTGCTGGGGTCATCTATTGTGTCCGGTGCTCCCAAATGGACCTCCTCTCCATTGTAAATTGAGCAACTGCTTTATTGAGCACCTCCGTTCCATCCACCAAATGCAGAACTTCACAGTGGCCAAACATTTTAATTCAGATTTCCATTCCTATTCCAACATGTAGGTCCATGGTCTCCTTGTGCCGTGGTGAAGTCATCCTCAGAGTGGAGGAGCAACACCTTATATTCCATTTGGGTAGCCTCTACCCTGATGGCATGAATATCAATTTCTCCTTCCAATACAAAGATAGCCCTCCCCCCCTTATCTTCTATTCCCCACCCTAGCCCCTTACCTCTTCTCTCCTGTCTATCACCTCCCCCTGAATCCCCTCCTTCTTCCCTTTCTCCTTTGGTCCTCTCGCCTCTCCGATCAGATTCCTTCTTCTCCAGCTCTTTACCTTTCCTACCCAACTGGCTTCACCCATCACCCTCTAATTGTCCTCCTTCCCCTCCCCACGCTTTTTTATTCTGGCATCTTTCCCCTTCCAGTCCTGAAGAAGGGTCTCGGCCCAAAACACTGACTGTTTATTCATTTCCATTGTGCTGCCTGACCTGCTGAGTTCCTCCAGCATTTTGTCTGTGTGGCTTTAAATTTCCAGTACCTGCAGAATTTCCCGTGTTCTTGCATTAGTCCTAACTGGCTCTTCTATTTTTGCGCAGAAGTTCATGTTATTACACAGATTTTATTGCTGAGTCTACTGGCTAGGGTTGTAACAGCTTAACCTGTAGGGTAGCCGGGTATATCGGACGGCAAGAAGATTTTTTTTCGTTTAGGCTACAGTTAAAGTTAACAGTATCTCCAAAACAAAATAGGAATGCTTGGCTAATTCCCTGACAGTCAAATCTGCTGAGAATGAACTGAGTATGCAGCTATCCTTTATTTCCTGCATTTCTGACAAAAATAGAATTGGGAGAATTTGCTGTTATTTCTTTTTCATCTTGTTTCCTCCAGCTCTTTAAGTACACTATTTTCTGAGGAAAATGATGTTCTTCCTTAATATGCAACAGTTTGGTGTAAGCTTAGACATGCCCTCACCCAACTTCAAGCTTATTGCCTGATAGAGAGCTGCTAAGGAAAGCTCTGTTTTATATTCAACACCACCTCACAGATGCCAGAAGTTGCTTTCAGATTTCCTCTGTGATAACAGAATTATGTTAGTCTCTTGTTATTTTTATGGCAAAGTCCGAGCCACTTTATTGCCTATCTTTGTTCAATATGCAGTGAGGCCTGTATCCACCACGGAGAAAAATAAGTTGAAAAATATACACAGCAAGAGATCAAGAAGGAGTCTAGGGAGTAACAGCAAAACCTTGATGAACACACCATTACTCTGGAATGTTAAATTTAGCCAAACACATTTACTTAACTTTGTGAATTCCCTAATGAGAATATCAGAAGCACATTGCACAAATATTTTAAACATTAGTTCTTGTCTCTGACCCTAGTTTTTCTTGTTTATAAGTAGACAAAGCATTGTTCTGTGAATCTGAATTTTCATTGGCCTTGCCCATAGAAATTAAAATGTAACCTTCCTATAGAACTTCACTTGGATTTAATATTATAGAAGTAAGCCAAAAGTTCATACAAAATATAGTCCAAAATGCCACAGTTATTTTGTATTGTTTCCAAACCTCGACTTGCACTTATTCCTGCTTGTTTGCAAATGATGATTAATATTTGCCACAGTGGTTACACCTCAAAGTAACATAGAAAATGATTTTGTTACTATGTTTGAGGTCAGTTACCAGGAAAACAGTTGTAAAATTTCCGTTGTCAGGAATCATGGAAGTACAGATGCCAAACAAATTGGAGCAAAAGGTAGAACATAGAATAGTACAGCACAGTACAGGCCCTTCGGCCCACAATGTTGTGTCGACCCTTAAACCCTGCCTCTCATATAACCCCCCACCTTAAATTCCTCCATATACCTGTCTAGTAGTCTCCTAAATTTCACTAGTGTATCTGCCTCCACCACTGACTCAGGCAGTGCATTCCATGCACCAACCACTCTCTGAGTGAAAAACCTTCCTCTAATATCCCCCTTGAACTTCCTGCCCCTTACCTTAAAGCCATGTCCCCTTGTACTGAGCAGTGGTGCCCTGGAGAAGAGGTGCTGGCTGTTCACTCTATCTATTCCTCTTAATATCTTGTATACCTCTATCATGTCTCCTCTCATCCTCTTTCTCTCCAAAGAGTAAAGCTCTAGCTCCCTTAATCTCTGATCATAATGCATACTCTCTAAACCAGGCAGCATCCTGGTAAATCTCCTCTGTACCCTTTTCAATGCTTCCACATCCTTCCTATAGTGAGGCGACCAGAACTGGAAACAGTACTCCAAGTGTGGCCTACCCAGAGTTATATAGAGCTGCATCATTAACTCGCGACTCTTAAACTCTATCCCTCGACTTATGAAAGCTAACACCCCATAAGCTTTCTTAACTACCCTACCTACCTGTGAGGCAGCTTTCAGGGATCTGTGGACATGTACCCCCAGATCCCTCTGCTCCTCCACACTACCAAGTATCCTGCCATTTATTTTGCACTCTGCCTTGGAGTTTGTCCTTCCAAAGTGTACCACCTCACACTTCTCTGGGTTGAACTCCATCTGCCACTTCTCAGCCCACTTCTGCATCCTATCAATGTCTCTCTGCAATCTTCAACAATCCTCTACACTGTCCACAACACCACCAACCTTTGTGTCGTCCGCAAACTTGCCAACCCACCCTTCTACCCCCACATCCAGGTCGTTAATAAAAATCATGAAAAGTAGAGGTCCCAGAACCGATCCTTGTGGGACACCACTAGTCACAACCCTCCAATCCGAACGTATTCCCTCCACCACGACCCTCTGCCTTCTGCAGGCAAGCCAATTCTGAATCCACCTTGCCAAACTTCCCTGGATCCCATGGCTTCTGACTTTCTGAATAAGCCTACCATGTGGAACCTTGTCAAATGCCTTACTAAAATCCATGTAGATCACATCAACTGCACTACCCTCATCTATATGTCTGGTCACCTCGTCAAAGAACTCTATCAGGCTTGTTAGACATGATCTGCCCTTCACAAAGCCTTGCTGACTGTCCCTGATCAGACCACGATTCTCTAAATGCCCATAGATCCTATCTCTAAGAATCTTTTCCAATAGCTTTCCCACCACAGACATAAGGCTCACCGGTCTATAATTACCCGGACTATCCCTACTACCTTTTTTGAACAAGGGAACAAAATTCGCCTCCCTCCAATCCTCCAGAACCACTCCCGTGGACAACAAGAACATAAAGATCCTAGCCAGAGGCTCAGCAATCTCTTTCCTCGCCTCGTGGAGCAGCCTGGGGAATATTCCCTCAGGCCCCGGGGACTTATCCGTTCTAATGCATTTTAACAACTCCAACACCTCCTCTTCCTTAATATCAACATGCTCCAGAACATCTACCTCACTCATATTGTCCTCACTGTCATCAAGTTCCCTCTCATTGGTGAATACCAAAGAGAAGTATTCATTGAGAACCTTGCTCACTTCCACAGCCTCCAGGCACAACTTCTCACCTTTATTTCTAATCGGTCCTACCTTCACTCCTGTCATCCTGTCTGGTTAAAGCTTTCTTATCTACTTATGTATTGTAGAATCAAATTTTTTCTTGGATAAGAGATGTTCACAGTACTAAATCATGTAATGAAATTTCCACCAGTACTATTATCATCCCTGCTTCCTCCAGTTTAGTGTAGAAAGTTAACTTTTGTTCCCAGCTATGGAGCAGTGTATTAAAGAATAATACCGAAGATGGGTTTCAGAGGATTTAATTCCTATTCTCCTGATATTCCCAACTGGGGTTGTTAGTTAGCTAAATAACTCAAGTGAGAAATAGTCAAGTTGATTCACAGAACATGCTATTTTTTAGTTGCTAAGAAGGTTCCAAAATTCTAATGTGATGAGCAAAATGTATGTGACTATTATGAGGTAAAAATATTATGTTGAATATGAGACTTGATGCCCCTTTGGGAATCTATTGCAAGATTGGTTTTGCAGGTGGGCATTTAGATTTCCTCAAGAAAACTGGGTTCACTTCCAGTTTAATTTGAAGGGACTTCTCTAGGGTAGAATTTTGCCCAAGGTAGAACTGCGAGAAAGCTGGATTTGTAAGTCCATATTTTGAATGTCATGACATCTGCCTTTGTCTTCTTGGGTAGCAAGGATCACAGTGGACTAACACAGTTATAATGCTGATAATCTCTTGAAGATTAAAGCCCTCAAATCAAGAAGTGTGATTTCTCATAAAGACATCATTTCTTAAAAGTAAGATTATAATTAATCTCTAATAAGAAAGTATAGAACCAAAGCAGAGAGGGAGTGGGGCTCCTGCTAGAAAGATCTGAAAGGTTCTGGCACTTAACTATACTTCCCTCTTTCATTTCACCCCCCTGCAATGCAGTGCCTCACACTTGTCCCAATTAAACTCTACCTGCTATTTCAAGGCTCAAAATTCCAACCGATCTATATCCTGCTGAGTTCTTTGATGTCTTCCTCATTACTCATAACTTCATTAATTTTCATGTTGTCTATAAATTTACTCATGAGACCATTCCATATACAAACAACATTCAGACATCTAAGTGATAATGAATAACTACAGACCCCATTGTAATATGGCTCCCATGTCCCATCATTCCCTTGCTGATGAACCCAGTGTCAATTTGAACACAAATATTGAATGTAACAGTCTGTCACATCAACATATCAAACAAATTTTGTACATACTGTATACTCGATGTTAGATCCAGTCTAGGTCATTCTCTTGGTTCCTGCTTTCTGCAGGCCAATACCTGTCCTAACATACCTACAGTGTGATCTCTGTAAAGTTGCAGCCAAGCTGGTTATTTTATTGCAGAGGGAGGAGGCAGACAACATCTATGAATGGTGAGTATAAGCAGCTTCCATAAGAGAAGCTCCATTTCTGAGCTTCTGACTGAGAGGAATTAAGATTGCTACTTTGATTTCTTGCAGCTCCCCTTGATCACAAAAGATTTGGAAAATAATTGACAGATAACTTTAGAAGGAAAGTACTTGTTGATGCACCGATTAGTAGGCAGGATTTTGATCATCTAGGTAGCTTAGCAATTAAAGATACAATATAAGTTAATATACTGTATATTCTCTTTGATGCACATGCCAGATGGGGTTTTTCAGGAGATGTATTTAAGTTCTGAGATTGATGTGAAGATTTCTTTGTTCTAAACAGAAAGGAGGAGTGAATATTTCCCAGAGCCTTTAATTTCACTTGTGTTAATTTCACATACAAAGGCTCTTAACCCTGGAAGTCCCTTCCAAAATTAACCACCTCCTTAACCCATTTACCTCTTTGGTGATGCTCCTCAGCATCTACCTCATTGACCAAGTTACCTTTCTGCTATCTCCCCATGGGGTCATTGTTAATTGGTGTTCTACCAATCTACCAGAGAATATCTTACTAAATTAAATACAGGTTGCTGTTCTGGCTGGACTTAGCACTAAAATTATCATGAGTATATCTTACTTAATTTAAAATTAATCCATTGCTATGTACAAACTTATTGCTATTTTGCTTGCATTCCTACAATGACTACATTTCAAAAGTAATTAAAGGCATCTCATAAAATTGGAGTAAAATGTACTAATTAGTCAAAGGATTCAGATCACGGATTGTTTTCCTGTTTTTCTCACAGAGATAAACTCATGAAGAAAGCCCTTCAATTAATTCAGCCATCAGCAATTTCATTCCAACTAATGCAGCAACAGGGAAGAAATGTTCTTGCTTTCAGTAGTGTAATGTGATTGGACTTCAGCTTGTTCCTCATTACCAGCAGTTCATGTTAAAATTATTGCTTTTAAACCACAAAAGGTCAAATTGTAACAATTCATTATTCAGATGTTTTTCTTCTCTTACACTTCCCACTGTTTCTGTCCTGAAGGTCATGTTACATGCTAACATGTGACAGTAAGGTTTGGAGCTATAAAATACGTCTGATACCAGCCACAATTAAGAGCCATACTTGCAGGCTTCACAGGCGTCACAGATGTAAATATTGACTAAATATTCCCCTTTAAGGCAATTTGGTGACTCTAAAAATTAAACAGGTGGAAGATTTGCAATCAAAATATAAACTGGATTTTAGCCTAGGAGCATAGTTTTTTTGTTGTTTTCAGTTCTGACTTAGACAGCATTGTAATAAATAAAAATTTATGAAATGATACATCATCTCCTCAGACTGAATTTTCACTACTGATTGTGTGAAGAAATGCCTCACTACTGGATATGTTTTCAGCCAAGTTTTATTTTTCAGGATAAGAAGGAATATTGATGTTTACCAATGCTTATTTTGTGTGACATTAATAACTATTGTTTACAGCAAGCTCTTCAAGGTCAATTATAACAGAGATGAGACCAAAATACTATTTTTGATAAATAATGCAAAGTAATTAGTATGTTCGGTTGAACCAGAACATAAAACTAATTGAAAGAAAAACAAGGAAGCCCAAGAGATGTGTGTAAATTTCATTTTTACTTCCAATTAGTTTTATGGTTTCGAGTTACAGACTATTATAGTGGAGATGAGTAAGTTTTAAAATGAATGCAAGATAACTAACTGAATGTAAGATGCAAGATGAAGTGCAGTGAGATGTTTGAGTTAAATAAGAAACTAATTAAACAGCATTTTAAAGAAAATGAAATAGTCAATGAGAAATGAGCATCAGTTTCACTGAGTGTTATAGGTATGAAAGCATACACTTTGTTTAGAAGTTTAGCTGCTCCAACCAAACCAGCCAAAGTGAGCTTTGCTGATATCATGAAAGTAATGTAGGAACATTTAGAACCAAAACCATTGTTGATTGCAAAATGTTTTTGGTTTCATTAGTGGAATCAAAAAGAAAGGGAGTCCATTTCAACATACATGGCTAAATTGAAGAAATTGTCAGTTCAGTGATGGGCTCAATGATGCACTAAGAGATCACTTAGTTTGTGGAATCTTACAATAAAGCATTCAAAAGCTCTTTAACTGAAGCACAAGTCACACATAGGAGAGCAGCTGAAATTGCTGCATCAGTAGAAACAGCAAGCAGCGACACAATTGAGTTGCAGTCAGAAATGAAGGTGAGCATGAATATACTTGTGCCGTCTAAACAGGAACCTGCCTGGCTGAACAAATTGTGTTATCATTGTGGCAGGGGCTCACATATATCAGATCAATGCAGGTTTAACAGTGAAATTCAGAAAATGCAACAAAGTGGGCACACACAGTACAAAGAGCATGTCAGGTGTACAAAAAGTTGAAGTTTCAAAAAGGGAAGTAATTTGCATGTTGTTAATGAAAAATTTGATAAGGATGAGGGTGACCTAGGTCTGAGCAGCCCTGACGTTTATACTGTGAAAACTAACACGAGACAAGCAATATAGCTTACACCAGAAGTGAACGGCAAATTAATTAAAGTGGAACTGGACATTGGCTCAGCTGTTTCAGTTGTTCCACAAAATAAGTTAGAACACATTTCAAAGATATTAAACTGAAGCCTGCAGATATCTTCTTAGAACTTTATACTGGAGAAAGGATAACTCCTGTGGGAACAACATTTGTAACAGTAAAATACAACAATCAACAAGCTACCTTGGGCTTGAATATAGTAAAAAAACAGGAGGGCCTGCTTTGTGGGGATGTGACTGGCTGAGACAACTACAACTTGATTGGAGATTCATTCACCATTTTTATGCCCTATGATAGAGTCAACTGAAAGTGAATTAAGGATGTTACTGGATGATGCCACAGCACTGTTCAAGGATGGCATTAGAAAACTCAGACATATCAAGGGTAAAATAGTTTAAATGAATGCCACCGGTTCCTCATACCATGCATGATAAAGTAGCCAGCGAGCTTGATCACATAGAAGCTGAAGGAATCCTTTCCAAGGTTAAATGGAGCCCAAGGCCAATGCCCCTGGTCCCAGTAGCTAAGAAGAATGGATATGTCAGGACCTGTGGTGATTTTAAGGTCACTATCAACCTAGTACTGGAAGTAGATCAATACCTTCTGCCCAGGATAGAAGATATCTTCGCAAACCTATCTGGAGGAAAGCACTTCAGTAAAATAGACTTAGCTGATACTTATCTACAGATGGAGATGGAAGAAGAGTTCCATGTGTTTCTCATTATAAACACTCACAAAGGGCTTTATCACTATAGTGGGCTTATTTTTGGAGTAGCATCTGGACTTGCACTCTGGCAGAAAGCGATGAACCAGGTTCTGTAAGGCTGCCCAGAACTCAGTGTTACCTAGATGACATCTTTGTTACTAGTGAGGATGAGAAGGAACATCACCAAGATCTTGAGACAGTGTTAAAAAGATTAGAAGATTAAGGGTTCAGAGCACGAAGCAACAGTGTGAATTCTTTAAACCAAGCATCACTTATTGTGGTCACACAATTGACACACAAGGATCACACAAGTGTGCTGAGAAAATTCAAGCAGTGGTGGCTGCCCCAAGAATAAAGGGTGTGTCACAGTTTCTCAAACAAGAGAAAATCTGCAGATGCTGTCACCGTTTCTATTCTTTTTAGGAATTGTTGCTTACTACAACAGGTTCCTGCCAAACCTCGCTACTGTGCTCTACCCTTGAACTCATTACTACAGATTGGGAAGAAATGGCAATGTACAAAGCAGCCTGAGGTGGCTTTCCGAAAGGGGAAGGAAATGGTGATGTCAGACACTGTACTCACACATTATGATCCACATCGTTCAGTGAAGCTTGCCCGTGATGCCTCGCCTTATGGTATAGGTGCAGTTACGTCACATGTTATGACTGGTGGAAGTGAACGCCCCACAGCCTTTGCATCATGTTCACTTACTGCTGCAGATAAAAATTATGCATAGATTAACAGTGAGACCCTAGTAAAAGTAAAAAACAAAGAGTACACATTTGTCCCAGTCTCCTCCATGTTTTTATTTCAATTAGTTCCATGTTTTGGAGTTACAAAACAAAACAGTAATCATTTGGCATCTTATTCTTAATGTAGTTTACTATTGACAGCTCTCCATTTTAGTGCTAAGAGTTGTATATTGCCCAATCTGCAATAATTAATAGGAATATTTAATAGCAGCATTTTATCATTTCCATAACTCTGTTGTTATTAAAATGTTGTTTTTTCTATTCTAGTAAGTGGTGATAAATTTTGTCTTTAGTTTCTATTAGCTAGGGTAGACTCAGAATGTTAGGCTATGAAGTTAAACTGTCTGTTAATGGTATTAACTGGGTCTTAAGTTGTTATTAGGAAATAGATGTTATTAGGACTGCTTTCAGAGAGTGTTATCTGGAAAGGAAAAAGCTATAACATTGAATTTCATGCAGTTTTAATGGACTCACTATGTGCTCAATTAAGTAGACAATGATCAGATTCTTAGATTGACTTTATTTCATGTCTTCAAGAACTGGTTATCAAAATCAGTATTATCTATAAGCTTATTAAATAAGTGAAGAAGTCCTCATTAATTTCAAAAGCTTTCTGTAGAAGTCTGATTGAACTTCAGAACTTTAGGTACAAAATCTAGGCCTATTGTCCAGTAACCAGATGCTAATCTGTGGTCCTGTCTGTCATTTCAGGTAGATGTAAAAGACCCCACACCATAGACATGAAATTATTTGTAATATTGTTGTTCCTCATCCAGTTTCCTTTGTGTGGGAGCTTTTGATGCGTAAATTGACTACTTAAGTAGCAGACATAAAGTGCTTGAGGAACTCAGTATCTATGGAGGGATTGCTTTAATGAAATCTTTGTCAGTATATGTCTCTGAAATTAAAGGAGTTCCTTTTGCCTGGAGCCTGTGAAAGATGCAAAATAAACATGTCTTTCTATTTCTGCCTGGAGGTAGATCAGTAGAAGGACAGGGATATGTAAGAAATGCATATGTGATTTCTCTATTTCTAATTTTCTCATCACTTCCGAAATAATTCAAAGTCCAGACTTGTGCTTCACTCTAACCCATTGCCAACAGTTTCCACTCTAAAGTCACTTACAGCTGGTTTTACAACATTTTTGTTCCCTTTACCTAGAGGGCATTTTTAAAATCTTAAGTAAGTTTTATTTTTCTTGTTGGATCTTGAACAGTGGGCATTTGCAGCTATAGAGGCGGAACATACTAAGTAGCAGACCGAGTCCAGTGATTCAAAGGATAACATTTGTAGCTTTTCAGGCCAATGCAAGGGGTATTTGATGCAAGCAAGACCTTCCAAGTCCCCTGCAGAAGTAAACAGGAGCAGGGATTGGATCAGTACCTAAATTGTGGTCGACTTTGGCATCCCAAGTGTGGAGGGAGAGACAGCCACGTAGAGTTCAGCAAGCATTCATAATAACTGCAGATGGTTCATTGAGAAAGGAATGGTTACAACCCTCAGGTAAGTTGTTTAAAACCAGGCAAATGGAGGTGATAATATTTTACCTTATTCAGATCATTGACCCAGTGCTCTTTCATGGGTTCATGTAGATCATAAATTGTATAATCTCACCATTCTTCCACCTCAGGCACATAGAAATAATGAATGCTTATTAAATCATTACAGAGTCAGATAGGTAAATTCAATGGGAAGAATATTGCAGGGCTAGGGGATGATCAGGGGAATGGAACTAATTGGACAGAACAGGAACAATAGGCCGAATGGGCTATGATTCTTTCAGTGACTGAGCAGCTTTCTCCATTACATGTTTTTGTGGCATAGAGACCAAAATAAGTATCACTTGTAATAACTGTGATTTATTCTTTGACTTTGTTAGTGCTTACAATTAATAATATACACATAATGATCGAGATGTGAAATTTTGATTAAAACTTGTAAATTATGTTTTAATGATAGATGATGGCTAGCTAAGAGCATTCGATGTATAATGGTAATAAAATGATACCAAATGCTTGATTTGGTGAAAGTTTTTGTTTCATTGTTACACAGTTAAAACTGCTGAAAATTGTTTGTTGAATTCATTATTCCTCTGGGTCATAGTTGTGCTGTTTGGTTATTGTTTCTGGCCTCTCACTTGGTAGAAGGATAATCAGAATCTCAGTTTAATATAAAACACATTTCTATTACAGAGGAAATAATAGATATTATGGGATTAACACTATATTTGTCATGTCAGACTCATGGAGATATAAATGTAATTTATTTGCATTAATTAATTTTGATAATTAGTAGAAGTGAGAAGAAAAGTATCAAGCGTGATCCTTTCAGCCATGAATCTGAAGGAAGATGATAGTTTATTATTATCTCATTAAGTTTATTCCATTTCGGAGGAGTAGTGCATCTTAGAACAGCACAGAAAGTGACCATTCAATCCATCTTGTTCATGCCAGCCCTTCAATGAAGATTTCCACTTTGTCATACAAGTCCTGTTATTAAAGTCAACATCATGTTTTTGTCATATGCACGAATACATGTATGTATAGGTGCAATGGAACTCTTACTTACAGGAGCATCACAGGCAGTTAACATCATATAAGCAGCATTCACAAGAAAAGAAACATAAACTGAACATAAAAATATTCCAAATTTTTGCAAGGACAATACACAATTGGCAGAAAGTCCATTTTAGTGCAGTGATTGGAGTGGTCATAATGCTGTGAAACTGCAGTGATTAGTGTTTTGTCACTTGGTTCAAGAACCGTATGGCTGTGCTTGGTGTTTTCCTAAAGCATTAGGAAAACACACAGCTCGAGCCACATCATCAAGTTCGCCGATGACACGACTGTGGTGGGGCTCATCAGCAAGAATGATGAGTCAGCATACAGAGGGGAGGTGCAGCGGCTAATGGACCTGTGCAGAGCCAACAACCTGTCTCTGAATGTGAACAAAACAAAAGGGATGGTTTTTGACTTCAGCAGAGCACGGAACGACCACTCTCCGCTGAATATCAATGACTCCTCTGTAGAGATCGTTAAGAGCACCAAATTTCTTGGTATTCACCTGGCGGTGAATCTCACCTTGTCTCTCAACATCAGCTCTATAGCAAAGAAGGCCCAGCAGCGTCTCTACTTTCTGCGAAGGCTGAGAAAAGTCCATCTCCCACCCCCCCCATCCTCACCACATTCTACAGAGGTTGTATTGAGAGCATCCTGAGCAGTTGTATCACTGCCTGGTTCAGAAATTGCACCATCTTAGATCGCAAGACCCTGCAGTGGATCGTGATGTCAGCTGAGAAGATCAGGGTCTCTCTTCCCGCCATTACAGACATTTACACCACACGCTGCTTCTGGAAAGCAAACAGCATTATGAAGGACCCCACGCACCCCTCATACGAACTCTTCTCCCTCCTGCCATCTGGTAAAAGGCACCGAAGCATTCGGGCTCTCACGACCAGACTATGTAACAGTTTCCTTCAGTTAGTCCTGACGAAGGGTCTTGGCCTGAAACGTCGACTGTACCTCTTCCTAGAGATGCTGCCTGGCCTGCTGCGTTCACCGGCAACTTTGATGTGTGTTGCTTGAATTTCCAGCATCTGCAGAATTCCTGTTGTCTATGTAACAGTTTCTTCCCCCAAGTCATCAGACTCCTCAATACCCAGAGCTTGGACTGGCTACAACCTACTGGACTGGATGACACCCTACTGCCCTCTACTGTGCATATTGTCTTGTTTATTATTTATTGTAAAGGCTACGCTGTTTTGTGCACTTTATGCAGTCCTGGGTAGGTCTGTAGTCTAGTGTAGTTTTGTGTTGTTTTTTTACGTAGTTCAATGTAGTTTTTGTATTGTTCATGTAGCACTGTGGTCCTGAAAAATGTTGTCTCATTTTTACTGTGTACTGTACCAGCAGTTATGGTTGAAATGACAATAAAAAGTGACTTGACTTGACTTGACTAAAGTATTACAAACATTTTCCCTTTTAAGTATACATCAAAGGAAAAACTACTGACTTATAATGTGCTCTTTTTAGGCCATGGGAACTGAAAAGAAAGTTATTTCTTGCCTGGATTTGCTGCAATGATTCTCTCACAAATTATCCATAATTTATCATTGAGAAATGTTTTCCCATTTTGTCATCGTAGGAAGATGTTTATTGCTTTGTAATTTCAGGATTTAATGTCTTAGTCTACCCTTTAAATCATGTTTTACTTTTACATATTGAGTATAAATTAAACATTGCTGAGTGTTTAAAAAGTACAGGAAAACAATGGAATATAATTTGACACTTAGAATCTCCTTGCATGGATTTTTTTGTTTGGTGAGAGTGTCAGGAAACTCAAAGTAAAGGAAGCAAAAGAAGTTGAAATCTGAACATTCAGGATTGATGGCTGAAGATTTGGGGAGCTGAGTGACTATTTCACTTCACACATCAGATCACTCATCCTAGTTGTTAGCATTTACCCTTTTGAGGAGGAGATTCTGGGTTCAAATCCTCTTGCAAATACTTCAGTCCATCAAACTTGGTGGAGACTCTTGTATAGTGCTGAGCGAGGTCTTGCACATTCATCTTTCAAGCTGGAGGCATCACTGGCCCATCTACTCTGAAAAGGGTGACCTGCTGGATCATTCCAGATTTTTAAAAAATCAACCAGGTCTGGAGTCATATAGACTGTTAACAGATTTCTTGAAGGATATTAGTGAATCAGAAATACTTCATGACAGTCTGACCATTTTACTATCATAGAACCATACAGCACAGAAATAGGCCCTTCAGCAAACTTGTCCACGCCAACCAAAATGACTAGTTGAATTAGTCCCATTTGCCCAAGTTTGACCGTAACACATCTAGGCTTTTCCCATCCGTATACCTGTCCAGATGTCTTTTAAATCCTCCAAGAAAAATGAAAGGCTATGTAGGAGAGAAGGGTTTGATTGATATTAGAAGGGGTTAAAAGGTTGGCACAACATCATGGGTCGAAGGGCCTATACTGTGCTGCAATATTTTGTTCTCTGTTTAAGTATTGTAATAAATAATAATAATAACTTTATTTATATAGCATCTTTCATACATCAAGATGGAGGCTCCAAGTGCTTTAAATAAATTGTAAAGATAAATCGTTAGCCACAAAAATATGAGGCAAAATTAAAATTCATAGGTAAAGGCTAACATTATATAGAATAAAATGTACTCAAATATACTAAATTAGATAGATATAATCAACATCACAGGCATTAGGTAATGCTATAAGCAGGAAAAATTTACAAAGTAGGTTTTTAGAAGCCTTTTGAAATTTTCCAAAGTACTAGCCTGGCATTTCTTGGTTGGTAGAGTATTCTAGATTTTTGGTGCATAAGAGCAAAAGGCCGCATTACCAGGTTCTTATATGCTTGGTTCTAGAAACACTACACAAACCACTATTGGCTGATCTAAGATTATGATTAGGGATGTAAGGGGATGGACTCTCCAAAGTATATGGCGAAGCTAGATTATTCAGAGCCTTATATACAATTAAGAGGATTTAAAAATTGATCCTAAAGGACATGGGCAGCCAGTGTAATGATCCCAAGACAGGTGAAATGTGCTCAGAATTTCTTTTACTCTACATCTGCCTCTGACAGCTCATTCCACATACCAACCATCCTCTGTGTGAAAAGAAGTTCCTTCTTAGGGCTCTTAAATTTTTCTCCCTCACCTTACATCTATGCCATCTGATTTTAGAGTTGTGGAGACTAACAGTGGTTGCCCACATTATCTATGTCCTTTAAGGTTTTATTCATTTCAATCAGGTCATCCCTCATCCTCCTTTGCTCCATGGAAAAAATTCCTAAGCTCCGGAACCTGGGCCTCAGCACACAGATCTGCAGCTGGATCTTCAACTTCCTCACAGACAGGACCCAGGCTGGAAAAATAGGGGACAAGTTCTCCTCTACAATCACTCTGAGCACCGATGCCCCACAAGGCTGTGTACTCAGCCTCTTGCTGTACTCACTGTACACCCATGATTGTGTAGCCAAGTTTCCATCAAACTCAATATATAAGTTTGCTGATGACGCAACAATTGTAGGCCGTATCTTGGGTAATGATGAGTTGAGTACAAAGAGGAAATTTAGAACCTGGTGGCATGGTGCGAAGACAATAACCTATCCCTCAACGTCAGCAAGACGAAGGAATTGGTTGTTAACTTCAGAAGGAGTAGTGGACCGCACGACCCAATTTACATCGGTGGTGCGCAAGTGGAACAGGTCAAAAGCTTTAAGTTCCTCGGGGTCAATATCACAAATGACCTGACTTGATCCAAACAAGCAGAGTTCAATGCAAAGAAGGCCCACCAGCACCTTTACTTCCTGAGGAAACTAAAGAAATTTGGCCTGTCCCCTAAAACTCTCAGTAATTTTTATAGGTGCACCATAGAAAGCATTCTTCTAGGGTGCATCACAACCTGGTATGGAAGTTGTCCTGTTCAAGACCAAAAGAAGCTGCAGAAGATCGTGAACATGGCGTAGCACATCACACAAACCAATCTTCCGTCCGTGGACTCACTTTACACCGCACGCTGTCGGAGCAGTGCTGCCAGGATAATCAAGGACAGGACCCACCCAGCCAACACGCTTTTCGTCCCTCTTCCCTCCGGGAGAAGGCTCAGGAGCTTGAAGACTCATACGGCCAGATTTGGGAACAGCTTCTTTCCAACTGTGATAAGACTGCTGAATGGATCCTGACCCGGATCTGGGCCGTACCCTCCAAATAACCGGACCTGCCTCTCGGATTTTTTGCACTACCTTTTTTTACTACATTTTTCTACTTTCTATTTATGATTCATAATTTAAATTTTTAATATTTACTAATTTTTACTATTTTTAATATTTGTAAACCAGGGAGTGGGAAGCGCAGAATCAAATATCACTGTGATGATTGTACGTTCTAGTACCAATTGTTTGGTGACAATAAAGTATAAAGTATAAAAGTCCCAGATTATCCTGCCTCTCCTTATAACTCACGTCTTCCAACTGTGGTAATATTCTTGTAAATCTTTTCTGCACCATTACCACCATAATAACATCCTTCTTATAGTGACCGGAACTGCTCAGAATGGAAATAAAAATAGTTTTTAATTTCAGATTATTTCCAGGTTTCTACAGCTTTCACGGTGTAATTTGTACTCAAATTTCTGGATTGGTAGTTCAGGCCCTGTGTAGTAACTTAAATACTGCATCAGAACTATTCCTGTACCTCCCTGCTTCGATGTTAGGGGATATTCTGTATTAAAGATGGCATGTTAAAACAAAGATTCCATCTACCTTTTAATAGTCTTATGGCATCGTTTCAAAGCAGCACAGAAGAATTTTCCCTGGATGCCTGGCCTGTATTTACCCCTGAATAAACATTACTAAAACAACAGAACATAGGAAAGTACAGCATTGGAGCAAGTAATTATATTGCAGTTTGTGGGAGCTGGCAATACACAAACTTACTGCTAGTTTTCTGTATTAAAATAGTAAATGAAGGTCAAGCATATTTCTTCAGCTGTCCGTCTTCTGGCATGTACTTCAAGGGACAGAAAAGTGTTACAACAAAGTGCATATTTATTTGACATAAATGTATATTCTTGGTGGAAAGTCTTTTCTACTCAAACCAAGTATTGAGTGATAGAAGTTTCAGGATTGAAGTAAATAGGAGTTGTGGCTGATGTTCCAGGAACTAATACTTGTCAACTTGCAACTGGAACTTCTCCAACAGTTTTATGTTACAGAAATAATCCTTTAGTAAATGCTGGATGCTGTGCGGAGATGAGCATGTAGAGGCCTGCTGATACTAAAGAAAAGTGTTAAACAAAGGACAAGAAGAAGAAAATTTTGCTGGTGTATGCATCTAATCAGACAGCAACCAAGCTCAGAAAAAAAAACATTGCAGAAAGTTACCCTATAACTTGGGAGGAGTTCTTGCATTGGTTTGAATCAGCTTGTGGCATTCACTGGTAGCAATAAAGTGTTCTGAGGCAATGCAACACCACTGGGGTTTATCAGATGAATGTTTAAACAGCGTTTGGTTGTTCTCTCAGGTGAATATGAAAAGCTTCATAGTTTAATTATGAAGAAAAGTACTTGCCCTCAGAACATAAGATCACAGAGGAATAGAATCAGGACTAAGCGAAGGTGAAAAGCAAGGCCACTGGAACCTTTGTAGAAGACTCATGCTGTGAGATGGTAGTTAGTAATTTCTATGTGTGTGTATATATATATATATATATATATATATACACACAGATAGTTGTAAGAATACATTAAAACACCAACTACATATCTTGTGGAGTAAAGCTATAATAAAATCATGAGTGCATAATATCACCACATTATGACATTTGACATACTTGTCTTTTTTTTCTACAAAATGGATTTCTTTTATCAAATCCTTGACGGTGTAAACTCGAGGTACAGCCCTCTTGGTTATGACAGCCTTGGTTAGAAACACAATAAAGACCTGCCTACACAATGAAGGCTTAATGTGTGGAAGAGGTGGTGAATAGATGATTAGAAGTATGGGTGTCTAATTACATGCTAAGCCTGTCTCAGTGCATAGCACTCTCACTATAGAACCAAAGGTTTGGGGATTCAAGTCTGTCTTCATTGCTTAGTAGAAATCCTAAGTACATTGTCTAAATAGAAATCCAGCACAAGAATGAATGGGTGGGGTGCTGTTTTTTCCTTTTGATAAGACATTACATCATGGCCATATCAGCATTCTGAAGTTGAAATACATTAGTTTGAAGGAGACAAGGGGAAAGGAGGGAAGGATACAGGATTAAAAGAGAATGGAAGAGAAGGGAGGATAATGGAAAGAAAGGAAATAGAGTGAGGAAGGAGACAAATTAGGTAAAGGAATCAGGGAAACAGGAGGAAGGGGGAAAGTGAATAGAATTAAAAGAGATAGAAGTGGAAGGGAAAGACTGGTGTGGTATAGTATGGAAGGGAGGTAAGTATAGGGAAGAGATGGGTGTGGAAATGGGAGCAGATGAGCTGTTCAGCATTGAACTCGTTATATATTCTGTGCCTCTTTCTTTTCTTGATTTTTCAGTCTCTATCTTGACTAGCCAGCAGCTCAGACTTCTGCAGCTAAGTTGACAACCATCTCCTCATCTACTGTACTCTCTGTACAGTGTCCATTCCATTGGCCCAGCTTCCTTTGCTGCATTTAATTGGTACTGATGAAGGCATCAACTACAGCACTGCGTCTGAAATCTCTTCCTTTTCCTTCAATATTGAGTTACCATGCATGGTTAATAGAGCTTACAATACTGTCTGTTCCATTCCAGCACTTCCCCTCTCACTCAGTCCTCTCACATCCACAAGCAGAGACAGGAATCCTTTAACTCCCATCTTCCACCCCACCATCTCTACATCCAATAGATCATATATTGTAGGTTCTTCCAGTATCAGACTTATCTTCCACTCTAAAGCGACTGGGCCTGATCCTGAGAGTGGGATAGCTCCCTGATTGCTATCCCACTCTCCACCAAAACCCATTTCCCTTCTGTGCACCTAGTTGCTATCATTTTAATTCTCAATTTTACTGACATTCTAACTTCTTGTGTTTGGTCTGATACATCAATGGTAAACTTAAGTTTGAGAAACAACATCTCATCTTCCAACTAAGCACATCACGATTAAATATTTCAGATAATGCATTAAAATGTTCAGATAAGCGTGAGGTGATGCATTCTGGAAAGTCAAACCTGTGTAGGGTTTGTACAATGAATGGTAGGGTATTTGGAGTGGAATGGAAACGAGGGACCTAGGCACAGATCATTTAAAGCTGTATCATAGACAGGGTGTGGAAAAGGTACAGTATTTAGCATGCTGGCCTACATCAGTCAAAGTACTGAGTATTGAAGATAGGATATTACGTTGCAATTGTAGAAGTCATTCTTGATTTTGCACTCCGAGTACTGTGTACAGTTTTGGTCACCTGGTTATAGGAAAGATGTGGTTAAAATGGAAATAGTGCAGAAAAGATTTGCAAGCAAGCTGCCAGAGCAAAAGGGCCTAATTTATAGGGAGATGTTGGCCAGCCTAGGTCTTTATTCCTTGGAGTGTAAGAGAATGCGAGGCAGCTTCTTAAACTTAAGAGAAGCAGAGAAAAAGTGGACGACAACAGTCTATGTATCCCAGGTTAGAGGGGTCCACAACTAGCAGATGTAGGTTTATGATGAAAGGGGAAAGATTCAAGTGTGAGCTGAGGGGTGACTGTTTCATGTAGAGAATGGTTAATATGTGGAATAAACTGCTCGGGTGGTGACCAAGAAGAGCAGGATGAGTTGCCTCAATGATATTATCTGCATGTGATGTTTTTTTCAAATACATTTACTGGGACAAAGAAACCTCTGGGGACAGAGATCCTGGATATCCAAAATTAAAGCTGTGAGGGCTGACTATCAGTACACAGATACCCCAAATATTGATTGATCAACTATACTTGTGACCATGTTTGCTAAGTGACAAAATCAGTCAGGCCTACAAGCTTCTTTGAACTCAGTCATAATGATGCAAATAACTTAGCCAGCGTTGTGTAGTTTGATGCAGGCCTATTAGCACAACCCCATTGTCATACATTTGGCTGATGCAGACAAGAATTTTTCACGATCACTTCACCTTTTAAACCATATCTTTTCTGAAACCAGTCACCTGTGCTCTATTGACAGGGTTATTCATGTACAAAGCTGTCCTTTTAATCAGACTGATTATTGCTCTCTATTACATTAATACTGAAGACAGATTCTTATTTACCAGAAGAAGCTGAGCAAGGAATATTGGTTAGTTTAACTTTGTCATGAACAGCTCTGACCTTTTGGAAAGGTTATACTGCTGTGCTAGAAAGTGGACGCTAGCAGTAAGCCTCTTAGGCCCTGGAACATGAATATCCATCACATTATAAACTTGGTGATGACATCACTGTTGTTGGTAAAATCTCAAATGCTAACAAGGAGGTGTGTAGGGGTGGTATACATGGCCAGTTGATTTATGTTTCAAGAACAACCTTTCACTCTATGTTAGCGAGGCCAAGGAATTGATTATGTAACTCAGGAAGAGGGATGTCAGGAGAATATGCACCTCAAGTGGTGGAAAGGGTGAGCAGCTTCAAGTCCTGGGGGTCAGCATCTTGGAAAACCTATCCCCGGCACAACATGATGATGTGATCACATAAAGGCACATCAGCAGCACTATTTTGTAGGGAGTTTGCGGAGATTTGCTGTAACATCAAAGACTCCTGAAAATTTCTATAGATGTATGTTGGAAAGCATTCTGACAGGTCACTTCACAGCCTGGTATAGAGACTCCAAGGTATAGGATTGCAAGAGGCTACAAAGGCCTGTAGACTCAGCCAGTTCCAACACAGGCACAACTCTCTCCACTATCAAGGATGTCTTCAAGAGGCAGTGCCTGAAGAAGCTGGCATCAGTCATTAAAGATTGTCAACATCTGGGACATGCCCTACCATCAGGAAAGAGGTACTGGAGCCTGAGTACCCAAACTCGTTGATTTAGAACAGCTTCTTCCCCTCCACCAGAAAATTTTTGGATGCTCCACGAACCCATGAAAACTACCTCTTTATTCTTTATTTTAGCACAAGTTATATAATTCATAATTTATAGTAATTTTCTGTCTTTGCATTTTACTGCTGCTGCTAAAGAACAAACTTCATGTCATATAAGAGAGTGATAATAAACCTGATTCTGATTGAAACAATATCATTTAAAAAGTGAACAGTGGGCAAAGGTACTGCCAAAAGAGGCAATTACGACTAGTTGGGTGTCACTGAGTTTGGCATAGATTGGTTGGGCCAAAGGGTCAGTAACTGTGCTGTATTGCTCTATGATTCTTTGACTTTATAATCAGCCTCAATTTTATTTTTCTGACTCCACAGATACTGCCTGACCTGCTGACTATTTTACAGCCTTTTTTTTTTACATTTTGGATTTCCAGCAACTGCTGAGTTTAATAGTAGAAGAAACTGAAACAGTAAAAAAGAAGGTCATTTGATCCTTTGTGTCTGTTCTTTCATTCAATAAAATCAGGTAGGATCCCAAATTTTTGTAACTCACTGTTCTAGTCTTATTTTTCTTTTCTTCTGTCCATTTCATTTTCTTCCAATACCATTTCTTTCAGACAAATCAGATATTGATTGATAAGCGTTCACCCTCTTTCAGTCTGCCCCACTACGACTTGTATCCTTCACTCTTCAAAGTTTCAAAGGTACAATTTAATGTCAGAGAAATGTATACAATATACATCCTGAAATGCTTTTTCTTCACAACCATCCACCAAAACAGAGGAGTGCCCCAAAGCATGAATGACAGTTAAATGTTAGAACCCCAAAGTACCCCCCAGCTCCCCCTCCCGTGCGTAAGTAGCAACGAGCAACAATTCCCCCTCCCTACACTAGCGAAAGAAAAAGCATTGGCATCACCACCGAGCACTCAAGCGTGAGCAAAGCAATAGCAAAGACACAGACTTGCAGTTAACCCAAAGACTTCGCATTTTATTCGGTACTCAACATGCCGCAGGTTCCCTCTCTCCCTAATAAGGGAGGAAGAGGTGTCTCCATTTTCCCAGCGAGCAGAGAGACATAACAGACAACTCAAACATGAGGAATGGGATGTGGAATTAAAAGGTGTACCCACTGGGAGATCCTGCTTTCTCTGGCAGATCTCCCAGTGGCCACACATTTTAATTCCACATCCCATTCCCATTCTGATATGTCTATCCACAGCCTCCTCTGCTGTAAAGATGAAGCCACACTCAGGTTGGAGGAACAACACCTTATATTCCGTCTGGGTAGCCTCCAACCTGATGGCATGAACATTGACTTCTCTAACTTCCGCTAATACCCCACCTCCCCCTTGTACCCCATCCGTTATTTATTTATAAACACACATTCTTTCTCTCTCTCTCCTTTTTCTCCCTCTGTCCCTCTGATGATATCCCTTGCCCATCTTCTGGGTTTTTCCCCCCCTCCCCCTTTTCCTTCTCCCTGGGTCTCCTGTCCCATGATCCTCTCGTATCCCCTTTTGCCAATCATCTGTCCAGCTCTTGGCTCCATCCCTCCCCTTCCTGTCTTCTCCTATCATTTTGGATCTCCCCCTCCCCCTCCCTTTCCAATCTCTTGCTAGCGCTTCCTTCAGTCAGTCCTGACGAAGGTTCTCGGCCCGAAATGTCGACTGTACCTCTTCCTAGAGATGCTGCCTGGCCTGCTGCATTCACCAGCAACTTTGATGTGTGTTGCTTAACAAATAACTCACTGGTTTACGATGTTAGCATTCTGTTACATTGCTTTTTTCGAGCTCTGTGCCTGAAGATCGCAAAGACACCAGGTCTCCAGGCACACAGCAGATATCCCGACTTCCCTGATGACACACGGGTCTCCTGTCGTGACACCGACCCTCGTTCTGCCCATCTCCAGAGCCCCGAGATACTGGGCTTCCAAATTCAAGTCGGACTTTTAGGCCGAGCCTTTGGCGTGCCAAACAATGGCCAGTTATGGAACCCCGACAACAGGTCCCATTCCCGCAAAGAACCGTCGTCAGCATGTAACTCCAGGTCTGGGTCTTCAAAAGAACCCTGAAAGACAAAAATAGAAATATTAAAGATGGAAATAGAGCTGTTTAAGGAGCTGCAAGCAAAGGAGTCTGCCTTCAGTTAGCCTTGGACTCCACTCTTTCAAAGACATTCCCTTTTTACCTCCCTCTTCTGTGCCACTTGAAGTATGAACAATTTCTAATTTTTCTTAATGCTGATGAATGGCGATCTATCTTCAACATTAACTCTGTTTCCTTCTCCATCTTTGAGTGTTTTCAGAAAACGTTGTTTTAATTTCAGAGTTTCAGCAGCTATAGTTTTTTTTTTACATTTTATTTCATCAAAAACTTGTCCCACCAAGCACTTTTCACTGGAAGTCATTTTACTTCCCCATTCAAGATATCTGCAAGATTTCCTGGCCTTCATTTATGCTTTTGAGGACTTGAAATAATTTATGCTGTGAAAAAGGATTTGTAAGGATTTTTTCAAACATTTACTCATTCTATGCTCACTAAATTTGATTTAGTTCACTAAATCTTAGAAGACAAATATTTTTTTTACATTAAGTAGGAAGATTATGTCAGCAGTTAAATGCAGAGTTAAATGCGAATCTAATCCAACAGCAAATGTGCTTGCATTAGGGCAAATTTCACAGAGCAGGTCTGACTGCATAGATTTGCAGATGACATGATGATTGCAGTTGTTGATTGCGTGGCTAGAGGGAGATATTGATATGCTGGTAAAATTGTCTGAGAAATGGCAGATGTAGTTTAATCTGGATAAACATGACACGGTGCATTTTAGGGGCACCACTGAGGCTAGGATATACAATGGATAGCAGGGTCCTAGGAAGCATTGAAGAACAGAGGAATCTTTCGTTAAAATCCAAAGATCCTAGAATGTGACAGTGCAGGTGGATTATGTGGTTAAGAAGGCATATAGCATACAGGCCTTTATTAGTCAGGACTTTGAAAATAAGAGCAGAGAGACTATGTTCCAGCTTTATAAACATTGGTCCGATCTAGGGTAGAGTACTTCTGTACAGCTCATATTATCATGCTACGGTAAAGATGTGATAGCACTGGAGAATGTGCTGAGGATGTTTAGCAGGATTTTGCCTGGGATAGAGTATTTTTTTTAGATTATGAGGACACGCAGTCCTCTTTTATTGTCATTTAGTAATACATGCATTAAGAAATGATACAATATTTCTCCGGTGTGATATCGCAGAAACACAGGACAGACCAAGACTGAAAAACTAACAGAAACCTCATAATTATAACATATAGTTACGACATTGCAACAATACCATAACTTGATGAAGAACAGGCCATGATCACAGTAAAAAAGTTCAAAGTCTCTCGAAAGTCCCACATCTCACGCAGACGGGAGAAGGAAGAAAACTTTCCCTGCCATGCCCGACCACAGTCCGATTCTGAGTCGTCCGAAAACTTCCAGCTCTGATCAGCCCTCCGACACCGAGTACTGAGCACCATCTCTGCCGAACACTTCGACCTCAGCCTCAGTCGCAGCAGCAGGCAAAGCCGGGGATACTGAGGCCTTCCCTCCGGAGATTCTCGATCGCACAGCAGCAGCGGCAGCAAACCGGGCATTTCAGAAATTTCTCCAGATGTTCCTCTGCTTCTCACGTCTGTCTCCATCAAGTCAGAATTGTGCACGGCATCCTACTTACAGATATGATATCCTTTCACCGGAGAACTGCGTGCGCTGTGTTGTGCTGCCATCTTCTCCTCCCGCCTTTTTTAGATATGAGGAGAGGCTGTGTCTCTTTTTCCTGCTGGAGAAGAGGAAGATAAGAGAGGTATCTAAAATAATGAAGGGTATAGATAAGGTAGACTTCAGGAAACTATTCCCCATATCAAGGTGAATAAAATTAGAGGGTACAAACTTAGGTTAAGGGGTAAGAGATTTAGAGGGGAAATTTCTTCACCCAGGTAGAGTGTTGATTACCTAGATCTATTGCTTGGAAGAGTAATGGAAGCAATGTTATTGAGAGCATTTGAGAAGAATATACTTGTACCACAAGAAAACAAATCTCAGGGTTGTATATAGTGGCATATCTATTTTATTCACCCTGATATGGGGAATAGTTTCCTGAAGTCTGCCTTATCTATACCCTTCATTATTTTAGATATCTCTCTTATCTTCCTCTACTCCAGCAAGAAAAAGAGTCACAGCATCTCCTCACATCTAAAATACTCCATCTCAGGAAAAATCCTGCTAATTATCCTCAGCACACTCTCCAGTGCTGTCACATCTTTCCCATAGCATGATCATCTGAGCTGTACACAAGTACTCTAGCCTATGTCAGACCAATGTTCATATTTATTTATTTAGAAATACGGCAATAACAGGCCCTTCTGACCCAGCAACCCATCTATTTAACCCCAATTCTAACCACAGGAGAATTTACAATGACCAATTAACCAACCAATTGGCATGTCTTTGGATTGTGGGAGGAAACTGGAGTATCTGGAGAAAACCCATGTGCTCACAGAAAGGATGTACAAACCTCTTACAGAAGACGTTGGAATTGAACTCTGAACTCTGATGCCCTGAGCTATTACAGTGTTTTGCTAACCACTACTCTACCATGGCACCAGAATCTTTCCAATCTTCTGAATAATTTGGTGGAATCTAGTCTGGTACTAGGTGTATAAACACAAAACAGCTTCCTAATGAAACATTAATTCTGTTTGATTTTTGTGAAACATTCACACCTCACAGCCACTAAGTATCTTGGGGCTGATCACATTATACTTCACCTTTCTGAAATATTGCTGATTATCCAAAGTTTCATTAACTTTTCTGGTTGGCTGACGGTATTGACATTTCCAATCTTGCCTTCTCTTTCACATTCTAATTGCTGATTGTAGCTGAAATTGCATTAGCTAATACTTAGGAGCTGATTCCAACTTGTTTTTTGTTGCTGTAGGAGCTCAGAGATTTTTTTCCCCCAGTTAGGCAGATAGAGTCGGGGGAAGGGTGATATGATTGATGTAGGAACTGATTACTCACAGTTCTTCTGCTGTCACAGAACATGGGGGCATATTAATCTGCAGATGCTGGAATCAGGAGCAACAAAAAAAGTTATGCTGGGGAAACTCAGTAGATGAAGCTGCATCAGTCATAGGGGAAGGGTGGAGAGGAGAAATTGTTGATGTTTCATATTGAAACCCTGCATCAGGTTTGTGGGGAAATATGGGAGCTCTTGGTGGATTTCCAGTTTATTTCTTTGCATGCTGAAAGCTGATTTGCTTCTGTACTGCAATAAATTGATGTTGGTTGCTCTTAAAGCAGTTTGGGATGATCTGCGAAAACGAATGATGACTTCTTGCCAGCCAGATAAAACTTCAACAAATACAACATCTTCCTTCAAGCAAGACTATTGGACTGATTTTCCCTTAATGCCCATTGACTTCATAGAGTCACTGAGTCATAGAGAAATGCATTACAGAAACAGGTCCATTGGCTCTTCTAGTCTATGCTGAGCCATTTAAACAACTGCCTAGTCTTATCAACCTACACTTGTATCATAGCCCTCCATCCCCCTGCCATCCATGTATCTATCAAAACTTATCTTAAATATTGAGATGGAGCTTACGTGTACTATTTACACTGGCAGCTCTTTCCACACTCTCACAATGCTCTGAGTGAAGAAGTTTTCCCTCATGTTCCCCTTAAACTTTTCACCTTTCACCCTTAACCCATGATCTCTAGATGTAGTTCCACTCAACCTCAGTGGAAAAAGCCTGCTTGCATTTACCATATCTATACCCCTCATAATTTTGTATGCCACTATCAAATCTCCTCTCAATCTTCTGGAAAGAAAGTCCTAACCTATTTCATCTTTCCTTATAACTCAGGTTCTTCAGTCCCGGCAATATCTGTGTAAACTTTCTCTGTACTCTTTAAAACTTACTTACATCTTTCCTGTAGATAGATGACCAAAACTGCATGCAATACTCCAAATTATAGGTCTTACACAAATTCAATATGGCATCCCATCTCCTGCGCTCAGTACTTTGATTTATGAATGCCAATGTGCTAAATCATTCATTATGACCCTATCTATCTCTGATGCCACTTTCAATGAATTATGGACCTCTATCCTCAAATCTTTTTATACTACCGTGCTCCACAGTGCCCTACTGTTCTCTGTGTTGGACCTACCCTGGCTGGTCCTACCAAAGTGCAATACTTTGCACTTGTCGACATTAAATTCCATCTGCCATTTTTCAACCCATTTTTCCAGCTGGTCCAGATCCCACTGCAAGCTCTGATATTCTTCCTTGCTGTCCATTACACCGCCAATCTAGGTGTCAACACCAAATTTGCTGATCCAGTAAACCACATTATAATCCAGGTCATTGATTTAGACGACAAACAGCAATGGACCCAGCACCAGTCTCTGTGACACTCCACTAGTCCCAGCATCCAGTCAGGGAGGCAACCATCTATTACTACTCTCTGGCTTCTCCCACAAAGCCAACGTCTGATCCAATTGACTACCTCATCTTGAATGCCAAGTAACCGAATGTCCTTGACACATCTCCTACGCGGGACCTTGTCAAATGCCATGCTAGAGTCCATATAAACAAAATCCACTGCTTTTGCTCCATCAACTCTTCTGATAACTTCCTCAAAAAACTATAAGATTGGTTCGACACGACCTACCATGCACAAAGCCATACTGACTATCCCTAATCAGTACATGTCTATGCAAATTCTCAGATTTCTGGTCCCTTAGAATATCTTCCAATAACTTTCCCACTACTGATGTCAGCCTTACCGGGCTATAATTTCCTGCTTTATTTTAGAGCATTTCTTAAACAGCGTAATCACATTAATAATAATAATAATAATAAATATTTTATTGATCCCGAGTGGGAAATTCTTTCATTACAGCAGCAACATTTAAAAACACATTTAGCAGTGTTCAGACTTAACTTATAATAAAGTACATAATAATAATATACACAATAATAATTTGCCAACATGCAATAATTTGTAATGATGTGCAATAGTAATGTATCTATCTTCCAATCATTTTGTACTTCACCTGTTGCTAAGGATGATTTAAATATCTCTGCTATAGCAATTCCTCCACTTGTCTCTGTAGGGTCTGAGGGAACATCTTGTTATGCCCAAGGGATTTATCTCCCCTAATTTGCCTCAAGACAGCAAATGCCTCCTCCTCTGCAATCTCTATAGGGTCCATGTTCTCGCTGCTGCTTTGCCTCACTTCTATGGACGCTGATCCATTTCCCAAGTAAATACAGATGCAAAAGATTCATTTAAGATCTCCCCCATCTCTTCTGTCTCCACACATAGATTACATCTCTGATCTTCTAGAGACGACTCTGATCTTCATTTAGGGTTAGAGTTAGTCCCTGATGCCAAACTTGGTAAAATACTGCCTTGATGTCAAAGACAATCATTTCCCTCTCACTTTGGAAATCCAGGTTTGTTTGGACCAAAACTGTGGGTGAGATCTGGAGCCAGTTATTGCTGATGAATCCCAAACTGGGCATTGATGGGCAGTTTGTAGGTGGATAAGTGTTGCTGGACTATTCTCAACCGCTCTTCCTTTACTTTGCTGATAACTGAGAGAAGGCTTACTGTGCAGTTTGTAGCTGGGTTGAATTCGTCCTGCTTTATGTGATCGGACGTACCTGAACAATCTTCCATCCGCTACCTTCAAGATGATTAGTCTGAATAAAATGGATATTGGATTGCACGGTGTCTACCACTTTCTAAGCCATCATAATACCATAAGACATAGGAGGAGGATTAGGCCACATGGCCTATCAGGTTTGCTCCACCATTCCATCATAGCTGACTTATTATCCCTCTCAACCCCATTCTCCTGCCTTCTTGTCAGTAAACTTTGACACCTTGGCTAATCAACAGCCTATCAAACTGTACTTTAAATATACTCGATGACTTGGCTTCCACAGCTAACCGTGGCAATGAATTCCACTGGGTGAAGAAATTCCTTCTCATCTGTGTCCTAAATGGATGTCTCTCTTTTGTAAGGCTGAGCCCTCTGGTCTTAGACTCACCCACTAGAGGAAACATGCTCTCCACATTCACTCTATGTACAGTAGGCTTTTCAGTATACAGAAGGTTTCAATAAGATCCCCCCCCCCCACATTCTTCTAAACTCCATCGAGTATAGGCCCAGAGCCATCAAACATTCTCCAAGCATTAAGCCTTTCATTCCTGGAATAATTTTTGAAAAATTCCTCTGTACCCTCTTCAATGTAGCACATTGTTTCCTAGTTAAGGGGACCAAAAACACTCACAATACTCCAAGTGCAGTCTAACCAATGCATTACATCCTTGCTTTCATATTTTAGTCCTTCTTTACTACCATCTTAACATACAAGTTAACCATTAGGGAATCCTCCACAAGGACTCCCAAGTCCCTTTACACCTCTGATTTTTGAATTTTCTCTCCCTGTTGAAGGAATAGTGTACACCTTTATTCCTTCTACTAAAGTACATGACTATACACTTCCCTACACTATATTCCATCTGCCACTTCTTTGCCCATTCTTTTCCTCCTTCTCAGTCTTTCTGCAGACTCTCTGCTTCCCCAACACTACCTGCCACTCCACCTTTCTTTGTATCATCTGTAAACTCGGTGACAAAGCCATCAATTCTGTTATCCAAAATGTTGACCTATAACGTGAAAAGAAGCGGTTCCAATACTGACACTTTCATAACACCACTAGTCACTGATCTGCAGTATGTAGCCCATTGAGGCTGTTCTCTCACTCAATTAAATCATGAATCTTCTCCATCCCATCTTTATTCAGCTACCTTTTTGAAGGTTTCACTATCCAAAAAGCCTGAAGTTCAGAAGGAGATTTTAAGCCCTCTCTGATATAGCTATATAAGAATACCCTCACTATAGTGAGGTTATAATGAATGAATCTAGTCTTCAAAGCCTACAGTACTTCCCTGTCTATTCTCTATGGCAAGATCTATTTTCTTAAATTTCTTAAATGCATTTATTTTAATGATAGGAGCATTATAAGAAAGGTGGATGAGCTTAAAGCATGGTTTGACACCTGGAAGTATGATGTGGTAGCTATTCGTGAAAAATGGTTACAGGAGGGGTGTGATTGGCAACTAAATATTCCTGGATGTAATTGCTTCAGGTGTGAAAGAATTGGAGGGACAAGAGGGGGAGTTGTTGCATTGCTTGTCAGAGAAAATATTACAACGGTGCTCTGGCAGGATAGATTAGAGGGCTCATCTAGGGAGGCTATTTGGGTGGAATTGAGGAATGGGAAAGGTGTAGTAACACTTATGGGGGTGTATTATAGTGGCTTAAAATTTGGTTGAAAAAGGCACCTTAAAAGAAGGAAAGAACAATAGTGAGATTTTGGAAGGGGATTTCTAGAGCCTTGACATCAAAGGCAGAATGATAAGAGTCAGGACCGAAATGGAAGGGCATCGAGATTGTGGAGTGAGAGGAGCTCATGATGAGAAACTAGAGGTGATGGATACTCATTAGAGCACTGTTGATATGGCTGACTTTTGTTTTGAAGACAGTGAGTTGACAGGGCATAATGTTAATAATGCAACAAATTGACATCCATTTTATAAACATGATTGATAATGTCATTAACTAATATGAGGTCTGACATTGAACACATTAACAAAGGGTTATTTAGATTGTGTGCTATGTTTTATGATTTTATTTTTACAAGGTAATATTTTACAAGGTATGTTGCTGAATAGTCAACATACGCCATCCCTTTCTTTTTGTGAAATAAAATGGAACACTTATCCTCCTGATATTAGTTTGTGGTCTTTCGAAAAGGAATTCACATTTTGGCATTTAAAGGAAAGTGTCCATAAATCTCCTTGCTTGTAAATGGCAAAAGCTGAAAAGAGCATTTGGCCCGAGGGTATGAGAGTCAATCAGTGGGCAGAGACTATAAATGTGGCTTTTTAAACTGAGCTCTGAGTGGATTGTAAAGTGGGATAATTTTCACCATGCTATTGAGCACATGCAATAATTCAAACCCATTGCAATCGCTTTGTGTTACTTATTGTATGTCCTTCAAGTTCTGACTATTTTGCAACTTTGTTTCACCAGCAATGCATATTTTCGCTGAATCAATTCCTTCAATAATAACCAAGCCTGTGCTTGCACAGTTGCTACTCAAGAGTTTTCAGCTCTCAAAATGTTTGCTGGTAATCTGACACAGACTGGCCTTATACAAAGATCAAAAGAAAGTCTTCTGTTGAATCCCTTTGAAATCATGGCCCCAATGATCAAAGTTCAAAGTAAATTTATTATCAAACTGCTTATATGTCACCTTGAGATTCATTTTCTTGAAGGCATTTACAGAAAAATAAAGAAGTGCAATAGAGATTATGAAAAGCTATAAATCATAAAGATTGACCAACATCCAATGTACAAAAGAGGCCAATAATAAACAAAAAAGTAAGTAAGTAATACTGAGAACATGAGTTGTAGCGTCCTTGTTAGTGAGTCTATAGGCACGTTATTGGTGCATTACAAATAATCAGATACATTTTGAAATTTAGTCATTGCTGCAATGTAGGCAATGCGGCAATTTGCATGTATCAAGCTCCCTCAAGTCAGTAGTTAATTAGTGTTCAGTAATGTTGATTGGGAGATAAATATTGATCAGAACTGCCAGGTCTATTCTGCTCTTTTTTTTCAAAATAGTGCAATGGGATCTTCTTGAGAGCAGATGGGGCAGTATTTTTGTATCTCATCTTGAAGCACACCTTCAGCTCAAACTTTGAGCTCAGGCCTTCAGACTGGTGGTTGACCTCCCAACTATCTGATCCTGAGGCAGCAATGCTGCCAAATTAGCCTGAGATTTCAATCACAACCAAGATTTAGCATAAATACTACTCAGGTATTTAGGGGGTGGCATCCGTTAGTCTTGCGAGACCATGGATCTGTGCCTGGAAAGTCTTCACTCTCCAGGGCGCAGGCCTGGGCAAGGTTGTATGGAAGACCAGCAGTTGCCCATGCTGCAAGTCTCCCCTCTCCACGACACCAATGTTGTCCAAGGGAAGGGCATTAGGACCCATACAGCTTGGCACCAGTGTCGTTGCAGAGCAATGTGTGATTAAGTGCCTTGCTCAAGGACACAACATGTTCCCTCGGCTGCAGCTCGAACTCATGACCTTCGGGTAGCTAGTCCAATGCCTTAACCACTTGGCCACGTGCCCACACTAGTGGGTGGCACAGTAAGGTAAAATGTGGTATGGTGGCATCAGCACTGGACTTCAAGCTGAATGGTTCCGGGATTGAATCTGGCCGGTTCCTTGCACGCTTTCCATCCGTGCTGGGGTGAGGATTGAGTCAGCCACTCAGCCTGAGAAAAACAGAGAAATGCGAAAGAAAAGGCAAGGTTGCCATCTGATTTACCACAAGGTGTGGAAAGGGACAACAACAGTAGTGTAAAGGTTAGCATAATGCTAATACAGCTCCTGCAACACGGGTTTGATTCCCGCCGCCATCCGTAAGGGTTTTGTATGCTCTCCCCATGACTGTGCGGTCTTCCTCTGGTGCTCTGGTTTCCTCCCAAGTTCCAAAGACGTTCGGGTTAGTAGGTTACATGGATGTAATTGGGTGGTGTGGGCTCATGGGACTGGAAGGGTCTGTTACTGAGCTGAATCACTGGGTTAAAAAAAAATATTTAATAGATACAAAGGTGCTTTAGTTTTTCATCAGAAAAACCCTTGCTACAAAGAAGTAAACCAAGTGCCCTTTGGTAGACCTTTGAATCTTTTACAGTAGGGTGTTAAATACTTGTTTTGTTCACAATTGAGATTCCTTCTTATTTATGGCTGTGGATGTGTATAATCTAAATATTTTATCCATTTAATTAAGGTGGGACGTTGGGATCACCAGAATAGCAGACATTTATTAATAATCACTTGATTGTTTATCTCTTGTTTGAGGAGGCGATTGGGTCATCTAAATCTACATACTGAAAGTACTCACATGGTGCTGTGGATATCCAGGGAAAATGCTTGTGCACTGAAAGGAAATTCCATTCTCTAGATTGGAGCAGCCTTGCTATCTTTGGTTGAACTACATATTCACTCCATTTCAGTGTTTGCAACCAGCCAGCCCTGCACCCGTAATATTGATTACAAAATACGCTGATTCTTCTGTTGCCTTGCCTTTCCACAATGGTTAGTGTGTATAGGGACACTTTATTACTTGACTGGATGATTCTTACCCATCAGCCAAAAAGCATATTACTTATCATTTTTTTTGCTTTAAAACTAGTGTTAAGTGTTAAATGAAAGGAACGAAGGTTTTGTTAAAAAATCTATGATATTTCCCCAAGTGTAGATTGTATCAACTAATATTTTTAGGCTGGTGACTCTATCCAGATTTACTAATGCACAGTGCAATTATTGACTTTTTTTTTCTATACTCTTAAGCGTGCAGCTCAAACTGCTTTTGAAGGATGAAGGCTCACATTACTCTGATTATTGCCTTGCTGAGTTCTGTCAGTTTATCGAAAAGAATTCATTCTAAAAAGCAGAGGGCCCCATATTCATGTGTGCGATGTTGTGGACCGTTGGAGAAGCCTGCTTATCCATATGGATTATCACAAATTCATGGTGCTGTAAGTGACCATCTTACCTACCGCCTGCCCGAAATCAAGCCAAAGATAGACATCACAATACTGAAAGGTGAGATTTATAATTTTCTCCTAAATTCCTCGTTTCACCTCTGGTACTAAATGTGGAATGATCCCTTTGATATCAGTATGACTCATTGGTAGCATTTTACATCTGAACAGGAGGCTCAAGGCTCCAAGCTCCACTGCTTAAGAATGGAGCATGTGGTCCAGGTTGCTTGTCTGCTACAATGCTGAGGAATCTGATGTGTATAATTCAAAATTCAGATTCACGGTGGCCTGGCATATATATGTACCATAATCATCTGCATGGAAAATTGATATTCTATTGATGATTAACCTTGTGCCTGTGGAATTTGCTGAAAACAAACTGGCTGTTTTGTACATGGCATCAGTGACCACACTTCAAAAATACTTTATATATTGTTTTTCACATCCTTATTTGAACCTCATCTAGGTTGTTCAGTTAAGGATGTAAAAGGCACAATATTAATGTAAGGTTTTCTTTCATTAATACACTTAAGAAGGAGCTATGTACACATCAGAAGATAGGAGCAAGAGTGGGATACCAGGCTTTTCAAACTTGTCCTAACATTAAGTATGATCATGGATGATTTACACTGGTCTCAACCTGGCTTCTGTACCAGTTCCCCATAACCCTTAATTCTTCAATCATTCGAATATTTATTGATCTCCACAGTAAATATATCTAATGACCTGACCACCCACCACCATCAGTGACAGAGAATTCCTGAGACTCACTGCCCTCTGAGAGAAGAAATTTCTCAGCACCTTGGCTTTAAATGATGGCCTCCTATCCTGTAGTTAGGTTTCCTTGTTTGCGACTCTCACTAATGAAAAAATCTGACATTTACCCTTCACACTTGAATAATGCCACCCCTCAAGGAATGTAGTCCCAAACAGTGCCCTCTCAATGAGACAACCTCTTATCCTGTGAATTCACTTGGTAAATCTATGGGCATGAGCAGAGTAAGAGCTTATGCTGATTCAGTGATGTAATAAAGTGAATATGACCACAGAATATATCAAGCAGCACACACAAACTGCTGGAGGAACTCAGTGAGCCAGGCAGCAACTATGGATAAGAGAATACACCTGCTGTCTTGTGTGGCCTGCCTTATGCCTCAAATTCTGTAGAATTGCATGCAAAGTTAAACCCTCTCCATGCTAAAATACTAACAATAAAACATTAACTTTTATTCTGTAGGTTCGAAAGGAGAGCAGGGAGAGAAGGGATTGCCAGGAAAAACGGGCAAGGAGGGACCCAAAGGTTCCACTGGCATTATTGGTCCCAAAGGGAACAAAGGTCTGCCAGGAACTCCAGGGAACAGCTGCAAACTGTATTATGCAGCATTTTCGGTCGGCCGAAGGAAGTGGATGGAGAGTGAGGAGCTTCAGGCACAGCTGACCTTTGACACTGAGTTTGTGAATCTCTATCAGCACTTCAGTATGTTCACAGGAAAGTTCTACTGTTATGTCCCAGGTGTCTACTACTTCAACCTCAATGTGCACACCTGGAACTTCAAGGAGACTTATCTCCACCTAATGCACAACTCGGAGGAGGTGGTGATCCTGTACGCCCAGTCTAGTGACCGCAGCATCATGCAGAGTCAGAGTGTCATGTTGGAACTGCGGCAGAAAGACGAGGTGTGGGTCAGGCTGTACCGAAACAACAGGGAAAGTGCTGTTTACAGCGATGAGACTGACGTCTACATCACATTCAATGGCTACTTAGTCAAGCCAACAGAGTTTGAATAAGGGGAGGAGCTGTTCAGAACCTCAGGTCACTTTCATCATTCAGATTCGATTATGGATAGAATGGTTAAACTATGAGGACGTTGCATGAATTTAGAATCAGAATCAGCTTTATTATCACTGACATCTGTCATGAAATTTATTCTGTGGCAGCAATATAGTGCAGGACATGAAATTACTATAAATTACAGAATAAATAAATAGTGCGTAAGACAAATAACGAGGTAGTGTTCAGATATTCAAGGACCATTCAGAAATCTGGTGGAGGACATTTGCTGTTCTTAAAACACTGAGAGTGGCTCCCCAGGCTCCTGTACCTCCTTCCTGATGATAGTAACACAAAGAGGACATGTCCTGGATGGTGAGGGTGTTTAATGCTGCCTCTTGAAGGTGTCTCTGATGGCAGGAAGGTTTATGCCCATGATGGAGCTGGCTAAGTCTAGAATGCTCTTGATCTAATCTTCCAAAGGCCTCTTGGTCTAAGGTTCCAAAGACCTCTTACTTTAAGAATCATTCCTTTAGATTGGAAAACTGCTTGTAACTCAGCTACTTGAAAAAGATGGGAGAAAGAAATCAGTGATTCCACAATCTAGGAAAAGAAATACTAAGAAAAGAGTGACTGAACACCTGATTGGTGCTGATCAGGGAGAGTCAGCATGAACTTGTAAAAAGCAAGTCATGTCTGAAGAACCCAATAGTATTTCATTTGGAACAATGATTTAAAAAGTGCCTATGGATATAATTTTTATAGATTTCCAGAAGGCATTTGATGAAATCCTGCAGAAGACACCAGGAGGTAAAAATGAAATTGAAGGCAAATTATTGAGCTGGCTAAGAATTTGATGTGTGGTTGGGGATGGAGGATAACAGGCAGTCATATTGGCAGATTGGTATTAAGATGTACTGCAAGGAACTTTGGTGTATTGAATTCCACAACTAGTCACTATCCTTATAGGGTAGGATAGAAAGCTACAGACTCATGTTTACTGATGGCATTATGGCAAGTATTAAAACTGAAAAGATATATATATAGTTAAAACAAAAGGACAAAAGGCAAATCTGTGGCAAATGGACACCTATATGTAAAAGGAGAAAAAGAACAGAATACATTTTTAACATTGGAAAATGATCCACTTATAATTACTATTAAAATATTATGGACAAGTACAGAAAACAATGAGAAATGTTAATGGAATCCTAATCTTTAATGCTGAGGACTAAATTTTAAGAGGGTGGAAATTATGTCACATATATATTTGGAATAAAGGTTAGACTACATTTGTGCAATTCTGACACCAAACCCTAGGGAAGATGTATTTACCCTGAACCTGGAAGGGTTGCTGTGTTGATTTATCAGAATCATACCTGGAATTCAATCACAAGAAGGGATTGTACAAATAAATGCTGTAATCCTCGATTAATTGTAATCTAATTGAATCTTTAAAGATATTTTGGAGATCTGATGACAGCTGGAGAGAAATCATTTTGACTAGTTGACTAGTTTGATAATGCTGTAAAGGCATGTTCTGCAATCTAAAGTCTAAGCTGTCAGATGTGAAATCGGAAAAAACAACTTTGGAGTTTAAACTTTGTAACTTTTTATCTAATGGATTAATTGACATTGTTTAATATGATATAATCTTTAGTTTACCAAAGTTATTGGAGGTTTAAACTAATAGGTTATTGATCATCCATAATCTCATTGAATGGTGAAATGTGATTGATAGGCTAGATAGCTTACTCCTTATATTCCTGTGTTTTTGTGAATAGGTGCAAGACAAGCGAGCATAACCGTAAAACAAAGTTATGGTAGGGAGAGGATAATGTTATCAAGTGCTCCTTTAACATGATTTGGAAATCTAGAGTCATGTCTCTCAAAAGCTATTGAGATTAGTGTTAGTAAAACTGTCAAAACTGAACCTGATAGATTTTTATTTGACAAAAACTGTGTACAAGGGGCAATGGAACTTCGGCAGATAAATGTTTTTAAGATACACACTGGCAGTTCTCTAACTGAATGACAGATCCAGCTTGAGAAGATGAGTGGGTTTAACCTGTTTCTATGACTTATATAAAAACATATTTATTCATCTTAGATCCATATTTGTTCAAGCCCTCTTCGAAGTAAATTTCACTTTGCCCAGGCATCTACTATCTAATGAGGTAGGAAACTAACTTTCTAAAACTTTCTGTGTAGAGAGTCTATAAAACTATAGAACTTAGAGTCTATGGAAGTGAGGTAAAGCAGCAGTGAAGTCATGGACCTTATACAGATTACAGAGGAGGAAGTGTTTGCTGTCTTGAGGCAAATCTGGGTGGACATATCTGCAGGGCCTGACAAAGAATTCACTTTGACCCTTGGGAGGTGTGCAGAAATTGGAGGGGCTGTAGCAGATATATTTAAATCATCCTTAGCGACAGGTGAGGTGCTGGAGGATTGGAGGATAGCTAATGTTGTTTCACTGCTTATGAAAGGCTCTAAGAATACATCAGGAAATTATAGGCCGGTGAGCCTGACCTCAATGGTGAGAAACTTATTAGAATGTATTTCATGGGTCTGAATACATAAGTATTTGTTTAGATAAGGACTGAATAGAGATAGTCATCACTAGGAATGTTGTTGAAAGCAAGGCAGTGGATGTTGTCTACATGGACTTTAGCAAGGCATCCGTCAAGATCCTGCATGGGAGGTTGGTCAGGAAGGTTTAGTTGCATGGCATTCAAGATGAAGTAGTAAATTGAATTAGAAATGGCCTTTGCAGGAGAAGCCAGAGAGTGGTAGTAGATGGTTGCCTCTCTGACTGGAGGCCTGGAACTAGTGGAGTGCCACAGGAATCGGTGCTGGGTCTGTTGTTTGTCATCTATATCAATGATGTGGATGATAATGTGGTTAACTGCATCAGCAAATTTGCAGATGATACCAAAATTTGGGGTGTAGTAGACAGCAAAGAAGACCACCAGAGCTTGCAGCATGATCTGGACCAGATGGAAAAATGGGCTGAAAAATGGCAGATGGAATTTAATGCACACAAGTGTGAGGTGTTGCACTTTAGGAGGAAAAACCAGCGTAGATCTTACACAGTGAATGGTAGGGCACTGAGAAGTGCAGTGGAACAAAGGCATCTGGCAATACAGATCCATAATTCAAAGAAAGTGACATCACAGGTAGATTGGGTCATTAAGAAAACTTTTTGCATATTGGCCGTCATACATCAAAGTATTGGGTACAGTAGTTGGGATGTTATGTTGAAGTTGTGTAAGATATTGATGAGGACGAATTTGGAGAATAGAGTGCAGTTTTTGTCACCTGCTTACAGGAATGATGTAAATAAAATTGAAAAGGTTCAGAGAAAATTTATGAGAATGTTTCCAGAAATGGAGTACCAAAGTTATAAGGAAAGATTGAATCAGTTAAAAATTATTCTCTGGAATGTAGATGATTGAGGGGAGATTTAAAAGAGGTATACAAAATGATGAGGGATATAGATAGGGTAAATACAAAACGGCTTTTTCCACTGAGGTTGGGTGAGACTACAACTAGAGGTAATTGGTTAAGGGTGAAAGGTAAAATGTTTATGGGGAACGTAAGTGGAAACTTCTTCAAAGAGCTGCTAGTGCAAGCGGTGGATACAATCTCGATTTCAATGCTCAAGAGAAATTTGGATAGGTATATAGATGGCAGCGGTATGGATGGCTATGGTCCAAGTCCAAGTGCGAATTGATGGGACTAGGCTGTTTAAATGGCTTGATACGGACTGGATCGGCGGCAGGACAAGTTTCTGTGTTGTACTATTCTATGACTCTATGACTTTAAAAGTTCTTTCTGATTCTAAGCCTGAAAATCTTCCACCAATGCATCATGGCTGATTTATTGTCCCACTCAACCCCATTCTCCTGTCTTCTCCCCATAACCTTTGATGTCCTTACTAATCAAGAACCTATCAGTCTCTGCTTTGAATATGCCTAATGATTTGGCCTCCACAACTGTCTATGGCAATAAATTCCACAGATTCACCACTCCCTGGCTAAAGAAATTCCTTCTCATCTCTGTTCTAAATGGACACCCCTCTATTCTGAGACTGTGTCCTCTGGTCCTAGACTCACCTACTATAGGAAACAGCCTCACCACATCCATTCTATCTAGGCCTTTGAATATTCAATGAGATCCCCTTCATTCTTCTAAACTCTAGCAAATAGAAGGACAGAGAAACTCAAGTGCTCCTTATACGTTAACCCTTTCATTCCCAGAATCATCCTCATGAACTTCCCCTGGACTCTCTTCAAAGCCAGCACATCTTTTCTGAGACAAAGGGCCCAAAACTGCTCACAATATTCCAAGTGTGTTTGGACCAATGCCTTATGAAGCCACAGCATTATATCTTTGCTCTTATATTCTAGTCCTCTCAAAATGAATGCTAACCTTGCATTTGCGTTCCGGACCACCAACTCAATATACAAGTTAACATTTAGGGAATTCTGCCCAAGGACAACCAAGTCCCTTTGTATCTGATTTTAGGATTTTCTTTCTTCCAAAATGCATCACCTTACACTTCCCTGCATCATATAGCATCTCCCACTTCTTTGCCCATTCACTCAATCTGTCCAAGACCTTCTGCAGTCTCCCTGCATCATCAACACTACCTGCCCCTCCACCTACCTTTGTATCATCTTCAAACTTGGCCAGAAACCAATTCTGCCATCTAAGTCATTGACATATAACGTGAAAAGAAGTGCTCCCAATTGCTACCCTTGTGGAAAACCACTTGTTACCGACAGCCAACCAGAATAGGCCCCCTTTGTTCCAACTCTTTGTTTCCTTGCAGTCAGCTAATTTTTCACCCATGCTTGTATCTTTCTTGTCATACCTTGAGCTCTTTTCAAGGAACCTAATGTGTGGCATTTTGTCAAAGGCCTTCTGAAAATCCAAGTAAATAGCATCCACTGACTCTCCTTTGTCTATCCTGCTTGTTATTTCCTCAAAGAATTCCAACAGGTTTGTCAGGGAAGATTTCCTCTTAAGGAAATCATCTTTATCCTTCTTTATAATGTACCTTCAAGTATCCCAAAGCCCTATCCTAAAAGTGGACTCCAACATCTTCCCAACAACTGTAGTCAGGCTAACCAGCCTATATTCCCTTCCTTCTGCCTTCCTCCCTTTTAAAAAAGTGGAGTGACATTTGAAATATTCCATAGATCTGGAACCATACCAGAATCTAGTGATTCCTGAAAGATCATTACTAATGCCTCCACAATCTCTTCAGCTACCTCTTTAAGAACCCTGGGGTGTAGTCCATCTGGTCCATGTGACTTATCTACCTTCAGACCTTTCAGTTTCCCAAGCATCTTCTCTTCAGTAATAGCAGCTACACTCTCTTCTGCCCCCTGACACTCTCGAATTTCTGGCGTACTGCCAGCGTCTTCTGTGGTGAAGACTGAAGCAAAATAATTAATGTCCAACTGCCATTTATGGTTATTTATTTATTTATGGAGATACTGGATGGAATAGGCCTTTCTGGCCACACTGCCCAGAAATTTCTTCATTTATTCATAGCCTATCATGGGACAACTTACAGCAACCAATTAACCTACCAAATGGTATGTCTTTGGACTGTGGAAGGAAACTGAAGCATTTGAAGAAAATCCATGCAATCACTGTGAGAACGTACAAATTCTTAACAGGCAGTTGCGGGAATTGAAGTCATTTCTCCTGTACTGTAAAACATTGTGCTAACCACTACCTTATTGTGCCGCCCATTTCTTTGCCCCAATATTACCTCTGCAGCATCATTTTCTGCTCTCACTTCTCTTTCACTCTTTATATATCCGAAAAAAATCTTTTAGTATCTTCCTTGATGTTTTTGGCTAGCTTACCTTCATATTTCATCTTTTCTCTCCTTGTGACTTTTGTAGTTACCTTCTGTTGGTTTGTAAAGGCTTCCCAATCCTCTAAATTCCTATTAATTTTTGCTGACTTATATGCCCTCTCTTTTGCTTTTATGCTCTCTTTGACTTCCCTTATCAGCCACTGTTGCCCTATTCTCCCTTTAGAATACTTCATCTTTGGGATGTATCTATCCTGCACCTTTGGAATTGCCCCCAGAAACTCCATTCATTGCTGTTCTGCCATCAGCCCTGCTAGTGTCCTCTTACAATCAACTTTAGCCAGCTCATCTTTCATGCTACTGCAATTCACTTTTCTCCATTGTAATACTGATATATCTCAGTTTACCATTTCCCTCTTAAGCTGCAGTGTGAATCTATAATATTATTGTAACGGCCTTTGCCCTAACTGACTCTCGTTGCCTAGGGTGAATAGCCGTCGACCCCGCCAAACGGTGCAAATGCTTTGGTGCAGATACGGTGTGAGGCTCCCAATGATCAGCCAAGCCACAAATATGAAACAATATACCAAGTGCGAGTAAAGAATTATACTTTATAGCAAATTTTGGTGATGGGTTAGTAGTAACAACTAAAAGAAAAGGCGCCACATAAGTGACTTATCAGTCTTGTGCACATAATATTTTAATACGTTGGAGCTCACGCCTCCGATTCCATCCACAACGTCCTTCTGAGACTCCGGCCACCATCCGAACCCCACGAGGTCCGGTATCTGCCACCCAGGAACCGCTGTCCATTCTCCACATGTTCGTCTTCTCTGCTCGCCTCCCGAAAAAGCCCGTGCTCCTCAACTCAGCACACTTATACAGGATAACATAACATGACCTCCATTGGCTAGCAAAATGAATACAATTTCCATTATTACATATTATAACCCAAACATTGCTGTTACAGAGAACCCCTTGCACAGCAGTTAACAGTATGAGAAGCCATTTTAATATAACACTTCAGAGGAGACATTTTGGTAATAAGCGATTAACAGTTAACAGTCCATTTAGTATTACTGAGGACCCTACATTCTCCCCGCACTGAAGTAAGTCATGCCCTCATGACATTCAGAGGGTTCGCCATCCCTTCCTGCAGAACACACAGCTTAATCCACGTGCAGAAAGCAGTGATTTGACTCCCCAAAACAGTAGAGATCACACCTTGTTCCCCAGGTGCCAGATAGACCAACCTCTCTGGGGGTTTCCAACTTCTCTGAGACCTATGTACCCCCTCGTCCAACTCTTCCACTTCAGACACTACAGGGGACCCTTTGAAACTACGAGGCAAACCTTCACTTGAACGGTCACCCAAGCCCCTCTGCACCTCGGAACCCTCTATCTCTGGTTCAGGCCCTACATCCTCTCCTTCAGTGCCCTGCAGTACCACGGACTGCCCCTCACTAGCCTCTCTTACCCTGTCTAACCCAGTGGGGGAAAGACCAGGAGTTTCTCCCTCCATCACAGGAGCATCAGCGAATGGCAGAATGTACCAACCATCCCAGTCATCATCCTCCGAATCAGTATCCCTCACAAGGGCTGGGCTCAGGCCCGTCTCTCCCGGGGTACGCACGTCCTCCACCCTGCGGGGACGCAGAGTCCTGGTACTGGGTGCAGCCACCTCATCCCGCTCTACCTGCACATCTTGCCCCAGGGGCAACAGGTGATTCCGATGGAGAATCTTGATGGGCCCCTTTCCATCCTCGGGCCGTACCCGGAAAACCGGTACGTTTGGCATCTGACTCTCCACCACACAGGGCGTGGCCGCCCAGTGATCAACCAGCTTGTGTTTTCCCACTAATCTCAGATTCCTGATGAGGACTTGGTCTCCCGGCAGGAGTTGAGAGAACTTTACTTTCTGGTCATACCTCCTCTTATTTCCCCAATTCTGCCAGGCGGCTGCCTCTCCGGCCAACTCGTAAGCTCTTTTCAGTTCTTCCCTCATATCAGACACATACTTCAAGTAAGGCTTCGGCGACACCTCACCCACATCAGTCCCGAAACAAAGGTCAATGGGCAACCTTGCCTCACACCCAAATGTAAGATAATAGGGCGAGTAACCAGTAGCTTTGTTGTGTGTACAGTTGTAACAGTGAACCAGATGCCCAATATGTCGACTCCAACAATTCTTTTTGCTGATCTCCAGAGTCCCAAGCATGTCTAGTAGCGTCTGATTGAACCTTTCCGGCTGGGGATCGCCCTGCGGATGATAGGACGTGGTCCTCAATTTCTCAAACCCCCAACATGCCCAGTAACTCATAGGTGAGCTTACTCTCAAAGTCCAGTCCCTGGTCACTATGTATCTACCATAATGCACAAAATACTTCTCCCATAGCACTTTTGCCACTGTAGTCGCCATCTGATCCTTGGTAGGAAAAGCTTGATCGTACCTGGTGTAGTGGTCCGTAATGACCAGGACATTTGCCGTGTTGCTGGCATTAGGTTCTATTGCCAGGAAATCCATACACGCCAGGTCCAAAGGCCCTGCATTCTGCGAGTGAGACAAAGGGGCAGCCTGCCCGGGTAGCGTCTTCCGCCATATGCAATGAATGCAGGACTTGCAGTACTCCTCAACCTCCATCCTCATCCGGGGCCAGTAAAACCGATCCTTAAGCAATCCATAGGTCTTTTCCATGCCCAAGTGTCCAGAGTCATCATGGAGAAATTTCAACACAACCGTCCGATACTTCTCCGGCAGGACCAGCAGCCAACACCGAGGTCGGTCCGGGGGTGACGTTGCCCGATATAACATTTGGTTCTACAACCTCGACCGATGCCATTCTCTCAGTAACAGGGACACGGAACCGTGCTTAGCCTTCTTCGCCTGTGTCATATCCCCCTCTTCCACTGCATACCAGACAGGGCCAATGCCTGGGTCATCTCGCTGAGCAGCGGCCACTTCCCCAGGGCTTAACCCCGGCAGCTGCGTGGTCTTCAGAGCAGTCATGTCAACAGTACACTAGAGGCAGGGTGTCATTGGATGCCCCCAGTGAGTCCATTGCTCCATCTGGCCTCTCTTTTTCCTCAGCCTGCACAGTGATAGCAAACTGGCACATCGCCTTCATCCCGGATGCAGGAACACTCTTCCGCTCCTCGTCCTTCTCCAGCTCCTCATGCCCCCGTCGGGACAAGGCATCCGCGTCGACATTCCGGCTCCCCGGCTGGTACTTCAGGCTGAAATCATATACAGACAAAGCTGCCAGCCACCGATGGCCTGTGGCATCCAGTTTCGCCAAGGTCAGGATGTAGGTGAGCGGATTGTTGTCCGTCCTTACCTCAAACTTGGCCCCGTAGAGATAGTCACTCAGCTTATCCACCACTGCCCATTTCAATGCCAGGAACTTCAACTTGTGAGTGGGATAGTTTCTCTCCGAAGCTGACAAACTCCGGCTGACAAACGCTACAAGCCTCAGGCCAGCGCCCTGATCCTGATATAAAATGGCCCCAACCCCTCATGACTGGTGTCAGTGTGTAGCACATAGGGCAATTGGGGGTCTGCAAAAGCCAGCGCTGGCACCTGAGTCAGCATCTCCTTCAGTGACTGGAAAGCCGCTTCACATTTGTCATTCCATCTCTGTCTGAAGGGCTCTGACGGGTTCAAATATTCTCCCACCTCCAGTCCTTTCCTCCCTTTCCCCCTCTGTCCCAAGGGAAGGTAGCCACACAGAAGCTGATTCAAAGGATGACTCACCTTGGCGTAGCCCTTCACGAATCTTCGATAATATCCACAGAACCCCAGGAACAAGTGCAGAGCGCTCATGGTCTGGGGCCTCGGCCAGGTGGTCACTGCTTCGATCTTACCCGGGTCTGTAGCTACTCCATCCGCGAGACAATGTGTCCAACATAGCTAACAGATGTCTGGCAGAACTGGCACTTGTCCAGGGAAAGTTTTAACCCTTCCTGCTTCAGCTGGTTGAGCACCTTCATTAGCCTAGCTTCGTGTTCTTCCAAGGTGGATCCAAATACTATGAGGTCATCCAAATATACTAGCACTTTGAGCAGGTTCATATCCCCCACTGTCTTCTCCATGACCCTCTGGAAGGTGGCAGGGGCCCCCGATTTGCCCTGGGGCATCCTTTCGAACTGGTAAAATCCCAAAGGGCAAATGAAGGCCGTCTTCTCCCTATCAGCCTCACTCATCAGGATCTGGTAATACCCATTCTTCAAATCTAACACGCTAAACCACGTCGCCCCACTAAGACAGGCCAGCGCGTCTTCAAGCCGGGGGACCGGGTACTGATCCGGGTCGGCGCGCTTGTTCAGTGTTCTATAGTCCACACACATATGAACCTTTCCATTCTTCCAGGCCACTACAGTAGGAGACGCATAAGGGCTTCAGGACTCCATGATGATCCCAGCCTCCCTCAACTTACACAAATGCTGCCACACGTCTTCCACATCAGCAGGGGCCAGTCGCCGTGGTCGTTCTCCAAACGGAGTATCCTCAGTCACCCTTTTGGTGTGGCGAGTGCTCCTGGAACAACCCACATCAGACTTGTCAAGGGAACAAAGCATCTTTCATCGTCAACATCTTCTCCACCAGCCTCCGCTTCCAACCCTCCGGTACAGGTGATGCCCCAAAGTTAAAAGCTTCAGCAGTCAACTTTGGCCTTTTTCCTGACAGCCTTCCCCCAAATGGCCTCACGGGGGTGCTATGCATCACCGTCACTGGAAACAAATGTGGCAGAAGCATTCTTTGCTTAAAGGTGACCTCCCGTGCAGTAGAGTTCCTGATGATCACCACTAGCCCGCGTGCCTGTACCACCGAGGGCTTCTGCAGCTCGGGTCTCACCAGCACCCCAGCAGGGAATCTTGACACACCCCCTCGAGATCTTCCGGGGTGTCCACTAAAAGGGCTTCACCCTCAGGCAACCCCACAAACCTAGGGATCCCCATCACTCTTGCTATTTCACCCGGCCGTATCACCCTGGGCTTTGACTGGGCACACCACACAATGCCTCATTCACATGCCGCGTCCAGCCCAGGGCGACCCCACGTTTCCTCAAAAGCAGCTCGGAACACTGGGTGCACTGGCAGGGTCTCCAAAAAGTCTTCATCCGCCTTCTTGCAGGCTCCCAGGAGTCCCTGCACAATAGAGGTGTTGGTCCCCACCACAATTGACACACCTGCAGTCTCACTGGGATCTGGGCAAACCAGTACCAGAGTCTCATAAGCCTCAGACACCCCCACGTCAACTTCCAGGATCTCCAGTTTCACAGACAAATAGCCATCGTACAGGTAATCACCGTCACAGATGCCCCAAATTTTCAGTGCACTGAAAGGTAAATGCACCAGATACTGATCGTAGAATGACTGGTACAGTAATGTGACCTGTGACCCAGTGTCGAGTATGGCTTTTGCATCTATCCCCTCTATCCGTATCGACATGCTGGATCGGGGCCCCACTAATCCTTCTGGGATACGGTCTTTTCCTCCCTATGGTCCCGCGGCACATTGTTGGCAACATATTTTCCCAGAGACTCCAGTCCATTCCCTCACTGAGTCTGTTCTAAATTTCCCGACCCCCTTTCCTGCTGGGACACCCGGGGGCTCTCCCTCTGAGGGGCTTCCTGTCATTCACATTCCCGCCTGATGTACCCCTCTTCCCCGCAGTTATAGCACATGCTTCGCCTCGCAGGACCCCAGCCTCTGCCTGGCCTCAGCGCCGTCCGGAGGGACCCCACCTGCCGCAACCTCCTTTTGTGTCTCCCGCTTGGAGCTGGCCCCAGTCATTTCAGCACAAGAAGCTACTACCAAGGACTGTACCTTGTTCACGGAGCCTTCTTCCACTTCCAATTCATCCTCCTCCCTGACCTCTCCGAGCAACTGAACAAAAGACCGGGGGGGGGGGGGAACGCGCTCTATGAGACTGCCGGTGTCTTGTAGTGATCACATCATGTCTCTGCGCGCCCCTGACTACCCGGTCAATCCTTATCTGATTCACATCATCCCCCGAAATGACTCCCTAGCGCCTCAAGCAATTTCGCCTACGCTCTAGTCGGAGAAGATACTCAGAAAGCTTTTCCCCTTTCTCCTGACGCAAATTCTGAATCCCCCCAAAAGCTCCACCGTGCTTCCTGCCAGCTCAAGTGCCTCCTCTAGGGCGACTAGAGTAAACCAGCACTCCTTCCAAGAAGCCAAGGGCTGGTTTACTCTCACCCCTTTTACCACCTCAGCAACTGCCACTCTCAAACTATCCCCCAATCTTTGCCGCTTCTCTTCCTCAGAATACTGCCACTCACCAAGCAACTGAGAGGTATGTTCTACCCAGGACTCGTAATCCTCTTCCCCATCGGGTATGGGAATCCTCCCTGAGAAAATTCTTAACTTCTGTCGCGGACCCACAGCCCTTTCACCAAAGAGTTAATGGCTGAGGCCAACTCAGAGCCTTCCCCCTTCCATGGGGAATGAGAACTAATTACATCCCCTAAATTCGACCACTCCCTTCCTTCATCCTTCAAAAACGTTTGGACCTGCTCTCTAATATCTCCGCCCCTAGCTTCGGGCAACTCCTCTGGTGTCTCTTCAAACCCTTCCTCCGTGACAGTGTTCACGCCCCATGGCCCCGCCTCACCTACGTCACCGATAGACGGCGGCAGTCCCAATTCCTTGACGTCAGCACCCGTCTGTATCAGCACAAAGGCTGAGTCCCCCGTTTTACCAATCTTTCTGCTTACAATCTCAACCTTACCGATAGCTCTGACCATACTCAAACATCGAATTAACAGTTCATCCAGGGTATGTATATCCACCCCACTTAATACGCAGGCATGATTAGCTGGGATATCCTCGATCTCACACGAAAGTTCAATCTTATCCACATCCATCTCTTCTAATTTAACCCGGGCGACTTACCCCATATTGAACAGAATTCAAATCTGCGGGACAAGCCCCCAAAATGTAACGGCCTTTGCCCCAACTGACTCCCATTGCCTAGGGTTAATAGCTGTCGACCCCACCAAACAGTGCAAATGCTTTGGTATAGATATAGTGTGAGGCGCCCAATGATCAGCCACAACACAAATATGAAACAATATAGCAAGTGCGAGTAAAGAATTATACTTTATAGCAAATTTTAGTGATGGGTTAGTAGCAACAACTACAAGAAAAGGCACCACATAAGTAACTTATCAGTCTTGTGCACATAATATTTTAATACGTTGGAGCTCACACCTCCGATTCCATCCACAACGTCCTCTCAAGACTCCGGCCACCATCCGACCCCCCCAAGGTCCGGTATCCGCCGCCCGGGAACTGCTGTCCCTTCCCCGTACGTCCGTCCTCTCTGCACGCCTCCCAAAAAAGCCTGCGCTCCTCAACTCAGCACGCATATACAAGATAAAATAACATGACCTCCGTTGGCTAACAAAATGAATGCAATTTCCATTATCAAATAGTAGAACCCAAACATTGCTGTTACAGAGAACCCCTTGCTCAGCAGTTAACAGTACGAGAAGCCATTTTAATATAACACTTCAGAGAAGACATTTTGGTAATAAGTGATTAACAGTTAACAGTCCATCTAGTATACTGAGAGCCCTACATGATCACTAAGGGTTCCTTTACTTTAAGCTCCCTCAACAAACAAGTTTCATTGCATAACACACAAACCAGAAATCCCTTTTCCCTGGTTGGTTCAATCACAAGTTGCTCTAAAAACCCATCTCATAGGCATTCTAAATATTCCTTCTCTTGGGATCCAGCACCAACATAATTTTCCCAATTTACATGCATATTAAGATTCCTCATGACCATCGTAACATTTTCTATTTCCCATTGAAACTTATAACCCACATCCTGGCTACTGTTCAGGGGCCTGAATGTAACTCTCATCAGGATCTTTTTACCCTTGCAATTTCTTAACTTTACCCACAAGGAATCTTTATTTTCTGACGCTATGTCATCTCTTTCTCAGGATTTGATTTAGTATTTTACCAGCAGAGCCACCCCCACCCTTCTGCCTACCTGCCTGTCCTTTTGATACAAGCTGAATCCTTGGATGTTAAGCTCCCAACTATGATCTTCTTTCAGCATGGCACAGTGATGCCCACAACACCATACATGCCAATTTCTAATTGCACTACAAGATCATCTACTTTATTTGTATAGTGCGTGCATTCAGATATATATTTATGCTTCAGTCCTGTATTCATCACCCTTTTCAAATTTGCCCCGATGATGCGCTTCAGCATATTTCACTGAATGTAATTTTGCCCTATCATGTGCCTGTCCTTCCCCATTGTCTCACTACACACTGCATCCACTTGTATACCAACTGCCCAATCTTCAGCCCTATCACTCTCGTTCCCGTCCTTCTGCAAACATAGCTTAAACTCTTCCCAACAGCTTTAGCAAACCTGCCTGCAAGGATTTCGTCCCCCTTGGGTTCAGGTGTAACTCTTCTCTTTTGATCCAGCAAACTGAAATCCTGCCTGCTGCACCAATTCCTCAGCCACTCATTCATCAGTACTGTTATCCTATTCCTGACTAGCATATGGTACTGGGAGTAATCTTGAAATTACTATCTTGGATGTCCTCCTCTTCAACCTCTTCTCTAGCTCCCTATAATCACTGTGCAGGACCTCTTCCCCCTTTCTACTTAGCTCATTGGTGCCAAAATGCCCCACGACCTCTGGCTGCTCACCCTCCCTCTTGAGAATGTTCTGCAGCCACTTTGAAACAACCTCGACCCTAGCACCTGGGAGGTAACACACCATCCTGGCTCCTCTTTTGTGGCCCCAGAATCTGCTATCTATCCCCCAAACTACCAAGTCTGCTATCACTATCACTCTTCCTGATTTTACCCTTCTCTGCTGAGCCTCAGAGCCACAATCGTGCCACTGGTCTGTGTGCTGCTGTTGTGACATAATAGGTCATTCCCCACCCACCAGCAGTATCTAAAGGGGTATAGTTATTGCTGAAGGGAATGGCCACAGGAGAACCCTGCACTGACTGCTGACTCCTTTTACTTGTCCTGGCGGTCACCAATCTACTCTCTGAATCTTGCACTCTGGGTGTGACCATCTCAGTAAAAGTATCATCAATAAAGTCTTCAGCCTCCTTGATGGTCTTGAGTGCATCCAGCTCCAATTCCTTGGCCTTTGTCAGTCAGGAGCTGAAGTTGGGTGCATTTCCTGCAGATGTACTCATCAGATTGTTGATTGTTGATTAAGCTTTTTCTCCCTCTCTATCCTTGTCTTGTTTTTATTACATTTTTCAAGAATTTTCAGTGATTTCTTTTAGTTTTAGCTCATTCATTTCTCCTTTCTTGGTCTGTGCCATGCGATCAATACACTTTAAAAATACAAATGTGGCAAGAACATACAAGTGAAGTTCCAAGTGTTAATAATAGATGTGATCAGCAGCAGCTCATTGCCACCTTGTAAAGGCAAGTACCAAAGGGCAATAAATGCAGACATCACTGATGCAGCTTGTATCTCATGCATAAATAAGAAGTTTTAGTGTTGAGGAAGAATTAGTGTTGGATACATTGAGAACAACATGTTGTAATTAGTTTATTCTTTTAATAATGCAAATTGTCTCCAAGGTGTTTTACTTCAATGTTATCAGTTAGAATATGGCACTGAGCCACATACAGAGTATCAGAGCAGTTGATAGGCTTCTCAAAGAGAAAGATGGGAAGAAATGATAGAAGGGAAAGGGATATTTAGCTAAGGGAATTTTGGTATCTTAGTGCCTAGACTATAGTCTAATTGGCTACGTTGGAGCAATGGAAACCGAGGATTTGCAAGGGGCCAGAATTGGAGGTAGACTGAATTGGAGACAGAAAAGCAGTAAAAAGGCCACAAGAGGATACAAAGCCTGAGAAGAATAAGGCTTTGGAGGGATTCAAACATGAAGGTAAAGATTTTAAAATTTGGGATTTTGCTGGACTAGCGGTCAGCAAAGCTCAACAAATGCAAGTATGATGGATCAATGGGAGCTGGTCTGGATTTGGATACTGCCAGCAGAGCTATGGATGAACCTGAGCTGGGTTCCAAAATCTGCATCAATTAATAGCATTGTCACGAAGCAGTTAAATATAATTGGAAAATCATACATTTATGTAGCTGCTTATTAAATTTAAGGATCAGTCTGTTCACATTATCTCTTCTGAAGCACATTTATATTTTTGTATTCATGCTATATTTTCTAGTGAAGTGTAATTAGAATTTTGGTAATCTATGTCTTTCTATTCTTGTTGCCATTTCCATGCCTTTGGCTCCAGGGAGAAGATAGTTCCATCTTCAGATATTTTTTGATCCCCCTGACAGACACAAACACTGCAGGATTAAAATTACAGCCAGGAGCAGCTTTCAAATTGTAACATTTATTCTCTATAACAGGGTAAATGTTTTAAAGCCACAGCAATTATCACTTAAAAATGTAAGCACTTTTAATTTGCTTTACTTAAGTTTTCTCTTCTTATATTTCCTACCCAATTTTACTTTCAAAACTAACGTAACCCAATGGGATGTTAAACTGAATTGTCAATTGTTATTTGAAGAGGACTTAAAAACTCTCATAGGTCTCCTTCAAGGAAGAGCAAGGGAATCATGCATGGCATCCTAGTAAATATTTATTTCTCTGCAGTATCAGCAAATGAAATTCAACATCGTCCCTTTGCGACTTATAGGATTATGCTGCGTTAAAATTGTTGCTGTTTTTTTTATTTACAACAATGTGAATACATCAGAATATTTTGTTCTAACCTGTTTTGGGATGCATGGAAGTTACACAGCATACAATCAGAAACAGGCCCTCTGGCCCACTGTCTCAATGCCAACTATCAAGCACCCATTTTCACGTTAATCTATTCACATTCCTATGAAGTCCACTCAGATTCTACTTCCCACCTACATTGTAAGCATGGTCAACAGACCAATTAACCCACCAGGTTGCATGCTTTTGGACAGTATGAGGAATCAAGTGCTGGGCGATGGAATTACTAAGGAAGGATGCCCACTGGTCGTCAAGGGTGAATGGCCTGTTTCCATGCTGTGGGATTCTATGACTCCATGAATCTAAGACATGCAGGGGAGACTGATGTGGACACAGGGAGAATGAGCACACTCCACACAGGGCAGCGGAGGTCAGGACGAGTCACTGGAGCTTCGAGGCAGCAGTTCTACTAGCAGTGTCACTGTTCTGCCCGACGTGTTACAGAAGAACAAGGTCTTCCCTCAGTTCCGTAAAAAGTAACACAAAAACTCCATTTGCTTACTTCCTTTTCTCCCATAGTCCGTTAGTGTTTTTCAAAGCCACTGTGCTGTAATTTCTTTCAGTGTTTTGTTGCATTGGATCAGAGCTGCAACGTGCCCTGCATACTGAAATCTGGCTTATTAATATACATCCAAAAGGACCTCCTGACTTCACACTTTCCTTTAATATAGAAAACAACCATCTGTGACTATTGGCTGCATTATCTCCATCAGTCAGTCTCGTACGACATCAGTCACCGCTGCCCCTTTCATTACATGAGCTTCCAGTTTGCTATCAATTTATTATGTGGCATTATATAAAACATGATGGACATGTTATGTCATTGATGCACATGGGTGAATGTTCTAGAATAGGAAGGGCTACCAATGAGCTTCACTATTGATTGGCAGCTGTGAACTATTAGTGCATTGAGATGAGTGAAACTGATCTTCAGGGTACTGAGGTTGCTTAGAAAGAAATGATAAATATTACAGTAGTGTTTTGGCAAGATACACAAATAACTAATTAAGAGTGTAATATTTTCATGAATAATAGCATGGTTTATAGTGAATTAATCTTCCTAAAAGAAAATAATGGGAATAAATGAGACTTTCACATTATCATCCCATTTACTTTATGGTTTTATTAACTTCTATGTTGTTAAATGAAGTCCATCATATTCAGCCAGTGCGCTGTAGTTCTTTTTTGAAATACATTAATGGTAATACTTGATTCTGTCTTAAACAGACGAAATAACAAATTATTAAAAGACAAATCCATTTGAACATCAGCAGTAACTGATATTTAATGAGTGCTTTTTAATTTTGTAAGTTAGCTCAAGTTACTTCCCAGGAGCCTAATTGTGTCTAAATTGGTATAGCCAACATGGTTCAATAGGATTTGCTAACATAGATTTTTTGGATTAATGTTTACTTTAGTGATGAACTTCAAAGTAACATGACCTGATAGGAAACACATGTACTTCCTAATCTACAGAAGAAGTCGTTATCTTGGCAGCTTTTCTAAAGTGGCAGGAAATGTAGTCAGAGTCAATGGCTGTTTTTCATGATGTACGGGGCTGTGTTCACAACACTCTGCAATCTCTTCTGGCTGCAAACAGAGCAGTTGCCATACCTAGCTGTGATGCACCCCATTAAGATAGTTTCTATGATGTACCATTAAAAATTGGTGTGGGTCATCAGGTAAACACTGTATTTTTTAATTTTTCTGAGGAAATAGAGTCACTGATGTGCTTCCTTGGTCATTTATCTACATGGTTGGACCAGGTCAAATTGTTGGTGATATTTACACCTATTAACTTTGAGTTCTTAACTCCCTCCTCTTTCATCCTGTTTTCTTCCCCCCCAACCCCTTCTGTTGGGCAGAAGCTACAAAAATTTTAAAACCAAGTGCAAGGACAGCTTCTGTTCCACTGTTATAATACAATAAAGATGAACTCTTCATCTCTCACTTTATCTGGTCATGCCTCTTATTTGTCTACCTGCACTGTACTTTCTCTGTAACACTATATTCTGCATTCACTTATTGTTTTGCTTTTGTCCTGTCTTGGTCTACTTACTGTATGTTTGGGGTGATCTATCTGGATAGATGGGCATGTGGCCAAGTGGATAAGACATTGGACTGGCAACCTGAAGGTCGTGAGTTCGAGCCCCAGCTGAGGCAGCGTGTTGTGTCCTTGAGCAAGGCACTTAATCACACATTGCTGTGCGACGACACTGGTGCCAAGCTGTATGGGCCCTAATGCCCATCCCTTGGACAACATTAGTGTCGTGGAGAGGGGAGACTTGCAGCCCGGGCAACTGCTGGTCTCCCATACAACCTTGCCCAGGCCTGCGCCCTGGAGAGTGAAGACCTTCCAGGCACAGATCCATGGTCTTGCAAGACTAACGGATGCCTTTATTTATCTGGATTACCATGCCAATCAAAGCTTTTCACTGTGTCTTGGTACATGTGACAAAAATAAACTAATTACGGATTACCAATAACCGCAGAAGTCTTAAGTTCCTTATTAGCTTCACAAATCAATCTGAACCAAAGCAGTGTAATCATTGCCTCCAACATGGCATGTAAACATTCATATAACATGCATTCTGGAAAAGTATAGCATCGGATAGCTATATCATTTGTCTTTCAGACTGCATCCATGTAAGGCATGTAGAGCTTGGCATTCTGTAGTGTGCAGCAACATTCTTGTAGTTTCTCTGTTATTGCCTGTAGTAAAGTGATAAGAATTATACATCATATAGCACAAGAAATTTTTGGAAGCACTGTGCTCTGCAGGGAATATGGAGAACATTTGCAGTTGCCATTGATCCTTGTGTAATGCTGTTTCATTTTTATATGATTAAGATGCAAGTTGGGTCACTTAGAGATGGCCAACTTTTTATGTTGCCATTTAAAAGGGTGATTACACCCTTGTATCTTTGTTGGGCAGTCATTTACACCTGAGCACGGAAGTTTGCTTAGGTCACAAGGGTGAAGTCAGAGCTGAGAAAGCAACTTCTGTGTAACGCCAATGCCATTTTCCACCTTGTGCTCACAAAACCTTCCCCATAGACTATCACAAATCATGCCATAAGCTCTAATGGACCTCGCCATGAGATTCCTATCAGTCACATTCCTCCGATGTACTGACACACATCTGCAGATGAACAAGGAAAAGAGAAATTGATCTCCTCTCCCAAGAGACAGGGCTCCTTCAAGGGTAGTAGTTAAAATATAGTGTGAACTGCTTTTTTCCAAGATCGTGCTGGCAATATATGATGATGTTTTGCAGGCAGCTCACAAAACTACTGTATTTTCTATTAGATATTATTCTTATGAACTACGATCAGTGCGATCCACAGCCTGTAATTTCCCTTTAAGAAACATATTTTTGAACTGTCTGAACAAACTAGCAACTTTATGATCTCCCGAAGGGACTTGGTGAGCTTGACTGTCAGAAATGCAGGTACAGCACCTTGAAGCAGATGAAGATTGGCCAACATTGGAAGAGACGGCTGAATTAGAGCATCAAGTCCTTAGAGCGGAAAGCAAACCTGCATTCAGCACTGCTATCCTGTGCCAGCCAAGTTTCCCCACCTGAGCCTGTCCTGTCTGCCAATGTTTGATCCATCCTCGTTTTTTTCTCACTGCTACGTCGGGCAGCATCTGCAGGAGTCTTAGGTCCGGGAGCAGTTGTTGCCCTCTAGCCATCGGGCTCCCAGACCAGCTTCATTTTGCTTAGTTCATTCCAAACTGACGCTTCAACCTGCGGATTCTGCTGCTCACATTCATGTATTATTTGTTTACTCTTTCATTACTTGGACGATTTGTCCTCTTTTGCACATTGGATATTTGTCAGTCTCTGTTATGTATGTTTTTTCATGAATTCTATTGTATTGTTTTGCTTTCCTGTGGATGCCTGCATGAAGATAACTCTCAAGTTTGTATATGGTATACATACTTTGATAATAAATTTACATAGCTGTTTCAAAGTTCTAAGATTAAAGAAATCATGCAATTGACCATTCTCACAATTGTGTTTGAGTTTTCAAGGAGGAGATTTCAAAGGAGATTAGTGAAGGCAGGGTAATGGATATCGTCTATATGGACTTTAGTAAGGACCTTCACAAGATGCATGGTAGCCTGGTCCAGAAGGTTAAGGTGCAAGGGATCCAAGGTATTTTGGTGAACTGAATCTAAAACTGACTGCTGTTGGGAGACAGAGGGTAGTGATGGATGGGTGTTTTCCTGAGTGGTGCACACAGGGATTGGTGCTGGATCTTTGTGCTTTGTACAATGCCTGTAATGCCCTGGTGCACATTTTTTTTTTGCTATGCTGTAGGTATCTCATTTTAGCAGTTCTGTAAGGGCAGTCTGTTCTGCTTTCAGCCTATTTGGGTTACCGTTGAAGATAAGGTATGCTTAGGAATGTGTATCATCCAATCAGGATAACTGGGAGAAGGTTCCAGAGAATGCCAGGGAGGAAGGCTTTGTGAGGGGCACGAAGATTGGTCTTGGTCTTTGTGAATGTTAATCAGCGCAAGATGAAGAGAGAGGAGGTTGGAGAGAACCGGTTGTAGGATTGGTCTGATGGGAAATGTGATTCGATGGAACCAAGACACAGGAGTCTACGAAGTATCAGTGAATATGGCTTTTGGAAGATTTGAGCTCCAATCTGTAGAAATTTGACTGTTTAATTATAATGGGCCCTTTTTGTTTTTTCTCTTTCTATTCTTTACTAACCCTTTAGTTAAATTAATGTTCACAAATAAACTTCTTTATAATTGTGTGCAGCGTGGGACCTGGTACTTCCTGCCGACGGGCTGTAACAGGGCAGTAAATCACACAGCATTCACACAAACTGGGGCAACACACATAAAAGTTGCTGGTGAATGCAGCAGGCCAGGCAGCATCGCTAGGAAGAGGTACAGTCGGCATTTCAGGCCGAGGCCCTTCGTCAGGACTAACAAAGAAGAGCTAGTAAGAGATTTGAAAGGGGGAGGGGGAGATCCAAAAATCACAAACCGGGGCGTGAGTGAGTGAGACATCCCAATCCCATGGATTTGGTGGGACCAAAGTTGTATGTACTCTAAATGTACGAGGCCGGAGAAAGATGGGTTTTCTCGGCGCTGAATCTGATAGCTTTTAGTGAGGGGCTAACAAGCCATTTCAAGAGATGCCCAGGAAAGGGGGTTTCATACCTGTAAATGAGTTAGGTGAGAATGTGGAGTGTGTGTTTAGTAAGTTTGCAGACAACAAATTAGTGGAGCTTTGATAACAAAGAAGGCTATTCAAAGATACGGTGGAACTTAGATCAGCTGGAAAGTTGGGCAGAATGGTCGCAGGTGGAAATTAATAAATGCAAGTGTTATGTAATTCATTTTGGGAGGTCTAAATCTGGTAAGGTAAGGCACAGAGAGTAAATGGCAAGGACTTGTAGAGTGCTGATGTACAGAGAAACCTTGGGATGCAAACCCACAGATTCCTGAATGTGGCAATACAGGTGGATATAGTCATGAAAATGACATTGGTATGTTTGCCTTGAAAGGCCAAGACATTCAGTATAAAAGTTGGGATATCATGCTTCTTTTGTATCTAACATTAGTTGGACAATACTTGGTGTATGGCTCTAGTTGCCACACTGTAGGAAGAATGTGGACAATAGAGACATTGCAGAAGAAACTCATCATGATGTTGTCTGGAATGGAAGTATGTTGTTGTAAGGAGAGATTGGATTAGTTGGGTTTATTATCACTACAAAATAGGGGTTAAATGGTGACCTTATAGATGTTTGCAAAATTATGAAGATCACAGACGGAATAGATAATCAGAATCTTCTTTTCTGGGTATTTTACATTTAGAGAGCACAGAGGCACAAGAGACTGTAAATCTCAGCTGGGACATAGAGCTAAACAAAACAACAAACTGCTGGAGGAACTCGGTGGGCCAGACAGTGTCTGCAGAGGAAAAAGTGTTTCAGGCTGAGATCGTGTATCAGGATGTAATAGCTCAGCTTGAAGCATTGACAATTTCTTTGCTTCCACAAAATGCTGCCTAATCCACTAGCTTCTCCAGCAGTTTGTCTTTTGCTCTAGGGGGCACAGGTTTAAGGTGAGAAGGGAGAAATTTAAGAGCTATTTGAGGGGTAAGCTTTTCACAATGGAGGATGATAAATATTTGGAATGAGTTGCTGGAGGAAGTAAGAGCTAGATACTATTACTGGGTTTGGTTAGCTATTTGCATTGGAATCGTTCTGAAGGATATGGGTCAAATGCAGGAAAATGGGATTAGAGTGGTGTGGCAATACCATCACCATGGACAAAGTGGATTGAGGAGGCCTGTTTCTGTGTTGTATAGTTCTATGATTCTATGATAAAGCAGCACAAAGTGTTGCATATGTTTGACTTGTCCTCCTTGACTATGCTACCGTTTAATACTTACAATCTTCACATTTGTGATGACTAGACTTAAAAAAACGTTTCAAACAATATGCTGAAACTATCTACACTATCAAAAAGCTTCTTGTTACACACTGAGTGCAAGACTTCAACATCAGTAATTTTGAAGTGGAAATGAACCATTGACTATTTACCAAGACGCCAGACGGTGCACTCTAGGTAATGCAGCTGTCACAACAAATTGATTTTCTTCCAGTTTGAAACCTGTGTCCTGGGCTGATGGGAGACACATCTCTGTTAATGTAACCTTTCCTTGCGGGTGGAGCAGAGCTATAAGTATGATGGATTGGCTTTTCCTTCCTTACACGTCAAATGTCGTGTAGCTTTGACAATGACATGGAGCGATTAGAGAAAATACAGCACCTGGTATATAGAAATAATCAAAAACAGCATTAAAGAAAGAAAACAAGCCTGCATTTATAAGACACCATTCTTGTTCCTTTCAAGATATCCCACAGCAAATGAACGGATTCTGAAATGTAACTGCTGCTGTAATGAAGGATCTGCTCCTTGTAGTTGAAGTGTGAATCCTGGCTTTCCACCACGAGCTTCCCAGCTCCTTCACAGCTGACAGTATTGATACCTTCAAGTGAGACGGTTGTGGATCTATGGTCCCAAACATAGAACCAACAGGCTAATGAGGGAGCACTGAACAGTTAGAAGTATCCTTGGTTCTTGAAGAGGAACCTCCCCCTGTGTTCTGGCATGTATTCATCCCCTAACCAACATGATGAAATCAGATTACCCAGTCATTTCTTACTGTGGGAGTTTACTGTTTGTAAATTGGTCACCATCGTTCTTACATTATATTAATGATTACACTTCACAAATATTTCATTGGCTGCAGAACATTCTGGAATGCTATGAGAATGTGAATGGCGCTGTGTAAATGGAGATTTCTATTTCTGCCTTTCCTAGGACTTGGTGTGTGATTTTTCATCATCCTGTTTCCTGTATTGTTACTTCACTCAATTTTCACATGAAAGCCCATATAATTATTAATCAAGCTTGCCTGAGGATTGCTGGCAGCATTCAATCCCATCATCTGTCTGACTTCTTTGATTACGAGTTCACATGCTGTGATCAAATGGCCAGTAGCCCACACAATGTCATCAAACAGGTTGATGTCGAGTAATTCTTGGTTTGTGTGTAAAAGCACCCAATATTTATTAATTCCACACCTTGCTGAACATAATGCTTTATAAAGTATAATTCAACTATTCACCACACTTCCTTAGTGTGCACAGTGATAATGACCTACACATGTAAAGCATCAAATCAGTTTCAAGCACTGTAAATAAAACAGGTTTTTTATAACGTATAAAACAGCTGCATTCAAATCATGTTTAATGTACAGAATGTTCAGTATTTTGTGCTAATGTGGTTATATTTTCAAGTGCACTCACTGCTGTAATATGGGAAACACAACAACTGACCCTTTTTCTTGTAAATCTACATTTTAAAAATGTAAGCTGATACTTGGTTTTAAGAAAGAACAATTTTGATATGTGATACTCCACATGGAATTTAGGAGGACCTCTAATCCATTATGGAAACTTTCCAAACCCCTGCTACTCATTTGGCATTAGACCTTAAAGTCTAGTGGAACATCCATATTGGGGAGCACAGAAGATCATGGTCTCATGTAGAACTGGCAGACCTGTGCAAATATTCTGCATTAAAGTAGGTAGTATATTTAACCTTAGTGTAAAATACGAGATCACTATGCTCGAAACTAATCACTGAGCTCCTAGCCCTAGAGTTCAATACCTCCTTGTGTAACTGGATCTTCGATTTCCTCACTTGCAGATCCTGGTCCGTACGGATTGGCAACAATATCTCCTCCACAATCACCAACAGCACAGGTGCAACACAAGGCTGTGTGCTTAGCCCCCTGCTCTACTCACTTTATACCTATGGTTGTGTGGCTAAGTACAACTCCAATGCCATACTTATGTTTGCTGATGACTTCACTGAATCAAAGATGATGACGAATTGACATATAGGAGGGAGATTGAAAATCTGGATGAATGGTGCCATAACAACAACCTCTCACTCAATGTCAGCAAAACTAAAGAGCTGACTATTGACCACAGGAGGATCACCAGGGGAACAGAGGTGAAAAGGGTCAGTAACTTTAAATTCCTTGGCGTTACATATCAGAGGATCTGTCCTGTCATCATTGAGCACAATTACAAGCAGTGCTGCCACAAGAAAGCAGCATCCATCATCCAGGGCATGTTCTCCTCTCACTACTACCATCAGGCAGGAGGTAGAGGATCTTTAGGGCCTGCAGCACCAGGTTCAGGAACAGTTATTACCTGTCATAAATTCTACTGTATTTCTTTATTTTCCTGTAAATACCTGCAAGAAAATGTATCTCAAGGTAGTACACGGTGACATATATGCACTTTGATTATACATTTACCTTGAACTTTGAACTAATACCCTGGAGCAAATAACCTGGTACAGATCACGTATTGGATTATTTCCTTAGGAATGCTTGTCCTATATGAGACTTGCCCAGCAGTTTCTATAAGGGTGAGTTTGGCAAAAATTGAAGTATTATTTCATGAGGAGGCAGAAGAGGATTGAGAATCCCTGCACTTCCACAGCACTAGTATGGGACAATGCAGCACATGCTAATGTCCTTGTCCTTCCCTTCTGTCACCTTCCCCTCCTCCCACCTCACGGGCAACACTATATTCAGGTTGAGGGATGTATTTTGGCTATTTGACTGTCTATGGAAGTTTAATGGGTCGCAGTAACTTCTAGTGATTAAAGTATTGGTTAAGTAATAATCCAGGCATCCATTTCAGCACTGCTATAAATACACGTGGATTGGCTTCCCCTGACAGCAGTTGAGACTTCTGCCTCTATTCAACAACGTCAAGCATTATTTCTCTCTCCACAAATGTGTCCTGACCCACTAAGTATTTCCAGTGATCTCTGTTTTCATTTCAGATTTCCAGTGTTTGTAGTATTTCATTTTTGTTCTGACTCTATCACTTAACTTACCAAATTTCCCACTGCATCGCGGTGGAGAGTAGCACTGATGAACTACTGAATGTACTATCCACATGACTGGGAAAGGTGAGTTTAAATCACAAACAGCATGGCAACTAGAGAATTTTAATTTAGTGAACTAAATATATCTTTAATAAAATGTTAGCATCAATAACCCTAAAGCTATAGGTTAACTGCAAAGGGCCATCTGGTAATTTGTTGTCCTTATCTAGTTTGGACTACTTATGATTCCAACAACACAACTGCCCTAAGCTGGTAAATCGGTTTATTATTGTCACATGCTCTGAGGTCCAGTGAAAAACTTCCCTTTCATACTGTTCTACAGTGCATTTCATTATCCTCTGAAATGTGAAATGCTCAGTTCAAAGGTACTGATGAGACCTCACTTGGAGTACTGTGGGCAGTTTTGGTCTCCTTATTTAAGAAAGGATGTGCTGACGTTGGAGAGGGTACAGAGAAGATTCAGTAGAATGATTCCCGGAATGAGAAGGTTAACATATGAGGAACGTTTGTCCGCTCTTGGACTGTGTTCCTTGGAGTTTAGAAGAATGAGGGGAGACCTCATAGAAACATTTCGAACGTTGAAAGGCATGGACAGAGTGGATGTGGCAAAGTTGTTTCCCATGATGGGGGACTCTAGTACGAGAGGGCATGACTTAAGGATTGAAGGGCGCCCATACAGAACAGAGATGCGAAGAAATTTTTTTAGCCAGAGGGTGGTGAATCTATGGAATTTGTTGCCATGGGCAGCAGTGGAGGCCAAGTCATTGGGTGTATTTAAGGTTAAGATTGATAGGTATCTGCGTAGCCAGGGCATCAAAGGTTATGGTGAGAAGGCGGGGGAGTGGGACTAAATGGGAGAATGGATCAGCTCATGATAAAATGGCAAAGCAGACTCAAGGGGCCGAATGGCCGACTTCTGCTCCTTTGTCCAATGGTCTTATGGTCTTATGGTAAGTAGGAACTAGCATTAAATCCAGGTATGGTTAGTGGTGCTGACATCCCATGGAAGAATAAAGGAACGTTTGAGCTCTAAACTCACTGTTAATCAACTTTAGCAAGTAGTTCCATTCGATACTAATGATTTATTTAGCATCATTTTAGCCACCAGGAATATATTTGATATTGTAAAAGCTCTTTTAAAAATTAATTTACAACCTAGGTAAATTGAAAAGTAGGCTTCCTCTGGATTTCTTTCCTTCTAACCATCCAGTTGCTTACACATTAAGAATCGGCAACTATGCAGCACCTTTAACATAGCAAAATATTCCAAAGTTCTTAAGCATCTTCCTGTTGCACGTTCTTGCAATTTTTATTGGCTTTTCCTCCACTCCACATCTGTAGGCTGCTGAGTGAGCCTGCAGATGGCTATGGATCAAGAGGTGTGACCCGTGGACCAGTGCTGCTGGGACACAAGCCGGGGCCTGATCAATCCTGGCCTGGTCGCCTGAGCGAGAGCGTCTGATGCTGAAAGACCCGAAACACTCGACGACCCCAGATTAAATCACTGGTGATGCACCCCAGCATGTAGTCCTAGGATATACCTCAGCATTATTTTATGTTTTGAAGTACTGGTGAATAAATATTGCATGATTTAACATTAAAGAACTAACCCGTTAGCTTAAATTGTTGCATTGCTGACAGTTACGTATGAATGTATGTAAGGGGCATTCATGAGTTATTACCTTACCTGCTCTATAAAGAGAACATATAAAAAAAGATCAGCCTTTTCTATAGCAATTCCCATACCACCAGGGCATCTCAAGTAACTTTACTGCCAATAATGTACTACACTTCAGAAGGATAAACACTGCAGTTACTGTATATAGGCTTCCAAACCACCAGCAGCCAACAACCTCCCACAAATAGCAACATGATAATGTCAAGATAATCTCGAATTTGGTGTTAGTTATGAGGATAAATATTGGCTGGGTAAGTGGAAATCACTTGTTGGTCTTTGAACCACTTTGGAATTCTTTCTGTCCATCTGAGAAGTCTCATGAGGCGTGGCTTTTAATATGGCAAGCCCGTGCCATCAGTGATGTGACGAATAGTTTGGTTTTACAGATCAGATTGTTGAAATCATGCCTTTCATTCAGAAAGTTCTGAGTTCAAGTCTGTTGTGATGACTTGAGCACATAAATCTAGCTAATCCTCCAGTAATTTGAAGACATAAGTCTAGCTGACACTCCAGTGGTGTACAGAATATTGCACTGCTGTGGTGATGACTTTATGATGATAACGTAGTTCGAAAAGGATTTCTCCAGATGGGCGTAAGAAATCCTGTGACACTAGTATCCCTGATGACCAGCTAATGTTTATCTCTTAATCAGCATCTCTAAAATAATGTTTTTGAAGCTTGCTGTATGTAAATTCACTGCTTTGTTTCCAAAATTAAAAGTGGTGTCTTTATTGCATGATACTGGACCATAAGATCTTTAATGTTAATGATACAACCATATCCATAAACTGTAATGTTTGGGGCACAAACACCCTTGGCTCGGCCTGAGGAAGAGTCTCGGCCCGAAACGTCGACTGTACCTCTTCCTAGAGATGCTGCCTGGCCTGCTGTGTTCACCAGCAACTTTGATGTGTGTTGCTTGAATTTCCAGTATCTGCAGAATTCCTTGTGATAACAACAATTGATCATCCCAGTTTAGCAAAAGAATAAACCAGGGAAGGTAGTGCACCCATAGCTGACAAGGGAAATTAGGGATAGTATCAATTCCAAAGAAGAAACATACAAATTAGCCAGAAAAAGCGGCACACCAGAGGACTGGGAGAAATTCAGAGTCCAGCAGAGGAGGACAAAGGGCTTAATTAGGAAAGGGAAAAAAAGATTATGAGAGAAAACTGGTAGGGAACATAAAAACTGACTGTAAAAGCTTTTACAGATATGTGAAAAGAAAAAGATTGGTTAAGACAAATGTAGGTCCCTTACAGTCAGAAACAGGCGAATTGATCATGGGGAACAAGGACATGGCAGACCAATTGAATAACTACTTTGGTTCTGTCTTCACAAAGGAGGACATAAATAATCTTCCCGAAATAGTAGAGGACCAAGGGTCTAGTGAGATGGAGGAACCGAGGGAAATACATGTTAGTAGGGAAGTGGTGTTAGGTAAACTGAAGGGATTAAAGGCAGATAAATCCCCAGGCCCAGATGGTCTGCATCCCAGAGTGCTTAAGGAGGTAGCCCAAGAAATAGTGGATGCATTAGTGATAATTTTTCAAAACTCTTTAGATTCTGGATTAGTTCCTGAGGATTGGAGCGTGGCTAATGTAACCCCGCTTTTTAAAAAAAGGAAGGAGAGAGAAACCGGGGAATTATAGACCGGCTAGCCTGACATCGGTGGTGGGGAAAATGCTAGAGTCAGTTATGAAAGATGTGATAACAGCACATTTGGAAAGCGGTGAAATCATCGGATAAAGTCAGCATGGATTTGTGAAAGGAAAATCATGTCTGATGAATCTTACAGAATTTTTTTGAGGATGTAACTAGGAGAGTGGATAGGGGAGAACCAGTGGATGTGGTATATTTGGATTTTCAAAAGACTTTTGACAAAGTCCCACACAGGAGATTAGTGTGCAAACTTAAAGCACACGGTACTGGGGGGTATGGTATTGATGTGTATAGAGAATTGGTTGGCAGACAGGAAGCAAAGAGTGGGAATAAACGGGACCTTTACAGAATGTCAGGCAGTGACTAGTGGGGTACCACAAGACTCAATGCTGGGACCCCAGTTGTTTACAATATATATTAATGATTTAGACAAGGGAATTAAATGCAGGATCTCCAAGTTTGCGGATGACACAAAGCTGGGCGGCAGTGTTAGCTGTAAGGAGGATGCTAGGAGGATGCAGGGTGACATGTATAGGTTAGGTGAGTGGGCAAGTTCATGGCAGATGCAATTTAATGTGGATAAATGTGAGGTTATCCACTTTGGTGGCAAGAACAGGAAAACAGATTATTAACTGAATGGTGGCCGATTAGGAAAAGGGGAGGTGCAATGAGACCTGGGTGTCATTGTACACCAGTCATTGAAAGTGGGCATGCAGGTACAGCAGGCGGTGAAAAACGTGAATGGTATGCTGGCATTCATAGCAAGAGGATTCAGTACAGGAACAGGGAGGTTCTATTGCAGTTGTACAAGGCCTTGGTGAGTCCACACCTGGAGTATTGTGTGCAGTTTTGGTCCCCTAATCTGAGGAAAGACATTCTTGCCATAGAGAGTACAAAGAAGGTTCACCAGATTGATTCCTGGGATGGCAGGACTTTCATATGAAGAAACACTGGATCGACTAGGCTTATACTCACTGGAATTTAGAAGATTGAGGGGGGATCTTATTGAAACGTATAAAATTCTAAAGAGATTGGACAGGCTAGATGCAGGAAGATTGTTCCCGATGTTGGAGAAGTCCAGAATGAGGGGTCACAGTTTAAGGATAAAGGGGAAGCCTTTTAGAAGCAAGATGAGGAAAAACTTCTTTACACAGAGAGTGGTGAATCTGTGGAATTCTCTGCCACAGGAGACAGTTGAGGCCAGTTAATTGGCTATATTTAAGAGGGAGATAGGGCCCTTGTAACTAAAGGGATCAGGGGGTATGGAGAGAAAGCAGGTACAGGGTTCTGAGTTGGATGATCAACCATGATCATACTGAATGGCGGTGCAGGCTCGAAGGGCCGAATGGCCTACTCCTGCACCTATTTTCTATGTTTCTATGCTTTTTTTTAAAAAAATAGGGTGGTAGTGCAGATACCAGATTCTAAACCAAAAAAAGGCAGATGGTGGAAGTCTAGAATTAAAGAATAGATGAAAACATTGGAAATACTTGGAGTCAGGTATGCTAGTAATTGTGAAGAGAGAAATCCAGAATAAACTTGATTTCTCTCTATCGAAATTCTGATGAAGGGCCTTCCACTGAAATGTTACCCTGCTTCTCTTCATTATTATAACACTTCAAATAATTTTGTTGGTTTTCCACATAAAAGCCTGTTTTCTGAAGCTTACCATTATATCAAATAAGGTAAAGTGATTTGAACCTAATTTTAATCTCATCTGCAATAAGTAGAATTGAGTTACTTTTCCAAATTCTTTTTACCAAAGGGTGTATTTATTGGATAAAATTCTATGACCAGTGCTGTTCTTCTTGACATCTTTTATAACTGAATCCAGAGAGAGGATAAATTTGATTATTCAACAAGAGGAAGTATCTCTTGGAACAATATCCAAATCAGAAATGAGTTAGAAAGACTCGATATTGTGCATTTGCTTCAAGTTCTTCTCTGGGGTTAGCTGGCTCACTGATCAAACCCATGCCACATGTCTCAACTGTGCATCCATTACCTGAGGCAATAAATAATGATAGGAGTAATATAGACAAAATGCTGGAGGAACTCAGCATGCCAGACAGCATCTAAGGAAAAGAAAAGCATCAGGGTCCCAATGAAGCATTTTGGCCCAAAACATCGACTGATTACTCTTTTCCATAGATGCTGCCTGGCCTGCTGAGTTCCTCCAGCATTTTGTGTGTATTACTTTGACTTCTAGCAACTTCAGATGTTCTCTTGTTTGTGAAATAATAAGGGGAATTCTTTCACCTGAATCAGTAATTCAGTTTCTCTTTCTCTCACAGATGCTGTTTGACCTACCGAGAAAATATAGAATTTTCTGTTTTTATTTCAGATTTCCTGCATCTCAGTTTGTTGATTTTCATTTTTGAAGTCCCAATTGGACCTGTCATAATATAAAAAGGGTAATTTATTTGGCAGAATGTGTTGAAAGAAGCTACTTTCATTGATTACGGAAGTGAAAACAAGGAAACATTATTCTGGAATTTTAGAATTGTTACTGCACAGAAAGAGCCTTCCTTCCTGGAGCATGGCCATTCAGAGGTAAATCATGAAGAACTTAGATCTTAAGACCATAGGATATAGGACAGAATTAGGCCATTTGGCCCATCATGTCTGCTCTGCCATTTCACCATGGCTGATCCATTTCCTCCTCAGCCCCAATCTCTTGCCTTCTCCCCGTATCCCTTCATTCCCCTGACTAATCAAGAATCTATCAACCTCTGCCTTAAGTATACCCAATGATTTGGCCTCCACAGCCACCTGTGGCAATGAATTCCATAGATTCACCACGCTTTGGCTGATGAAATTCCTCCTCATCTCTCTTAGTCATAGTCATAGTCATACTTTATTGATCCTGGGGGAAATTGGTTTTCGTTAAGGTTGCACCATAAATAATAAATAGTAATAAAACCATAAGTAGTTAAATAGTAATATGTAAATTATGCCAGTAAATTATGAAATAAGTCCAGGACCAGCCTATTGGCTCAGGGTGTTTGACCCTCCAAGGGAGGAGTTGTAAAGTTTGATGGCCACAGGCAGGAATGACTTCCTATGACGTTCTGTGTTGCATCTTGGTAGAATGAGCCTCTGGCTGAATGTACACCTGTGCCCACCCAGTACATTATGTAGTGGATGGGAGACATTGTCCAAGATGGCATGCAACTTAGACAGCATCCTCTTTTCAGACACCACTGTGAGAGAGTCCAGTTCCATCCCCACAACATCACTGGCCTTATGAATGAGTTTGTTGATTCTGTTGGTGTCTGCTACCCTCAGCCTGCTGCCCCAGCACACAACAGCAAACATGATAGCACCGGCCACCATAGACTCGTAGAACATCCTCAGCACCGTCCGGCAGATGTTAAAGGACCTCAGTCTCCTCAGGAAATAGAGACGGCTCTGACCCTTCTTGTAGACAGCCTCAGTGTTCTTTGACCAGTCCAGTTTATTATCAATTCGTATCCCCAGGTATTTGTAATCCTCCACTATGTCCACACTGACCCCCTGGATGGAAACAGGGGTCACCGGTACCTTAGCTCTCCTCAGGTCTACCACCAGCTCCTTAGTCTTTTTCACATTAAGCTGCAGATAATTATGCTCACAACATGTGACAAAGTTTCCTACCGTAGCCCTGTACTCAGCCTCGTCTCCCTTGCTGATGCATCCAGCTATGGCAGAGTCATCTGAAAACTTCTGAAGATGACGAGACTCTGTGCAGTAGTTGAAGTCCGAGGTGTAAATGGTGAAGAGAAAGGGAGACAAGACAGTCCCCTGTGGAGCCGCAGTGCTGCTGATCACTCTGTCAGACACACAGTGTTGCAAGCACACGTACTGTGGTCTGCCAGTCAGGTAATCAAGAATCCATGACTCCAGGGAAGCATCCACCTGCATTGCTGTCAGCTTCTCCCCCAGCACAGCAGGGCGGATGGTGTTGGACGTACTGGAGAAGTCAAAAAACATGACCCTCACAGTGCTCACTGGCTTGTCCAGGTGGGCGTAGACACGGTTCAGCAGGTAGACGATGGCATCCTCAACTCCTAGTTGGGGCTGGTAGGCGAACTGGAGGGGATCTAAGTGTGGCCTGACCATAGGAAGGAGCAGCTCCAGAACAAGTCTGTCCAGGGTCTTCATGATGTGGGAGGTCAATGCCACCGGTCTGTAGTCATTGAGGCCGCTGGGGCGCGGCATCTTCGGCACAGGGACAAGGCAGGACGTCTTCCACAGTACAGGAACCCTCCGGAGCCTCAGGCTCAGGTTGAATACATGGCAAAGTACTCCACATAGCTGAGGGGCACAGGATTTGAGCACTCCGGTACTGACACCATCCGGTCCTGCAGCCTTGCTTGGGTTGAGACGTTTCAGCTGTCTTCTCACCTGTTCAGCTGTGAAGCCCACCATGGTGATTTCATGTGGGGAAGGGGTGTAGTCATGAGAGCAGGGTGGGGGACTGTGAGGAGGGGTAGGAGGGGAGAGTGGAATATGTGTTAGTTGGGGACCGACAACAGATGGCTCATGAGTGGGATGGGCAGGGGCCACAATGTCAAATCTGTTAAAGAAGAGGTTAAGTTCATTGGCCCTGTCCACACTGCCTTCAGCTCCTCTGTTGCTAGTTTGCCAGAACCCAGTGATGGTCCTCATCCCCCTTCAGACCTCTCTCATGTTGTTCTGCTGGAGTTTCCACTCAAGCTTCCTCCTGTACCTGTCTTTATCCTCCCTGATCCTGGCTTTCACGTCCCTCTGTATCGCCCTCAGCTCCTCCCTATTTCCATCCCTAAACACCCTCATTTTAGCGTTCAGGATGTCCTTAATATCCTTTGTCACCCATGGCTTGTTATTTGAATAACAAAAGACAGTTCTTGTCAGAACATTGCAGTCCACACAGAAGTTGATGTAATCAGTGATGCACTCTTTGAGCCCATCAATATCCTCTCCATGTGGCTCACAGAGTGCCTGCCAGTCTGTCACCTCAAAACAACCCTGGAGCACCTCATAAACCTCCTCCGACCATTTTCTCACTGTCCTCGAGGTTGCAGGTTTACTCTTCACCAGAGGCACGTAGCAGGGTTTTAGATGCACCAGGTTGTGATCTGACCTTCCCAGTGGGGGGAGGGGAGAGGAGCTGTATACATCCTTAACGTTAGTGTACGTCAAATCCAAAGTCCTCTCCCCTTTGGTTGTACAGCTCACATACTGCGTGAAGTTGGGCAGTGTTCTAGCCATGGTAACATGGTTGAAGTCACCTGAGATGGTAATGGTGATTCTAAATGGATGTTCCTCTGATCCTGAGGCCATGCCCTCTGGTCTTAGACTCCCCAACAATAGGAAATATTCTCCTCACACAGAGTGGTGGAAATAAGTAAAACTACTTGGAAAAGACACTACATCTACTGCAAATGCAATTTGATCACATAGCATCTTGTTTTAAACATATCTAAACTTTTCCACCCCTGTAAGTCTTTTGGGCCATTTTGCTCCTCTAGTTCTGAATTCTTGTACTCACTTAATAACTAGGTTTGAGAGACTCAAAGTCTGGATTTCTCTCTTAAAAGCCCTGTTTCTCTCTCTCTTTGCTTACTTTCAAGATGCTCCTAAAAATGTAACCCTTCGACCAAGCCCCAGTCATCTATTTTGATATTCTTTCTCTATTGCACAATATGTTTTTGTTTGATGGTGTTCCCAATGTCTTTGAATGTTTTGGAATGATAGAAAGTGATATAAGTTGACGTAATTAATGTCAATTGTCTTAAAGTGCTTCAAAAGAGAGTTATAGAGTGATGTTTAATGGAAGGGCATAGGTGTGATATAAATCAAATGATCATATGTAATATCTGACAACCACCTTAAAGAAGTCAAGGCTGAAGCACCTTGGAGAGAAAGAGTTTCAGAATCTAAGTATTTATTTGGCAGTAACAGTGAAGCTGTTAACATGGGTAATTTTGAGAAAGAATCAAAGGAAATCTTATCTTCTGTAGGGTTGCTAGAGCAGACCTCTGACTTAAGGGATGAATATGGTCCTGGAGGAATGTAGTTGTCATCTAGAACAGGGTTTCTTAACCTGGGGTCCATGCGCCCTTCAGGGGTCTGTGAACTTGGATAGGAAAATACTTATCTCTAAATATGATGCTCATCACTATTTCAAAATGACAGTAGTTATTAGATCCTCCACTTGACCAAACGTGATCTCAGTCCTCCTTGTCTGCAGGTGCTCATGCGATGTAGCTAGCCAAATGTCAGGCAGCCTTGCATCTAGTAGTTGCTCAGTCACCAAATGGTGAAGTTGCGTGTTCTCACATTTGTGACCCAGACATCTTTGTTGCTCTCTATTATTCCCTATTTATAATTGCTTGTTGATCAATGTGTAAAAGAATGTGAATTGTTTTTTTTGTGAGTTAAAGTCTTGCAAAACCGGACAGTTCAAATGAGAATTCTTAACTCTCTGTAAGGCCACAGGTTCTTTTGTGATACCACCTGACTCCATGCACAACAATAACTGAATTCCAGGAAGGACATGATGCCTGAGTAACTGCAGCAATCCTTGTATCTATTCAAATATCTAAAAGCCATTGAAAGTGTTAAAACCTTGGATAAATTGCAAAACTTGCCTTCATTTACTTACTTGGTATACATATTTCTTGAATATCTTACACTTCACTTAATTAACATACAAATTACTTATTTCTTTGCAGATTTATCAAACTACTTAAAAACCATACAAATCTTGAGTTTCAAAAAATTCCAATTGAATAAATTATTTTATTTTAGCTTTATTTATTTTATATTTTTTGCAGACCCAATTTAAGTTGAAATGTTGAAGCAAAGTAAGTATGATGAAAATGATGTATTATATGGTTACAACTTTTCATGTGGAGAAAGCTCAATTCAAAAAATTTGGGACACTTCCAAAATTTGGATTTGCCATTTCACAAATACCTTTGTTTGAAGCATCCTATAAAGTTGCTTATTGGATTGCCAAACAAAAGAAGCCCCACTCTGTTGGTGAAATTTCAGTAAGGCCACATGCACTGGAAATTGTCGAGCTGGTTTGTGGACTGGAACAGAGGAAATAACACAAAGCAGTTCCCTTATCAAATACTGTGATGCATTCTAAAGTAGTTGATACTTCTTCTAAGATTTTGAAGCAGATCATTGAGGAATTGGCAGTCTCATAATTCCCATTCCAAATGCAACTGGATACTAAACTGGAAACTAAGGACATCTCTCAATGTAGTCAGCTCCTTGTTTTTGTTCGTTATGTGCAGGCTGTGGCATCAAAGAAGAACTCTTAAAGTTGAGAGTCTCTTTTGGAAACTACAAAGGCCATTGATATTTTGGAAATGGTGAGAAGTTTTTTTTGCCAAGCCAAACTTTGACTGGAAAAAAACCTTCATACTCTTTGGACAGATGGAGCTCCCGCGATGCTTGGTGATGCATCTGGTTTTGATACTTTAATGAAAAAGGAAGTTTCTCATGTTGTTGTCACTTACTGTTTTTTTTACACAGACATGCACTGGCAACAAAGACCCTTCCAACAACCCTGAAAGAAATGTTGTCAACAGCCGTAAAAGTCATCAACTTTATTAGAAGCAGGTGTCTGAATAATCACATTTTAAAAAGACTTTCTCACGAAATGGGTGCAGAATATGAGGAGCTTCTCTACCACACGGAAGTTCATGGGCTTTCAAGAGGACACGTCTTGAAGCACTTGTTTGAACTAAAGACAGAAGTTTCGCTTTTTCTGAAAGGAAGGAAAACCCACTCTCGGTACAGTTTGAAAAAATATGACCATATCCATGGGTTGGCTTAACCGGCCGATATTTTTAACCATTAAAATGAAATAAATATTTAAATTCAAGGTTCTGAAGTCACTATTAAGGATGCTTGAATAATTACAAGCTTTCTTAGATAAGCTGCCTATATGGAAGAAGAGAGTAGAGGCCGGCATCTTTGCAAACTTTAAAATGCTAGAGGAAGTGTTTTATCAAGAGAGCATTGAGATACAAAATCCTTTGTCAATTTCTTTGAGGAGAGACATCTGTGAACACCTGGAAACACTTCAGAACTCTTCCAAAGGCTCTTGATGGCATTAAAGTTGAACCATTGACCTGCAATCCTTTCCTTTCTGATATAAACTATATTGAAGATGCTGATCCACCCAAAGATGAGCTCATTGATCTTCAGATACAAAACTTAGTACAATCGGAGTTTAACTCAAGAAACCTTGGAGAATTCTGGTGTTCCTTGAGAGAGAAGCCTATTCTTGTAAAGTGAGCTATGGAAGCTTTAATTCCCTTGGCAATAAATATCTTTGTGAATTAAGATTTTCAACACTTGTCAACATTAAAAAAAAATCAAAATTGATTGGATGTCCAACGTGTCACGTGTGTTGCTTTGTTAAAGACACATTTCACAGTTTAATGTTCTCACTCGAACTAAGCAACAACAACCTTTGCACTGATTGGTCTTTAAAAAATAAAATTTAATTTTAACTTGCCTATATTTTAAATGTATAGTCTTGTTATTTGATGTGTTAATAAAGAAGCACATATATTATTATTATATTTTATATTTCAGTAACTGTAGCTGTCACTCTTTCCTTTAACAGGCAAAAGTAACAACCTCAGAACAGATTGGGAATGTGAAGGAGATCAGAATTCTGAAGTGTATCGAGTTCTTGGAGGACTGTATAAGCCGATGAGATTACAGAGATAGCAATGGAAATGTCAAAAATCAGGAACAGAATCCCAGGGTCTGGGCATTAATAGTCAGGGAGCCAATAAAATGCAATCATCCCCGGGAGGATGCAAATAGTTTAAAGTTTTTAAATAAGATGGGGTTGATTTGAATTCTTGAAACTCAGTAATCAACTTAAAAAATATTTTAGGACCACAGAAGTGACTGCATGATTGAATGCTCAGATGTAATATTGATATCCTTGTCAGCACCACTCTTAGTAGGAATTACTTCCGGGAATTATAGTCATGAAGTGACTACTGGAAAATTTCCCAGAAAGCTTGTTTAAACTACATTGCTTTTACTTGGGACAAACTTAGATACGATGTTTTTGGGATAATCTCTTACACATCCCTTGCTACATGGACGTTAGTTGGGATAAATGTTAGGACAATGCCAGGAGGAAGTCAAAATCACCAGTGCAGCGTGGACACAGACCCCTTTGGCCAAACCAGTCCAAGTTGACCATGATACCTACACATCTGGTCCCAATTTCCTGCATTTAACCCATATTTCTCTAAGTCCTGCTCTTTGCTGATCTTAACAACCTTCTGTATCTACTTTTTAAAATTATTTATTTATTGAGATACAGCATGGAATAGGCCATTCCTGTCCTTTGAGCCACGCCGCCCAGCAACCCCCTGATTTAATCGTAGCCTAATCATGGGACAATTTACAATAACCAATTAACCTACTAACTGGTACACCTTTGGACTGTGGGAGGAAACTGGAGCACCCGCATTCCACAGGGAGGATGTACAGGCTCCTTGCAGATAATGTCGAAGGTTGGAATTGAACTCTGAACTCCGAAGCCCCAAGCTGTAATAACATCATTCTAACTGCTACGCTACTGAAGTGTCTTTCTGGCAGCTCATTTCATATACTCCCCCTTTTAAATCTTTGTCCTTGCACGCTAGATCTATGCCACCAACTTTAGGACTCCCCTCCCTGGGGGAAAAGACTGCTACGATCCACCTTATCTATGCCCCTCATGATCTTAAAGACTCTATACGGTCACCCCTCATTCTCGTATGTTCTAAAGAGTAGAAACACAGAATTTATGAGTCATTTATTTATCCATCAATTAATTGATTTCCTGGTCTGCATTATCACCAGAAAGTGCACCTCACACAATCATGAATTGATTGGTGAACTATTCTCAGGAGTCTGATGGATTAGATAGGTCAGGGACCATAGGATTTTATTCGGTTATTATCCTGTAATAAATTCCTTTGAGCACTGCTATAATGCTAGATGTCAGCTTTGGCTCCATTGATAAGACTTTGAGGACTGTCATAGTATTCAAGTCCCTCTCCAAACACATGAATTTATGAAGCTTTGGACTTCAAATGCTTACATTTGTATTGTGCCTTTTACGATCTGACTGTCATGCACTTTAGAGTCATCAGTGTACTTTGAAATAAAGCCAGAAAATGCTGGAAATACCTAGTTGATCAGGCAGAATTTATTGCGGAAAAAACAATGTTTCATTTCCATAACCATTCAGAAAGCCTGGAAGAGTGTCAGAATGTTTTCTTTCAGTTCGCGTCTGACCTCTGAACATTTTCAGCATTTCAGTTTTATGTCCATTTTCACGGGGCCATTCTTTTGTTGGTTTTCAGGTCCTTTTGAGACACGTTTACTGTCAAACCGGTAAATTTGTATGAAGGCTGCAATATGCTAATGACCAGATAAACTGTTGTAATGATATTGATTAAGGGATAAATCCTATTTGTTCGTCATTACTTGTAATGGCTGCTGAGAGAGCAGACAAGGCTTCCCTCAGCTCATCCTCCCCCACAGAACAGCACATCCAACAACTGTGCAGGATTAAACTGTCAATGTAGATTTTTATGCTCGCGTCCCTGGAGAATTCACAACCTTCTGTCAGAGAAGGAAGGGAGTGCGCAACCAAGCCACCGGTGAAGCAGGTTTGGCTCTACTGCTTCAGTTACATATTTGATGAAGCTGCTTCAGGTGGATGTAAAAGACCCCCTGGCACTTTATTAAAAAAGGAAAATTTATTTACAAAGCTCTTACTGATATTTATCCCTTAGCCATCTCCTTGAATATCATTATCATACCTTTTTGCTCTGAAGGACTGCGCCCATTGCGACACCAACACTTTCTGTTTAAGCAATCAACTTGAAAGCAAAGCTCACGGAACTCACACACTAAGATTACAGCTGAGTATTGTGAAAAAAAAATCCAATCTTTCTCCAACTAAATCCTGGTAATTCCTTAATATAACATTGTGCACGTTAAATGAATCCCAATGATGGAGAAGGGAAGATTGCAGAAATACCCAGTCATTACTGTTCTGGTAAGGTACTTCTTTAGTAAAAAACAACTGCTAAATTCAAGCATCTGCAAATTCTTAAGTCTCCAGGATACTTCTTTAAACATTTTTCACTTTAGTTCAACTTTTTGCTTAGTTGTTTATGTTTTTATAGGTTTATAGTTACATTGTAGGAAGTACAGAAACATTTAAAAAGTATGAAGTAATTTGCCACTGACAAATCTGTAGTGGGCTTTGGACGGCGTCAAGGATATCAAGGATCAACGATCAGCTTTATTCAGCATACACATTTGCACGTATTGGAGATTTTTGTGGTGTGTTGATGTGACGTGCAACAAAAGCAACAACACTCAACAATTATGAGAATAAAGAATTTCATAAAAAATAAATTTCGATATTGAAGTACAGATAAGGAATAAAATATGTATAAATACATAAATGCCATCATATATTTACAATTTAAGCAGCATTATGAAAAGTGGTTTAAAGTGTTTACAGTGCAATGCAAGTCACTGAGGTGATAGATAAGAGGGTAGGTGGGGTGGCTACCTGAAACGGTTGATCAGATTAACTGCCTGGTGGAAGAAACTTTTAAGATGGCATGAGGTTTTTGATTTAACAGCCCTACAGTGTTTTCCAGAAGGGAGCTTTTGGGAAAAGGCAGTTTGTTGGGTGGGCAGTGTCTGAAATGATTTTTCCTGCCTGCTTCTTTGTCTTGGACACATTAAGTCCCCCAGAGATGATAGACAGTAGCCAATGGCTTTTCCTGTTGACAGATCACTGTGGTGTTTTATATATTGTGAAAGGATGCTTAAAGTCTGTAAATGGAATCCAAATTTACGGCACCTTTAACCCTGTCACCAAAACTGGTGTCTGGATCCTTTGTTCTTAATCTACCTCTCTTGTGTCTGTGGAATGGAACTTCAGCATTTTCAGGATTTGAGGTTGTTAGTGACCTAAGAAAATATGTAACCTTTTAATGAGGGGAAGTAACCAGGAAGGCAAGTTTGCATTTAATCACTGGTTTCAATAAACATCTAGACCTCCCAAAGCACTTTGCAAACAATGAAGTACTCTTAGCATGTAGTCACTGTTGTAATGTAAGAAAGCACCACTGAGGAATAAAGGGAGAGATATTATTAGTTCTTAACCAAGTGCCATGGAGGTGAAGGCTCTTCTAACACTTGTACTCTGTTTTAAATCATCAACAGCCTATTGTCCTCTGTAGGTAACGTAGCAAATCATCTAGTCTTTGGGCCTGATTGTTCACTAACCCTTTCACCTGTGGTGAATGGTTATAAATTTATGTCAGCTGGTTGAGTAAAAAGCATCCTCTGGGTAATGGCTGTTAACAGTCTCAAGTGAGAGAAATTTGAGTGCTATCAGTCAAAGTGACAAAAAGCATGGGTTCATATCACAATGTGACCTACAATCTGACACTAATGGGTCTTGTTGAAAAACTGCTACATTTCTGAGATTGAAAGGAGGTCTTGAGAGTCAAATAATTTTATCAATCTCATGTTGATTCTAACTCCTACTTGCATTTATGAACCAATTTAACATAGGTAACTGAGCAAAAGAGCCTCTTGAGTGCAAATTAAAATATACCTGATCCTTAAGGAAGTGGAAGAACTGAGCTGATAATTCCAAAAGAGCTGGTTGAATACGCAGCTGTTAACACGGGACGTGAGAGGGGACAGTGACAGATAAATTATGTCAAAGAAAATGAGTGTCCTTGATGGGTGATAGGAATGGGAGAGGCTAGAGGTATAAGACATGAGGCCATGAATAGATTTACATATGTGAAAACTAAAAGAACTATAGGATTTGGAACCAGTGAAGGTTATCCAGGATGGGTGTTGGAGAGATTTAGTTCGAACATGTGCCGAACATGTACTTACTTTAGAAACTATCTAGGGTTACCCATAGCCCTCTATTTTTCTAAGCTCTATATACCTATCCAGGAGTCTTCTAAAAGACACTATCGTATCCGCCTCCATCACTGTGGCTGGCAGCCCATTCCATGCACTCACCACTCTCTACATAAAAAACTTACCCCTGACATCCCCTCTGTACCTGCTTCCAAGCACCTTAAAACTGTGCCCTCTCGTGTTAGCCATTTCAGCCCTGAGAAAAAGTTGTGGTGTCACTGAAATCCCCTTGTATGTCCCCCCTTCCCAGGTGTGGTTGCGAATTTGAAACTGAAGTCCCTTCCCATTAAATTTTAGAATTTTAGCAAGAATACTAAATGCTACCATCATCTTGTTTCTTTACTTGATATATGGCCTTTTCTACTAGAGAATTTGCTGTAGAACAAAATCAAAGATACTCATGTGAAGGACATGATGAAGATTGAGGGTTTTTATGAAGTACTTCATCCAGTCCTCATTGGCTGTCTTTCTATCCTTGAGGTGTTGCTCTCCATTCTTGCTCTTCAGCTAACTAGATCTTTATGTTTAGACCATCGATGAAATTGATACTTGTGAAAAATCAATGAGGTACCAATGTCCAAGTGGTTAAGGTGTTCGTCTAGTGACCTGAAGGTCGCTAGTTCAAGCCTCAGCGGAGGCAGCGTGTTGTGTCCTTGAGCAAGGCACTTAACCACACATTGCTCTGTGATGACACTGGTGCCATGCTGTATGGATCCTAATGCCCTTGGACAACATCGGTGGCGTGGAGAGGGGAGACTTGCAGCACGGGCAAATGCCGGTCTTTCATATAAACTTGCCCAGGCCTGCGCCCTGGAATCCTTCCAAGGCGAAAATCCATGGCCTCACGAGACTAACAGATACTTATGAATGATCAATGGATCTCCTAATCCTCATTAAACCAGTCTCTGTGTTTCCGGTAAAGAAGACAAGAGTTTCTTCACTGGTGCCAATTATGGTGGGCTTCAATGCAATATTGCAAATTATTCAATATTTCTGTTACTTCTGCTTTTTTTATTTCAGGTTGATGGAGATTGGAGTAGGTTAGGTCAGCCTGACTGTCATCAATACCTGTCATGGTGTGGGTGACAACAATGACCTTGCTTAGATGGTGACTCAAAGTAACAAGTGTCACTACCTGAATTGGGAATATTACCATACAATCTTGGACTTGTCCCTTTGACAAGACAGCAGGTCATATGCTAACAAGACCATATTTCAAGCATTTTGTCAGCATAATTATGCTATCCTTTCTCTTACTTTGTTAAAAGACATTGAAAATGCCTTGGAGAATCATGTCATCTTCGTCTGGGATGCGGGACAGAGCTTTTATGCATTCAAGGCCCTTGTTGGCTTCATCCATAGCTTCCAGAGGTTTGATCTACCTTCTGATGAACATAGAATGCTGGCTCTGCTTTTGATTGACTAGAAGAGCCACGAGTCATTTACTTATCCCATAGTGCGAGTGCTGAGTCACCAGACTAACTTATTAGTCATGGCAATACATACTCCATGAATAAGACATGCTTCCGTTTTTCCCTTCCAGAAGAATGTTGTAGTTATTGCATTGTTCTTTGAGGTGGCCTTCTCTTGCACATCAATTTTTATTCAGGAGTCCAGTCATACCCTCATGTATCAGCTTGTGTTATTATTATTTCTCTAAGATTTCTCTTGTAAATCTGCTGGTGAACCTCATATGCTAAATTCTAGGCCACTCTACTTAACTTCATTTGCTTCGGAACATAACCAATCTTGGTGTTCTACAGAGCAATTTGTCTTTTCTAATTTAAGTCATTCACAAGCTATATAATCTCCTTAATGTATCCTTAATGCTACATTCTCTTGACAAAATGTGTTAACCAGTGATTGATAACTTAATGAGCAATGCCTCTAATTGGGTCCCTGTTGCTGGAGTTATGAGACAAGGTTTAAGGTGACTTTGAAGTGATAGCTCACATTACTCATTCAACTCTTGGTTTCAGTGAAACTTGCTTCATAATCGTCAGGTTGCGAAGTGCCAGAGGAAATAGTAACTGTAATGACTAAAAGGTTACATGTTCCTCCAGGGTATATCCGAAGCTTTAGCACTTGATGACAGACATTTAGATTGGACAACAGTGCATCACTTTCTGAAAGGTATTTAAATTGTTGGTTCACCCCAACTGACTTTACTTTTGTAAAGAACAGGCCAATAAAACCATTCCATGAAGTACATGGTTATTACTATTGTATGGACCCTGTTCTGTATTTCATATTCTTTAACCCATTATTTCTGAAGTGATTATTTGTCTTTATTTACATTTCTAGTGAAACTCTTATATTTGAAGAACCTCACCAATATTTTCCCAGGTGCTTGCTGATAGTTTGTTTTTAAGGTCATCAGTTATATTATGAAACTCTGCCGTGGACGGTCCCACGCCTGGCTACAAAAGGAGGAAGGTTGGGCTTGGGGCTAGCAACTCCATCCTGTTAAAACCCAGTAGCACGGAAACACAAACAGAAGTTTCCATGGGAGAGAAAGCATACACTGAGAAGATGGGTTACATCTGGAGACAACGTGAAAGACTGGCCCAGGACAGAGGACTCAGGCAAGCTACCGTCGGTGGCTTATGCCCCGGCAGGGGTGCTGGGCTTAGGGAAATTATATTGTGATATCCCAGAGCCATATCCCATATCCAACTGAAGCTTTCCAACCTGCTTGAAAACATTGTAATTACACATGCCTCTCCCAATTTCTCTTAATCATATCCTTTCTACAGTCTGACAATCAGAACTACAGGCATATTATTTGAACATTTAAAATAGGGTAGTTGAAAACTGGGGAAAATAAAGATGGATCTATGTTTTTACTTAAATCTACGCCTGTTTGATATTAGTTAATGAGTGAATTCTAAATTTTTTCGGCAACCAAGTGAAATAACAGAAGGCTGACTGCATATTTCAGGACAGTTAAGGATGTGAATCTTCTTCCATTTATATAAAGTGAATGAAAAATCATGAACTTTGCATTGTTTATCTGTCCCCATAGGTTCCAGATGAGCAAGGTCAAATCCCCTGAAATTAAACTCCAAGAATAGCTTCTTCCCCACTGCTTTTAAACAAATTTAAGTTCAGTTGTCATTCAACCAAATATGAATACCCATGGATACAGCAAAACAACATTCCTCGAAGGCCAAGGTTCAATTCACAGCACTGACGGTCACACACAGCGCAAGGCACTTATAGCACATATAAGATAGCAGTAAACATACAGTCACACAAAAAAATAGCTCAAGTCCTGAGTGTCATGTCTTATAGATTGATGATACATGCGATGTTGCAGGCAAAAACATGCCCGCCCGTGCTTAAAAAACAAGTGCAGCTGCCGACAAACGTAATCTAGCTTGTCTTCCTCTGAAGTGAAAAACACAGAAATAGTGCAAATAACTATTACTGTGTTCGTGTAGTAGTTACGCTGGAGGGCTGTACAGTTGGGAGGGGCCGGCCCTCAACCCAGCATAGATGCTGTGCCACACAATCTCTGGCATCTCCCCACCTGGGTGCCAAACCGCGGCATGAGGCCCCTGTGTGATCTGCAAATGAGGCCACACAGCTCCCCCACTGCTGGTCTCACAACAGACCATTGAATTGAACTCACATTACCACATTACCAATGTACACGCGGGTTAAGAAGAACGTCCAAGACAGTCATTCATGCCGTTTGTTGGATCGTGCACCACCTCCGATGCCTTCTTCCCTGGGTGGCTGAAGCAGGCTGCAGCACGGTGCATAGCAAGTCCATCTACACTGCTATTGAGCAACTCGTCAGTGGGGCACACCTGCAATACTTGATATCCTTGACAACCAGCCGTGTGTTGTGATTGTAAAAAGGATGTAAAGGACGAACAGTTATACCTTTGATTTGAGCCAAAGAGGGTGCTGAGTCCGAGTGTGCCGCCATCTTACCAGAATCAATCACTCCTTTCACATCCCCTTCTCAGTGATACTGCCACAGTCTTGTACTCTTAACTCTAACTTTCTTGGTTATTTTGCTATTGTCCCTTCAATACTTTTTGCATTACTTCAGATGCACTTCAATCTTTGCACTCTTCTGCTGAATGTTGTATTTATTATTACCATGCTTACTCCCTGAGCTTCAGGCAGACAACGAATTTCATTGCTCTTTGGTGCACAGGACAATGAACTAATCTAATCTAATCAAATTGTAAGCATGACTTCACACAAAGTGTAGTGGAACTCTGGGTCTCCCCAGAACACTGACTTTTGGAGGAGAAAATAGGGATTGAAGGGCAATGGTTTTAAGAGTTAAGATGGGAAAGGGACATTAAGATATGCCAGCCATGATCCACGTGAGTGGTTGATTCATAGAGTTGATCTACCTATTATTTATCTATCTCTCCCTACGTTCCTACCCAGATTCTCTCCATTAATACTAGACCTTGCTTAATTTAGATAAGAAGTATTCTGATAGCTTGTCAAATACCTGACTGAAACTAGTTAAGAATTTGTTTAATCTTTCAAATCATGGGTATGGACACATGGGCAGTTCATGACATCACAGGGGACAAATCCAGACAAAGTTTCTCGATGTGCATGTGCACTCTCAAATCAAGCTGTTCCTTATTTTCTAGGCCCTTTTATTAACTGGCATTTGCTATCTCAGTGCAAGTGGATGGCTTGCATTATGTAGGTAAATGATTGGACTCAGCAAAAATAGCTCTGTACTGACTCTGAAATGATTACAGAGTTGCAGATGATATCGGGAATCATCAGGTTGTCCATGAAGCTTTATTCATTGTTGCTACTTGGATGTTATTGCAAAAATGCATATATTGGCCAAACTGGATTCCTGTTTTAAATGTGGGGGTGAAACCCATTGTTGTCGTCTGAAGGTATTGTCATAAAATTATTAAGAAGTTGCAGGAAGAATCACTAATTATTTCCAAATAAAGGTGGTTATATATTGGAGTTGAATTTGCAGGTGTTCCATGCATCTGCTGCCTTTGTTCATTAAGATGGTGAAGGCCATGGGGTTATAGAAATACTATGGTTTAAAACAATGTTAAACTTTTAAATTAACGGTGTTACTTCACTGAGAACAATGTGTGGTCGATGGGTGAATAGACCAGGGTACAAGTTATCCCTCAATCAGGGTCACATGAAGCCTTGGGAGCAGGTGGTGGATGGTCATACGAGCATTTGGTGCATAGCACAAGTCCTGACACCAGGCAGACAATCTCTGAAGAGTGTTGATAATGACTGGGGTCATCTGTCTTGTAAAGACGCTGCCCAGAAGAAAGCAATGGCAAACCACTTCTGTGGAAAAATTCCCCCAGAACAACCTTGGTCATGGATAAGACTGTGATTGCCCACATCATATGACACTGCACATAATGACGATGACAAGTTAATGTCTGGTTACAGTTTTGGATGATAAATTTTTAGGGTTGAATAAAGAGTACTTTATGATGTGGATGACCACAGCATAGAGTCATACAGACAAGAATTAGGCTGTTCAGCCCATTAAGTCTGATTATCATGCATTTACACTAATCTTATCCTTTTTACATTTTATTCTCCCTAAATTCCCAACATCAACTCATTAGCAATTGTTGCAAAGACTGTAACTGTGGCATTGGATAATGTTGCTGAATGGACTTCAAATGGATGATTGATTTCTAATTAAGGGAGAAGTGAACGAGAATAGATCCAGAACTAATGGCACAATATGGAGACAAACCAGACAAACACAAATCTACTTAGAGATGTCAATGAACAATGACAATAGCCTAATTAAAAATTCTTATTTTTGTTATTTAGATTCTGACATGGCCTTGCACCCACTCTTTCTCTGTAACCACCCAACCCCCACCACTGTCAAGCATTAAGTTCTGTATGATCTCCATTTCAAGACCATTATTTCTCTTTAACTCCCCTTTTGGTGATTGTTCCTTCAGTCACTGAAGTCAGTGGTAGGGAGGCTATTGCAAAGGATTCTTGTGTCATAAAGCAGTGGCTGGGAACGGACCCAAGTGCAAGACACAGACACTGAAGGACTAGGGGCAGGACTAGGATACAGAGTGAGAGCAAAGACATGGATACGAAAGCCGGGAACCCGGAACAGGACTGGACAAGAGAGCTAGGAGCCCGGGCTTGGACTCCGAGCCAGAGACTGGACAAGGACCCCGTACCTGGGTCTTGCCTCTGGTTCGGACCCCAGAACTAGGCAAGGACGAGGCTTGGCAGGCAGGCAGGATGAGACCGGAGTCTTCAGGCTTGAGGCTAGAGGCGAAGCTTGGCAGGAGGTTGGAGGCTGGAGTCTTCAGGCTTGAGGCTAGAGGCTAGAGACTTGAGATGAGGCTTGGCAGGAGGCAGGAGGATGGAGTCTTCAGGCTTGAGGTTAGGGGCTAGAGATGAGGCTTGGCAGGAGGCAGCAGGTTGGGGTCCAGGCTAGAGATTAGAGGCTAGAGACCTGAGGCGAGGCTTGGCAGGAGGCAGGAGGCTGGAGTCTTCAGGCTTGAGGCTAGGCAGGAGACTGGAGTCTTCAGGCTTGAGGCTAGGCAGGAGGCTGGAGTCTTCAGGCTTGAGGCTAGAGGCTAGAGACTTGAGGTGAAGCTAGGCAGGAGGCTGGAGTCTTCAGGCTTGAGGCTAGGCAGGAGGCTGGAGTCTTCAGGCTTGAGGCTAGAGGCTAGAGACTTGAGGTGAGGCTTGGCAAGAGGCAGGAGGCTGGAGTCTTCAGGCTTGAGGCTAGGCAGGAGGCTGGAATCTTCAGGCTTGAGGCTAGGCAGGAGGCTGGAGTCTTCAGGCTGGAGGCTAGGCAGGAGGCTGAAGTCTTCAGGCTGGAGGCTAGGCAGGAGGCTGGAGTCTTCAGGCTTGAGGCTAGAGGCTAGAGACTTGAGGCGAGGCTTGGCAGGAGGCAGGAGTCTTCAGGATTGAGGCTAGGCAGGCTCCTCCTGGGCAGGGCGCGGTTCACCTGGGCAGGGCGCAGATCTCCACCCGACAGAGGCAAAGGACAGGAAGGGACAGAACCAACCGCAGGTAACGGCAAGACGGCCTGGCTTACCTGATGGAGGCAAGGGACAGGAAGGGACAGAACCAACCGCAGTAAACGGCAAAACGGCCTGGCTTACCCAACGGAGGCAAGGGACAGGAAGGGACAGAACCAACCGTAAGTAACAGCAATACGGCCTGGCTTACCCGGCGGAGGCTAGGAACAGGAAGGGACAGAACCAGCCGCAGGGTAATGGCAAGACAGCCTGATTTCCCCAGCGGAGGCAAGGGACAGGAAGGGAGCTCGGTATGGGGTGGCTCCAGGACAAGACTGCAGGCAAGACGAGGCGAGAGTTACCAGCAAGACCAGGCAAGGCTTCAGGCAATGCAAGATGAAACGAGAACTTCAGGTGAGGTGAGAGTTACTGTCAAGGCTTCAGGCAAGGAAACAGAAGGCAGAGGAAGGGATACAAGGAATAAGGACAAGAACAATCCAGCCGCCACGCCCTGGTCTCTGAAGGTATTTATGCAGCCAGCCCCAACGAGCATCAGCTGCCTCAATTAGAGCTCAACAAGAACAGAAACAGCGTAGACAGGAAAACCTGGAGCAAGGGCTGATGGACCAGACCGTGAACCGGAATACAGACTTCACAGACCGGACCATGACATTCTGGGATTCTTAAATTCAGACAATTCTTAAATTCTTAGAATTATGAACATTTAGAAAACCATGACCTAATTAGGGGCAGTCAGCATGGTTTAGTGCAGGGCATGTCATATCTTACTTAATTCACTGAGTTTTTCATGGAGGTGATGAAGGTGATCGATGAAGTTAGAACTTTAGATGTTGACTACATGGGTTTTTGTAAGGCACTTGACCAGGTCCCTCCCAGTAGGCTCATCCAGAAGATTCAGATGCATGGGATCCATGGTGATTTGGCTGTTTGGATTTAGAATGGGCTTGTCTACAGAAGATGAAGGGTAGTGGTCGATGGTGCTTATTCTGGTTGGAGAAATGGCTGACAGAGTTTAATCCAGCCAACTGTGAGGTGTTGCACTTTGGGAGATCAATTGTAAAAGGAAAGTACACAGTTAGTAGCAGGACACTTAATAGTGTCAAGGTATGCAGGGACCTTGGAGTCCAAATTCATAGCTCCCTGCACAGTTTGATCGGATGGTAAAGAAGGCTTGTGACATGCTTGTCTCTATTAGTCAAGACTCTGAGTGCAAGATTCAGGAAGTTATGTTGTAACTTTATAAAACTCTAGTTATCCTGCATCTTGAACATTGCATTCAATTCTGGTGATCCCATTATTGGAAAGATGTGGAGGATTTGAAGATGATGCAGAAAAGGTTTACAGGAATGCTGCCTGAATTAGAGAGCACAAGTTATAAGGAGAGGCAGGATAATCTCCAGTTATTTTCTCTGGAGCGGTTGAGGCTGAGGGAACACCTAATAGAAGGTTATAATATTTAGAGAGGTATAGATGATTTGGACAGCCAATATCATTTCCCCAGATTTGAAATGTCTAATACCAGAGCGCAGCCATTTAAGTCAAAAGGGGGTAAGTTCGAAAGAGATGTGCAGGGCAAATATTTCACACAGGAAGTGGTGAGTACTTTGAATGTGCTGCCAGAGGTAGTAGTGGGTCAATTAGGATAGAGAGATCAAGAAGCTCTTAGATAAGTGCATGACTGTACAGGGAATGGAAGGATATGAAAGCTGTGTAGAGAGAAGGGAATAGTTTATTTCAGAATCAAAATCAGGGTTTATTGTCATTGTCTCAAATGATGCGAAATTTGTTTTGCAGCACCGTAGGACTTTGTAAATTCTCCTCGTGATCACGTTGGTTTCCACTGGTTGCTTCGGTTATCTCCCACTTTCCAAAGATATATGGTTAGGTTTGGAGATAGTAAGTTGTGGACATGCTATACTGGCTCTGAAAGCATGGTGATGCTTTCAGGCTGCCCCCAGCACAATACTTGCTGATTTCATTTAATGCTAATGATTCATTTCACTGTATATTTTGATGTTTCAATGTATATGTGACAAATAAAGCTAATCTTTAATCACTATTTAGTACAGTGTAAAGAGAAAAAATACTATAAGGTACAATATAAATGAGTAGAGCAAAAAATAGCAATGATGATATAGATTTCATGGGATCATGGACCATTCAGAAATATGGTGATGGAGGGGAAGAAGCCGTTCCTGAGTCATTGAGTGTGAGTCCTTAACCCAGAGATTTATTTTCTTGGGACATACTCAACAAATCTATAGAATAGTAATGATAACAGAATCAATTAACGGCCGCCAAACTAGGGCTTTCAACCAGAGTGCAGTAGACAACAAACTGTGCAAATGCAAAAAGAAGAAACAATAAAATAAATATATATGTAATGTGAGATGTAGTATTCTTGAAAGTGAGTCCATTGTTGTGGGAACATTTCAATGATGCGGCAAATGAAGTTGACTGAAGTTATCCCCTTTGTTCAATAGTCTGTTGGCTGAGGGGTAGCAACTGTTCCTAAACCTGGTGGTGTGAGTCCTGAGGCTCTTGTACCTTCTTCCTGATGGCAGTAGCAAGAAGAAAACATGTCTTGAGTAGTGGGGGACCCTGATGATGGGTGATGCTTTCCTTCAACAGTGTTTCATGTAGATGTGCTTAATATTTGGGATGGCTTTACCCATGATGGACAGGGCCATGTCCATTACATCTTGTGGAATTTTCCGTTCAAGGGCATTGGTGTTTCCACACCAGGCTGTGATAAGGCCAGTCAATATACTCTCCACTACACCTCCATACAAGTTTGTCAAAGTTTTAGATGTCATGGCTCATGCATATCTGATTTCTTCTTCCTGTAGTCAAAAATGAGATCTTCAGTTTTACTGACATTGAGTGAGAGGTTGCTGTTGCACCATTCAACTAGATTTTCAATCTCCTTCCTACTATATGCCAATTTGTCACCATCTTTGATACGGCCAACAATAGTGGTGTCATCAGCAAACTTGAATATAGTATTGAAGCCATATTTAGCCTTATAGTCATTCTATAAAGTGAGTAGATTAGGGGCTAAGCACACTGCCTTGAGGTGCACCTGTACTGATGGTGATTGTGGAGGAGAACTTGTTGCCAATCTGTACTCACTGGCGTCTGCAAGTGAGGAAATCGAGGGTCCAGCTGCATATATCAAGGCCTAGGTCTTGGAGCTTACTGACTAGTTTCAAGGGGATGATAGTGTTGAATGCTGAGCTGTAGGAAGTAATAGCACTCAAGACCTGCCACTGCAGTTGAATATCCTTCCTGAATTCAATATTGGGCCAGAATTGTCACTTTGCATGTGAGATGGATTTCTGGAGGTCAGACCTGGACCTCTTGTACTTTCCTGGGTCTCAAGTCCTGAACACCACCAATCCAGCCCTCAGCAGATTGCTCATCTCTTGGTTCATCCATGGCTTTTGGCTGGGCAAGACTCAGAGTGATTTTGTGGGGACACACTCATTTACAAGTGTCTTAATAAAGTCCATAACAAGTGTGGCATATTCATTCAGATCATTCTTGAATATGGCCTAGCCCACCAACTCAAAGCAATCCCATGGCCTCTCCTCTGCCTCTCGTAACCACCTCTGTGTTGTCCTTATCTTTGGTGCTTTGCTCTTCAGCCAATTCTCAAATGCTGGTAGGTGGAGGATGGCCAGATGATCAGATTTCCCGAAAGGCAGTCTAGAGATGGAATGGAAGGCATTCCTGATGGCAGTGCAGCAGTGGTTGAGTGTGATGTCAACGATGAACTTCTCAATATGTTTCAATGGACATGTGATAAATAAAAAAAATCATTATCACAAAACTCCTGTGAAGCACCTTGGACTATTAAAGGTGCAATGTAAACTCTGGTTGTTTATTTAGTGTTAAGGACACAAGGTCTGCCAGGTACATAAATAAGCAAGTACAAGAAGGGACAGCTGTGGCTAGCATGGGAACTGATCTGAGACAGAAAACTACTGTGAAATCCAGTACTGTAATAGGTATCTGTGGCTTTAACATAATCGGGGAGCTCAGGCGACAATTATAAATCATTCACCTTTTCCTTTTGTGATTTATTGTGTTAATTGAGACTTTGGTCAAATGATTATATGGCAATTGCATCCAAATGACCAATATTCAAAAACATATTTATTGTGTTCAAAGTCTCTGAATAATGCAGAGCTGAGTATTGAATAGATCAAAACCCACCTAGTTATTGCTATTTGATATGGCACAGAATTGATAATCTATAAGCAATCAAGTTTATGTTTCTTTTTTCTTCAATTCCTTTAATGTAGCTGACATTTTAAATAAAATTCTATTGCAATGAATTAGTAGTTTTATATTTGATGTTTCACCATGAAGGAGGTAATCCAAAAATCCACAGAACCAAATAATATTTCCAAATTGCACATAATTACTTATGAGTAAGCTTGTGTTGATTTAAGGGGTAAATTTATGCAAGGTTTTGATTTTGTGATCTTGGGGATATAAGGAATTTATTTTGCCCGTAACAATAAATAGTGGAGTTGTGCTCTAATGTGAAGATTTAAAACTAAGTTCCTTTAGTAGGAAAGAATAATGATAAAGCAGAGGACACTTCTTTACCCAAGAACTGGTGATTGCATTGACTTTAGAGCCACGAGGATCTGAGGAGAAAAGTGTTGTTGCTTTCAAGGAGAAGTTTAATGAGTAAATGAGGGAGAAAGCTACTGGAGTTCCATGCTCACAAGGATAGATAAAGAGGGTGGAAGAAAGCTTTTTTGGAGTTTAAATGTTGAAAGAGACAATTGAGGTGAAAAGACTATATCTTTGTTCTAAATCTATTTGACTAGATCTTCATACCTGTCGGGTAGTTTCATGGTATTTTATTTTTTATTTAGAGGTGTGCCATGGTAATAGGCTCTTCCACCCCAATGAGTCCTCATCTCTCAATTACACCTTGTGACCAATTACCTTACTAACCCATACATCTTTGGAGAGTGAAAGGACTCCTTACAGACAGTGGCGGGATTTAAACTTGGATCAAAGTAAACGTGGAACTGAAATACAGTTGCACTAGCTGCTAAGCTACTGTGCTCCCTCTGGCATAGTCAGTAATATAGTGATAAACACACTCTCCTCCAGTGGTTGTACTCCTTATTCAGGTTCTGAAACTTGTTTCCATTCAATGGCAAATGGAATAAATTGAAAGTAGTACAAAGAAGTCACTGGTTCAAATGAAAAGAGTGTTTGGAGCCCTGTGTAGTAGAAAAGGAGGAGCATAATGGGCAATTTTGGTCCTCTTGCAGTATATGAGAAGGTACAGTGGGAAGGTGAGTGGGTATTAGGGAAAGTGAAGGAGTGAAGCAGAAATAATATTTCAAGCCTCTAGAGATGAATAACAGAAGTTGCCAACAACTGAAATAAAAAGAAATTACTTTACTTTCTGCTCATTCTTAAGTCTGATTATAATGTAAAGAATATTGACCATATGACCATAAGACATGGGTGTAGAATTAGGTTACTTGGCCCATCAAGCTCTCTCCACCATTCCACCATGACTGATTTATTATCCCTCTTAATCCCATACTCCTGCCTTTGACTCCTTTACTATTCAAGAATCTATCAACCTCCACTTTAAGTACACCCAATGACTTTGCATCACAGCCATTTATGGCAACAAAGTCCACAGATTCACCATCCTCTGGCTAAAGAAATTCCTTCTCATCTCTGCTCTGAAAGGCCATCCCTGTCTTCTGACGTTCCCACTGGTCCTACACTTTCCCACTGTAGGAAATATCTTCTCCATATCCACTCTATTTAGGCCTTTCAATATTCATTCTTCTGAACTCCAGTGAGTACAGGCACAGAGCCATCAAATGCTTCTCATACGTTAACCCTTTCATTCCTGGGAATGACTTTTGTGAACCTCCTGGTTCCCCTCCAATGCCAGCACATCCTTTCTTAGATGAGGGACCCAAAGTTGCAAGACTACCGTGCAGTAAATATCCTTTGGGCCTGCTTTATCTGCAGGAAAATAAGGAGCAGATTCGAAGGCCAATTTTTCACACCATGCTGGAATCTGAAAGACACTCTCTGAGGAAGTGATGGAGGCCGGTACTCTCACAACACTGTATAAGAAGCATCTGGAAAGCTTTGGAACAAATGTGGGAAATTGGTAAGTGCAATAACCAACATGGATTTGGTGGACCAAAAGGTTTATTTCCGTGCTGAATGACTTTATGATTTTAAGTGTAGAAAACAGTGTGCAAATGGGATACCCACATCTGAATCTGCCCCTGGGCTTTAGTTATTTTTACAATGGTCTGCCACTCGGGGAATAGAACTTAGGGCCGTCTGCTGCAAGCCTAAAGCATGTTCTTAGGGCATTCCGTGAATGATCCGGATTCACTCTAATGCTGATAATTTATTAAAGTTAGCATGATTCAGTTAACTTGGACATGGAGTCCCTGCAATATATCTTATATTACTGGCCTTGTTGCATAAACCAGTTGGAGACAAGAGCTGTTGTTTTTGTCAGCTTACTGCTGGAATAGAATAAATTTCAAATGAGCAGTGCATGAATGTGATAATGGTTTAGGAAAGGGACACTACTGGATTAATTTCTGACCGCAGTCAATTACAATGTGTGTGTGTGTGTGTGTGTGTGTGTGTGCGTGTGTGTGTGTGTGTGTGTGTGTGTGTGAGAGAGAGAGAGAGAGAGTACGTATGATGTGAAAGTGAGAGATATATGCATCAGAGATTTGTGTGTCTGCATTTCAGATACTAGTTTGTGTTTATAGAGTTTACATTTAATCTAGAACAGTACAGCCCTGGGCCTGTCATTTGGTTCACAATTCTGTGCCGATCTTGATGCCGATTTATACTAAATGTCCTCTTCCTTCATATCACCCATATCCCTCCATTCTCATTAGATTCATGTATCTATCTAAAAGCCTTTTAAACTCCACTGTACTGCCTGCGTCTACTATTACCCTGGTTCCTCATTCCAGGGACATAACACTCTCTGTGTAAAAAAACTTGCCCCTCATGTCACTTTTAAGCTCCCCCACCAACTTCAACTTTAAAAGTATGTCCATTGGTGTTTTATATTTCTACCCTGGGGGAAATATTCCAATTATCTACCATATCTGTGCCTCACATAATTTAAAAATCCTCCATTAGGTCACCCCTTGCTTCCCACTCTATAGGAAGAACAAACCAAGTTTGTCTAACCTTTCCTTACAGCTCATCCCTCTAATTCAGGCTGCATCCTGGAGAGTCTCTTCTGTAGACTTCCTACACTATCTACATGTTTCTTATAATGAGGTGACCTGAATTACACACAATAATCCAAGTGTGATCTGGACTACATTTATATAGCTGCAGAATGATTTTCCTTATTCTTGTACACAAGTCCTCAGCACTTAAACAGTAAATGGTAGGCCTTCAGGAGCATTGATGTACAGATAGTTCTAGAAGTGCAAGTTTCTAGCTCCCTCAAAGTGGCAAAACCAATAGACACGGTGGTAAAGAAGGCATATGACATTCTTGTCTTTACTAGTTGGGGTATTCGCTGTAAAAGATGTGAAGTAATGTTAGAGCTGTATAAAATATTGCTCAAACCACATTGGGAATATTGTGCGGAGTCCTTGTTACAATACTACAAGGAGGCTGTGGAGGATTTGGAGAGAAAATGTTCAGTTGGATGTTGTTTGGATTGAAGAGTATTATGTGTAAGGAGTGGTTGGACAAACTTGGGTAATTTTCTTTGGCGAGTCAGAGACTGAGGGGAGATCTAATAGAAGTACATAAAGTCATGAGAGGTGTAGATTGGGTAGACCCAGCCTCTTCCCCAGGATGGAAATGTCAAGTACTAGGGGTCATATGGAGATTGCATTTCCTGATATCTGGAGCACAAACAATCTAAAGGTGCTGCTCGGGAGGGGGTGAAAGCAGATGTGATAGCAATGTTTAAGGGGTACTTAAATAGGCAGGGAACTGAAGGACATAGGCTACTTGCAGGTAGATATGCATTTCCATCAATGGAACTGGGTAAGATGGAAGACAAGTTAGTACACACTGAACCTCAATGAAAGGTTCATTTCAATCATTTTAGCAGAGGGGAAGCAGAAGCTGAAAATCCAAAGAGATTAAAGGGCAAACTTTACTGTCAACATGGTGTTCAGAAGACTGTCTCACCTGCTGTAAAATATCTAATAATGCAAACTTCATTCCCTCAGGGAACTGGCCGGTAAAGTATTTGAATTATGCAATTCGCACACACTTGCCTTATCCACAGTTCTGTAATGTTTTTCAGAAATGCATTCAGGGTGAGAGCAGTTCTCATTTGCTTACAGTATGTGCAATCTCGCAGGTGGAGATAATTTGAAGAAAGAGTCCAAAACCATTCTCTAAACACTTGAGTCCTAGTTAGAGATGGCAGATTGAGATGCTTGTTTATTTGAATTTTTTTGTAACACCCGTTTAACATTCATTGTAGGTAGTGATTAGCCCAGTAAGGATAATGAGAATGCCGTACAGAATTAAATTCACTTTTACCTTTGATCTAAAATGATAGATGTTATTTTAGCATGGTTATTAACTCATTTCAAATGACATTTATCTTTGCTAGTGAATTTCAGTCCTTGTTAAAGTAAATTTTCTTTTTATATAGATGACAATTTATCGTTAAGAAAACGTGAAATCCTAAGATTAAGTTGATGAATCATCCCCAGCAAATGTTCTGTACAATTGCCAATCTTTTTACTCTTGAAAGTAGAAAATGTGATTTGCTGGGTGTCAGTGCTCAGGTTAATGTTACTAATGAGTAATGGATGGTATACAGAGATTATCGTGGTCCTGAAGTGTTAAACCACATGCAAAGTGTCTTCTATTGGCTCAAGAGATTGAATTCAATTGTCTTTAAACTCAAAAAACCTCTCATATCATCAATATATATCATGAAACAGTTACATGCACTTCAGCTAAACTGAAGGAATGTTATTTTAACAAGAAAAAAACTCATTTCATAAGCACTAGCTTAGCAAAAAGGTTTTGGGAGGATGTTTCATTTATGTTGATAGCCCTACCCTCCTACTTTACAACAGCGATTTGAGTTGCAAAATATTTCAACTGTTGTAAAGCGCTTTCTGAAAAGTGCTATATATATGCAAATTCTATTTTCCAGATACCGGTTGGAATATATTCAAAAACAATTTGCCTTCTGCCACAAGAGGTCTATGGTGGATATAATCTCACTGACTCACCAGTTGGCCCTAGACAACAGCAATACTGATGTCAGGCTGTTGTTTATTGATTACAGCTCAGTGTTCAAGTCTACTATCCCCTCAGTACTAATCAACAAGCCTCAAAACTATGCTGGTGGTGTAGAAGGTTGTTGTAGTTTAAAACAGGACATTGATGGAATGCAGAGCTGGGGCTGAAATGTGTCAGATGGATTTCTGTATTGTAAAGGGTTCATCTTTCTGCTTATCAAATGTCTCACCAGTACTGTGGCATTGAATGTAAAAGGGGAACAGAGGGATCTTGGGGTCCATATTCACAGAAGAAGAAAAGGGCTGAAGAAGAAGGAAGCTAATTGGTGAGGATGTTGGACCATGGAAGGAAGACAAGGAGAAGAGGCACCAGAGGGAGGTGATGGGCAGGTGAGGACAAGAGAAGGGGTGACAGGGAAAGAAAAAGAAGTGAAGGGGGGGGGGGGTCAGAGAAAATATTGGAAATTGGAGATATCGATGTTCCTGCCATCAGATTAAAGTAACTTCAAAGTAAATTTATTAACACAATATGGATACATTGCCATATACTACCTTGTGATTCATTTTCTTGTAAGCATTCACAGTAGAACAGAGAAATACAATAGAATTACTGAAAAACTACAGCTAAGGCTGGCAAACAACCAATGTACAAAAGAAGGCAAATTGTTCAAATACAAAAAGAAATGCAGGTAAATAAGTAAATTATTAATGCTGAGAACATTAGAGTCCTTGAAATTGAGTCCCTAGGTGGTGGAATCAGTTCAGAGTTGAGTTGAGTGAAGTTATCCACACTAGTTCAGGAGCCTGATAGCTAAGGGATAATAACTTCCTGAACCTGGTGGTGTGGGACTTAAGGAACTTAGAACCTCCTTCCCAATGGCAGCAGCATGAAGAAATCCAATTAATTGCCTTGTTGATGAATGCTGCATTCTTGTGACAGAGTTCCTTGTAGATGTATTCAAAGTCTGTCTAGGTACCATATCCGATGCGGACTTTGGTGACCATGGTTTTCCATATAGATCTATCCTTTGTTTTTTGGATGACTTCCATTTCCTCAGTGTGTAGCCACCTGGCTATGCTTTTGATGTACATAAGCCAAGGTCTTCCTCTAGGTTTACTCCCCTCAGTCTTTCCAGAGAGTATGAGTTTTTCTAGTTCATCAATAGTAGGGAGGGTTTTTCCTGTGATGAACTGTGCAGTGTTCACTACTTTTTATATGTTTTTTCGATTCTTGGGCATTAGTGTTTCCACACTAGTCCATAATGCAACCCGTCAGGATAATCTCCTCTTTGCATCTACAGTATAGAAGTTTTTCAAAGTTTTAGACAACATGCTGAATGTATGCAAACTTCTAAGAAAGCAGAGGCAGTCTGTACCTTGTTTGTGACTGCACTATGTGCTGGTCCCAGGACAGGTTCTCTGATATAATGCCAAAAAATTTAAGGTTAATGACCCTCTCCACCTCCGATCCCCTCATGATGACTGGCTCATGGACTACTGCTTTCTTCCACCTGTAGTCATTAACCAGCTCTGGTTTTGTTGATGTTGAATGAGAGGTTGTTCTTGTGGCACCATCCAACCTGATCTTCAATCCCCCTCCTGTATGCCGATTTGTCACCACCTTTGATTTGGCCAATGACTGTGGTGTGGTCAGTAAACTTAAATGTGGTATTGGAGCTGTGGTTAGCCACACAGTCATAAATATAACGCGAGTAGAGCAGGGGTTAAGCACACAGCCTTGTGGTGCACCTGTGCTGGTGGATATTGTGGAGGAGATGTTGTTGCCAATCCGTACTGACCGGGGTCTGCAAGTGAAAAAATTGAGGATCCAGCTGCACAAGACGCATCAAGGCCTAGGTCTTGGAGCTTACTGAGGGGTGATGTTATTGGATTCTGAGCTGTGGTTGATGAAGAGCATTCTGATGCTTGCATCTTCATTGTCCAAGTATTCAGAACCGAGCGAAGAGCCAAAGAGCCAATGAAATCTGCTATTGACCTGTTGTGAGGGTAGGCAAATTGGAGCAGATCCAAGTAATCTCTCAGGCAGGAGTTGGCCTGCTTCATCGCCACTCCGTCAAACCTCTTTATTACAGCGGATGTATGTGACACTGAACAATAGTCACTGAGACAGGTTATCACATTCTTCTTGGGCACCGGTATGTGTGAAGCCTGCTTGAAGCAAGTTCGGTACCTCAGACTGCCAAAGCAAGAGGTGAAAGATGTCAGTAAAAACTCCAGTCAGTTGATTAGAACAGGTCTTCAATGCTCGGCCAGGTATTCAGTCTGGACGATTATGGTTTCTGAGGGATCACCATCCTGAAGTACATTCTCACTTCTGCCTCAGAGACTGAGATCACAGGATCATCAGGGGCTGTGGGAGTTTTTGAAGTTACCTCCATACTTTGTTAGTCAAAGCAAGCATAAAATGCATTGAGCTCTTCTGGACAAAACCTTGAGTCATTTGTGTGGCTGGTTTTGCTTTGTAGGAGGTGATGGCATTCAAGCACTACCGCAGCTGTTGAGCATCTTTCTGTGATTCACGTTTGATCTGCAATTGTTACTTCATTTGTGAGATGCCCTTCTCGATATCATATCTGGACCTCTTGTACTTTCAAGGATTGCCAATCCTGAATGCTAGTTCTCAGCAGATTGCCGATCTCTTGGTTCATCCGGTGGTTCTGGCTGGGGAAGACTGAATGATTCTGTGGGAACACACTGTTCATGAGTGTCTTTATAAAGTCTGTGCCAACTTTGACATATTCATTCAAGTCCTCTGATGAGTCCTTGAACATGGTCCAGTCCACTGATATGAAGCAATCCCATAGCCATGCCTTTGCCCCCTGTGCAACACAGATAAAATGCTGGAGGAACTCAACAGGCCAGGCAGCATCTATGGAAAGGAGTAAATAGTTGACATTCAGGCCTAGACTCTTCATACGTCCTGAAGTTTTGGCATGAAGCATCAACTTTTCTATAGATGATGCCTGGCCTGCAGATTTCCTCCAGCATTTTGTCTCTGTTGCTTTGGATTTCCAGCATTCTTCTCGTGCTTGTGATGCCTCTGCCTACTGTGAGCACTGTTTGTTGTCCTTACATAAGGTGCCTTGCTCTTTATCTCTGACAGTTTGCAAGCAGGAGGAGAACCGCCAGATGATCAGATTTTTTGAAATGCTTTCTAGGGATGGAACAGCAGGCATTCTTAATGATAGTGTAGCAGTGGTTGAATGTGTTGTGTCCTCTGACGCTGCAGTTGATGTGGTGATTTCATGTTATCAAGGCAGAATATGAGGGATCGCTCTTTCAACCTGAGTGTGACCTCATTGTGGCAATCATGGAGGCCATGGTCTGACATGCCAGATTGGGAATGGGAAGTCAAACTGAACTGAGTGGCCACTGGATAAACTTGCCTTTTGCAACAGATGGAGCAAGGGTGTTCAACAAAACTGTCTCCCAATCTATTTTGATCTTACCGATGTAGAGGAGGCTGCCCCGGGAGCATCAGATACAACAAATGACCCTGACTGCCATGCACGTGAACTGTTGCTTCACCTGGACGGACTGTTTTGGACATTGAATGGTGGTTAGAGAGGAGGTGTAAGGGCAGGTGTAGCACTTACCCCGCTTGCAGGGATGTGCTTGGAGGGCGATCAGTGGGTAGAGACAGATGGTCAAGGGAGTCACATAGAGAGCAATCCCTGCAGAAACCAGAGAACAGGGGAAGCAAAGATGAGCTTAGTATAGAATCCCATAGTAGATATGGGAAGTACTGAGAATTATGTGCTGAATACTGAAGCTTGTGGGGTGGCAGATGAGGACAAAGAGAATCTCATGTCTGTTAAGGCAGAAAGAGGATGTGTTGAGGGCAGGTGTGTGGGAAATGGAGGAGATAGGGGTGAGGGCAGCATCGATCTCTGATAGTGGAAGAGAAACTCTATTCTTTAAAAAGGAGAACATCCCAGATGTTCTAGAAACGAAAGCCTCATCTTGAAAACAAATGTCTTGGTGACAGAGGATTTAAGAAAAGGGTTCAGTAATTTTACAAGTGACAGGGTGGGAAGAGGTGCAGCCAAGATAACTATGAGAGTCAGCAGGTTTGTAAAAAATGTCTGTCTCTAGAGATGGAGACAGTGAGATCAAGAAAGGGGAGAGAAGTGTCAGAGATGGACCAAGTAAATTTGAGAGCAGGGTGTAAGTTGGAGTCAAAATTGAAGAAACTAATGAACTCATGAATGCATCAAACAGTTGTCAATGTAGCACAGAAGAAGTTGGAGAATGCAGACGGGACATGGACTGTAGCCACTGAAAAGGCAGGCATGCTGTGGTCCATGCAGGTGCCCATGGCTGCACCTTGGGTTTGGAGAAAGAGGGAGGCGCCAAAATAGCAATTGTCGAGGAGATGGAGGAAAGTGGTGGTGGATGGGAACTGGTTAGACCTGTTGTCCAAAGTTCAAAGTTCAAAGTAAAATTTATTATCAGAGTATATTCATGTCACCATGTGCAACCCTGAGATTTTTTCTGTGGGCATACTCAGCAAATCTATAGAACAATAAGTGGAAACAATGGACTACAAGCAGTGCAAATGCAGATATAAGTAAATAGCAATAAATAACGAGCATGAAATAACAATATAACAGTGTCCTTAAATAAGTGTAGTTATCCCTTTTTGTTCAAGAGCCTGATGGTTGAGGGGTATTAACTGGTTTTGAAATTGGTGGTGCAAGTCCTGAGGCGCCTGTACCTTCTACCTGATGGCAACAGCAATAAAAGTGCATAGCCTGGGCGGTGAGGATCTTTGATGATGGATGGTGCTTTTCTACGGCAATATTTCCTGTAAAAGTGCTCAATAGTGGGAGGGTTTTACCCAATAGACAATAGACGATAGACAATAGGTGCAGGAGTAGGCTATTCGGCTCTTCGAGCCAGCACCGCGATGTACTAGGCCGAATCCACTAATTTTTGTAAGATTTTCCACTCAAAGGCATTGGTGTTCCCATACCAGGCTGTAATGCAACCAATCAGTACACTTTCCACCACATATCTATGGAAGTACAGAAGTCCAGAAAGAAGCAGAGAGATGTAAGGACCACCTGCTGGGGATAGAAGTGTATAGGAACTGGATATCAGTAGTGAAAATGAGGCAGTCAGGGCCAGGGAACCTGAAGTGATAGATGTGATCCAGATCACGTGAAGACTGAAGCAAGGGCAACAAAATGTAGACGAGCTATGCGGACACGAGTTCAGTGGGGCAGGAGTAGGCAGAAACAATGGGCCTACTGGGACAGTCAGGCTTGTGGATTTTGGGTAAGAGGTAGAAACAAGCAGTGCAGTGTATGGGAATTATGAGGTTGGTGCATTGGATAGGAGATCTTCAGAGGTGATTAGGTTGGTGATAATGTGGGAGACAATGATTTGATGCTCCCTTTTGGGGTTCTGTTGAAGGGGTAAGTAAGAGGAGGTGTCTGAGAGTTGCTGCCTGGCCTCTGCAAGGTAGAGATCAGTCCGCCAGTCTACAACAGCATCCACTTTGTCTGCCGGTTTGAGAATCTACCTTGGGTCTAACAAATTAGTGCACTCATGAATAAGTCATGCCAGAAGTTACACCTCATTAGGAGTTTGAATGGACTTGGTATGTCACCAAAGACTCAAGCAAATTTCTACAGATGCAGCATGGAGAGCATTCTGAGTGGTTGCACGCGGTGGTATGGAAGGCACAATGCACAGGACTGGGAAAAAAGCTACATTGTGTTGTAGACTCAGCCAGTTGCATCATTGGCACAACTCTCCCCACAATCGAGGACATCTTCAAACCGTGGAGAAGGCAGCATCCATTATGAAGGACCTTTACCATCTCAGATATGCTCTCTTTTTATTCCTAACATTAGGGTCGAGGTGCAGGAGCCTGAGGATATACACTCAATGTTTTAGGATCAGCTTCTTCTCACTTGCTGTCCAATTTCTGAACGGTGCATGAACCCACCAACACTACCTCACTATTTTGCACTATTTATTCATTTATTTAAATATTGTTTTTGTAACATATAGTAATTTTTATGTATTGCACTGTACTGCTGCCACAAAGCAACACAGAACAACAAACGTTGTAATGTTTATCAGTGATAACGAATCTGATCCTGAAACATCTGGTACCTTTAGAAAGGTGTAAGTACTTTTCTACAAGTTCAATCCATCACTTTCCCAATTCCTACATCCACTGATTTTCCTTCATTCTGCAAATCTTAACTCCCAATAAATACATTTAAGCATTCCCATGGCTTTCGGGTTGAGAATTCCAAAGATTTAGAATACTTTGTTGAAGAAATTCCTCCTGATCTGAGTACTAACAATAGTGTTTCTTCTGCTGATGTTATGACCCCCTTGATTTGGATTCCTTGGTTAAGGGAAAAAGCCAGTCAACATCCATTCTCTCAAGCATCTTCAGAGTCTTATATAGCTGAACCAAAATAAAAACGGGCACACAAAAGCACACACAATAACATAAAAGAAAATAAGAACAAGAGCAGACCAACAGTTCTCTCAAGCTGCCTGACAATTTAATGTGACTATGGCCAATCAATGCTGACCCCAACTCCTTCCACTTCTGTGCCAGTTCCCCACAATCCCTCAATTCTCTCTACCTTGATATATTTAATGTTCTGGCTTCCACCAATCCCTGGGATAGAAGAAATTTCTGCATACCTCAGTTTTAAATGACTGCCTCCTTATCTTATAGATATGTCACCCTGTTCGTGACTCCCTCACTAGTGAAAATATACAATCTACCCTGTCAAACTGCTTAACATCTTGTATGTTTGACGGACTTTACTACAGGAATCAAATGAATAAACAATTAGTAAGCTCCCTCTAAGACAAGCGACCACTCCTGTGGCAAGAGTACCAAAACTACGCAGTACACTAGGCATGGCTTCTATAATTATAGCAAGATTTCCCTGTTCATGCACTCCAGTCCCGTACAACAAAAGACAATGTTCAATTTGCCTTCCTAATTAGTTACTCTGGCTGCACAGTAGTATCCTCTGATTATTATGTAAATATATGTACAAGTTTTTGTGAACCCCAGCACTTAATGCTCACTCTACATTGTCTTGAGACCCTAAACAAATTTAAAATCAAAATGGTGATTTTGCACACTAGGAACTGATGTGGATCAGTGATGAAATAGCTCAACTAGCACCTGAAACAGTTTTGGACAGGATTTTTTTTAAAGAAATAAACGATGCAAGGGCGGCAAGGAAGGTACTGAAATGTTTGTCAGGATTTGGTGCACCATGTTTCAATGGCAATGAAGTTATGGAAGGAGGATCAGACAATATTTCTTTGTAATTGAGAGAATCTTGAGGTCTCAAGCCATGCCTGTATCCCACTCAACACTCAACAGTCCTCCTCTGAACTTTCCTCTTACAATCATCCACTCAGTCCACAATTATCAATGTCACCATTCCTCTGGCCATCTTCATATTCCTCATGGTTCTTCTGATACATGTTTGGTCGCAGCAGCCTCTCCGGGTCCAAGCACTGGTGTAATTGTCCATCCTTTATGCCTTTCTTTTAATTACAAGGTACTGGTGGATATTAACAATGCTAAGTACTGTAGGTTTACCTCACCGCCGAGTTACTGGATAATGATGGGGATTCTCAGCATGGGCCTGTTGAGTACTGTGTCGTCACCTGCTACAGCCACCCAGGGAGGTAGTTGCGGTCCAACAAATGGCGCAAGTGATTGTTTTGTATGTTTTTCATGTGCTCACAAGACCCCTTTGGATATTTATAATGTAGAATGCCGCAAACCAGATTATTGGTTCATTGGGGAGACTGATGGTGGGGGAACTACGTGGTCTCGCTTGTTGCACAGACCAGGCACTCATACTGCAGCGTCACCTGTTGAATGCTGGGGTCCGTGATGGCTTGGAGACTGGCCTCTCCTGTCAGAGCTTGCTCTTTGAAAGTCAAGCTGGATTGTATTTGTCTGTGTCTACACTTGTGTACGAAGAGGAACTGCTGGGTGCAGAAACATGGCTCCAGGTCAACATCCCATGCACCATCAATCTTCAGGCCATGTCATTCACAGACTTGGACTAATATTATTACTATTTCTTTTTGTGACTGTATGTGATATCTTAACTATATGTGTATGTGTTGCATGATGCATGTGACGGTATGTACTGTGATTTGCATCTTTGCTCCAGGGGAGAGGAACACTGTTTTATTTAGCTGTTACATGTGTGTAGCTGAATGACGATTAGACAATCGAAGGTTTCCACCTACTTTCAAAGGCGACAATCATACCAGTGCCCAAGAAGAGCATGGTGTGAAACCGGGACATCTCTTTTTCCCTTATTAGGGAGAGAGAGAGCCTGTGGTATGTCGAATACCAGGTGAACAAGTAGTCTTTGGGGTGCTGCAAGTCTGTGTCTTTGCTGCAGCTTGAGTGCTCACTGGGTGGTGCCGTTGCTTTTTTGCTGGAGGGGAAGGGAGGGGGAATCGTTGATTTGCTGCTGCTTATGAATAGGAGGGGGGAGCCGGGGGGGGGGGGTTCTTTGGGGTACTAATATTTAACTACCATTCATTCTTTGGGGCACTCCTCTTTTTTTGTGGATGTTTACAAAGAGAAAGAATTTCAGGATGTATGTTGTATACATTTCTCTGACATTAAATGTACCTATTGAAACCTATTGAACTGCCTCATTGACTAACACCCAGTGACACTCACACCTACTGAGATGAAGTGGTTTGAGAGGTTCGTCAATGACTAGAATCAACTCTTGTGTTAGCAAGGAGCAGGACCCACATCAATTCTCCTGTTGCCACAATAGGTCTGTAGCAGATACAAGCTCACTGGCTCTACGTTTGGACTGGGATCACCTGGACATTAACAATACCCACGACAGGCTGCAGCTTATTGACTACAGCTCAGCGTTTAACACAATCGGACCCTCAGTTCTAATCGACAAGCTCCAAAAGCTGGGCCTTTGTACTTTCCTCTGAAACTGCACCTTTGATTTCCTCACCGGGAGATCACAGTCGGTGCAGACCGGAAATAAAATCTCCACCTTGCTGACAATGAACACTTGCGTACCTCAAGGATGTGTGCTTGGCCCACTGCTCTGCTCTCTCTACACCCATGATTGTGTGGCTAGGCACGTCTTAAATGACATCCATAAATCTGGCGACAACACACCAATTGTTGGCAAAACTTCAGATGGTGATGAGGAGGCACAAAAGAGTGAGCTAGATCAGCTGGTTAAGTGGTGTTGCAACAATAACCTTGCACTCAATGTCAGTAAGACCAAGGAAGTATTTGTGAACTTCAGGAAAGGGAACTTGAGAGAACATACACCTGTCCTCATTGGGGATCCGAAGTGGAAGGGGAGAGCAATTTCAAGTTTTGGGTGTCAGCATCTCTGAGGATCAATACTGGGCCCAACATATTGATACAATTACAAAGAAGGCACACCAGTGGCTATATTTCATTTGGAGTTTGAGGAGAATTGGTATGTCAACAATGACACTTGCAAGTTTCTACATATGTGCCATGGTGCACGTTCTAACTGCTTGCATCACTGTCTGGTATGGAGGGGTCACTGCGCCGGATTGGAGAAAAACTGCAGAAAGTTGTACACTCTGCCAGCTCCATCATGAGCACTAGCCTCCCCAGCATCCAGGACACCTTTAAAAGGCAATGCCTCGAAAAAGTGGCATCAATCTTTTAGGATCCCCATCACCCAGGACATGCCCTTTTCTCATTGCTAACACCAAAGAGGAGGTACAGGAGTCTGAAGGCACATACTCAATGGTTCAGGACCAGTTTCTTCAGCTCCCCAATCAGATTTCTGAACGACCAGTGTACCCATGAACACTATCTTGTCCTCTGTTTCTGAATTATTAATTTAATTTAATTTAATTATTTACTTTTTGTTGCAATTTATAGTTTTATTTAGTTATTATGTATTGCAATGTACTGCTGCCACAAAACAATAAATTTCACATCCAGTGATACTAAACCTGATGCTGATTTTTGATTCTGAATTTGAACTTGAAATTAAGCTACCAGAGAGACCTCCTTCCCTCTGTCTTTTTAAAAATGATGCTGCTTTAAAAAAACATCTTTTGATCACGCATCATGTCATAATAAGGACCAGCTTGACAGTGTCACTGAAATGTCTGTTAAGACAGGTGCCACATTGAAAATGCCCTTTATGTGCATTGTTCCTTGTTTTGAATTCTTTTGTGATGAAGCCAGCTAATAAATGCCAGACTGTAATTTTTTGTCTTCAGGATTCTTGCCATGTAGACTCAAGCAACTGCTCAGGATTAAGCAGGAATCCAAGGCTGTGAAGAGGCTCCTTCCATCTGAGGGAACAGCAGCAGAGGGTAATATAATCAACAGCATATGTGGACTTTTTAGTGAGACCTGAAAATAACAGTTACAGTATTCCCAGGATTGTGTAGGAAGAAGGAACAGATCTTCCAGTCATTGAGCTTACTGTGGTCCAGATGGATCATGCTTGTGCAAAACAGCACCCTAATTTAATAAATTTTGCTGGTTACATGGATCAGAGAGGTATGGAAAGCTATGTTTTGTAGATGGAACCAGGCAGGAAAACAGGGCGGCATGAACTAGATGGATCAAAGGGTCTGTTTCAATGCTGCATTGCTCTACATTTCTATTTCTCTGTTTCCCAAGTAATCTATAGTGTGCAGATCACTTTGTTAAAAGACCGAGAAAGATAAATGATAAACGTCCATAGAAGATAGAGGGATGTGTTCAATGGGACTTATTCTGTCACTAGTGGCGTTGCATGGTAATCCGCACTGGGACCTCTGCTGATGATGCATGTACCAATTACTTGGATGAAACTGTAGATGTGTGTGTTAGAATGTTTGCAGAAGATGCAAAAATTAGTGGTGCTGTGGACAGCATAGAAGACAGTCAAAGGCTACAATGGGACATAGATCAGTTGTAGATATGGAAGGAGAAATGGCAGACAGAGTTTAATCCCACCAAATGTCAAGAGTTGCACTTTGGTAGTTGACATGTGAAGAGACAGTACACTGTTAATGTAAGACCCTTAACAGTGTTGATGAGCAGAGAGATCTCCATCAGCACAGGTGCACCACGAGGCTGTGTGCTTAGCCCCTTGCTCTAACTCACTTCACACTTATGATCGTGTGGCTAAGCACAAGTCCAATGCCATATTCAAGTTTGTTGATGACACCACTGTCATAGACTGAAACAAAGGTGGTGAGGAATCAGCATATAGGAGGGAGATTGAAAATCTGTCTGACTGGTGCCAAAAGCAACAACCTCTCACTCAATGTTGGTCAGCAAGACCAAAGAGCTGATTATTGACTTCAGAAGGAGGAAATGGAGGTCCATAAGCCAGTACTCATCTGAGGATTAGGGGTAGAGAGAGTCAGAACGTAAAAATCCTTGGTGTTATTATTTTGGAGGACCTATCCTGGGCCTGGCACATCAGTGCAATTATGAACAAAGCACGACAGCATCTCCAGTTCCTTAGGAGTTTGCGAAGATTCGCCTTGTCATCTAAAACTTTGGCAAACTCCTATAGATGTGTAGTGGAGTGCATATTGACTGGCTGCATCACAGCCTGGTATGGAAACACCAATGCCCTTGAATGGAAAATCCTACAAAAAGTAGTGGGTATGGCCTAGTCCCTCACAGGTAAAGCCCTCCCCACTTTTGAGCCCATCTGCATGAAATGCTGTCATAGGAAATCAGCATCCATCATCAGGGATCCCCATCCCATGACATACTCTTATCTTGCTGCTGCCATCAGGAAGAAAGTTCAGGAGCCCTAGGATTCACACCACCAGGTTCAGGAAGTTATTAACCCTCAACTATCAGGCTCTTGAACCAAATGGGATAACTTCACTTGCCCCATCATTGAAATGTTCCCACAACCAATGAACTCACTTTTAAGGACTTTTCATCTCATGTTCTCAATATATATTGCCTAGTTATTTATTATTATTTCTTTCTTTTTGTATTTCCACAGTTTTATTGTCTTTTGCACACTGGTTGAATGTACAAGTTGGTGTGGTCTTTGAATGATTGTGTTATTGTTATTATTATATAGATTGTTTGAGTGTGTCCCCTAGAAAATGAATCTCAGGGTTGTGTATGGTGACATATATTGTTTTTTGATAATTTACTTTGAACTCTAATCTTCGAAATTCATTTCTTGCTGAAATTGGCTATACAGGTTTATAAGGTGGTAAGAAGGCATTTAGCATGCTTGCCCCTATTCTTCAAGGAACTGAATTCAAGAGTTGTGAAGCCATATTGTAGCATTATAAAATTCTAGTTAGGTTACATCTGGAGTATTGCATTCAGTTCTGTTTGCCCAGTTATAGGAAGAATGAGAAGGCTTTGGATAAGGTATAGAAGAATGATTTACTCAATTGCTGCTTGGATTACAGTCCAGGTGATATAAGGGGAGCTTGGTCAAACTTGTTTTTTTTTAATGCAGTAGCAAAGGCTGAGGGGAGATGTAATAGAGGTTTATACGGCTATGAGAGAAGCAGTTAGAGTAGACAGCCAGTATCTTTTTCCCAGGGTTGAAATGTCCGTCACCAGAGGGCATGGGGTTAAGCTCAAAGCAATGAGCAGGGCAAATCTTTTACACAAATTGTGATGGGCGTCTGCAATTTGCTGCCAGGGTGGTGGTGGAGGCAAGTATGACAGAGGTATTCAAAATGATCTTAGATAGGCACATGAACCTGCAGGAAATGGAAAGGTATGGACATGGTGTAGGTGGAAGGGATGAGTTTAGTTGGACATTTTATTACTAATTTATTTAGTTTAGTGTAATAGTGTGGGCCATATGGGTCTATTCCTCTGCTGCAGTGTTCTGTGTTCTATGAACTCAGCCAAGGTTCATTTGAAAGTCTTAACTGCAGAGCACAAATCACAGTGTCAATCTTCTTATCTTATGAAAGTGTGGTAAACTCCAGGCATTCGCAAAGTCAAAGTTGAGTTTGTAGTCATATGCATAATATACGAATGCATAGGTGCAAATAAAAACTTTCTTTCAGCAGTATCACAGGCATATAATATCGTATAAATAGCATTCACAATTAAATTATTAATTGCACACAATTTTTACAGGAAAGACAATAAAATTGAAGTCCATTTTAGTGTAAAGTGATTACAATGGTCATAGTGTAGCTAAACTGTAGTGATTAGAGTTATGTTGGTTCAAGAATGGAATGCTTGAAGGTTAGTAACTTAAAGATTAGTTTTATTTGTTATATTTCCATTGAAACTTTGAAAGATACAGAGTAATGCCTCATTTGCATCAAATCAGGTCAGCGAGATTCATGTTAGGTTGCCTGCAAATGTCTCTATACATCCAGCGCCGACACAGCATGCCCACAACTCACTGATCCTAATTTTGGAATGTGGAGGATACCAGAAGCACCTGGAGGAAATTCACACGGTCATGGGAAAACCATACAAGCTCCTTACTGGTCAAAATACCCTCAGCAGTACATCTGTAGAAGTTTGTTATGACCTCCTTAACCTCCTAAGAATGTAATGATGCTTGTTCACTTTCCTTATGGTTGCATCAATGTGCTGTCATCTATATGTATCTCAGCTTGTGTGGGGGCAGAAAAGTAATGGGGACAACTTTGAGACGCAAGGCTTTGGGGAGAGTTCTTTCAGTATTGCATGGACTGTGTGAAGGCAATTTTGTGGTGCTCTGATCCTGTTCTTGAACCTTTTGACACTTGAACACTGAAATCAACCACTTCAAAGTTACTGAATGATCAGTGGAATAAAGATAATGGCCTTCTGCTGTCACAGTCAATGCTAACTAAATACTCAGAACTAATGTGGTTTGCTACTATACAATGACATCCACCAGAAGAGGTGGAATCTTTAAGCCCTTTTGGTATAGATTTTGACAAATGCGTCATTAAACACCAATGTTGTGGCCATAGATAACCAATAGTCTATTCACCCCGGCAACCAGCTGCCCATGGATAATGTTTGACGTCTTTCATTCAATGATTTTTTAAAAATCTAATTGCAACATACAGCAACACTTGCAGCATAGAGATCACAGGTGGAAATTGAGATATATTCCTTTTGCGTGGGAAAAATATCATCAACTCTGAAATATCAGAACCATTTTCACATTTGCTACAGACTAAAGAGTGCACATCTCTGCTCTCAGAATATAATCATGTCTCCCAAATTGATATGAATATTTTTGTGACGGCTATTTAAATAATGCTTATATTAATTTGTTGTTTTAATAATGTGATCAGTAAAGAGAGCAGTTGCTTTAGATGCACAGTAAACAGTATAATCTCACCCATAGACATTTACAATGCACTATCTCTTCAACAACTCCCCAGTGAAAAATGTAATCAGTGGTAAACTGGATTTCCACAGGTCCCTTGCTTTGATTTATTTCATTCTGATTATGCATTTTAAAATATCAGAGATTCAGGCAGATTACTGAACTGGATAGTTTTGAATTTCAATTTTAGTGAAGAAAAAACAGAGCAGGCATTCACAATGTAGTACTGAAATAAGTAGAATTTGCAGACTGAAATCAGATTGTTACTCAATAATATTCCCCCCAAATAATTGATGCCTTAAGTTGATTGTTGTATGTGGGAGCTTGCTCTCTCATGCTTCCTGTATTACAATAGTGATTAATAATAGTAGTTCATTGGATAAGTTGGTGTATGGTGCTGTATGAATGCAAGTCATTTTATAGGCACAGATGGATAGGAGGAAGTCATGGTGTCACAAGCCTTTCAACCCACTAAGTCTGCATTGACCACCAACAATGCATTCCCACTAATACAGTATTACAATGATCAAATACTTTTATTCACCCTAGATTCTCATCAGCTCACCTCAGATTCTAACACTCATTTACGCACTATGAGCAATTTACAGTGGTCAATAAAACTATCAACCAACATGACTTTGAGCTGTTGGGTGGGGGGTGGTGCGGAGAATGAAGCACAACAGAGGAAAACCACACAGTCACAGGGAGAACATGAAAACTCTGTGCAGACAGTATCCAAGGTGAGAAATAAACACGGGTCTCTAGTGCTACACTACAGTGGCACCATGCAATTTCTAAATGAAGAGTTTAGTGAACAATAACACTGAAGAGTTTGTAAGAAGGAAGGACAAGGATGGCAAGGTAAGAGGACCTTGGATACCAAGAGTGGTGATGAATTTAGTTAAGAAGAAAAAGGGAAAGTATGTAAAGCTTAGGAATCTAGAATAAACAAAGCCTTTCAGGATTATAAAGATGTCAGAAAAGAATTCAAGAAGGTAATTAGGGAAGCCAGGAGGGGCTATGAAAAGTCATGGCAAGTAGGATTAAAGAGAGTCCCAAGGCATTCTATACATACATCAAGAGAAAGAGGATAACGAAGGAGATGGTAGGACCACTCAAGGATAAATGGGGAAACATTTGCTTGGAAGCAGAGGATGTGGGTGAGATACTTAATGAGTACCTTGCATCAGTATTTACCAAGGGAAAAGACGTGGGGGATAGGGAGAACAATGCTGAATGTATTGATATGCTAGGACATTTCAAGGTAAAGGAGGAGGTAGTGTTGGGTCTTAAAGAGCGTTAGGTTAAATAAGTTTCCAGTGACTGATGGGATATACCTTAGGTTGTTGAGAGAGGCAAGCGCAGAGATTGCTGGGGACTTGACTAATATCTTCGTATTTTCTTGAGCCATAAGAGAGGTCCCAGGGGACAGGAGAATAGTTAATTTTGTTTCATTATTCAAGAAGAGAACCAGGGCTGTTCCTGGAAACCAGAAATTGGCAAGTCCCACGTCAGTGGTAAGGAAGTTACTGGAGAGAATTCTTAGGGATAGGATTTATGAGCATTTGGAAAACCATGGCCTAACTAGGGACAGCCAGCTCAACCTTGAGCAGGGCAATGTGTCTTACTAACTAGATTGACTTTTTTGACAAGGTGATAAGGGTGATTAATGAAGGTAGAGCTGTGGATGTTGTCTACATGGATTTTGGTAAGGCATCTGACAAGGTCTCTCATGGGAGGCTCATGTAGAAAATTAAGATATATGGACTAAGTGTGGAATTAGCTGTTTGGATTCAGAACTGGCTAGCCCATAGAAGAGAGCGGGTAAAGATTCAAGGGACTTATTTTAGGTGGAAGTGCTTGATTATGGGAGTTCTGCGGGTATCAGTACTGGGAGCTCTGCTGTTTACTATATACATAATCTGGATGAAAATGTAGATGGATTAGTAAATTTGTGGATGATATGACAAAGAATACAGCAGGAAATAGATCAGGGAGCAGGGCTGGAAGTTCTTTGACGATTGGAACCTCTTCTGGGGCAGACTTGACCTGTACAAGAGGGGAGGGGAACAAGCATGCGGTTATAGAGGTTCATTTAGTGTTACTTGAAAGGGTTTAAGCTAGTTTGGCAGGGGTATGGGAACCAGACCACTAGGTCAGAAAGTGGAGGGATAGAACAGAAGGGAAATATGAGCACAGCAATAGATACAACAGGACAGATAGTTTGGTTAAGTGTGTGTATTTTAATGCTAGGCGTATTATGGACAAATGTAATGAATTAGTACATGGAGCTATGATGTGTGGCCATTACAGAGACTTGGTTGAGAGAGGGACTGGTACGGGTCCTTAATGGCCCAAAGTTTCTGTGTTGCTATGTCTAATCAAGAACCTATCAATCTCTTCCTTAAATACACCCAATGACCTGGCCTCCACTGCTGCATGTGGCAATGAATTCCACAAATTCACCACCCTCTGGCTAAAGGAATTTTTCCGCATCTCTGTTTTGAAAGGGTGCCCCTCTATCTTGAGGCTGTGCCCCCTTTGCCTAGACTCTCCCATCATGAGAAACATCCTTTCCACATCTACTCTGTCTAGGCCTTTCAACATTGGATCATTCATCCTTCTGAATTCCAGCGAGTACAGACCCAGAGCCATCAAACGTTCCTCGTATGATAACCCTTTCATTCCTGGAATCATCCTTGTGATCCTCCTCTGGATCTTCTCCAATGCCAGCATGTCTTTTCTAAGATGAGGGGCCCAAAATTGTTCACAATACTTAAGGTGAGCCCTCACCAATGCCTTATAAAGCCTCAGCATCACATCCTTGCTCTTGTATTCTAGACCTCTTGAAATGAATGCTAATATGGCATTTGCCTTCTTCACCACCAACTCAACCTGCAAGTTAACCTTCAGGGTGTTCTGCACAAGGACTCCCAAGTCCCTCTGCATCTCAGATTCCTGGATTTTCTCCCTGTTTAGAAAATAGTCTGCGCACTTATTTCTACTACCAAAGTGCATGACTGTGAATTTTCCAACAGTGTATTTTATTTGCCACTTTCTAGCCCTTTCTCCTAATTTGTCTAAGTCCTTCTGCATCCTACCTGTTTCCTCAACATTACTTGCCCCTCCACCAATCTTCATATCATCTGCAAACTTGGCAACAAAGCAATCAATTCCATCATCTAAATCATTTATATACAGCATAAAAAGATGTGGTCCCAACACCGACCCCTGCGGAACACCACTAGTCACTGGTAGCCAATCAAAAAATGATCCTTTTATTCTCACTCACTGCCTCCTTCCAATCAGCCAATGCTTTAACCATGTTAGTAACTTTCCTGTAATAACAAGGGCTCTTAACTTCGTAAGCAGCCTCATGTGTGGCACCTTGTCAAAGTCCAAATATACAACATCCACTGCATCCCCTTTATCTACCCTACTTTTAATCTCTTCGAAGAATTCCAACAGGTTCGTCAGGCAGGATTTTCCAGCCTTCTGGCCAGAATCCAATGATTGCTGAAAGATCATTTCTAATGCCACTACAATCTCTAACGCTACCTCTTTCAGAACCTGAGGATGCAGTTCATCTGGTTCGGGTTACTTATGTACCTCTAGGTCTATAAGCTTTTTGAGCACCTCCTCTCTTGTAACAGTAACTGCATCCACTTCTCTTCCTTCACACACTACAACATCAGGCATACTGCTAGTGTCCTCCACAGTGAAGAATGATGCAAAATACTCATTCAGTTCATCAGCCATCTCCTTGTCCCCCGTTATTATTTCTCCTGCCTCATTTTCTAGTGGCCCTATATCCACTCTCATTTCTCCTATTTTTAACATACTTGAAAAAACCTTAACTATCCATTTTGGTATTATTTGCTAGCTTGCCATCATATTTCATCTTTTTCCATCTAAAGATTTTTTAAATTGCTCTCTTTAGGTTTTTAAAAACTTCCCAATCCTCTATCTTCCCACTAGTTTTTGCTCTGTTGTATGTCCTTTCTATTGCTTTTAGAATGCCTTTGGCTTCCCTTGTCAGCCATGATTATTCTATTTACCATTTGAGTACTTCTTCATTTTTGGAATACATGTGTCCTGCACCTTCCTCATTTTCCCCAGAAAAGCACGCCATTGCTGCTTTGCTGACATCCCTGCCAGCAGCTTCTTCCAATTTACTTTGGCCAACTCCTTTCTCATACCACTGTAATTTCCCTTACTCCACTGAAATACTGCTACATCAGACTTTACTTTCTCCTTATCAAATTTCAAGTTGAACTCAATCAAATTGTGATTACTGGTTCCTAAGGGCTAAGGGTTTTTTTTACCTTAAGCTCCCTAATCACCTCCGGTTCATTACATAACATCCAATCCAGTATAGCTGATCCCCTAGTAGGCTCAATGACAAACTCCTCTAAAAAGCTACCTCTTACGAGTTCAACAAACTCAGTTCCTTGAGATCCATTACCAACCTGATTTTCCCAATCAATCTGCATGTTAAAATCTCCCATGACTACCATAACATTGCCTTTTTGACTTGTCTTTTCTATTTCCTGTTGTAATCTGTGGTCCACATCCCAGCCACTGATATAACTGCCATCAATGTTCTTTTATCCTTGCAGTTTCTTAAATCAACCCACAAGGATTCAACATCTTCCAATCCTATGTCACATCTTTCTACTGATTTGATGCCATTCTTTACCAGTAGAGCCACACCACCCCCTTTTCCTACTTTCCTTTCCCTCCGATATAACATGTAACCTTGGACATTCAGCTCCCAACTACAACCATCCTTCAGCCATGATTCAGTGATGGCCTCAAACATCATACCTGGCAATCTGTAATATTGCAACAAGATCATTCACCTTATTTCTTATACTACGTACATTTAGACACAACACCTTGAGTATCGTATTTGCTATCCTTTTTGATTCTGCATCCTTAATGATTGGATACTCAGCCTGTTGGCTGCAGCTAAGACCTATCATCTGCCTGCCCTTCCTGACAGTCTGACTGCACACTATCTTTACTTTTTTACCATCTGTCCTATCCTGAGTCCCTTCACTCTGGTTCCCAACCCCTGCCAAATTAGTTTAAACCCTCCCCAACAGCTCTAACAAATCTGTCCGCGAGAATATTGGTCCCCCTCGGGTTCAGGTGCAACCTGTCACTTTTGAACAGATCATACCTCCCCCAGAAGAGATCCCAATGATCCAAGAACCTGAAGCCCTGCCCCCTGCACCAGCTTCTCAGCCAGGCATTTATCTGTCAAATCACCCTGTTTCTACCCTCACTGGTGCTTGGCACAGGCAGCAATCCAGAAATTGCTATGCTGGAGGTCCTGCTTCTCAGCTTTCTACCTAGCTCTCTAAATTCACATTTCAGGACCTCATTGCCTTTCCTTCCTATGTCTTTGGTACCAATATGTACCAAGATAGCTGGCTGCTTCCCCTCCCTCTCCAAAATGTTGTGGATGCGATCTGAGACATCCCTGACCCTGGCACCTGGGAGGCAACATACCATCTGGGTGTCCCATTCACGTCCACCGAATCTCCTGTCTGTTTCCCTCACTATTGTGTCCCCTATCACGATTGGTCCCTTGTCTCTCATTCCCTTCTGCACCATGGACCCATGGTAGGTGCCTGTAACCCAGTCGCCGTGGCATTCTCCTGGGATGTCATCCCCCCCCACAAAAATATCCAAAGCAGTATACTTGTTTTTGAGGAGTGCTTTGCTTTAACTGCCTATTTCCGTTTCTTCTGACAGTCACCTAGCTACTCGCCTCCTGCAACTTTGGGGTGACTACTTCTTTGCAACTTTGATCAATTAATGGAGGTCTTGACCACTGAGTCTGTATGGGGTAGAACTCAAAGATAGGAAGGGAGCAATCACTTTGATGGGATTGTACTACAGACCGCAGCCAATAGCCACCGGTACGCTGAGGAACAGATAGGCAGGCAGATTAAGGAAAGGTGTGAAAACAATGGGGTTTGTGCCAATCCCATTGGAAATGAATCATCAAATAATAAAATAGTGAAGGAGCCATTCAACTCCATCACACCTTTTCCAGCTTTTCTGGAATGAGGTTGATCAAAGAATTTGATTATACTGTATTTTCGTCAGATAACCACTGATTTTGTGCTGTTTCTGTTTTCATTTACCAGCGACAAAGTTGTCTTTGAGAATTTGTGGAAGTCCATTCAAAGGATTATTTTTGAAATTACTTTCAACAATGCATCTCTTGCAAGCTCCAATGAGGCCTTAATTGTGCATTGGCACCAACAGAAGAAATAATTTCAATTGCACTGAGTTCACACATGCAGATATTTATGGAGTAATGTAGTTAGCAGCCAGAACCCTCCAGTGATCTCTTGCCAAGTGTAAATTGGCAAACATATAAATTATTTCAAGTAGAAGGTCAGGAAGTGGGCAGGCATTATTTAATTTGGTTCCAAGAATCATTTATCAGTTATATTTTAATGGAATGAGAACCTCTTTACTCAAGGGAGATTTGTCAAATCAGTGCAGGAACACCTGAATTCAGTCAATAGCACCACAATGCTCTGGAAGTGTAATGTCAAAGGAAGCCTTTGAAGATTTTATTTGTTGGTTTCAGCTTAATGAGAGGCTCTTTCAATTCATGCTATGACAACTTTTTTTAAGTTGGCCATTTACAAGATGCCTGGTTTCTTCAAGACAAGAATAATCATTCAGTTACGAGCCCTTTGAAACCTTCAGCTTCTTCCGATAAGTTTTCACATTGCATCTTATAAACAAGATTTCAATGGCTTGGACATCTCTACTTTCTCCTCTTTCCCTGAACCTTGGCCTTTGTCCAGGGTTCCTTCACTTATAGTAGAGGACACAATTCTTTCACCTGTAAGGCGTTGGAGTTGTGCCAAAAATAGAGAAGTCCAGATTTAAGTTTAAAAATAGCTGTCAGCTAGAAGTTCTGGAAAATATTCACCCAATCTGGTATTGGAGGTAACAAGTATACAACATCATGACACTTCATACCTTTTGTATATTTGTAGGCCATATGCTTCCCAGTATGTCAAATCACTAACAAAATGAGCTAAATTATGATCTGCAGAGCATGAGTTTAATGGTGGATGGTGCCTTTCTTACAGTGAATCAGAGCCTGTGTTGGAAACTAGTTTCTATTCAGCAGCATTTGTGTATTAGGTTGCATGTGCCCCTTGGATGAGATAAATTAGTATTCTTGATAAGTTAATTATCCAACTAGAGAATAATTAACCTCAATTATTCTAATTAACTTGGTACCACATATTTCTTGAGTTTTCTGAAGGTTGTCAATGAAACCAATGTCACACCATGTCAATTGAGAGGGCTAGAACTGAATGTGGGGGGAATGGGTCATGCAGTTTGTTCCTTTCTTGTCAGTGGGAAGGAGGTACTGAGAAGTAACAAAACAATCTTTGGGAATTTGATCAGTGTCCTGGAGATAAAATGGCAGAAGAAATTGTAGAGGTAGGTACAATTACAACACTTAACAAACACATGGATAGGTACAGAGAAAAGTTTAGAGGGACAGGGACCAAATGCAGGTAAGTGGAACTAGATTAGTTAAACAAGTTGGTTGGCATAGCTGAATGGCCTGTGTTTCCAGGCTGTATAGACTCTAGGACTCTACAAGTCATGTTTATGCTGTATATTATCCTCTTCGTGAGGATGAAAATGTACTGCGGCAGTTGCACCAATAACTAATGGTGACTACAAACCCATGCTTTCACTATAGACAGGGGAGTAGAGAGAGCTGCATCAAACAGGAGACCAAGCATAGTTCGTAGGCTGTTGAGGGTGATGACAAATTTCCTTAATGTGACTAATCATCAGTTTCTCTGACTGCTCAGAGTATCAGCTGGGGGAATACATTTGTAGCTTGCTGGAATAGGGTTTGCAGCTTGAGGGACCTTTTGGTCAGATTTTACATTTAGCTGTCAAAATCATGGCTGCCCTTGACTTTTAGTTATAGGATCCATCTAAGTTCTGATGAAGTCCTCCACAGGATCTCTTAGTGCAGGGGTTCCCAACCATTTTTATGCCATGTTCCCCTACCATTAACTGAGGGGTGTGTGGACTTAGTGACGAGCATACATGAGCAGACTGCTGATCAATGGCTTGTTTGCCAAGGGCACTAATTGTGTCAACTCTTTGAATAATGATACCAATCAGAAAGAAGAGGTGTTGGGATCTGAGGCTGGCTTTGCAGGTGAGAAGGGCACTATCAATTGCACATATGTCAATTAAGGTACTCTAGGAATATTCATCAGTCTCAAATCTTTTTCATTCTTTATGATCATCTGGTGTTCAACTACAAAGTTTCAAAGAATGTATAAATTATACAACCCTGAGATTTGTTTTCTTACAGGCAGCCGCAAAGCAAGGAACCCAAACAAATCCATTTTAAAAAAAAGATCAACCACCAATGCACACAGAGAGAAAAAAAACACAGATCATGCAAACAATAGAAGTGAGGAAAAACAACAGCATTCTGAAACAAATTGAGTGCTTGAATTCAAATCCCCAGAGCAGCCTGGAGTAGGCCCAAAGCCTCGGTATTCAGTTCATCATATTAGTGGGGCAAATCACTGCAAAGTTCGCAGACACAACATACAGAGGCCAGGCAACAGTCTCACAGCCTTAGCATAGCGGAGAAAGGAGCCCTTAGTCTATCTAAGCAGGCATTTAAACTATCTGAACAGCAGATTGTCCCTTGCATTAGGTCCTGGGCTCCTCCACGGCGAATCGATTTGGGCCTACAACGTGTCTTCCAGCGATTCACTTCGGGCCTAAATTTTGCTGCCGAAGAAGCTGTTCTCAACCTCCCCAAATTGGCTCGGCGCCCAGAGCAATCCAACCTTGCCCGACTCACGGCAATCTGCCTCTCTGGGCCCGCAGTTAAATTGTCCAAACAGTGGATCCTGTCTTGCATTAGGACCAGGCTCTGCTGCAGCGAATCACTCTGGGCCTATAATGGATCTTTATGGAGATTTGTGGAAGTACCTCTGATTACTTTTAGTCTACTTTCTCCAGGTCACTAACTTAAAGTCATACTATGAATTAATTGGCTATTTTAGGGAAATAGCAAAAGATTCAAGAGGGAATAGATAGGTATTTGAGAGAGAATAAGATGCAAGACCAAATAAGATTTGCTAGTGCTGCACGATGGGGTTTAAACTCGAGTTGCAGGGGGATGGGAACCAGAGTGCCAGAACAGTTAGTGGAGAGGTTTTGGAGACAGACGTTGGTAAGACCTCAGAGAAAGTCAGGAATCAAAAGGTTGAGCATGGTGCAACTAGTGTCCTGAGCTGCAAATATTTCAATGCAAGAAGTATCATAAGAAAGGCAAATGAGCTCAGGGCACGTTCCATTGTTTTAGCCGTGACAGTGCAGGAGCGATTAAATGTGGAAGGGTGGTGTTACTAGTCAGGAAAAATATCACAGCAGTGCTTAGACAGAACAAACTGGAGAACTCGTCTCGTGAGGTGTTATGGATGGAACGGAGAAATGAAAAAGGTATGACCACCTTACTGGGCTATATTACAGACCACAAAGCAGTCCGAGGGATTTAGAGGATCAAATTTGTTGAGAGATTGCAGACTGTTGCAAGAAACATAAGGTAATTATGGTAGGTGATATTAATTTTCCACATTTTGACTGGGACTCCCTGTCCTGTGGGGGGCATGGCTTATTCTGCTGTTTGACAGCTGCTTCTGTCATGATTGGTTAGTTTAGAAACTGCAGCTACTTTTCACATTGGTTGGCAGTTTCGAATATCCTGGGTATAACATAGCTTGTGGAAGAGGCTTGCCCTCTCTTCCTTTGTCTAAAGCACACTGCTCAAAGCCTTTGGGAAGGTATGCTCTGTGTCCACTTTGAATTAAATATGTTTATTGTATGTAGGTTTGTTGAACACTCAGCTTTGTAGTTTATGTAACTTGGGGAACATGAATGTTTGGCCAAATTTTTACTGTTTGTAAATAAATGATTAATATACTTATTTGCAGTCAGTGTTTTCTGTCTCGTTCACCCGACCTGTGAACCTAATTCCATATTACACTTCCACACTGTAAGAGGACTAGATGGGATAGAGTTTGGCAAGTGTGTTCAGGAAAGTTTCCTTAATCAATACTGTACATAGAAGTCCCAATGAGATGTGTGCGTAATACTTGATCTGCTATTGGGGAATGAAACGAGGCAGGTGACAGAAGTTTGTGTAGGGGAACTCTTTGCATCTAGTGATCATAATGCCATTAATTTCAAAGTACAGTGTCTATAAAAAATATTCACCCCCCCCGAAAGAGTTCACGTTTTATGGTGTTACAACATTCAATCACAATGGATTTAAATTGGCTTTTTTGACATTGATCAACAGAAAAAGACTTCTTCATATCAAAGTGAAAACAGATCTCTACAAAGTGACCTAAATTAATTACAAATATAAAACACAAAATAATTGATTGCATAAGTATTCACCCCCTTCAAGTCAGTATTTAAAAGATGTACTTTTGGCAGCAATTACAGCCTTGAGTCTGTGTGGATAGGTCTCTATCAGATTTGCATAATTTTTCCCCATTCTTCTTTACAAAACTGCTTAAGATTGCATGGGGATCGTGAGGGAACAGCCCTTTTCAAGTCCAGCCACAAATTCTCAATTGGATTGAGGTCTGGACTCTGACTTGACCACTCCAGGATATTAAATTTGTTGTTTTTAAGCCATTCCTGTGTCGCTTTGGCTTTATTCTTGGGGTCATGGTCATTGTCTTGTTGGAAAACAAATAGTCTCCCAAGTTGCAGTTCTCTTGCAAACTGCATCAGGTTTTGCTCCAGGATTTCCTTGTATCTTACCGCCTTCATTTTACCCTCTACCTTCACAAGCCTTCCAAGGCCTGGTGCAGTGAAGCATCCCTACAGCATGATAAAGCCATCACCATGCTTCAGGTTAGGGATGGTGTGTTTTTTGATGATGTGTGGTATTTGGCTTATGCCAAACATATCATTTAGTTTGATGGCCAAAAAGCTCAATCTTGGTTTCATCGGACCAGAGGACCTTCTTCTAGCTGACTTCAGAGTCTCCCCTATGCCTTCTGGCAAACTTTAGCTGAGATTTTGTGTGAGTTTTTTTTCAACACTGGCTTCCCCTTTGCCACTCTCTCATAAAGCTGCAACTGGTGAAGCACCCGGGCAATAGTTGTAGTATGTGTAGTCTCTCCCATCTCAGCCACTAAGCTTGTAACTCATTCAGAGTTGTCATAGGCCTCTTGGTGGCCTCCCTCACTGGTCCCCTTCTTGCACAGTTACCCAGTTTTTGAGGATGGTCTGCTCTAGGCAGATTTACAGCTGTGCCATATTCTTTCCATGATTTAACTGTACTCCAAAGGATATTCAGTGACTTGGAAATGTTCTAGTATCCATTTCTTGACTTGTGCTTTTCAATAATCTGTTCACAGAGTTGTTTAGAATGTTCTTTTGTCTTCAAGGTGTACTTTTTGCCAGGATACTGACTCACCTGCAGTTGGACCTTCCAGATACAGGTGTATTTTTACTACAGTTAATTGAAACACCTTGACCGCACATAGGTGATCTCCATTTAACTATTTATATGACTTCTAAAACCAATTGGCTGCACCAGTGAGGATTTGGTGTGCCATATTAAAGGTGTGGGGGGGGGGGAATACTTATGCAATCAATTATTTTGTGCTTTATATTTGTAATTAATTTAGATCACGTTGAAGAGATTTGTTTTCACTTTGACACGGATGAGTCATTTTCTGTTGATCAGTGTCTAAAAAGCCAAATTAAATGCACTATAATTCAATGTTGTAAAGCAATAAAATATGAAAACTTCTAAGGGGAGTAAATACTTTTTCTAAGCACTGTAAATATGAAAAAACAATGGTCTGGTCTGTGGGTTGAGATTCTAAATTGGAGAAAGGACAATTTTGATGGTAAGAGAAAGGATCAGGTGAGTGTGGATTGGGACAGGCTGTTTTCTGGCAAAGGTGTACTTGGTAAGTGAAATTTTGAGAGAACAAAGCTTGCATATGCCTATCAGAATAAAAGGTAAATATAACAGGCCCTTAGTTTTCAAGAGATATTAAGGCCCCAGTTAAGGAAAAAAAGGAGGTGTATGGTAGATATAGGCAGGTAGGAACAGATGAGGTGCTCATGGAGTATACAAAATGCAAAAGACACTTAAGAAAGAGATCAGGAGAGCTAAAAGAAGACATGAGGTTGCCCCAGCAGACAAGGTGAGGAAGAATCCTCAGAGATTCTACAGATATGTTGAAAGCAAAAGGATTGCAAGGGACAAAATTGGTCCTCTGGAAGATCAGAATGGTAATCCATGTGTGAAGCCAAAAGAGATGGGAGAGATCTTAAATTAATTATTTTTTTTGCATCTCTATTCATTCAGGAGATGGACACAGAGTTTATAGAAGTGCAGCCAAGCAGCATCGACTTCATGGACCATATACAGATTTCAGAGGAGGAGGTGTTTGCCTTTCTAAGGTAAGTCAGTGGTGATAAATTCCCAGGGTCTGATAAGATGTTCTCTCAGACCCTACATGAGGCAAGTGCAGAAATTGCCGGGGCCCTAGCAGAGTTATTTAAATCATCCTTAGCAACAGGTGAAGTACCAGAGGTTTGGAGGATAGCCAATGTTGTTCTGCTGTTTAAGAAAGGCTCTAATCGTAATCCGGGAAATTATAGGCTGGTAAATCTAACATCAGTTGAGGGAAAGTTATAGGAAGGCATTCTAAGGGACCAGAATTAGGTTGAGATGAACTGATTAAGGATAGTTAGCATGGCTTCATGTGTGGTAGCTCATATCTACCCAATCGTACTGAATTTTTTGAGGAAGTTACCAGGAAAGGTGATGAATGCAAGGCAGTGGATATTGTCTACGTGGACTTAAACAAGGCACTTGACAAGGTCCTGCAAAGGAGGTTCAGTCGCTTGGCATTGACTTGGATTAGACATTGGCATTTTGGGAGAAACCAGAGAGTGGTAGTAGATGGTTGCCTCTCTGACTGGAGGCTTGTGACTAGTTGAGTGCTGCATGGATCACAGCTGGATCAGTTGTTGTTTGTCATCTATATCAACCATAGTGATGATCATGTGGTTAACTGGATCAGCACATTTGAGGATAACACCAAGGTTGGGGGTGTAGTGGACAGTGAGGAAGGATATCATGGATTGCAGAGGGATCTCCACCAGCTGGAAAAATATGCTGACAAATGACGGGTGGAATTTAATGCAGACAAATGAGCTGTGTTTTACTTTGGTAGAACCAACCAAGGTCTTACATAGTGAATGGTAGGGCACTGAGGAGTGTGATATAGCAAAGAGTTCTGAAATTCATTGAAAGTGAATTATGGTAGAGAGGGTCATAAAGAAAGCTTTTGACAAATTGACCTTCATAATGCTAAATATTGAGAACAGGAGATGGGAGGTTATGTTGAAGTTGTATAAGATGTTGGTGAGGCCAGATTTGGAGTATTGTGTGTACTTTTGGTCACCTGTAGGAAAGATGTAAATAAGGTTGAAAGAGTATAGAGAAAATTTACAAGGACGTTGCCAGGTCTGGAGGACCTGAGTTATAAGGAAAGATTGAATAGGTTAGGATTTTATTCCTTAGAACATAAAAGATTGAGAGGAGAATTGACACAGGTCTCCAAAATTATGAGGGGGTATAGATAGGGTAAATGCAAGCAGGATTTTTCCACTGAAGCTGGGTGGGACTAGTACCGGAGGGCATGGGTTAAGGGTGATAGGTGAGAAACTTAAGGAGAACATGAGGGAAAACTTCTTCACTCATAGAAAGGTGAGAGTGTGGAACGAGCTGCCAGTGCAAGTGGGGTAGACGAGTTTGATTTCAAAATTTAAGTGAAGCTTGGGTAGGTATGTGGATGGTAGCGGAATGGAGGGCGATGGTCCTGGTGCAGGTCAAAGGGCATGGACAGTTTAAATGTGTTGGCACAGACTAGATGGGCTAAATGGCAACTTTCTCTGCTGTACTATCTCATGACTTTATAAAAGTAAAGTTAGAATGACACTTAAGCCTTTTCTGTCATGAGACAATATGCCAAATGTTTTGTCTGTTTCATAATCAGAATCAAGTTTAATATCATTGGCGTACGTTGTGAAATATGTTGTTTTGAAGCAGTAGTTATATATGATTAAATAAGTGGTGCAAAAAGAAATGGGTGGTGGAGCTGAGACATGTCTCTACCAACAAAGGTGGAAAGGTCTCCTTCCCTCCAATAGTCTGTTGGTCACCCTTGGGCAAGGTGCAGCACCTGCTCAGCCTCCCGATCAGGGTCGAGTGAAGCAATGGGATCAGGTGCTGAATACTGTATGAGCAGCTGGTGCAAACCTCATGTCCTGGTTATGCAACCACTGCAGCCAGGCAGAGCACTCCTGAAGAGTATTAATAATGGCTGGGGAACCCGTCTTGTAAAGACACTGCCTAGAAGAAAGCAATGGTAAACCATGTCTGCAGAAAGATTTAACAAGAACAATCATAGTCACCATGATCACCTACATCATATGACAAGGCATGCAATGATGATGATGAGTGCAAAAAGAGAGCCAAAAAACAGTGACGGTGTATTCATGGGTTGGTTTATTGTTAGTTCAGAAATCTGATGGAGAAGGGGAAGAAGCTGCTCTTAAAATATTTAGTATGTGCTTTCAGGCTCCTGTACCTCCTCCCTGATGGTAGTAATGAGAAGAGGGCATGTCCTGGGTGATGGTGGTCCTTAATGATAGATGCCACATTTTGATGCATCGCCGTTTGAAGATGTCCTTGATGCTCACGAAGGAGCTAGCGGAGCTTGCAACCCCCTTGCAGCTTTTTCTGATTCTGTGCAGTGGCCTTTCCATACCAGATAGTGATGCACCCAGCTGGAATGCTCTTCATGGTATGTCTGTAGAAATTTGCTAGAATCTATGAGAATAGGACCAACCAGGTGCGTTAGTGGAAACGTATGCATAGAGTCGGGGGAGGTAGCGGAAGTACTTAATGAATACCTTGCTTTAGTATTCACCAGGGAAAAAGACCTTGGCAATTGTGGGGATGACTTACTGTGGACTGAAATGATTGAGGACATAGACATTAAGAAAGAGGATGTGCTGGAGCTTTTGAAAAGCATTAAGTTAGATAAGTCACTGGGACCAAATGAGATATACCCCAGGCCACTGTGGGAAGCGAGGGAGGAGATTGCTGAGACTCCTGCAATGATCTTTGCATCATTAATAGGGATGGGAGAAGTACTGGAAGATTGGAGGGTTGCAAATGTTGTTCCCTTGTTCAAGACAGGGAGTAAAGATAACCAGGAAATTATAGATCAGTGAGTCTGACTTCAGTGGTGGGCAAGTTGTTGAGTGGCAGGATTTATGAACATTTGGAGAGACGTATTCTGATTAGGGATAGTCAGCATCAATTTGTCAAGGGCAGCTCATGTCTTACAAGCCTGATTGAATTCTTTGAGGAAGTAACAAAACACAATGATGAAGGTAGAGCAGTGGATGTAGTGTATATGGATTTCATTAAGGCATTTGATAAGGTTCCCCATGCCAGACTCCTTCAGAAAGTGAGGAAGCATGGGCTCCAAGGAGACCTTACTTTGTGGATCCAGAATTGGCTTGCCCACAGAAGGCAAAGGGCAGTTGTAGATGGTTCGTATTCTGCATGGAGGTCGGTGACCAGAGGTGTTCCACAGGGATCTGTTTTGGGACCCCTGCTGTTTGTGATTTTTATAAATGATCTTGCTTAAGAAGTAAAAGGGTTGGTTAGTAAGTTTGCTGATGACACAAAGGTTGGGGGTGTTGTGGATAGTCTGGAGGGTTGTCGGAGGTTACAGTGGGACATCGATAGGATGCAGAATTGGGCTAAGAAGTGGCAGATGGACTTCAACCCAGATAAGTGTGAAGTGGTTCATTTTTGTGGGTCCAATTTGAAGACAGAATATAATATAAATGCTAAGACTCTTGGCAGCGTGGAGGATCTGAGAGATCTTGGGGTCCATGTTGAAAAGACACTCAAAGCTGCTGTGCAGGTTGACAGTGTTGTTATGAAGATGTATGGTGTGTTGGCATTTATCAACCGTGGGATTGAGTTCATGAGCCTTGAGGTAATGTTACAGCTATAAAAGACTTTGGTCAGACCCCACTTGGAGTACTGTGTTCAGTTCTGGTCACCTCACTACAGGAAGGATGTGGGTACTACAGAGAAAGTGCGGAGGAGATATACAAGGATATTGCCTGGATTGGAGGGTGTGCCTTATGAGAATAGGTTGAATGTACTTGGCCTTTTCTCCTTGGGGCGATGGAGGATGAGGGGTGACCTGACAGAGGTGTACAAGGTGATGAGGGGCATTGAACGTATGGATAGCCAGAGGGCTTTTCCCAGGGCTGAAATGGCTAACATGAGGGGGCTTAGTTTTAAGGTGCATGGAAATAGGTATAAGGAGATGTTGGGGTAAGTTTTTCACACAGAGAGTGGTGGGTGTGTGGAATGCATTGCTGGCGGTGATGGTGGAGACGGATACAATAGGATCTTAGACAGGTACATGGAGCTTAGAAGAATAGAGAGCTATGCACTAGGGAAATTCTCGGCAGTCTCTAGAGTAGGTTACATGGTCGGCACAACATTGTGGGCCAACAGGCCTGTGATGTGCTATAAATTTCTATGTTCTATGTTCATATCTTTGGTGACTCCTAATGAAATATAGCTACTGATGTGCTATCTTTGTAATTGCATTAATATATTGAACCCAGGATAGATCTTCAGAGATGTTAACACCCATGAACTTGAAACTGCTTACCTTTCCCACTGCTAATTTCTAAAAGAAGTTTGGTATGTGTTCCCTCCTCTTTCCCTTCCTAAAGTCCACAGTCAATTCCTTGGTCTTACTGCTGTTGAGTTCAAGGTTGTTGTTGTGACACCACGCAACCAGCAGATCTGTCCCACTCCTGTACTCTTCCTTGTCACTGTCTGAGTTTCCACCAACAGTTGTGTCATTGGCAAATTTATAGATGTTTTTTGAGCTGTGCCAAACCACTCATCCTTGGTGCACCGGTGTTGATTGTTGGTGAGGAGGAGATGTTATTTCCGATGCACACTGACTGGTCTCTCAATGAGGAAGTCAAAGATCCAGTTGCAGGGGGAGGTATGGACACCCAGATTTTGAAGCTAATTGATTCTTCTTTGGCTGTCCATCGATTTTTGATGATGACTGAGGCCTGGGCAAGGTTGTATGGAAGACCAGCAGTTGCCCGTGCTACAAGTCTCCGCTCTCCACGCCGCCGATGTTGTCCAAGGGAAGGGCACTAGGACCCATACAGCTTTGCACTGGTGTTGTCGCAGAGCACCGAGTGGTTAAGTGCCTTGCTCAAGGATACAACACGCTGTCTCGGCTGAGGCTCAAACTAGCAACCTTCACATCACTAGACTGACGCCTTAACCATGTGTCAGAAGCTAATTGATTAGTACTGAGGGTATGATGGTGTTGATGGTGTATGAGGCACAGACTCAGATATTGGAGCATGTGGCAGGATGTGAAGTACTTATGGACAAGGGAGTATTCTGGTGAATGGATAACGGGGAAGAACTTTGAGAACTGGTCTCCATTCTTCACTGGCAGCAGATGTTGCTGACTAATCAATGTGATTACCTGCAGTACACATAGCAGGTGGTACAGCCACATTATTTTTCTAGTGGATAGAATGAATGTTCAATGTACCGGGTGTGATGCTCATCAAGTAATGTTGAGATTTTTGACTGCACTCAGTCGGGAACGTAGAGAGTGTCCCATCATGTCCTTGATTTATGCTTTTTAGATAGTGGCAAGATCTTGGTGTCAAGGGTAATATATACAAAATGCTGGAAGAATTCAGCAGGTCAGGCAGTACCTAAAAAAGGGAATAAACAGTCAATGTTTTGGGCTGTGGCCATTCATCAGAACTAGAAAAGTACAGGGGAAGAAGCCAGGAAAAGAAGGTGGGGGAGAGAAAGGAGTAAAGGCTGGCAGGTGATTGATGAAGCCAGGTGAAGGGGAAGAAGGGTGGATGGTGGGGGGTGGTGGTGCAGAAAGTGCAGAGCTTTCAAAATACACCAGGCCATTTCATAACAACAAGCTGTGCGTTTGCAACCACCCCTGAGGCAAGTCGGTCCTCAGCTGTTCTTCTTTTCCCACTCGGTTACCTTCTTAGTCAGGACACCAATCTGCTGCTATAGCTAGAATAACACAAACAAAACTCAGCAGAACAGGCAGCAGCGATGGAAGAAAATGAATAGTCAACATTCAGGCCAAGATCCTTCAGCAGGACTGGAAAAGAAGGGGGAAAACCAGAATGGGGGGGGGGGGAGAATGAGCTATCAGGTGATAGGGGAATTCAGGTGAGAGGGGGTAGAATGGAAATAATGAATAGAAATTCTCTAGTAAAACAGGAATAAATAATATATTTGGATTAAAACACTGGTTTAAATATTTTACTGCAGAGTTTACCCAAGAAAGTAGAATCATGAACCAAATAGTGGTTAATTGTAATAAACCAATTATATATTGGATTCAATATCTGACTTCTATGTATTCTATTTCTTGCTCTGCACCTTAATTTAATGAGTTTTCAAATGTATGCTCAACCCACACATTGTCCTTTGATATATCTGTTCTACAGCACTGAAGTTTAGTTAATTCTATTAAGCCTGGAGATTTGTAGTTTATTTCAGGCTTTCTCTCTGCATATGTTTCCAGAGAGGTGAGTCATCGGTGATTGAGTTTAGTCCCACTGGAACTCAGCAATGGATGAGCATTGAACTAGGATTGTGAACAAACAATTGTAGCACAAACTGACTTTTCATTAAAGTAGAAAATTGAACTGGGGAGGACCGGGTGGCAAAATGGTTTTAAATATTATTCCATTAGACTTGGAAAAATATGCACATTAGCCCACTGAAGTGAAAAGAAGAATGTAGGGATACACAGCGAGTCTGATGGAAGATTTTCAACCTACAACATTGACAATTATTTCCTTCTCATCTTCTAAATCCCTCCAGCAGATTGTCTATTGCTTCCATGGGGAAAGCACAGTGGATAGCCTTCAAAGAGCCAGCAGATGAATGGCCTGCATCTGTGCTCTCTGATTCATTGATTTGTTAAGAAAGAGAAGAAGGGTTCAGAATCAGATATCTTATCACCGGCATGTGTTGTGAAATATGTTAAATTAGCAGCAGCAGTTCAATGCAATACATATAATAGAAGAAAAAATAATAAGTACATCAATTACAATATACATATATTGAATAGATTAACAATCGTGCAAAAGACAGAAATAATATATATTAAAAAAAGTGAGGTAGTGTCCAAGGGTTCAATGTCTATTTAGGAGTTGGATGGCAGACAGGAAGAAGCTGTTCCGGAATCACTGAGTGTGTTCCTTCAGGCTTCTGTACCTCCTACCTGATGGTAACAGTGAGAAAAGGACATGCTCTGGGTGCTGGAGGTCCTTAATAATGGACGCTGCCTTTCTGAGACACTGCTCCTTGAAGATGTCCTGGGTACTTTGTAGGCTGGTACCCAAGATGGAGCCGACTAAATTTACAACCCTCTGTAGCTTCTTTTGGTCCTGTGCAGTAGCACCCCAGCCCCATACCAGACAGTGATGCAGCCTGTCAGAATACTCTACACGGTACATCTATTGAAGTTTTTGTGTGTATTTGTTGACATACCAAATCTCTTCAAACTCCTAATGAAGTGTAGTCTCTGTCTTGCCTTCTTTAGGATTGCATTGATATGTTGGGACCAGGTTAGGTCCTCGGATATCTTGACACCCAGGAGCTTGAAATGGCTCGCTCTCTCCACTTCTGATCCCGCTATGAGGATTGGTATGTGTTCCTTTGTCTTATCCTTTCTGAAGTCCACAATCAGCTCTTTCGTCTTACTGACATTGAGTGCCAGTTTGCTACTGTGACACCACTCCATCAGTTGGCATATCTCGATTAAAGTTAGTATTGACAGAACAATTAGTTGTCAGTGTTGAGTGAATTATTGCATTCCACTCGAAGGGACAAAATCAGAGAGAGGGACGATGTGGAGATGATATTTTATCTTATGGGAGAATCTAGAACTAGAGATGACTGTTTTAAAGTAAGGAATCATCCAATTAAGACAGAAATGAAGCCAATTCATTTCTCTCATTCTGAATCTTTGGAAATCTCATCCTTAAAAGTGGTGGAAGTAGAGTCGTTGAATTAGTTATGAAGCTAATAGATGGAAATTTGATAAGCAATGGATGAGGATTTGGTGAGAATGAGCACATAATGAGCTTTTATTAAATTAGAAAATGGAACTGGAGAGGACTGCATGACTGGAACTCAGCAATGGATGTGCATTGAACTGGGATTGGGAAGCACTTGAAAGGATACCATCAGTAGATGCAAATACAGAGTTTGGATCACAATCTGATTAAATGGCTGAGCCTGCTTGATGGGCTGAGTGGTCTATGTAATTTGTACGCTCATATGTCAACATAGACTTGTGAGAGAAAGTCAAGTCTGACTAAGATGACTAAATATTTTGAGGCGGTAATAAGGAGAAGGAATGAGAGAAGTGTATTTGATGTAATCTATATGGCTTTCGACAAGACCTTGCTTGGGACCCAATGAAGGATGGCAAACTGGATACAAAGTTGGCTCAGTGGCAAGAAACACAGAGCAAAGGTTGATAGATGCCTTTATGACCAGAAGCCTCCAAGCAGATTGGGTTTCACAGGGACCAGTATGATCCCTCAGCTTTTGTAAGATACATTAGTTATTTAGACCTAAATGTGGGACAAATAATAAAGTAGCTTGCTTATAATACAAAAATGTCTAAAGAGGGGAAAAACACATTTAAAAAAAACCTAAGAAATAGAAGCAGGAGTAAGTCATTCAATCTCCTATGTCAACCTCCACCAAACAGTAAGATCATGGCTGATCTGTCTGCAAGCTCAACTCTGCGTTCTCATCTACCCATGATTGTTAACTGGTCTTTTTGCCATTCAAGCCATGCAGTAGGTTAATAAAATAAAATTTTTAAATCATTTTCATCTTGCGCAGTATTTCAGTTTGAAACCTAGTTAATTTTCCCTGTTTCATCAGTCCAGTCATTTTTTGCAACTGTACATTTGTCCTTTATGAATTTTTCATATGGACACCAAAATTTCTTTGCTCCTCCAAAATTCCTAGTTTTTTTTTGATATTTATAATTGTCTTGCAGTGAGAAAATTGGAAGAACATTGCTAAAGGGCTTTTAGTCACAAAAGCATCTGTCAACCTTTATCCTGCATCTTTTGCCACTGAGCCTTGACACACTACATGAATGGTTCGTCTGTCCATATCATTATGACAGGTGTTAGTGAACATTACCTAGTAGTTTCTTCATGACTTACCTTTCCAAAATAGAAAGACAATTTGTTTTTGTGGCAGATACATTTCCTGAATATCTGTGTAGGCCGTGTTTGCCCCAAAAGTACAGACATAGCATCTCTCAAAAAAAAATAAAGTTAGTTTTACTTTTGCCATTTCTTTAAAGGTGATTAACATCATCTTCTATTGTCCTTGGAAAAACATCATCACATTGTTGACAACTTTCCTATTTACCTTGCTGCTCTGGTGCAGTTTTACTGTTGTCTTATCTGATCTGAAGGCTCATTGCTCAAGACAGGAAATTCTGAAGTGTCAATCTAAGGTTTAGTCTATTTCATGTTTGTAATTGTAGCAAATTATTTTGGCATGCATTTAATATGGATGGATCAGCATAAGGGTCAACTATTTCAGGTTTGATATTCTTTTAGATTCGCATGCATAGATCATGCATATAATGAGTTCAAACTGGCTTGAAAAGCCCTTGTGATAAATGTCAGTTGGAGGTCAAATCTGCTGGATCAGTGTAGGTTGCATTGATGCACGCTTTATCCTGCAAACAGAGTCTAACCTGCCTCTGCAAAGTTCACCTTTTGATGATACCAAATTTTCTTTTTAGGTTGTAGCTGTTAAAGTCAGAATGTAAAACTGATGTGAAGGGGTGGGTTCTGTAGGTAATGGAATAGTTAAAACAACATCCTGAAGGTGAGGCCTTTGGAAAAATTCTGACATGGGAATCTATCTAACTTGTCAGAACCCAAGACAAATTGAATGTAAATACTGATAGAGGGCGATTACGGATTGTGGGTCAGGAAGTCAAGGATACAGTTGAAAAGGGAAGTGCCCAGATTTAGGAGATTGGAGATGATTTTGCTTTATATTATAGTATTGAAAGTTTTTCATACAGAGTGTAAGTGGTTACTCAGAATGAGCTGTCAGTGAAAAAATACAATTATAATGATTAAAATGCATTTGGGCAGGTACTTGGATAGGGAAAGTATTGAGGGATAGGGGCCTAATGCAGGCAAATAGGATTAGCATAGATAATCTTTATGTAGGTTGAAATGACCTCTTTCTTTGCTGTACAATTCTATACATTTATTACCTGGAAGGGATAAATCATATTTTGGCTACCAATGTTCCTACTGTCAACATGGTCAATTCCATGGAAGGAATATTCACTATATGTACTTACAATAGAATAATGTGCAAAGGAAACCAGTAATCTTTCAGCATGTCTTCCCAAAGTTAGCCATCATCTTGCAGCAAGAAATTAAAACTAATACACTTCATTTTGCATTGCCATTGTTTTACCTTCTTTTACCTTAGTGCACTGATGTTATGATCCGATCTGTGTAAAGAATATACAAGACAAGCTCTTAACTGTATCTTGGTACTTGGTAATAATATTTCAAATTCCAATGTGCTGCTAACACATAATGAGGCAACACCAAAGTCTGCAGGACAGTGTTCTCCAAAGGAGTTAATCTATGAATCAGCAGATATAAGAAATTCTCCAGAAATTTCTCAGAGCTAAACTTCGAAGTATAACATTTTGGAAGATTGGACTGTTAAAGGTACACTGTGACATGTTCATGAAGATTGCTTCATTTGCCTAACTCATGATGAATATGCACATGTTTCTGATGGAGAGAAGGACCTGAAGAATGTAACCAACAAAAGGGAAAGGAAGGGAAGGGACGGGAGACCGGGGTCTGGACTTCACGGACCAGACGGTGACATCAACAGCAAAAATCTCCACTCTGAACTTATAATGGAATACTGTTGTACCTGAAGCATCTAGTGGGGTACTTGATTCATAAGTGGGTTATAGAATATCTTCTTCTTCTTCTTCATGTGCCTTGTGCGTTACACGCTTCGGCGATCATGACTTTCCACAGCAAACAATCCCACGCAGCGTCAATGATATCTCGTACACATAGATCTGTTAGTTGTTTCACAGTGTCCATATATTTTCTCCTTTGCCTTCCTCTTCCGCATTTCCCAGGCATATAGAATATAGCAGACAATATACCTGTCTTTGAGGGAGGAGGAAAAGTGGAAGAAGAAGTGCTGGACCATGACTGACAGCTATGATAAGCAGATGCAGTGAGAAGCAATTGAATGGCAAAAGATTTAATTCACAATGATGGAAGTCTGTCAGTCATGGGTCATTTGATCACAGACATGTGGGGTAGGGGAAGTTTAGAGGCAGAAGCAGGTGAGTGATTTGTGGAAGCAGATGAAGCAGGGATGAAGGGCAGATAGAACCAGATGGGGGAGGAGATCGGAAGGGTATGCCAGGGAGAAGAAACTCGTGGATAGATATGTGGGTGACAGGTAGAAGGGGAGTGAGAGTAATGAATCTAGGTAATGAAGTGGCAATGGAAAAGGTGAACTAAAGTTCAACAGGGAGTTGTGCAGAGAGTGGTTCCTGCAAAAAGCAGAAAAGTGGGGAGGAAGAGAAGGGAAGATGTGACTGATAGTGCAGTAACATTGCACTATCATGGAGACTAGTGGAGTGAAAGAACTGGCTTACGTATAGAAGACATATAGTAGAAGTTGAAGAGACTTATTCAAGCTGGGGGTCTATAATTAGTGGAGTGCTACAGGGATGTGTGCTGTGACCTCTGCTGTCTGTGATGTATATAAATGACCTGGATGAAAATGTAGATGAGCGAGTTAGTAAATTTGCGGATAATACCAAGTTTGATAGAGTTGTGGATAGTGCAGAAGACTGGCAAAGAATACAGTGTGATACAGATCAGTTGCAGATATGGGCTGAGAAATGGCAGATAGAGCTTAAGCCAGATAAATGTGAGGTGTTGCACCTCAGTACGGCAAATGTAAGGAGACTTGTTGGGGGCAAAATGCTGAACAGTGTTGCTAAGCAGAGAGATCTTGGGATCCAAGTTCATAGATTGTTGGAACTGCATACACAGGTCAACAAAGTGGTTAAGAAGGCTTATAGAATGCTTGCTTTTATTAGTCAAGGCACTGTTCAAAAGTCAGGAGGTTACAATGCAAATTTATAAAACTCTGGTTAGACCACATCTGGAGTATTCTGTACAGTTCTGGTCACCCCACTATAGGAAGGATGTTGAGGATTTGGAGAGGTGCAGAAAAGTTTTACCAGGATGCTGCTTGGTTTAGAGGGTATGTGCTATCACAAGAGGTTGGATAAACTTGAGTTGTTTTCTCTGGAGCGATGGAGGCTGAGGGGAGATCTGATAGAGGTTTACAAGAGGCATAGAGAGAGTGGACAGTTATCGGTTTCCTAGGGTTGGAATGTCTAATACCTAAGGGCATGAATTGAGGGCAAGAGGGAGTGGGTTCAAGTGACATGTGAGGGGTGAGTTTTTTTTTCCTGAGAGAGTAGTGGATGCCCAGAATGCACTGCCTGGTATAGTGATAGATGCAAATACATTAGGGGGTTTTAAGGGACATTTGAATAGGCACTTGGACATAAGGAAGATGGAAGGATATAGACATAGTGTAGGTAGGAGGGATTAGAGTTTGGGTGATTTTGATTTGCTTTTTAGCTGGCTCAGCACAACACTGTGGGCCGAATAGCTTGTTCCTGTGCTGCACTGTTCAATGTTCTGTGTTCGTATCAAGAGAAATTTATCTCTGTTCTAGTTGGGGGAAGGGTAACTGAGAGGAAAGGAAGGAAATGGGAGTGAGGGCTCCATCAACTAAGGCAGAGGGAAAGCCTTGTTTCCAGAAAGAGGAGTAATTTTCAGCTCTCTTGAAATGCAAGGCCTCATCTTAAGAACAGTGTTGTGAAGCCAGAGAAACTGAAAAGGATGGCATCTTTACAGAAAACAGGATGGAGGTGGAGGAATAGTCAAGAGAGTTGTAAAAGTTCAGTGTGTTATAATAGATATCAGTGGATAGTTTGTCTCCTCAGTGTCAGAGAGTTCCAGAAAAGGGAGAGATTTTTGCAGAAATTGTACAAGTGAATTTGAGGGCAGGAGCAATGTCACTAGGATATGTGATAAAACTGTTAAATTCTACATGAGCTGATCCTGTTTTGCAAGTGAGAGCCCAGTCATCGAAGGTTCTTCCAACACACAGATGAGCATAATAGATTTGTTTTGCCAGAGCTCACAGACGTAAGAAACTACACATGATGCTGGAGGAACTCAGAAGGTCAGGCAGCATATATGGAGGGAAATGGACAGTTAACCCACTGAGTTCCTCCATCATCTTGCGTCTTGCTCCAGATCACCATATCCCGCGTCTCCCAAAGAAAGAAACTAATTGGCTCACTTTTAAAAAGATAATTATACTGTGCCTACAAAGAACCAACGTTCCTTATAGAATCTAATGCCTCAGCAAATTAAGTATGAAAAACAAACGTGGCATAAAGTTAAATGGAATTCACTTGCAACATGAAAGTCAACTATTTTGACCAGTGGCATCATTATTTTGATCACTATTTTGATCAATGGCAAACTGACATCAGTGGCAGTTTGTGTAATTTTTTGGACTTTTCCATTTACAATGATTAATGTAATCAACATGAATAATTCATTGGAGACTGGATTAGATTTTCACTGCAAACTGCTTATGTGAGGTGTTGTGTTCTATATATTTATACGTACTGTGGGTTACTAATAAAGAAACATATTCTGGAAGACATAGACGGCCTGAAACGTCGACTGCACCTCTTCCTAGAGATGCTGCCTGGCCTGCTGCGTTCACCAGCAACTTTTATGTGTGTTTCTTACAGTACCATGTTCTCGATCATTTTATCATTTCTGCGCGTGCTCAGAACTCTTTCCAATCACGTTCTGACACGTCATATCACCACCTCTTCCTTTCCTTAAAAAGAAAAACAATTAGCAACATTGATCAGAGCAAATGCGTAATTTAGCATGTCTCTATCAGTCTCTCTGGGGGTTTATGAACACGAGTAGACCATCCAAGTGGTTCACACAGTTCTTGCGTTTCGTTGTTATTTCCATGTTTTGTCTGGTCTGCATCAATTAACTGAAACTCTGAAGTCGGTTCTTTCTTGAGGTCTTTGCGATTTCTTCTTAACACTGCTCCTTTTTCTATTTGGACCATGTATGATCTGGGTTGTACCTCTCCAAGTACTGTAGCTTTCTGTGTCCACCTGTTCATTTTGTCTTGTATCCTTACTTCATCTCCTTGGTGCAGTTCAGGTAATGGATGAGAACATCCGTCAAAGTATGTTTTCTGCTTTGCTTTGTGTTCATCTTTCCATATTTTCACTTGTTCACCTTCCTCTTTTCTCAGATGGCTTTCATCTATTGGCAGATTGGATCTCAAATGGTGTCCCATCAAGAGCTGAGCAGGTGAAAATCTACATTCAAGTGGAGTACTGCGATAGACTAACAAAGCTTTATAAAAATAACCTTCACTATCTTTTGCTTTGTGCATCAGTTTCTTGATAATTCCTACCTACTTCTCAACTAATCCATTGGACTGAGGGAAAAATGGACTAGATGTTGTATGAACAAAGCCCCATTCCTGAGCAAAATGTCTCATGCATTCACCGTTGAATTGTGGACCATTGTCTGTGAAAACTTCTTCAGGTACACTACGTCTGGAAAAAACTGATTTCATGAATGTAATTACATTCTCTGCAGTTGTTCTGCTCAGACCACACACTTCAGGATACAATGTTATTAATAGATAATCTTTGTTGTCAGTTACAAAAAGATCAATGCCTAAGGTCACTGAGGACTGATAAGGTCGCTGAGGACTAAGATGTCGATGCAGTGGCTCCTTAGAGTTGCTAGGTTGGTATTCAAGGCATATTTGACAAGAAGACACCAATTCTGCAATTCCTTGATTCATCCTGGTCCAACACATCACTTCCCATGCCCTTCTCTTACACTTTTCAATACCTATGTGGCCTTCATGAATTTTCCTAAGCATTTATTTTCGGAGACCTTTAGGAATCACAATTCTGCTACCTTTGTACAATATCCCATCCACAACAGAAAGTTCTGACCTGTGGTTCTAACATTCTTGTACGTCTGAGGTACAGTCATGCCTATTATTTGGCCATCCATCCATCACCACTTGTATTACCTGACTGAGAATTTTGTCCTTCTGTCTCAAGATGCAGCAGTTCCAACTTTTCGGGGGCAACAGGTCCAGTCTCTATGATCATATCAACAAATGCCTGAACATCAACAGCGTCCCTGTGACTGTCTTTTGTTGTTGGATCCACAGCTCTGGAAAGAGTGTCAGCCGTGTACATGAATTTTCCAGGTGTGTATGACACATTCAATGCATATCTTTTCAATTTGATCATCATTCGCTGAATTCGCAAAGGACAGTCACTTAAGGTTTGCGAAACAATGCAGTCAGAGGCTTATGATCAGTTTCAACATCAATAGATTGCCCTGACACAAACTGATGAAATCTCTCACAAGCAAACATAATGCTGAGCAATTCTTTTTCAATTTGGGCATACCTTGTTTCTGGATCAGATAATGAACGAGATGCCTATGCCACTGGAAGCCATTCCTGATCATGTTTCTGGAGTAATACTGCCCCTAAGCCTGCTTGAGATGCATCACATGAGATTTTGATGGGCCTCTCAGCATCATAGAATTTCAACACAGATTCTTTAGTGAGCACTTTCTTGAGGTTTTGCCATGCCTTCTCCTGTTCATGATTCCAACTCCATTCGCTTTTCTTTTCTGTTAGCTGCCTCAATGGAGCAAGCTGTTCCAAAAGATTGGGTATTAATTTTCCCATGTAGTTGACCGTTCTCATAAACCTTTGAACATCCTTTTCACATTGCGGTCTTGGCATGTTCTCAATAGTAGAAACCTTCAGTGGATCAGGATGCACACCCTCATTGCTGATGATATCACCCACAAAGGTAAGTTCAGTCTCTCCTAGCTGACATTTGTCTTTATTCAACTTCAGGTTTGCCTTGTGTGTTGCCTCAAAGACTTGTCTGAGTCTGGCGCCATGCTCTTGTTTAGGTGATCCCCAAACAATAATATTGTTCATGGAAGTATCCACACCCTTAATGTGCTCATATAGCATGTGAATGGTTTTATGTACACTTCAGGAGCAGATGCAATCCCAAACGGAAGCCGAAGAAAACAGTATCTGGCAAAAGGAGTGTTAAGGGTACACAACTTTGAACTCGGTTCAGCTAGCTTAAGTTGCCAAAATTCAGAGGATGCATCTAATTTACTAAAGTACTTTGCATTAGCAAACTGTGACATAATTTCTTCACAAGTAGGCAATTTGAAATGCTCTCTTTTAATGGCTTGATTCAAGTCTCTTGGATCTAAGCAAATCCTCAGTTTTGGATTTTTCTTATCAACAATGACAAGCAAATTGACACATTCAGTCGGTTCATCAATTTTTTTTATGACTCCTAGCCTTTCCATTCTGTCAAGCTCTGGTTTCAGTTGATGACGTAATGCAAAAGGTATTTTTCTACATGGATGTACTACAGGTTGCACTGTTTTGTCAATTTTTTTTGGCGTGTGCCTGCGTGCGTGTGAGTCTGTGCATGTGCATCTGCGTGTCCGTGCATGTGTCCGTGATGATGTCTTTTTCATGGCTTTTACAAGGCGTGGAGTGAGAGATAGAGAGAGAGACTGTGTGGTTCGCCACTCCTCACACAGACATACAGACATGTTCGCAGTATTTTCCCTTTATTTTATGAGATCGAGTTGTGTTCTCAACAATCTACCCGGCACAGATGGAAAGCGTACTCGGACCTGACTAGCTTTGAACTTGGGAACCTCCGCTCCCAGTTCTGGCGCTGATGTCGTTGCGTCACGAGCCGGCCCCTGTGTTGTCAATTTTAATCCTGTGCTCTCCTGGAAGACAACCAAGCCATTTGAACAAGTCTTCATACTCTTTCATCAAGTCACTGTATTCTGACTCTGTGTCACTGTCCAGGACTTAAACTCTTTTCACCAAATTCAGTCTCTCACAGGCAGATAACCAAGTATTGACTGTACATTCTTTGGCACCACCACAAATGAAAGCGTGTGCACAATATTTTTGTACGATACATTTGCCACACATATTCCTTTAACTGTAATGTCTGCACCTGAATACCCAGTCACATTTATATTTGTCTTATGTAACTTTGGTCTTGGCTTCAATGCATTAAACTCAGATTCTGCAAGAACATTTACTTGTGCTCCAGTTTCAAGTTTAAACAGATTATTGTTTTGGTTCACTTGCAATGGAATTGTCCAGCCATTCTTACTTAGCTTGTTTTCACAAAACACATCTATATAAAACTCCTCAAGTTCATTTTCAAGCACTGCATTTACTTGTTTTATTTTCTTTCTACTTCTGCAACAGCGTGAAAAATGCTTACTCTTTCCGCAGTCATTGCACATTTTCCCATATGCTGAATACTGTTTTGGCTGGTGCTGCTGCCCACAGTGATCACATAGCTTTTTTCTCTCAGATGATGTCTTACTCTCTGCCAGTTTTGTTATCGTTTTATTAATTTTTTCTAATATGTTCGCGCTTTTTTACAGCGTCTATGTTGCAGTTCTCAATGCAAAGGTCTTTAGCCTGTGACGTCACAGTTTCTGAAGCTTTGCAGAGCATCAAAGCTTTTTCCAAGTCTAAGTCTTGTTCTCATAACAGTCTTTCTCTCAGACCATTATCCCGAATGCCACAAACAATTCTGTCTTTAATGAGAGAATCTGTCAGTTCTCCAAACTCGCATGTTTTACTCCGGTGTCTCAACTCAGTAACATATTGATCAATAGTTTCACCAGCACTCTGCGTACATGTAAAAAATCTATGCCTTTCATATGTCACATTACGCTTCGGTATACAAAATGCTTCAAATTTGTCTATTATCGATTCCAACATTAAATTATCTCCATTTTCAAAAATAAAATGATTATATACCTCAATTGTGTCGTCACCTATTACGTGGAGTAGAAGCGCAGCTTTGTTTTTTTCCGGTTTTCTATCTGCTTCGATTGCCGTTAAATATAATTCAAAACACTACTTGAATTTTCTCCAGTTCTCAGCTATGTTCTCAAACAATTGAAGTGTCGGTGGAGGCTGCAAACCTTCCATTTGTAAAACTGTTAGCAAACACCAAAACAGTTTGAACTCTTTTTTTATCTTCGATTCTCCCTTGTTAGGAAATGTATTATTCTTCCAGACCGACTTCTGACACCATGTTGTCTTCCAGACCGACTTCTGACACCATGTTGTGTTCTTTATATTTATATGTACCATGGGTTACTAATAAAGAAACATATTCTGGAAGACATAGAGCTTTTATTTACAGCAACAGAGAAACCACGTTTTTTACGGTACCATGTTCTCGATCATTCTATCAATTCTGCGCATGCTCAGAACTCTCTCCAATCACATTTTGACACGTCATATCACCACACAAGGTACGTTCAGTGAGATGACCTTGCCCTTGAAAGTTGGAATAACCACAACAGAGTGCCGCCTTTCTGACTGGAGTGTGACTCAAAGCAGGCAGTTTAAGAAAGCTGAAAGCATTACTTTAACTGCTATTTTCATTTTCTAGTAATATTTTTGAAATGATTGATGCAACAATCTAATTGACAATACTTATCTTCCATTCACTTTAACTGAGACAGATGAATCTGTTCAGCCAAAGACAGGGTAATGTATCCATCACATGAGGAAACTGTCCAACTAGTTCACCAAATCATGTATTAATTTAAATTTCACGTATCCCTAGAAGTCCACAATGCAGTGCATAATCATTTTCAATTCTGCCTAATGTAAACTCTCTAGCAGCTTTCCTGTCAAATAAAATAAAATATAACAAAACAAGGCAGTTCAGATTGGCAGAGGTACAGGTCTGCAAATGAGGAGCATTATAACAAGAGGCTCCAAGAATGTTACTTCAACAAAAAGCACTCTATAAAAAATGATGGTCCATGCGATGATTGAGACATGATGGATGCTGTAATGAATTCAGTGTATGCACAATAGGTTACACTGAGTCTCTCTAGTTAAAGGCCTCTTGAATTTCCCTGACTTTCATCACTCCATCACTCCATCATGTTTTCAGTTCTTTGAGGGGAAAAGCTTTGGAATTTTGTTTCTCGATCTCTCCACTTCTTCTTCAAGACACCTCTTAAAACATCTTTCTCTATCCTCACATCACTTAATATGGAATTTTGTTGACACAATCTTCTGAAGAACCATAAGATATGTAAATAACACTATATATATGTTGTAAATGGTGTGTTAAAGTTCTGAGAAGCTGAGCATGAGATCCCGCAAAACCTGTACTCACGAAATCCCCTTATAAATGACACCAAAATCTTTCTGAATGTGAATTGTGACTCATCACATCCAATCCACAAGGAAAATCAAGGTATAGTTAATGTGACTAATATTTTCACATTTCCTTCTTTGTAGAATCTTTTTAAAGCAGGGTTTAACTGGAAAGAAATGCTTGCAATTTTCCAATATATCTCCCAGTTTGTTACTTCTTGGCTAGCGTATAGTTGTAGAATCTCTTGCCCTGCAACTGATATACCATTAAGTATAATAAAATTACTAATGTCTACACCTTTGCTGAACAGGTACTCACAAACATTAAAATATTAAACATTTAAATAAATTGAAAAATTAGTTTATGAACTGAGCATATCAGTTTTCAAGGCTGGTAGTTTTTAAGACAGTAAAACTAAACAATTTGCAGGATCTTCCAATTTCAAATTGCTGAATTTAATCCTAACTATGAGATCTGAAATCTGCTGAGGGCCAGATAAGAAAAGTTCAAGTCTGCTTACTGAGAAAGTTACAAGAGGTCCAGGTACGATCTCCAGAAAGCCATCTGAAGGCAAGGTGGAAATTCTGGACCAAATGTGAATCAACAAAGGATGCACCACAATTGAGGCAGGGTTTGAATACTATCATTTCTTATAAAGATATAACATATCAGGTAACATGGGAGACAGCAGGGCTTAACTTCCAGATGAGCTCAATGCCTTCTATGCTCACTTTGACTGTCGAAACATGAACAGCCATCATGAACTCCCACATCCCGCAATGATCCCATTAATTCAGTTCTCTGAAGCCAATGTGTGAGCTGTCTTCAAGAGGGCGAACTCACAAAAAGTATTCAGCCCTGACAGGGTCCCCGGCCACGTACTAAAGACATGTGTTGATCAACTGGCTGGTGTGTTCACTGAGTTCTTTAACCTCTCACCTCAACAGTGTGTGGTACACATCTGCTTCAAGCAGGCTTCAATTATACCTGTGCCCGAGAAGAGCATGGTGATCTGCCCCAATAACTATAGGTCATCCACAGTGATGAAGTGTTTTGAGAAGTTGTAGATGAAATTTATCAACTCCTGCCTGAAACAAACAAGAGAAAATTTGTAGATGCTATAAATCCCAGCAACTCACACAAAATGCTAGAGGAACTCAGCAGGCCAGGCAGCATTTATGGAAAAAAGTACAGTTGAAGTTTCATGCCAAAACCCTTCAGCAGGATTGGAAGATTTAAATTTCTTCAGGGTAGGTGTCCCTGAAAGAGACTTTGTAGTGTAGAAATCCAATGCTGGAAATCTGAGCAATATACACAAAATGCTGGAGGAACTCAGCAGGCCAGGCAGCATCTATGGAAAAGAGTACAGTCAATGTTTCAGGCTGAGACCCTTCGGCAGGACTCCTGCCTGAGATATGATTTAGATCCACTCCAATTTGCCTACTGGAGCAATATGTCCACAGCAGATGCCACCTCATTGGTTCTTCACTCAACCCAGGATCAGCTGGACAGCAAAGGTGCATACATCAGGATGCTCTTTATCGAATACAGATCAGTGCCATCATCCCCTTAAAACTAACCAAAAAGACCTTGGCCTCAATACACTCTTGTGCAATTGGTTGCTGGATTTCTCTCATTGCACACCCCAGTCACTTTGGACTGGCAACAACACTTCTGTCATGATCTCCATCTGTACAGGTGCACCATAAGGCTGGGTGCTTAGTCCCCTGCTCTACTCTCTTTATACTTATGGCTGTGTGCCCAAGCACAACTCCAATGGCATAATCAAGTTTGCTGATCACATCGGTCAAATCAAAGATGGTGATGAGCCAGCATATATGAGAGAGATTGACAATCTGGCTGAGTGGTGTCATAATAACAACCTCTCACTCAATGTCAGCAAGACCAAGGAGCTAATTATAGACATCAGCAGAAGAAAACCAGAGGTCCATGAGACAGTCCTCATCAAAGGATCAGAGGTGACAAGGATCAACAACTTTAAATTCCTGGGTGTTATTATTTCGGAGGACCTGTCCTGGGCCCAGAACGAGTGCAATTATGAAGGAAGTGCGGCTGCACCTTTACTTCCTTAGGAGTTTGCAAAGATTCAATATGACAAACTTCCATGGATGTGTAGTGGAGAGTGTATTGACTGGATGCATCACAGCCTGGTATGGAAAAACCAATGCCCTTCAATAGAAAATCCTACAGAAAGTAGTGGAGGTGGCCCAGTCCATCATAGATAATGCCCTCCTAACCATTGAGCACATCGGCATGTTACAGGAAAGCAACATCCGTCATCAGGGACCCCCACCACCCAGAGTATGCCCTGTATTCATTGTTGCCATCGGGAAGAAGGTATAAGAGCTTCAGGACTAGCACCACCAGGTTCAGGGATAATTATTGTCTTATAATAATTGTCTTTAACAATTGATTTCAAAGGCATCAATCAACTGATTCACTTTCAATTCCTAAATAAAGCTACTTTGAACTTTGAAGGCGAACAGGTTTTCAGTTGTTTCAGTTTAGACCACTTCTCATTCTTTCTAACTCTGGATATTGGTCAATTCCAGAGAAGAGAAGGTGGCGGCGCGACGCAGTGCACAGCGGCCACTCCGGAATGAATATCTGATACCTGTCAAGTAGGATGCCGTGCACAATCCTGATTTGATGGAGGCAGACGTGAGAAGCTTGGAGGAACATTTGCTGAAACTTCTGAAATGCCTGTTTCGCTACCGCTGCTACTGTGCGATCCAGAATCTCCAGAGGGGAAGGCCCCGAATTCTTGGCTTTGCCTGTTGCTTGGTGGCCGGGGTTGGGGTCAAAGCGCTCGGCAGAGGTGGTGCTCGGTGTCGGAGGGCTGGTCGGAGGCTCGAAGTTTTCCGACAGACTCAGAGTTGGCTTTTGTCGGGTGCTTCCAGGATGCTGCATCGGCAAGTTTGTGGTGCTGGAGGTTCATGGCAGGGAGAGATTTTCTTCCTTCTACCATCTGCGTAAGATGATGGGGCTATCGGGACTTTAAGACTTTATTTTACTGTGCCCATGGTCTGCTCTTCATCAAATTACAGTATTTCTTTGCACTGTTGTAACTATATGTTATAATTATGTGTGTTTTTTTGTCAGTTTTAGTCTTGGTCTGTCCTGTGTTTCTGTGATAGCACACCGGAGGAACATTGTATCATTTCTTAATGCATGCATTACTAAATGGTAATAAACGAGGACTCAGTGTCTAATCTATTCTAAAAAAATATTCAGGCTCTCCTCATAGCACAACCCATTCAACCAAAGTACAATCACAAACAAGAGAAAATCTGCAAATGCTGGAAATCCAAGCAACGCACACAAAATGCTGGAGGAACTCAGCAGGCCAGGCAGCATGGATGGCCCAAAATCTTGACTGTACTTTTTTCCATAGATGGTGCCTGGCCTGCTGAGTTCCCCCAGCATTTTGTGTGTGTTTATCAATACAGTGAACCTTTGCTGCAATTGCTTTGAGTTCAGTGTATAAAGGGCCATTAGCCCACAGCCCATACACAAGAAAGTGGGCCATCTGATCCCTCAAGCTGGCCTGCCATTCAATATGATCACAACCTGCCCCAGACTTAAATTCTTGTTCAAGTCATAGTTGGCTCTCAATTCCCTGATCTTTCAAGAATTGTTCCTTTCAATACTTCCAACAATCTACTCACCTCAACTCTCATGGTTAGAGAATTCAGGAGATTCACAACACTCCGTGACAAAATTGTAGTGCAGCTTAGTTTTATATGACTGCCCAGAATCTTGTAATAATGTGATATCCTTCACTAATCTCCCATTATGGTATATAGCTCAACAGCTACTTTGTCATACACCTTTAGGATCTTATATGATTCAATATCACCCCTTATTCTTCAAAACTCCAAGGAATACTAATGAAGAGTCGTGATGAAGTGTCTCTGTGTAGTGTCTCTGTGAAGTGCCTCTGTGTAGGAGACTTGACTCAAAAGCAGAGTAGCAGAGACGATGAAGTGGTGAGCAATAACTTTGATAATCAACTGTAAAATAACAAGGCATGAGAGGCCAAAAACAAGAGAGACCCAGATGCTAAATTTACTGGCAACAAGGTAACTGAAGGCTAGGAATAACTTGTTGAGGCTGGCTGGTTCAGTGAGTGGGCAAGGGCTGTGGATGAGAGCTGGGTTTAAATAGGCTGCAGGTGATGAGTTGGAAATGAGTGACAGGTGTTTCCTGTTAGCTGGGTGCAGACTAAATGTTGCCAGCCTGTGCAGGCCTGATTCTATGTGCAGTTAATTCATTTCATTACAGTTAATTAACTTGAAGGACTGAATGAACGTTACAGATGTGATCTTAGGGATCCTTGGAAAAGATAGCCATGTCGTCAAGGTAGGTGAACACATACCTTTGCAGCGTGTCTTGAAGGATTTTGTTAATGAAGGCTTAGAAAATGGTTGGACTGTTGGAAATTCTGAATGGCAACACCATGTATTTGTAGTGGCCAGTGGGTGTTACAAACACTACCTTCCACTCATCCCTGTCGTGGATGCAGAGCAGATTGTGCACACTCCATAGATCAAGTCTGGTGAAGATATGGGCCCCGTTGAGTGTTTCAAGTGCCCTATTGATCAAAGGAGAGCATAATGGCTTTTAATGGTGATTTTGTTCAGTCCACAGTAGTTGATGCGGGGGCGAAGACTCCCATCTTTCTTTTTGACTAAGAGAAATCCTGGATTGGTATGGACAAACGAAGCTACGTTGTAAGCACATCAACAATGTAGTCATTCATGTCTTGGGTCTCAGGAGGGGAGAGGCAGAACAGATGACCTTGGGGAGGGAGGAGGTTGATTATGTCATTTGGATTCTTGTGCGATCTGGATCTAGAGGGTCAATCCATGAGACACTTGTCAATTCGGAGGGCTAGAGTGATAGGGCTTTTGAGGTCTGTGGGCATCTCCCAAGTAGACAGCTAATTTTTCAAGCACTCTGAGAGACCGTGATGGTAATGGGCCAGCAGTGCCTCTGCATTCCAGCTGCACTCCAATGCGAGGGTCCTGAATTCCACTGTATAATCCAACACTGAGCATGAGTCTTGACAGGTGAAGTCTCTGATCTGCTGCCCTCTTCCACCTCCCAGATGGCACATCTTAGCAGTGAATTCCTCATATTTATTGGAAATGGTGGTTTTATTGTTCCAGTTAGTGGCGGCCCAGCTCAGAGCTCACCCAGTCAGGAGAGAGATAACAAAGGCAATTTTGGTCCAGTCCATAGAATACAGAGATAGCTGGAGCTTGGAGTTTGTTGAGCACTGGGTCAGGGTGCTGCAGCAATTGGATTGGGTGCCGTCGAAGTGTTTGGGCACTGGATTTCAGGCCTCCAAGGAGGAGGTTGACTGGTGCGAGACTCCTGTATCGGGATGGAGAATTGGTTGAGAGTGGTGAGCAAATGGACAATGGTTTCTTGCTGCTTCTGGATTGTGTGCTCATGTCGATGGAAGAGTTCCTTCGGCAAGCAAACTCTGCTGGGTCAGTCGCTGGTTCACTCACTTTGTCAGGAAACTAAGAGGAGGCTTGACCCAAAAGCAGAGCAGTGGGGACAATTTAGTGGTGAGTGATAACTTTAATAATCAATTGCAAAATAACAAACCATGAGGGCCCACAATACAAGAGAGAACAGATACTAAACTCACAGGTAACACGGTAACTGCAGGCTAGGAGCAATTGGTTGAAGCTGGCTGGCTTGATGAGCGAAGGAGAGCTGTGAATGACAGCTAGGGTTAAAATAGTCTTCAGATGATGAGTTGGAAACAAGTGCAGGTGATTCCTGTTAGCTGAGTGGAGACTGGAAGGTGTTTGCTTGTGCAGACCTGCCACACAGAGGAAAACATCGACTCTTTATTCCTCTCCGTAGATGATGCCTAGCCTGTTGAGTTCCTCTAGTATTTTGTGTGTGTAATTCTGGATTTCCAGCATCGCAAAATCTCTTGTATTAAGGAATGCTTAGGTCATCTTAGGAGGAGGGAGGAGAAGATGGCAGCACGACGTAGCGCGCGCAGCTCTCCGGTGAAATGATATCGTGTCTGTTAAATAGGGGCCATGGACAATTCTGGTTTGATGAAGACAGATGTGAGAAGCAGAGAAATTTCTGAAATTCCTGGTTCGCTGCTGTTGTTACTGTGCGATCGAGAATCTCCGGAGGGTAGGCCCCAAAATCCCCGGCTTTGCCTGCTGCTGGCAACCGAGGCTGAGGTTGAAGCGTTTGGATAGGGATGGTGCTCGGTACTCGGTGTCGGAGGGTTGATCAGAGCTCGAAGTTTTCGGACGACTCAGAGTCGGACTGTGGTCGGGCATGGCAGGGACAGTTTTCTTCCTACTCCCGTCTGCGTGAGATGTGGGACTTTCGAGAAACTTTGAACTTTTTTACTGTGCCATGGGCTGTTCTTCATCAAGTTATGGTATTGTTGCACTGTTGTAACCCTGGAGGAATATTGTATCATTTCTTAATGTATGCATTACTAAATGACAATAAAAGAGGTCTGCGTGTCCTCATAATCTAATAATCTAATCATGATAAGACAACCCTTCCCTCCCAGGAACTGATCTGATGAATCTCTTCTGGACTACTTCCAATGCTTGTACTGTATATCCTGTCTTAAATAAGGACACCAATCCATACACAGCACTTTAGATACAGCTTCACTAAGATCTTGTACGGTTGCAGCAGTTATTTTCTGTTTTTTAAATGCCAACTCTCTTGTAATAAAAGTCATTTGCCTTTCTAAATACTTGCTGCACCAGTCTGCTGATTTGTTGTGATTCATTCATAAGAACAAATAGATCCCTTTCTAGTTTAGTCATTTGCAATCTCATTTTTGATATAGTCTGCCTTTTGGTTCCTCTTAATGAAGTGTGCAAGCTCGCAATTTCCCTCGTTAAATTCCATTTGACAAGCTGTTGCTCACTCACTCAACCTATCTATGTCCTGTTGGGGAGTCCAAATATTCTGAATTCAGCATGCAATCCCACTCTCTTTCATGCTATCAGTAAGTTTGCATATCTTACACGCTGCTCTCCTCCTCCAGCTCATTAATATATAAGGGCCAAGAACAAATCCCTGGGGAACTCCTCTGGTGCCATCTTTCCAGCTGTAAAAAGCCTTTTATTCTGACTTACTGTATTCTCTTTGATAACCTGTCCACAATCCGTGTGAACATACTTGATTGAGTTCTTGTCTTGTGCACCAGCATCCACCTGGATTGTTGATGAATGACTTCTGGAAATCCAAATACACCACATGCAGGTTTCTCTCTGTTGATTTTGTTTTTTTTATATATTCTCAAAGAACTCTAGAAAATTGGTCAAACATATTTTTCCTTTCATAAAACCATGTTGACTTGGATTGATTACAATCATCGACTTCAGCATCTTCCCAACAACGAATGTTAGGCAAACAGGTAATGATTAATGCAAACAGGCTTAATGCCTTCTGGAACAAACTGTTACATTTATGGTTTTTCAAGTCACAGGTAGCCTTATGCAACTCAGTGAATTTCCAGTCACTTAAACTGAGGCAATACTATCAGTGCAGCCTCTTCCTTTATGATGTACTGTTGTAGGCTATCAGGCCCCGGCAAATTCTCTGCCTGTAGCTGCTAAATTTCCAGCTGTTTACTTATTGTGATAAAACCATTACAAGTTCTTCACTTCTCTTTGAAATAGCCTGTCTCTCATCCTTGGGATATTTGTGAAGACTAATGGAAAGTAGTCATTTCAATTATCTCTCCTTTCCTTGTTTCCCAGTTTTAATTCCCAGGAATCCTGCACTTACAATAGTTGCCCTCTTCTGTGTTATATAGCCTTAGGAACTTGATGTTTGTTTTGAGTTGACTCTCATTATCAATCTTCTCCCTTTTTATTAGTTTCTTGCTGATGGTTACTGAAAAATTCCCAATCCTCTGCTGTCCTTCACTAGATTTTGCCACTTTGTTTGCTCTAGAAACAGTTGGCTTCTCATTCTCATCGACTTCCTCTTTCCAGTAAGTAATTCCATTTCTTACTGAGATAAATTCCTTTTCTGCCACAGATACTGCATGACCTGATGAGTTTTTCCAGTGTTTGTGTGTATGTTGCTCTTGAAAGGAAGAAGGTAGGGTAGAGATCAAGCTGACCTGAAATGTGAGGGCTGAGTGGGCTTTGCAGGGTGAACAGGAGTCAGGGATGGTCAGAGCAAAGAAGCAATTAACTCGGGAATGCGCAATGGCAATCAGCCACAGGGCCAAGTAGTCTGTGAAATCTGAGGAGGAAGATCATCCGGCAAGGTGAAGCAGAAGTAATGCAGATAGATAGGAGGCTCCAATGAGAAAAGTGCAGTGTACAACCCTCTGCACTTTTCTCATTGGAGCCTCCTATCTATCTGCATCACTTCTGCTTCACCAGTTGTATCATGGGCAGAAGCCTCCTCACCATGAGGGCATCTTCAAAAGGTGGTGCCTCGAGAAGGTGGTATCCATCATGAACGACCCCCACCAACCAGGACATCCCCTCAACTGATCACTACCATCAGGGAGGAGTTACAGGAGCCTGAAGGTGCACACTTAATGTTTTTGGAATAGCTTCTTCCCATCTGCCATCAGATTTATGAACAGTCCATGAACTCATGAACATTATCTGACTATTTTGCTCTCTTTTTGCACCGTTTGTTTATCTGTCTTTTGATCCATCTACCTATTTTTATGTTTTCTTATTGTAACTTGTGTTATTTTTAATGTATTGTACATCACACAAACCAATCTTTTGTCCTTTGACTCACTTTACACCGCATGCTGTTGGAGCAGTGCTGCCAGGATAATCAAGGACACGACCCACCCAGCCAACACACTTTTCGTCCCTCTTCCCTCTGGGAGAAGGCTCAGGAGCTTGAAGACTCGTAAGGCCAGATTTGGGAACAGCTTCTTTCCAACTGTGATAAGACTGCTGAATGGATCCTGACCCAGATCTGGGCCGTAGCCTCCAAATAATCCGGACCTGCCTCTCAGTTTTTTCGCACTACCTTACTTCCCATTTTTCTATTTTCTATTTATGATTTATAATTTAAATTTTTAATATTTACTAATTTTAACTATTTTTAACATTTTTAATATTTAATATTTGTAATCCAGGGAGTGTGAAGCGCAGAATCAAATATCGCTGTGATGATTGTACGTTCTAGTACCAATTGTTTGGCGACAATAAGGTATAAATTATAAAGTATTTTATACTGTTGCTACAAAACTACACATTCACCACATGTGTCAGTGATCATTCTGATTCTCATTCTGCTTTCTGTACATGGAGGTCGAAGGCCTGTTTCTGTGTTGTGTGTTTCAATAACGCTATCACCACATGGTTGTAAGAAATTGGACAAAAGAAGTTGCTGTTAAAAGAAGTTACAGAAACTTATTTCTAAACACTTTAACTGTGGTATGATAGTGTGTCCTGCTGCAAGTCCTGATCCTTATCCTAATTTCTGGATTATGCAGATTGGCCAATAGATAGCATTCAAAATAAGGCAGAGACCATTTTTTCCCATGGTGCAGCACAGTAACAGTTTAAGGTTGCAACTCAATGTTGATGTAATGTTTTCTTAATCAATCCCCATAAGATCAATTTTGATTACACACATCTTACAACAAAAAGGCATATTCAAATTTTGAGATCCATTGGCAGACAGCAGCTCTGGACGACCATGGGACTGTGTATTTGTAATTCATCAAGTGCCACTACCTGAAGAGTTTAATGTGTGATAAACAGTAACTCTGGCAAGTTGCAATTATAAATTCCATTGGGCTTGTGTCAATATGAAGGGAATGATTTTGTCCGATACGTACTGCAAATACATAAAATAATTAAATGCAAATAGGACATACAATAGTATAGCATTGTACAGGTCCTTTGACCCACAATGTTGTGCTGACCTCTTAAACTACTCCAAACCCCAAGATCAATCGAATCCTTCCTTCTCACATAGCCCTCCATTTTTCTTTCATCCGTGTGCCCATCTTGGAGTCTTATAAATGTCCCTGATGTACCTGCCTCTCTCCCCAGCCCTGGCAGTGCATTCCACGCACTTATCACTCTCTGTGTAAAAAATCTACCTCGGCCATCCCTCCATACTTTCCTCCAATTACTTTAAAACTTTGTCCTTTCACAATAGCTATTGCTACGCTGGCTGTCCACTCTATCTATGCCTCTTATCATCTTATACACCTGAAGGCAGAAATTGCTGCACTTCATGCTATTACACTATTTTAATTGGTCTTCTTTGATCGGAGATGAAATAAGGTTCTGTAGGAATAAAAAATGTCCTTTGCTTGCTGTTACACTTCATGCCATCCGATGTCTAAAATTAAGAAGTTGGGAAATAGAATTTTGGAACTTTTGGTTTGTGCAGATGAGTGAAACATATCATCACCTACTAACAACAAAAAAAAACTGCGTAAAACCCAGTATTACTGGGAAAGAGGCACCAAAAACACTTTGTCTCCTTCTCCGGCAGGTAGCCAAGGTGCTCTCATTAACTCAATTGATACTTAATCATGAAGTTATGAGACAGATTTTATTTAAATTATCTCCTCTTAGAAGGAAGGTGTGCAATGAGCTAGGATGAAATAAAATCATGTTACACACTTAAATAATTGGAAAAAGAAGTTGTGGACTGATTAAAAAAGAAGAGTACTTGAGGCACTGTAAGTCAAGATCAAGTTTAATTATCATTCAACCATGCATGAATATGGCTGAATGAAACAACATTCCTAATATAGCAAGTAAACATGCAGTCACACAAAAAATATATATACCGTATGTACCCCAGTTTCCTGAGTGATGTATTCTATAAATTGATGGCGCTATCAGCAAGGAAAATCTGTTCCCAGCAGTCTGCAGACAATGTTTGCACTCATGCAAACAATTCAGCTTGTCATTCTGCCGATTGAACGCTGGGGGCAGCACTTACAGGAGAGGCCAGCCCCCAACAGAGCATGGACACCACTTTACGCTGCCTTTGGTGTCTCCTCTCCTGGACTGCAGCAACAGGCAAGCCCATAGCTTGAGGACTAGTCTTCACTGCACTCAAGACCACACAGCTCCCCCAACGTCTGTCGTGCCACTAAGCAAGGAAAACATTTTACATTATCAATGTCCAGCAGGGTTTTGCGATCACAAGGGAAATGTCAAACACAATCACTTGCTGTTACACTACATTCCACCTTTGCGCACCAACTCTGATGCCTTTGATAGCTTCCTGTAGCAGGCAGTAACACAGTCTGCACCGTCCACTCCTCCTGCTCACTGATGGGATAGGCCTGCAGTACCTGAAGTTCTTAATGTCCAGCATTGTCTTGTGATTGTAAAAAAGACAAAAATACATTTGGTTGGCCACCAAGAGACTGCTGTGTCCAAACATGCCTCCATCTTAACTGGATGTTTATGGTGTCATCTAACAGAAAGGAACTTAAGCCTGTTCATGCAAAATGTATGAAATGTTCAGCATATGAACTAGCCATTAGTTTGAGCTTCCGTCAGCCCTCTGCACGTTTTCTGCCATTACTCAACCTCTTTTCAGATTTTCAGCATAACTTAGTAAATACCTTTTCTCTTACGCACATTGTTTCCTTCTGAAAGCATCTAGGGTGAATACCTTTAAATTCCACCTTCTGACCACTGTACAAATAGATTTCATCGTCTTTCTTCATTGAATTTATAAGCAAGTCTTTTGCATTAATAGACACGGTTTTTAATCCTCCCACAATTGGAAATAATCCCTTCACTGGTGAACTTCTTCATAGCATTACACATTTCTATCCTCCTTCAAGAAAAATCTCTGTGAAATTTCTTCTTCCTCATTTATTGTGATCTTTATACGTTCATGCATTGGAAATTATTTCTACACTTTCTATAGTAATTCTATTCTGATTGTGTTCTCATCTATTTTATGCAACGGTCTGCAAGATGCCACAGATTGTGGAAATATGAAATTAAAAACTGAAGGAAATATTAACTCTGTCTCCTCTTCAGAAATGCTGCATGATCTGTGGAATAATCAGCATTTTCACTTTTTTCAATGTAAAATAGACGAGTCCCTACTACAGACAATGACACATGAAGACTCCTGCACATTAGCCTAATGCAACCTCAAAAGAAAAAGAATAACCAGGTCCTTTAAAGTTCAGTCTTATTTGAAGTTTAGAGTACACATCTACATCCACCTGAGAACTGAAGAGCTGTTGATAGCCACTCTTGTCTTCAAAAACAGACAGTTTAACTCTACGATTCTCACAGAATTGTCTTGATTGGTACTTCATGTGAACAAGTGACAATAACCATATGAGAAGAAGGATATGTTTACAAAAGGACTGGGCTACCTAGATAAGCCATATCTGCAAGGTCTGATTGGTGCTTTAACCAAGAGGCAGCAGTGCTGGCTTGCCTCCTAGAACAAGCGGATTGGAACCAGGAACCAGAACAAATTAAGACTCATTCAGCTGAAGATTCTGTATTTGTAATTCAACAGAAGTTCAGAAATTTGGAAAGCAAAATGTTATTAATATCAAACAGGCCCTCTTTACGTAGAATATTGCAGCACAGTACCGGCCCCTTGGCGCATGATACTTTTAACCAACTCTAATATCAATCTAACTTTTCCTTCCTACATAGCCCTACATTTCTCCATCAGAGTTTCTTAAATGTCGCTAATGCATCTGCCTCTACCACCTCTCCTGGCAGGATATTCCATGCATCTACTACCCTGTGTAAAAATGTTGCCTCAGACATCCTCCCTGTACTTTTCTCCAATCACCCTAAAATTAAGCACTCCAGTATTATCCATTTCCGCCCCGAGAAAAAAAATCTATGGCTAACCACTCAATCTATGCCTCTGAGTTTCTTGTACACCTTTATCAAGTCACCACTGATTCTCCTTCACTCCAAGGAGAAATCCGCAGGCTAGCTCAACCTATCCTCAAAAGGTATGCTCTTGAATTCAGGTGTCTAATAATTGCCCCTGTGAAGTGCCTTCAAATATTTCACTCTCTCAAGGGGGCTTTATCATTACTGCTGTTGTTAAAGCAAGTAACAACATTAGAATTGATGGAAAGTTCTATAAAATTACATGATGACAAACAAATGCACAGTCCAACAAATGTTTCTGTAATTACAGCCATGCAGCATGCCCTCCGACCAACCCTGCTGACCATGGCACCAACTAGGCTAGTACCATTTCCTGCATTTGGTTTATATCCCCCTGAAGGCTTCCTGTCCATGTACTTAGCCAAATGTCTTTTGAATCTTGTTATTGTATCTGCTTCAATCACATTCTTTGGCGGCTCATTCTATATACGGGTCATCTTGAAGAAGTTGCATCTCTTTCTATGCCTGTCATGATTTTATATGTTTTTATAAAGTCACCCCTCAATCTCCCATGCTCCAAGGAATAAAGTTCTGTCCTGCCCAACCTCTCCCTATAAATCAGGCCCTGTAAATCTTCTCTGCACTCTTTAGTGAGGGCTGAGTTGCAACATCATAAAGAACAGGGAACTTCAATGTTTGGTTCTTGATCTGTGCCAGCTAGGAAGCAGTCAGACTGCTACGTATATTTAATCCATACCCAGTAACAAGCAATTTCTCGACTTGGCCTCGCAACCAAAGCTGAGATGGGATACTGAGAAATCAGACTCTTGAGGGCAATGAGGACCAGGCATGCTTTTGTTCCCGTTAATCATCTTCGAGCATTGTGGTATAATTTTATGTTCAATATCTCCTGTTCAATTGCTGGACATGATGGCATTATTGATTTCTGTGGTTATGAATACAATACTTTGCTGTGAGGATGCTCAGTGTAAACATGATGAAGATTGCACTGATTCAGAGCGGATATTTATTTTAAATGGTATGTAAAATGAGATTTCTACTTTTATAATTCACTGCTAGATTAACATCGGAACATTAGTAAAGCAACATTAAAAAGCATTGTATTATTGTTATTTATTAGTAATCATGGGAGCCAGTAGACCTCATGGTATTCTTAATGAACAAAACTTAGAAATTGGATATCACATGCCCATGACATTCTAATGTGGCAGTAGAGCCTGTATATTTCTTATGAAAAAAATTGCAAGATTGGGCAAACGTCCATCAAAAAGAATGCTATGGCATTTTGCCAATGAATTTACATACTAAAACAGGGCCTGAGTGGTTCATGTTATGATCTGTTTGCAAAGCTTGCAGCTGTTGAACCTTTGGCATTGACTGGTGGGAAGGTGGCCAGATCTTTAAGAACTTCCCTTTACAGAATCCACAGACAAGCCACAGAAAAGGCTCCCATGGAAGTGAGGACCAATAAAGCGAGAGCAGCAATTTGAAAAGTATGGACTTATACATGAAATATATGTGATCCAATAAACCACCAAATTCTGGCAGCATCTGTGGATATTGAAACAGAGTTATGTTTCAAGTCACAAACCCCTCATGAGATGTAGGGTGGTCAACCTCAAACAATAGTCTGTTTCTCTTTCCATGAATGCTGTTTAACCTGATGACAGTTTTCAATATTTTTAGTTTTTAGTTTCTATTTCAACTTTCCAGCAACTGCAGTTTTAAAGATTTTTTTCAAGGCTTTATTACTGAGAAATGTGAAGCACTGCATGTACTCCTCAGCCATGCTGGCTTGCCTGTTTTATCTACAGGAGAAACTTCTGAAGGACAAGCAACATGTCACAGGGAACATCTTTATGTCCTTGCTGAGCAGCGAGGGACCATTCGTGAGTGGATTCCTGCTTTTGCTCCACAAAGGGATGGAAATAATGAGAAGTTTGTAGCTGTCCCAGAGACAAATTTCTCTGTAACTATGACACGTTATTCCACATTTTATTCCTGTCCCTTGTACTATCTCAATGCTCTGTTATAATGAATTGATCTGTATGAGTGTGTGCAAGATATTTTTCACTGTATCTTGGTATTTGCGAGAATAATAAACCAATTTATTTACCTCATCTTGAAATTTTCAAGAACTAATTAACACTGATTAATGTTCATCTTCTGTCTTCCCCAGAGTAGTTTCAGTGATACAGAATTGTGCAGTCCCACACTCAATCATTTGTTTCAATAGTCAGAAGTATCAGTTGAAGTTAAATTGTGTACAGGTTTTATTTCTTGGAGGCGAGTTCTCATTTTAATTAATACTCGCTGTCGTGAATTTCATAATTAAAATAATCTCTAACAGACTTAAGTGAAAAGTAGCCTCCTTTGAAAAATTGGATAGTGTCATATGGGCAATAGTATCACATGGTGCTTCAATCTGAATTTCAAGGAACACCAGCATTTGCAAGATTCATTAGAAATGTTATTTTCCTTGGTTGCCCGTGTCCCTGCAATGTATGTCCTGCTAACATAATCTGATAATTTATTTGGGTATCAGTCTCTAAGATAGCTTGGGGAGTCTCAGCCACAAAAAAATGCACTGTGCTAATTATCATCACCTTTATCTTTTCTCTCCTTCCACTCCTCTCTCTCCAGTATTCCTACAGCTCTGTGCTCTAATTCTTTCTCCTCTTTGAGCAAGGTGGTACTGTATTTGTGTATGTGTGGCAGTGGGGGTCGTTGGGGTGGTTAAGTTTACTCCCTGTATACCTATGATTGTGTTGCCACTCACAGCTCTAATCTGCTAATTAAATTTGCCAATGACACTACAATGATTGGCCTAATCAAAAACAATAACGAAGTGGCCTCCAGAGAAGAAGTCATCTCTCAGACATGGTGGTGTCAAGAAAACAACCACTCTCTCAATGTTGCAAGAACAAAGGAGCTGGTTGTGGATTACAGGAGGAATGGAGACGGGCTAACCCTTATTGACATTAATGGATCTGGGGTTGAGAGAGTAAACAGCTTCAAGTTCCTCGGCATTCACATCACCGAGGACTTCACGTGATCTGCACACACCGGCTGTGTGGTGAAAAAGGCACAACTGTACCTTTTTTTTTTACCTCAGACAGTTGATGAAGTTTGTTATGGGCCCCCAAATCCTAAGAACATTCTACAGGGGCACAATTGAGAGCATCCTGACTGGCTGCATCACTGCCTGGTATGGGAACTGTACTTCCCTCAATCGCAGGACTCTGCAGAGAGTGGTGTGGACAGCCCAGTGCATCTGTAGTTGTGAACTTCCCATGATTCAGGGCATTTACAGGGACAGATGTGAAAAAGGGCCTGAAGGATTATTGGGGACCCGAGTCACCCCAACCACAAACTGTTCCAACTGCTACCATGTGGGAAACGATAATCCAGCATAAAAGCTCCATAAGGCTCCGGAACAGCTTCTTCCACCAGGCCATCAGACTGATTAACTCACACTGATTTGAGTGTACTCTATATTACATTGACTGTTCTATTTATTATAAATTATGATAAATTATTATGATTGTACATTGCACATTTGGATAGAGACATAACGTAAAGATTTTCAATCCTTATGTACGTCAAGGACGTAAGAAATAAAGTCAATTCAATTCAATTCAATTATGTGTCTTTTCTGGATACATTACAAAGACCAAGTGGAGTGTTGCACTGTAAATTTTAACAGCTTTATATTGACATGGTAGCATTAATTGGGTATGTTTTTCATTCTTGTTCTTTTGGTACTTTATGAGTGAGTAATGAAGGAATGGGACTGCCAATAATAATTTAGTTTGAGGATTAGAGCAGGAGAGTGCAGGATATCAACACAGTATCAGTTAGTGCAAGTTTGAGTTTCATTAGTATGAATTACTGTCACATACAAGAAGGACATTTAATTGGTTGCAGACCTCATCTCTTCTTGTCAAATCATGAAAACCCATTGGATATTGCAGCATTGTTCGGGGATTAAGGTTAGCCAATCTCTCTCTTTTTGTGTCTCATTTACTTTGTCCATTTCATAAACTCATGCCACAATAGCCCTTGGAAACCAATGAAGTTCATTTGAAGTGCAGCTATTGCAGACACAGCAGTCAAAACACATAGAAGAAGTTCTCATGATGAGCAATGTATAAACTATGATGCACCTTGGTGAATGAGTATTGGCTAGGCAGCAAGTAAATTCCACTTTATTTAAAACAATGGGCAGATCTGCCTGATACCAGGTTAATGCTGGGACATATCTGCACAACAAAGTCCCCATCCTGGCACATCTTATGCTGACACAGAGCCTGTGCTTTTGGATAGTTCTGAGGTAATTTTATACATTGCTTGGTACTGCTGCTGCTGCTGCAAAAAAAACTAATTTCATGACATAGGTGAGTGATGATAAACCTGATTCTAATATAGGTTTCTACTTTGGACTGAGAGTGGGGGATGCAGAGAGAGGGGAATCATGGTTGGGAAAAGGGGAAGGAAGAGGGGAGGGATCAGGAAGCATCAGAAAGACATTCTGTAATGATTAATAAACAAATTGTTTGCCTGCTGTCTCAGGGCTCAGAGTACAGACATCCCACCCTGCAAAAACTCATTTCAGGGCAGTCTCAACTGGCAGTCTCAACCTCATAGCAGTCTGTGTCAATGAATTTGTTTATTTTGCAAGACATCAGATTCACAGAGACAGCTGACCTCTGAATTCTGTCTTAATGTGCCATGTTCACAATAGCTGCTGTCTTGGTTGATGAGCAGACATAGTTTCTTGCTATTTCTGAATCAGGAAATAGTTTCCTGAATAGCTTGCCTGTGTGCTTACACACCTGGAATGGCAGGTTATGCTCAACAATGAAAGCTGTAAAGTACACCTCAGCTCTAGTGACCTTCTCTGTCAGACTTTGGTTTTCTACTGAAAAGAACTGTGAAATACTTGAGCAGCCTTCCCTGCGCTTAGCCTCCCTAATATGTTGTGGTCTCTAAAAGAAATAAAAGCATAAGGTGTATCCTTATTACAGGTGAGCGCTGTTTAATGTCCATTCGGACAACGTCCGATCGCATATACGTCCGCAGTCACACACATATATTGCCTGCAATAGCTGGGGTCAGAACTTACTTTTTTACATCGAAATGGGGGATTTTAAATGAATGATTTAGAAGTTCTGTATCTTCAAGTTCAAGTTTATTGTCATCTGGCCGATTGTCCACAAACGAAATAACCTCCATCTGGACCACGGTGTAGCCACAATATCACGCACACCACATAAAACAATATATTACCACATTATTTAATAAAGTGTAATTCAAAATGCATATAAAGTGCGCAGCACAGGTAACCAGTTCACTGTCCTAATGATGAGACCTCCGTGGTGGCCGGGTATTTATTAAAATCGGTTTTTCTTCTGAAAACGGCTGCGCTTAAACCCAGCCCATCTTGGGCTTCGATGTACCTGTAAGTGGAAGTGTTTCAGGAAAAAAAACCCGAAGAATTTGCTTGCTGCAAGTGCGTTTTTAAAGATGTCTTTGCAGACGATTTTGGAATTTCGCTCCAATTTAAACCCTGCTCTAATCCCCTTTAAATCGACTGTAAAGCCAGCCCATAGAGAAAACTGATAGATCTACTTAGCACAAAGACAGACCAATCAGGATGCTCTCTCTGTCACTCGCGTGCGCTCTGTCTCTCTCTCTCTCTCTCTCTCTCTGTCCCTCCCTCCCTCTCCCTCTCCTCTTCTCTCCCTCCCTCTCTCTCTCTCTCTTCCTCTCGCTCATTCGCTTTCAAAAAAATTGATTTCCAGGAGATTGTATATAATTTACGGTTGTCAGGGAGCCACTGTCGATATGCGGGAGACTCCCGCAAATTCCGGGAGAGGTGGGATGTCTGGGTGTGTCTGCACCCGCGTCACCCCCTGCCCCAGCAGTCCTTCTCTGCCACCTGTCCCACACCCCTCCTGCAGAACTCCACCCTCAACATTCCCAACATTCTTTGCTCCCACTAGAATTAGAAATTCACTCTCCACTCCATGTTGACAAATACAGTACCGTGCAAAATGGCATCCCCCTAATGCTCTTAGGAAGAAACACTTTAAACCCCATGCATCACATAGAACAAATGCATTAAGTTAATAACCTGAAGCTATAGGATGATGTTTCCTTGGATATCCTTGAATGCTTTTCATAATGAGACTACTTTTCTTGATGCTGTGACATATTGCAATGAAACATAATGTAAAGAGGATGGGAACCAGAGTGATAGGGCTGAGGATGGTGCAGTTGGTTAACAACTGGATGTAGTGTGTAGTGAGACTGTCAGGATTGAAAGGCAGTTGGCAGGGCGAATTTTCAGTCAGTGGGATGAGTTGCAGAGTAAAATGGAGAAAAAGTTGAAAAGGGTGACAAATACAGAACTGAAGGTGTTATATTTGACTGCACATGTATACGGAATAAGGTAAATGATCTTGTAGCGCATGCAGAGACTGGTAGGTTTGATGTTGTGGGCATCACTGAGTTATAGCTGAAAGAAGATTATCGTTGCGAGCTTAATATCCAAGGATACATATTGTATCATAAAGACTGGTAGGTAGGCAGAGGATGCAGAATGACTCCGTTGGTAAAGAAAAGAAGAGAAATTGTTTTTAAACTCACGAGAGAGCATAGGCCATCAACTATTTGCTGTTGATGTTTCTGTAGCAGGCAATTTCTTTTTTACGAGTTTGACTTACTACCTCAATGCTCAACCCAGCATGGATGGAAAGCGTGCACGGGAGCCGGCTGGATTTGAACTTGGGACCTTCTGTCCCAAAGTCCAGCACTGATGCCACTACGCCACTAGTCAGCTCCTTTGGTAAAAAAAATTAAATCTTTAGAAAGAGGTGACATAGGAGTGGAAGATGCAGAATCCTTGTAGGTAGAGTTAAGAAACTGCTGTGTAAAAAGACCCTGATGGGTGTTATATACAGGCCTCCAAACAGTAGCCAGAATATGGGCTAAAAATTACAATGTGAGATAGAAGATGCATGACAGAAGGGCAATGTTGTGATAGTTGTACGGGATTTGAGTGTGCAGGTAGATTGGGAAAATCACGTTGGTGCAGGAACCCAAGAGAGAGAATTTGTAGAATGCTTATGAAATGGCTTTTTAGAGCAGCTTGTGGTTGAGCCCACTATATAAAATGCTATTCTGAATTGGGTCTTGTGTAATGAATGGGATTTGATTAAGGAGCTTAAGGTAAAGGAACCCTTAGGAGCCAGTGATAGACTTCACCCTGAAACTTGAGTGGGAGAAGCTAAAGTCTGATGTATTAGTATTAAAGTGGAGTAAAGATAAATATAGAGATATGAGAGAGAAGTTGGCCACAGTTGATTAGAAGGGAACGTTAGCAGGGATGTCAGCAGAACAGCAATGGCTGAAGTTTTTGGGAGAAAATTGGAAGACACAGGACATTTGCATCTCAACGAAGAAGTTCACTAAAGGGAGGATGATACAATTATGGCTGACAAGGAAGGTCAAATACAACAAAAGAGCAAGAGTGAGCATTTAGTCGAGCAAACATTTATAGGACGTTAGAGGATTGGGAATTGAGGACAAGCAATTAATGGACAAACTAAATAAGTATATTGCATTTGTTTTCACTGTGGAAGACACTAGCAATATGCCAGAAGTTCGAGGGTGTTGGGGGCAGATCTGAGGACAATTGCTATTATTAGGGAGAAGGTGCTTGGGAAACTGAAAGATCAAAGATAAATCAGTCACTTGGACCAACGGGCTACACTCCAGGGTTCTGAAGGAGGTCGCTGAAGAGATTATGGAGGCATTATTATTGATCTTTCAAGAATCAGTAGTCCCTTGCATGGTTCCAGAGGACGTGAAAATAGCAAATGTCACTCCATTCTTCAAGAAGTGAGAGAGGTAGAAGAAAGGAAATTATAAGCAAGTTAGCCTGAACTCAGTGGTTGTGAAGATGTTGGAGATGATTGGTAAGGCTGAGGTCTCAGAGTTTTTGGAGGCATATGATAAAATAGGCCAAAATGAGCATGGCTTCCTTAAGGGAAAATCTTACCTGACCATTGGAATTTTTTGAGGAAATAACAAGCAAGAGAGACACAGGAGAAACAGTAGTATTGTGTATTTGGATTTTCAGAAGGCATTTGACAAAGTGCCACACATGAGGCTGCTTAACAAACTGTGAGCCCATGGTATTACAGGAAAGATACTAGCATTATAGAGAATTTGCTGACTGGCAGGAGGCAGGGAACAATGAAATCCTTTTCTTGTTAGCTGTCAGTGACTGGTGGTGTGTTGCAGGAGTTGGTGTTGGGATTACTTCTTTTAACATTAATTGTCAATGATTTGGATGGCAGACTTGATTGCTTTGTGGTCAGGTTGGCAGATGATATGGAGATAGGTGGACGGGCAGGTACTGTTGCAGAAGCAGGGAGACTGCAGGACTGAGACAGGCTAGCAGAAGGCACAAAGAAGTGGCAGATGGAATATAGTGTCAGGAAGTGTATGGTCATGCACTTCGATAGAAAGAACAAATGCATAGACTATTTTCTAAACAGGCATAACATTTATAATCCAAGGTGCAAAGGGACTCTATTCTGAGGCTGTCTCCTCTGGTCCTAGATGCCCCCACTATAGGAAATATCAGAGTCCTCATGCAGGATTCCCTAAAGGTTAATTTCCAGGTTGAGTTGGTGATGAGGAAGGTAATTGCAAAGTTAGCATTTATTTTGAGAGGACTAGTTATATAGAAGCAAGGATGGAATGTTGAGGTTTTAAAAGGCACTGGTGAGGCTTCACTTAGAGTGTTGTGAGCAGTTTTGGGCTCCCTATCTGAGAAATATTGTGCTGACATTGGAGAGGGTTCAAAGGGGGTTGATAAGAAAGATTCTGGAAATGAAAGGGTTAATGTATGAGGACCATTTGATAACATCAGGCCTGTACTTGCTGGATCTTATTGAAATACTGTATATAGTATGTTAAAAGATATAGATAGACTGGATGTAGAAAGGGTATTTCCTATTGTGAGGGCATCTAGGACCAGTGGGCACTGCCTCAGAATAGAGGGACGTCCATTCAGAATGGAGATGAGGAGGAATTTCTTGAGTCAGAGAGTGTTGAATTTGTGGAACTTGTTGCCACGGGCAGCTGTGGAGGCCAAGTTATTGTGCGTATTTAAGGAGGAGGTTGATAGTTTCCTGATTAGTCTGGGCATGAAAGGTTATAGGAAGAAGGCAGGAGAATGGGGTTGAGAGAGAAAATGGATCAGCAATGATGAAATAGTGGAGCAAACTTGATGGGCCCAGTGGCCTAGTTCTGCTCCTATCTCTTATGGTCTTATGGACTGAAACTAGAACAGTAATCGAAAAGCAAAACGAAAACTACAAATGCTGAACATTTGAGTATTCCATGCACTTCACATTTTTATTAAAAAGAAGACTGTTAGAGCTGTAAATTCATGCATGAAATATTCTGGAATTTATCAAGGCAAGAGTCATGACCTCAGAAAAATACTTGGGGCAATGGAGCGATTGGAGTCAGAAGTATCTTGAATATAACTGAAATTGCCACTTTAAAAGTACATTTAAAAATAATCTTTTAAACTTTATCTGCATTTAAAAAATCTCTTCTGTTTTTGCTATAACCATTTTCAAAGCTAATGTTTGCTGAAACATACTAATGTTTGCTTTAATTTCATACAATGCTATAGCCCCAGAGAAGATTCAAAAAATTTACAGTAATAATAGAGCTGCCGTTATGATTATGAGGGAAGACAGAATTGGCATGAACTCAAGCAAAGAGATAGTGGAAGGGTGATTTGCTAAAACAACAAAGCATTTTGTTGGGATAAATGTGGTGGAGATGCTTCCACTTACGACAAATCATCATAAAGTAATACAAGTAAAATATTTTTATGAACAAATCCATTAAGCAAATCAGGAAAAGCTCTTTTATTCTGAACAATGAACTTGCTGTCACACCAGGTTTTTATAACTTGTTATTACTTGAGGGAGATTAGAATATGCAAGATTGTATTTATAACATCACACAGTCAGATTCACTCATCCTTTGTTGTTCAATGCCTCACTGATTTCTCTTTCTGTGATATTGTAGTTGAAGTTATATCACTCTGCTTGTGTGAGCACATGCACTTAGGTTTTCAGCCAAATTAATAAAGGGATGCTCTTTTCCTAATTGTTTCAGACAGTGACCTGCAGGTTATCGCTTGAATCTTGCATTTTGAAAGAATGCGAATTATCTGAGGTGATAGGTTCATTTTTCAGATTGACCATTAGAATGGCATGTAATAATTAAAGGAATCGAAAAACTGAAATCATAGAAATTTGCAGGTTAGTTTTAAGTTTTAAGCAGAAAGTAACCATATAATATAACCATATAACAATTACAGCACAGAAACAGGCCATCCCGGCCCTTCTAGTCCATGCTAAACTCTTACTCTCACCTAGTCCCACCGACCTGCACTCAGCCCATAACCCTCCATTCCTTTCCTGTCCATATAGCTATCCAATTTAACTTTAAATGACAACATCGAACCTGCCTCAACCACCTCTGCTGGAAGCTTGTTCCACACAGCTTCCACTCTCTGAGTAAAGAAGTTCCCCCTCATGTTACCCCTAAACTTTTGCCCTTTAACTCTCAACTCATGTCCTCTTGTTTGAATCTCCCCCACTCTCAATGGAAAAAGCCTATCCATGTCAACTCTATCTATCACCCTCATAATTTTAAATACCTCTATCAAGTCCCCCCTCAACTTTCTACGCTCCAAAGAATAAAGACCCAACTTGTTCAACCTTTCTCGGTAACTTAGGTGATGAAACCCAGGTAACATTCTAGTAAATCTTCTTTGTACTCTCTCTATTTTGTTGACATCTTTCCTATAAATCGGTGACCAAAACTGTACACAATACTCCAAATTTGGCCTTACCAATGCCTTGTACAATTTCAACATTACGTCCTAACTTCTATATTCAATGTTCTGATTTAGAAAGGCCAGCATACCAAAAGCTTTCTTCACCACCCTATGCACATGTGATTCCACCTTCAGGGAATTAAGCACCATTATTCCTAGATCCCTCTGTTCTACTGCATTCTTCAATGCCCTACCATTTACCATGCATGTCCTATTTTGATTAGTCCAACCAAAATGTAGCACCTCACATTTATCAGCATTAAACTCCATCTGCCATTTTTCAGCCCACTCTTCTAACTGGCCTAACTCTCTCTTCAAGCTTTGAAAACCTACTTCATTATCCACAACTCCAACTATCTTAGTATCATCTGCGTACTTACTAATCCAATTTACCACCCCATCATCCAGATCATTAATGTATATGACAAACAACATTGGACCCAGTACAGATCCCTGAGGCACACCACTAGTCACCGGCCTCCAATCTGACAAACAGTTATCCACCACTACTCTCTGGCATCTCCTATCCAGCCACTGCTGAATCCATTTTACTACTTCAATATTAATACCTGGCGATTGAACCTTCCTAACTAACCTTCTGTCTGGAACCTTGTCAAAGACCTTACTGAAGTCCATATAGACAACATTCACCGCTTTACCCTTGTCAACTTTCCTAGTAACCTCTTCAAAAAATTCAATAAGATTTGTCAAACATGACCTTCCACGCACAAATCCAAGTTGACTGTTCCTAATCAGACCCTGTCTATCCAGATAATTATATATACCATCTCTAAGAATACTTCCCATCAATTTACCCACCACTGACGTCAAACTCACAGGAGGATAATTGCTAGGTTTACTCTTAGAACTCTTTTTAAACAATGGAACAACATGAGCAATACACCAATCCTCCGGCACCATCCCCGTTTCTAATGATATTTGAAATATTTCTGTCAGAGCCCCTGCTATTTCCACACTAACTTCCCTCAAGGTCCTAGGGAATATCCTGTCAGGTCCCGGAGACTTATCCACTTTTATATTCCTTAAACGTGCCAGTACTTCCTCTTTTTTAATCATCATAGTTTCCATAACTTCCTTACCTGTTTCCCTTACCTTACACAATTCAATATCCTTCTCCTTAATGAATACCGAAGAAAAGAAATTGTTCAAAATCTCCCCCATCTCTTTTGGCTCCACACATAGCCATCCACTCTGATTCTCTAAGGGACCAATTTTATCCCTCACTATCCTTTTGCTATTAATATAACAGTAGAAACCCTTGGGATTTATTTTCACCTTACTTGCCAAAGCAACCTCATATCTTCTTTTAGCTTTACTAATTTCTTTCTTAAGATACTTTTTACATTCTTTATATTCCTCGAGCACCTTGTTTATTCCATGCTGCCTGTATTTATTATAGGCATCTTTCTTTTTCCATACCAAGTTTCCAATATCCCTTGAAAAACATGGTTCTCTCAAACTTTTAACCTTTCCTTTCAACCTAACAGGAACATAAAGATTCTGTACCCTCAAAATTTCACCATTAAATGACTTCCATTTCTCTATTAGATCCTTCCCATAAAACAAATTGTCCCAATCCACTCCTTCTAAATCCTTTCACATCTCCTCAACGTTAGCCTTTCTCCAATCAAAAATCTGAACCCTGGGTCCAGACCTATCCTTCTCCATAATTATATTGAAGCTAATGGCATTGTGATCACTGGACCTGAAGTGCTCCCCAACACAAACCTCCATCACCTGACCTATCTGATTCCCTAACAGGAGATCCAACACTGCCCCTTCCCTAGTTGGTACCTCTATGTATTGCTGCAAAAAATTATCCTGCACACATTTTACAAACTCCAAACCATCCAGGCCTTTTACAGTATGGGCTTCCCAGTCTATGTGTGGAAAATTAAAATTTCCCACAATCACAACCTTGTGCTTACTACAAATATCTGCTATCTCCTTACAAACCCTTACAAAGTAGGGGTTAGGGGTAGAACAAAATGGCTACAGTCTCTGCTGAGGCCACAGCTAAGACCTAGTTGTTTATTAGGTTTGAAGGGATGGTTTTTGGGGGCTGTTCAGGAAGTTAGGCAACAGGTTAGGGTTTAGGGATCGGAATGAGGGGAATTAGAGGTTAGGGTCAGTAAATGAAGTATTGGGGGCAGGAGCCAAAGTCCAGCTCTGCGATAGAAGGCCAGACTCAATATTAAATTCAACAACTTCAGGTAACTTACTTTCTTTGTTTGTATCAGAATTAATCTGTTCTACTACAGGTGTTTGGCATTGGCTCAGTTTCTCTTTCTCCATTGGCACACCTTGGTATTCCAGACCATTTCCAACAGCTCTGCAATTCATAATGCTTACATGCCCCATTCTTTATGTTTCGTTTCTCTAATAGTTCCCATCATTAGCTCACTGACCTGGAGGATTCCTCAGCATGGTAACCCCAGCCTCACGCTATCAAAGATATTCAGATTCTAATTAATTTATTTATCACGTATATCGAAAGATACAGCAAGATGTTCTGTTTGCATTAAAAACCCAACACAACCTAAGAATGTGCTGGGGGCAGCCCACAAGTATCATCCCACATTCCTACACTAACATAGCGTGCCCACAATGTTTATCAGCAAGCAGCAACATACTACAACAGTAACAAAACAAAACAACAACAGTAAAAACAAGACACTTTTCTCTCTCCCGCTCACACCCACAGACAAACGCTTTTCTCCCTCCCACTCACACCCACAGACAATCTCCAACTCCCGGACAAGATGCCTCCAGGCCTCCAAGCTCTAGTCCCTGGCAATGGAACATGTAATTGTTGTGAAACGGGTTAGAGTCTAGAAGGTGGCAATGTGCCGAGGCAGGCAGTGAGGTGCTGCTTCCAAGCTCATTATAAAAGCGCAGGAGACAACAGGCAGATTGGTTAGAGTGAAAATGGAATGTGTCACACAGTGGACGCTTAGTGTTAAATCTGAATGCCAGTGCTCTCATTGCTGCCTTAATCTAAATGTTCAATACCTAATCTTGAGAATGGGCTCTTAGTTCTTGTTCAAACACTGTGAAACCTTGCGGGATCTTCCCTGTGGAACTCCTTCCACTTCCAATATTTCAATGAGATGAGATCACCTTTTATTCTTCAAAACTTCAGGAACATTGGGCTATTTCATTCAATCTTTTCTGATAAGGTAACTTCACATTCAAGGGATAAAAAGGCATATTTGCTTGAATAGATGTGAAATCCCACCTTTGAAATCTGCTCCGTAAATCCACCCACCTTTGCTCCAAGCAATTCCATGTTTAAGCTTGCTTTCTTTTATCTTTCTTCCATGCAATCACTGTTTCAAAAAGCATTCCTGTTATGATGTTAAATAGTATTTTTGGGGACTGGAGCTGTAGATGAAAAACGTTTTTTTATCCGGCATGAAAGCAGTTATTTTGGAAGGAGCTCTCTCAGAGCTGGAGAATTGGAGATTCTCTCAAGTATATCAAGGTTTTATTCTCTGTGTATTTTTCTGGTTGGCAATCAGTGCTGAGTGGAATGCCAAATGGTTGGAGCTGGGCCCATAACCTTTCATGTTAATCATTAACAATTTGGAAGAGAGGACCATGTGTGGCCTATCTATTGCTGATGAGAATTGAGTAGGAAAGCAAATTGTACAGAGGATGTGGAATGGCACAGAGATATAGATAGGTTAAATGAGTGGGCAAGGTTCTGGTAAATGTTGAGTAATATGTGATCAGCCACTTTAGAAGGAAAATTAGACGATCAGTTTATTATTGAAATGGTGAAAGATTGGTGCAGAGGGACTCAGCTGTACTTGAGCACGAATCACCAAAGATTGATTTGTCACAGGTTATCAATATGGCCAATGGAGTATTGCCCTTCATTGCTAATGGGACCAAATTTAAGAGAAAGGAGGTTGTGTTACAACTGTACAGGATACTAGTGAGGTCACACCTGGAGTACTGCGTGCAATTCCTGTCTTCTTACTGGCTTTGGAGGTTAGAGTTCATTCACCAGGTTGATTCCAGAAATGAGGGGATTAGCCTAAGAGGAGAGATTGAGTCACCTGAGTCAATACACATTGGTATTCAGAAGGAGAGGAGATCCTATAAAAACATATAAAATTATGAAAGGGATAAATATGATAGAGGCATAAAAATTTTTTTCTATTGGTAGGTGAGACTAGAACTAGGAGGTATTGCCTCATGGTTCCTGGGTGTAGATTTAGGATGGAGTGTAGTGAATCTGTGGAATTCTCTGCCTGGAGAAGCAGTAGAGGCTACTTCATTAAATATATTTAAGGCACAGTTAGATACTTGGTTAGTAGAGGAATTAAGGATTATGGGGCAAAGGCAGGTAAGTGGTTCAGATCGGCAATGATTTTATTAAATGGTGGAGCACACTCAATTGGCTGGATAGCCTACTCCTGCTCCTGTTTCTTAAGGGTCTTATGTTCTCTTTAAGCACAAAGATAGCAGCAAGTGATTAAATACAGTTTCAACTTTAAGATTTTGAGCATAGGCAAATGGCTTCATAGAATTATATATTTACAATTGGAGTACATCTCAGTTTACAAGAATACCTCTGTATTCCTAGATACCTGCGGATGATCTCAGTGGTCTGAAAAATAAACCGAATATTAATTGATCAAAAATATGTAGCAGGAATATTTATTTAACAAGGCATTAATTGAGAGGATAGCCCTTAATCCATTCCCTGATTTCATTCTGAGAGTTTCAATGTGGGTTGAGTAACAGAAACCTTCACCTATCGTTTGGCCCTGCGTGATCGTATCATAGATAGAAAATAAAATGTTATAAATTCAGTGGCAAGTTTCTATGTCCTTACAGTGCCAGTGTTACATTGTAAAAAGTTTTATTTAAAGACTGGCTCTCATTTGTATTTACAGTTGATAGTCCCATAACTTCTGAAGGATGTTCCATCCCCAATAATCCCGAACAACTCCACAATCCCTCTTTGACCATGCTCTTGTCTCATCCTAAATCATTTCTTCATTTCTTTTTGCTGATGCTGAACCTTCTTTTGATCTGCAAAATTTTGATTCATCTATGCAAGGTAAAAGGTAAAAGTAAGGATTCCACCCCCCCGCCCCCGCATTGGGCAGCGACTTTGCTATTTATTTAGCCGCCAAGTTGCTAGCTCAATGCAGCATGGATGGAAGGCTTTCAAGGAACAGACAGATTCGAACCCAGGAAGTTCGGGTGCAGATGCTACTACACAACCGGAACAAGCAATGCAATGCAACCACCAGCAATGCAAGAAATAGCATTTTCCTACTAAATTGTTAAATGTTTGAACATAGAACATAGAATAGTATAGCATAGTACAGGCCCTTCGGCCCACAATGTTGTGCCGACCCTCAAACCCTGCCTCCCATATAAACCCCCACCTTAAATTCCTCTATATACCTGTCTAGTAGTCTCTTAAACTTCACTAGTGTATCTGCCTCCACCACTGACTCAGGCAGTGCATTCCACGCACCAACCACTCTCTGAGTAAAAAACCTGCCACTAATATCCCCCTTGAACTTCCCACCCCTTACCTTAAAGCCATGTCCTCTTGTATTGAGCAGTGGTGCCCTGGGGAAGAGGGCCTGGCTATCCACTCTATCTATTCCTTGAGACAATCATTTTTAAATCTGAGTGTCACAAATGGCTATACATCTTGCTGAAGTCTCCCAGAGCATTGCCCTTGTACTAATCTATTTTTCTAATCTTAAATTCTGATGAAAGGCACCATGAGTGAGACTAATCTTGTTAAAAGCATTTTATTTCAAAGCCTTTTATATCAAGGTTTTGAAGCCATTCAAGCTGAAAAGAGCACAGTGCAGTGACAATTAACATCAACTTTGACCTATCTCACAGCCAGAACCTCTCTCATCCAGTGATATTCAGCATCAAGAGGAACAATGGTTTTCTGCTCTGTCTGATTTTACTCTTTTTAGAAGTCAATAGGAAGTGAAATGAAAGCAGGAAATTTTTGGTAAAACAGCCGACCTCTGCAGAGAGAGAAACATGGAACATTAACTCAGTTTCTCTTGCAAATGTTCAAAGTTCAAAGTGAATTTAGTATCAAAGTACATGGGGTGTCCAGAGAGAGGTAGCACCTCTGGTGAAGAGGCTTGAAGAGGCTTGTCGTGCCCATTCTGGGGCAGCTCACTCATCTTTGGTCCCCACTGGACACTCAACTCTCACCTGTGGCTCCAAGTAGCTGTTTGCATGTGACAGAAGCCATACCCGGGTACACCACTTCAACAAGCAGGCTAAATCCACGTGAGGGTAGTCGGCGGCCTCATACCCTGGTGAGACGGGGACATGCCTGCCCTAGCACGCAAAGTCAGCTCCAGCAGACTGGGCGGATGAGATCTACAGTGAGATCCAATGGCCAGGAAGGAGGATCTCCAATGCTTTGTGGAGAGCAAAGGGCATGTTAAGTCACAGAGGACGTCATGGTTATCCACTGCAACTAATGAAGATCCCTGTCTGTGAAACTTGTTTGTACCACTGAACCTGAACTTCCAAGGTCGAGAACTTTCAAGGACCTGAACTTCCAAGTGCAATAGCTTTGCCACTTTAAAAGCTCTCCTGCACAGGTTTCCTATCATCAGCGGACATGATGGACAACCGCCACACATGTGCCACCATTGACAACCCTGAGGTTTGTTTTTTTTTGTGGGAGTACTCATAAAATTATTGAAACGTAAGAGAATCAATGAAAGACCGCACTCAATAGGACAGAAAAACAACCAATATGCAAAAGGCAACAAACTTTGCAAATACAAAAGAAAAACTAAGAAATAGTAATAATAAATAAGCAATAAATATCAAGATCATGAGATGAAAATCTTGGAAAATGAGTCCATAAGTTGTGGAGACAGTTCAGTGATGGGGCAACTAAAGTTATCCTCTCTGGTTCAACAGCCTGATGGTTAGGGGTAAAAACTGTTCTTGAACCTGATGGTGCAGGTCCTGTACCTTCTTCCTGATGGCTGCAGTGAGAAGAGAGCATGACCAGGCTGGTGGGATCTTCAATGATGGATGCTGCTTTCCTGCAACAGTGCTGTGTGTAGTTGTGCTCAGTGATGGAGGGGACTTTACCTGTGATGGACTGGGCCATATTCACTACTTCTTGTAGGATGCCCCATTCAAGGGCATTGGTGTTTCCATACCAGGGTGTGATGCAACCAGTCAATATACTCTACACCACACATCTATAGAAGTTCATCTGTTTCCGATGTCATGCTGAATCTTTGTAAACTTCTAAGGAAGTAGATGCACTGCCATGTTTTCTTCATAATTGCACTTATAATATGTTACATAGAAACATAGAAAACCTACAGCACAATACAGGCCCTTTGGCCCACAGAGTTGTGCTGAACATCTCCCTACCTTAGAAATTACTAGGCTTACCTATAGCCCTCTATTTTACCAAGCTCCATAACCTATCTGAAAGTCTCTTAAAAGACCTTATCATACTGTCTCCACCACCGTTGCTGGCAGCCCATTCCACGCACTCACCACTCTCTGAGTAAAAAAAACTTACCTCTGACATCTCCTCTGTACCTACTCCCCAGCACCCTAAACCTGTGTCCTCTTGTGTCAACCATTTCAGCCCTGGGAAAATGCCTCTGACTATCCACATGAACAATGCCTCTCATCATCTTATACAGCTCGATCAGGTCACCTCTCATCCTCCATCGCTCCAAGGAGAAAAGGCCGAGTTCACTCAACCTATTCTCATAAGGCATAGTCCCCAATCCAGGCAATATCCTTGTAAATCTCCTCTGCACCCTTTCTATGGCTTCCACATCCTTCCTGTAGTGAGGCAACCAGAACTGAGCACAGTACTCCAAGTGTTGTCTGACCAGGGTCCTATATACCTGCAACATCATCTCTCGGCTCCTAAGTTGAGTTCCACGATTGATGAAGGCCAATACACCGTGTGCCTTCTTAACCACAGAGTCAACCTGCGCAGCTGCTTTGAGTGTCCTATGGACTTGGACCCCAAGATCCCTCTGATCTTCCACACAGCCAAGAGTCTTAACATCAATACTATATTCTGCCATCATATTTGACCTACCAAAATGAATCACTTCACACTTATCTGGGTTGAACTCCATCTGCCACTTGCCCAGTTTTGCACTCTATCAATGTCCCGCTGTAACCTCTGACAGCTCTCCTCACTATTCACAACACCTCCAACCTTTGTGTCATCAGCAAACTTACTAACCCATCTCTCCACTTCCTCATCCAGATCAATTATAAAAATCACTAACAGTAAGGGTCCCAGAACAGATCCCTGAGGCACACCACTGGTCACCGACCTCCATGCAGAATATGACCCGTCTACAACCACTCTTTGTCTTCTGTGGGCAAGCCAGTTCTGGATCCACAAAGCAATGTCCCCTTGGATCCCATGCCTCCTTAATTTCTCTATAAGCCTTGCATGGGGTACCTTATCAAATGCCTTGCTGAAATCCATATACACCACATCTACTGCTCTTCCTTCATCAATGTGTTTAGTCACATCCTCATAAAATTCAATCAGGCTCGTAAGGCATGACCTACCCTTGACAAAGCCATGCTGACTATTCCTAATCATATTATACCTCTCCAAATGTTCATAAAACCTGCCTCTCAGGATCTTCTCCATCAACTTACCAACCACTGAGGTAAGACTCACTGGTCTATAATTTCCTGGGCTACCTCTACTCCCTTTCTTGAATAAAGGAACAACATCTGCAACCCTCTAATCCTCCAGAACCTCTCCCGTCCCCGTTGATGATGCAAAGATCATCTCCAGAAGCTCAGCAATCTCCTCCCTCACCTCCCACAGTAGCCTGGGGCACATCTCGTCTGGTCCCGGCTACTTATCCAATTTGATGCTTTCCAAAAGCTCCAGCACATCCTCTTTCTTAATATCTACATGCGCAAGCTTTTCAGTCTGCTGCAAGTCATCACTACAGTCACCAAGATCCTTTTCCATAGTGAATACTGAAGTAAAGTATTCATTAAGTACCTCTGTTATTTCCTCCGGTTCCATACACACCTTCCCACTGTCACACTTGATAGGCCCTATTCTTTCACATCTTATCCTTTTGCTCTTCACATACTTGTAGATTGCCTTGGGATTTTCCTTAATTTTGCCCGCCAAGGCCTTCTCATGGCTCCTCCTGGTTCTCCTAATTTCCTTCTTAAGCTCCTTGCTATCAGCCTTATAATCTTCTAGATCTCTAACATTACTTAGCTCTCTGAACTTTTTTAAGCTTTTCTTTTCTTCTTGACTAGATTTATTACAGCCTTTGTACACCACGGCTCCTGTACCCTACCATAACTTCCCTGCCTCCTTGGAACGCACCCATGTGTACGTATGCGTACCATAGTCAAATTTAAGAGACTACTAGACAGGTATATGGAGGTTGTATTCGAGGCAGGGTTTGAGGGTCGGCACAACATTGTGGGCCAAAGGGCCTGTACTGTGCTGTACTATTCTATGTTCTATGTTCTTATGCAGAACTCCACACAAATATCCCCTGAATATTTGCCACATTTCTTCCGTACTTTCCCCTGAGAACATCTGTTTCCAATTTAAGCCTCCAATTTCCTGCCTGATAGCCTCACAATTCCCCTTTCTCTAATTAAGTGCTTTTCTAACTTATCTATTCCTATCTCTCGCCAACGCTATTGTAAAGGAGATAGAATTATGATCACTATCTCCAAAATGCTCTCCCACTGTTCTGGGCCCTGAAATAACACAGAGGTATCTGCTCCACAAATGTTGCCTGACCTAAGGAGAATTTCCAGCAATTTTAATCTTTATGTCTGATCTCCAGCATCTGCAGTTTTAAATTTTATTTTTTAAATCAATTAAAAATAATATTTGATATTGAGTGTACAGTACAAAAAATAATTTCACCCATTGGAAATGGTTTCCTACTTGGCAAAAGTTAACATTGTCATTGGACTTGTTATTTAACATCAGATCTGCTCTTCTTTCTACCAATGGACCAATTCTTCACACGAATAATACCTTCAATGTTTTAAAAAACCCCTACTCAACTTTTAAGTTGTGTCTTCCTCAGTGACACAATATGTGCATCACAATGGGAAATGCAAGCATTTACCTATTCAACAATCCTTTTCAGAAACTAAGTCTGAATCAAGCAATATGCAGCTAATGATTTGATAGCATCCTTCAGCCTGTCTCAGAGCAGAAATTATGCTGAGAATAGCAGTCCTACACTGAGGGACTACTACATTGATGAATGGGCCAATTGCTTTGGATCTGCAAAATACTACCAATGAAGTTACTCACCCAAGATACTCTGATAGCACTTGGTCATTCAGGACCTCTATCATCAAGAAAAGTAGGAGCTTCTGGTACATGGAATTAGCACTACCTGCAAATTTCTCTCCAAGTTGCACACTATCTTGAATTGAAAATATTCAGGTAGATGGATTCTGATGCAACAAAATAAAGAACAATATGTGTTGACCATGGTATTCCCAAGTCCTGGTGGTGGTGCCATATGACCATGCTGACCAGGAAAACACAATAAAAGGTCTATCGCTCTTGTCATGAATGTATGGGATTCCCTGGGTGATTCAATCAGACAATGGTTCACATTTTGCAGGAACCAAGGTCCAGAAATTGGCCGCAGAATTCGGCATTTCATGGATGTTTAACATCCCATACTACCTGCAGGGGGCAGTGCTGATTGAATGCCAGGAGTGGAATGTTGAACCAATAGATTAAGTTATTGATCTCTACCCACATCTTCCAGGGGTGTCTGGGTGTGCTGCAGCAAGCGGTGGAAAAGCTGAATTCCCAGTTGGTGGGTCCCGGCATTTGGCTGTGTTGGGCCCTCCGAAGCTAGAGGACGTTGAATTGGAAGAGAAACCAGGGAAGGTTTAGGAGCAGCAACCACAGAGGCCACTGGTGTGAAGGGTGATTGTAGTGTGTGGACCAGGGAATACACAGGAGGCAGCATACAATAGGCACCCGAGATTTTTTACATAAATTTTGTTTTAAATGTTTATTTTTTATCTTCTGAAAAGAGCAAATTTGAGAATTCCAAACATTCACAACTAAACTCTTCTTGGGCTTCCAGCCAGTACAAGTATTGATTATAACCAACGTTTTGATGATGAACTCTGCCATCTTCCTTAAGGATGATGCCTGCGCATGTCTAGTCTGGTGGTATTTATACCCCTGTAGTCCCTCCCTCCTGATTGCTCATCCAATCAGGTGTCCCCTCTTCCACCTTGTTTACAACTGAATTCCAGTTCTTACTTAAAGCGAAACCTTTGACTTTGTTAAAATTCTTTTCCTCTAGTTTTACTTCAATGGTTTCTTTTACCAGGTGGTCCCATAAGCCAATGGCATGGCACAGTAGTTCTGTGCTGTCAAAGTCAATCCTATGGCCATTGTGAATGCAGAGTTCTGCTACTGCTGATTTCTCCAGGTAACCCAAACAGATACACCTGCACAGGTCCCAACTTAATTCTGCGGCAGGGCAATGACCCTTTGTGCACAGCCAAGGTCAGAAAGAATTATCTTCAGCAAAAGAAGAACAAGGAGTTCTGCAAAAGAAGGTATGGCTTCCGCAGAGCCCTGATCTCAACGTCATTGAGGCTGCCTGGAATTAACTGGAAAGACAGAAGCAAGCGAGATAGCCAAAGTCTGCAGAAGAACAGCAGCAAATCCTCCGAGGTGCTTGAACAACCGACCAACTGATTTTATAAAACTGCACGGCCAGTGTACCTAAGAGAATTGATGCAGTTGTAAAGTCAAAGGATAGTCACAACAAGTATTGAATTTGATTTAGTTTTTTACTGTTTACTGCTCTTCATAATAAATATTTTGATATTTAGAAACTTTTCATTATTTTTGAAAGCATCTTTGCTTTAGAGGTATTTTATACGTGTGTAAGACTTTTGCTCACTACTGTACAGCAGCTCAGTGCCCATGATGGTTGGAATAGTAAGAGGGCTTTCACAAAGGCAGAAAGGTATTGGGTAGTAGCCTTTCCAAAGTGTGGTATGGCCAGACTATTCCAGGAACTGATACATATGACCTCTGAGATGGAACATGGCTAATGAGATGACATAGCACTCAAGTACATGGAGGATGTGCTGACCTGAGTATTGGCCTAAGTGATAGCTATTCGAATGGTTGCCTTACATAATCAGATAGCTTCGACTACCTGCTTGCAGAGAAAGGTAGATTCCTTACGACTCGGGAAACATTACTCACCTGGTCGATCACAACCAACAGTCGGTGGATAATATTAGGAAAGTAGGGACCGGTTCTATAGCTATTACACTTTGGGGGCTTTTTGGGGTGCTTGGAAGCTGGTGTTTTCACCACGGCACTGGCTTCCAGTTCAGTGTAGCACATGTGAGACACCATGTCTCTTTTTGCTAGGGGCACCCCTTCAGGCTGGGTCACAAGCAGGGCTCAAGCACCATTGGGAAAGTGAGCTGCAGAAAGGAGGGCCCAAGTGCACACTTAGATAAGTACCTCTTTGCTGAATGTCTAGTGTTGTGGCTTGTAATTTAGGGGCTTAGATAAGTACTTCATATGCACTTGAACGGCTGAAGATGCTGGAAATCCAAAACAAAACACACAAATTGCTGAAGGAACTCAGCAGACCAGGCAGCATCCATGAACTGTTTGTTTATTTAGATAAACACTTGTTTGACTCAGATGCTTGGTTGACTGTTTCACAGATTGTAAATAGACAATGTGCTGCACAGTAATGAGCAAAAGTCTTACACAACGTGCAATCAGTGTCTTCTGTCCTACTTCCCGAATCTGCAAATCTGCCTTTACATAACACGGAGTCTTCAAAGGCTGTGGGGATTTGCAGAGGTGTAGTTTTACTCTCTTTTTCAAAATGTGCATTAAAAGCATTGAGCTCATTAGGGAGTGGAAGCAAAGCAGGCAAACCCTACCACTCCTGTCATGCTTCTGATTGTGTACCTAACTTCAAATAGTATTGCCTTTTCACTCTTACATAAGTCGTACATGGACTTCTTCTACTTATTGAACTTGCTTGAACCTGATCACAATGGTGCATTATAATTTAGTTATACTTGCCTGGTTGGATGTAGGACAATTAACAGAATCTCATTTAGCTGATTCACACGAGAATGTCTCCTGGTCAGTTCACCATGCAAATCCTATCTCTTGAACAGCCATCCCTCTGCTGTGCACTAGCAGCCAGGGCTCTGTAGACAGTACTGTTTCTTTACAAAGCTATCCTCTTTGATTACTGCTTCCAATTTATATTAGGAACTGAAGATTTGTTCTTGTTTGTAGTAATGCCTGGTATATACTTAATTCCATAAATCTAAAATCCCTCACACTTCCAAAGTTCTAAAGTTTGTTGCAGGACCTTTGTACTATCACACAGCCCTTCATTGCCAATTCAAGTTAATTACCTATAATGAAAATGAATTAGCTGAATATAGTATCAGGCCTGGGCAGGTAGACACCTTCTAATCTCCAGCCAGCTAACAGGAATCACATGCCACTTATTTCCAATGCATCACCTGCAGCCTACTTAAACCCAGCTCTCAGCCATAGGCCTTGTTCACTTTTTAAACCAGCTAGCCTCAGTGAGTTACTTTCAGCCTTTAGTTACATTGTTTCCTATGAGTTTAGTATCTGTTCTCCCTTGTTTTATGGCTGCTGGTAACTTGTTATTTTGCAGTTGATTTTTGAAGTTATTGCTCATTGCTAAATTGTCTCTGTTGCTCTGCTTTTAGGTCAAGCCTCCACTGTCATTTCTGACAGGATGAGTTAACCAGCAATTGACCCAGAAGAGTTTTCTTGTTTAAAGGAACTTGTCACACAACTCAGAAGCAGCAGGAAACCACTGACCATCTGCTTGCCTCTCTGTATCATTACAGCAACCTCAACCCAGTCAATCTCCTCCCCTGCAGCCCCTGATTCAGGTGCCCAACCATTTGATAGATCCCCAACCTGATGTTACAGCTTCCTGTCCCAGCGTGCCTAGAACTTCAAACTACAATTATCCCTGTATTTTATAGACTGACCCAAGACAGCCTTCGTCATCTCTCTCGACTGGGTGAACTCTGACCTGGGCTGGGACAGTAAGACCTCCTTTTGCAAAAGATATGAAGATTTCACTGTTGAGATCTGCCGGGTGTTTGCCCATCCGGGAAGTGAAAGGGGGCAGTAGTTCAGATACTTTGTCTGTGTCAAAGCTCACACTTGGTGCAGAATTGCATCATGGAATTCAGGAACCTCAAAGCAGAGAGCGGCTGGAATACAGAAGCTCTGTTGGCCAATTACTATCATGACCTCTCAGAGTGCTTGAAAGATAAGCTGTCTACCTGGGAGATGCCCACTGACCTCAAAGCCTCACCACTCTGGCTTTCTATATTGACAAGCATCTTATGGAACAGCCATCGAGATCATCAGCCAGAAACTCAGTTCTGTTCCCAGAACCATTTCAGGCTGCAAGACCCCCATCTGCGATGCCTCCAGGTCCCATCCAGTTTGGGAGAGCTTCCTTAACCCAACCCCAAGAACATGACCGCTGGTGGTGGAACAACTTGTGCACTCAATGCAGAGCAGCTGATCACCCACACATTAAATGCCCACTGCATCTGTGAAATGGCACAACCAAGTAGAGATGAGGGGCCTTCTATCTGATAAGCCCCCTCCTGCCCCTTGTTCCAGCACCACAGCCCGACTCACTCTCCCAGTCCTCTTCCACACCCTGATGGCTCTACCTGCACGGGGGGCTTTGGTGGATTCCGGTGGAGCAGGTAAGTTTCTGGACTGAACTCTGTGTGTGCACGTTGGACTCCCTACCAAGCCTATCTCCCACACCTTCTGCATCATGGTTACAGACAGACGTCCCTTGGGGTCTGGGATGGCCAGTGTGCACAAACGGTCTGTGCCCATGTACATCAAAGAGCACCATGAGCCCATCCCATTCCTTCTGACTCCCTCAACATTCGTCTCACCTTTGGTTACCCCCAGCTATCCAGTCTTGACCCTCACTTCGGCTGGTCATTCGGGTCACTGCAGAGTTGGGGACCCACCTGGTGGACCACCTGCTTGCATCCTTAATTGACTTCTCCCCGTAAATCCATGGAGGTAGAGGACACTCTCAATCTCACCAGACTCCCACAAGAAAACAACAACTTGGCCATCGCTTTCAGTGAAAGGGAACCTTGCGTCCTGCCGCCTCACAGACCTCATGACTGCATGACCCACCTCCTTCCTCTTGCCTCCTGAGACCAAGCCATGAATGACTACATCACTGAAGCACTCCAGCACAGCTTCATTTGACCATCGCAGTCCTCAGATGGTGCAGGATTCTTAATTGCCATAAAGAAACATGGTGTCTCTGTTCCTGCATTGACCGTCGTGGACTCAACACAAACCAAATTTTAAGAACTGTTGCCCTCTCCACTTGATGGATAATGCATTTGAAACACTCTGCAGGGCCCAGATCTTCACCAAACTGGATATACGGAGTGCGCACAACTGACCTGCACCCTCAGGATGCAAATGACATTCATAACACCCACTGGCCACTATGAATGCTTGGTGATGCCTTTCAGATTTTCCAATAGTCCAGTTGTTGACAACATCCTCATCTTCTCCAAGGACTCTCAAGATTACATTCGTCATATCCTTGCGGTCCTTCAGCTTCTTCTCAAAAGGCAACTGTACTGCAAATTAGAAAAATGCCAGTTCCACGCTGCAGTCACTTCCTTCCTGAGTTAGGTCCCTTCACCCCAAGGTATGACTATGGATCCAGAAAGTGCATGGCGTCATTGAATGGCTGCAAACACGCTCCCTCAAATTGCCATAGCATTTCTCAGGCTTCTCCAACTTCTACTGCGGTTTAATCAGAAACTACAACCAAATTGCCGCTCCTCTCACCTCCCTAACCAAATTGATTATTAAGGTTATCACTTGCTGTTAACTCATCTCCACAGCTCTGATTTTGGGAGAGGTCTCTTCTACATTCCCTGATACATAGACTATGATAATGATCTTTAACACTTCATTTAGTTCAAGTCACTTAAGTAACAAAACTGATGAAAGGGCCAAAATAAAAAGCTTGCAATGAAATGCAATTGCTGTAAATTATGGTTCAACAATGATTGTCAAAATACTAATTTATCAACTGGGTTCTGCATACTACAGGGATTTAAAAAGGAACTCAAAATGAAGTACATCCTAAGTAACATAGTTGAAGTTAAATTTTTTTTTGGAAAGAGAAATAAATGGCTTTTATTCATATTTCAATAAAAACTTCAAGGCTGCTATTACTTATGAGTAGCATGACTGTATTACAAAAGTTAGCACCTGAGTGATCTATTTTTATCTAGTTAATGCTTTCTGATAAATTCCTGCTTTACAGACACAGATTACAGTTCATACAGGGTTTACAATTCAAATTATTACTTCTAGCATGAAGCTTGCCTTCTGAAATTATATTGCATTGCTCATTCTCTGGTGAAATTTGCATCATTGGGTTTATCATGAGAAGGATTGTGCAGATAATTCTAGGACACAACACTTTCATTGTGACAACATCGTCATGTGCCATGTCGTATGACATAGACAATCAAAGTCTTCCTTCACTAATCACGACCATAATTGATCTTGGCAATTTTGTTCTACAGATGTGGTTTGCCTTTGCCTTATTCTGGGCAGTGTCTTTACAAGATGGGTGACCCCAGCCATTATCAATACTCTGCAGAGACTGTCTGCCTGGTGTCAGTGGTTGCATAACCAGGACTTGTGATATGCACCATTCAGTGAATACAGGCCCAGAACCATTAAACTCTCTTCATATGGTAAGCCATTCAATCCTAGAATTATTTTTGTGAACCTCCTTTGAACCCTCTCCAGTTTCAGCACATCCTTTCTGAGATAAGGGGCCCAAAACTGCTCACAATGTCCTGTGATTAGGCTAGGGTTAAATCGGGAGTTGCTGGCTGGTGTGGCTTGAAGGGCTGGAAAGGCCTACTCAGTTGCTATATCTCAATAAATAAAATGAATAAGAGATCGGTATAGAGGAGCAGAGGCGTTGGTGGAGTGTTGATATGGGTAGGACTGTAGGTGTTCTGAAGATAGTGGTAGAGAGGGGAAGGAGAATGGTGAATGGAGAGACAGTTCAGGGCTGATGGAATTAAAATAAGGATTTGTGGTTGTTGGGATGTTCTTCAAACAATGATTGGTACTTTGAAACTGAGCTATTGTCAAAGCATTAGGTGAGCAGTCAGAGATGATATAAAAACACAGGAAACTAATTCAGGAGCAGGCCATCCTCTCCCAATAAATTCAATCATGAATGATCCAATCTTGGACTCCATACTGCACTCCTTTCTACCAATATCTCTAGAACCCTTGTAATTCAAAAGTCTGTCTTAATGCCAGAAGAATACAGGCAAATGTGCGCAGGACTTTGGATGATGTCAGATTTATGGATAGTTACAGAAAGCGAGATTGGTGTATGAATAAATGAATTATTGAAGGCAAAGGAGCAAATTGAGAATATGGCTTTAAAAAAACAGGCAGGATATTTGTTTCCTGCAGCTGACATAATAAATCAAATAACTTTAATATTTGAGGTTTGTTTCCATGTAAAACTGGCTTCCTATTGAATAAAAAGGTTACATGATAATGAATACTGGTGTACTGAAGTAATAAACTACTTGAAGCAAATCTTGTAGAAGCTAACTTATTAAGAATGAATGTTCAATAATCTAGCTCCCTTTTTGTCTTCACAATGTCACCTTGCCATCAATTACCTTCTAAAAAGTAGTTTTTGAAGATATGACAGTCAAATTATGTAGAGCATAATCCCAAAAATAATTCGATGAGTCACAGATTAATCTATTTTCGTTGTTGTTCATTGAAGACAAACCTTAATCAGTAGGTACTTCTCTTCCCTTGGTGATGGTAGTTACCTCTTTTATATCTACTTTAAAGCATCCAAGGCAGTATAATATCCCATCCTAAAGACAGCCCATTTTACAGTGAGGTACAAAGTTACTACTGAAGGTTGAAGTACAAAGTACAATTTTAATGCAGTGAGAAATTGGCAGGTATGACTTTATGGGTATCACTGAGTCATGGCTGAAAGAAGATCACAATTAGGAGCTTAACATTCGAGGATAAACACTATATTGTATCAGAAGGACAGGCAAGTAGGCAGAGGGGGTGGTGTAACTCTGTTAGTATTAAATTAAATTAATCCTTAGACAGAAGTGACACAGCATCAGAAGATGTAGAATTTTTGTGGGTAGAGTTAGGAAACTGCAATGGTTAAAACACCCTCATGGGAAATATAAAGTACACAAGCCTCTGAACTGTAGCTAGGATGTGGAGTACAAATTATAATAGGAGAAAAAAAAGCGTGTAAAAAGGACAATGTTCTGATGGTCATGGAGGATTTCAATATGCAGGTAGATTGGGGAACTCAGATTGGTGCCTAATCTCAGAAGAAGGAATTTGTAGAATGCCCTCAAGATGGCTTTTTAGAGCAGTTTGTGGTTGAGCCTACTGGGGATTCTGGATTGGGTGTCGTGTAATGAACCAAATTTGATTGAGGAGATTAAGGTCATGGAACACTTAGGAGTCAGTGATCATAATATGATAGAATTCACCCTGCAGCTTGAGAGGGAGAAGCTGAAATTATATGTATCAGTATTACAGTGGAGTAAAGGGAACTAGAGAGGTATGAGGGAAGAGCTGGCAAAAGCTGATTGGAAAGGGGCAGTAGCAGGGATGATGGCAGAACAGCAATGGCTGGAGTTTCTGGAGGCAGTTCAGAAGGCAAAGGATAGATACATCCCAAAGATAAAGAGATATTCTAAAGGGAGAACAAGGCTACCATGGCTGAAAAGGGAATTTTAAAAAAGCATAAAAGCAAAAATGAGATCATATAATATTACAAAAATTAATGTGAAACTAGAGGATTGAGAAACATTTAAAAACGAATATAAGTTAATTAAAATGCAGTAAGATGAAACATGTAGGTAGGCTAGCCAGAATAATATAAAAGATGATACCAAAATTTTTATCAGATATATAAAGAGAGTCAAGAATGGATATTGACCATTAGAGAATTATGCAGGGGAGATAATAATGGGGATCAAAGAAATGGAGAATTAATTTAGTAAATAATACACATAAAATGCTGGAGGAACTCAGTACAGTTGACCTTTCGGGCCGAAACCCTTCGGCAGGACTGGAGAGAAAAGCTGTACTTTTATCCATAGATGCTGCCTGGCCTGCTGATTTCCTTCAGCATTGCATGTACGTTGCTTGGATTTCCAGCATCTGCAGATTTTCTCTTGTTTGTGATTTAATTAATTCAATAAGTATATTGCATCAGTATTCATTGTTGAAGACACCAGCAGCATGCCAGAAATTCAAGCGTAATTTGGAGGTAAAAATGGGAAGTTATAGGCTAAGTTAGTCTGTAATGGCTGTCGAGGTATTTAAGGTCGTTATTAAGGATGTTTTGCAGTGCTTGGAGGCAGATCATAAATTAAACGTAAGTCAGCATGGTTCCTTAAGGGGAAATCTTGCCTGACAAATCTGTCGGAACTATTGAGGAAGTAACAGTTAGGATAGACAAAGGAGAGTCAATGGATCTTATTTTCTTGGATTTTCAGACATATACTATTTTCTAAATGGGGGGCAAATTCAGAATTTGGAAGTGCAAAGAGATCTGGAAGTTCTAGTGCAGGATTTCTTAAAGGTTAATTTCCAGTTTGATTTGGTACTAAGGAAGGCAATGCAATGTTAGTATTCATTTTGAGAATATAAAAGTAAGGATGTAATAGTAAGGCTTTATAAGTCATAGGTCAGATGCACGTGGAATATTGTGAGAAGTTTTGGGTGTTTTTTTCGCATTGGAGAGGGCCTAAAGGAGGTTCACTAGAATAATCCTGGCAATGTCGCTCCACTCTTCATGAAGAGAAAGAGGCAGAAAAAGGAAAATATAAGCCAGTTAGTCTGATCTCAGTATCTGGGAAGATGTTGGAGTTGATTGTTAAGGATGTGGTCTCAGGGTATTTGGAGGCACATGATAAAATAGGCCGTAGTTAGCGTGGTTTCCTCAAGGAAAAATCTTGCCTGACAAATCTATTGGAAATCTTTGAAGAAATAACAAGCAGGACAAACAAAAGAGAATTGGATGATGTTGTGTGCTTTGATTTTCAGATGGCCTTTGACAAGGTGCCACACATGAGGTTGCTTAAAAAGCTAAGAGCCCATGGTATTACAGGAAAGATTCTAGCATGGATAAAGCTGTGGCTGGTTGACAGGAGCAAAGAGTGGGAATAAAGGCAACTGGTTGGCTGCCAGTGACTAGTAATGTTCCACAATGTTCTGTGCTGGGACCGATTATCTTTGTAAGCCAATGATTTGGATGATGGAATTGATGGCTTTTTTGCAAGGTTTGCGGACGATATGAAGACAGGGGGAGGGGCAGAAGGTTTTGAAGAAGTAGAGTGGCTACAGAAGGACTTAGACTAGGAGAATGGGCAAAGGAATGGCAGATGGAATACAATGTTAGGAAGTGTATGGTCATGCATTTTGGTAGAAGAAATAAAAAGGTTGCCTGTTTTTTAAATGGAGAAAAAATACAAAAAAACTGAGATGCAAAGGCACTTGGGAGTCCTTGTGTAGGATTCTCTAAATGTTAATTTGCAGGTTGAGTCTGTGGTGAGGAAGGCAAATGTGATGTTAACATTCATTTCAAGAAGACTAGATTATAAACGCAAGGATATAATGTTGAGACTTTATAAAGCACTGGTGAGGCCTCATGAAGTATTGTGAGCAGTTTTGGGCTCCTTATCTTAGAAAGGTTGTGCTGAAACTGGAGAGAGTTCAAAGGAGGTTCACGAAAATGATTCCAGGATTGAGTGGATTGTCATATGAAGAGCGTTTGATGGCTCTGGGCCTGTATTCACTAGAATCTAGAAGAATGAGGTGTGACCTTATTGAAACCTATTGAGTGGTGAAAGGTCTTGATAGAGCGGATGTGGAGAGGATATTTCCTATGATGGGACAGTCTAATATCAGAGAAAACTGCCTCAGAATAGAGGGCCATCCTTTTGGAACAGAGGTGAGAAGGAATTTCTTTGGCCAGAGAGTGGTGAATCTGTGGAATTCTTTGCCACAGAAATCTGTGAAGCCAAGTCTTAAAGTGCATTTAAGGTAGATGTTGGTAGATTCTTGATTGGCCAGGGCATGAAGGAATACCGGGAGAAGGCAGGAGATTGGGTCTGAGAGGAAAATTAGATTAGCCATGATGGAATGGTGGAGCAGGCTCAATTGGCCAAATGGCCTAATTTTGTTCCTATATCTTATGGTTTTATGGAATGAAAGGTTTAATGTATGAGGAATGTTTGGTGGTTCTGCACCTGTACTCGATAGAGTTTGAAAGAATGAGGGGGGATCTATTTGAAACCTATTGAATACTGAAAAGCCTAGATGAGTGGATATGGAGTGGATCTTCCAACCGAGAACCAGAGGGCACAGGCCTCAGAATACAAGGATATCCCTTTGGAGCAGAGATGAAGAAGAATTTCTTTAGTCAAAGTGTGATAAATCTGTGGAATATATTGCCACATACAGCTTAGAAGCCGCGTCATTAGGTACATTGAAAGTGGAGTTTGATAGGTTCTTGCTTAGCAAAGTTCAAGACGAGAAGGCAGGAGAATAGGTTTGAGAGGAATAATAAAACAGCCACGATGGAATGGCAGAGCAGACTCAATGGGTCGTAGGGCCTAATTCTGCTCCTATGTCTTATGATCTGAGTATCTTGTCTGTAATACTGAGTTGTTACAGAATATCTAGAATGTTCTTTAAACCTCTTTAGGAACTTTTATGCCCACTTGGAAGGGAAGCCAGAGCCTCAGATTAACATCAACTTTGAGCAAACAACAAATATGTCATCTATGTTAGCACTGTTTATGTGTTCACATACTGAAGTTAGACGAAGCTACATGTGAGCAAGGAGAAGCTTTGTTTGTAAAGATTGTTAGGCAAATCACTTTCTTTACCTAAGTTCACTGCTTCACAACTCTGGTCCGACAATATGTTCAGTTAATATTCTCTCTCCTGCCCTCTGCAGTTCAGGATTATGGTATCTCATTGATTATTCCTAGAAATTCTGAACTGAGGGTCTTTCAGATATTCTGTTGTTGTTTCCTATGAGTTCAATTCAGAGGAAGGATTGAGAAGTTGCTACCACCTAATTAATCTTTGCTGATCAGTCCTTAGAATTCTTTTGTTACATGGGAGTTTGTTTCTGAAACCTGAATTATGGCTTCATTAGTAGACACAGCACAAATGACTCCAGTACATTTAGTCCCAGATAGCACCTGACCTCCAAAATAATAGATTTGACTTTTCAGTCTTATGTATCCTAGGCATGAACAGCAAGAGCATTACACAGTAGTTGGAAGGGCCAGCCTTCAAAGATACAGCCATCCCTAATTACCTTCACATAATATCCGTTTTGAAGATTAGTCAAATGACATCTGACACTAGCAGTTCAGGTTGGAGGTAGCCAATTGGGTGACTGATCTCACACAGCTCTTCTCTTTTGTGGACTTGTTCACGTCCAATAGCCTTGGATAAGGCGCAACTGGTGTCTGATGACATGCTTGAGGACTTTTATGAGCAGATAACAAAGACAGGAGCATACAGTCATCAGCAGTAATAGTGTTCTGATTGAAGTCCATCTTGGATTCCAAAGGGTGAAATTTTGAGGAAGGGTTGAATCTGGGTTCTTTGGAAATTTGTAAAATTAGGGGGATTAAAATGATTCCCAGGTTGTTAGATAGAACCTATGCTCTCTAGTGAGTGAATCTACAACTACCTTCTCATTATGATATAAATAGGACAGTTCAGTATGCTGTTTCGAGGCACCTCATGGAAAGAATGATAGAAACATAGGACACTGGAACTCAGGCTGTATGTAACCTATACTCTGACAATAATGGGAAAAGACCGGAAAACAAGAGAAATAAGCAGTCTCTGCACTTAGTGGTCACTTTCTTCGGTATCTTTGCACGAAATAAAGTGGCCACTCAGTGTATGATCATGGTCTTCTGCTGCTGTAGTCCATCCACTCCAAGTTTTTATGTGTTGTGCTTCCAGAGATGCTCCTCTGCACATCACTGTTAAAATGCGTGTTTATGCATGTTACTGTTGCCTTCCTCTCAGTTTGAACCATTCTGGCCATTCTCCTCTGACCTCTCTCTATTAAGAAGCCTTTTTCACTCACGGAACTGCTAATCACTGGATTATTTTTTGTTTTGTTTTTTGCACCTTGCTCTGTCAACTCTAGGGCAGGGGTTTCCAATCTGGCGGTCCACGGACCCCTTGGTTAATGGTAGGGGTCCATAGCATAAAAAGTTTTGGAACCCCTCCACTATGGACTGTTATGAGTGAAAATCCCAAGATATCTGCAGTTCCTGATATAATCAAACCACCCCATCTGGCACCACTCTCAAAGTCACTTCGATCACATTTCTTCTCAATTCTGATGTTTGGTCTGAACAACAACTGAATCTCTTGACTACATGTGTATTCTTTTATGCATCAAGTTGCTGCCACATAAATGGGTGATTAGATATGTGCATTAACGAGCAGGTGTATAGGTGTATGTAATAAAGTAGTCACTGAGTGTAAATTCCTCCAAAAGAGCTGCAAGCTTGCTTTGGTTTGGAAGCTTGTGTGCCTCAATGACCTGGAGAGCTATGTTGGCTGGAACTAGGGCGTTATGTGTTGACTCTTGGTAGGCTCATCCTTGCCAAACAGTTCAAAGTGTGGAGGCCAGACTAAGAGTGGTCCACTGGTCCTCCAGGTTCAGGGGTTCAGCTCAGTGCTAACAACCCTGACTGATAAAATAAAATTGTTACAGAAACAGCAATGAAGATCCTTCTACATCTGAGTGCAAATCTCCAGCCAGAACTTGCATGACAGCTAGTAGTGAAAACTGAGCTACTGACATGATGAAGGAAGCTTTGAATATTGCCGGAGATGGAGGACCTTCTTTGCTACCCAAAATGCCAGCGGTGTAACGGGCATTTGAGAGTGAGAGTAAATTGGCTGAAGTTTAGACAGGAAATCCTGCTCCTTTTTCTAGTCTATACTATCCATTCAGGTAGGCACTGAAGCAGAGCTACACTGTTAATGTTGCTGTCTTTCATATGAATGGTTAAAGCAAGAGTTGTCAGCTTTCTCACATGAGTATAAACAATACTGACAAACTGTAGGGGACTTAATCCCACTGACCCAGTTGAACCTGTTATTCCATAATACTAAAACAGAAAATCTGGTCATCATAATGATCAAAAGTTCCCATCTGCTTCAAAAAAGCAATAATTATACCAGTGCCTAAGAAGAATATTGTGCGCTGCCTAAATGACTATAGTCCAGTAGCACTCATGCCTGTGGTGATGAAATGCTTTGGCAGGTTGTTCATGGCTAGAATGAACTCCTGCCTCAGCAAGGACCTGGACCCACTGCAATTTGCATATTGCCACAATAGATGCAATCTCAATGACTCTTCACATGGCCTTCGATCACCTGGACAATACAAACACCAATTTCAGGAAGCTGTTCGTTGTCTATAGCTTAGCATCCCACAGTCATGATCGATAAGCTACAGAACCTGGGCCTCTGTACTTCCTTCTGCAATTGGATACTTGGCTTCCTAACCAGAAAACCACAGTCTGTGCAGATTGGTGATAATACCTCCTCCTAACTGAAATCAACACTGGCTCACCATAGGGGTGTGTGCTAAGCCCACTGCTCTCCTGCCTCTATACCCATGACTAGGACAAATGGAGATGAGAGATGAGAGGGCATACAGGAGTGAGATATAGCAGCTAGTTGAGTGGTGTTGTAGCAAAAACCTTGCACTCAATGTAAGACGAAAGAGCTGATTGTGGACTTCAGGAAGAGTAAGACAAGGGAACATGAACCAATCCTCCTAGGGGAATCAGAAGTGGAGAGAGTGAGCAGTTTCAAATTTCTGGGTGTCAAGATATTTGAGAATCTAACCTGGTCCCAACATATGAATGCAGCTATAAAGAAGGCGAGACAGCATTATATTTCATTAGGAGTTTGAAGTGATTTGGTTTGTCACCTAAGACACTCAAAAACTTCTATAGAAGTACCATGGAGAACATTCTGACAGGCTGCATCACTGTCTGGTATAGAGGAGGGATACTGCACAGGACCAAAAAAAGCTACAGAAAGATGCAAAATTAGTCAGCTCCATCTTGGGTATTAGCCTCCATGGTATCCAAGACATCTTCAAGTAGTAGTGCCTCAGAAAAGTTGTGTCCATTATTAAGGACCCCATCACCCAGTGCATGCCCTCTTCTCATTGCTACCATCAGGAAGGAGGTACAGAAGCCTGAAGGCACACAATCAGCAAATCAGAAACAGCTTCTTTCCCTTTGCCATCCGATTTCTAAACGGACTTTGAACCCACGAAAATGACCTCACTTTATTTATAAATATTATTTCTGCTTTACATGATTATTAATTTAACTATTTAAAATGTTTATGTTTGCTTACTGTAGTTGATTTACCTATTTATATTTTTCTTTTTATATTGTCATGCATTGCATTGTGCTGCTGCTGCAAAGTTAATAAATTTTGAGACACATGCCGGTGTTAATAAACCTGATTCTGATGTAATATTGGTGCTCGGGGGAGGTTGCTATGCAAAAATTGGCTGTTGAGTTCCCCAACCTATGACAGTAATATTGATTCAATTGCTTTATTAGTTGTTAAGCTCTTTAAATTGACAGAGCTATTTCCAAGACCATCTGAGTTCATGTACTAATTTTAATTTGATTATTATTTGTATCAGGACATCTTGAAAAGTATATGAATGGTGCTACATAAATACAAGTGTGTGTTTATTTTTGGTAATGGAAAAGTTTTCAATTACTGCTACCCACGTGTAAATCTTTCCAATTTGCAAGGAAATTAATTAACTCCATTACAGACTGTTGAAGTGTTTAAGATTGATTAATTGGCACTAATTGGAATGGAAATACTTGTGATTGCAGTTAGTTATGCTTTTCCTTTCAGAATTTTAAATTCAGTTCTTAATGGCTTATCAGTCATCCTTCTGCAGCAGTCATCTATTGTTGCAGATATTGTCTACATTCCATAAACACTCAGTGATGTTATTGATCACAAGCCACTCTTTGTTTCCAAGCCCTCTGGTACCTAGTGTCAAGAAGAAGTGAAAAACAGGGGAGGATTTGGCATGTAGTCATTACGTTATGCTTGCACCAAAAAATTAGTTCCCAGTAGAGGGGGACACTTGGAAAAAGACCTGTGATGAATGTAATTTTAAAAGTATTACTAAATTAAACAAAGTGTGGTTTGGACTTGACTTTCTTCTGATTTGCTGAGGTGCTATCTTGTATAATCAAAATGTTTCTGGGTTATCTAGCTGGTGGAGTGGTTGTTATTGGGATGGGACATTAGTCAGGATTGCTGCTTCCGATTATTTTTGGATTCATATAGGTATTAAAATGTCTGTGTCTGTATATGGCTTCAGGTTCATCCTGAAGCTATGCAGCCAAGTTCCTCACACAGAAAGCAGGATTACTTTGATTGGCCTCCTTCTTGCTACCGCATCCACCAGTACCTGACTGATCTCTCAAATAGTTCTCCCTGTGCACAGGGTCACCTCTTGCACAGGATGATTCCAATTGCTGATCTCCATTTGTCATTGCCCAAAGGAGACAGTCAGCCAATCCCACCTCTCGTTTCCCAGCAATTAACCTATCAGCCTGTACTTCTTGGAGACGGAGGAGGAAACTGCAGCAACCCAGTGGCAGAGAGGTGGGATTGGCTGAAGACTGTCTCCTTTGAGTAACACTCTGGTGTTACAGATAGTATTGTGGTCTCCCAACTCCAGCAGTCTACAATTCATCCTGATTTCTAGAGATGTCTGTGTGAAATTTACACGCAAGGAAGAGTGATGAGTCCTTTTATTTTTCTGTAACCTTCCACTTCTATGTCATACAGGTGTTTACTTACCTTGACTTATGAGTACTACTATGGCTGTGATGTCAAATTGCATCTAATGTTCCTTCTGTCTTAACCTTCTTATTCTCAGATACTCAGATATTATAAGAGCAGTATTCACACAAGTCCTGTATGCCAAACATTTGCCGAAGGATCTCAAATAGCCCATGGCAACATGCACAAAAAGCTGGAGGAACTTAGCAGAGCAGGCAGCATTGATGGAGATGAACAGATAATTAATGTTTCAGGCTAAGAGCCTTCTTCAAGGAGAAGGAGGCTCGCTGGAAGGTGATGGTTGGGGCCAAGTGGATTGGAAAGGTCAAGGGCTGGAGATGAAGGAATCTGATAGGAGAGGAGAGTGGACCATAGGAGAGAGGGAAGGAGGAGGGGACCCAGGAGAAGTAATAGGCAGGTAAGAACAGGTAAAAAATCAGTGGGGAACAGAGGAAGGGGAGGGGGAATTTGTTCATCGGAAGGAGAAATTAATATTCATACCATCAAGTTGGACGTTACCCAGACAGAATATAAGTTGTTGGCACAAGAGGAGGCCATGGAGTGACATGTCAGATTGTGAATGGGAATCAGAATTAAAATGTTTGGCCACTGGGAAGTCTTGCTTGAGGTGGATAGTGCACATGTGCTCGACGAAGTGGATCCCCCCCCCCCCCACCGTTTACGACACGTCTCACCAATGTAGAGGAGGCCGCATTGGGAGGACAGGACACAATAGACAACCCCAGCAGATTTGCAGGTAAGTGTTGCCTCACCTGGGGCCCTGAATGGAGGTGAGGGAGGTGATGTTTGGGCAGGTGTAGCACTTAGACCACTTGCAGGGATAAGTGCTAGGAGGGAAATTAGTGGGGAAGGATGAATGGACAAGGGAGTTGCCAATGTGAGGCCATCTTTGGGGTGGAGGAGCAACACCATATATTCCATCTGGGGAGTATCCAACCTGGTGACATAAATATCAATATCTCCTTCTGGTAAACAAAGTCCCCACCTCCCTCTATTCCTCACTCTGATCTTTTACCTCGTCTCACCTCCCTAATACTTTCCCTGGGTCTCCTCCTCCTTCCCCATTTCTTATGGTCCACTCTTCTAAAATATTCCTCCTTCTCCAGCCCTTGACCTTTCCCACCCACCTGGCAACACCTATTACTTTACAGCTAGCCTCCTTCCCCTCTCCTCACCTTTTTATTCTGGCATCTTCCCCCTTGCTTCTCAGATCTGAAGAAAAGTTGATTGTTTATTCGTTTTCATAGATGTTGCCCAACCTGCTGAGTTCCTTCAGAATTTAGTGTGTGTTGCCTCAAATCGTATTTGGTATAAGTGAACATTTATATCTTGGATACTGACACTAGAACTACTGTTCAAATTTGCTGTTTACCAAAACCTAACAAACATAATCAGAGTCATTGAAACAACTTAAGGACAGCTCATTAATCTTTCTAAAAACTGTCAATTACACCAATAAAATGGTGAGTCTAACCACAAAGCTGAACAGAAAGACAATTAGCAAATACTGCACTATTCTGGAAATGGCTATTGAGCAGAAATGTATCTGTTGAAACTATAAATACTGTGGCTACAAGAACAAGTTTGAGGATGGGTATTCTGAAGCAGATAACTCATCTCCTGAAGAACTTTACACTATCCACAAAGCATGTTAGAAGTGCCATAATATGTTCAAATGGCACAAGCTCCCATCTTGCTTGAAGCGATGAGATAGTCATTTGGTGATTTATGATGTTGCAGGAGGTGAAGTTCAGTCCTCAAAGCTTGAAACCTCACATGGATTATACAGAGCTGGAAAGAGATGGAAAAGGGAAAAGCATCTTGTGATCTTTAGAAACTAGTTAAGTGTATTTTCAAATACTTCAGAGCGCCACACTGCATGCTCTCACAGTCCTGGTGGAAAAGTAGGTGCTTTTCAAAAATGGAAGCTCAGCTTTAATTTGTTCTCCCTTCAGTGTGCCTTTCTACAGGGACTGGAGACTTGGGACATTTGGGTCTTTAATTGAAATACTTGACAAGCAATTGGAAGGTGAGGGAGAGGCCACACTTCAAATAATAAGCTCCAAGTACTCTCTTGTGTTGTAGCCATTTTTGTTGCCATCAGTAACGACGTCTTAAGTTGATTCAGCTTTGGGTATCTCATGCTTTAAAAACCCACCCTGTCAATCCTCCTAATAAAGGTCGCTATGGCATAGTACCCATTGTATATCCCCTTGTGAAGTACCTTAGGGTATGATCTCAATTCCTGATTATTATGTCAAATAGGAATTATTTTCTGAGAGTGCCAGCTTCTTCTAACCCATCATCCTCAACACGGGTGCCCCACAGCACTGCATGCTGAGCCCATTGCTGTACACTCTGGTCACACATGACTGCATTGTCAAATACCCAAGTAATCACATTGTCAAGTTTGTCAATGACACAACAGTGTTAGGTCTCATTGCCAACAATGATGAGATGACCTACAGAGAGGAGGTGGAACAGCTCTAGGCCTGATGCCAGGAAAATAACCTCTTTCCCAATGTCACCCAGATCGAGGAGATGGTTATTGACTTCTGGAGAATGAGCAACACCCACACTCGTCTTCACAATGGCAGCATATTAGTGGAAAGTGCAAGTTGTTTCAAACTCCTGGGTGTGCACGTCTCACACAACCTCGCGGAACACATCCTATACCATCAGGACAGCTCAGCAATGCCTCTAAATTTCTGAGGAGGCTGAAGAGAGCTCGACTAAGCACATCAATACTCACAGCCATTTGCAGATATGCAGTAGGGAACATCCTAACATGTTGCATCACTGCATGGAATGGGAAATGCACTGTGGTAGACAGAAGGGCTCTACATGGGTAGTCAAAACTGACCAATGCATTACTGGCACCACCCTACACACCATCAAGGATGTATACAGAAAAGTGCTGAGAAAGGGCCAGTAACATCCTGAAAGATCTCACCCACCCTTCTCATGGGCTTTGTCCCACTCCCAATAGGGAGGAGGATATGTAGCATCCACACCAGGACTATCTGAATCAAAAACAAGCAGTAAGTCTGACCAACCCCTCCACCTACTGACCAACACCTCCAACATCCCCCACCACCACTACATTATCATTTCCTGTCAGAATCACCTTATGTACAGACACTCTTGTGCCTAGCGTCACTTTATGGACATACAATCAACCTATGTATATAAGCTATTTTATGTATATATATTTATTTTTTTTATTATTGTGTTCTTTGTCTTATTGTGATTTTGTACTGTACTGGATCTGGAATAACAATTATTTCATTCTCCTTTACATATATGTACTGGAAATGACATTAAACAATCTTGAATCTTATCCTGTTGAGGTGAGAGATTGTTTTTGGCAACTCAGCCACCCTATCAGTTTCCTGTGTGCTTTTTACATGTTATGATGAACCATTTGTACATTTCACAATCCAATGAATGTGTAGCACTCCTCTAACCTTCTGACCTCCACACGCACTAAACATCTGCACAGCCACACAAAAACATATCATGTACCATGCAGTTTGCATAAATTTTCCATTCTGCCTTCATTATCCAAGAGACATACATACACATGCATTAAGGAAATGAAGACCAGTCTGTGCTGAATGCAGGGCTGTGCAATTGCTGGATGTCTGTCAGGGTTTGAGTTGTTTATAAATAGACCCATACAGGCATTGATTCAATCTAGGCATCTCAGTTCACCTTAGCAACTGTTCACATCATATATTCAGCTATGAACTCCATGGACTTTCTCTGCCAGCAATGACACCCAATGAATGAAGAAGAGATTATATGAACCCTTTTAGAATCTCAAGTACGTTGAATGGGCAAAACTCCATGAAACATACAGCGGGTGATTTATCCAGTGCAAAACCAGGTGCGGGATGAGATCATAACAATCTTTCAAGGACAGATTAAGCATAATGATTCTTTTGCATACAAAAACTCAGGAGAATAGCCAACTAGTCACTAAAGCAATGCTCTTTTGAATGTTTTATTTACAGACAATAATGTTTTTTGAATGGGGATACAAGCTATTTGACTGACCATCAAAAATTGCCCAATGGGAGTGAATTACATAGGCACCTGGTGTCAAGTGGGAACGCCCTAAAACCTGGCAAGTTAAGAGAGTGCAGAGCAAAGGGATTGTGTGAAGACTAGCTCCAGTATACCGGACTGAAATAAGATGCAGAGTTGTAGACTGAGCCAGCTCCATCGTGGGCACAGGCTCCCACATACTCAACTTTCAGGAACAGCTTCTTCCCTACCACCATCAGATTCCTGAATGGTCCACTAACCCATGTGCCTCGGTATTCATCTTTTGCACAATATATTTTTTCTATTTAAGAATTTAATGGTTAGTCATATTTTGCACTATATGATGTCAAAAAAACCCAGCAAATTTCACGACTTCTGCCAACAATAATAAATCTGATCCTGATTCTGAATAGGTCTACCAGAAATTGAAAATGTGATGATCTCAAAGAACAGCACCTCATCTTGCGTGACAGCATGCTGAGATCATTTCTCTTCATGAGTGAACTATCCAGTTCTGATGTCAGTTCATACACCTACATCATTACCCATTTTTCCCTCTTTCCACTGATGCTGCCCAAACTGCCGGGTATTTCCAGTAACCCCTTTTGCTAAAGTTCCCCAACATTACTGTGATGATGGGTCCAACTCATTCTTTTATTTTATGGTCAAATTGTCTTATTTTCTTCTCTGTACTGACAGGCACCAAAAGTATTGTTACTTAGACAAAGTTTGTCTCTACCCCATTACTGTTAGTCCCTTTATTCTTGGTACCCTTTCACCCCAACCCCTAACTTAAAACATATTTGTTACTTACTTTCTTCAAATCTGGTGAACACAAATGTCTGCAAGCCCAAAGATCATCTGAAATAGCCTCTGCCATAGAACAAAACAGTGACTAATCTCCCAAAAGTATTATGACCCCTGCTGGCATGCAACAGAATAACAATGACCTATATCAATTGAATTATACACATATTTCTACAGGAAGTAAAATAAAATGTATGCAGTGCTTTCTGGTTAATTGGGCTATCAGTTAATCAGAGCAGCTGCTTATTTGGGACAACTCATAAAGAACAAAAACAAATCAAGAAAACAGACAGGATTCCCTTTGTTTATTTGGGACATTACACCATGTAATTGGGACAGGAGACTGTTGCCAAGCAGTTTCTAATTGGTGCCAGTTGCATGCATTTGTTTGGCCCTGAGATACAATATCATGTTTTGAGTGAACAGCTTTTCAGCAGCGTCATTTACGAGTGTTTGTGTTCAAAAAGCAGAGGATTTTTTTTGTCACTGATAGTTGGGGAAAAATAAGCAATAAGACAACTCAGAACAGTTTTGTTCATTGTGGTTTTAAGCATTCAGGCTTGGAGATGCCAGAAATGGCCAGGAGTGAAAATGAATTACGCAATAGAAAGGAAGGACATAAGCCGGGAAGATGTGGAATCGATATGGGTAGAGCTGCGTAACACTAAGGGGCAGAAGACGTTGGTGGGAGTTGTGTACAGGCCACCTAACAGTAGTAGTGAGGTCGGAGATGGTATTAAACAGGAAATTAGAAATGTGTGCTATAAAGGAACAGCAGTTATAATGGGTGACTTCAATCTACATGTAGATTGGGTGAACCAAATTGGTAAAGGTGCTGAGGAAGAGGATTTCTTGGAATGTATGCGGGATGGTTTTTTTTGAACCAACATGTCGAGGAACCAAATAGAGAGCAGGCTATTCTGGACTGGGTTTTGAGCAATGAGGAAGGGTTAATTAGCAATCTTGTCGTGAGAGGCCCCTTGGGTAAGAGTGACCATAATATGGTGGAATTCTTCATTAAGATGGAGAGTGACATAGTTAATTCAGAAACAAAGGTTCTGAACTTAAAGAGGGGTAACTTTGAAGGTATGAGACGTGAATTAGCTAAGATAGACTGGCAAACGACACTTAAAGGATTGACGGTGGATATGCAATGGCAAGCATTTAAAGGTTGCATGGATGAACTGCAACAAATGTTCATCCCGGTTTGGCAAAAGAATAAATCAAGGAAGGAAGTGCACCCGTGGCTGACAAGAGAAATTAGGGATAGTATCAATTCCAAAGAAGAAGCATACAAATTAGCCAGAGAAAGTGGCTCACCTGAGGACTGGGAGAAATTCAGAGTTCAGCAGAGGAGGACAAAGGGCTTAATTAGGAAGGGGAAAAAAGATTATGAGAGAAAATTGGCAGGCAACATAAAAACGGACTGTAAAAGCTTTTATAGATATGTAAAAAGGAAAAGAGTGGTAAAGACAAATGTAGGTCCCCTGCAGGCAGAAACAGGTGAATTGATTATGAGGAGCAAGGACATGGCAGACCAATTGAATAATAACTTTGGTTCTGTCTTCACTAAGGAGGACATAAATAATCTTCCAGAAATAGCAGGGGACAGAGGGTCCAGTGAGATGGAGGAACTGAGCGAAATACATGTTAGTAGGGAAGTGGTGTTAGGTAAATTGAAGGGATTGAAGGCAGATAAATCCCCAGGGCCAGATGGTCTGCATCCCAGGGTGCTTAAGGAAGTAGCCCAAGAAATAGTGGATGCATTAGTGATAATTTTTCAAAACTCGTTAGATTCTGGACTAGTTCCTGAGGATTGGAGGGTGGCTAATGTAACTCCACTTTTTAAAAAAGGAGGGAGAGAGAAACCGGGGAATTATAGACCGGTTAGCCTAACGTCGGTGGTGGGGAAACTGCTGGAGTCAGTTATCAAGGATGTGATAACAGCACATTTGGAAAGCGGTGAAATGATCGGACAAAGTCAGCATGGATTTGTGAAAGGAAAATCATGTCTGACGAATCTCATAGAATTTTTTGAGGATGTAACTAGTAGAGTGGATAGGGGAGAACCAGTGGATGTGGTATATTTGGATTTTCAGAAGACTTTTGACAAGGTCCCACACAGGAGATTAGTGTGCAAACTTAAAGCACACGGTATTGGGGGTAAGGTATTGGTGTGGGTGGAGAGTTGGTTAGCAGACAGGAAGCAAAGAGTGGGAATAAACGGGACCTTTTCAGAATGGCAGGCGGTGACTAGTGGGGTACCGCAAGGCTCAGTGCTGGGACCCCAGTTGTTTACAATATATATTAATGACTTGGATGAGGGAATTAAATGCAGCATCTCCAAGTTTGCGGATGACACGAAGCTGGGTGGCAGTGTTAGCTGTGAGGAGGATGCTAAGAGGATGCAGGGTGACTTGGATAGGTTGGGTGAGTGGGCAAATTCATGGCAGATGCAATTTAATGTGGATAAATGTGAAGTTATCCACTTTGGTGGTAAAAATAGGAAAACAGATTATTATCTGAATGGTGGCCGATTAGGAAAAGGGGAGGTGCAACGTGACCTGGGTGTCATTATACACCAGTTATTGAAAGTGGGCATGCAGGTACAGCAGGCGGCGAAAAAGGCGAATGGTATGCTGGCATTTATAGCGAGAGGATTTGAGTACAGGAGCAGGGAGGTACTACTGCAGTTGTACAAGGCCTTGGTGAGACCACACCTGGAGTATTGTGTGCAGTCTTGGTCCCCTAATCTGAGGAAAGACATCCTTGCCATAGAGGGAGTACAGAGAAGGTTCACCAGATTGATTCCTGGGATGGCAGGACTTTCATATGAAGAAAGACTGGATGAACTGGGCTTGTACTCGTTGGAATTTAGAAGATTGAGGGGGGATCTGATTGAAACGTATAAGATCCTAAGGGGATTGGACAGGCTAGATGCAGGAAGATTGTTCCCGATGTTGGGGAAGTCCAGAACGAGGGGTCACAGTTTGAGGATAGAGGGGAAGCCTTTTAGGACCGAGATTAGGAAAAACTTCTTCACACAGAGAGTGGTGAATCTGTGGAATTCTCTGCCACAGGAAACAGTTGAGGCCAGTTCATTGGCTATATTTAAGAGGGAGTTAGATATGGCCCTTGTGGCTAGGGGGGTCAGGGGGTATGGAGGGAAGGCTGGGGCGGTGTTCTGAGTTGGATGATCAGCCATGATCATAATAAATGGCGGTGCAGGCTCGAAGGGCCGAATGGCCTACTCCTGCACCTATTTTCTATGTTTCTATGCTTCAAGTTGGAAACTACAAAGAATTCAAAGGTATCAGCAATCATCTTGAATGTTATAATGAAAAAGAAGATTTGGAGGAAGCAATTGTTGACACCATTGTATGAGGACAATCCATATCTACACCAGGTGCCTGTGGTGATCTTGTTCTTTTACAGTCAAAAGAATGTGAGGTGGATGAATTCCTCCATTGATTAGTATAGGGAACCAATACAGTCTTATAGTACTGTAATAGTATTGGTAGTGTTCTAATTTGTTCTGTATTTCATTTAAATACATAATTTATTACTCAGTTTGTCTTTTTTTTTATACTTTTTAAAATATTTCCATCAAATTTCGGGCAATTGGGGCAGCTGCTTAATTGGGTCAAAATGTACTGGTCTCGAAGTGTCCCAATAAACTGAAATTCATAGTATATTACTGCATAATAACTAAGTAATTTTGTGCACAACTGAGATTTAAGAGTCTGTTAATGAAAATCTTGCTCAATTGTTTTATATTTTGTTTATTATCATCAGTTTGAAGTTAAATTAATGAACATAGAAATTCAATATTGTTTTGTCAATTGAGCTTGAAGAAATTGTACACATTAAGCATGTTTTTTGTAATGGGCTTGACTACTGAGGCAGAGCCATGTTAGTCATGGAGACTGCATTATTCCTAAATGAAAATAAAGTTATACTTCAGAGGAAAAAATGGGGAAGAAGTCACTGAATGATGATCAATTGTGAAATGTTAAAAAGAAATAATGGGAGTTTGTGGTGGCTGGGGAAAAAAGAAGGTTTGAATCCAGAGGTCTAGCATGACCAGTTGCAAATCTTCCTAAACTTTTCCAAATATTGTAAATGTAATTACCCATTGTGTAGCATTTAATTTTAGAGGAGGCATTCCATTAACTTAAGCCTAGCCCATCCTTTGTACTTTATCACACAATATACACCGTAATCAAACCAACCCAGGAAAACTGTGTGCTATCAATACTCTGCATATTTGGCTATGTTACACCAATTCTTACATACCCGGAACTGAATCTATCAGTCAGGAGAAACTTAGATGTTAAATTTATGTGTAGCCCCCCCTGGCCACCCTCAGGGTCGCTCGGCTTGCTGTCGTCTAGGGAAACAGCCTCGGCCCCGCCAAACTGGGTAATTCGTTTGTGTGGATGCTGTGTGAGGTACCCCACCCCGCCCAAATAACACACAATACACCAGATGCAATTAAATGATTTACAGTTTATAGATATTACTGGAACTATATATTTAAAAGAGAATAAAATATAAAAGGAAAATAAAAGGCACCACACTTATCAAAGTTCAATCTCTTTGTGCACAAAAACCGTTGGAGCTCAAGGACCTTCTTCTTCACCCTGCGACCCCTCGGACCACCTCGACCGGCCGCCTGGGACCAACAACGGTGGTTGACCAGACGCTCCACACGAGTCCGTCTCCGTTTCCTCGCCGAATGTCCCGCTCGGGGTCCGACCCCGTTAGCGGACTCACAGCACCTCGTCCATCCCCTGTCTCGCTCTCCCGCCTTCTCCCCCAAAACCCTGTGTATACAGTATCTTCAAATACACCAAAACCATAACAACTATCCCAATTGGTTAATGGCACTCTCTTATCAGACTCTAAAGCAAAAACAAGCTGCTAGCGTAAACTTTCTCAACATTTAACACAACAAAGCCGCATTCCCCAGATTAACATAACAAAGACGCCATTTTAATTAGCCTCCGCAGTAACATAAAAGTCGAAACCCCCTTACATTCTCCCCCCACCAAATAAAGTCATGTCCTCATGACTTCTAAATAACTTGCCAACCAGTCCTTCAGACACACAACACACACATACACAGACACACACAGTGACAGTGCTCCCCAAACAGTGGACCTTACTCTCGTCCCACGGGCGCTACATAGGCCAACCTATCTGGGAGCTTCTTAACCCTCCGAGACCTCCGTACCCCCTCACCTAAACCCAAAAGACTCAGACACTACTAGGGATACCTCGGGCCTGCTTGCCAACTCCTCTCACACTCAGGCCACCACTACAGCTCGGAGCCCGGGGCCCGGGGCCCCGCCTCTCCTCCTTCCTTATCCTGCCGTAACTCAGACTGCCCACAGCTAGCTCTCCCCACTACACCTGACTCAGTGGGAGAAGGGCCAAAGGTCTCTTCCTCAATCCCGGGGAAGTTAGCGAAAGACAGCATGTACCACGTGTGCAGCACATCATCCTTCGAATCCGTATCCTTGCTCATTCCCTCGATCGGTAGCTGCTGTTTAAGTTTCTCCAAACTGAAACACTTAGCCGGGGCTACCCCTTCAGCCTCCTGCAGTCGAGACGTCAGCTTCTTCGGGGACTCCTTCAACTCTCGCCACAGCCTCAGCAGTCCTGACTCAGGGTTCCTGGCCGTCTCAATCTGGGACGCAGTTACCTCACCAGCTTCTTCCACCCTGACCTGAAAAGCAGCAGTTAAAGGATGTTCAGCCTCCGGTTGTTTCTTCCTGAGGACGTCTTCCAGGTCAACTTTCAGTTTTTCCACTTCATTTAAACTCGCGATAGTCACCTTCAGGGTCCTTTCAAGCGTCCACCTCCCTTTTCCGAGTCTGTCCTCCATTTCTTTACCTCCTTGGGAGTGTAGTCAAACTCCCCTCCCTGGGCTCTCGGTTTTCTGTTGACCTTAGTCAGAACACTTCCTTGATCTTCCCCAACTTGTAAATCTTTCAATCTGTTCTGAATGGACGTCTTGAGTTTCTGCTGATCCCTTCGCAGGTGGGTCATTGTTTCTTCTCGCTGGATTAATTCATCAATCCATGACCGCAGTGCGGTGCAAATCCCCTCTCTTCCCTGTGTCTCATTCAGATTGACGACCTGGGTTTCCATCCCCCCGGTCCACCACCGTCTGTCCCAACACCAGGAAGTTCAACGGGTATGTCGGGTCATTTTCCTCACATTGTACCAAACTCCTCCGGCCAAAAACTCCTCCACATTTGACACTTCGCTTTGGTCGCCCGGGCTCAGCCACTCGCCTCGCCTCATAGTCCCCCCAGGCGAATCCAAGCTCTAGGCGGTCATCCACATACGTCAAAACTCCACACTCCTTCACTTCCCCCATGGTCTTCCTCATGCCCCGCGGGAAGGATGCAGGGGCTCCGGATATGCCCATGGGCATCTTTTCGGATCGGAAGAATCCTAGGGAACTAGTAACGGCCGTCTTCGGCTCAACAGCCGCACTCCTCAGGATCTGGCAACATCCACTCCTCAGATGCAGCACATTAAACCACATCGCATCATCCCCACACACGCTGCCTTCATCTTCCACGCCGCTAGGGTACATTTGCCGCGACCTCTCTCTCACTGAGGGGTCTTCAGCGGTCAACTCCCCTCCCTCGTGGTGGTTCGGAGCGTCTACTAAGAGGGTCTCACCCTCAGCTACTTTCCCCAAGCCGTACCACCGCTGGGTCTCGTTTAAGTTCGGTACCGGCTCAAGGCTGCTACAGATGTCCTCAGAAGCAACTCGACACACTGGGTGCCCAGAAAATGCCCCCAAGAACTCCAGGGTCATTAACCAATCATCATCTTCTGGATAATTACTGGCACTGGTACGCAAAATCTCCGGTGCCCTTGCGGTTGTCAAGGATAAATGCTTCAGACACCGGTTGTAAAACGAACTGTACAACAACTTGATCTGTGCCCCGGGGTCGAGGATAGCTTTAGCATCGCTTCCTCTATCCATAGCGACACCCTGGGGCGTGGCCCCTCTAAGCCTTCAGGAATAGGGTCTTTTCCTTTCGGAAGTTCATTGGTACATTGCTGGGAAAGTGCTTCCCCAGAGACCCCAAGCCGTTCCCCCACTGGGCCTCCACTAAGTTTCCCGACACCTCTCTGATCAGCTGAACAACTGATCTCCTGAAATGATCCCCCTGGCACTGCAAGCAATTTAGCCGCCCTCCTCGCCAGAGAAGACACACTGAAAACTTTCCCCCTTCTTTCAAATAACTGACAGCTGTCACTACGGTGTAAGTGAACCTGACAGCTCGAACACCGTCACCAGCCCGCCTACTCAAACTTTCAACCAATCCCTGTCGCCCTCCCTCAACCGAGCCTGCCACTCATCTAACAACTGAGAGATCCGCTCCGCCCACGTCTCACACGTCTCCGCCCCTCTTGGGGTGGACACTATCTCAAGTGCCAGGCAGAGCCTGCCAGAGCTAGAACATTTATTCGCAGACCCTACCTAAAAATCAGACCACTCTTCCCTCGCTCTCCCAACCGCATGGGCAGCTCCAAGTGCCACTTCTAACTCGTCAATGCCAGCCCGAACTCAAACAAAGACCTCACCCACCACGCATACAGCAATCACCAGCAAATAACCCACAGAGACACACATTACAGATTTAAACAGGGTACCCACACAGCATACCAGCAGACTCAATCCTGGACGAGCCCCACAATGTAGCACCCCCCCCGGCCACCCTCAGGGTCGCTCGGCTCGCTGTCGTCTAGGGAAACAGCCTCGGCCCCGCCAAACTGGGTAATTCGTTTGTGTGGATGCTGTGTGAGGTACTCCACCCCGCCCAAATAACAGACAACACACCAGATGCAATTAAATGATATACAGTTTATAGATATTACTGGAACTATATATTTAGAAGAGAATAAAATATAAAAGGAAAATAAAAGGCGCCACACTTATCAAAGTTCAATCTCTTCGTGCACAAAAACCGTTGGAGCCCAAGGACCTTCTTCTTCACCCTGCGACCCCCTCGGACCACCTCGACCGGCCGCCTGGGACCAACAACGGTGGTTGACCAGACGCTCCACACGAGTCCGTCTCCGTCTCCTCGCCGAATGTCCCGCTCGGGGTCCGACCCCGTTAGCAGACTCACAGTACCTCGTCCATCCTCTGTCTCGCTCTCCCGCCTGCTCCCCCAAAACAGTATCTTCAAATACAGCAAAACCATAACAACTATCCCAATTGGTTAATAGCACTCTCTTATCACACACTAAAGCAAAAAACAAACTGTTAGCGCAAACTTTCTCAGCGTTTAACACAACAAAGCCGCATTCCCCAGATTAACATAACAAAGACGCCATTTTAATTAGCCTCCGCAGTAACATAAAAGTCGAAACCCCCTTACATATGGAAAAGTATAGATGGTATTCACCATGGTGAGTACACTTCTAGTGGCTTCTGACTATCTTAGGAGAGTCAGAATCCCTCAGTTAACCCCTCAGTTAATGGTAGATGTTCATGACATGAAGGTTGAGAAACCCTGGTCTGTCTGGTGGCTGATGATAAACGATGAAATCTCCCCCAAAACAACTGTATGAAGCAGACTCTATCCCACTCTGGTGCACCATGGAAGCAAAGCGCACCATCCACAAAGTACATTGTTGCAGGGTTTCTTCAACAGACACACCAAAACCCACAACTTCAGAGAAACAAGGGCAGTAGTCATGTAGGATTGGCACCAGTGAAGTCTTTTCTAAGTCATACATTTGCCCGACTTGGAGATATACTACTGTTCCTACCAGAACTCAGCAACTTCTTTTCACTTGTTTGAATATTACTGTATTGCTCCTTCCTTATTGTCACTCGGACTAATTGCCAGAAACCCCGACTGTCCACTATTCTGTGAGCCCTTTCACTAATTGGAGCAGACTGAGAAAAATATGGCCCGATACCATTTTCATACTGGTGATTGGGAATGGACAATAGGTGACAGGTCAGCCAACCACTGATGTCATCAATATGCAAAACTCTGTTGGGATCCACTCCAATGTTAAGAAGCTACAGAAAGAAATCCCTACTTCTGCAAACACCAATTCAATAAGTAAAATAAGATTTCTGCTGGAGATGGTTGCCTAGAAAGAGGATAACACTCAGTTTTAGAGTGTTGGATCATCACTGTGTGAAATTAAATCCACTGGATCACCTGCAAAAAAATTAGACAGTTGCCTAATATCCCTTTTGACACAATGTTGTGTAACTCACTCCCAGAAAAATAACTAAAGTTCAAACTATACATCTTCTTAAAGAACTTCATCCAATTTTCTGTGCCTCCAGTCATTTTGCTGCACATCAGTAAAGGGCATCAGCTCTCAATAGCACGTTCTGCATACAGCCCAGTCAGCAACAACACACACCTTGGCTGCCACACAGGAAAGGGTCAGTGGAAGAATGGGCTTGACAGCTCACACAGTCACCTAACACAACCTGCAAGACTGTTCACGCAGACACATGCCAGAAGAAAGGTCCTGACACCAAGGACCAGGAAACCACCAAGCTCATTATTAGAAGAGACTGGCATTAACCTGGTTACAGTATTCTCTTCCAAGTGTGAGAATACCTACACGCTGTTTAAAGGAAATTTTATAACCTCACAAGATACTTATCCACTATTTATATATGCAAACTGGAGATTTCCATACAAAAAAGCAGTTTATGAGGATGTTGGAGTTCCTTAAGCAAGGTGCAACTGATAAGAGATAAAGAAATATTTAGAAAGTCATTAAAGCCATTAGAGCAGGGATTTACTCATTCAATCATTCATTCATTAATGTGTTATGATTAGTGCTGTTGGACTTGTGAAGGGATGTTGTATGCCATCTGGGCTCTCCTGCCTGATTATCAGTTTTCTGTGTTGGATATTACTGATGGTAATGTGAAAATTCACAGTTGGTTTGCATTTGGGTATTTTATTTTGCAGTTTCCTTATGAAAAAAAATCATCTCTCTATTAGTAAGTGGCTTATATCCCATGCAGTCTCTGCTCAGCTGGGAAATGTGGCAGCATATGGTAAGCAATGAAATCCGCACGGTATCTTTCCTCTTCCACCTGGTTCTTGCTTCTGCTGCTCTCCAAGCCTCCACCTCATTGCCCTCGGGCTCTTCTACTGGCAGTAGCTGCTGTTTTTGATGGCAGGGCTACACAGATGAAGATGGAGTATTCACATCTGTTTGGCATTTACTACAAGTGTTCCAATGACTGAAGCAGATAATGAGATTTCACCTGCAATAAGTATATTGTTTTTGCTTGGCTCTTGTTGCATCTGTGCTCATTTTTAATGACTATGAACCACACTGGTGTAGATCGCCATGGAAGCAGCAGGAAGCCCTTGTGGACTGGATCCTTCCCTCTTAACCGTGCCACAACAGATGATGCCCGCAGTGTGGCCTCCCTCTGGATAAATGTGTCAATTGTGTTTCCTGGAAATATGGTGCCCAGTATGAAGAAATTCTTCCATATTCACAATGACTTGCTCATTCTGGGATTGCACTCCCACCTCCCCACAAACCCATGCAGTCACCATGAGAAAAAACACCCATGCACTCACAATGAGAATGTGCTGAATTCACACAGATGGTGCCTCAGGTCAGGACTGAACACAGATTGTTGGAGATGCGGGGCAGCAGCTCTGCTTGCTGTGCCACTGTGCAGCTCGACTGAGGGTGTGTTACTCTGTCTGAAGTGTACTCTTTCAGATAAGTTGTTAAGTCAAAGTCTAAGGCAGGTGTAATAGATCGCATGCCTCTGCTTATGTCAGTACGTCTGAAAAAATAAAACAGTTTTTATCAGTGTTCTAGACAATATTCATCCCTCAACCAGATTAGTTGGGAATGAACATGTTCTTGCTTGTCGTATCTAGCAGTATGCCAACTCTTGTGCATTCTTTCAGTTTGACAGCAGCTATTTCACTTTAAAATGTGCTTCCGTGGCTATAAAGTGATTTGAGATTTTCTGAGGTTGAGCAGGTTTTTCATTTTTCCCCTTCAACAATTTGTGAGTTCTCTGCAAGCTGTGCAGCATAGATTAGCACTTGCTAATCACATTTCACATCTACTATGAACAGTTAACTTAAACTAAAAGTAAAAAAAAACTGCTCCTAGCAGAACATTTTATTTAGCACCTGTAAAGAGTAATGACTTTGCCTAATCCTCCATTAGAAGTAGCTTGGAACATTAACCAATCTTATTTCTTATCCGATTCAGAGTGAACTCATAAGAGACTTGAATCTGCTTTGTTTTAAGCATCATCATCTTCATCAAGTACCTGTTATGCCGCTGGCCTTTCGAGCAACAATAGGATTCTTCTTTGCTGTGTCTGTAACAAAGTTTTATTTTGCCCAGTCTGGGTTGTTAGCCCTGAGCTGAACCCCTGAACCTAGACGACTGGTGGAGCCCTCTTAGTCTAGTCTCTACCCTTCAACCTGTTGGCCTTTTGCAAACATTGTTCTCCAGGTCACTGTTCTCCAAATCCTCTGACAAGGCTGAAGTCTTCTCGGAGGTTGTTTTAATAGCTGTTCTACTTCCAGTTGCAGAGTTTTAATTCTTCTTCTTCATGTGGCTTGCGCGTTACATGCTTGGGCGATCATGGCTTTCCACATCAAACGATCCCACGTAGTGTCAATGATATCTCGTACACTTAGATCCGTTAGTTTTTTCACAGTGTCCATATATTTCCTTCTTTGCCTTCCTCTTCCGCGTTTCCCAGGCATACGTTTTAATTAGTACATTTAAAAACTCTTTTAATGAATGTTTTATTTTAATATTCCATTACTTGGTCTGTCTGTTGCCTGATAACTTGAATATGATATTTCTCCAAAGGCAGAAGCCTATAGGTGACTAGGTGACTTGCATCTTTGCATCTGGATGAAAAGCTTCTGCCTGTAATTACCATATGTGAACCAACTGGGGACGCTTTAGAAAGTCCATAAACTTCCTCTCATCTCTCGCTTTGGTTGGTGAACTTTGGTGTTTTTCTCTATTCCTTGACTTTAACAAATTTGTAAAACTATTCCTAAATTCGTCATTACGTCTAGAGAAAAGATATTAATATTTTTTGAAAATGTTTAATTACTTTCAAACCATTTTGGAGTAAATGTGCAAAGGTTGCCTGAAGTTTCTTGTCTTTCTTGGAAGGTGTTATGATTGATGGACTATAGATAAATACGTTTTACAGGAAATTGAGCACTGTCGATTATTAATCTAAGGAAACATCATGTAGTTAAAAATCACTTGTGCTTCACCAGGCTAAATTATCCTTTTATGTATTAGAACTGCTGAATTATTAGCTGACTATGTATAAAACAACAAGATCACGTGGATTGTATCAAATATTTATTTTATACAGCTCAAGTAGGTCTTAAATATAGTATAATTATATCCTGTTCATGGCAATTTACACAAGAACATTTTGAACAGTATAATTGGAGTCAAGTGTTGAAGCAGACACTACAGTATTTGAACATTTGAGAATAGGTTAGATCAGAGAATGAAAGAAATTGAGGAATAAAGGGATACAGATACAGGGTGGCACCGAGGTCTTTAGTAACTGTGGTCATATTGTGTAAAGAAACAGTATTTCATTGGTAAACTGAAAATGTTAATGCTTTGTGAATGATTCTCCATCTAATTGACTATCGTTCAATTATGGGTTTTCTATAATATATTAATTGCCATAACTAATAACTTGACCAGTAAGTTACTACAATGTAATAAACAACTATTTACCATAAACATAATATATAACCTTTCTAGCATTTATATTTTGTGTTAAATTGTGCAGTACATACTGTAGAATATAGACAAAATGATTTATATGATAGTTATGCATTATAGCTCAATAATGCATGTGTATTATATAATATGCAAGTAACAGAAAACATAATTAACACTCATAACACGATGGAGGAACTCAGCATGTGGGGTAGCATCCGTGGAAAAGATCGGTCAACGTTTCGAGCTGGAACCCTTCGTCGGGACTGTAGAGGGAAGGGGCAGGAGCCCTATAAGGAAAGCGGGGGGAGGGTGGAAAGGAGAAGGCTGGTAGGTTCCAGGTGAAAAACCAGTAAGGGGAAAGATAAAGGGGTGGGGGAGAGGAAGCAGGGAGGGGATAGGCAGGAAAGGTGAAGAAGGAAAAATAGGGCCTCTGCTCCTTCCCTCTTCAGTCCTGATGAAGGGTTGCAGCCCGAAACGTTGACTGATCATTTCCACGGATGCTGCCCGACCTGCTGGGTTCCTCCAGTATGTTGTGAGTGTTGCTTTGACCCCAGCATCTGCAGAGTATTTTGTGTTTAGAAAACATAATTAAATACCAAAATTCTGAACCAAGCTTCAGTGGTTATTAAGTGTCAGTAGGACTGAATGAATATGACAATGACCTAAGAGCTAAATTGTTGAATTTGCTGACAATCCTTTCAAATGAAAACAAGAAGAAGGTGCTGACTTTTTTTTTCTCTTAAAAGATGTAGTGTACAGTGCAAAGCCATACATTCTGGGAGTGGGTGACAAATTCCAGAGAGGAAATGACTGATGCTAACAACATGGAATCTTCTTTCAGACATGTTATCAGACAGTTTCTATGATTTATTTTGTTATGGCAAACTTGAGTTTCTTTCACCAAATTGATCCACATTTCTCCAAACTGAAAAAAAAAGAGCAGAACTACACCACCTTGTTGGCTTTCTTTAAATTATACGTCAATTTAACTGCAAGATCTAACTTTGTATCTGTCAGAGCTCTCCAGTGCTCCCCATGTCAACCATCTCACCCCTTACCATATCTTCGTATATCATTTCTATGTTATCCATGTTTTCAGAAATGGCACGAAGGTAGAACACTTGTTTTACCTTGAATGATGCTTGGGACTCGCGTAGTGGACCCTTGGAGGTCCCTCTGCACATGATGTAACTTTTGACACTCCTTACCCAATGAGACATTCCACTGGAGCACTGGGGGAACACTACACTGGCTGGGGGCGGATTTTTCTGGTGGGATGTCCACTTTCTCCCGCTCTATTCTGAAGAAACACAGGAGAATCTTTCCTGATGTCCAGACCAATAGTGACCCTTACCAATATTACTAAATCAAATTTCCACACTAGTCATTACCATGCTTCTGCTGATGAAAGTTAACTCAAATTTTCTCTCCCTACTGCTGCAGGCTGCTCTGCTAAGCATTTCCATCACTTATAATTCACTGCTAATGTCAATATTCTCATTCTGTTTGGTGTGGATTAATGGCAAAGTCCATTAATCATCAGAATAATAAGGGATTTTGCAAGAAGTCATGCTGGATGGAGGCAAAGGTTTTGGTATGTGTTAAAGGATGAATGTGCAGGATCATCAGTCAGACTAATATTCCTTGAAGATCTTCCAGTAACTAAATGATATAAATAAATCACATTCCTAGCAGCTCACAAGGAGAACAAATAGCTGTTAAAATCAACTATCCTCTTATAATTTCCAAGACACCTCAGATGAAAAAATTGCTGTTGTCCAATCTATTTCTTGGAAAGGTCATAAGTGTTGTTGCCCATTCCTTCCTAACTCATATATTCAAGATTCAAGATTCATTTATTATCAAAGAATGTATAAATTATACAACCTTGAGATTTGCTTGCTCACAGGCAGCAACAAAGCAAGAAACTTGTAAGAACCCAATTAAAAGAAAAAAAGTATAAAAAAAAGCAACATTCAATGTACATGAGAAAGAAAGTAAAGTACAAATCATGCAAACAACTGAAGTAAACAACAGCATTCGGACCCAAAACTGAGTTGTCAGATCAGAACCCCAGAGCAGCCTGGAGTAGGCCCAAAGCCTCACTTATCAGTTCATCATATTAGTGGGCATGGAGCACAGCAGCCGGGACAGTCTTCATAGCCTCAGCACCATGGAGATGACCATCGTGGAGAACAAGGGAAATCAGCTCTTGTCCTGACCGACATCCTGTCTTTTCAGAATACCTGGGTTAGCATTTAAATTAACCCAACAATGGAACAGTGATAGGCCCCACGCCCAGGAGAGAGGAGTAAAGATCGCAGAGACCAAGCAAAATTGGCTCTCGCCTCCAATCTGGGCTGGTGTCTAAATTGTCTAAACAGCAAATTGTACCTCGCACTACAGCCCAGGTGCCAGGCCCAGGCCACATTGCCCAACAACTCGCTCCGGGCCCAGATTCCATCGCCCAGCTCAAAGTCTCTCTCAAGCTCTTCAAATAAGCTTGGCGCCCAGAGCGATCCAACCTAGCACCCGGGACAGTTGTACAGGCATCATATCTCCTCTGCCTGGCCTCAATTTTTGCTTTTGGCACCCAGAGCAGTCCAACCTCACACCCAGGCAGCTGTAGTGGGATTGGAACTCCATCTGCAATGCACCATCTCGGCTCATCCTCACCTCCCCATCGCTTGCCCCGTCACTATTTGCAGCGATAATTTAACATAATTTACCAGAGAAAAGATATTCTTAGCAATGTTTCCAGTTGGATTTCTTCTCTTTTTGGCTACCAGGAGCTGTCATACATGTTTGGTCAGTAGTGCCAGCTTAACCGGAAGTTAAGTCCGTGGATGCTTAAGTAAATATTTAAAAATAGTCTGAAATGCAGGATAAAATGCATGAAACACACTGCAAATAGAGATGCATGCCTCAGCAGTCTTGCACGATTTTAGTGTGCCATTTCAATTTTTTAATTGGTCAACGTTTTCAATTGATATCAGACCATCCAAAATATTTATGACTTAAGCTCTTCCAGTCATTCAACCTTTCATAAAATCCAAAACCTGCATTTTTAATTCATTTTCCATGGCCTTTCATACATATTTCTTTTTCAATCATTAACTTAAAGCGCATTGGCCTAAAAATTTCAGTGGAACCCAAAGAGACATGTAAATATGTTGCTTCCACAGAGGCATATTAGTCTTCTATTGCACACTGTGGTAATGGGTGTTTTGGTTGGGTGTCCATTACCGAAGATGTCAGCCCATTCAGAATAGGCTTACATGAGTAGAAGGCCTTTCCTTCGTGTAATGTTCCTGGGTAGAGGGTATGAAAGAAGGCAGGTAGGCCTGAGGCTGGGCCTACCTTAACGGATCTGAAATATAGTTTGCAATCAGGACTGGCTTCCACAATTACCTAGCAATACTTCTTTGGTGAAGTAACATCTCCCCCTCACTGTCAATCAGTACAGATGCATCTCAAGAACCCATGCTTAGCCCACTGCTCTATAACTGTGGGGCTAGGCAAAGTGCAAACACCATCTATAAATTTGCTGATGACATGACTGCTGTCGACAGAATCTCAGATGGTGACGTGGCGGCCTACAGGAGTGGAACGGATTGACTGGTTGACAGGTGTTGCGACAGCAACCTTGTGTGCAGCATCAGTAAGACCAGGGGATTGATTGTGGACTTCAGGATGTCAGGAGGGGTCAGCAGTAGAAAGGGTAAACAGATTCAAGTTCCTAGGTGTCAACATCTCTGAAGGTCTATCCAGGACACTAGCTTCTCCAGCATTAGGACAACTTCAAAAAGGTGACATTCATCATTAAGGATCTTTACCACCCAGGATATACCCTCTTATTCCTAGTATGAATTAGAGATACTGGAGTCTGAAAACACACACTCAATGTTTTAGGAACAGCTTCTTTCCCCATCTGCCATCAAATTTCTGAGCAGTCCATGGACACATAAATACTACCTCACTATCTTTCCTCCCTCTTTGCACGACTTATTTATGTAATTTATTGTGTGTTTTCTGTGTTGCTCTGTACTGCTGCTGCAAAACAATGAATTTCACAACATATGCCAGTGATAATATACATTATTTTGATTCTGATAATTTTTCTGATCCAATGCTTGGCCAGCTTAGTCTTCTGTGATAGAGAACTCTGCAGGTTCATCACTCACTAAATGAGGAGATGTCTTCTCATCTCAGTGCTTAATCGTTTGCCTTAACTTGAAGATAGTAATCCCTTGTTCTGAACACCTCAGCTTGTGGAAACATTTTTCTCGCATCCAATCTGCTTAGCCCTGTCAACATTTTGCAATATTGAATTAGATTCTCTCTCAGTCTTCTAAGCTCCAGTAACCAAACCTAATTGATTTAATCTCTTGTCATATGGCAGAACTAGTGTCTCAGGAGTCAATCTGGAGAATCTTCACTGTACTGCCTCTATGGAAAGTATTTTACTTCTGAAGTAAAGAAAGCAAATCTGCTCACAATAACCCGTGTAGTCTCACCATTGTGCAATATGATTGCAGAAAAACATTTTAGCAGGAGCACCATCAGGAGTGTCCTGACCAGCTGAATCACTGTCTGGTATGGGAATTGCAAGACGTCTGACCACAAGTCTCTACGAAGGATTGTGAGGATCATCGAGGTCTCTCTTCCATCCATCAAAGATACTTATCAGGAGCACTGCGTACGCAGGGCCCTTAGCATTGCCAGTAATCCCTCGCGTCCATCCAACAATCTCTTTGATCCCTCTACCACTGGTCAGGAGGTACCGTAGGACAAGAACTGTTAAAATGGGAAACAGCTTCTTCCCCAGCTGTAGGACTACTCAACTCCTGACACCATCGATGTCTCGTCACGCATGGAGCGCCAATAGCATTATACTGTTTACTTTCTAACTCGTTTCATAAATGCACCTTATTATTTATTGACTTGCTTTATGTATTATGTGTGTGAGCTATATGTACTGTGTTTGGCACCTTAGTCAGGGGGAACATTATTTTGTTTGGCAGGAAACATATGTATGGTTGAACTACAATAAAATGAACTTGAACTTGAATCCCTCACATCCATCCAACAATCTCTTTGAACCCCTACCAGCAGGCAGGAGGTACTGCGCCACTGGGACAAGGACTGGTAGGATGGGAAGCAGCTTCTACCTTCAGTAGTGAGACTACTGAATGCCCTGCCACCACCCAGTCTCGCCATGTATGAAGTGCCAGTGGCATTGTAGTGCTTACCTTTTACTTTGTGTCATAAATGCATCTTATTATTTGTTAGTTTATTTGTGATGGTATTACTTTATATGTTTTGTGTGAGTTATATGTACTGTGTAGAGCACCTCGGTCTGGAGCAAAATTGTTTCAGTTTGGCAGTGTGCATGTATACAGTTGAAATGACAATAAAGTTGAAATTCTGTTGCTATGAAGTCCAACATACCATTTGCAGTCTTTCTACCCCCTTGCTTCCATGATTAGTTGTTCAATGGACAACCTCATTAACAATAAATAATAAATTGTTTATCACCAATAAACTCTTCATTGTTTTCTATTGTTTTCCTTTCTAGTTACTCTGCGTTATACTCTACAGTGTTTATTTCTCAATCTTGATTGTTCTATAGTTGTGTCTCAGTAATTCTAAGTATGTTTGGTTTCTTGCTGCGAGTTATTGCCTCCAGCTGCTCTGTTTAATTATAGGCACAGTGTGCATTTCTTTTCCAACAATTTAATACATTTTTAATAGCAGTTCCTCTCTCTTGATTTTTAATCATCTTTTTACAACCTATTTATTCCCTAGCTATTTATACTCTTTCGTGGCTTAGTTATTTTTAGAGTTTATTCGCTACTTTTTTAGGATGTGGGCATTGCTGGTAAACCCAGTTTTTGTTGGCAATGGCTAATGAAAAGATAATGGTGGGCTGCCTTTTAAAGCTGCTGTAGTCTAATTGATTAAGCTTCTCCCACAAGGGTGTCTGGGAGGAGACATACAAACATAAAAATCCTACAGCACATTACAGGCCTTTTGGCCCACAATGCTGTGCCGAACATGTACTTACTTTAGAAATTACCTTGGGTTATCCATAGCCCTCTATTTTTCTAAGCTCCATGTACCTATCCAGGAGTCTCTTAAAAGACCCTTTCATATCCACCTCCACCACCGTCACCGACAGCCCATTCCACGCACTTACCACTCTCTGCGTAAAAAACTTACCCCTGACATCTCCTCTGTACCTACTTCCAAGCACCTTAAAACTGTGCCCTCTCACGTTAGCCATTTCAGTCCTGGGAAAAAGCCTCTGACTATCCACAGGATCAATGCCTCTCATGATCTTATACACTTGCAAGATCTAGTGAAGTAATATGTAACGGTAATTTATTTCCACTTCAAGACGGTGTGCGGATTGGAGAGGTGGTGGTGCTTCAATGCGCCTGCTTTTTGTTGATAGAGGATGCACGTTTGAACATGGAATATAGATTATAGGATTGTCTAAGATGACACAGGAACAGATCCTCCCTTCAGCTTACAGTGTCTCTGCTGACGATGATGCCAATTCAAACCTATTCCATCTGCCTGCACGTGGTCTATAACTCTCCATTCCCTGTGCCTGTCTAAATGTGTATTGAACATCACTGCCACCCCTTCCCCATGTAGCCCATTCCGGGTAGACTGCAGTCTCTATGTAAAATAACTTCCCTCATAGATCTTCTTTAAACTCCGCCATTCCGCACCTTATACTTATATAGAGTATTTGACATTTACACCCCGAGAAAAAGACTGGTTAACTACCCTACCTACAGCATTTCTTACACAATTTTATGTACTTCTATCAAATCGTCCCTCAGTCACTGATGTTCCAGAGACAATATCCAAGTTTGTCAAACATCTCCTTATAGCTAATATATTGCAATCCAGGTAAAATTCTGTTGAACATCTTCTGTACCCTCTTCAAAGCCTTCAGATCCTTTCCATAATACAGTGAACAGAAATACACACTATACTGCAAATATTGCCTCACTAAAGGTTTATTCAGCTGCAATATATCTTCACTATTTTTAAACTGAATGTTCTGATCAATTCAGTCGAGTGTGCTATACTCCTATTTACCAACCTGTCAATTTATGCTGCTGCTTTCAGAGAGGTATGATCTTGAACCCCAAATGCTTCTATACATCAATACTCCTAAAGGTGCTACCATCTCATATTGGACTTCCCAAAATGCAACTGCTCACATTTCTCCATTGGAGATTACATTGGAGCTATGAAACAATAGGTAGCACAATTAGGGATTAATCAAAGACATTACTAGTCTTCAGGAAATAAAACTTGTTCACAGATACTTTAAGGCTATTGAGGCTAACCAATCTCATAGAGTTTTTCAAGTAAGTTACCAGGATGAAGGCAAGGCAGTGGATGTTGTCTACATGACTTTAGAAAGGCATTTGACAAGGTCCCGCATGGGAGGTTGGTCAAGAAGGTTCTGTTACTTGGCATTCAAGATGAGATAGTAAATTGGATTAGACATTGGCTTTGTGGGAGAAGCCAGAGAGTGGTAGTAGATGTTGAACCTCAAACAAGAGAAAATCTGCAGATGCTGGAAATCTGAGCAACACACACAAAATTCTCAAGGAATTCAGCAGGCCGGGCAGCATCTTGGAAAAGAGTGCAGTCGACGTCTCGGGCTGCCTCTCTGATTAGTGGGGTGCTGCAGGGATTGGGTCTGGATCCATTGTTGTTCGTCACCTATAACAACGATGTGGATGATAATGTGTTAAACTGGATTGGCAAACTTACACATGACTCCAAGATTGGGGGTGTAGTGGGCAGCAAGGAAGACCATTAAAGGTTGCAGAGGGATCTGGACCAGTTGGAAAAATGGGCTGAAAAGTGGCAGATGGAATTTAATGCAGACAAGTGTGAGGTATTGTATTTTGGTAGGAACAGCCAGGGTAGGACTTACACAGTGAAGGATAGGGCAGTGAGAAGTTCTGTAGAACAAAGGGATTTGGGAATACAGTGACACAAGTAGACAGGGTCATAAAGAAAGCTTTTGGCACATTGGCCTTCATAAATCTGAGTATTGAGTACAGGAGATGGGATGCAATGTTGAAATTGTATAAGACATCGGTGAGGCCTAATTTGGAATATTGTGTTTGGTTTAGGTCACCTACCTACAGGAAAGATGTAAGTAAGGTTGAAAGGGTACAGAGAAAATTTACAAGGATGTTGCCAGTGCTGGAGGGCTTGAGTTATGAGGCAAGATTGAATAGGTTAGGACTGTATTCCTTGGAAAGTAGAAGATTGAGGGGAAATTTAATAGAGGTATAAAAATTATGAGGGGGTATAGGTAGGGTAAATGCAAGCAGGCCTTTTCCACTGAGGTTGAGTGAGATTACAACTAGAGGTCATGTGTTAAGGGTGAAAGGTGAAACATTTAAGAGGAACATGAGAGGAAACTTCTTCACTCAGAGGGTCGTGAACATGTGGAACGAGCTTCCAGCGCTCGTGGTGCTTGCAAACTTAATTTCAGTGTTTAAGAGAAGTTTGGATAGGTACATAGATGGGAGGGTTACAGAGGCTATGACCCCAGTGCAGGTCGATGAGAGTAGGCAGTTTAAATGTTCGGCATGGTCTAGATGGGCTGAAGGGCCTGTTTCTGTGCTTGTACTTTTCTATGACTCTATGAATCTAAACCAGTTACTGGGTGTGGGACATTATGAATCTGTACAATTGAAACTATGCAGGAGGAAGCAATAGTTCAATGTTCATATTAATTGGTAATTTGGAGACCAGGGTAGTCCATCTCCTGTATCAGCATCTTGTTAAAGGCATATCCCAGCAACTTAATGTGCAGTTCATGATGGGTCTGTTTTGCCACTTAATATTCTGGCTAATTGTGAGTTCAGGAAGCCAACCTCCCCCCCACTCTATAATAAAAAGGGATATATTTTGTCAACAGTAAGGAATATTCAGAGATTCTGCTGATTGTGATGTGCTACCATTTATGTTGTATCACAGTCATAATGTTACCAGGTACCTCTGTAAAATTGTACAGATATTACCCACCCAGCAAACTGCCTATTCAAAAAGTTCCCTCCTGGAAAGTACTGTTATTTGTTTGTCCATCGTTGACATTCATGAGGACCTCAACACCAGATGGTTTCGAGACTAGCGCTTGATTTGGATTAAAGTGAAGGAGAGTTGTGCAGCGTCACCCTCACTCTCTCTTCCCAGTTCCCATCTGGATCCAGTGGCAAGATGGAGTCGAGATGACTGGAGATGGGACTAGGCGCAGTGGGTGACCAGGACGTCTTCTGTGTCTTGTCCTGCTCTACATGTTCTATAGGGCTATAGGGCTATTAAAACAAAACCTCATGCCATTTCCTAAAGATGCTGCCTGGCCTGCTGCGTTCACCAGCAACTTTTATGTGTGTTGCTTGAAATTCCCGTATCTGCAGATTTCCTTGTGTTTGCCTCATGCCATCTTAATTAGATCAAACATTCTCATTCACCCCCATCCCCCCATCTTTTTCTATCTGTAACTAAGTCACTGCACAGCACTGTAAACACTTTAAAACACTTCTTATAATGCTGCTTAGATTGTATGTACATGCAGTATTTCACAATTCAACATTCACGATTGTTTAATATCATTTCCAGTACATAAGTTAAAGAGAATGAAATAATTGTTACTCCTGATCTGATGCAGCACAAAAAAAGCACAAAAGATAAAGAATACAATATTAATAATAAAACACACAATAAATGTAAATACATAAATTAACTTTTATACATAGATTGATTGTAAGCCCATAAATAGACACTAGGCTGCACTAGGTGACTGATGGGAAATAATGAAGTAGTGGTGGAGTAAGCAGGTGGAGATGTATTTATGCACATTTTATTCCATATCCATACTTTAGCATCCAACTTCAGTTAAAAAATACCCATGAGCTGTAGATGAACCAGTTGTCCATCGCAGAAATCGAAGGCAGGGGAAATGGATTCTAGTTCACCCCCATATTTCTGTCATTCTTCCTGTTGTTCATAGACCATTCCTAATAAGCCTGGACTGCTCTCTCTATTTATACTGTTCTTTCTGCCACTTGGAGACTTCACACACGTGATATTTTTTCAGATACCTTTTACACAAATGGTCTAAAAGCTTCTGGAGACAGAGATCCCAGGTTTCCACAATTAATGCTGTGAAGCTGAATCACTAAGCACACCACTCTTCAAACTATTAACACATCTAATATTTGATAAGCTAAGTGATAATATCAATCTGGTCTGCAAGTTTCCTTGAATTAAATGACTTAGCGTTGTCTAATTTGAAACAAGCCCAATTAAATTACCCCATTGTCTTATACTGCACTTCTTCAGCAGTTAACCCAGGTGCAAGTGGGGCCAGCAAGTCTGTGCTATAGACCAGTGGTCTCAAACCTCCGGGCCGCGGACTGATACATTGCCGCGAAGGATGCAGTGGTGCAGCGGTAGCTGGAACGCACCCAGCTCATCTTTAAGAAAAAAGCTGAAATAAACAAGCTAATTAATTAGGTGCTGCCCGGCACCTAGGATAGCTACTGATTTGCCTTCTATGTTATTGCATCAATATTTTGGGCCCAAGGTAGGTCCTCGGAGATGTTGGCATCCAGGAACATCTGCTCATCCTTTTAATTGTTGCCCCTTAATGTCAGGTGCATATTCTCCTGACTTCAGCACCCTGAAGTCTACAATCAATTCCTTGGTCTTGCTGACATTGAGCATCATGTTGTATGTATGTTTTGGTGCAATTAAGTGGCTGCCCGAATTATCCGAAGTTTCATGGAAGTAGTTAAAAATGTATAATAAAAGATAAGTAACTATTTAACTGAGTAAGAAATCATGCATTTAAAAGAAATGCAGAATGAATTAGAACACCATCAATATTACTACAGTACGATCAAAGTGTATATTAGTTAGCAATGGTTCTCAAAGGAGGAATTCATCGAGTGTACACTGACTAGTACTCGATTGGTAAACTATCCATTCGTGGCCCCTTAAAGCAGTGGTCCCCAACCACCAGGCCGTGGACCAGTACCGGGCTGCAAAGCTTGTACTACTGGGCTGTGAGGAAACGATATGATTTGGCGATATGAGTCAGCTGCACCTTTCCTCATTCCCTGCCACGCCCACTGTTGAGATTGAACGCACGGGCGGTCATTACCCATGCGTCATCCATGTCAGCGCGGGAAGGAGACCAACTCTTGGAGCTTGCAAATGACAGCGGGCTGAACAGTATGTTTGACATAACATCTCTGCCGGCATTCCGGATCAAAGTCAAGGCTAAATATCCTGAGATAGCCATGAAAGCACTGAAAACGTTGCTTTCATTTCCAACGTATCTCTGCAATGAATGCAATGGAAACTAAATTGCAGAATAGACTGGACATAAGGAACTCCCTTCGAGTATCGCTGTCTCCCATCAACCCTCGATAGGACCGTCTTGTTGCAGGGAAACAAGCCCAGGGCTCCCACTGATTCACCGATATTGGTGTGTTGTAATGATTTTATATGTTCATACGGGGAAAATATGTGCTGTGTGTTTAATATCCAAACATTACTTAAAATGTTATGATGCTATTGACTTATAAGTGACTTATATAACCATATAACAATTACAGCACGGAAACAGGCCATCTCTGCCCTTCTAGTCCATGCCGAACGCTACTCTCACCTAGTCCCACCGACCTGCACTCAGTCCACAAAGCTCCATTCCTTTCCTGTCCATATACCTGTCCAATTTTTCTTTAAATGATAATATCGAACCTGCCTCTATCACATCTACTGGAAGTTTGTTCAACACTTACTTCATGCTCCCCTGTCCTCCCCTGATAATTAACTTATCACGATATTCATGAGAGGGAAAATGCGCTGTGTGTTTAATATTAAATTCATTAGATAAACCCTTTTAGAAATGAAATTGAGTGTATTAGCCACTTATCACCTATATTCCGGTCGTGATTAACACCCCCCACCGAACAGAATGGCGAAAAATGATTTGTAGAACAAAAAGTCGTCTCGTACAATGCATGCGCACTGCTGCCTGCGCAAGGCTTCATGGTCATTGTAGTCTTTCTCGGGGTAAACACTCTTGTCCGTTGGCAACCCTACCGCCACCCCCTCCTGCGGGGTCGGTCGGTCCGCAAGAATATTGTCAATATTAAACCGGTCTGCAATGCAAAAAACGGTTGGGGACCCCTGCCTTAAAGCATCAAGGTTTACTACTTTACCCGACAAAAACAATTTCTATTTATCAGTTGCTGACATATTTGAACAACACAACACAGTTATATGATCAGTTGCTTTCTTTCAATTTGATAGTGTTGTGTATTTATAGCCAAGGGAACCATTTGGTGTGGCACAATAAAAAGGAAAAGCCCTGTTTCATTGTCATTGTAGATATCATCTGCACAAAACTCTTGAAGCAAATCAGGGCAGGTTTTGTAGAGCTGTTGAGAAGGTTTAAAATAAGTGGGCAGAGAGATGAGAACTGTACTGATAGGGCTGCTGATGAGGCAGTTGTTACACAAGTCGATCTAACATGTAGTGAGATGGTGAGGAAGAACTGGTAGATGACAGGGGAAAATTACAGTCAGTGGGATGATGTGAAATATAACATGGGGGCAAAATTGAAAAGGGTGAAGAATACAGCATGGAAGGAGCTATATTTTTGAATGTGTACAGTGTATGGTCTTGTAGTGCAGTTAGAGATTGGCTGGTATGACATTGTGGGCATCACTGAGTTGTGGCTGAAAGAAAATAATAATTGGGAGCTTAACATCCAAGGATATGTCTTGTATCAACAAGACTGGCAGGGAGGCAGAGGAGCAGGATGGCTCTGTGGATAAAAAATGAAAACAAATCCTTAGAAGGAGGTGACATAGGGCCAGAAGATATAGAGTCCCTGTGGATGGAGTTAAGTAACTGCAAGGGTAAAAAAACACTGATGGGATTTATATACAATCTCCAGAACAGTAGCCAGGATGTTGGATATAAATTTCAATGGCAGATAGAAAAGACATGTAATAAAGGAAATGTTATGATAGCAGGTTTCAATATGCAGGTAGATAGGGAAATCATGTTGGTGCTTGATCCCAAGGGAGGGAATTTGTAGAATGCCTACGGAATGGCATTTTAGAGCAGATTGTGGTTGAGCCCACAAGCAGAAAGGCAATTCTGGATTTGGTGTTGTGTAATAAACTAGATTTGATTAGGAAAGTTAAGATAAAGAAACTCCTGGGAGGCATTGATCATAATATGATAGAATTCGCACTGCAGTTTGAGAAGGAAAAACTAAAGTCAAATGTATCAACATTACAGTGGAGTAAAGGGAATTACAGAGGCATGAGCGAAGAACTGGCCAAAGTTGATTGGAAGGGGACACTAGCAGAGATGACAGCAAATCAGCAATGGCTGGAGTTTCTGGAGGCAATTCAGAAGGCGCAGGATAGATACATCCAAAGATGAAGAAATTTTCTAAAGGGAGGATGAGGCAACCATGGCTAACAAAGGACATCAAAGACAGCATAAAAGGAAAAGAGGGGGCATATAATATAGCAAAAAATACGTGAAACTAGAGAATTTGGAAACTTTTAAAAACCAACATATGGCAACTAAAGAAAACACAAGGAGAGAAAAGATGAAATATGAAGGTATGCTAGCCAATAATATTAAAGAAGATATCAAAAGTTAATTCATATACATGAAGAGTAAAAGAGAGGCATGAGTGGATATTGGACCACTGGAACATACACCCCAGGGTTCAGAAAAGTTTCCTGAAGATATTGTGGAGGTGTTAGTAATGATTTCTCAAGAATCACTAGATTCTGGAATGGTTCTGGAGGAGTAGAAAATTGCAAATGTCATTCCACTCTTAAAGAAGAAGAGGGAAGCAGAAGAAAGGGAATTATAAACTAGCTAGCCTAACTTCAGTGTTTGGGAAGATGTTGGAGTCCATTATCAAGGATGATGTTTTGGGGTACTTGGAGCCACATGATAAATTAGGCTAAAGTCATCATGGTTTCCTTAAGGAGAAATCTTGCCTGACAATTTTGCTGGAATTCTTTTAGGTAATAACAGACAGGATAGACAATGGAGAGTTAGTGAATGTAGTTTACTTGGATTTTCAGAAGGCTTTTGATAAAGTGCCACACATGAGGCTGCTTAACATGGTAAGAGTCCATGGTATTACAGTAATGATACTAGCATGGACAGAAGATTGGCTAACTGGAAGGAGGCAAAGAATTGGAATAAAGGGGGCCAATCGGTGTTTTGAAAGGGTCGGTATTGGGACCATTTCTTTTCGTGTTATATGTTAATGATTTGGATGATGGAATTGACGTCTTTATGGCCATGTTTGCAGATGATACAAAGATAGGTGGAGGGGCAGGTAGTGCTGAGGAAGTAGGGAGTCTGCAGAAGGACTTGGAAGATTAGGAGAAAAGGCAAAGAAGTGGCAGATGGAATATAGTGTAGGGAAGTGTATGGTCATGCATTTCGGTAGAAGGAATAAAGGTGAAGACTATTTTCTAAATGGAGAGAAAATTCAAAATTCAGATGGACATGCAAAATTCAAATGGATTTGGGAGTCCTTGCGTAGGATTCTTCAAAGGTTAACTTGCAGGTTGACTCAGTGAAAGAAGGGGAATGCAATGTGAGCATTCATTTCAAGTGGATTATAATATAAGAGCAAGGACATGATGCAGATGCTTTATAAGCCGTTGGTCAGACCACACATGAAGTATTTTTGGTCCCTTTCTCTATGAAAAGATGTGTTGACATTGGAGAGAGTCCAAAGGAGGTTCATGAGAATGATTCTGGGAATGATATGGTTAATGTCAATTATGACAGTTTTAAGGAAGTAGAGAGGCTACAGAAGGACTTAGAAAGATTAGGAAAATGGACAAAGAAGTGGCAGGTGGAATACAGTGTTGGGAAGTGTATAGTCATGCACTTGGAGTATTGTGAGCAGTTTTGTGCCCCTTAACTTAGAAAGGATGTGCTGAAACAAGAGAGGAATCAAAGGAGGCTCATGAAAAGAATTCCATTATTGAACAGCTTGTCATTTGAAGAAAATCTGATGGCTCTGGGCCTGTATTCACTAGAATTCAGAAGAATGAGGGGTGACCTCATTGAAACTTATCAAATGGTGAATGGCCTTGATAGAGTGGATGTGGAGAGGATGTTTCCTATGGTGGGAGAATCTAAGACCAGAGGACATAGCCTCAGGATAGAGGGGCATCCTTTTAAAATGGAGATGAGGAGGAATTTCTTCAGCCAAAGTATGATGCATCTGTAGAATTCATTGACTTTAATTGGAATTGTTTCTCCCCCTTAAAATAGCCTTTCATAGGTCATAACTGGATTTCTTGTATGGTTCTGGATCACCAGTCTTGAATGACACAGATTTAGCCCTCAGCAGACTATGAATCTCAAGGTTCATCCATGCTTTTGGTTTGGGTATGTCTGGTATATTCTCAAAGGCACACACTCATCCAATCAGGTCTTGATGAAATTGGTGACAACCATGGCATATTCATTCTGACTCGAAAATGAATCCCCGAATATTGTCCTGTCAACCAAATCAAGGCAGCCCTGTAAATGCTTCGCCACCACCTTTGACAATGCCATCTTGGTCTCACCTCTGCTGCTGCAGTCGTTAGTCTCTGCCTATATGCTGGGAGTAGAAGTACAGCCAGGAGATTGGACTTTTCAAAGTGCGAGCATGGGATGGCAAGCATTCTTGGTGGTATAACTATGGTCAAGTGTGTTGACTCCTCTGGTTTCACAGGTAATATGTTGATAGTAATTGTTCAGAGATTTCTTCAAGTTGGCCTGGTTGAAGTCTCCTGCAATGATAGAGAAGACATCAAGGTGCAGTGTTTCGTGCCTGCTATTTGTGTTGCTCAGGTCCTCTGGTGCCAGACTGACATTGACCTGAGACGGAATGTCTCACATTGTGATATTTTGAGCTGTTAACATTTAAAATGTATTCATTTTCAGGAGTCAAACATTTTGCCTGCGCTGTTGAATTAAATGGTATCAAACAGCTGTTGGAATTTATTAGGTAATCAGCAATTAAAGAAGTGATTAAGTGCGTGAGCTAATTGAAGCCAATATCATGCTTTTTATTTGATTTTATTGTGTGAAATTTGTGAGCAAATTAATAATCCCCTTGAACTAGTTGAAAGGAATTACTTTGAAAGAGTTAAAACAGGTATTAACTGGTTGATTTAATGAGACATCTGTGTGAAAAACCAGATTAGCAAAATAGTTATTCTAATTGCTAATTTCTGCAGCAGTCAAATTTGTGTTGAATGCTTCATGGTTCCTTTTAAATGATGAAGGCAAAGGCTGTTAAAACAGAGAAAGAGGGAGCCCTTTGACATCATGTTTCATAGCTGAAGCTTCAGGCAACTCTTTCGCCATGGTTGTTGAGGGGGTTCGAGAACATTGTAACCATAACTGAGCCAAACCCCACTCCATTCAATTGCTCATCAGATCCAAATCCCCGTATCCTCTGTTGTTACTGACTCAGTCTCCGGTGATACTGAAGCTGGTGATATAAATGTATTAATTCAACAAGCCAATCTTCTGGAGAGTATCTAGTTCTCCTTTCCTACCACCAATGTTTTATGATCTTTAAACATTAAGACAACGATAAGCAATTTTTGCTATCATTCCTTACTTAACTTTAAAATTTTGAGTGCAGATGAGTAACTTTGCAGAATTATGTATTTACAATCGTATCACATCCTATCTAACAGAATCCTTTTGAATATTGAAACACAGGTGGCTGATCCAAAAGCTTCTGAGCCACACAATATAGAGTATGCCTCTTTTTTTTTTTACAGTGTTGAGGATGGCTCTCTGAATACAAAACTAGCAGAATATTAAGTGACAAACAGACCTGCCTTGAACTGCCATTAAGTGGCAGGAATGTACCTTTCACAACAGGTTAACAATACAGAAGTTGGCCACTTAATGCTTCCCTTGAACAGCACTTGATATGAACATTCATCTGTTGCAGAGGTTCCCAACCTTTTTTATGCTGTGGACCAACGCCATTAAGCAAGGGGTCTATGGACCCCAGGCTGGGAACCCCTGATCTATTGTCTTCCCTTGCATAATTGCAATGGTACATAACCAGAAAATCCCACACCTAATGATTGGTTCCAATAGCCTAAAAGTATTAGTTGAAGTTAAAAAATGAACAGGTTTAATTTCCTGAGGACTGGTTCTCATTTTAATATCAGCTATAGTTGCTTTCATAACTCCAGAGTAATTCCTAATATATTTCGGAGCCTCTCCAACACACGTGAACCAAATCTTGGAACTGCCCTTTGTGGAACTAGGAATTCCTTTACAGGCCAGTCCTGCACACTGTCCGCCAACTTGCTCTCATCTGCTGTGCAGATGCACTGTGGTGATCTGCTCTGCCATCTAATGGCAAGGTGGGGTGGAGGATGGGGTAGCCATTGGAGAACCTTTTGCATGGGTGTCACCCGACTTTAAAACAGGGACTGGGCAAGAAGGGAGTCCCATGGAGCCCTTCTGTTCCATTGATTGTAAGGTAGGACATGGACTCCACAGCTGTCAGTCACTTTTGTAGCCAAGGCAACACCATACTCAGAATGTGCACACTGGTAGTCTCTCTGAACTCCTAAAAGGTTTGCTTGACACTTCCTGACTTTTTGGGCACTGGTGCATGAGGTGGGGTGGGACCTGCTCTTCCATTTGACCCTGGACCTGTCAAGGTGCTCCTGTCCCGGGCATCAATGACAGTTTCCTCCCACAAAGTAGTCCATTGGGATCTTTTATATGCATCTAAAATTACAGATAGGACCCTGTTCAGGTTAATACTCTCCTAGAAGTAGACAGTCTCAGCAGTGCAGCTCTCCTCAGTGCTGTTTGGATTTTTACACGGGTCTCTTCCGGTTAACATGGTGCTGAACCCTGATGTATGCCGATGTTGTATCTCAGATTTAATTGTTATTTTTAGGTATGTAGGGATGGTTTTGGGGACAAAGAGGGATATTAGAGATCAGACTGTGATTTAGGGTCAGAAATGAGGGGGAATTAAAAGTCAGGGGTATTAAAAAAGAATCAGTGCAGGAATCTGTGTCGAGGTCGAAGGCACTCTGTGGTTGAACGCCAGTGATCCCAGAAATCATATTGCAGAACTAAGGAGACCATAGTGTATGAATGGGTGGGAGGGATGAAAAATGAGTTTGTTTTGCTGTTGGCCTCATCTCTTGTTCTGTCGAACATTTTGGGTATGCTATGTTGGTGTCAGAATATGTGGCAAGACTTACGATACATTTCAATGCATCTTTCTATGTACTTGTGATAAATAAATCTGAATCTGATTGGAATTTGGGCACTAAAGTTTTGACAGGTGCAAACCTACCGCCTGGGCTATGATGGATGCTTCCCTATCAGTGTGAAAATGAACACTTGGCAAGTTCCATTCATGAGCATAGAACCCCAATGAGAAATCCATCTGGCAAGTTTGACATGCAGGAAGCACTTTATAGTAGACTCTCGGGGCGATGTGCAAATGAGTGATATCTTCCCCTTTGCAAAGGTATCAAAGCCACAAGAAAATAGAAACCATGTCAGGTGAAATCATCACAACTTAAGTAAATGAATCACAGGAATGAGCACTACCTAGAGCTGCATTCAGCGCAAAACGTTACTGGCAAAGCACAGAATGATTGACTGAGCTAAGTGATCTCAAGTCTGAACCCAGCAAGAAGGAACATTGAAGCATTCCACATGACCTTGCACATAGCAAAGCAGCAGGTAAAGATGCTATTTCAACAGAAATAATCATACATGGGAAAAGAGTATTTCTCACATGGGTAGGTGTGTACTACCTCTTTGAAGGAGAAACTGCTTAGAGAACAGTTGAAATGCTGACACGGTAAGAACAAAATAAGTTCAACAATGTTATTGACATGTCCTTTAGCAATATGGCAGGAAAATCATTTTCTAGCATAATACTGAACAGACTACAAATGCTGATGGAACAAGTATATTCGAGTCACAGTATGATTTGAGGGCAGAATGGCATTCTCTCTAAGGCAGCTCCAGGAAGTGTAGAGACGTACAAAAATAAATACCTTGTTTTTTTAAATAATTTGACTAATGCTTTTATAATCCTGTAAGCAGACCAGGTCTCTAAGATTCTTAAAAATATCTGTCCGCCTAGACTACTAAACATGATTACTTCTTGTACTGTGCTGTATAATTTCCTTGGCGACGTAGATGGAGTGAAATAAAGTTACGTTCCTCCCTATCACTATTTGCCATATTCTCCCTTATCCTCTGATGTTTTCAGCAATACAATACCTGGGCTGTATCTTCCCACACATCTTCAACAGGAAGGCTACATAACCTGGCTCATGTCAAGGCCAAACCTAAAATGTGCCATGTCACAAATGCAGATAATGCAGCCTTTGCTGTGGAAAACAAATCTAATTTATACTCATTGATAAGTTTTTATGGAAATGCATTGGATATGAATGTTACAACAAGTTTGAAGTACTAACACTCTGCAGAACCGGATTTCACTAAATAGATATTGTTAACTTTAAACTTGATATGACACTGACAATTAAGCCTTTTCTGAATTATAATCAAGAATCTCTCAGTTGACACTGGAATTTACATAATGATTAAGAAGGCATCAAACATATTTGGAACAATAATTGAAAATATCTAACATTGCACATGGAAGTATTTGTGCTTAAAGTCTGATCTCCCAATATTCTGCTGTACAGAAGTGAATTATGGCTGACTTACCAAAATTACAAAAGGAAGGTCAATTGCATCATTTCATTTATGTGCAGAATACTGATTGGGTAAGTGAAAAGTCCCAAATTTGGAACATCGAACAAAGAATACACTATGTTGAGCCAGTTTTGGCTAAAGCATGTGGGGAAGATCTAAAATGGGTAATGTAGCATGGCTGAAGTCTATTTATGCACAGACTTCACCTTTGACTGAAGTCCAACTGGCAGACCAATACAGAGATTCAAAGCTGCTTGCCAAACAGATTTAAATTTGTACAGAATTGAACCATAGAGAATGAATGAGATAACGAGCAAAAGAACCAGATGGTGAAAGATAATTTATATATGGTTACAGATCAGCAAAAGTGACTGTGTTCAACAAGAAGAGGCAGAGCATACCATGAAGAATCGATCTTCTCAAGATGATGTGCTGGAAATGTTTATTTGCAGCAACTGCAAGAAGATATGCTTATCTCATTTGTGGTCTTTTCACGCATAACTGATACTCTTTACAAGATCAATACTGGAGTGCGATGTCTATTGTAAACCTCCAATATTCTGTTCTACGGAAGTGGATCATGGCTAACTTATTAAACTTAGAAAAGATCAATTGCATCATTTTATTAATATGCAGAATACTAGTTAGCAGGTGAAAGTGTTCAAACTCTGGAACAAGGGATATGCTATGTAGGCTTGGACTCAAGAGAAAACAAAATGGTTGAGTAACAAGACAGAGGGTAAAGGTAAATGTTCAGGGACTCACATTGCATCAAAGTGCAATGTTATTAGATTACGCAAAGGGTGCTTTCAATGTGACAAGCAGACATCAACATCGGCATGTCTGAAAGTGTAAAGGCTTCATCCAAAACCAGAGCAGTGTAGATGATTTAGCAATGAGCGATAACTAATAACAAGCCACAAGGGGCCACAAAACAAGAGAGGACAGGTCCTAAGCACCGCAGTCAACAAGGTAACTGAAGGCTATGAGCAACTGGTTGAGTTTGACTAGTTTGATGAGTAAACAGGAGCGGTGGATGAGAGTTGACTTTAAATAGGCTACAGGTGATGAATTGAAAATGAGTGGCAGGTGATTTCTATTCACTGGAAGGAGACTGGGAGATGCGTGCTTGAGCAGGCCTGATAGGACCCTCCCCCCACCCCCACCCCAATATCCCAGGGTGATCTGGATGGGTCAGGTGGAACTCCTTGATCAGCATTGGATCCAAGGTGAAGCTAGATGGCACTGAAGGCCTCCGCTCTGGGCCTACCCTTCCCAGTAGGCCAGATGCTGCACACCACATCCATGATGATGTGAATCCATTAACAGGTGAACTGTGCACAATGCACCATCTTCCACCATACTAGATGCAGGATCAGATGGGTTGAATGGTCCATGGCCAACAATGGCATGAGGCAGGAAATGTAGAGGATACTGCAACATAGAAGCATAGAAATCTACAGCACATTACAGGCCCTTCAGCCCACAACGTTGTACTGTAGGTGTGATCCTGTCAGAAGGTGGCAGCTGGAGATGGTAAATGACTGGATTGATGTGATGGGTAATCCAGAAGGGACCAATGAACCAGGGCAAGAGCTTGTGGAAGTCGATGTGCAGGGGCAGATCTCGGATGGACAGTCAGAAATCGTCGCCAGGTCGAAATAGTCTGGCAGGGCGCTGTGATGGCCCTCTGAGCGCTCCTCCATGCATTCCAGCAGCAGTGAACCAGGGCCCTGGTGGGCAGGACTTCCACTGCTGGATCATCCGCATGGAACAATGGGGTTGGTAGCCATGAAATGCTTCAAAGGATGACATACCCGTGGCAGAGAAGGTGTGTAAAATCTGCACAGCTTGACACAGAGCAGATACTTCTTCCATGTGGAAAGGTTAGAGATGGTGAAACCTCCCCACTTGCTGATTTGCTCTTTTTGACTGCCCGTTGGTCTGTGGATGAAAGCCAGAGGACAATCTCACTGAGGTGTGGAGGAGGGAACAGAAGGCTTGCCAGAAGCTGGGGATGAACTGACGTGATGTCCTGAGGAAAACCATGGAGGTGAACTACATACTGGAGAACAAAGTCAATGGTCCCATCAGCTGACAGATGTTTGGGGAGGACAAGGAAGTGGGCCACCTTGGAGAGTTGCCATGATCACTGTTGTCCTATCAGAAGGTAGAAAAACCATGATGAAGTCCATGGTGATGTGGACCAGGAGCCCAGAAGGCTGCTGGCTGGAAGAATTGGACTGGATATTTGAGGGCTATCAGCAGCAAACTGATGTACATCTGCGGTTATGGGGAGCCACCAGAATCAGTGTCACAGAAGTCCATCTTGTGTCTGGAAGGCTGGAGATGGGTGATGTTGGTCAGAGCAAGCTCGCGATGCTTGGTCTGGCAGATCCGGCTCTTAAGGGTCCAGACAATTGGGGCAAGGATCTGGGAGAATGGAATGATGGGCTGAGGGTCAACCTCCATTTCAGATGGGTCAAACTGTCATGGGATGGCATCCACCTTAGTGCTCTTAGAGTCGGGTCGGTAGGAGATGAAGTAGAATTGCTCAAGGAAGAGGGAGTCTTCTAGAGAGTCTGGTGTGGATTGAGTTGGTGGGTCTACTCACCAACCAGATGACCGGGCTAAGTGAGGGTTTTGAGTGGAGAGCCAGAAGTAACCCAAAATGAGAGAATGTTGGTTGAGTCAATCAGGAGGAAATGGATGGAATCTTGGTGCTTACTGATCCTCATGTGCACAGGCCACGTGTGTGTGCCCCAACCATCCCAGACTCCAAAGGACATTCATCAATGACCATGATGCAGAAGGGGTGAGAGATAGGCTTAGTAGGAAGTCCAAGCTACACACACACACACACACACACACACACACACACAGTCTGGATCAGAAGGTTGCCTGCTGACTGGGAATCCTTCAGAGCCTTCTATGCATGTAAGGCTGCCAAGGAGTGTAAGAGGACAGAGAGAATGAATGGTGCTGGAATGAGGGGCTGGGGGGACCTTATCAGATAGAAGGCTCCTTGTCTCCACCTGGTGATGCATCCAGGAATTGGCAATGGGCTTCTGATACACTTGTAAATGCACAAGTTGTTTCTTCACTGACGCACATGCTCTTGGGGTATTGTTAAGAGAGCTCTTCCCAGCTACCTGGGTTCTGGAGGAACTGCTGAGGAGGGCCCTGCAGCTTGAAATGGTTCTGGGAACATAACTGGGGGTCTGGTCGACAATCTGAAGGGTCATTCTATAAGGTGATAGTTAACACAGAGGGCTAGAGTGATGAGGCTTTCAAGGTCAGCGGACATCTCCCAGGTAGTCTTCCCAGTGGCCAAGAGGCTGTGATGGTAATAGGGCAGCAGCGCATCAGCATTCCAGCTGCACTTTTCCGCAAAGGTCCTGAATTGCTTGGGATAATCCAACACTGAGCATGAGCCTTGACACAGGCAAAGTACCTAACCCACTCCTCCGTTCTATTTCCTGGATGGTTGAAAACTCAACATATCTCAGTGGTGAAATCCCTGTATCTGTTGCAAATAGGGTCTCAGGCTATGTCCACACTACGCCGGATAATTTTGAAAATGAAGCTTTTTCTCTTCGTTTTGACCCTCTGTCCACACTAAAACGGAGTTTTCATCCCCCGAATACGGAGATGTTCAGAAACGGTCTCCAGAGTGAATAAATCTGAAAACACCTAATATCCGTTGCAGTGGTAACGGGGTAACCGGAGCTTTTTAAAACCGTTGTCATGACGTGCCGGAACAGATGGCGACAGCGCGGCATTTCATTGTTTTCTTCTTCTTATTATTACTACTTTATTGTCGCCAAACAATTGATACTAGAGCATACAATCATCACAGCGATATTTGTTACTGCGCTTCACAGAACCTAACAATTTCAGAACAGACAGCAACGAGACTGAAGCCAGAAGAGTTAGAAATGTACTCACCAAATACTTTGACCCATAGCTTACTGAATAAATAAGTATTCTCACTTTGCCCTGTTTTCTGTCCTTGCTTGTATGAAGGTGGTTTACCTATTTATGCAAGTACTTCTCTGACAGTAGATGTGTAACAGCCTAATGTAACATTGTATGGAAATACAAGATAACACTGATGCAGACATGTTTTATACATTTAACAAGGCGCTTTATTAATGCAACAAAGTTAGTCAGTTTTTCAATGCTCATCGTCAGCTGGGTCATACTGTCTGTGAGCTCCCTGTCGGTTGCCTCCATACGCACTAGTACTTGTTTTTTTTTAGTTTTAAGTCCTCCTGCGTGAGAGCCAAGAGCAATTCCTTTTAAGTTTTTCTACTCTGTAACTGGACAAACGCGCACCAAGTGTACCATTCCCTCTTCCCTTGTTTTCTGTGCGTCCTGCGCATGCCCAGTAGGAGGAGATTCACCCAAATATCCGCCTAATGTGAACAGAGATATTTTGAAAAATGCTTAGTGTGGACGCCTATCGTTTTTACTCCAAACCGGCATTTTCAGAATTATCCGGCGTAGTGTGGACGTAGCCTTATTGTCCCAGTTAACAGCAGCCCTGGTCAGAGCTTGCAAAGGCAATCTTGGCACAGTCTGTAAAATACAGATATGGCTGGAGCTTGAAGTGCAAGATACACTGGGGCAGGAAGTTGTAGTATTGGGCTGGGGATCCGTCAAATCATTCAGACACCAGAATCTGGGGCTCTGAGGGAGGACGATGATGGGCACAGAGTTGCTGCATTGAGGTGGAGGGTTGGTTGAACGTGGCGAAAGTTGGTCAGTGGTTTCCTGCTGCTTTTGAATCTTGTGGTGATGTCAATGGACAAGTTCCTTTTGGCAAGCATACTCTGCCATGTGAATCAGTGGTACGTTCATCCTGTCAGGAAATGTGGAGAGCAGCAGAGACTATTTAACAGCAAGAGATAGCTTTCATAATAAACTGCAAGATAATAAGTCTCAAGGGGCCACAAAACAAGAGAGAACAGATACTAAACACAACAGGCAGCAAGGCAGCTGAAGACTAGGAGCGATTGTTTGAGGCTAACTGGTTCAATAAATGAACTTATACTGTCGACGAGAGCCAGGTTTAAATATGCTGCAGGTGATGAGTTGGAAATTAGAGGCAGGTGATTCCTATCACAAACAAGAGAAAATCTGCAGATGCTGGAAATCCAAGCAACACACACAATATGTTGCAGGAACTAAGTAGGCCAGGTAGCGTCTACGGAAAAGATTGCATTCGACACTTCAGGTCGAAACCCTTCAGTGGGACTTCTGTGTTTTTATAGGATGGCACTGCTAATCCCATACCTAATTCTCTCCTTTCACAGCTGGGCTTGGGTCTGTCCATTGCAGAGATGAATATCTGCAAAAGTCAAAGTATTATAAAGATATTTAAGTGTTTTTTTCATAAAATTAAAGTAAAAATACAGCACTAAACTCTGAACTTCTTCTAAATAATTAAAACAATAAACACACAAAATTAAAAGAAAATTAAACTTGGCATTTTGCTTTCCTTTCTTCCACACAGCTCTAGAATCCACTGTCTCATGAATGTGAATCCTTCACTCGGTCAAGTTTAGACGACTGCGATGTCTGAGAGCAGATTCTCCAGTCTTGCTGGGGTCTTCAGCGAGATCCTATTCTGTGCTGAGACTCCATAGGTAATCCTACAGTGGGGCCTTTGAATTCACTGGTGAACAATGAGTTTGGGATTTCTGCACTCTGATCACTGACTTACACTGAGAAGTGCAAACTGCAGGCCAAACCCAGTCAATCTGAGCCAATTGAAGCAACAAATAATCTGAGACAAGGTTTGTCAATTATAGTACTAGTTTGCCAATAAGTTTGTTTTAAATATATATTCTTTGCTTATTTCAAAGTTGCTGGTGAACGCAGCAGAATTAGTCTGGCGGAATTAGTCCTTACTCTTAATAATGTCTCCTTTGGCTCCTCCCACTTCTTCCAAACTAAAGTTGTAGCTATGGGCACCCGTATGGGTCCGAGCTATGCCTGCCTTTTTGTTAGCTTTGTGGAACAATCTATGTTCCAAGCCTATACTGGTATCTGTCCCCCACTTTTCCTTCGCCACATCAACGACTGCATTGGCGCTGCTTCCTGCATGCATGCTGAGCTCGTTGACTTCATTAACTTTGCCTCCAACTTTCACCCTGCCCTCAAGTTTACCTGGTCCATTTCCGACACCTCCCTCCCCTTTCTAGATCTTTCTGTCTCTATCTGTGGAGACAGCTTATCTACTGATGTCTACTATAAGCCTACTGACTCTCACAGCTATCTGGTCTATTTCTCTTCTCACCCAGTCTCTTGCAAAAATGCTATCCCCTTCTCGCCATTCCTCTGTCTCTGCCGCATCTGCTCTCAGGATGAGGCTTTTCATTCCAGGACGAGGGAGATGTCCTCCTTTTTTAAAGAAAGGGTCTTCCCTTCCTCCACCATCAACTCTGCTCTCAAAAGCATCTCCCCCATTTCACGCACATCTGCTCTCACCCCATCCTCCCACCACTCCACTAGGAATAGGGTTCCCTTTGTCCTCACCTACCACCCCACCAGCCTCCAGGTCCAACATATTATTCTCTGTAACTTCCGCCTCGTCCAACGGGATCCCACCACTAAGCATATCTTTCCCTCCCCCCCTCTGCTTTCTGCAGGGATCACTCCCTACGCGACTCTCTTGTCCATTCGTTTCCCCCCCCCATCCCTCCCCACCGATCTCCCTCCTGGCACTTATCCTTGTAAGCAGAACAAGTGCTACACACACCCTTAAACTTCCTCCCTTACCACAATTCAGGGCCCCAGACAGTCCCTCCAGATGAGGTGACACTTCACCTGTGAGTGGGCTGGGGTGATATACTGTGTCCAGTGCTCCCGATATGGCCTCCTATATATTGGCAAGACCCGACGCAGACTGGCAGATCGTTTCGCTGAACACCTACGCTCTGTCCGCCAGAGAAAGCAGTATCTCCCAGTGGCCACACATTTTAATTCCACATCCCATTCCCATTCTGATATGTCTATCCACGGCCTCCTCTACGGTAAAGATGAAGCCACACTCAGGTTGGAGGAACAACACCTTATATTCCGTCTGGGTAGCCTCCAACCTCATGGCATGAACATTGACTTCTCAAACTTCCGCTAATGCCCCACCTCCCCCTCGTACCCCATCCGTTATTTATTTATATACACACATTCCTTTTCTCTCTCTCTTTTTTCTCACTCTGTCCCTCTCACTATACCCCTTGCCCATCCTCTGGGTTTTTTCCCACCTTCCCCCTTTTCCTTCTCCCTGGGCCTCCTGTCCCATGATCCTCTCATATCTCTTTTGCCAATCAACTGTCCAGCTCTTGGCTCCATCCCTCCCCCTCCTGTCTTCTCCTATCATTTTGGATCTCCCCCTCCCCCTCCCACTTTCAAATCTCTTACTATCTCTTCTTTCAGTTAGTCCTGACAAAGGGTCTCGGCCCAAAACGTTGAATGTACCTCTTCCTATAGATGCTGCCTGGCCTGCTGCATTCACCAGCAACTTTGCTGTGTGTTGCTTGAATTTCCAGCATCTGCAGATTTCCTCGTGTTTTCGTTCTTTGCTTATTTGTTTAGATTAGACTGATGGACTTTCTTTATGAGAATCCATTTGGTAATTTCTAATCTATATGCTTTCAGACTCACATTTCTTTCCCTCCTTTATTCTGTAGAATCTGTATATTGGATTGCTTTTTTCAGTCTGAACTTCAAATTGATTTATACCTTTTTAAACCATGCAGCTGGTGATGCCACTGTCTTGAAGTGAGAGCAATGTTTCAGTACAATGAAATGAGATTTATAACCTCTAGCCTTCTGGTGAGAATTTTTTACGTGTACGTGATGAATTTTATGTAGCTCATTTATCAGATTAGCAGATGGTAATTTAACATTGCAATATATCTTATGAATGAGTGAACGGCAGATTTAATTTATTTTTTATTAGTTGAGTGGAAATATTTTGGAGTGACATTTATTCACAAACAAATCTATGTACGTATGCTTTATTTTCCAAAGGGTCTGACATTTTGCTATTCTGTTGGTTTTTTTTCAGAGCTGGACACCGAATGTACTCAATGGGAGGATATCCAGCACTCTATTGAATCTCCATGAATGTTGGTGTTGACATTGATTGGGGATAGTGGAGAAAAGTTTTAGAGAAGAATTTTTTGTAACCTTTCCCTCCGGAATTCAATTTTTTTCTGTATTTTTATGAAGCTTTTCATCTCCTCCAGGATATGTTAGTGCTTGGGTCAGGAGTGCATGTATCATGTTGGCCTGACCAGGTGGCCCAATTCTTCAATCAATAGAGACAAGTCTCACTAATTCTCGAGCACGTTGAGCTACATTGACTCCCTGTTAAATAATGTATCCATTTTAAAATTCCTATTGTAGTTTTTATGGTCTCAACTTTCCATAACTCAGCAAAGTTTCCCACAATATAACACTGATAAAGTTGCAGATGTTGAAATACTGGACTGGATAAATCAATAAGAGACATAATGAGGTTCATACAGTTTATCTTTCTAAGTTACCATTCATCATGCAGTTTCAGCACAGTTTTGCCGCAATTTTCAGTTGCCATTCACAACATACACAAAACATTAAGCATTACACATAAATCATAGTCAAGCGATTGGATCAACTATAAGAAATAATCTATGTACTTTGCGGGTGTAGCTGATTAAATCACTCCTTATTCAACTGTACAGTGTGAAACAAAATATATTTATTCAGGAAAATCAATTTATTGTCTCAGAATTGGCTCCGGGATGAATATGTCAGTACAAAAGTAGTTTGCATTTGCTTAGCTATTTGCAAATTTTATTTTGTTAATCTATCTTGGACAAAGACCTGAGGTCATTAGGAGAGAACTTTGTAGAAAAGTTGTATTTTTCTGTTTTATTTTCAATAGCAGTTGTACCAAGGAAAAATTTAATTCACAGTAAAGATCCCGGTGTCGGTCTTGAAGTCCCAGTGTACAATTAGGTCTTAAAAAACTCAAGACTCACTAAAATATAAATGCTCCTCTAATTTTGGTTAGTTAAGGTACCCCAACTTCAACTACTCCACTGTAAAAAAAACTGTACCTTCAAATGCCAAGATCTTAAAATATAGAATTCCTCCCTTATACCACCTAAACTCTCTACCTTTCTTTCCACTTCAGATTACTTCTTAAAATTTGGCTAACCTTTAGCCACCTAATATATCACTAGGAGCTTTAAAGTTCAAAGTAAATTTATTATCAAAGTACATATACATCACCATTTACAACCCAGACATTTATTTTCTTGTGGGCATACTCGATAAATCTATAGAATAATAATGATAACAGAAAGACCATTTAAATTGGGTGTTCAACCAGAGTGCAGAAGACAACAAACACGAAAAGAAACACATAATAATAATATATAATTAAGCAATAAATATCGAGAACATGAGATGAAGAGTCCTTGAAAGTGAGTTCATTGGCAGAGGAAATATGTTAATGATGGGGAAAGTGAAGTTAAGTGAAGTTATGCCCTTTGGTTCAAGGACCTGAAGGTTGACGGGGTAATAATTGTTTCTGAAACTGGTGATGTGGGTCCTGTACCTTTTTCCTAGTAGCAGCATTGAGAAGAAAGCATGTCCTAGGTGGTGGGGGTCCCTGATAATGGATGCTGCTTTCCTGAAACAATGTTTTATGTGGGTGTGCTCAACAGTGGTGAGTGCTTTACTTGTGATGGACTGGGCTGAATCCACTACCTACTGTTGGATTTTCTGTTCAAGGGCATTGGTGTTTCCATACCATGCTTTGATGCCGCCAGCAAATATACTTTTCACTCTACATCTATCGAAGCTTGTCACAGTTTTAGATGCGTTGCTGAATCGCTGCAAACTTCTAAGGAAGTAGAGGCACTGCTGTGCTTTTCTTGGGATTATACTTAAGTGCTGGGCCCAGGACAGATCCTTTGAAATGATAACACAGGAATTTAAAGTTGCTGATCCTCTTCACCTCTGATCCTCCAATGAGGACTGGCTCATCGACCTCCAGTTTCCTCCTCCTGGCCAATATTCAACTCCTTGGTCTTGCTGACATTGAGTAAGAGGTTGTTGTTTTAACACCACTTAGCCAGATGTTCAATCTGTTTCCTATATGCTGATTCATGAACACCTTTGATTCCACCTACGTCAGTTGTGTCATCAGAAAACTTGAATATGGCATTGGAGCTACGCTTAGCCACATAGTCACAAGTGTAAAGTGGGTAGAGTAGGAAGCTAAGCACACAGCCTTTTGGTGCACCTGTGCTGATGGAGATCATGGAGGAGATGCTGTTGCCAATCTGAACTGACTGGGGTCTGTAAGTGAGGAAATTGAGGGCCCAGTTGCACAAGGAAATATCCAGACCTAGGTCTTGGAGCTTATTGAATAGTTTTGATGGGATGATGGTATTGAATGCTGATGTATGCATCTTTGCTTTCCAGATGTTCCAGGGTTGAGTGGATTGATGACATTTGCTGTGGATTTGTTTTAATAAAGTTCATATCAACTGTAGTGTATTCATTCAGATCCACAGATGAGTCCTTGCGCACTGCCCAGTCCACTGACTCGAAGCAATTACATAGCCACTTCTCTGTCTCCATGACCACCTCTTTGTTGTCCTAATCTCTACCTGGATGCAAGTACTGTAGGAGAAAGACAGCTTTACCGAAATGTGGTCTGGTGTGGAACGGTAGGCATTCCTTATCTTAATAAAACAGTGGTCCAGTGTATTGGGCTCTCTGGAGCAACAGGTTATATGCTGCTGGTAACTGGGCAGCGTTTTCTTCAAACAAGTCTGGATGAAGTCCCCAACAATGATTTGAGATGTATTGAGGTAGACTGTTTCTTGTGTGGAGATGGCATCATGCAGTATCTCAAGCACTTGATTACATTCGTCCACTAGTGGTATGTAATCTGCATTCAGGATCACAGATGAGATCTCCCTAGGTAAATAGAATGGATGACATTTGTCTGTTAGATGTCCGTAGTCGGAGGAACACAAATTCGACAAAAGCGCCACATTGGAGAACCACCGAGAGTTTATCATGAAACACATAGCTCCACCATTTACCTTTTCCAAATGGGCAGTTCAGTCCATTTGGTAAATTGAGAAAACTTTGGGTTTGACCACTGTTTCTGGTGCGCTGGGAGACAGCTAAGTTTCACTGAGACATAGAATACAACAGTACCTCATTTCCCTCTGATACAGCAATTTTGCCCTTAGCTCATTAATTTTGCTCTCCCAGTGGCCACCCATTTTAATTCCACTTCCCATTCCTATATGTTTATCCATGGCCTCCTCTACTATTGCAATGAGGCCACACTCAGGTTGAAGAACAACGCCTTATGTTCCGTCTGGGTAGCTTCCAACCTGATGGCATGAACATCCAATAATTCTTCTCACCTCTCCTGCACCTTTCCCCATCCCCCTTTTCCTTTCTCACCTTATCTCCTTGACTGCCCATCTCTGGTGCTCCTCCCGCATTTTTCTTTCTTCCAGGGCCTTCTTTTCTCTCCAATTAGAATTCCCCTTCTCCAGCCCTGTATTTCTTTCGCCAATTAACTTCCCAGCTCTTTACTTCACCCCTCCCCCTCAGGGTTTCATCTATCACCTTGTGTTCCTTCCTCTCTCTCCCCACCTTTTAACTCTACTCCTTTTTTTCTCCAGTCCTGCTGAAGGGTCTTGGCCTGAAACATTGACTGTACTTTTTTCTGTAGATGTTGCCTATCCTGCTGTGTTCCTCCTGCATTTTGTGATGTGTTGCTTAATACAATACAATATTGGACTGAATTAATTCCTCATCATGTTTCTAGCCTTTGGCCCAGAAAATATATCCTGCAGTACAATGGGAGGCCATTTCACTTATTGTGCCCACGATGGTTCTGACAAAGCTGTGTGGTGCCGAGAAAGAGACACTGAAGTGGATCAACAGTTCACTGGCTTCAAAAAGAACTGTGCAGAAATAAAGGGAAAACAATAAACGCTAGGCCAACTGGCTTTAACTAGAGCTTTCAAACTGAGGCTAATGCCAATAAGCAGCTTAGCAATAGTTGCTGAATACTAAATAAATGCTGCTCCTTAACAACATCAGACTAAATGGTGGCCTTCTTTCCAGGAACCAGGACAGCTGTAGGCAGGGAGTGTTGAAGCTGCTGCACTTTTGGTCCAGTCTTGACAAGACTGATATGAGAGGAAGGGAGTTAAATATCACCATAGGGAAACACTAATTGGCTGGGACATGTATACGCATGAGTGTGAATGCTGAAATTGTTCCACAGCCCACCAACGAGGGCACTCAGTCCCTGCAGCAGAGTCCGTTGTTATGACAGTTTCTTTGGAGAAAGAAGTTAGGCATACTCCATTGCTCTTTCTCCATTACTATCTCTTTCTGTCTGCCTGTATATCTTCTCTTGCATCATACACCCGGGTGCTCTCTACAGCTACCTGATGAGGTACCTAGCCTTTGGCCAGGAGCAGATGTTATCAGGAGGTGCCCAACCTTCACAGAGTGCTTTGACTCTTAACTACTACACTCTCCAGTTAGCGGGTCAGCAGTGGTGGCTAAGTCACTGCCCATCTGCTTCTGACTTCCACCTCAACTCCTCTTACCTGCTCTATATCCAGCAAGAGGCTCTTTCTGCTTCCTCCCCCATCCTGCGAGCTGCTTGGTTCTTGCCCTTTTCATCAAGGCCCAGCACAGACAGTAACCTCCATGCCGACCTTGCCGGGTACCCTCTACAGCAATTTTCACAGGGAATAGCCACACCTGCCATCCTTAGTCCTTGCATTCCTGGACTAGTACTTCAGTGAGCCTCATTGCAACTTCCTTTCATGGTACTGTGAGCTCCACCGGGATGGTTTTCTTGATTTCAGTGGACCACAGCACGATGTCTGGTGGAAGTGTTGTACTGTCCTTGTGTTAAAGCTGACAGTCGGTGTGCCAGTGAACCCCGCTGGCCACAAAGCTTGCAGTCAGGGTCCTCTCTCAGCCCCTATGTGTGCAGCTGTGATGGTGTAGGGAGAGTGTCATACATGGACCACAGGAAGAAAGAAATGTGGTAGGGCTTCAGTCTCCAAAGCTCTGCCCAAATGATCTATTATGCTGAGTAAGATAGCTCTGTCATTAGTACAGCAAATAGTATAGTTGGCGGTCTCATTATACCAGCATCCTGGGCTTATCCTGAGCTCCTGTGCTTCCTTTGTGGACATACATGTTCACCCTTTCACTGTGGCCATTTCCTCCAGGTGCTCCCATTTCCCCCCATATCCAAAGGTATGTTGATTCTGAGGTTAATTGGCTAATTTCTTCTCTGAGGATCATCGTCTTGTTGTGATGGAGACGCTTGTGAGTTTCTAAGATTCTGAGTGCGATGCCACCTGGAGTTTAGCCATTTGGTGCCTGGCTCCTGGTAAGATCACCCATCACCCTGGTAAGGTCAGGGGGGAGGTTCTAGACAAAGAGCGATCCAACCAAGACCTCAACAGTGGAGCTGACAGAAAATGACAAAGATGGTGAAGGTGGTGGAAGGCTGCAACAGTGAAGAGTCTCCAGTCATCTTACATTCCATGCCTCTAGATCCTGACCCCATTCTGTTAAGGACCTTGTGGTGGCTTCCCATGTATCAGCCTCCCCACATTAAACAAAGTTATACACAGGCATTCTCCAATAAGGGAATCTACACTAACATCCCAGATGAAGTTCAGTGGCACCTGGATAGGCCTTTAGAACCACCTGAAGACCCACCACAGACAACCTCTTAAGGAACCTCTTTTATGCCATGGGCCAATACCATTAAGCAAGGGAATCCAGGTTTGGAACCCCTGCCTGAAGAGAACATCATACTTGACTCCAGTGATCGCATGACTACTACTAAATGTCTACTTTAAATTATCCCTACTCTACAGACAGTGTACGTAGAAGGGGAGAAGAAGCAGTTATTAATGTGCATGGGAGGAAGAATAGGTTATGGGGAAATAATGGAATTGCATCCTAGGTCGTATGGTATTTAAAACATGATACCTAGTACGTATTGTTTCCAATCAAAAACAATACGCTGCATACATTTGAGGATAAGTGCATTTTAAAACAAATCTTTGGAGCAGATGGAAATTTTAATAAAAGGCAACATCTTGACAGTGGCACAGATCTACTTTCTGCCTTAATAAAAAAAGGAGACCAATTTAAATATAGGAAGAGGAATTCATTTAGATTTCTTCTGAAACATTAATGTATTAAATATTTCACAGGAAAATCAGAGGCTCATTGAACTTCAGGACTCACCAAGATAATTCTCAGAATGAACACACATTTCAGATATCAGATGAATTTTCTGGGCCTAGTCCCTACTCTCTCTGAATAGTACTGGGCTGCTCTGTGTGGTAGTGATCCTCAGTTAGATCTGTGTTAGTGCAAGAATAGATATAGAATTGAAAAGGAGTGGGTTCTTCGCTGGGCACTGTGTGACTTATAGCAGTGTAATGGAATCAGCCAGAATCCTCCTCTTGCTATTGGGTCCACACCAAAATAAAATAAAAAAATTGTAGCCATTTGGTTACCTTCTTGAAGCATTAAGATCCACAGTCCAGGCCATGGAAAGAACAAGTGCAATACATTTCAAAAGTCTGTCCTCAAATATGATCTAAATTCTCCAAAATTGGTCTAATGCTTATGTAAGGAGGTTTCAAGGATATCTGAATGTCATTTTTTCTGTTACATTCATGGTGCATAAGATACGATCCCACAAAACTGAGCAATGTGTTTCCTGTTTTACATCTGAGGATTGGGTGACATGTGGCCCAATAATGTCCCCAGCAAACTCCCCAAACCCTTGCACTGCATGTCAGAATACACAACTTGGTGACAATCTGGCCAGTGAGAATGACTTTACAATACTTGTATTCTTTCAAGGACAGATGAAAGAATCAGTTTCTAAAAATATTTCAGTGTGGTGTGAAAACTGGAAGAATTCATTCAGAAAATACATCAGAGTGAGAGAGCAAAGAAAGACAACGTAATTTATCATTGATCCCTAGGCTCAGCTACCTGAATAGAAAACTAAAAATAACTACAGAGAGCACATGGATAAAAAAGTTGTTCTTTGCGTATTTAATTCATGAGGCATCATCTAGAATTTCTACAGAGATTCCATTGAAGGTGATTCCCATTAAGCATTTTCAACAACCCGCACTGACGCACTTTGAATTGCTCTATATTTAAAATGACTGCAAGAACCTCTCTGTAGTCTCAACGGACAGCAGTTGAGTATTAATTTTAATGTAGTTTGTCCTTCATCAAACAAACTGGGATGACTTAATACTAAATCCGCAGCAGAAACTCATCAGAGACTCTATTAAAAATAAAAGATTACTTGTACAGTTTTAATGTAGGTGAACTACATCCATACATGGTTCTGGAAAACATCCTGCACTATGTAGAATGATATTCAAAGCACTTTTTTTTTCAAAGCAAATGCAGATACTGTGGTGTCACAAACACAGGAAAATCTGCAGGCACTAGAAATCCAAAGCAACCCACAAAATGCTGGAGGAACTCGGCAGGCTGGGCAGCATGAACTCAGCAGGCCTGATGAAGGGTCTTGGACTGAAACATCACCAGTTTACTCTTTTCCATAGATGCCGCCTGGCCTGCCGGGTTCCTCCAGCATTTTGTGTGTGTTGCTGCAGAGACAGTGCATTCTGGTTAATTGGGCCATTGGTTAATTGGGTAGCCGCTTAATTCGGGCAATTCTTAAAGAACAGACACTCACACGGAAAACTGCCAGGATCCCCTCCTTTAATTTGAGACACTATGCTGCTTAATTGGGGCAGGAGACTGTTGCTGAACAGATTTTAACTAGTGCCATTTGTGCACACTTGCATGACTAGTTGGAGAGGAATAAGCAGCAAGCTGTTTCAGAACTGGCTTGCTGACTGCGTTTCAAGCATTCAGGCTTGGAGATTCCAGAAATGACCAGGAATGAAAATGAAATGATTTCCCTACTTCAGTGTTAGCGACTCCGAAGAATTTGAAGGTATGACAATAATCTTGAATGTTACAATGAAAATGAAGATTTGGAGGATGCAACAGTCTGAAAACAGGATGAAAGCAGTCCATTATCTGCACTAGGTGCCTGCGTTCATTTTATTCATTGCATACAGTGGATAAATTCCTCCAATGATAGCCATTAGGAACTAACACACAGTTTTGTAGTACTGTATTACTATTGGTAGTGTTCTAATCACAAACAAGAAAATCTGCAGATGCAGGGAATCCAAAGCAACACACACAAAATGCTGGAGGAACTCAGCAGGCCAGGCAGCATCTATGGAAAAAAGTAAGTCAACTTTTTGGCCAAGACCCTTCACCAGGACTGGAAAAAAAGACGATGAATTAGAGTAGGAAGTTGGGGGGGGGGTGTGCGTGAGGGGAGGAAGAACTACAAGGTGATAGGTGAAACCTGAAGGGGATGGAGGGTGTAGTAAAGAGCTGGGAAATTGATTGGTGAAAGAGATACAGAGCTGGAGAAGGGGGAATCTGATAAGAGGACAGAAGGCCATGGAGAAAGAAAAGGGGAAACAGCACCAGAGGAAGGTGATGGACAGGTAAGGAACTAAGGCGAAAGAGGAAAATGGGAATGGGGAATGGTGAAAGGGTGGGAGGTATTACTGGAAGTTTGACAAATTGATGTTCATGCCATCAGGTTGGAGGCGATCCAGACAGAATATAAGGTGTTGCTCCTCCAACCTGAGTATGAGAGTAGAGGAGGCCATGACCCTGAATGGTAGTGATGGAGTAGACATAGGGGCAGATGTAGCACTTGTTCAGCTAGCACGGATACGTGCCAGTAGAGAAAAATCAGTGGGGAGGGACGAATGGACAAGGGAGTTCCATAGGGAATGATCCCTGTGGAAAGTAGAAGGTGGGAGGGGAGGAGAGAAGGGTGTGCTTGGTGGTAGGATCCCACTGGAGATCGCGCAAGTTATGGAGAATTATGTGCTGGACACGACGGCTGGTGGGGTGGTGAGGTGGTAGGTGAGGACAAGAGGAACCCTATCCCTGGTAGGACACCAGACCCAACCAGTTCCCCTCCATCACCACTCTCCTCTGTCTGCTGGAACTTGTCCTCACTGTTAATAATTTTTCCTTTGGCTCCTCCCACTTCCTTCAAACACAAGGTATGGCCATGTGGACTCACATTGCTCCCAGCTATGCCTTCCTTTCTGTTGGCTATGTGGAACAGTCTATGTTCCAGCCTACACTAGTATCACACTCCAACTTTACCCATGCTACATCGACAACTGTATTGGTGCTGCTTTTTGCACCCATGCAGAGCTCAACAACTTCATCAACTTTGCCTCCAACTTCCACCCTGCCCTCAAATTTACCTGGTCCATTTCTGACACCTCCCTCCCCTTTCTTGATCTCTCTGTTTCTGTCTCTGGAGACAGCTTATCTACATATGTCTATTATAAAACTGCTGACTCTCACAGCTGCCTGCACTATGCTTCTTACCACTCGGTTACTTGTAAAAATGCTATTCCATTCTCTCAGTTCCTCTGTCTCCACGGCATCTGCTCTCAGGATGAGGCTTTTCATTCCAGAGCTAAGGAGATGTCCTCCTTCTTCAAAGGGAGGAACTTCCACTATCAACGCTGACCTCAACCGCATTTCTTCCATTTCACGCATGTCTGTTCTCACCCCATTTTTCTGCCACCCCAAGTGATAGGGATCCTCTTGAACTCACCTACCACCCCACCAGACTTTGCGTCCAGCACATAATTCTCCGTGACCTCCGCCATCTCCAACGGGATCCCACCACAAAGCACATCTTTCCCTTCCTCCCCCCAACTTTCTGCTTTCTGCAGGGATCATTCCCTACACGACTCCCTCCTCCATTCGTCCCTCCCCACTGACCTCCCTCCTGGTATTTACCCTTGCAAGCGGAACAAGTGCTGCACCTGCCCTACACCTCCTCCTTCAAGGCAAGCAGTCCTGCCAGGTGAAGCGACGCTTCACCTGTGAGTCTTTTGGGGTCATCTGCTGTATCCGGGCTCCTGATATGGCCTCCTGTATATCAATGAGACTCGACGTAAATCGGGAGACTGCTTCGCCAAGCATCTATCTATTCGCCAGAAAAAGCGGGATCTCCCAGTGGCCACTCATTTTAATTCCACTTCTCATTACCGTTCCGACATATCAGTCCATGGCCTCCTGTACTTTTGCAAAGAGGCCACACTCATGTTGAAGGAGCAACATCCTATATTCCGTCTGGGTAGCTACCAACCTGATGGCGTGAACATTGATTTCTCGAACTTCCGGTAACCTCCCCTCCTCTCTTTCAACATTTCCCATTCCCATTTCCCTTTCTCACCTTATCTCCTTACCTTCCCATCACCTTCCTCTTGTGCTCTTCCTCCTTTCTCTCTTTCAATGGCTTTCTGTCCTCTCCTATCAGGCCTTCTCCAGGCCTGTATCTCTTTCATCAATCAACTTCCCAGCTCTTTACTTCAGTCCTCCCCCCACTCCTAGTTTCACCTATCAACTCGTGGTTCTTCCTCCTCTCCCTCACTTTCGTACTCTGACTCCTCATCTTTTTTCCAGTCTTGATGAAGGGCCTCAGCCCAAAACATCGACTGTAATCTTTTCCATAGATGCTACCTGGCCTACTGAGTTCCTCTAGCATTTTGTGTGTGTTGATTGACAGTGCTCTAATTTGTTTTATATTTCATTTAAATACATAATTCGTGCCTCAGTTTGTGTTTTATACCTTTTAATTGGGCCAAAATGTATTGGTTCTCTCACAAACAAGAGAAAATTTGAAGATGTTGGAAATCCAAGCAACACACAGAAAGCGCAGAAGGAACTCAGCAGGCCAGGAGACATCTATGGAAAAGAGTACAGTCGACTTTTCAGGCTGAGGCCTTTCATCAGAACCTTTCATGAGTCCCGATGAAGAGTCTTGGTCTGAAACATCGACTCTACTTTTTTCCATGGATCTTGCCTGCTGAGTTCCTCCAATATTTTGTGCGTGTTACCTACAGTGATTCTGATGCGTCCAAATTAACCAGAATCCACTGTATTCCAACAATCTTCTATATTATTAATACGATGAAAAGAGTGATTTCATATTTATATCTAAAAACAAATATCAATGCTAATGTGTAAAGATTCTGAATCAGAATCAGAATCAGGTTTAATATCAACAGCATAAGTCATGATATTTGTTATTTTCCAGCTGCAGTACATTGCAATATGTAAAAAAAAACTATAAATTACAATAAGAAATCTATATAAAATTAA